>NC_081844.1:38684596-41084596 GCF_963259705.1 Myotis daubentonii
ACAACTGCCCTCCCCTGCCAGCCATGTTGTGGCTACATGGGGGTGGCCATCTTGTGCAAGGGCATGACAGTCAATTTGCATATTACCTCTTTATTATATAGGATTATTTTTCTCATTAACTGCACGTATGTGGATCTTGCCTTTCTTCCACTTGATGATTCAGACTCTCACACTGCTTCTAAACTTTGGCTCAGACAGTCCCCAAGGCCTCAGAGGACCACTGCTCTGGGTTCAAAATCCAGAAACTTGCTGTCATCCTGTACATTGTCAACATCCTGTGTACTAACTAGATGATGATTATATTCCCTTAACTCATCATACCGTCCATTGTATGGGACATTGTGTGGATCAGGGACAAGATATCAATAATAAGATACACCTGAACATTCAGAGAAGAAAAGAATGGGCAAAGTAAACACAAAGGTGTGATCCTGTGAGAGGGTTCCATGAAGACCTGCTCTGACAGCAGTGGGAATTACGTCCCTTGACCCTAACTCTGCTCTCTGAAACTAATGACCCAGAATACTGTTCTCTATGAACCTTGACTGTGCTCCATATAGTTTCCCTACTTCGTTTTCCTATACAGGTGAGGTGGATGTTAGTTCCATATGTCCCATGATGGCTTTGGCAGCCTGCTTTCCACTTTGGCATGCTGACAACTAATGGAAAGGAAATATACAAGGGAGTGTATACCAGGAGGAAGGAATTATGAAGAGCCATCTTATAGTCTGTCCCCCATAATCTGTTCACTGGCCCCGAATGATTCAGGTTGTTCCTACAGGCAACATATATTCACTGCTGCCCAACGTTCTCAAGGGTTTCATTCATTGATTAAGCCCAAAGTCCAAAGTTTCATCATCCACATCAGGTCCAGTGCAGATGAGACTCCTGGTTGTAACCTGTTAAGTGCAGTTCCTGGGCACAATTATTTACCTGTGTACCTACAAAACTAAAGAGAAAGCCATCAACATCCAGAACAACAGTATAAAATAGTGAAACTAACATAGGATAATAGCTAGAGACCAAGTAAAAGAGAAAAAAATAATTTTTCCTCTACCCTTCTTATTTCTTTGTCATTTCCTCATATAACAGTGATGGCGAACCTTTTGAGCTCAGCGTGTCAGCATTTTGAAAAACCCTAACTTAACTCTGGTGCTGTGTCACATATAGAAACTTTTTGATATTTGCAACCATAGTAAAACAAAGATTTATATTTTTGATATTTATTTTACATATTTAAATGCCATTTAACAAAGAAAAATCAACCAAAAAAATGAGTTCGCGTGTCACCTCTTACATGCGTGTCATAGGTTCACCATCAGTGCCCTATAATAAGAGACAAATTAACAAGAGAAAAAACAAATATATTTTTAACATGTATACCTCATATGTACATGGGAAATACCCAAGAAAACCAAGTAACTGTCTGAAATGGCCCAAGCTACACCCTTAAATGTCATCTTCAGCTAAAGACAAAATAAATATGCTGAGGAGAGGGGAAGCAATTCAAGGGAAGGTGAGGAAATGTTTGTTAAACAAAGGTTGCCTTGCCATTCAGCTATGTCTCTCAGGTGAAGAAGTTCTCTCTGATGATAAATCTCTTCCTGGTATAGGCTCCCATTCTAAAGTAAATCCCTTTATAAATTTAGATGTCCCCACCAGAACCTGGCTGGAGATCCTAGCCAGAACTTGGCTAGAGATCCTGGCTAGGCTGCTGATCAACTGAAAACTGTCTCTGTGTCATTCCTTCTTCGCCGACTCTGTCCACACCTTTGGGGACCCTTGGACCTGCTGGGGTTGGACCTCAGTGACAAAGAGCTGCTGGAGACCCAGCTGTTCCTCTTAAAAGGCCAGCACCACAACCTCAACTTACAAAGTCCTGCTTCCTCTGAGCTTCAGCACCAGGATCCAAGCAACAGCAGCCTCCTGAGCACCACACCCTCTGCTGAGGAACAGCAGCTGTACGTGAAACCTCCCCCCACCAGCCAGAAGAGCCACCACAGATGTGAACAGCACCCACCAGAGGAGCTGCTGCCAACTGAAGAGCAGCTGCTACCGCAACCGCCCGAAGAGCAACCACAGACCAAGGAGTCACTGCCACCCAGGGAGCAGCCACTGAACAACTCAACGTCTAGATATGTCAGTGAGATCAAACATGGGTAGACAAAGAAACCCCCAAAGGAAAGAGAAGGAGGACTCTCCAGAAAAGCAGCTAAGTAATACAGAGGCATGCAACATGACAGAAAAAGAATTCAGAATAAGGGTCCTAGAGTGCATAAACCGGATGGAGGGAAAAATCGACAACCTCTGCAAGAAGCAAGAAGAAAGAGATGAAAAAATCAATAACATATGGAAGAAGCTAGAAGAAACAGATGAAAAAATCAACAACTTAAGTAAGACCCAAGAAGAAATGAAGAGTGATATAGCTGCAATAAAAAAACACCATTGAAAGTATCAACAGTAGACTAGGAGAAGCGGAGGATGGAATTAGTGAATTAGAAGACAAGGAAGCAAAACACACCCAAAATGTACTGCAATTGGAGAAAAAAATTAAAAGACAGGAGGAGAGCCTAAGGGAGCTTTGGGACAACATGAAACAAAACAACATACGAATAATAGGGGTACCAGAACAACAGAAAGATGAACAAGGATTAGAAAACCTATTCGAAGAAATAATATCAGAAAACTTCCCTGAGGTGGGGAAGAAAAAAGTCACACAAGCCCAGAGAGTCCCAAACAAGGTGAATCCAAAAAGACCCACACCAAGACACATCATAATTACCATGGCAAATGTTCAGGACAAAGAGAGAATCTTACAGGCTGCAAGAGAGAGATGGAAAGTTACATACAAGGGATCTCCCATTAGATTATCAAATGATTTCTCAACAGAAACACATCAGGCCAGAAAAGAATGGATGGAAATTTACAAAGTGATGCAAAGCAAAGGACTGAATCCAAGAATACTCTATCCAGCAAGGCTATCATTCAAACTTGAAGGGGAAATAAGAAGCTTCACAGACAAAAAAAAGGCTAAGGGAGTTTATCACCACCAAGCCAGCAATGCAAGGAATGCTAAAGGGTCTGGTATAAAAAGAAGAAATAAAAAGCTCAGAAAGAAAACAGCCACACAAAAAAAGAAATGGCTACAAACAAGAACCTTTCAATAATAACTTTAAATGTAAACGGACTAAATGCTCCAAACAATAGACATCGAGTGGCTGAATGGATAAAAAAACATGACCCATACATCTGCTGTCTACAAGAAACCCACCTCATTAGAAGGGACTCACACAGACTGAAAGTGAAAGGATGGAAAAATATCTTTCAGGCAAATGGAAAGGAAAAGAAAGCTGGGGTAGCAATACTTATATCGGACAAAATAGACCTCAAAGTGAAGGCCATAACAAGAGATAAGGAAGGCCACTTCATAATACTAAAGGGATCAATACAACAAGAAGATATAACCCTGGTAAACATATATTCACCCACTGCAGGAGCACCCAAATTCATAAAAAATCTCCTGGAAGATATCAAAGGAGAGATCGACAACAATACAATCATAGTAGGGGACTTTAATACACCACTGACAGCACTGGATAAGCCCTCTAGACAAACAATCAGCAAAGATACAGCAATCCTAAATGACTCACTAGATCAGATGGACTTAATAGACATCTTCAGAACACTTCACCCCAAAGCCAGAGAATATACATTCTACTCAAATGTTCATAAGACATATTCAAAAATAGACCATATATTGGGTCACAAGCAAAGTATCCATAATTCAAAAAGATTGAAATCATAAAAAGCATCTTCGCAAACCACAATGGCATAATATTAGAAATAAACTACAATAAAAACAACCCAAAATACTCAAAAACCTGGAAGCTGAATAGCATGCTATTAAATATTGATTGGGTTACCAATGAGATCAAAGAAGAAATTAAAAACATCCTGGAAACTAATGACAATGAAAACACAACAATCCAAAACCTATGGGACACAATGAAAGCAGTCCTGAGAGGGAAGTTTATAGCTCTACAGGCCTATCTCAAAAAACAAGAAAAAATGGTAGTAAATTATCTAACTCTACAACTCAAAGAATTAGAAAGAGAGCAATAAGAAAACCCCAGAGTGAGCAGAAGGAAGGAGATAATAAAGATTAGAGCAGAAATAAATGACATAGAGACCAAAAAAACAACACAGAAAATCAATGAAACCAAGAGCTGGTTCTTTGATAGGATACACAAGATTGACAAACCTCTAGCCAGACTCACCAAGAAGCAAAGAGAGAGGACCCAAATAAACAAAATCAGAAACGATACAGGCGAAATAACAACAGACCCCACAGAAATACAAATGATTGTTAAAAAATATTATGGACAGCTCTACTCCAACAAACTAGACAACCTGGAGGAAATGGACACATTCCTAGAAAAATACAACATTCCAAAACTCAATCAGGAAGAATCTAAAAATCTCAACAGGCCAATAACTATGGAAGAAATTGAAGCAGTCATCAAAAAGCTTCCAGCAAACAAAAGCCCAGGACCAGACGGCTTCACATGGGAGTTTTACCAAACATTCAAGGAAGAACTAAAACCTATCCTCCTCAGACTACTACTAAAAATTCAAGAGGAAGGAACACTTCCAAGCTCATTCTATGAAGCCAGCATCACCCTAATACCAAAACCAGGTAAAGACAACACAATGAAAGAGAATTACAGGCCAATATCCCTCATGAACATAGATGCCAAAATCCTCAACAAAATCTTAGCAAATCAGATCCAGCAGTACATCAGAAAGATCATACACCATGACCAAGTAGGATTTATCCCAGGGATGCAAGGATGGTACAATATCCGCAAATACATCACATAAACAAATTAAAAGAAAAAAACCACATGGTCATATCAATTGATGCAGAAAAAGCATTTGACAAAATTCAACACCCATTTTTGATAAAAACTCTCAGTAAGGTGGGAGTAGAAGGATCATACCTCAACATAATAAAAGCCATATATGACAGGCCCACAGCCAGCATCATACTCAATGGACAAAAACTAACACCATTTCCCCTAAGAACAGGAACAAGACAGGGATGCCCCCTCTCAACACTCCTGTTCAACATAGTACTGGAAGTGTTAGCCATTGCAATTCGGCAAGAAGAAGAAATAAAAGGCATCCAAATTGGAAAAGAGGAAGTAAAACTGTCCTTATTTGCAGACGACATGATATTATACATACAAAACCCTAGAGACTCCATCAAAAAGCTACTAGACTTAATACATGAATTTGGCAATGTAGCAGGATACAAAATTAACCCAAAGAAATCTGAGGCATTTCTATACACCAATAGTGAACTTTCAGAAAGAGAGATTATAAAAACAACCCCGTTTACCATCGCACCAAAAAAATTAAGCTACCTAGGAATAAACTTAACTAAAGAGGTAAAAGACCTCTACTCAGAAAACTACAGGACGTTGAAAAAAGATATAGAGGAAGACATAAACAGATGGAAGAACATACCGTGTTCATGGATTGGTAGACTCAACATCATTAAAATGTCCATACTACCCAAAGCAATCTATAAATTCAACGCACTTCCCATTAAAATACCAATGGCATACTTCAGAGATCTAGAACGAACTCTCCAAAAATTCATCTGGAATAAAAAAAGACCCCGAATAGCTGCAGCAATCCTGAAAAAGAACAAAGTAGGTGGGATCTCAATACCAGATATCAAGATGTATTACAAAGCCACTGTTCTCAAAACTGCCTGGTACTGGCACAAGAATAGGCATATAGATCAATGGAATAGAATAGAGAGCCTAGAAATCGGCCCGAACCAATATGCTCAATCAATATTTGACAAAGGAGGCAAGAACATACAGTGGAGCCAAGATAGTCTCTTCAATAAATGGTGTTGGGAAAATTGGACAGATATATGCAAGAAAATGAAACTACACCAACTTACACCATACACAAAAATAAACTCAAAATGGATAAAGGACTTAAATGTATGACAGGAAACCATAAAAATTCTAGAAGAATCCAAAGGCAACAAAATCTCAGACATATGCCGAAGCAATTTCTTCACCAATACAGCTCCTAGGGCACTTGAAAGTAAAGAGAAAATGAACAAATGGGACTACATCAAAATAAAAAGCTTCTGCACAGCAAAAGAAACCATCAACAAAACAATGAGAAAACCCACTGTGTGGAAAACATATTTGCCAATGTCATATCTGATAAGGGCCTAATCTCCAAAATTTATAGGGAACTCATACAACTTAACAAAAGGAAGATAAACAATCCAATCAAAAAATGGGCAAAGGACCTAAATAGACACCTTTCAAAAGAGGACATTGAGAAATCCAAGAGACATATGAAAACATGCTCAAAGTCACTAATCATCCAAGAGATGCAAATCAAAACAACAATGAGGTACCATCTCACACCTGTCAGACTGGCTATCATCAACAAATCAACAAACGACAAGTGCTGGAGAGGATGTGGAGAAAAAGGAACACTTGTGCACTGCTGGTGGGAATGCAGACTGGTGCAGCCACTATGGAAGACAGTATGGAGTTTCCTCAAAAAACTGAAAATGGAACTCCCATTTGACCCTGTGATCCCACTTCTAGGAATATATCCCAAGATACCAGAAACACCAATCAGAAAGGATATATGCACCCCTATGTTCATAGCAGCACAATTCACCATAGCTAAGATCTGGAAACAGCCTAAGTGCCCATCAGTAGATGAATGGATTAGAAAACTGTGGTACATCTACATGATGGAATACTATGCTGCTCTAAAAAGGAAGGAACTCTTACCATTTGCAACAGCATGGATGGAACTGGAGAGCATTATGCTAAGTGAAATAAGCCAGTCAATGAAGGAAAAATACCAATGATCTCACTCATTCATGGATAATAGAGAGCATTATAAACTTTTGAACAATAATAGATACAGAGGCAGAGCTACCTCAAACAGATTGTCAAACTGCAGCGGGAAGGCTGGGGAGGGTTGGGGAGCAGGAGGGAGGGGGGTAAGAGATCAACCAAAGGACTTGTATGCATGCATATAAGCATAACCAATGGACATAAGACCCTGGGGGGTAGGGGAGGCTAGGGGACTGTCTAGGGCGGGGGGGGGGGGGGAATGGACACATATGTAATACCCTTTGTAATACTTTAAGCAATTAAAAAAAATTAAAAAAAAATTTAGATGTCCTTTATAAAAGGGTAACTTCTACTGTTTTTAGATCTTCTGTATCTATAGTTGTTTGTTTTTTGGGTTTTTTTTTTTTCAAAATAATCAGTTCAATGGTCTTTATGCGAAGGTGGCATGTTTTGGGGTGGCATATTCTGCCACCCTTCAACAATCCCAGTCAAAAAAGGAGGGACAATGGAAGGTACAAAGTGGTCACTGGTTTAGCAGATCTGAAATACAGTTGGGCAAATGTTTATCATTTCTTGATTAGTTTTCAAGATCTGAAAACAACTCTCTATGTCATTGAGCTCCACCCACTGGGTTCTTACTTTTTAAAGGAAGGTAGCACACTTCTGAAGCTGAATAATTTTATTAATCTGATTTCTACCAGTAGAATTTTGGAGATCTGACAACTTTCTTTCATTTTGTACTCTCTGTCCCTTTCATTACAATGAACAGTGGGTTTTCTTTTTGTTTTTGTTTTTAAATAAACATCCCAAAAACTTTGTAGGTCTCCCTTGGATTTCAATTGGGTTAACTTCACTTGACAAAATCCAACTTCACAAATATGTTTCAGAATTAATCCTTTCTCTGTTTTAGCTTCATGCTGAGCTGGATAAGAGTCAATGCCACCAAAACCACTGGAGCCTCTATGGTTTGATTAAGAGGATCCATGAGGCACACACTTAAATTCTTCAAAGGATCCTTTGTGTGAATGAATACTCTGTTTTTTCCTGAAGTTTTAGCAAAGTTGCATCTTTGGCTTTTTCTCTATGCCAAGATTTCTGAAGTGATGTGTGAATTTTAGCACCTTTTGCCATCTTAATATGGTGAGAATTTCCAAATTTATCAAGTCCTGGTTCCCTTTTGTTTACCACTTTACCCTAACTTTTTCTCTCTTGTATTTTACTGTAAGCAGAAGAAACCAGATGGTACCTTTGACACTTTGTTTCAAAATCTCCTTATCTAAACAAACAAGTTCATCACTTACAATTTCTGCTTTTCACTAACTGGAGGCAATATTTGCTAAGCTTTTTTCCACCATATCCGTAAAGAGATGGGATAGCCTTGGAAGCCACCCTATGTCTCTCTGCTACAACCCAAATCCCTTTCCAGTAGTTATACCTGCATCTCTCCCTCCCCTCCCCCAACCCCTATTATCTACTCACACCCAAATCTTTTCTCTGAAAAATCTAGGTAAAAGAGGTACAAGAAAATTTTTATAAAATTTCCAGAAACCACCCAGCAAGTGTGGTTCAGTGGTTGAGCATCGACCCATGAATCAGTAGGTCACGGTTTGATTCCTGGTCAAGGCACATGCCTGAGGTTGGGAGTTGCAGGCTCGGTCCCCAGTAGGTGGTGTGCAGGAGGCAGTTGATCAATGATTTTCTCTCATTAATGTTTCTAGCTCTCCCTCCCTCTCCCTTTCTCTCTCTGAAATCAATAAAAAAAAATTACAGAAACCCACAACAATACCCAAAGGGGCACACATGGGCCACCATAAGAGGATTGGGCAAACAAATAGTAATTTCATTATGACCTATATATGGAGGAAGAAACTCTCCTCTACCCTCATAGTCCCTTCAGCTGGTCTAGTAATCAAACAGACATGACAGGTTAGCTAGAGAAAATAACCAAATTTAGTTATACACATATGTATGGGAACCCCATATACATGAGAGAGTCAGAGACCTCAGACACATGAGAGGTTCAAAGACAGAAAGGGAAAATAGGTATATGTGTATGACATTCTGAGCTAGGGATGAAGGAAGGCACCTTGCTTCAGAAAGAGTTCTCAGGGAGAGCCCATGTACAGTAATTATTAGTTTGCCCTGCCATATAGGCAAGTAAAAGGTCATTCTTAGTTATAACTCTTATCATGGGTCAGGCTCCTAATTTCAGTTCTTCTAGTTAAGGGGGAGCAAAAACTCTCTTGAGCCTGCAGAGTCTTGGTTGCCTTTAGCTCAAAATAACCTTCAGACCACTGAGGCACAGCTCAGGATGGCTCCTTCTGAACCCCTACATCTATGATCATGTTAATCTAATAGGAAAACTTACGTAGCTAAATCAGAATTAAGTTTGAATTCCTTGGATTCTCTTTCACTGGACTGTCACCAAGAAGGTATATCAACCAGTCCAGACTGGGTTTATCGTTGAGGAAAATAAAGAAGCAGAATGCTCAGGAATGGTCAGGGCAGAATCCTGTATTTTCAAAATAGATCTATATAACTCCCACACTTTCATCCTGATCATTACCCAGGAAGCTCCCAAGTAGAAATGATGCCTTTCTGGAAATAGCTGCATTCATTGGCTACTGTGCCTGTCTAATGTACATGGACCAGGAGGAAGAAAAAGATATAGAGTCAGAAAATTTTGAGTCATTTTTGAAGAGATTATTCCAATCTTCAGTAATACCAGATGTTTGTGGCTAGTAGGGAGGATGAAGGGTCCAACAAATACCTTGTCCATAAGCCCATTGTTGATTCTAGTTGGTATTATTAGAAATGGGCCTTCACTACTAACATTTACACTGGTGAGCACGGGAGTCTGAACAGCAGCTGCAGTTTATTTTATTAATCTGAATTGTCAGGAGGCAATAATCTAGCAAAGACCAAGAGAAGTGTTTATTGGGATCAAGTAATAGTTATTCAGGGCATACAGATTTGGGTGGCAATCCAAATAGTCTTCCACTAATATGTAAAAGTCAGGTTTTTTTAAAGGCAAAAAGAAAGCTTTGGATAGGTCATTCACAAATTTTAGTTGGCACTGGGCAGCAAAAAGCTACCCTTGACTAAACATGATTGATTGCTAAGGCTATCTCTAAGTAAAAGTCCATTACTGTAACAATTTGCAGGCATTCTTATGATATTCTTTGAATATTTATGGTTTGCTCCCGCTCAAAAGTTCATGTTGTGTCATATGAGCATATGCATAAGAACCATTCAAATGGCCTCCTAGCTCCACTTTATTTTTCTATTTTTGATGATGGACTCAAAGTAATCCTCAGAGCTCCTTAAAACCAGTCAAATGTGTCTATAATCAGCTATCCCAGGCTAGCAAAACTCCCACCTAAAATTAAAATTTATTAGCAGCATAGTTCTTATACTGTGATTAATTAGCTATAGGCTATCATAAACATTAAATATAATTTTAAAGCAGAAATATAAGTAAACCTAAATTAAACTATAAAATATATTCAGATGTAAGGCAATATACCATATCCAAAGCAACAAGAAATCAGGTTATCTTCTTCCCCCCATCACTCAGAGATGGGTAAGATTTAATTAACGTTCCATACTTAGATTCAGTGTGATGTAAAAATATGGTCTTTGCAGTCAGACAGGCATAAGGCTGAGTCAGATCTTCTCTGTGCTTTTTGACCATAAACAAGTTACATAATCTCTCTGTTAAACAACACAAAATTCAACTGAATTTTAAAGAGCTTATTGACTTTATTCAATGATTCATGAATTGGGAAATATCCAATCTAGCTGATAAAAAGGAGTCCCAAAGAACTATACAATTAAAGAATTATAGTCAGAAGGAAGTGGAAACAAGGAAGTTATACTTGGCAAAAGAACTGTTTGGTTATTGCCAAGTTACTTTCCTTTATGAGATGGCCAGGGTCTATTAGAAAGATTACTTAACTAATGCTGGTTAGGTGATTCCAGATTGACTGGTTTAAGTTTCCATGAAAGCCCACACAGTAATTAATGTTCAGTTTGGTGACTTGGAGTTTAGCACAGATGACTCCATTTTGGTCCTGTTGTCTTGTTTTTAACATCTCTAAGTTTCAGTTTCCTCTTCTATATCATGGAGGCAATATTGGTGACTCTCTCATGGGTTCTTAACAGAATGACATGAAATAAGGTATGTGAAATTTTAACTCTGTGCCAGAAACATGGTACACGAATGATTAATGTTTCTCTTATTTTTATAGCTTATCTAGTACCTATTAAGATTATGATGCTTTCTATCATGATATAAGTACCCTCATTTTATATTAGCTAGGTGCATATGTATTTCAAATAAACCCTAAAAAGTATTGTTTTCTTATTTTTTAAAAAAATCTTAGAGAGAAAAAAATTGAAGTCAGTCACACAGGACACCAGTGGATAAAACAAGTAGGAATCAAAGGCAGTTCTAATATAGGTTTCCTAAATGGAGATTCATGCAAAAAATACTAGAAGACCATGGGGACACACTTTGCATTAATCAGCTTAATCTGTTAGAGAAAAATAGTATAGATTAAGTTGCTTAGGAATTTATTTCTCAAAGTTCTGAAGACTGGGAAGTTCAAAATTAAGGTGTGGCAAATTCAGTACCTGGTAAGGATTCTCATCCTGACTTGTAGAGGCCTCTTTCTTGTTGTTTCCTTACATGGTGGAAGGGGAGAGCTCTGGTCTGTCTTCCTCTTCTTATAAGGGCACTAATTCCATAAATGGTGTCCCATCCTCAAGACTTCATCTAAACCCAATTACCTCCCAAGGCCCCCACCTCCAAGTCATCACAGCAGAGGTTAGGGCTTCAACATATGACTTTTGGTGGTGGTATGGGGGTGGAGTTGATACAAACATTCAATCTAAACACATGCTCTTGTGGCTTACATTTTCCCTTTAACAAATTGTTGTGAACATTTTTCCTTGTCAGTAATTGTTCTCTAAAAACATGAGACAGAAAAAAGGAAAAATACATAGCTTAGGTTGACAGTTTGGAAGTGCCTAGTCAGATTTGTTGTAGGGGTGCATGGGTTAAGGCTGGATTTCAAGTGGTTTGAGGCAATGCAACTGGATTGAAATTTGTGATCAAAGTTGTTTTAACAAGAGACAGCACTGGGAGCCAAAATCAAGAGGCTCAACAAAAAGTCTATCAAGCAGGCAGGGGAAGGACCCCTTCTGCATAGTTTAGGTACAGCACCTAAAGTCCAGTGCTTATGTGAACATATTTTGGGGCTAAAATGATCACAGACACAGGTCCTGGGAGTGGTAGACTTTCATCAGCAAGGGCCCGTCAAGGGAAAGGAGGCCCTAGCTCTTGCCATGCAGTTTCCATCTAGTTGGAGGACTTGCTATGTTGAAACTGAGTCAAGAACTCTCAGATAGACAGTAATCTTACTATGGAAATAGGATCTCCCCAAACTTCCAAATCCAGAAGCAAGGCATACAGGTCATACTTTCCAATTTGTGTTTCATATTTCTTTTCAAGTCCATCACTTCCAGATGATTGAGGAGGAAAAAAAATATAACACTTCTTTCAGATTGTTAAAAGAGCACAGTTGTTACTGTCAATGCTCAGATATCACAATCCTCAGGTTAAAACAGCTCTGAAATAGTATATAATCACTTATTTGAATTTATATCAAATTTATATTCTCTTGTCCTAAAAGATGTGCCTATACACATGAATAGCAATTCACTTATTTGTTTTGATAGTTATACTGTCGTGTTCTCATATCCTATATAATAAAAGGCTAATATGCAAATTGACCAAACAGTGGACCAATTGGCCACTGTGATGTGCACTGTGATTTAACTGAGGGGTGCTCCCCCTGTGGGAGTGCACTGACCACCAGGGGGCAGACACTCAACACAGGAGCTGCCCCCTGGTGGTCAGTGCACTCCCACAGGGGGAGCATTGCTCAGTTAGAAGTTGGGCTCACAGCTGGTGAGCGCAACAACAGTGGCGGGAGCCACTCCTGTCTCTGCAGCAGCGCTAAGGATGTCTAACTGATGGCTTAGGCCCACAACAGTCAGACATCCCCCAAGGGCTCCCGCACTGTGAGAGGGCGAAGGCCAGGCTGAGGGACACCGCCCCCCCTCGCCCCCCCCCCCCCGAGTTATTGAATGTCATACACCAGGCCTCTAGCTCATAATATTATGCTATGATATATGTTGTAAAAGTTTTAAGCATTTATATGTTCATATCCATTACTAAAGATTTTGAGGAAAAGTTAAAGAAGTTCAAAGATTCATATTTTCATGTGGGTATAGTTGAAAAGAAAGTAAGTAAATATTGAAGTATCTGCTATATATAATTTATGTCCTCTTTATAGATTTATAAATACTATACTTATTTTATAGATATAGAAAAACCTATCCTTATAGTTTTATAAGAGTATGAAATACATAATATTATAAATTGGAGAGAACCCAATCATAATAATAGTATGCATTTGTTTTACCCAGAACAGGAATGGGGAAAAAAAGACTGAAAAATATGAAAAACTTCATCATTGTTTTTAACTCTCAAATTTCATTCTTAATATCAGAAATGCCTTTGAGCTATTTCTAAATTGAAGTAGCTCTTGGGTAAATGTCAAGTTTTAACAATAAAATTTGATTTTAATATTATTAATCTATAAACATAAAGTATAATTTTTACTTGAAAAAATTTAAAGATTTTGTCAGCCTTTAAATGTTCTAAAAAAGTATGCAATTTTAATACAAATTAGGGGCATCTGTAAGACTTAGAATAAAAGTTATGGTTCAATTTCATGGGATCCTAGGCCGTAAAGATAATATACATGAACTTCAAGTGCTGTTGAAATAATTAATTATGGAGAGAAATGGTAGATCAAACTAACTATATTAAAGTCATTGTGAGATGGAATATCTCTTATATGCTGTAGATCAGAGTAAGACACAAGAACAGTCCTTACATAATTACTTACACAAGTATTTACACAAATAAGAAAAAGACTCAAGAGCAATGACTAAGATGGACCTACTAAGCATTTAATTTTGAAAGTCTGTGGCCAAGCTGAGGCTCTTTTCTCACAAGTATGAAAAACTGGTGTAAAAAGAATCTAAGAAAACACCAGTAGTCCATTGTGTAGGGAGGAGACAACAAAAGCAATACAGAAATTAATAGCCAAGGCTGAGTTTGAATTGCTACAAATTTCACTCTAGGCTGCAGCAAAGTTAAGATACTCAAGTAAAGTGTTTACTTGTGCTTTTCATTGGGGAAACAATTATGTAACATGATTGGAATATGGGGACATTTGGAAAAGTGAGAGAATAATGTTTTCCATGACATTTTTTTCTACATTAAGCCCTGGAGAACTTGGCTTTAAACTCAAGGTGATTAGAAAAATAATTTAAGTATTTGAAAATCTATATTATCTTTTCTAAATTGAATGACTAAAAAGAGAGAACTACTTGCTTTTGATTTTCCTACTCTCTTGTGTATAGAAAAATACTCAAATATAGGTGGTGATTTATTCTGATTGGAATTCCCTCTCAAAGGTGCAAAGAAGTAAAATTAATTATATGCGGAAGGAAACCTTTGTTTCATAGGCCTCATTAGTGTGGCAATGAAAGGAGAATAAAAACAAGTGAACAAAGTAAAAATTCTCAGGCAATGCATGATTTTATTTATTCTTCAGGAAATCCAGCCTCTCTGAATTTCTTCTTAGGTAATTTTGCGAGGTTCCTGGAAGTGTCATACCCAATGCTCCAAGAAGCTAGTTGTCTCCATGACTACGGCATGTATTTTAACACTGTCTCTTTCTTCTTTTGCTCACTGAATATACAATTTGCTATCCCCCAAATATCAACTGTGTTGCCAATACCAACTGGAAACACAGCTGCATCTCCTGCTGTCACAGATTCAAACATCTGAGCCAGGGGCTGAACTTGGTGCTAACATTTGCCCCAATTATTGCTGACTGGTAATGTTGGGGACCCCACCAACTATGCCAGGAATGCTGCCATGTTTGCCACCCTTGCCTCCATCAATCGGCACAAATGTTGTTTCTGATTTGTGTTGTCAAATTTTCAATATCCTACATTATAGAAAAATACCTCCTTCTCTCTCACTCTCTCTCTCCCTCCCTCCGCTCTTTCTCCCTCCCTTCTCTCCCCCCTCCTCCCCTCATTTCTGTATTTTTCACTCTGTCTTTCTTGCATCTTAGGACACAGGGAAGTGCAAGTGGAAAGCCAAAGGGGGCTATTTACAGTATCTCTTGGACCTTACCTTAGGGGAGGAGAGACAGAAAATGGATAAATAAATAATCATTATTCCTGAAGGAAATGAAGTAGGTGATGTTATAGACAGCAATAGGTGTGGTGGCTGCTTTACATAGCATGGGTCAGGGAAGCCTTCTCTGGGGAGTTTTTAACCTGAGACATAAGAGACAAGAGGGGTTAGAGAGTCAAATATTCCACTTAGAGGCCAGAAGCAAATTAACATTTTTTAAGCAAGAGAGGGCTGAGTATTATTTAAGTATATCGAGGAACCGAGATAAAGTTAATCATTAATTTATATGACTTGACTCTACTTTAAAATAAAGCTTTTTTTCTTAGTACTTACTTACATATATGTACATAGACCCTGCTGTCTTCTTGAAATGCTTTAACTATCCTAAATATTTTTTATAGCATAAAAAAGTATGATTTAGATCAAGCAACATCCTCTTTACAGACCAAATTTTGCAGTAATTATAAAGGCCAAGAAATTTTCAAAGCTATGAAAATCCTCCAACTCTAAGATCAGATTAGGCTTTTAAAATCTCTAACACAGAACTATAAGAAACTTCAGGGTTTTGCTCCAGCAGGTAAGAAGCTTAGAAGTTGCCACTCCATCCTATCAAGAAGTAAAAAGCTGAGCAACAGAAAAATCAACTCTTCTTAGATTCTTTAAGAGAGAAGTGAGGTCAAAGGGCAAATTGATGCCCCCAAATTGAAGAGACTGACAGACAAATATAGAGAATCAGAACCTACTCGAGTAGAAACCCACCAGCCAAAATATCATGGGAACCAGTGTCAGGGAAGGGGGCCCTGAAATGTAAATGATGAATTGTGGGAGGCTCTGTGTGGACAAGTCTGAGAGATAAAAACTCCAGGGGACCCTGAGTCATAGAAGGGGATACACTCTCTTGTGAGTTTTACCTCCTGGAGCTCTACCAGTTCTTATGGTGAATGTTAGAGAAAATCCCCTGGTGCTTTGAGCAGGGGGAGGAGAAAAAGAGACATTTTGAAATACATCAGAACATTCTATTCCTCTTAACAAGGTCTCCCCCGGAGAAACCATTTACTCAGAGCCTAAGCTTCTGGGGTCTTAGCAACATTTAATGACCTGGGGAAAGAAAAATACCCAACTCCAGCCCATTCTGGCCATCCTGTACCACCTAGGGGGTGAATAAATAATAATCATAATCATAATCATTATCATCATCCAAGAGGCACTTGTGAAGTTCACAGACAAAAGACTCAGTTTCATTAAAAGACTGAGACCTAATCATAGCACTAGAAATGCTTCCCCACCTCCCCCGCCACACTCACCACCACATTACCAAAGGCCTATTTATAGCAGTTTCACTATTACAACTGAATGCACTTTTATAATTAGAGACTTCAATACACTTACCTCTATTAGAAATAGATTGATTCAGCAGGGAGAAAATTAGTAAGCAGACAATTGAATTCAACAATACCAGAAATCAACTGGATATAATGGACATCCATAGTCTACTTTATTCAGCATTAAGCAGTGCACATGGAGGAATCCCTGACATAGACCATTTGGGGCCATAAAACATACTTTAACAGATTTAAAATAATAGAAATCATACAATATCTGCTCTCAGTGGAATTGAACTAGAAATCAATGATAGAAAGATAGCTGGAAAATCCCCAATACATGGAAATTAAAGAACATATTCTAAGTAGCACATGGATCAAAGAAGAAATCTCAAGAGAAATTAAAGATAAACTAAATTTAAAAAACACAATTTAAAAAACTGTGGGATGTAGCAAAAGCAGTGTTTATAGGAAAAATTATGGCATTGAATTAATGTATTAAAAAAAAGAAAGATCTAAAACCAATACTTTGCCCAGCTCGTGTGGCTCAGTGGTTGAGTGTTGATCTAGGAATCAATAGGTCACAGTTCAATTCCTGGTCAGGGTACATTACTGGGTTGCGAAGTCAAACCCCAGTAGGGGACATGAAGGAGGAAGTGGATAGATAATGTTTCTATCTTTCTATCCCTCTCCCTTTTTCTCTCTCTAAAAGTCAATAAACGCATATTTAAAAAATAAGTAAAATCAAATCAATACTCTAAGCTTCCTGCTTAAAACTAAAAAGTAAGAGCAAATTAAATCAAAGTAAGTTAAAAGAGCAAATTAAAACAAAAGCAATAAAATATTAGAGTATAAATCAATGCAATTGAAATGTTAGGTGAATGGATAAATAAACTATGTACATCCAGACAATGGAATAGTATTGAGTGGTAAAGAGATATGAGCTATCAAGCCATAGAGACACATGGAATAACCATAAATGCATTTTACTAAGTCAAAGAAGCCAATCTGAAAAGGCTATGCATTAGGATTCTAACCATATGGCATTCCAGAGAAAGCAAAACAGTAGCTAGTAAAAAGTCAGTGGTTGCCATGAATTTGGAGCAGGAAAGGAGAGATGGATAGGTAGACCACAGAAGATTTTTAGGGGAGTGAAACTCTTCTGTATGATTCTGTAATGGTAGATTCATGTCCTTATACAGTTGTCCAAACTCAAAATGTAGACAGAAAGTGAACCCTAATGTAAACTATGGACATTGAGTGATAATGATCTTGAAATGTAGGCTCATCAATTACAATAATGTACCAGCTTGTAAATGTTAGTAGTAGGGGAGGCTGTGCATGTATAAGGGCAGGAGGTGTATGAAGATTTTCCATGCCTTCTGCTCAAGTTTGCTGTAAACCTAAAGCTCCTCTAAAAAGTCTAGTCTACTAAATTTCTTAAAAGTTATCACTTATGTTTGCTAGACATCAAACTAATTTAAGAAGCAGGGTCAATGCACTACACCAAATCTAAAAAACATAATGCTTACAAAAAAATTAGTCTCAAAAGCTCACATATTGTATAATTCCATTTATATAAAATGTCAAGAATAGGCCAATCCATGGAGATGGAATATAGATTAGTGGTTCCCAGGGACTGGAGACAGGGGGAAATGGAAAGTAAATGGGTATGGGTTGTATGTGTATGTTTAAAATCTTCTAAAATCAGATACTGGTAATGGTTGCTCATTTATATGAATATACCTTAAAAACCACTAAAATGTACATTTTTACAGGGTAAATTTTTATGGCACAAATGCAAATTATCCAATATAATAAAAGCCTAATATGCTAAGTGTCCAGTCACCCAGTCGGCCGTTCAACCAATCAAAGTGTAATATGCCAATGATACGCGAAGGCCGCTCAACCGCTTGCTATGATGTGAACTGACCACCAGGGGGCAGACACTCTGACCAGTAGGTTAGCTTGCTGCTGGGGTCCGGCTGATCAGGACTGAACAAGACAGGCCAGACATACCCTGGAGCCCTCCTGTGGTCCCTCCCTGGCTGGCCAACCTCCCGCATTCCTCCCTGGCCCGGATTATGCACGGTGAGGTCTCTTGGCCTGGCCTGTGTCCTCTCATAATCCGGGACCCCTTGGGGGATGTTGGAGAGCTGGTTTTAGCCCAATCCCACAGGCCATGCCAAAGAACCCCACTGGTGCATGAATTTGTGCACTGGGCATCTAGTATATCAATAAAGCTATTGTATTAAAAATAAATAAAATATAAGTATCTTTAAACATTAAAATGTTTATAAGTGGGTAAAATAAAATAGTAACAGAGTTATAAGATTTTCCATTAATAACAATGAAAGTGTCAAGAGAAATTTTAGAAAAAGCCAGACATTTTTGGAGGAATTGAAGAGCTAAAGAAAAATATATGAAATGGATTATAATTTTTATTTTATAGATAAGCAACTAAAGCTAAGTTAGAAAAGCACTTTGCCCAAGGTAACAAGGAAATTCAGTGCCAATGTGGGGACCTAAATTCAGGCTAGTTATATCCAATGTTAAAAATAATTTTTTAGCCTAAACCGGTTTGGCTCAGTGGATAGAGCGTCGGCCTGTGGACTGAAAGGTCCCAGGTTCGATTCCGGTCAAGGGCATGTACCTGGGTTGCGGGCATATCCCCAGTAGGAGATGTGCAGGAGGCAGCTGATCAATGTTTCTCTCTCATCGATGTTTCTAACTCTCTATCTCTCTCCCTTCCTCTCTGTAAAAAATCAATAAAATATATTTAAAAAAATATTTTTTTAGTCTTGAAGTTGTATTTTTTAAATTCTAGTGTCTCAGCAAATAAATATATTTTTCTTATTAAATCATATTTCTAGAACACAAAAAATGAAAGGTGTTAAAATTAATCCTTTAAAAATATTTACACTTCCTACATTTTTTCTTCAGGGCATTAGTAAGGGAAAATGAATATTAAGTATTCCATATAATTAGACTTTCAAAAACAACCAGAAAATTACTAATAAAAATGCTTTGCAAACAAAAAGAATACTAACCATAATAACCACAGATTTCAAAACTGCTACTGTGAAACACTTGTTTGAATTTTTCATTTGTTTTGGTTATCTAATTTAGGAACATCTGTTGCAATAGCGTCTGTTTACTATGAAAAATAATCTTGGTTTGAAAATAGGCTGAATTGGTATGTAGACCATTCGTCAATTCTATGACTATTGAATGAAGACAAATTCATCACCCTGGGTAAAAATTAACCACAAAAAATATTATCACTCAAATTCCATGTCTTCTGCTTTTCAAGATTTTTTACCCTCCTCCTTCTACAAAGTTATCTGCGATAATTTCCACACAGTCAAATTCTACAAATGAACTATGAACTAATTGCAAAGCTTTGTTAAATACCCCCTACTCTATGAAAATTTTCAAGTCTTTTCATGCTTTCCATTTTGAAGTAATGCATTTGAATTCCCATTGCATTTTTCTTCATTTCTTTCAATATTTTTAGTCTATGTAATACTATGAATATTCGTATACCTCTTACATAATATATTGATTGTAGTTCATCTAGGACAAGATTTGTTTCCTATTCACATGTGTATCCCAAGAAGTGCATAAGATGGTGCATAATTATAAACTCTATATTTGTTGATGAATAAACTGTTTGAAAAAAAAATGTGGAGGTACTTTTATAATTTGTGACAGGTTGATATAAAGCACTCAGAGAAAGAATGAAATAGTCAATTAAGTGCTTCAAATATTTCATTATTGGGGAAATTATGGGAAATAATCAGCATAATTTGGAGAAAAAAATGAGAGTCTAAGAGTTAAAATAGTAAAAATCATAATATAGTGGATGATATGAATCTTATTTACAAATAAGTCATTCTCCAGGGCACACAGGGTTACTTTTAGATGGGGTAGGAATATGTTTGCCTTGAAAAGAACATTATAATCTAGAAATCTTAAGTAATTTTATGAAGAAAGAATGGGTTAAAAGAGATTCGTAAGGATGGAATCTAGGAAAGGGAGAACTAAAGAGCAGAGACTATTTATGCATTCATTCATTCATTCAACAAATATTTCCTGATTACTATGCTCCAGCACTGCGGTAGGCATACAAATGCACATTGCCATTGCCTAATGGGAGTATTCAAACAAAGGCAAACATCACATTATAACTTAATCCATGAAAGGAATAAATACTGATTTAAAGGTAAATGGGAAAATTTTGTTAGAGAGAGAGGGAGAAGAAAAAAAGAAAGGGAGGAAAAGAGAGGTATTTGTAATGCAGGAAGGAATTTAGACATAGGAAGCCCAAGAGGAAGGTCAGATAACAATGAAATAAGAAACAGCTCATGTGACTGGAACGTAGTGGGAAAAGAGGGACTCGTCAGCAAGGAGGCTGAGGAGATTGTCAATGGAAAATCAGAGTCTTCTCCACTCTGAAGAGGAATGTGAATTTTAATCTGTTGCAATGGAAAGGCACTGAAGGGTTTCCGGAATAGAAGTGGCACCCTCTCTTTTAAATAGTGGCTGTAGCCAGTTTACATTTCCACCAGCAGTGAATGAGGGCTCCTTTTCCTCACAACCTCTCCAACACATGTTATTACTTTTCATGTTGCTAATAGCCATTCTAGCAGGTGTGAGGTGGGATATCAGTGTAGTTTTTTAAGAATATATTTTATTGATTTTTTTACAGAGAGGAATAGAGAGTTAGAAACATCGATAAGAGAGAAACATCAATCAGCTGCCTCCTGTACACCCCCTAGTGGGGATGTGCCCACAACCAAGGTACATGCCCTTGACTGGAATCAAACCTGGGACCCTCCAGTCTGCAGGCTGATGCTCTATCCACTGAGCCAAACCAGTTATGGCTATATCAGTGTAGTTTTGATTTGTATTTCCCCAATACCTAGTGAAGTTGAGCATCTTTTCCTTCGATAGATGATTGGATAAAGAAGATGTACATATATACCGTGGAATACTACTCAGTTACCAGAAAAGATCAAATACTGCCGTTTGTGACATCATGAATGCTAAGGGAAATAAGTTAGACAGAAAAAGTTAAAGACCATATGATTTCACTCATATGTAGGATATAAAAATAAAAGCAATAGATGAATAAATAAGACAAACAAACAAACAAAAACTCATAGACACAGACAACAGTATGGTAGTTACCAGAGGGAAGGTAGTGGAGGGTAGTAAAGGATAAAGGGGTCAAATGTATGGTGACAAAATCATTTGATTTTGGGTGGTTGGCACACAATGCAATATACAGATGATGTACCATAAAAATTTACACTTGAAACCTATCTTGTTAACTAATGTCACTCTAACAAATTTAATTTAAAAAGGAGTGGCATCATCTGATTTATTAAAATAAACAAAAAAAAACCCTTGATATTCACAATGGAGGATTAATCAAAAGGAATAAGAAAGCAAGCAGGAAAAAACAGGAGGCTGTGGCTGAGACCCATGTGAGAAATTTTGTATCCTGAACAAGGAAATGGGGATAAACTATTAGATATTTCTACCACTATTCCTAAAAAACAGGGTCACCCGATCAGCTTAATGTCATGATCATTATAATCTGCTCAGTAACTAAAGTCCTATACAAAATATAAATTCACTAGGCTCATGTATCTAATGATAATATCTCTCACTGACATAGGATTAATTCTTCTCTACCTGATTTATGTTGAACAAGTGAGTTTCTGATTAATTCCTAAATTAAAACTTTTACTCTTCCAGAGTGTTAATTCAAAGATATTAATATTCTTAATTACTGCAAAGTTGCATTACTGTCTGTAAGTTTTCAAATTGGCATTTTGATTTATACATAAGCTTTTGATAAGATGGCTAGAATGACCCAATGCTACTGAATCTAATCAACTCTCAGTAAATTATTACTAACCCCACATTGCATGACTTCAAGCAAGTAAATAAGTCCTCTATAAATAGCAAGTAATTTTAGCAATATATACAAAATATTGTATGTTTAAGATCATTGGTAGTAACAATTGAGCATATGAAAATAACTTTATCATTACATTGAAATTGATTTACTTTTCTGTAGTTTAGGTAATATGCATATTTTTAAAATTGACTTTAGAAAGAGAGAGGAAGGGAGGGAGGGGAGAGAGAGACATTTGTTGTTCCACTTATTAATGCTGATTATAGTATGTGTCCTGACTGGGGATCAACTCACAACACCTTGGCATATTGGGACAATGCTTTAACCAACTAAGTTACCCAACTAAGTTTCCTGTATATACATATACAGGAAATATGTATATATTTTTGAGACAATAGTAGAAATATACTATTAGAGATAGCTCCATGGTAGTGGACATAATACTACACAATAATTCGGAAGCACCGAAGTCAAGTTTGATATCTTCAACTTGCTAAATACAAGGGGTTGTAATGATCACTTAACTGTTTTGTGCTATAATTACTTCTTCTGTAAAAGGAGAGCATTAAATATGATAAAAATTAATATCCAAGTCAGCCCTGAAGTCCCACATCTTGTAAAATGTGAAATATAATCCATAAACATTCATTGATTCGTTATCTTCTTTGGGCCAGAGGATGAATCTCACAGGTCATTTAATTTAATTCTCTCAATAAATACCTATTTTAAAGATATACTAAGTAAAAATATTTTTAAAAGTAGATCTGCCGGGGTTCTTGTCCCAGCATGAAGAAGGTTTCAGGAATCTGGAGAAGGGGCTGTGTGTAGGTGACATAGGAATCCAGAGACTAATAAAGAGTCCAGAGATGAAATATAATTTTGAAAGGCATTGGGGGTCAGAGGAGTTTAGCTAAAGGAGCTAAGATCCAAGATCTTAAGTCTAAGGTCTTAGGTTATCTCAGTCCCCAGGACCCCATGTTTTTTATTAACACAACTTGTCCTGAGGCAAGGCAGAGATATACACTTCAAAGGGTCCGGGTTTGGTACAGAGTCCATTGTCAGAATGGGAGAATTAGCCTACGGCTGTCCAGGTGTTTGGCCAGTAGGAGGCAATAACATGTAGATTAAGATGCCCTTTAACTGTCTGGCAGCCACAATCAGTTTCCTATTCAGGTTTGGGGAAATGCCTTTAGCCATTCCCAACAGGTGTGACTCAACCCTGTTGAGTCCCCAAGTCTCATCAACCTTTTGATGAAACTCTTGAAATTATGACATGCTGGAATTGGTCTCCGGCAAGAACACTTTTCCAAAAATGCCCAGTTACTTAGTGGTGAAACAAGGCAAGGAATCTAAGCCTTCTTGAAATAGAGTAAGTTTCACTTTTATTATTATTATTATTATCTGTGTTTTTTAAAACAATTAATGCTATTCAAAGAATGGCCAACTAAAAAGCACTTGTATTTCATGAGTTTTCAAAAGACTCACTGAAAAATTGAGTTAACTAAAATTGTATGAACTTTCTCAAGATGCAAATATTCATGGGCAGAATCAATGATATTACTTGTGGGCTTCTGGAAGTTTGTGATTTAAATAAGAAAACGAAGATGTGAAAAGATGTCTGCTAAAGAGTAAAGAGAAGAGATTTTTTTTTCCATTGTCCTCATTGAAGAGGGTTGGAAGGTAATAACTTCTACTCTTCCAGTTAAATAGACTTACAGGGTACTTGATATGTTAATTGCTGTTGGAATCTAATTAAAAGGAAAATGGATAAAGAGTAAAAAGGCATGGAGTTTATTTATTGAGAAAGTTATGAGATTAAAATAGGGCTTTCAGAATATATTTGCAGGGGTTTGGGGCAAAAGTTAAGACTGAAGAGGTGAGTGAACATTTTGATACTTGTTGATAGTATTAAAAGCCACTGTAAAGATCTAACAATAGATTTCCATTTTTTAATATTCCATTATTTTGAGACACACACACACACACAATTTTCCTTTTCAGTCTTCCAATCCACATCCCCATGTAAATGGTCAAGATGGCAGGGGGGTGGGGAGAGAGAGAGCAGATAGAGAGATGGATGACAGAAGAGGTATAACAAATGAATTAGCTGTCCTTCTTACTTGAACTTACTGTTAAGTTAATGAAAATATGTAAGAAGAAATGGTGGGTAGCTTGTGCCTCTAAGTAGCCATCTCTTTAGATTTCCCGCCTTCATCTTTTTAGAACCCTTATTATGAGTGAAGGAAACTCAACTCACTCTAGTCAATAATGCTTCCTGGCCAGAAGCTGGATTAAGAGAGGATTCTAGAAGCAGTGTGTTCTCCTGTCTGCTGCTGCCCATGCACCACATTCTCTGCTCTTCCTTAGCCCTTTCAATGGGCTTACAGCTGACTCTTACATCTCCGTGTAAGGTCAAAGACATGGGATCACAGTTACTAAATTGTAGCTTTTCTCGGAAGTGAACAATGGGTGGCCCCTTCAAAGCGACTCTGCTAACTAACCCACAAAGGCCCCTGATTCTCCCAGGCTTAGCCCTGAAGCTTCCTTCCCCCAACACACTCCAGTCGCCCTCTAGGCTCTGCATCAGTTACTCGCTGCTTTTTTTTAAAAAAAGGGTGAAGTGCTAAGCACCGCCTACCATCGTGAGTGGCCTGTCACTCTGTCCCGCTGTGCGGTTGTGATTTGCGGGCCAGACAGTGTCGTCTGGCCCCGCCCCGCTTCCCTTTGCCGCGCTAGCGGTTTGGGGTCTTACCCAAAGGTGGAGAGTGGGATTTGGGCCGGCGGCGCTTGGAGCAGGTGAAGAAGCATTTTCATTCCGGCTGTGGCTGCTGTTCTTTCTTCAAACGTGGGTCTGAGTCAGGAAAGGACAAGCGTTCTTTCTTTTGCCGCTAGAGCTCCAGTGAACTGTTGCCCAGAACCTAGGCACTTCATACATTTCATCTCACCCATTATTCCGCGTTCACTGTGTAAATCACCTGCACATTTGTAACCCCGTGAATGCCCCTCTGCTCAGTGCTCAGAGAAGGGTAGTATGCGAATTTCAAAGGTTTGAAAGGCAGACAGGGCCTCCGCCGACCGCGCGGAGCTGTCTATGGTGCTGAAGCTTTCCAAGCGTTTGTCTCCACCACTACACGGAGTTAGATTGCTTATTTTCATTCCAGGCTTTCTTGTTCCCCCATGCATTGGATAAGACTAATTTCAGGATCGTGAATATCTCTCCGTATCATGGCCCACGTGAGACACTTTCGGACATTAGTTTCGGGATTTTATTTCTGGGAAGCAGCACTGTTACTCAGGTGAGTCTATTTGTATTTAACGGTCGGAGAACTTATTTAAAAAGCCTGTGTACTAGAATGCAACCACCTGTTATTGATGAGACCAAGAATGCAATTAGAAATTGACTTGTTGAGAGCACCCCTTATATCGTATTATTTTATGTCTAAAGTGCCTAGCATTCTATCTACTGAGACCTCTGAAAACATGTAACTTTGCTCTATTTTATGAAAATAATGCATTTCAGTAACTGTCGTCTTATATTAGAGGCAACTGAGATTACCCTGGAAAAGTTATTTCCAAAGCCAAGCTTTTCCTTCTCAAATTGCTATTAGAGAGTCTTTTTCTAAGTAAATTATAAGTTGTGGGTTACTCTCTTTTGGGGAGTTAAAAACATTTACTAGTTAGAAATGGAACATGACTAACTTTTTAAAAGGAAAACAATTAGAACATAAACGTTTATTAATCAGAAAAAAAATATGAACATTGTTGATATATCCAGAGATTAAGGTAAATGAATAAAAACTAAATGAAGAAGTGCTATTTCTAATGAGCTTAGTTCAGGTAATATATAAATAAATCATTAGATATGTTACATGTCAAGAGTAATCTTTTTGGAGAAAGTGCTATAATAAAAAAAAACACCCATAGAACAATGATATTGCTCTATGACATATCATTTTCTTATGTCCAGTCTATTTGTATGCCTCATTTTTTCTTTTAAATTAATTTTAAAAGGAAATGAGACTAGGCAAAAGATCAGATAATTTAACCACTATTCTTAAATGAAAAATGTATAAGCAATGTATTGCTCATATAGATTTTTGAACCATCAATATAAATTTCATTTTATTATAATTTCCATCTTATGGCTCACAAGCTTTACAAGAGATTGAAATAAAATAATTAGAATAAGTTTTGTGTATGCTGATTTCTATTGAAGTAGTAAATATCCTTTTCTGAGTTTCCACATCAAAATTTCACCTTTGGACACCTTAGAAAAACATAATGTATTTCATAAAAGCTACCTTACAGAAAGTTATATTATTTTGTAAGCCTATAATAATAGGGGCCAGTTGTGGAGGTTATTATATTATGAAATTATTGACTTTTTCTTAAGGGGTTGAACCACTGCCAACCAGAATATTTTCAGTGAAAATATTTTAATAAGACTTAGTAAATTTTTAAACTTTCTAATTGTCACAAATTTTGTATGTAGTGATCAAAGCAAAGAGTATAGAGCTTTTTTACATTTATGGACATTTCATGGAAAGGAATTAATGTTATAAGAGAAATCATAATAGCTTAGTTAATAGATATTCAGATTTAGGAAGCTTAATGCAGTAACTAAAATATTTTGGTCAGTGTGGTCAGATTTGTATAATGGCAATTCACCATATTTGTTATAATATATCCTTTTTTTGTTTTGTTATAATACATTCTTAGTTATGTAGTCTTCATCACTAGAATCTCTGATTTTTGTCATTTTATTGGAATATACAAAAATTGTATTTCAAACTCATAATCATGACTATAAGAACTTATCTTCATTAATATTAAATACTTTTAGTTAAAAATGTTTTTATGAATACTCCAAAAATGTAATTTCTTGAAAAAGACATACCCAATATAGAAGTTTAATTGATATGTGTATTCTTCATCAAGTTTTTTTTTCTCCTTTTATAAATTGAATAAGTTTCCCCTCTATCTTAGACTAGTCTTGAATGAGAGTAGCACTTTTTTATTCATTTACCTTCAGCATTCTATGAAGAACTTTAATAATACAAAATGTTAAGTATTTTTTATTTTCAGTGATGGCCCTTGAATGAACATTTTTCTAAAATAAAGAAAGTGAAGCTCCCTCTACTGAAAATATTTTATAAAATAAATGTGTTTATGGAAACTATTCTTTGTTCACTAAGTCTATTTGTGATATACTGAGCAAAAAAACATGTAAACTCAAAAAAGTAACAAAAGTATTTAGTGTTAATTCACAAAGATATCTTTTAAATTTAAAAATATACTTTTCAGGGTGATTTGGAGGCAAAAATATCTAGAAACCATCAATATTTATAATTATCCTAGGGGCCCAGTGCATGAATTCTTGCACATTGAAAGGAACTCTGGGCCATGCCTCTACCTGGCCCCTCCCAACGCCCTCCCCCGCCCCTCCCCCTCGCTGTCTGCAGGCAGCCCTGCTCCCAGTGTCACCACTCCCATGCACTGATGGCACTGGCCCCGCTCAAACACGCTGACAGCACAGAGCGATTCAGGTTGGCACCAGCAGCAGGTGTGAGCAGAGGCTGCTACCCCAATCTCCCCTCAGGAACAGGAGGAGGTGGAGAAGCCCTCAGGGGTGAACAGGGCCTACAGCCACCATTCACACCCACTGATGGCACTGAGTGATCGGGACTGGTGCCGGGCATGGGCAGTGGGTGCAAGCTTCGGCTCTGGTGTTGGCTGAGGGTACGAGCAGGGCAGGCGCTGGCAGTGGGTGTGAGAGGCAGATGGGACTGCGGTGTGCGGGAGCAAAGAATTTTCAGTAACTATCAGAGGCTCGCCCCGATGAAAGCAACCAGTGCCTGCCTTGGTCTGGTGTCCCCACTCACCTGCTCCACCATCCCACTTCGGCCAATGCCCACCATGTTCCATACACACCCCCTGGTGGTCAGCACACATCATAGTGACTGGTTGTTCAGTTGTTCTAACATTTGGTATTTTGGCATATTAGCCTTTTATTATATAGGATAATTTATGATTACAAACTTTTTTTCATAGGTTGTAAAAGATTTTTAATTTTTTAATTGAGATACAACATACATGCAGAAAAGTATACAAATGACAAGTTCTGTATGAAGGTTCACAAAAGTAACACACTCATGTAAAGAGACTATGATCAAGATGTAGCATTGCCAGTGTAACAAAAGTCCCCACCCTGCTCTCTGCCACCACAGTATTCTTTCCCAGGAACTGTTTTGCCAAAAGATAATCACCACCTTGACTTTTTCAACAATGAATATGTTTTCCCTGCTTTTGAATTTTATATAAATACTCATTTGTGTCTGCTTTATTTTTATGAGCATTGTGTTTATGTGATTTTCCATATAGCAATAGCTTGTTTATTCTCATTTCTATATGGTATTCCACTATATGAAGACATCACAATTTACTTGTTGTTTTATTATGGAATACTTAAGTATTTTTTAGGTTTTGGCTAATGCTGCGATGAACATCCTTGAAGATATCTTTTTGTGAATACATTCATTTTGGGGACTGTATGGGTTGGGCCTAAGTCTTTCTCTAGAGCAAAAATTGTTGGTTCAGGGGTAGTTTAGTATATATACTGCTTGGTTTTAGCTTGAGTTGATACTGCAAGTTTTCCAAAGTAGTTGCACCTATTTATACTCCTGCCAGCAATGTTTGAGAGTTTTTGTTGCCATTACTACTACAAAATGTGATCAGTGCAATATTATTTTAAAAATTTTAGCATTTTCTTAGATTATTATTGTGAGCCCATAAATGATATTTTAGTTATTTTTATCTTGGCATAATTTCTACTTTTTAGTAAATAAGTTTTATTAAGGCAAAGCATCAGAACAAAAATATTTTCTACTATAATACAACTAGAAGTATTTATTACCAGAACAAGTCTGGTATAAGAAATATAATTTTAAAGGGGAATTATTTAAAATGATAGTTCTTGTAATAAAAATAAGTAAGAAGCCTGGTTGGTGTGGCTCAGTAGTTGAGTGTTGACCCATGAATCAGGAGGTCATGGTTCAATTTCCAGTCAGGGCACATGCCCAAGTTTCGGACTCGATCCCCAGTAGGGGTATGCAGGAGACAGCCAATTGATGATTCTCTCTCATCATTAATGTTTCTATCTCTCTCTCCCTCTCCCTTCCTCTCTCTGAAATGAATTGAAACATATTTTTAAAAATAAGTGAGAAAATTATGTAAACAGACATAAGAAATTTGAATACCTTATTAGTGAAATTTTTAAAAGTTTCACACTTTGCTCAGGTATTGCTTAATTTTGGCACAATTCTTTGGCTTTTGGGTTCTAGTTTCCATATTAATAAAATAAAGAACAAGACACCAGTGTTCGGCTTTCTTTTAAATGTAGATAAGTGAGATTATGAAGAGCTTGAGGAACAAATTTCAAAAATAAGGAACTGCCAAAAATTAACTATTTTCACCACATACAATTTTGTTTTTCATTTTTACTATCTGATACCAACATAGACCTGCCAGATAAATAAATTATGGTACATTTTATCAAAAGCTGAATGTGTGAATGTCAAATTTCATGATAATCACAAATAAGATGTTTTCTTGGTTTACTTCAAAATTTAAGAAAAACATTTTTGGCACAAAATTTCTTGTTTTTGCATGTGGTATGTTTTAGAGGATGAAGAAACCCCTTTTAGTGCTGGCTCTATTTTCTTATGTAAGATATTAAATAAAAATATACTTCAAGGAATAAACATTACAGTATCAGGATTCTATATAGGTTTTTAATATTATGCTATACATAATATATACTTTTTCTCTTTGTGTCTCTGGTGAGACATTTTCCCAAATATAGAAGGATGGTGGCCCAGTTTTCTAGTCAATGCCTCAAGCAGTTTGCCCTGCAGATTCAGAAAACAGCTTATAAAATATTTCCTCTTGTACATACTTTTTCTTTCCCTTGAACACACAACTATGTACTGAGGCAACTCAATGAACAAATATGTGCATCATAGGTAATATTAAGCAATGGGTACAATTTGCCTAGGAATGACTGAGAAACTATCTTTCCTGACATGAAACTAGTAGGGAAGAAAATACAAAAGGCCAAGTAACAAAAGAAAAACACAGCAATGTTTAGGGAGTGTAGATTGGGAAGCTACCCAGAAGGCTTGGTACTTGTGCTGGATCTTCTAAGATGCTTGCTCCACAAGCAGAAATAAGATATAAAGAAAATCTTATATGCAAAGGAATGATATAGGCTTATAGTATGCTTAGGGAATGGTGATGGTCAAATTCAATTGAGGGAATTCCAATTTATAGTTTAAAATCATATTTTAATGGCAACAACTGTTGAGCTGGATACAATAATAAACCTGCAGAAATATGGAAAAGTTACCACTTGCTTTCACAATGTAATATGTGTAAAATTTAGAAGCATATAATTTAACAGGATATTTGTTATTATGGGAAAGATCTTGTATATTAGCTCAAAATATTTCTATAAACTTCTCTTTCAGAGGTACAATTTACCTCAAAATTGCAATTAACCATAAGCTAGCTAATAATAATTAGTAATAGTAAGAACTATTTAAACAAATAATAATGACAAAACTATAAGAAGAAAGAATAACCTTCTTGTTTTATAATTTGGAGACCATGTTTGAAGCTTTTGTCACAATATGATCTTTTATCATGTCTATTTTCCCCCTTTCCTTTAACTCTATTACATAGATCTTATTTTATAACAATTTTGAAAAAAACAATTAAAACAAAATAGTTGTGGACTACCCAAAGATGGCCTTCATGACCTTTTAGAAGAATTATTGGATCAACTAATTTTTATGTTTTTTTCTTAATTTTTTCATCATAGTTTATAGTCAATATTATTTTGTATTAGTTTCAGGTGTACAGCACAGTGGTCAGGAAACATATACTTCACAAAGTGCTCTTCACCATATTTCCAGTGCCCATACATAGTATTATATTGTTGACTACATTCCCTATGCTGTAATCTATACCTCAGTGACAATTCTGGAACTACCAATTTGTATTTCTTAATCCTTTCACCTTTTTCATCCAGCCTCCCAATCCCCTCCCCCTGGCAACTGTTAGCTTGTTCTCTGTACCTATGAGTCTGTTTTAATTTTGTATGTTTGTTTTGGTCTTTAGATTCCACATATAAGTGAAATCATATGGTATTTGTCTTTCTCTGTTTGACTTATTTCACTTGGCATAAAAGCTGCTAGGTCTTTTGTGGCCAAGTAGTATTCCATTGTGTACCATATATGTATTTATCTACTCATCTATTGATGGTCACTTACGTTGATTAGTTGATTATATGCAGCTATCTATATATATAAAAACCCAGTGACCAGAACACCAGAATGACTGAAATGACTGGTGGCTATGATGCTCACTGTGGCCAATGAGCTCCATCAGGGGTGGGGCCAGCTGGCCAACCGCCTGCGGCTCCTCCCCCTGGCTGGCCCCACCCCCAATCACCCCCCTCTCACTCCAATCGAGGGCGTGGCCTGCCAGCCAACCTCCCATGTCCACTCTGCCCCACCAGCCCAGGACGGGCCAGCTAGACCCCACACATGCACGAATTCATGCACTGGGCCTCTAGTTTTATATAATGCTGCAATGAACGTGGAGGTGCAATTATTCTTTCAAATTAGTGTTTTGAGTTTCTTCAGATATATACCCAGAAGTGGACTCACTGGGTCAGAAGGCCGTTCCATTTTTAATTTTTTTAGGAAACTCCATACTCTTTTCCATAGTGGCTGCACCAATCTTCTTTCCCACCAACAGTGCACAGGGTTCCCTTTTTCCACATCCTCGCTGACACTTGTAGTTTGATTTATTGATGATAGGCATTCTGACAGTTTGAGGTGATATCTCATTGTGGTTTTAATTTGTTTTTCTCTGATGATTAGTAACATTGAGCATCTTTTCATATGTCTTTTGGCCATCTGTATATCCTCTTTGGAGAAGTGTTTATTCAGGTCCATTGCCCAATTTTTAATTGGATTGTTAAATTGTTGATGTTGAGTTGTATGAATTTACATATTTTGGAGATCATCCCCTTATCAGATACATGATTGGTGCATGTCTTCTTCCATTCAGTAGGTTGTCTTATTGTTTTGTTGATGTATTTTTGCTATACAAAAATTTTTTAGTTTCATGTATAAAATATGATCTTTTTCAACACCATCAGAGAATTTGGGTTGTTTTGAAGAAAAAAGGATGCTGAACTTAGTCTGGAGTGATTTGAGTTTGAGAAGCTAGCAACAGATCTTGACATCTTGCTATCAGCTAGGAATGCAGAAATAATGTTTGACCTGTAGATTTAACAATCACAGTGTTATGAAGGTGATCATGTTTGTGCAAAGAAAAAAGAACAGAGGAAATCTTTATATGTAATGGAAGTAGAACATTTAGAGCAGGGCACAGAGAAGAAGTACTGAGAGCCCTGAGCTGAACTGTGGAGTTGAGATTGATAAAAAAAAAAATGACAAAGTCACAGATTTATCAGTTTCATCCTTTTAATCCCAAGGACCCACTCTTTTCCAATATCATATATCTTTCTAACACTTTTCTATAAACCCCTCCAATGCTCTGATTTCAACGAATCTCATAAATTAGTCCACACTCATAAATAATTTATTTTATTCACTTACATGTTCCTATGAGATTTCTAGGGAATTATTTTGGAGGACATACATCTTTTCCTTTTCCTTACTTCATGAAGCATATATAGTGGTTCCCCCTTGATTTTCCCACCCAAACTATCTCTTATCTTTGTCCATGTGATGATCTTTTTACTTGGATTAACCATACTTATTGAAAATAAATTCATATGTAGGTGAATGTCTATGTGGAAATGTAGGTTGTTCGTCTTTCTCTATAGGAAAATGGTATAGTTGTAGCTTTGCTTTGCTTGGGAGGATGGATCAAGAGGAGAGACAAGTGAGTGATCTTCAGAGAACTGGTTCCAGAACAAAGGCACTGCTTAGCCACAAACAGAAAGTGTGTGAATGGTTGTTCAGCTACACAGAATGAAGCCATTCTACCAATTGCATGACAACCACACATATTTAAAGAAAACAGAGTTTGAAATCCTTATATGTCAGAAGAGAAAACAGTGGTAAAAGAAGAAGAAGAAGAAGAAGGAGAAGGAGGAGGAGGAGGAGGAGGAGGAGGAGGAGGAGGAGGAGGAGGAGAAGGAAAAGGAGAAGGAGAAGAAGGAGAAGGAGCTCAGTCATGGTGAATTCCTGAATTTCTTTTAGAATTTCCATACTTGAAATACTTTTAAGAGGAGGTATTAGTAGCACCTCTCAGACAACTTAATGCACAGTAGTAACATCAGTGGTACAAATAGAAATAGCATAAAATCTAAACATTATTAACACTGTCTGGAAATAATTTATTGAATAGAATAACTTTCAATGCAAATGATGAAGAATTTTCTATGAGTGCATACAAACATTTGCCATAAACAATTGGGAATTTTTGCTAGCCCTGGGATATTTCTGATACCATTATACAACCAATAACAACATAGGATGATTGGGATGGCATTAGAAGTAACTGGTCTTTCCAACATCCTACCTATATATGAAAATCTCTCAAAAATATCTCTAACATGCAGTCATCCCATAAACTTTAAAAATGTTTCAACAACACTAGCCTGTTTGGCTCAGTGGATAGAGCATCATCCTACAGACTAAAGGCCCGAGATTCGACTCTGGTCAAAGGCACACACCTAGGTTGTAGGCTCCATCCCTGGCCCTGATCAAGCACGTGCAGGAGGCAACCAATAGATGTGACATCAATGTTTCTCTCTCTGTCTCTCCTTCTCTCTTCCACTCTCTCTAAAAAAAGAAAAAAATGTTCCAACAATAAGGACTTCTTTACCTCAAGTAGAAAATATTTAGCAAACAATTTTCATCAAATCAAAACTAAAACATTATTCTATTTTCTCCTGTCCAAAGTGAAATTCATATATATATATATCCCCAAATATTTGTATTTGTATATTTTATTATTATTATTTTTTAATGTTTTAATCTCAACTTAAAATTATCATTCTGCTTGTGGAAAGTGTGTTTATTTGAGCATGATTTGAGCTGATAACCTTTTCCATGTAGTTGCTCCATGTATGAAGCTTGAGTGGTCCAGTTTCAGAATGCCTATGGCATTCTACCTGAATTTCTCTATAAAAATGACTACATTCCAGGCAGTGTGTAAATAACTATTAAATGTATATATCAAATATTTATATGCACATATAAAGCTATATCTTTAAATCAATACATAATTTTAATTACCTACTTTTTATAAGATCACTGGAAAGAAGGCATAATCAAATGACCATCCTAATAATAATTAAATAAATAATGCACATTCTTAAAGCATAATACAGTATATGAATTTCTATTATTGCACCTATCACAGTTCTGGGATCATAATGACTGACACATGTTCAATTCTCTAGCTAAACTGAGAACCACTGAATATCACTGAATATTTATTTTTGTCTTTTATTTTGTTTATTTACATATATTTATGTTTTAGGCACAAGAGACTCAATGAAGGGTGGTTGAATAATTTTCCTTTTTTGCTGGCAATTTTAAAAAATGTAGTCATGAATAACTACCCAAAATAATAACAATTACAAATATTGAGAAAAGAAACATTTTTAGTAATGGAAAGGAGTATATACTCTTTATAAGAAGGAAATTTAAACAGACCTTAAATAGTTGAGGGAATTGGAGTGGGCAGAAGAGAGGGAAGAGCATTTCAGGCAGGAAAAACATTGTTAGTAGAGGAACAGGCCAGTTTCCATGTGAAATGGGGGCTACGGAAGATTTCACAGCGACATTTCTACCATGGGACCCCCCTTTTTGTCTTTTTTCTAATAAATCATGATTTATGTTGTTTTGGGTCTAACTGCCTAGGAAAAATGTATATGACTATTGTAGGGTGTTAGAAAAAAAATCAGCCAATGTTTATGAAAATAATAGGTTCCTCTTTAGAAACAAAATGGTTCATTGTCATTAGTTGATATGAAGGGAAGAAAATATTCAAATGAGCTCCTTTATATTCACTTGTTCTGCTAATGTCAATATACATATTTTTGTTCATTTCTATAAATTAAATGTGTGTTTTTCTGTGTATTGAAAATTTGAGGACTGGAACTTAAGTATTGATATATTTAATAAAACAAAAACCCAAGAAAAGAAGACATGACTTTTCATAGTTTTATAAAGAAACTATTGCATTTCTGACAAGGGAAAGAAGAATGGCATATGTATAGGCAGTTCACGGGTTACATGGGACTCGACATACATCGTTTTGTGGTTACATCGCCATCTCTCATTTATTTATTAAAAAAAAAGTACCATCATTTCAACATATGTACATATGTGCTTTATGCTTTTTATTATTTATTTAACACAAGTAAAGGTCAGGAATTGCTATCTTTTTTTAAAATTATTTTTACCATTTCACTTCATTACTGCTGTGTATGTGATCCATGTGAGTGACGTAGGTGCTTATGTAGGTGGATTCTGACTTGCGGCGAAAATCACGTTACATTGTGCGGTAGAAATGGATCTCCAACGTAACCTGAGGACCTACTGTAATCAAATGTTGACTTTCCCAAACTTATGAACAATATATTTCTATAAATTATTTTTTATTAAATAATAAAACACCCTAAAATGCATTGATGACATTTTCCACCAGTTCTTAAATCTTTCTTTTTTTAAGAACAGACGTACCTCTAGTCTATTAAAACATGAAGGGACCCAACTTTGTATAGCATATCCCACTGCCTATTAAGAATGAATGAACTGCCTGTATCTTTAACTTGCCTCTTGTCTTATTTATTGGGAACAATAGAGTTAACAGAGGATTATATGGGTAAAACTATTAGAAATCTTTCTACTTTAGGTTGTTTCTTTGTAATGATCTTAAAAAAGATTATGAAGTCCTCCTCCCTCTCCCCTTCCTACAAATCTACACTAATAAAGGAGAAACATGCAAATTAACCATCACTCTGCTACTCCACTACACCCACCAGCCAATCAGAGCGACTATGCAAATTAACCCAACAAAGATGGTGGTTAATTTGCATACACAGGCACTGAGCAAATACTGAAGACGACTGAAGATGGCAGAGGCCACAGAGCTGGAGCAAGCAGGAGGCTTGGGTTGCTTCTGGTGATGGAGGAAGCCAAGCTTCCCGCTGGCCTTGGATTCCGCTCAAGGAGTGGCTGGGGGCCTGTGTCGCTGGGGGCAACTCAGGCTTCCAGCCTACTCTGGACTCCACTCAAGGAGGGGCTGGAGGGGAAAGTCATAAATCATTTTGCCTATATAAAAATGGAGATTTAAACTGGCACCAATTTGCCTGGTGAGTCACAGAGCCACCAAGCCTGACTCTAGCTGTCCCAGGCCCCAACTCACTGCTGGCTGAGCTAAGAATAACACAGCACACCTATAATCACTGTGGTCTGCAGATGACAAAAGTCCTTCCCCCACTTCAAGGGTATTGATACTCAAAATGTGGCCCCTGAACCAGGAAATAACCATCACCTGGGAGGTTATGAGAAATGCTCAATAAATTCAATAAAAATTTAAAAAAAAGAAATATAGACTCCGAATTCCACCACAGACTTCCTGAATCCGAATCTTCATTTTATCAAACCCTAAGCATATTCAGGTTTGAAAAAGCACAGTTTTAAGAACATCGACCGCTAAGGGATGGGAAGAATAAGAGGTACTGGAAAAAAATAGAGAGGCGGTATGGTAAGAGAAAAAGGGGAACACAGAGTATGTCACAGAACCTAAAAGTAAAGTTTAGAAATGAAAGAATGATCAGTAATGTCAAATGCCATAAAAACAAAAAGAATTATGGAAGATTATCAGAAGTCTTCTCCAGTGCATTTTTGCTATAAAAATATATGTACAAATATGTTAGCATAACATTGAATGGTGAGGTAAAATAAAAGAGAAAATATAGGTTCCTTTTTTTCAAGAAGCTACTAGTACTAGAAGGGGAAGTAATGATGGACAGAGTTGAAATAGGCAGTTCTTATTTGTTGAGTTTTGTTTTTAAAAGGGGAGAGGGTTTAAGCTTGTTTACAGCCTGGAGGAAAGAAGTCAGTGAATTAGGAAATGCTTAGGAAGAGACCAGAGAGGTACAGAAGAGAAAGGGCAAAATTACTGATAAGATTTAAAGAGCAGTAGTTGAACAGTAGCTTTTTAAACAAAAAGAGTGTGCTCAGTGTTTCTCTGGGAAGGAGGTTAGAGTAGATGCAGTATATAGCAAGCTATAGACATGGGAGTAGTGATTTCAGAATTGCAATTGAAAGCTCAATTTTCTCTTTGAAGAAGAAAGCAAGGTCATCATTTGGGATAAAGATAACAATGAAGCAGACAGGTTTAGTCTGACTCAACAGTTACAAAGCACAGAAAAGCCTTTGGAGGGGCTGTGCTTCTAGTCCCTTAGGTAATTCAGTCCAGGCCCCACTGCAGCAGATGCCCCATCACTCTGCCTGGGAGGAGAATGAAGCCTAAAGATCTGATTTTTTTTAAAAAAAATACATATTTTTATTGATTTCAGAGAGGAAAGGAGAGGGAGAGAGAGATAGAAACATCAATGATGAAAGAGAATCATTGATTGGCTGCCTCCTGCATGCCCCCTACTGGGGATTGAGCCTGAAACCTGGGCATGTGCCCTTGAATAGAATTGAACTCGAGATCCTACAGTCCTCAGGCCAATGCTCTATCCACTGAGCCAAACCAGTTAGGGCCCTGGTCGGCAAACTGCAGCTCGAGAGCCACATGCGGCCCTTTGGCCCCTTGAGTGTGGCTCTTCCACAAAATACCACGTGAAGGCACACACGTACAGTGCGATTGAAACTTCGTGGCCCATGCGCAGAAGTCGGTTTTCGGCCTGGGCGAGTCTATTTTGAAGAAGTACTGTTGATATTTGGCTCTGTTGACTAATGAGTTTGCCGACCACTGATAGGGCTAGAGACTTGATCTTTATTCAGACTGCACTAATTTAGGTAGCAAAGCCAGAGGTAGAACCCACATCACCTAATTCGAACCAACTGCTTATTTTTCCAAACACTGCAATTAGGCTATTGTAAAGGAGAAAATAAAATGATCATAAAAGCTGAAATGTGATCTATTCTCTTAGAATCACAGTAAGAATGTTTTATTAATACTTTTATCAAAGAGTATAGAAATAGGACCCAGTTTCAAAACGTTACTCTTTGTTCTCAACTACGAGCACCAATTTTGGCAGCGTTGGCACACATCTTGTACTCTCACCTTGAACCCTTTTCTTTACGTCTTGAAAATGGCTTTTCCTACAAAGCATTGTTTCTAGGGATTTTGTTATGCACAATTAAAGGAAAATATATCCTCTTTCTGCCATAGGAAATAACTTCTATAATCCAGAGATTTTAGAATCCTTTTGTTTACTGTGAAACTGTAAACATTTTCTCCCAAGTAGTTTAGGCATATACAAAGAAGGGAGGTGGAAGAGGACTGAGGAGAGAAGGAAACGGAGGTGGGGCAGAGGGAGAAGAGGGGAGAAGAGTCAGAGTGAGTAACCTCAGTTGAATAGTAGCTTTAAGCATAATGTTAATAACAGGGAATACATTTTGCTGACCTCTTCTGTCTCTTAATTTTTTTAAAAAAATATGTAGTCCAATAAAAACCTTACTGTAGAGTCTAATTATCACTTACTGTAGGGGGAAACTGAGTAACACCATACTCATTGCTATATTGTCTTACCACTTCCAATTATAAACTCTTTTTTTTCTTTATTGTTTGATTCCTGCCTTTGTTCTGCTCCATTTCTCCCTCCTTTAAGGAATGTAATGATGAGTCAAATGTGGAGCTTCCTGTGCCACAGGAAGAAAAAGGTTTAAACTGTCTTGAATAAATGTAAACCAGAAACATAAATATTTACATAAACACTTGTAGTCACACCAATGGGAATATCTACCATAATCTGAATGAGTCAGTGCTCTGCAGGTTTAATATTATTTAGGAAAAAAAAGCTTACCAGGTCTCCATTTTAATATTCTGTGTCCATCTCTTTTCAGGTTGAGACTCCAGAGATTGGTGCTTTAAAATATCATGCTTTTATATCCTGAGTCTTATTGATCTGGAGATTTATACAGATGCATTTCATTAGCAGGCATTAATGCCAGCACAATTCATTGAAAATAGGAAGTAGAGAGTTCAGAATAAAGGAGTACCACTTCTGCTGTAGTGTTTTTTGTTTGTTTGTTTGTTTGTTTGTAAATACCTATAACAGTTAAAACCACAAGGGGAAGGATGATTTCTGTATCTCTGAGTGGTGGATTAAGGTGCTTTCCCCCTTAATTTTACTGTATTTTTATTATTTCTTTTGTACAATGCACATATATTGGATTAAAAGAAGTGTTTTTAAAACAAGCTTTGTGCATACTTTAAGGATATATGAGGTGATTTTGCTTTAAATATGATGCAGGAGTTGAGCTCTGAGAGACTGAATGTCCTGAATAGAAGTTATTTAAGGGAAGAATAAGCAGTGAGCAAGTCTGGCCCCTAAAATCACACATTTGAAATGTGACTTTCAACCTCTCTTGCTAAAGTGGTTTCAACCACTAGTTGAATCCATAACCTGGCACAAGTCAATCAGATTTTTTTTTTCTTCTATGATGCTTAGTCTTTCTTGATGCTTGTCTATTTTTTCTACACTTGGGTTTTATGAGCTACTACTATAACTGCCCTGGGCCCGTCTACATAAATTAGCTTGAGTGAATTTCTCTTTTTTTCACTTAAAGATACACCTGATCATGAGTGATGGTATCAAAAGCAAAATCCCAGTACTGGCTTTAGAGCTTGGCATGTTTCAAAACATATGTATAGATTGTCATTTGGTTTACTAAATCTACCTGTGACAAATGGGTGCCACTTTAAATCTCAATTTTTATATTGGCAAAATGATTTATGACTTTCCCAAGGTGAAACAACTAGTTCGTGACAAAATGTAAGCCTCCTGGCTGTCCATCTGAAGCCTCAACCACTGTACCATGATCACTTCCACTTAATTATCTTGTGCACTCAATACACAATTGGAACTATTAAGTCTATTGTAAGCAATTTTCAATGTATCTGAAATACTTCATTAGTTTTCTTTAAAAGAAATGTCATTAAGAAGCTACAAATCAGTGAGTTAATTAGCTCTGTTATAGCCCTTTAGTTCTTTTAGTTGAAATAGGTTGTTGCCAAAACTATGAACTGCCTACCCATGAGAATAGGCAGTCTGCATAGAAGTTTGTGCCGCATCCAGCACGGGCAAGTTCAGTGAGCCTGAGGAGGGGCAGTGAAGGATTAAAGAAGACAGACCAGAGAATACAGATGGGGCTTGGTGGAACGCTGCTTCTCTGATGGAGAGACAGTGCCCTGGCCTGCAAGCTGAGTCTTTATTTTACAGTCAGAGCACACAAAGCAAAACAAGGATAGTGGTCAACATGTTTACAATGTTCTTGTGAGTTTCACCTTGTTTTGGCAGCACTTGCTGCACCTCCCACAGCCCATTAGCTACCTAGGAAGGAACTAGGGAGGGCTATAAGTTAAGTTTGATTATGCTAGGAGAGCTCTGCCCTCCAAGCTGGGACTTGTTTGTGGTCCTGCCACAGATCAGTCTGAGGCATGACCCTAGAGCCACTCCCTACAGAAGTTAATAAAAGTTTTTATAGAAGTTATAACAATTACCATGAATTTTGAGCATAGCATTTTGAAAGTATTTAGGAAAAATTAGTGATTTTATGATAAAAAATATTTTGTAGATAAAAAAAAAGTATTGTATAAAAATTAGGGTTAAGAAACCTCAGGGGTACACTAGATAATGCTTTGTTATCTATTTTTATTATTGAACTAGAGGCCTGGTGCACAAAATTTGTGTACGGGTAGGGTCCGTAGGCCTGGCTGGCAATCAGGGCTGATCAGGTTCCCCGCCTTCTCCTTCCCTCGTTCCCTCAGTGCCCCGCCGCTGCTGCTGGTCGCCTGCCATGTCCCACGCCACCCCCTTGTGGTCAGTGCACTTCATAGCGAACTCCCCGTCTAACTCTCAAGGGGACAATTCGCATATTAGCCTTTTATTATATAGGATGGAGACCTCCTTTTTCCACCCATCCCCCATCTATAACCTTATATTAACCCTTCATTTACAAACACACAAACAATATGTAATTTATCACTGACACCTAGCAAGCACTGAGCGTAGACACCTCTTATAAGCACTAATTTATGTAAGCACTGATTGTAAACATCACTGCAATATCAGTTAAAAAGACACCTACGACAGTCCATTTTACAAGTCTCCAGTTCCGCCATTAAATGATATTTTCTGACGTCTATGACTTTGATGATGTAAGTCACACTCTCAGATTTTTATATCTTGGCTTTTTTTCTATTTCTAAATATTTGTTCTATGATCTGTCCTGATAAGTTATTAACATCCTTCCATCTTAGATAGAAGGAAAGAAGGAGAGAAAGACAGGATTCTCTCTAGTGTTAAACATATACTCTAAGCATGATTATTGATATCCTTAGAGGGTCATGTTCTGATGTTTGACCTCTTCATCATCACATTTAGTTAATTCATTTCAAAAATACTTATTCAATAGTTACTCTGGATGCTCCAGATTACTTCTGGGGCCATTGAAACAGTTATGGTTTTTGCCTAAATAGTAGTTCCTACAAAGAAGGATATAAACATTGATTAATTCTATTAAAAATGGCAGTTGCATTGTAACAAGTACTACAAATGAGATACACAAACTTGAGAAATATTTTATAAACTCAGAGAGAATAGCTATGGCTTCCTGAAGAAATTATGCTCAAACCTAGATCACAAAGGTAAGTTGAAGTTAATTAGATGAAAAGCGGACCAATGAGCATTCCAGGCAAAGGCAATGGCTATGTTACTGGACAGCACCAAGCCGGAGGAGGCCTGTCCCCTCCTAGACCCTTGTTAATCCCACAAGAAAGATTTCAGATGAGTGACAGACAGCAGTGTTGAAGCAAAGCAAGCAAATTTATTAAGAATTCACTTGGTGTGGCTCAGTGGTTGAGCGACAATCTATGAACAGGAGGTCATGGTTTGATTCCCAGTCAGGGCACATGACTGGGTTGTGGGCCTGATCTCCAGTGGGGTGTGTGTGCAGGAGGCAGCCGATCAATGATTCTCTCTCATCATTGATGATTTTATCTCTCTCTCCCTCTTCCTTCCTCTCTGAAATCAATAAAAATATATTTTATAAAAAGGAATACACTTGGCATAAAGCAGAAGCTGGCAACTCAGCTAGTTTTAACATACCTGCCAGTGGAGGTTCAAGGGGTTTTATACCCTTCTCCCTGTAGGTTTCAAAGCTTTCCTGCCAGATATCTTGGATAGCAGACTAGGTTTCCAAGTCCCCTTCTACATTGTTGTGGCTTATCTCAGAATGTTTGTACGTACATTTGGTCATCTTGTTTGGCAAGGCCTAAGGTGGCTGGCTTCTCTGTTTAGTGGGTGAGATAAAGTACCCCTCTTTCCCTCTTCCCCCTTTCCTGCCCTAACATCCCACACGTGATATTTGCCCGTGGGTTTAGCTGGCACAAATGGCATTCATTGGGCCTTTGTTCTCATTTTTCCCAGGCCAGGGTGATTTAAGCTGTGAATTCTCTGGTTAGGGAGGAGAGGCATAAACCATTAGTTTTCAAGTGTCCTTGGTGGGGGGAAATAAGGTTTTGGAATTCACAGGCCAGCTGCAAGCTGCCCAAACTGTTTGGCCTTGTTTAATTTTCTTGTCTCAGTTTCTTCATTCCAGGAATTTTCACCAGGAATTTTCTTAGCTTCTTGCTCTCCTGCCACAGCTAGTGGTAGGTTGTGCCAGAGAAGCTGAAGAGGACATGATAAGCTGTGGTTTGGATTATGGATAGAAATTGGAAGGCAGGGCCAACCAGATGGATATATGTGAAATGGAGAGAGGAGTCCAAGGTTATCAAAGATTGCAATCCTGAGAAATGGAAAGATTGAGTTGCCATTATCCAAGTTAGAAAAGAATGGTGAAGGAATAGGTTTGCGTAGTAATAACTTTGATTTATGTTTGCTTTTATTGGAGCACTAGGTTGCTAGCAATCTGTTATTATTTTATTCTAGTTTCAAAAACTGAGATGATTCCAAGCTATGCTTAGCTTTCTCCTAATGCTTCTACATTTCTGATTCATTCTTACTCAGAAATTGTAATTATATGTGACCTCAAATCAACTTAGAGGTATCGACTCTTTGGTGAGTTCTCGATTACAATTTTTATCTCCTTAAATCCATAATGCTTTCAAATTTGTGCACAGATTGTTAACCATTCAGCTATTATGAAGCTTATTATCACCTCTAAGGGAAATGCAAATCTAAATACTTGGCTTACTTCTGTGATTTTTTTCCCTTTGTTGTTATTATTATTTTTTTAATATATTGATTTTTTACAGAGAGGAAGGGAGAGGGATAGAGAGTTAGAAAAACTGATGAGAGAGAACCACCGATCAGCTGCCTCCTGCACACCCCCCACTGGGGATGTGCCCACAACCAAGGTACATGCCTTTGACTGGAATCAAACCTGGGACCCTCCAGTCCGCAGGCCGACGCTCTATCCACTGAGCCACACCGGTTAGGGCTCCCTTTGGTTTTTAGCCACGTGATTTTTCACTATTGTCAGCTCTCCAAAGCACAGATTTTTTTTTTCAATCTTGTCTAGTTGTTTTCAGTGGAAAGTTTAATTCCATTTAAAATATAGGTTTATTATACATTTAGTATCTGAATGGCCTGGCAAAAAAAACCTCTATTCCTTAGCTTCTTCTGTAATGCATATGTAACTATATCTAACTAGCAAGATTATTATGACTATTAAATTATATCATGTATACAGGCCCTGTTCCTGAGAGATCAAGAAGCAATTTTCATTTTTATTGTTGGTTATCAGGTTTTGTGCAGGTCTCAGTCTATTCATAGTAAAGCTCTCAGCTAGAAATGCCTGGAGGGCATGCACCTAGGCCCCAGGGGGCTTCCCACAGAAGGCTTCCCTTCCTGAAAACAATGTTACAACTGGACCAGCACTTTTGGTTCTTACTGTTATTGCAAGATGCCCTTCAACCATAATCATCAGGAAACTTTGAAAAAGTATGGTTTTAGTACTTACAAGATGGGAAAATTACACCTGGGATCACATAGAGGTCACAGATAGAGAGAGGGAGATAAATAGAGAGAGAAGTGTCTGGGGTTCTGCTTTTATCAAGGTTGAGGATGAGGGCCTAGGGTTTGGCGGGTTCACTATTTCTTGGTGAATTTAAAATGTAAGAGGAGGATTTTAAAGCGCGGGGAAGAGAAAACAAACAAGTAGCCCAAATGGTCAGTTATGAGATCAAGTAAGGCCTCTAAAACAAAGGAATCTCTTCTCTAGCTGTGTGGCTGGCAATGTGTTTATCCCAGGCAATGTTTGAAGTGGCTTCTTTGAAATGGATGCCTCAGCAATCAAAGCTTAAGTCAGGCACTTGCATTACAAAAAGGAAAAAACAAAACAAAAAACAACCCAACCATCTCAGGGTTTACACTACATCCCATCAAACTAAGGTAGAAATGAGATCACTTTATAAAATGATAATCATATTTCACAGGCAAGAGTTGTGTTGCTCACAGTGGCAAAAATAAAATCCTAGTACCCCGAGGATTTTTACTTCTTAGTTATTTCTCTGAGTCTCTGGAGATATTCTAGAATAGCCCTTTTATAATCCTCTACTTTGGCCTCCTTTTAAAATAATTACTATTACACAGCCAAATGGAAGCCTGCTTCACCACACATGCCTTCAGGGCCGACAGTGGTTCCTTTTCCAAGGCAGTATGTTTTCCTGAGAAGTGCTCAAAACTTCACCTATCTCCAGATATCCCAGTTTCTTTCTCTTTAGTTCCCCTAAAGAGGCTAAAGGAATAAATAAAAAATAAATAAAAAGTGGGAAGAATGCTCACCTATTCCATTCTGTGTGTTATTTTTCAAACCAAGACTAGAAATATCAATTGCTGGTATTCCTACAAAAATTTTCAAATAATAACTGTTTTTTTTCTCCTACAAGGAATTGTAACCCTATATGGTAAAACTGTCCTTTCTCCATCATAGCCTGGACCTTCTCTGCCTCAGGAGTCAGGACACTGACTTATTCCCTACAGGGCACCCTTCCCTCTGTGCAAATTACCTTATAAAAGTGGGTGCATGGAGATTTGTGGCCCCAGGTGCCAAGACTTTTCTCACATTATGTTTCCCAGCTACATAATTTTCTCTCAATTTTAAGGTTCATTTAGCAGAGGTAAATAGATACTGACAATGATATTAAACTAGAGGGCCCAATGCATGAATTCGTGCACCAGTGGGGTCCCTTGGCCTGGCCTGTGGGGATTGGGCCAAAACCAGCTCTCCTACATCCCCAGATTGTGAGAGGGTGAAGGCCAGGCTGAGGGACCCCATTGGTGCACAATTGGGGCTGGGGAGGTATGTGGGTGGTTGGCCAGCCAGGGAGGGACTGCAGGAGGGCTCCAGGATATGTGTCTGGCCCACCTCACTCAGACCCGATTGACCAGACCCCAGCAGCAAGCTAACCTACTCATCGGAGAGTCTTCCCCCTGGTGGTCAGTGCACATCATAGCAACTGGTAGACCAGCCAAATGTCTGCCCCCTAGTGATCAGTGCACAACATAGTGAGCAGTTGAGTAGCTTTAGCATATCATTAGCATATTATACTTTAATTGGTTGAATGGCCAACCGGATGACTGGACACTTAGCATATTAGACTTTTATTATATAGGATTTACCATAAAGCATCTATATTTAGTGGTTATTTCAGTCCTCCAAAAGTGGATTTATTTTACCTCTTTGTCTCATTGATGAGGAAGAGAGGGAAGAGAACTGAGAGGGGACTTACCTGTTTTGATGAATTGTGATGTTTGATTTCAATGCTTTAGAAAATTGGTTTTTGCCAGCCTCTCAGCAACTGAAGTCTCTGAACTTTCAAGTAGCATGTCTTTATAAAAAGAATATATAAAATACTTAAATGAAAAAAAAGTTCATTGATGAGAATGTGTTTAAGCCCACACAGTTTCAAAAAAAAAAAAAGTTAATAGTAAATTCATACTTGGTACAGCACATAAAAGAAGAGCCAAGTGTGGGAGGCAGGCAAATTATCACAGATTTTGCGATTTTCATAAATAAAAGACTTTTTAAACATTCAAATCTGCTTTTTTCAAAAGTAACTTGCTATAAATATGATGAGTTTTGTTAAAAACTAGAAGGTTTAGATAAAAAATGGACTTGATGGCAAAGTTTCTTATCCAAAATCCATTCTAAATTATCTTACTTTTTTTTCCCCCACAGCTTCCTCCTACTCTGAATTTTTTATATATATATATTTTATTGATTTTTTACAGAGAGGAAGGGAGAGAGATAGAGAGTTAGAAACATCAATGAGAGAGAAACATTGATCAGCTGCCTCCTGCACATCTCCTACTGGGGATGTGCCCGCAACCCAGGTACATGCCCTTGACCGGAATCGAACCTGGGACCTTTCAGTCCGCAAGCCGATGCTCTATCCACTGAGCCAAACCGGTTTTGGCTCCTATTCTGAATTTTAACAACTTAACACACAATACAGTGTACAGATGATGTGTTGTGGAATCATGCACCTAAAACCTATATAGCATTGTTAACCAGTATCACCCCAATAAATTCAATAAAAAGTAAAAAAAAGAACACAACAAAAAACCATAAAATGAAGTGTTTGAATATGTATGTACAGATGATATGGACTACTTAAAAATTAAAAAAAAGATTCCAGATTGGTCATATATGTATGAATTACTATGCGTTCTCTTAAATCACTATGGTTCTCTGAAGACTGTCTAGCAGTGATCACTTGGTGCAAATCTCAGGTAATACGGTAATAGGAAGAAAGCTCTAGGAGAAATATACCAGAGCAAGGGTTGTAGGTGATGGAAAGTTTTTCCATATGTACATCCTCCTCCACCCCTTTCAGAAAAAGAAGGGATAAACTATGTAGAAATGCTTTGTAACCAATTAATGAGTCAGTGTTGTTTTGCTGACCATAAGTCATTTTGTGTCAAAATTGTGAATCTTCAGAAATAAACTCAATTGTCCAGAAGCAGTTGGATGGCTCTGTGTGACTGAAGGGAACATAACTAGTAAAGACTATGGGAATAGTTTTCTGCTCAGAATTTCTCATTTTTGATAGGCATCATTCTGCAGAGCTTGGTGGTGAATCCATCTTACAAAACGTGAGGATTTTGCTCGCAGAGATAGAAAGAAGGGAGCTGGCCAATTATTATCTTCACTGTAATCTCACTTCCCAGCTCCAGCTCATGGATGCTTCCCAAGGATTCCCTGTAGAATCCAGATGAATCTAGACAGAGTCATCTACCCAACTGTGAACACTTTAAAGGTTCAGATTGTGTTCTTAGCACAGTGCTTTGCATGGAATAAATTATATGAGAACTCAAAATGCATTGTTTGTTAAAACTTTATTTGTATAAACCTTGTTTTTATTGTTGACACTATTACAGATTTCCCTAGTTCCCCCTGCCTTTTCCCACATCCACCCATCCCCCAGCCCCCTTCCCTCTGGCCCTCACAACACTATTGTCTGTGTCTATGGGTTATTCATATCTGTTCTTTGGCTAATCTCTTCACCTTAATTTATTGTTTCAACATTTAACAGATATTTAAATGCATGTTGGTGCATATAAGCATAACCAATGGACTTAAGACACTGGGGGGTAGGGGAGGCCAGGGGATTGTTAAGGGCAGGGGAAAAAATAAAATAAATGCATGTTGGTGTGATAAAGGATACTTTTATATAATGAAAGCACTATGATTTTATTTTTAGTGAACGTCTCTCAGTTCACAAAAGGCTTATAAAAGTTTCTATATTGTATTTTAAAAGTAAATTTGCCTCTCTTCATTCCATCACAGTCCAGTGTGTATTTCATGTGCTCCTTCAACTCAATGATCAAATTATACTTGTAATTTTATTAATTTTAAGTACCATGTCAAAAAGAACCATCATTTCTTTTTTAATATAAATGTGTAATAATTTTTATTTTAGTATTAAAATAAAAAGTAATACTATATTTTACAGTAAAATATATAATATTTATTATAGAAAGTACATAATTTTAATAGATTTTTTGGTATGAGGTGAAATAGCTTGCTTTTCTAAGATTATTTCCTGGTGATATTTATCTTTTATCCTTGACTATGGTAGTGATAAGAAGGATTGTGTTTTCTTTCCATCAGCTTATTTTAATTACTAATTGTATAAACAACGAAAATTTTTATTTTTAGTGGGAAACTATTTCATAAGCATTAAAAGGCTTTATGATAACCTTTAAAAAGTTATTTAATGTTTATTTAACCTTTAAGAAGATTAAATTCATATCATATATATATTATCCCTTCTTTTTCAAACTATTACAGACATGATTTCAGACTCTTCGGAAGCAATAATAACAGTTGTTAAATGAATAAATGAATGAAGTTCTACTTATAAGAGTCTAGTCTCCTATAAAATTAATGTTTATATATTCCCATTGCTGGCGAATCAGTGTCATGATCTTTGCATAATATATTTGGAAACACATTTTTGGCACTAAAAGCCTAGTTCAAATGGAATTTTAAAAGTACCGATGTTAAGCTCATCAATATGGAGACTGATGGTTGCCAGAGGTGAGAGGAGTTGAGGGGCTGGGTAGAAAAGGCGAAGGGGTTAGTTAGTACAACTCGGCAGCTACAAAATAATCATTGGGATGTAAAGCACAGCATAGGAAGATAGTCAATAATACTGCAGTAACTGTGCATGGTGCCAGGTGAGTACTAGGCTTATCGGGGCATCACTTCATAAATTACATAAATATCTCACCACTATGTGCTGTACACCTGAAACTAATGTAATGTTGAATGTCAACTGTAATTGAATTATTAAAAACTTTTAAATAGAACCAATTTCAAATCAAATTTCAGGAGGCCATGATTATTGTAGTAGCTCAGTTATTGTTTTTGAATATCTCAAAAGAAATGAAGACTAAAAAGATTAATAGTACATTAGTAACCTTAAAAGGATAAAGAATTCTTGAATCTTACTGAAACAACAATAATCTTGTTTTTGTTATATAATTATTCAAATAATTTGAGATGTTAGAGCAAACCAATGGTGCTTGGTAATAGGGTTCATTATGGGGAAACCCAAAGGTAAACTTGTATCCTTTGTTTTAAAAGCAAATATTTACATTATTTATGAAAAATGATATTTAAGTCCTACAAAATAGCATGATGGGAGATAGCTGATACCATGGGAGTAAATACAGTTATCCAGAGAGAGAGAAGAGGGGCAGCTCCAGGGTGCCACTGAAGATTGTGGGTCTTTAAAGCACAAATATAATAAAACGAATATAAAAAGAAGTCTAGGAAGACACTGTTTGAGTGGTGATGTCAGCAAAAACAGTGGACTTCTATAAATTGTGTCCTCCATAACAGCAGTAAGATAACAGTCCAAAAATGTGACAACCAACTTTTTTTGAGCTCTGGCAATTAATCAGAGACTTGCAATAATCCATGAAATAGTTTAATCAAGAAAAACATCTGAATCTTGGTCAGAACAGTGGGAGTTGTTTTATTGTAACTTGCCTTATGCTTGTCCCCCCTTCTCAGGCTTCAAGGGAGCACCAATAGCCAACAATCGCTATAAAAAACAACCTGGTAGCTATGAGAGGGGGCAGAATGGAGTTTGAACTCCTTTAAAGCCTCATTCTTGAAGGGTTATTATTTGACTTGTGTGGGGTTTTCTGGAAGACCTGACTTTGCATGACTCCTTTTATATGACCTAACTTAGAGAGTACCCATTGTGAAAAGCTTTTTCCTGGGAATGTTTGTCAAAAATATTTAAAGAGACAGCTTTTTTGACTTCATGGTTACTGGAGGCTATTAGTGGAGGCAAACAACAGACTAACTAAAAAGCTTAAAAGAAAAAGCCATGGAATAATATGTCCTTAGAGGTTTGGAAAAGTTCCACATATTCCTGGGCAACTAGAGGGTCACACACATGTGAGCATGCCCAGTGTCATAGGCTAAATTTCCAAAGTTCATATGTTGAAGTCCTAACCCCAAATACCTCAGAATGTGACTTTTTTGGGAGATAATTAAGGTAAAATGAGATCATATGGGTAATTTTTTCTTCTTCAATAAAAGCCATAAGAATTTTATTGCAGATGACTTTTTGTATTTTCTTATGGCTGAATCATTAAGGATACTTTTAGCTAAAAACTGCAATTAGAAATGAAACTTGGGTACATGCAAAGTTTGAAAGCCTAATAATTTGTCTTTGTTTCCAGACTCAACAGAAAATAATATCACCTCTGACCTTGGGCTAAAAACTTATGAAACCTTATAATACTAACCGTAAACCTAAAAGACCTTGTCATTATGATCACATTCATTGTATAGTATGTAAAGCTTTCCTTTTGGTTTTCAGAAATATTTTTGCTTAGCATATTAATTTTATATTTGTAGGTAACAATTGTTAGGAAGGTTTTTTTTTTGGTAAAATCTATGGTGTATTTTTTTTTCTTATTTTTAGTTTGGTTTCAACAAAGGAAACAAACAGTGCAAGATCTAGAAGTGCTCCAATGTCACCTTCTGACTTTCTGGATAAATTAATGGGGAGGACATCAGGGTATGATGCAAGAATCAGACCCAATTTTAAAGGTAATTGTTCTGCTTTCTACTGTATATTAAATGTGTTTTATTTTTTAAAATTAAAAATATATTATTTATTGATTTCAGAGAAGATGGGAGAGGGAGAGATAGAAACATCAATAATGAGAGAGAATCATTGATTGGCATGCCCCCTACTGGGGATCCAGCCCGCAACCCTGACATATGCCCTGACCGGAATTGAACCAGTGACCTCTTAGTTCCTGGAAAGGATGCTCAACCACTGAGCCACCCCTAGCTGGGCATGAAATGTATTTTAAGTGTGATTAAACAAGATAACATTTAAAAATTGATTCCACCAAAAATTCTGAAAATATAAAATATTCTCACTACAATGGAATATTCTCACTAACTGGAATAAAAGCTTCTTGGAGCTGACAATAATGCTCCCATATTTTAAATCTTCCACAGCAGGATTTTGTATCTTGTGGAGAATCATATCGTTGTTGAATTTATGTACTGGGGAAGGGTCTGGATAAGTAAAGCCACTGATAACATTTAAAAAATTATTCTACCTACCAAATGTTTTACCTAAATTTATAGGAAAGAATTTTAAGGGGTACCATATTCAAATAAAAATGAGAAATTTCAGCATTATGAGGATATTTTACAAAAGCAGTATCCTCCTATGCAAATTTATCTTTAATAATATTACTGCTTATGCTGGCATTGTGTCATTCTCCAAAATAATTCTCTCTCTCTTTAAAAACAAAAAGAAATCTGATTTCTTCTATCGTCTGTCTCAAACATACTCCCACTCATACCCTTCATCCTTATTTGTTTCCCCTAGATTTAAGGAGAATTGTTTAGATTTGTCCTCTAATCACTCTTGGACATGACATAGTGTCCTGGGTATTTGGGAATGTTTAGGAGCATTTTAATTCTGTAATTGTATTATGGTCTCTTCACAGTCCTCTTTATCCTAAACCATTTCCTTGAATGTGAAGTTATAGGGGTAGGTGGTGTCACAGGTTGCTAGGCAGATACTATTTTGTATGCTTAGTTGTTTGTTTTATTTATGAAAATAGCGAAAACCATGTACCTGAATTTGGCAAACATTAAATTGTCTAAAGATATTAGTGATGAAAAGCAGCAGCTTCTTGTCTCAACAATCCTTATGCACAGTTCTACTTCTTTGAAGTAAACACTCCAAAAGTAAAATTGGTTAATTTCTGGTGAAATATGTCTGATTGCTTTCTGGGACTTTTACAAACAAGGCATTATGAGATGCCTTTGCACTAACTAGACTGCTAATTTAATGCCTCCATTCTTACATTCCACCTTTTCTGTTTCCCCTTTCTGCAAAATAATCTCTTTTCTTCCTGCAGGGACAATTATGTTAATTCATCTTAGCTCTCTTTAAGCCCCTGGTTTTCTTATAGAGCATTGAAGAAAAACACTGCATAGTTCAGGAAGGATTGAGTTGATGTGCCTGGGTGCTAAGACAGGTTTAGTCTCTCTCTCTCTCTCTCTCTCTCTCTCTCTCTCTCTCTCTCTCTCTCTCTCTCTCTCTCTCTGTAGGGAAATGGTTTTCTGTTGCTTCTCTCTCTGGAAAGGCAAATCTGACAGAGACATCATTGCCCTGGCCAGCGCACTGCTTTTAGTGAGTGCTGAGTGCTGATGAGGCTTTGGTCTGAGCTCCTCCAGATGCCAAAACAGAGAAGGCTTTAGTTTTGAGTATTGTCATGGAGCCTGTTTTTCCCAATCAAAAAAGTTATTTCCCTTCCTTTTTTTTTTTTTTTAACTTCTTACAAACAGGAGATGACTAAGTTCTGAGGATCTGATGCACAGCACTGTAACTAAAGTTAATAACACTGCATTATATACTTGCAAGTTGCTAAAAGAGGAGATTAAATGTTCTCACTACAAAAAAATGTAATTTTGTGCTGTGATGGAGCTGCTAGTTAATGCTGCGGTGTAATCATACTGTGATACGGAAGTGAATCAAATCAACACATTGTGTACCTTATTTGTGCACAATATTATATGTCAATTATCTATATATATAAAAGCCAAAGTGACTGTTAGGACCAAATCATCAGAACGACCGGTCGACCGGTCGCTATGATGTGCACTGACCACCAGGGGGCAGACGCTCAATGTAGGAGCTGCCCCCTGGTGATCAGTGCGCTCCCACAGTCAACCTCCCATGGTCCCTCCCCCTGGCCAACTGCAATTGGCCCCAACTGGGACTGGGCGAGATGGCCCCAATTGGCCCCGATCACCAGCCAGGCCGAGGGACCCCACCTGTGCACGAATTCATGCACCAGGCCTCTAGTATCTCAATAAAGTTAGAAAAAGAAGACAAAAAGTCAGCACTAGTTAACAGAACCATACTATTTCCAATCACCTTAATAAACTATGTTTGCAAAACTAAAACCAAAAAGTTATTTCCATTCCTTCAAAAATGCTATAGTGCTAAACCCCAGGACTACCCCTGCCCTACAGGAATATGGATGGGAGTCAGGGAGCTTTCTGAGACAGGTGCCTGTGGTTTCTCCCTACAGGCCCTTGCAGCTCCTCACTTCCTTTCCTATAGATGACCTTAAGCTTTGTGCCTCCCTGGGTCATTCTTTTTTATTATTAAATTTATTGGTGTGATAGTGGTAAATAAAATTATATAGGTCTCAAGTATACAATTCTATGATACATTATTTGTATATTGCATTGTGTGCCCACCACCTGAAGTCAATCTTCTTCTGTCACCATATACTTGTCCCCTTTACCCTTTACTACTCCCCTTCCCCTTCCCTCTGGTAACCACTATAGTACTGTCTATGTCTGTGAGTCTCTGTTTGTTGACTTTTGTTGTTTGTTTATTTGTTACTTTCAGTCATATCCCACATATAAGTGAAATCATGCTTTTTCTGTCTGCCTATTTCCACCTAAAAAAATCTGAAAACATTTATTCACAAAGATATGTGCACTTCTATGTTCACTGCAGCATTATTTATAGTAAACATGATATGGAAGCAACCTAAGTGCCTGTCAACATATCAGATAAAGGAGATGTGGCACATGTATACAATGGAATACTACACAGCCATAAGAAAGGATGGAATACTGCCATTTGTGACAACATGAATGGATGTTGAGAATATCATGCTAAGTGAAATAAGTCAGACAAAAAAAAAAACAACTCAAGATCCTTGGGTCATTCTTAGATCATTAGCTCCCTTCTCCATGTAGTCCTAACCTACATTTATTTTAGGCTTTGCTCTGTTTTCTTCTTCCTTTTATATTTTGTCATTAAGCTGAAGATGAATTTCCACCCATTCTCTTTGGTATTAGATGTTTGTTTCATTTTTATTTGGTAATAAAAATTTTATGTCTTCAGAGAGAAAGAAAACTGTTTAATCCCCCTCTTGAAATAGAAGCGTCCAGGAGTCCTTTGGTATTAGAAGCCTATAAAAGTGCATCCATAGATGATAAAACATTATTTCACAGACTACTTTACCAGCTTTTTCTGAATTTTACTTCTTCCCTTTGATCCTCTTGTTTGGGCCCTCAGTTGATCTTTGACAACCCTTGAGTCTAATTTGGATCCAGGCAGAAAGTACTCAGTGGGCAATTACCTGATTATGTCTTCCTCTCAAACACTGACTGCATTTTTTTCATTCTATCTCCAGTGGCCTTTATCTAGAAATAACATTGTTTGCCTTCCAATGTCTTTGTGGTTTATGTCTTTTCATCTGTAATAGTTCTCTATATTAATCCCTTTCTCCCACATCACAAATTCTGTTTTTAAACAGTCGTTTCTGCTACAACGCATTCTATCCACAGAATGGCATGTGTACCAGTACTCATTTCCTGCCTGTATTTTTTTTCACTGAAAGTGTTAACATTTTAACTATTTATATCTACCCAGACACTGTTATTCTTTTTTTTTTTTTTTTTTTTTTTTTTAATATATTTTATTGATTTTTTACAGAGAGAAAGGGAGAGAGATAGAGAGTTAGAAACATCGATGAGAGAGAAACATCGATCAGCTGCCTCCTGCACATCCCCCACTGGGGATGTGCCCGCAACCCAGGTACATGCCCTTGACCGGAATCGAACCCGGGACCTTTCAGTCCGCAGGCCGACGCTCTATCCACTGAGCCAAACCGGTTTCGGCGACACTGTTATTCTTGAATATAATTCACAATTAACTTTTAAAGGCATGTCTTCGACTTGCATTTTTACATGATATATGGTCCTTTTACCAAGAAGAATCTCTAGTAATAAGCCTTTCTAAAATTGTAGATGTGCATCTGGAATATCCATAGATTTAGATTCTGCTTTCTATATTTTTAGGCTTTCTTTTATTTTATTTTTAATGTATACTTTCTGTAGTAGTTATGTGTGTGTGTGTGTGTTTTTCACTTCTAAACAATCTCAAACTAACAGAAGATTTGCAAATATTGCACTTAGCTATTTTCCCCCAAAACTCCTTGAAAGTAAGTTGTTGACCTGGTGCCCCAACACTTGAGTGTATCATATAAACGAGAACATTCTTCTAAATAACCACCATCTACCCATCAAAACAAGCAAATTAACGTGGATGTATTGTTACCACCTAATTTGTGGACCCCACTCAAATTTTATCAATTCTTTGAATAATGGCTTCATTGCAAATGAAAGAATTTGGAAATAAAATTGATCTAGAATAAATCTTGTATTTTATTCATCATTTATCACATTGTCTCCTTTAATCTGAACCTGAAGATTATTCTTTCTATAACTGTCAGGATGTAGGCACTTAAAGAATATTATCCCTCTACTGAACAGAATGTACCTCAGTTTGCATTAGTCTAATGTTTTCTCATGATTTGGTTTAGGTACTACATCTTGACAGACATATCACAGAAGTGATGCTATGTTCTTATCAGATGGTGGATCATCTTAATTTTTACTATGACTGGTGGTATTTACTTTAATTGGTTAGGTTGATGCTTGCCAGGATATATCTTTATACATATACATATATGTATAAATACACATATATACATACAAACACACATATATGCATATTCATATATATTAATTTACATCTAAATATTTACTTCTTTATTTTTTAAATATATTTTTATTAATTTCAGAGAGGAAGGGAGAGGGAGAGAGAGATAGAAATATCAATGATGAGAGAGAATCATTGACCGGCTGCCTCCTGCACATCCCCTACTGGGGATTGAGCCCACAACCCAGGCATGTGCCCTTGACCGGAATCAAACCTGGGACCCTTTAGTCTGCAGGCCGACGCTCTATCCACCAAACCAAACCGGCTAGGGTAATTCTTTATCTACTGAAAATCATGAGTTCACATTGATATTTCCAATCCCATGGGTTTATTCTAGTTTCTGAGTTTCCATATTTTAACTTCCTCATCTGATAGTAAGAAACTTGGCTCCCATTATCCTTCATATAATCAAGATATTGATCAATATGTAATGAATCTCCCTAGTCAGCTGCCATTTCCTCTCCTGCACAGTGCCCGGGGGTCCTGTTCAGTCTCACCCTCCACGCCTGGATGTCCCCATGTGGACACTGTCCTTACCCTTCTCTGGTTCTAATTACCCACACCAGGCTGCATCACTATGGCAACGTTCTTCTCACTCACTCTGGCTCCGTCATCCCATGCTATGTAATCCTTCTCCAAGGATGTCCTTCTCATCCTGTGTAGGTTATCACACTCCTGCAGCCAGCCCCAGCATGGGAGCCTTATTTACTCTCCTTGACTGAATGGCTTTAGGATTAGAAAGGGGATAAGGGAGGGGCAAAATGATCTGAATCCTATTTTTCTCCCATAATTTTAAAACCTTTTTCAAGTATCTAACAAGTAGGTTATAATCTGGATTTAAAGTAATCAAATACGTGTTTGTTAATTAAAAAATAAAATATCTCTCTTTGTGACATCACTACATAAAATATATATGTATTCAAAATAAAAAAATTAATCACTAAACATAATTTTTGATAGTTCATCTTTTAATTGCATTCTTTGTCTATAAAAAGGCTGAGGCTTTAATACAGCATTATGTCAAGAATTATTTAGAGTCATTTTAATAACCATTTGGGTTCTTATTTGTCCCTTTGTTTCCTCTTGGTCTGCCCAGTGAACAATTTCCCCAATGTGCATGGCAATAATATAATTGTCTAGGCTTTGCATTGGCCTTTGCCATTTTGCCTTTATCCACCTCTGAATTTAAAAGCCATGTTCTATTTCTTTAAAAAACATCTAGAAGAAAACATACTGCTAAAAACATCTGCAACTAGTGTCATTTGCTTTTCAGGCCAGCGATGGCTAATGTAATGAACAATTTAAAAGCACAATTTGCCATATGGATGGTATAGCAGTTATTTGCTCTGTTGCTAAACATAGCAGTGTGTTAGATGAATATAACAGCTTTCACACTGGCATGGAGAAGAAGCAGATTGGCCAAGGACTGCTGAAACAGGTGCTCTCTGTAGTGGCAATAGAAGATTTACAATCTTCTCAGAGCTTCATTCTCTACATAATTTTTGAGTTATACATATCCATAGCTAGGGTAGAAAGACTACTCCAAGATTCCTGCCCTGAACTGACATAGATCAGAGCTTCCAGTGTAGAATACAGTGCTTTATAAACATGATAGTACTATATCCATTTCATTCCCTAAATACCTTTCCACTGTCACTGTTCTTGATCAGAGCCATTCCACTTCCAATCTGTACTATTACAATAAATTACTAACTATTGTCTCTGTTTCTAAGCTTTTGCTATCCATTCAACCATTCGCCATGTTGTCTTGGTTCACCACACTCCCATGATCAAGAATCTGTAATGGCTCATTCATGTGCATTAAGTCAACATCAAATACCTTGGTGTCACACTGAAAAGGTTCCATGACCTGGGGCAAAGCTATTTTAAGAACAATGGTTTTTATTTCCAAATTGTTTCATACTCTAGTACGTTTTAAAATAAAATGATTTCTATACAAGTGAAATATCTATATATCAATACAGATGTATATATCTTTCAAGTGAGTGTCTGCTCTATTTTTAAAATTTGGAATTAAGGTTTGGTGCCTGAATCCACTCACCTTTCTTTCTGCTGAAGAAGATACTATTGTATAGAATAAAACCCTACTATGCAAATCGACCAAATGGAAGAATGATGCGCACTGACCACCAGGGGGCAAATGCTTAATGAAGGAGCTGCCCCCTGGTGGTCAGTGCACTCCCACAGGGGGAGCGTCACTCAGCCAGAAGCTGGGCTTGCCAGTGGGCTCATGACTGGAGAGTGCAGCGGCAGTGGATAGAGTCTCTCCCACCTCCACATGGGGACCGGGCCTAAGCCAGCAGGCAGACATCCCCTTAGGGGTCCTGGACTGCAAGAGGGTGCAGGCTGGGCTGAGCCCTCCCCCCTCCCCCCCACAGTGCAAGAATGGGGACCAAATAGCATTTATGTCTGCTCTAATAACCAGGTGATGAACACATCTGTTAACTGATGGATTAAACAATAAAGCTCAGGCCTGATATCACTGTGATTTGCTTTACTACCACATGAAATTTAGATTTGGAAACAAAGCCCACTTTCTGCTTTTAAAAAGAGCATTTTGCACCTGATTGCAGGCATGTTGGAGGGGCAAGGGTTGGAATCCTTCATATAATGTTAATCATTAAGTTCCCAAATAATAGTGAAAGCCTCGATTAGTCACTTCTTTGATCATTACTCATCTGTGGATACATGCTATTTTCCTTATTGTATTTATTGGCTTTACTATGCAAGCCTTGGGTCAATGTGAGATACCAGCTTCACATTTTAAGGAGAATACAAATATATCAGAGGAGTCCTCTTAACATAGGACTTAATACTACTGCTTTCACTCTCAGTGCCAGATGGATAAAGTGATATCTATGATTCAGACAGCACAGTATATGGTGGCAAGTGGTAGTCAATGATTTATTGATTTATATTCATTTCTACCCTGCTAGAAGATAATTTCTCTGTGTCCTCTTCAATTTTGGTGTGCACAGGTTTTATATATTTAGTAAAAGAATGAATAAATGGGTCTGACAAAATAAAATTCTTGGCTTTATGATGAATATTAAATCAGGCACTTACAGGGGCCTTCTAGAATGGTGGAGTGAGTATCTTTGTGAATTCACTTCTCCAAAAAAAGCAACTAGCCGTAGTCCGTATGGCTCAGTGGATAGAGCGTCAGCCCTCAGACTGAAGGGTCCCAGGTTTAGTTCTGATCAAGGGCAGGTACCTTGGTTGCAGATTCAATCTACTCCTGGTCCCAGTCAGGGCATGTGCAGGAGGCAACCAATAGTTTCTTATTGATGTTTCTCTCTTTTTGTCTCTCCCCCTCCTTTCTACTCTCTCTAAAAATCAATGAAAAACTATCCTCAGGTGAGAATAAACAATAACAACAAAAAAGCAACAAAAACACTGGCAAAACTGTCATAATTAACCTTTAGAACTCTAAAAGTTAACCCAAAGCCTGAAACACTATGAAGATGCTAATGAAAGAAAAACTGATGAGTTTCTCCTAAGGACAAAGGGCATTTAAATATGGCCCCGCTCCCCAGGTCCCCAGTAGCCTTGAAAACCAGCCACATCTCCACCACAGAAGCTATAAAACCCAGCAGCCTGGCAGCTCTTAGAGACCAGATCTGGAGCTCCACAGGAAGGCCATACCCAGAACTATGTTAGTGTTGGACCTTCTGGCTCTTACTCCAGAGTCGCATTCAGAGGGCTTGTCGTTATTTTATTTTACCTGGGAACTCCCTCAGTGGGAAAATCCTATCATCAGGGCGTTTGTGGCAAACGATCACAGGAAATCACAAGTTGGGCAAACAAGAGCTTGAACAAAAATTTTAGGAGATTTGGGAAATGAAATGCCCATAGGCAGCTTTGAAAAGTTCTGATATGTTCTTGTGGCTCTTAGAGGCTACTCACATGTGTAGGGCTGGATGTGTTTCCAGAAAGTTCTAGGAGGACCCCAGTCTCTCACCTCTGGCTGACCTGGGACCCTGTGCAAGCAGGAAGTGAAGGGTAAAGCATGAACATCAGAGACATGCCTCCAAACAAACACAAAGTCCCTTGGCAAAGGGTTGGAGACTTACTCATTGAGGAAATCTCTGATGACTCATTTGTTGACCAGTAAACTCATGGGCTGCACATTCTAGGGGAATACAGGCTTTATAGTATTAGTCCAGGTAAGTCATTAAACAAGAAACAGCAATAAGAAACACCAGCCCTGGCTGGTGTGGCTCAGTTATTTGGGTGTCCTCCATTCATGGAAAGGTTGCAGGTTCAATTCTGGTTAGGGCACAGCCCTCAGTAGGGGGCGTTCAGGAGGCAACAGATTAATGTTTTGATGTCTTGCTCTCACATTGATATTTCTCTCTCTAAAACTCAATTTAAAAAATATTTTATAAAAAAGTAAAAGAGCCCTGGCTGGCTTGGTTCAGTGGATAGAGCGTCGGCCTGCAGACTGAAGGGTCCCAGGTTCAATTCCGGCCAAGGGCACATGCCTGGGTTGCGGGCTCAATCCCCAGTGGGGGGTGTGCAGGAGGCAGGGCATCAATGATTCTCTGATTCTCTCTCATCATTGATGTTTCTTTCTATCTCTCTTTTCTTCTCCCTTCCTCTCTGCAATCAATAAAGAAATATATATGTATATATATATACATATATTTAAAAAAGTAAAAGAAACACCAGCAATGACAAAACACTGTCAGGTGGAAGCGGGAGGTCTGGTTTCCAGAACTGACAAATATTTTCTAAAGTACCCACATTTTTTAAAAAAAGTATGTGACAAGTCCTTTGGTTGATCTCTTACCCCCTCAACCCCCGCCTTCCCTCATAGGCTGGACAGTCTGTTGGATGCTTCTATGTCTCTGGTTCTATTTTTGTTCATCAATTTATGTTGTTCATTATAATCCACAAATGAGTGAGATCATGTGATATTTAGCATGCATATGAGCATAACCAATGGACAGAGACAGGGGAGGTGGGGAGGGCATGCGCTGGGGGGTGAGGGTGGTCCGGAAGAGGTCAATGGGGGGGAAAGGAGACCTATCTAATACTTTAAACAATAAAGGATTTGAATAAAAACTATGTGACATGCAAAGAAACAGGAAAATATGGTCCATACATGTGGGAAAACATCAGTAGAAACTCCCCTTTAGAGGCTCAGATGTTGGATTTACTAAATATGCAGAGCCTTTAGAGATGTCTGCATCATGGAGACAGACCGAAAGAGGTGAACAACGGACCAGCATCAGTGTTCAAGGGAGACTAGGAACTGTGGTTTGTGATCTAGATTATTTCACAGAATGATTGCCTTCAATCTGAAGCACCTGTGTGTATACATATATTAAAAATATTCTTTAAAAAAAAAACTATTAGTGAGAAGCATGAAATTATTTGAAAATATTTTGGATAAGTACCTAAATAGTCCTGATGTTGTAATCTCTGTTTTCAGGTCCTCCAGTTAATGTCACATGCAACATATTCATAAACAGCTTTGGCTCTATTGCTGAGACAACCATGGTAGGCATGTTTCCTTTGTAATAACTTTCATACCAAAGTAATTGATAGTCACATTAATGGCAATTTTTCTGCTAATGTTATTTAATTTAAAGCCAAAATTAACATAATGAGATTTTAAAGGATAAAATTAATGGTGTAATTAAATTGTGATCAACTGCAAGTAAAAATGTCTCATTTAGAGATGGTATATTGTAGAATAAGTGTAAGTGAAAACGAGATTGGTTTTTCACACTTCAGGAATTAAGTACCAAATCTCAAAATAAAAACAAAATTCTATCATGTGACGTATTTATTCCTTTCCAATGCTTTTTAGTAAGCAGATATAAGCATAGCAATAAACAATTTTATGTTTAATTATTTTATATACTTATAAATGTATTCATAATATTGTTTTAAGTATTCTATTTGATTACTTTTTTCAAATAAGTATAGTATTGTCTCCAACATCATAAATACTTTGCAAACAATAGTGTATGCTTTAACTAAACTTGCTGAATAAACACTTCATTACCATGTAATTGAGAACATTTTACATAATTATTAAAGTAAAAAATATATTATTATAGAACAGATTTATTCTGTTTTGCATTTCATAACTTTCTCTAGAGATCACGTAGCTCTTCTTTGCCTTGTAGCCTTTACTGTGCACTTTAGCTAAAATAAAATGCAGACGTAGGCACATGAATCACTGCATATCTATAAAAGTGTCTAGCAGGCAACTTTTTAAAATTGAAAGTATGTATGGTGGTTCTTAAATTACCTAGAATTATACTCCATTTCTAAATTTAACAAGTATAATTTGCATTAATTTTCAAAGTTGATTTTAGCTAAAATAGAATATGAAATACTTCAAGATTTATTAGCTTCCAAAACCATTAAGTAGAGAATTATGCTCATGCTCATTTTCTATATCTCAGAATGATTTGATAGCGAATTTCTAAGGAAAAGTAATCTAATATACAAATGATTTTGTGGGGGAGTGGAGTGTGTGTATGTGTGTGTGCATGTGTGTGCGTGTGTGTGCGTGTGTGTAGAGGATCTCTCTCAACAGGGAGAGACTGTTCAGGCACCATCTAAAAAATTGGTCTTTTCATCATGTATGTAATATATAGCCATTTAGCAGCATCTCTGTGTTTTTATTTAAACACTAGGGGCCCGGTGCACAAAATTCGTGCACTGGGTGTGTGTGGGGGGGAGTGTCCCTCAGCCCAGCCTGCCCCCTCTCACATACTGGGAGCCCTCAGGCGTTGACCCCCATCACCTTCCAATTGCAGGATCAGCCCCTTGCCCAGCCTGACACCTGGGCCAGAGGCGTCAGGCCTGGACAGGGGACCCTCATTTCCCCCCATCACTGGTTCTGCCCCCAGCCCAGGCCTGATGCCTCTGGCCCAGGCGTCAGGCCTGGGCAGGGGACCCCCAGACCCCTCCGATTGCTGGCTCTGCCCCTTGCCCAGGCCTGACACCTCTGCCAGAGGTGTCAGGCTTGGACAGGGGACCCCCATCTCCCCCCGATCACTGGCTCTGGCCCCGTCCAGGCCTGATGCCTCGGCCAGAGGAGTTGACCCTCATCACCCTCCGATCACCAATCACTGGATCGGCCCCTTGACCAGGCCTGAGGCCTCCGGCAGAGGTGTAAGGCCTGTGCAGGGGACCCCCAGCTCCCCGCGGTTGCAGGCTCCACCCCTGCCCAGGCCTAACGCCTCTGGCCTAGGCATCCGGCCCGGGCAGCGGGGATCCGCAGCTGCAGCGGCCCCGAGATCGTGGGCTTCGCTTTAGGCCCAGGCAAGGGACCCCTAGCTCCTGGGACTGCCAGCTTCGACTGTGCCCAGCTCCCATCGCTGGCTCCACCCCTACTTCCTGCTATCACTGGCCAGGGCGGCAAAGGCACCTGATTCTCCGATCATGGCTGGGGGGCAGGGCAAAGGCGGCCCCAGGGTCGCCTTTGCCCTGCCCCCCAGCTCTTAGCTCCCCCCTGGGTTTCTGATCACTGTCAGTGGCAGGGGGCTTCTTCCTGCTTTCCCTTTCGCCTCCCTGCATTGTGCCTACATATGCAAATTAACCACCATCTTGTTGGCAGTTAACTGCCAATCTTAGTTGGCAGTTAATTTGCATATAGCCCTGATTAGCCAATGAAAAGGGTAGCGCCGTACGCCAATTACCATTTTTCTCTTTTATTAGTGTAGATTAAAAGCATCAGCGGAAAAAAACAAAACTGACTTCACATATTTGGGCATTATATAGAATTATTTTAACTATCTACACTAATAAAAGAGGAAAATGGTAATTGGCGTACGACGATACCCTTTTCATTGGCTAATCAGGGCTATATGCAAATTAACTGCCAACTATGATTGGCAGTTAACTGCCAACTATGATTGGCAGTTAACTGCCAACTAAGATTGGCAGTTAACTGCCAACAAGATGGCGGTTAATTTGCATATGTAGGCACAATGCAGGGAGGTGAAAGGGAAAGCAGGAAGAAGCCCCCTGCCACTGACAGTGATTGGAAACCCAGGGGGGAGCTAAGAGCTGGGGGGCAGGGCAAAGGCGGCCCTGGGGCCGCCTTTGCCCTGCCCCCCAGCCATGATCAGAGAATCAGGTGCCTTTGCCGCCCTGGCCAGTGATAGCAGGAAGTAGGGGTGGAGCCAGCGATGGGAGCTGGGCACGGTTGAAGCTGGCAGTCCCGGGAGCTAGGGGTCCCTTGCCTGGGCCTAAAGTGGAGCCCACGATCGCGGGGCCACTGCCACTGCAGGTCCCCGCTGCCCGGGCCGGACGCCTAGGCCAGAGGCATCAGGCCTGGGCAAGGGGCCAATCCTGCAATTGGAGGGTGATGGGGGTCAATGCCTAAGGGCTCCCAGTATGTGCGAGGGGGCAGGCTGGGCTGAGGGACACTCCCCCCCCCACCCAGTGCACGAATTTCGTGCACCGGGCCCCTAGTAGTATATAATTAACATTAATGTGAGTGTCTGTGTTTGTGCAAACACAGAGAACATGTATGTATTTGCTTGTATAAGCACCATGTATTTCTGGTGCAATTCTGACCCTAAAGTGACTATAGTTCTGTTTCAGACCCCTGGAATTGGTTGAATATATGACCAATTTATATCCTGCAATTGTACATAACCACTCCAAATTATCCTTATATATAAAAAGCCAGAGACCATCATGACCGAAACAACTGGACGGACTACTGAACAGCCAGCTGCGTGGGGCAACCAGGCCGGCGAGGGGGGTGGGGGGCAGTGAGGGATGACCAAATGACCGAACAGCAGGCTGCATGAGGTGATCAGGCCAGCTGGGGGGCCAGTGAGGGGCAACCAGGCCGGGGGGGGGGGCAATTGGGGGCAATCAGGCAGGCAGGGGGGCAGTTAGGGGCAATCAGGCAGGCAGGCAGGTGAGCAGTTAGGAGCCAGCAGTCCAGGATTGTGAGAGGGATTTCCGAGGGGTCCTGGATTAGAGAGGGTGCAGGCTGGGCTGAGGGGACCGAATTTTATGTACCAGGTCTCTAGTAGTAAAGATAAAGGAATCTCTGCTGTCTTTTTTTTTCTATATAGACTCTCCAAATTGTATTTCTAGCCCTGGCAACTTTCTCATTTTAATTGCTACTATATACACTGTACAGTCCTGAAAACCTGGAAAATATGTTTATGCTTCCTCTTTTGCAAGATCATTTCCACAAAATACTTTTGATGGCAATAGTCAGAAAGGTTTACAGCCTTACTTATCCTTGTGGTGTGGAGGAAGGGAGTTAGAAACAAGAGGAGACATAGCCAGATTTCCTTATTAAATCTGAAAGATTCTCAGATTCCTGAGGGCCTCTGCTTTTTATGACATATACATTAGTCTGCCACTAAATGGTTATAAGCACTAAGTGATTATAACAGACAATCTATAGATGACTACACCAGCTAAATTTCTTACCTTTAATCATTTTGGACAGATTTCCTTTATAGAATAGTATCATACATAAAGCTTGATACTGTTCTATACATTCTCACAGTGACCCTCACACAGTTTTATTTCTTCCCTTCTTTAGTGTAGAAATTCCTTCCAGCCTTACATATTCCATCATAATGGATTTTCTTTGAAATCATTTTTAGACTCTATTATTCTCCTTTTCAGAGTCCCAAGCAGCATCAGTGAACATTAATTAAACACTCCAGAGGTTAATTATTATAAAATAAACTAAGAATTATAAAATTGAGATGTCCACATTGGTATCTTTCTTTTTAGTCTTCCAAACCCCAGATTCAATCGTTGTAAAATATTTTAATGGCATCAGATAGATTAGCTACAATATGGTGTCCCTCTTTATAGGAATAGAGAAAATTTGAACTTGTTATTTTATTTCTATCTTAAGAATCATAAAGTATTTTGCTACCACTTGATCAAATTAATGTAATTTAATCTTAGTTCCCACCATCACAGCTCTACAAACTAAACTTTATGCCATTGTTTTATTTGCATAATATTGCTTAATTTTTATAAGCATATCAATATATTTTTAAACATTCTCATTTGTTAGGCAAATGTAGTTTACTTTTTATAATACAATAAACTAATTCATTTAAGGTAACATATTAAAATTAAGAGGAAAGAATTTTAATTTACCTATAATCTTTAATGAATAACATTATATCTGAGAACTTATATCTCAAATAGAACTAAGTAATTCTCCCAATTTACATATATCTGCCTAACAAAGTTCTTAACTGTTTTTAATGTTTTTATTGACCAAATATATTAAGCTCCCTCTGATGATCTAGTCTCCATTATATTTCTCCCCATTTTAAAATCCAGCTTTAGTCCCATTTGAGGTAATTATTTGATTCTTGAGAAAGTTTCTCTAGTAGATATTTTTTATTCTAGCCATTTTCTAAAAACTAAGTAATTTTAAAAATTAAGAAATTCAAATTTGAACATATTTTGTATCTTTTTGCACCAAAATTTTCAAATATTTATGTGCATTTTTAATAGTATAAACTCAAATTTTTTAACTGTTAAACTCATCCTTTCCCAATATTTCTCTAACTTATTATAGTGCCAAACATTCTCACTTTGAGTACAGTTTTATTATTCTCAACATATTGCCATCAATTTTTTTCTCTAAGTATTATGGGAACTCTAGACTTCCCTATTTCCCTCACATTTGAGTTGTGTGTCATTGTATATAATGAGCTTCTCTAAGGCCTTACTCAGCCTCCATTATTCCAAGTTTACATTCTTCTTAAGCAGAAAATGATTTAACAACTATTGGAAACCATAGTTCTTAAAAAATTTAAATAAAGCTGGTTTACCATCATTGGGGTCATTTTCTTTCCTGTTGATGACAGAGGCGTGTCTATTTTGTCTTTTAAACCTGCGGAGACCAAAAGAACTCAGGAGTGTTTTTTATTGCTTCTATGAAGGGAAGCTTAAGATCTCCACATTAAGTGACACTTACTAGTAAGTGAAAAACACTCCTGCAAACCTGTGATGAATTGTGGATAAGGCTTATATGCCAGGATGAAAACATTTGTAAGTTGCATTTAAAAAACAACAACAAAACACCTCATATATGTGTATGTAGTAGTTTGGGTGTGTATATATAGCAGTATTTAAAAATGGATAAATTGGCTGAATCTTCTATCTTCAGAAAACAGATGGCTCTCCATCTTGTTACCAATAAGAATTAGAGAATTGCTCTGCTATGTGCTTTAAGTCAATATTTTCTCATTGAACCATTACTTTTCACCAGTTCCCTTAGAATAAAGTACTTTTCTAAAATAAAAAAAAATTAAAATAACAGGTGAGCTATTTTGGTATAAGAGTGTTTTAGGTGCCTGTATACAGCAATGTGTGGTGGGGTTGGGTGAGAGTATCTTGAGGGTCTGTTTGAGCTCATAGAATTGCTCAAACTCTACAGTGTTTCAATTTTCCACACAAATGATAGGTGCATATATGATGATGACAAGCTTTTTTTTTAATGCTACTTTATTTGGTTGTGTATATATAGCAGTATTTGGTTGTGTTAGGATAACATTTAATTCCTTGCACTGATTTATCAAATAGACTCCATTGACATTCTATAATTTTAATCCAATTTACCTTCAAGTTCTATCTTAAAAAAATACTTTGTTTAAATACATGGGCATTTTATTTAATTTTTTTGTAATTATAGGCTCCATAGAGCAGCAATCCACTCTGATATGTTCATCACTAAACATTAACAAAAAGGAGAATTCTCAGAACAAAGTTGCTCTTAAGTATATATTGTGAAATACTCAAACACACACATGCATATCCTGGCTAACAAAGAATATTTTTTCCAAAAAGAGAACTTTGCTATTGTGTCTTTGACACAAGTGGATAAACTCTATTTTTCCTGCTTTGTCATATGGTCTGTTTTTGCAGTTCTGAGTCCTGGTCACTGACTTAAATTGGTGCTACAGTCTCTAAAATATGAGCTAAGTATCTAATTGTACGATCTTATGAGTATTGCTAATATTGCCCAGATGGATTTGGCTTTTTAATTCAAATCTTCACATGTAATTTTATAATCTTTCCTCAAAAAGTGTTCGCTCTTTTAGCTATATTGATAGAGAGATAAATTCATTAAAAGCACTAAAATTTTGTATGGATAGGTCTCTAAGATAAGAAATTAGAACTCCTATTATATAGTGCTTATGATCTTTGAAGAATAATGTCTAAAAATAAAATATTATGATGCAATTATTTCAGGTATCAACTAGATTTTACAGTAATGGCTTTTTTTTTTCATGATAATTGAAAGGAAATGTGTGTAATTTAAAGGGAAGTCCATCTTTTCTGTCCTTTTGTAACCTTTCCCCAAAATAAGTTGGTCCATTGTATCTATTACCATTGAGTTTAAGTTCTTGTAAAAGTGCATTCATTTTATGAGGGCCATAATAGTGTTCAGGGACTATTCCAGCGTAATTTATATTTCTAGATTTAAACATGTTAATGTAGCAGATGATGAGATAGATGATATTCCACTTCCTTTTAGAATAGCCTGAAAGCATCCTGCTATCCTTTTAATAGTAAGATTATGTCTGTTAAGATCTTTGCCCCACTGTCTTACTTTTCTTACTTTGAGTAATAGGTAAAGCCTAGCCAAATATAACGATGACATTGGTCTGGAAGATTTTTTAATTTCAAGCATGAGTAACTGGCGACTGGCTGTCTGAATGTGTTCTGAACTATCCTTATAAGCATGAATCAGAAACAGGGCATATTTATGGGAAAGGTTGCAGAAAGACGCATGAAGGTTACACATCCTGGTGACCCCATCAAAAAGGTGAATAAATCTCTGCCTGGTGCCGTCGTCCCCGGGGCCATCTTTTTAATCTCTGGCTCTCAAAAAGAAACTCTGCAGATCCTGTTCACACAGGTGCAATTTCTTATGAAGCATATCGCAAAGAATAAAATTGTTTACTTGTGCTGCGGTGTCATGGTGTCATTAAAACAAACAAGATATGTAAAAGCATATTTCCAGTTCTATGGGGGGAAAGTGCCGAGGAGAAATGGATGCTGATGACAACAGGAAGAAAAGTGTCTGGGGAGGAGGGAGTTGTCAGGCACATATTTCTGTATCTTCTCTTCTTTATTGGACCATGTGTCTATGTAGAGTTTTCTTTCATTCTAGCTAAGTCAATTGAAAGGTTAATTGTATTTTGTTTAGGTATTTGAAACATTTGAGTTGGAAAACAATGAGGAAGATTATAGGGCTGATTATAGTGTCAAAGACATATGTCACTTAGTGCAACCCTCCTCTTTCTACCTTCTGTAAAGCTAGTGTGTAATGCCAAGTGATTGTTATCTGCACGTGGTCCTCTCAAGAGGAAGACAGGATATAGCATTCACTGTTGCCAGATCAATTAAGCATGTTTGTTGGCCACCTACCATGACACAGATGTGATCTGATTATTGTGAATGGTTCCTAGCAATGGTGCTCATCTTCATGGAATTTATCATCCTGCACCTTTTCCTCTGAGAATTTGCTTTTCTGAAAGAATGCACTCCAAAATGTAATTTCAAGCTCTACTGAGAAAATGGGCAGCAAGATGGGGAACTGTGTTCTGTAAGATGATTGGCATTAGTCATAATTTGTTCCTTACTCATGGATTTAACACGTCAATTAGTGTTAAGTACGTCGCAATCAATTAAAATTGCAAATAGCTCTTCAGCTGTAATGCTGAATCTCTGACTGATAAATGAGTGAACATTAACACCAGTTAGAGGACGCGTTTCTGTGGCTGCGATAAAACTAGCAGCCTATCTATAAAACAAGCCACCCTAACCATGTTTCAGATGCACTCAAACAAGCCAGATTGACAGGGATCTGGGCTGTGCCACAAGTGCCCTGTCAAATAGAACAGTTGCAGGCAAAAGAGTTAAGCAGTCCTGCTGCTTAGGTATTCAGTTAGAAAATGGAAAATTCCTATTTGACATATATATATATTTTAGAGGCCCAGTGCACAAAATTTGTGCATGGGGTGGGGGGGCAGTCCTTCAGCCCAGCCCGCACCCTCTCCAATCCAGGACCCCTGTGGGATTGGGCCTAAACTGGCAGTCGGTCATCCCTCTCGCAATCTGGGACCACTGGCTCCTAAATGCGCACCTGCCTGCCTGCCTGCCTGATGCCCCTAACTGTTCCCCTGCCTGCCTAATTGCCCCTAACCACCTCTACCTGCCTGCCTGGTCACCCCTAACTGCCCTCCCCTGCCGGCCTGATTGCCCCTAACTGCCTCTGCCTCTGCCCTTGCCACTGTGGCTTTGTCCAGAAAGAGGTCCAGAAGGATGTCCAGAAGATGCCTGGTCTAATTAGCATATTACCCTTTTATTAGTATATCCTATCTAATAAAAGAGAAACATGGTAATTAGCCATGCCTCCGCTACCCTTCCCATTGGCTAATCAGGGCGATATGCAAATTAACTGCCAGCCAAGATGGCGGCCGGAAGCCAGGCAGCTTGAAGCGAACATGAGGCTTGCTTGCTTCAGTGATGGAGGACTCAAACATTCCCCGCCTGCCTCTGCGGGCCTCTGAGCTTGCAGTTTGAAACATTGTTATAAATATAGAACCTAAACAAAACCCCAGAAACCTGCTTTCAGCCAGCTGGGATCTCAGAGCTGGAGTTGAAACAGTGTTTCGATTATAGAACCCAAACAAACCAGATACCTGCTTTCAGCAGCAGAGGCCTCAGAGCTGGAGCCAAGCTTCTGAGCTAAAGCTGGCCCAGAATAAAAAAGAAAAAAGAAAAAAAGGAGCAGTTGGGAGCTTCAGTCATCCACCAGCCTGAAAACAGCCCTCAGCCCTTCACCCAGACTGGCCAGGCACCCCAGTGGGGACCCCCACCCTGAAGGGTGTATGACCAGCTGCAAAGAGCCATCAGCCCCTCACCCAGGCTGGCCAGGCACCCAAGAGGGACCCCCACCCTGATCCAGGACACCCTTCAGGGCAAACCAGCCAGCCCCCACCCATGCACCAGGCCTCTATCCAATATAGTAAAAGGGTAATATGCCTTCCAGCACCGGGATCAGTGGAGCTGCGAGGCCTTCCGGCACTGATATCAGCATGACATGGGGCAGCGCCCAAACCCCCTGATTGCCCTGCGGCTCTGTGTGTGCCAGGGGGCGGGGCCGCAACCTCCCTATCCACCCTGCTCTGTTCGTGACAGGGGAAGGCACCCTAACCCCCTGATCAGCCCTGCTCTGTGCCTGATGGGGGAGCTCCCTAAGCCCCTAATCGCCCTGCGGCTCTGTGTGTGACAGGGTGCAGCGCCCCAACCCCCTGATCGGCCCTGCTCTGTGGGTGATAGAGGGCGGCGCCCCAACCGCCCCCCACGGGCCCTGCTCTGTGTGTGACATGGTAGAGCCATAACCTCCCCATCAGCCCTGCCCTGAGTGTGACAGGGTGCGGCACCCCAACCCCCTGATCCTCCCTGCTCTATGTGTGACAGGGGACGGTGCCCCAACTCCCCTATTGGCCCTACTCTGTGAGTGACGGGGGGAGCTCCCCAACCCCCTGATTGGCCCTGCTCTGTGTGTGAGAGTGGGTGGTGCAGCAAGCTCCCCATCAACCCTGCCTTGAGTGTGACAGGGGGCAGTGCCCCAACCCCCCAATCAACCCTGCTCTGAGCGTGACTGAGGGTGGCATCGCAACCTTACGATCCACCCTGCTCTGTGTATGACAGGAGGCGGCACCCCAACTCCCCAATCAGCCCTGCTCTGAGCCCGACCAGGGGCTGCACCTAGGGATTGGGCCTGCCCTCTGCCACCCAGGAGCAGGCCTAAGCCAGCAGGGCGTTATCTCCCGAGGGGTCCCAGACTGCGAGAGGACAGAGGCCAGGCTGAGGGACCCTCCCTCCCCCCCGAGTGCACAAATTTTTGTGCACCGGGCCTCTAGTGTATATATATATATATATATGTGTGTGTGTGTGTGTGTGTGTGTGTGTGTGTGTTTAGTACTTCAAGTTTAGTACTTCTTGTTTTAAAAATATAAGAAAGATGGTTTTTCTCTTGATCTCATCAAGGAGGCTTGAGAACAAACTATTTGCTTTATGGGAGAGTATGAGGAAACCGACTTAATAGCACGTATGTATTACTATAATCTACACCATCTTCTTAAAACTCTCCTTAGGACTTTCTTGGACTATTGCCAGCACTCCAGAGACTAGCTAAAGCCCAAGACAAATAATCCTGCCACAAAGGTCTCTTTAGGTTTAATTAACAAAAATCAGCTTATAACATCTATCAACATTAAGCAGATAAACTGCACATATTCACAGATAAGTCCTGGGCAACCTTTATCTGTGAAACCCATTCCATTTCTGTACAGGTGATAATGAAGACTTATTTTTCTTCTCAGGGAAGGGAAGACATTTGGGAGTTCTTGCTTCTTCAAGCCCTTACTGGAATTCTTCTCTCCACAGACTTTCAGAATTAGTGAAGAATTCCTCTCTACTTTCCCCTCACAGAATTCTCATCTCCTCTCTCCACTGGAGTTGCCTCCATCCCCCTAATGGTATTAGGCAGGGATGTGGCTTCACTTACAGACTTCCAGGAATCCAGGGGCCTGGCATGCGACTCTCCCCCAGAAGTAATAAGAGAACAGCCAGACCCCTCTCTAAGCTGATAAGATTTAACCCTTTTCTTTGGTGGGAGCCATTTTGTTTGCTTTAGGTTGTTGTTCTTTTACTGTTTTTGTTTTGTTTTGTTTTTTGTTTTTTCTAGAGTCATTTCTTATCCTCATTAGGGCTTCCTGGAGTTTCTGCTCACACAGTCTTTTGACAATCATTTACCATTTTAATATACCTTGTATAATACATTTGTTAAGCACTTATCCCAGAAGCAGCTACTAAAAAGGCTAAACATTTTTCTTTCTTAATTGAATTTATTGGGGTGAAATTGGTTAACCAAATTATATAGTTTTCAGGTATACAATTCTATAAAACAGCACTTATATATTGTATTGTGTGTTCACTACCCAATGTCAAGTCTCCTTTCATCACCATTAATCCCCTCTATACCATCTTCTACCTCCCTCTCCCCCTTTTCCTTCTGGTAATCACCATACTCTTGCTTTTGTCTATAAGTTTCTTTTTTATTTTTTTTTCTTAATCCTCATTTTTTTCACCCAGCCCCAGAGGCTGAAAATTTTTATTCTAAATATATTTCACACTTTATCATACTTTAACTTGCTCTAAAGATAATTGCTATTCCTCACCCATGCACTATAAAATTAAATATGATTAATCAAAACTTGACAGCAGAAGTGAATATGCTCTGCATTCCTTTTTTGCTTTAGTTTTCTCTAAGGCAGTGTTTCTCAACCATTTTTTTTTTCATTATGCCTCTCTAAGGAGTCTTTTTTGACATTTTTTCCCCTAATTGCCCTCTCCATGAAGTTTTAATACTTCCTCTATAGTGTATATCTGTTTATATACTCTATGTAGATCTTTGAATTATACATATAAGGAGTAAGATATTTTTCACCCACCAAGAACCAATTATTGCTCTCTTGGGAAAAATATTGTTCTATCTGAGAATGTGTTCTCCAAAGTATATATTTATAGGGGTGCTCCTGAGTACACTTGCCCAAGGCCAATATTTCTATCCTCATTGCTTGGTAGCATATGGAACAACAGGAGAAAATAGGTCAGAAGCACTGGGTATTCTTAGGGAAAAGAGATATATTTTATGCCCTCTAGCTATTTGCAAAACTATTCATACATGTGGACTGGAGACTAAATTATATTCTCTCTTTATTAACATATGAATATCTTCCTTTTTATAAGATGTTATTTTCCAAACATTATGTGTGCCCCCTCCCCCTCACACACACCTATACTAACTGCAAGTACATTCAGATGTGTTTCAAATTTATTTTCCATGTTTGATACAAGGGCCAGATTTGTTTCCTTTTCTGCTTCTGTGATAATATTAATGTTTTCATTTTACTCATATAACCAGCATTGCATCATATCTTCCACTATTTGGTAAAACCATTCTCAAAATGATTTCCCATGGAGTTCATCCTCAAGCCTGGCCCAGTGGCAACAAATCTTTATGAAATACACATAATACATAAGATATTACTATCATGGCTTAGCCAGAGGAATGTCCTGTAAAGATGTAGTTTACTAAAAAATTGGTCAATAGATGATAGATAGATAGATAGATAGATAGATAGATGATAGATAGATAGATAGATAGATAGATAGATAGATAGATAGGTAGATAGATGATGGATGGTAGATAGATAATAGATAGATAGATAGACAGATAGATAGATAGATAGATAGATAGATAGATAGATAGATAGATGATAGATAGATAGATAGATAGATAGATAGATAGATAGATGATAGATAGATAGATGGATAGATAGATAAGCTTCTCTTTTTCCTTGTTAAGGTTGTATAAGAGTAATTTTTTTACCAAGAAGAAACTGTGTCTCAGGTAGATTCCTGAGAGGGAAAGTTCTTCACAAGACATTTTTAAGAACTTCCTGAAAACTTCACCAAGAACTTGAAGGTCAACCCGTCTATTAGTAAAGCTTCCAGGAGAGAGATGCCAGGGCCCAGACACCCGGCCTCTGCTTGTTCCCATTCCCACCCCCATAAACCAGGATATGGCTTGGTGGTACTATTTTCAAAAACATGCTGCAGGTTACAGATGCTTGGAGTTTTACAAATCCTCCCAAGTCTTATCATTCCAATACTAGAAATTTCACTCTCTCCCATTTGGACCCTAACATTCACATATGTCACCCTGCAAGTGAGTGAATATAATGCACTTTTTAGTTTAGTAGCCCAGAGGGCCATCCTTTGACTCTAATTTTCAACCATACAATCCTTACCCCTAAAGCTACAGAAGGTACTCTTTGAGAAAAATCATGACAAATCCCTGGCTCTCCAGCCATACCTTAACCTACAAATTTAAATTTCTGAGCTGGATATTTTTTTCTTTTAATTCCCAGTATAGACAAAAGCAGGCATCTCACTTTTCATTTCTTGAATCCTTTATGCCTATGTCATTATATTTTGCTATGGACTTTTAGCACTTGGTCTGCAAAATGATATACTTCACTTTAGATGGTCATAGGTAAAAATTTTTGTAAATATCACCACTGGTTTCTATGCACTACTAGTGTTCTCTCCTTCAAGGATTGAAATACACATGACCTTCAAAGACAAGCAGGCCAAACAGTCCATGGTTCTCATTCTTGCAGCTTACCACTGGTGACAAATGGTGGTCCAGCTGGTGCTCAGTGGCTGAAACAGAAGCTACTTCACTGCCCTGGCATGTGTGGCTCAGTTTGTTGGAATGCCATCCCTTGCACCAGAAGGTCATGGTTCAATTCCTGGTCAGGGCACATACCTGGGTTTTGGGTTCGATCCCTCCTACGGTCAATGTTCCTCCTCCTCCTCCTCCTCCTCTTCCTCCTCCTCCTCCTCTTCCCCTCTCTAAAAATCTATGAAAACATCTCCTTCAGATGCATGGTGAGGGATTAAAAAAAAGAAAGAAATCTGGGCTCTAGCTGTCAGGTCTAAGTTAACATCAAGCTCCAAAAGAGAAGAGCTTGATTATGTTTCCTCTTGATCAAACGATCTGTTAATTTAAGAGGCAGGTTATCTACCCCACATACAGTCAACATGCAAAGGTGATGCAAGCCTAGGATTAACTGCAATAGACACTCCCATTTAAAAAGTGAGTAGGGATGAACCCTAGCAGGTTTGATTCAGGGGATACAGCGCCGGCCCATGGACTGAAGGGTCCCAAGTTTGATTCCAGCCAGGGGCACATGCCTGGGTTGCGGACTTGATCTCCAGTGTGGGGCATGCGGGAGGCAGCCAATCAATGATTCCCTCTCATTATTAAGGTTTCTATCTCTTTCTCCCTCTCCCTTCCTTGCTGATGGTGTTTCTACCAATTGAATTCTCTTACCATTTCTGTGGGCTTCCTATGTGTGTTACCATTTTGTGAGCTTCTCTACCTTGGACTGGAAGTTAAGATTCTGTGTGAAAACACTCTTGAAATGCATAGAAACCTTTTGCTCTGGTTGAGAAAATTTATGAAGTAACTTTTCAATCTTCTGAACTATATACAGGGGTTTCACAGCCATACCCTTGAGATGTTTACCCTGAGTCCATTAAAATGGTGAGATTTTGCTTGGAATCTCCTTAGCCAAATACAATAGTCCATTAGTTGCATTTTCTATTTCCCACATTATTGAGATGACAGTGTTGCCAAACTTTCTGCCACCACAAAACAAAGGTGTTGGGGGTTTTTTTGTGTGTTTTTTTTCCATCCTCTAATGATAATTTCCTCCTCATCCTTTCAGCTATCCCCAAAGTCTCCAAAACCTTCAAGCTTCTGCCTGTTGCCTGGTCCCAAAGTCCATTGCACCTGGGTTATTTTCTTACTGCAGCCCCATTTCCAGTTACCAAATCTACTTTGGTTGTTGCTGCATAACAAACTACCCCCAAACTGAGTATCTTATAAAAACACATTTTCGTATAGCTCCTAATTTTGTAGGTCAGGGGTTTGGGCAGGTCTCCTGGGCCTTTTGTACATGGTTACAACAGAAGTCACTCAGTGGAATTCAGCTGGGGTGAGCATAGTCCCTGAGAGGAAATAATCTGCCAACTTCAAAGAGACCTTGACTTTGAGATGATACCATTTGTTGTAAGCAGTATATTGTGTATCATGCAGTGAGAGCTTAAGGCCTGGATGGAAATTAGGGAGATTTCACTTTTTGTTCCTGGCCTTATAAAATGGGATTGGTAAAGACAATTTATTCCACATGTTCTCATCAGTTAAAATAATTTTGCCATCATGAAAATATCCCAGTATAAATTAAAAGATAATTTTATAGAGGAAGTAATATATCAACAGGTTCAGAAATGGACCAGGACAAAACTATAATGTAGAAGTAAAATAATCACATTTAAGTGTTTCTGAAAGTTTTATCATCTACATTGTGCTAAAACCACCATAGGATTTGCATTTTATAAAGTATACATGCACTCAAATTTATAAATTCAAATAGAAAAGCACAGCCACAGGTTGCCAACTATTTTATGAAAAGTAAAAACTTAAGGAATTGTGACAACTTATCTTTTGCCTGTCATGATACCCTATACCCAAATACATTTAAATGTGTCAGCATAATCCCAGATATCTGTAAATATAGAAATATTAAAATGTGTGGTGTTGTCTATCAAGAAGTAAAATACCTAATGATTGATAACATTTTCTTTTTAATTCTGATTTTGGTGGGTTGCATATGTACTATTTAGGTAATATACTTAAGAACAAGTTGTAGATTTTTAAAGTGGTTATTTCATTTGATGCAGAAGAAGCAAAATTTTATCTATTACTCTCAAGAATTATCCTAAATTATGCTGCAATAATTGTTTCTAAAAGAAGTTAATTCCTCTACAGCTTTAAAATGCAGTTAATAGTCCCCACACAGCTTCTTGGCAAATCTCCAAATCAACAAATGGCTAATTAAAAATTATCTGGATTGCTCAGAAGGAAAACTCATTCTAAATACAATTTAATTTCATCTTGAACGTATAATAATTAACTCACTAAAACTTTTCAAATGGGAGGTTTTTTTCCTTTAATATTCATCCTGTATTAGTAAATAATATCCAATATGAGCCCTCATGAATCAAAAGCTTGCCAAAAGACTATAAAAGATTTTCAGAAAAGCCACTGGAAATTTAAACGTCAATTAAAATGTGAAAGTGTGATATGGTAACAAGTCTCAGTGTTAAGAACAATTTGAAAATACTTATTGAAATAATTTATTTGTGTGAACACTTTATTCTACTGAAGACAAATGTAAGAACAAATACAATAAAAATCCTTTGCTAATAACATCTATTCCTTTGCTTTTATTTATTAAACCATGTCTTCCCCCCAAATCCAAGCTGCTAAGTGTCATTAAAATGTGATTTAATAGTTCATTAAAGTTGTGAAGGGGAGTATGAAGATTACCACAAAATAACAGATGTAGGTATATAATTTAAAAATATGTAGGTATATAACTAAAAATCTCATTATATTTAAACTGGAAACACTTAAGGTAAGGAAACTTAGTTTGTATAATTTATTTACTTTAGTAATATTTGATGTTATATAGGCTCAGAATAAATCTACCTTTATTAGTCAGTTCTGTAATATTAGTCCAAAATCTATAATAATAAAAGTGTAATATACTAATTAGACTGGACAGCTAAACAACCTTTTGGACGTCATTTCAGATGTCCTTCCAGAGGAAGCCACCATGACGGGGGGTGAGACAGAGGCAATTAGGGACGATCAAGCAAGCAGGTGAGCAGTTAGGGGTGATCAGGCAGGCAGGCACAGTGGTTAGGGGAGATGAGGCAGGCAGGCAAGTGGTTAGGAGCCAGTCATCCGGATTGCTAGAGGGATGTCTGAAGGATCCCATATTGTGAGAGGGTGCAGGCTGGGCTGTGGGAGGCCCCCCCTCCTGTGCATGAATTTCATGCACTGGGCCTCTAGTTACATATACTAGTAAAATCAGACCTGATACTGATTGGTGGGAAGCAACTAGAAGATGCTCTGACAGTGTTAGATTTTGCTATCATGAAAAATACTTGTAATGTAAGATGAAGCTATTAGGTCTAAATATATTCCTGAAAACTTACAAACAAGGCAAATTTTAAATCAGCATTTTTCCAATTCCAAATTATATTTAAGGCATGTAGCTTCATGCCCAAGTGTTAGTAATTATTCAATTAATAATAGTTATTAACTTCATCTTTTATGTTGATTGTGAATTGTGATTTTACATATTATTATATATATGATATTTATTTCCAAAAACATTTGTCTTTGAAATTATATCAACTTACATTTATAATTCTCCCAATGAGAACTTTCAATTTTTTGGTATATTAAACAGATGATCTTTATGTCCTTAAAAGCACTTTAAAAACAGATGTAAAATAAACCTTGGAAATATAATGCTAAGTACAAGGGCCAGACACAAAAAGCCACATATCAAATGATTTTATTGATATAAAATATTCAGAGTAGGCAAATATATAGAGATAGAAAGCAGATTAGAGGTTTCTAGGGGCTGGAGGGATGGGGGAATGGGGAGTGACAGCTTAGGCACAAGGTTTCCTTTTGAGGTGATGAAATAATCTGGAAAATAAATAGTAGTGATTGTTACACAATATTGTGAATGTACTAAATGTCACTAATGGTAAAAATTATATGTAGATATTTGACCAAATTTAAAGTAAAGAAAAAAAGGCACATATGATATGATACATAACACAGTTTACCAGTTTACACCATACATTCAAGAAACACACTAATTGGAAGATCTTCAAAAATTATTTTATGGTACTAGAGGCCCAGTGCACAAAATTCATGCAGGGGTGGGGTCCCTCAGCCTGGCCTGCACCCTCTTGCAATCTGGGACCACTCAGGGAATGCCCAACTGCCGGTTTAGGCTTGATCTAGCCTAAACTGGCAGTCAGACATCCTTCTCTCAATCCGGGACCATTGGCTCCTAACCGCTCACCTGCCTGCCTGCCTGATCACCCCTAGCCACTCTGCCTGCCTGCTTGATCACCCCCAACCACTCGCCTGCCTGCCTGATCATCCCTAACTGCTCCCCTGCATGTCTGATTGCCCCTAACCTCTTGCCTGCCTGCCTGCCTGATCACCCCTAACCATTCTGTCTGCCTGCCTGATTGCCCCTAACCACTGGCCTGTCTGCCTGATTGCCCCTAACCACCTCTGCCTCAGCCCCTGCTGCTGCAGCTTCATCCAGAAGATTGTCCAGAATGTCGTTTGGCTGTCAGGTCTAATTAGCTTATTATGCTTTTATTATTATAGATTCCCTTTCCTTGAACTTGTAAAGTGTGTCTCAGCTATCCTCAGAAAATTTTTCTTTCTAATAGTGGGTTCTTAGAATTTCCTATTTGATTTGAAGAGCTTTTGTAGCATTGATTGAAAATAAGATGTTACAAAGACTAAATAATAGTTCATTTTCCAAAATCTCTTTTTATGATCCAAATCATACATTTCAGTAATGGAACAACAATTGTTTAATGGAAGCCCCCAAATAAATAATAATAACTGCTTTATAAGAGGATCATTGCCCACATATCATTAAATGCAAATTAATAAGTGCTATGTGTAAAAAAATGGTTATGTTCATTTTAACAGGCCAATCCAAACAAGTGAGCACATTTTTTGTTGGATATAAATGTTATAAATTTGGGGTCATGAATGAAAGTACTAGTAGCAGAATTTCCAAGTCTATGTTGCCCAAACCAGAGGAAGTATATAAGCTTTCTTTTCCTACTTGTGAAAATACAAAATGAAGTGGATAGAAGTTTAGGAACTAATTTGGGCAGAAATATGAGGCAGGTAATCGTGTCAGCCCTCCCCCACCCCACCCTCCCACCCCCGCCCCTTAGCTATAGGTGTGTTGGCACAACTTGCTATGAAGGAGAGAGAGAGCATTCTTCCTGGCTGTCTAGCCCGGTTTGTGAGAATGCTGAGAACTGCGCATGGGATTTGCCAAGGGGAATTGAGTAGGGATGCACGAAGTGAGTGCTGGGAGGAAGAAGGGTACCACTAGATAAGTGGGGTCTTGGGGAGCACTGCCATGAGCACATTAAGGCTGAGAATAACTTGTTACCTTACACTCATAGAGCTGCATAAATTACTATTATTTTTTCACTAAAAGGAAGCAGTTACTGGCTCTGTGTAGGCCTTTAGCTCTAAATCCAGGCATGCCCAAATTGAATAAATGATATTAGTTGGAATAAATCTCTACTGGAATAATAATCCAATGAACAAGTTTACCTCTCCAGAAATTAGGCACCGCACAGTGTTCTAAATGGAATAGAGCTGATCCTTCAAGAACATGGTCTTGAACTGAGTGGGTGCACTTACACACCGGCTTTTCAATAGAGTTGGCCCTTCGTGTAGTGGATTCAACCAACTCGGGATCAAGACCAGTGTTTACACATTCCCAACTACTGTTTCCGATCGTGGATTCCCAACCACAGGTGGAAAATACTGTTTCTGATCTTCGGTTGGTTGAATCTGCAGGTGCAAAATCTGTGAATGCAAAACGTGCTGATGCGAAGGGCTGCCTCTAGTTCGGTTTGGGGGGAGTAAACAGTTACGCCCGGATTCTTAACCACCGGGGCTGGCACTCCGCCACCCTGTATTGTTCAGAGTCAACTGTATAAATCTTTTTACTGTTTTGCCAGTGGTTTAATTTTCAATCTTGCTATTGCTTTTTTGTCATCCCACTCAATTCATATGTTAAAATCCTAGTCCCCCCAAAAGGCATGGTATTAGTAGGTGGGACCTTTGGGAGGTGCTTGAGTCTTGAGAATTGGAGCACTCATGGATGGGATCAGGGCTCTCATAAAGAGATCCCATAGAGCGCCTATCACCTTCTGCCAGGGGACAATACAATTAGAAGTCTGCAACCCAGGGGACCCGCACATACTTATTGGCACCCTAATCTCAGACTTCCAGCTTCCAGAACAGCGAGTAATAAATGTTGATTGTTTATAAGGCTCCTGGTCTATGGTATTTTGTTACAGCAGCCTGAAAGGACTAGAATCAATCTTATATTTAAACAGAGTTTACTGGATGAGACATATAGAATGTTATTTCACTGATTCAACACACGTTTGTTCTGACCAATCCTAATAAATTAGATGAATTTTAATAATGATTATCTCCTTTAAAAACTATTATTATAAAAACACTCCCAAGTTCTAAAAAACAAGGATGCATTTTGTTTATAATTAATATGCTACAATTATTTTGCGAGTCTACTTTACTTTTTGTGAATTCTTAACTTTGTATTTCCATAATTGGTACATAACTAGGTTTCCTTTAAAAAAAATCTTCATAATTTTAAAAAGGTGCTGCCCTTTTCTAGAGAATATATAAACATATGGATAATGAAGCAGTCAAGGAGAGATTTGAAATAACCTTTCTGAGCTTCTAAATAGTTCTTATAAGATGGCTTTTCCCCCTGTTGGTTTAGTAACTGAGAACTGAAAGGCACTTTCCCAATGGGCCATTATTTCAGTCAGTGGCCCCAGCCGACCACCCTGCCTGTGGTGGGGATCATAGAGCAGATGGCATATTATGGAGATGACATTAGGAGCAATTATTCCACTGCTGAGTATTAGTATTCTGCACTTTGTGATGCATGGTAAGCCTATATTGTGTAGTACTTCGGAATTAGTTAGAAAATCTAACTAAGTAAACCAACAAAGTAATTGTCAGGGAGTTTGCCCTTTGTCCTTATTTCTTTGAGAAAAGAAAGCTTTTTTTCTGATCATTTTGAAATATGCCAGTATCTCTGATTAGGACTCCTAAAAACAGGAAGAATTTTGAGTTAATTTTTCCATTTGGCTAGGAATCCAGGGATGTTGCCTTAAATGTTCTACCTTCTAGACCAGTGGATCTCAACCTTCCTAATGCCGCGACCCTTTAATACAGTTCCTCATGTTATGGTGACTCCCAACGATAAAATTATTTTCATTGTTACTTCATAACTGTAATTTTGCTACTGTTATGAATTGTAATGTAAATATCTGATATGCAGGATGTATTTTCATTGTTACAAAGTGAACATAATTAAAGCATAGTGATTAATCACAAAACAATATGTAATTATATATGTGTTTTCCGATGGTTTAGGCGACCCCTGTGAAAGGGTTTTTCGACCTCCAAAGGGGTTGCGACCCACAGGTTGAGAACCGCTGCTCTAGACTAACTGACAAAAATAATGTATTATTCTAGGGATTTCATTAAAAAAATGAGAATGCGCATGTATTAAAATCCATTCAAAAATTTAAATGCATCAGTTGGCTATTGTTGCTCTAGCAAATTGCCACAGATTCAAATTTAGTGGCTTAAAACAACACAAATGTATATCTCATGATTCTGAAGGCCATTAATATCTCTGTCCTAAAATATTATGATTCCATATAAGAGTCATGAATTCAAAATATGTCTAGATTTTAGAAATGAGAACTATAAATATTGATTTCACTTTCAGTATGTATTATCTCATATTTATTACTGCCTTTTTTTACTCACATATAACTGTTCTACATAAGTCCATTTAAGATGTTTTTGCATATGCTGCACACACATTTGTTAGTTTCTTCTTTGCAAAGCTGTTTCCTTCTCCAGTCCATGGTCTTCTATTATAAGCAAGTTATTTCAAATTGCATTGCAAGGACTTCTTTTAAGGTGGTATTATTTTACTATGTCATTGTATGTATGCTTTGCACATTTTCACAATCAGGATTCAAAAGCAATTACTATAATTGGTTGCTGGGTATAAATAGGATATGTTGGCTATAAAGAATCAGCTTTAAAAATTATTTTTTGAAATGCTGAATTTGGTTGTAAGAGAGAAGTTTCTCAGTATAATGTTCATTTGCAAGCAGGGCAAAACCCAACTATGAGGAGTGTTAAAACGTAAGTTTCTAGTTTTTCAGGAGATGGTTATTTTTGAGTTTTGCTTTGGTCGCTGGCCTTAAATCAAATACTTAAATGTGTTCAGAAACAAAGATATTTCTGGCTATTGAAAGAAAGAGCACAGTGGATGCAGGTGAACACTTGGCTTTGGTTACAGCTGACAGTTGATTTTGTTCTTGAAGGAAACTCGGTGGCTTTTTTAGCTCACTCTTAGAGCAAAGAGTGTTCCTGGAAGATCCAAGATTGGGTTTATAAAGTTTATCACTAAATCAATAACATAGGGATAAAGAGATTGAGCCAAGTTTTATTACACATGCTGAGCTTAAAATTCGTTTTATTTTTGCCTCACAGTCTGAATGACTACAGAGTGTTCTCAGTTAATAAATTAGTTACAGCATAAAAATACTTCAAGGTAAGCCATCTACCGGGTCCAGTCCAAAAGAAAATTCTTTATTTTTTTCCCTGGCAGGTATCACTTGTCTTGCTTTAGCCTTCTCCTATAGGTAAGGCAGAGAGAAACTGACTTTAGTCTAATTACCATCTCTTGGTGGTGGTTAGGGCTGAGGCACAGACAGCAGAATGGTGAGGGACCCAAGAATTGGCCACCATGGAGGTGTGCTGCATGGTACTCTGAACTCTAGGCCAGGAGAGGATGACCTGTCCTTGTGTGGTAGGAGCTCACTCATACATTCCCATTTACAGGTTCTACACACCCTTACGGTTGGTAAGATTTCCACACTATCGTAAGCTTGATGGTAAAGAAGCTGATGTGAACTCTGCTCCGTTGGCACTTTTGAAGATACATGGGGCACCTAGCAGGCAGAAAATATATTATTTGGTGTGTAACATCAGCTAGAGTCAGAAGATAGAGGACTCGGTGCACACAAAATGACTAAGGGAACATATAGATTTGTTACAGTCACTACACACTCTAAATTAGATCTACCTGCAAGGTAAGCCATCTACCGGGTCTAATATTATGGAAGCATCCTTTGTGATTGCTTAGCTACTATATTCTAACAAGTAATAATTTGGGATTCAAGGAATAAAAAAATAGATAAAAACTAGTGTTCAGTTTCTCTGAATATCTTCAGCCTATTTTTTCACGCAAATGAAGCTTTCTAAAAATGTTCACATTACTCATGCTTGTAATCAAATTTACATGTTTATTTGCTCATTTCAAAAATCTAAGGTGAAAGTTATATTTGTAATGTGTACCCAGTATGTGGATATAAGCATTACCTATGACCCCAGCTATCAGTCCTGTCATTTTATACATTAGTCCAGAATTTGTGAACAAGAATTTGGCTGAAATCAGTGACTCTTTCTCTTTTAAGTGTAACTTTGAAAGGTCTAATTTGGATATCTCATGAGCTAAATCTTCTTAAAGAATTGCTGGCAATAATGTGCCTTTATTATTCTTTTATTACTCTAAAGTCCCCTGTTATTTTTCCCAAGTCACCTATTTTATAGAATTTGCATACTATATTAAACATGAGAATATGTGTCTTCATTATCAAAAAGCATATATGGTCATTTTTATAATACAGAGAGCTTTCAAGAAAATTTCACTAGAGGCATTTCAGATGCTCTTAGATACCCACTAAAATAAATGGTTCTAGAAAATAAATGCAAAGTTGAAAATATTTTACTCCAGGTGTCAGGTAGCAGGCAGCCCAATATTTTATTCTGACAGACCAGGAGAGTGAATTTTGAATAGAACCACAAGACATATGTATGAGAAAAGTGTGTGGCCATTTCTTTGGAGGTGTATAGATCGCTGAAAACTCAGAGAAAGCCTCAGAAATAAAATGACTCTTGTCGATAGTGAGCGATGATCGGGTGGGGTGGAAGGCTCACAAGGATGTCAGTGGCTGTTGTTATAATTCAGAGAAGCCCCCCAAAATAGCACATAAAATTCTAAACTCTTTAAAGCAGAAGCCCCCCCCCCCACTTTCCTTCTTTCATTGCAGGATTACAGAGTGAATATCTTTCTTCGCCAGAAATGGAACGATCCTCGCCTTGCATATAGTGAATATCCTGATGACTCTTTAGACCTAGATCCTTCCATGTTGGACTCCATTTGGAAACCTGACCTGTTCTTTGCCAATGAAAAGGGTGCCAACTTTCACGAAGTTACTACAGATAACAAACTGTTAAGAATTTTCAAGAATGGAAATGTTCTTTATTCAATAAGGTGAGTTACAGACTTAAATTCCTGATTTTGTTGGAAAAGTGTTGGGTTTTCTATATTTGCTTTTAGTGAGTGTTTTGAAATTTTTGATTAACTGCTTTCATTGTTCCACCTAAATTACTTTAATGTACTATTTCCAAATATGTCTAATCAACAATAGCAGACCCAAGTTTTAGATCCAGAAACTGTATGAATAATTCTTGGAAATCCGCTTTTTTAACAAATAGCCCAGGTACTTAATCAGCCAGGTGGGTGAGTGATTTAAGGGCAAATGAAATAGTAGCCAAATCATACATTGTGATTACTAGTATGTTTTTATGTATCATACTCTTGTAATATTTACAGGTGAAGAAATATAGAGACTTGTTTCTCTGAGATCCATTTTCCATAAATTATTTTTCAACGATATGTTTTTTTTTAGATTTCCTGAGCTTCTCTGACTATCCTTTAGAAAAGACTTTATTTACATTTTAGTTATTTGGAAGTTAATTCTTAGAAGATCGTATAGCCTTTTACAACTAATACCAAAAATATAACAATAATTAATACCAAAACACACACATCGTGCTAATGTATTGTGTTTTTCATATTTTCCTATTTCATGTGAATAAATTTCCTTTCAATACATACATTACTTTCTAAGGGTGAAAAGGCGACATCACTCTACTCTTAACTGACACTTGTCACATTGCTGAAAACTGACTAATATGTGTTAATATAATCCTGAATAATTCATTGCTACATAAGATATAAAGGAAGATTTCAGGCTTCATCAGTAATTTATCCCTATGCTCTCAAATGAATAAATGACTTAATGGTGAATCCCAGGTAAAAGCAAGAGAATTTAAAACCTTTTTGGAAAATTACTGTAAAAAGTATAAGAATCAAAAGATAGTGGGAAGATGGAACTGAAGCTTAGGCCTGCTCCCCGCTGGCAAGTGGACATCCCCTGAGGGCTCCCGGGCTGCCAGAGGGATGTCTGACTGCAAGCTTAGGCCCAATGCCCCAGGGAGCGAGAAGGCATAGGCCAGGCTGAGGGACCCCCCGAGTACACACATTTTTGTGCACCAGACCTCTAATGTAAGCATAACTGTGCATGTAAAATTACACATCTATGTAAATCCATGCAAGACTTCAGAAGGATGCCCAACAACTGGTAGAAAATAACCAACTATTGAAATAAGTGATTGAATTTGGGTAGGAATAAAGGTGGCTGCAAGAATATATCACCAGGTGAAATGGAATAATCATTTTGCAATTATGATGTCTAGAATATTTCCATCGATAGAATTGAAATACAGTGTCCTATATAATTATGAATAATTAATTTTTATTATATGTGAGTTTATATTATTTGAATTCTTCAGAAAGAGTTATGTATTACTTATGAGTTAGATATACATATTTTTTTGATGAGAGATTGAAACTCCAAGTCATAATCCTTGATTCTTATTTGTTTTGGATTCATAATGGATATCAGGGAATCCATGACAGGCTGCGAATAAGCAAGTTAAATTTTCCTGTTAACTTGAAAATTTGTGAAAGGTATGATTTATTTTTAATTATAAGGTACTGTTTCATTGCAGACAGATTTTGGCTGCAAGAATATATCACCAGATAGCATGGAATAATAATAGTCAGAGCAGCTCAGGGAATCTAAAAAATTATGTCAGGAAATCTTAAAAGTTATAACATCTAGAATCTTTTCATCGATAGAATTGAAATATAATGTGTGTGTGTGTGTGTGCTATATGATTATGGATATTTACTTTTTTATCATCTTATTGGAATTGCAAAACAATGCTATCCATTATGAATTGCTCACATTTCTTTTAATATTTTGAGGAAAATTATGGAATAATTCAGAATTGCATTTTTGTCTTTTCGGTATGAATTCAGATGAAACAGGATGATGTCTCTCAGCTCCCAGTTTTTGTTTGCTATATCCTGGCTCACATGATCAAAGACTAAATTTGTTTTTCTATGAGTTGTTTTTGGAAATCTCACAGTACTTTGAAATCTTCAACTGGCAAACAGTTTCTTTGTTAACAAAAGTTGTGCTAGGAAAAAAGTCTCATTCAATTTACAAATGGAGCATCTGTGATGTTTCACGAGAGATCTGGCTTTCCTAGTTGTTTTAAGAAAGAAGCAGAATGTCCTGGCAAACCAGACCTATTTAACTTATCCATTTATCTGTATTTTCTCCTTCAACCCACTAAAATAAAGAAGTAAACTAAATAAGGAATAAAGTGGCCCTGACACACAGGAGGGTGAAAGGAATGGAAAAGAAGACTGTGACAGATGAATGATGACCACATGCTTTAGGAAGCTTGAAAGTGAATGCACTCGGGAAAACTGACTTAACAGGCAGAGATAGCTGCATGTACGCCAAAGTAAGAGAACTCAATAGGAAGACATATTACCCTCAAACTTTTAGAAATTTGTGGCAGCGAGGACTTCAGAAAGTAGGGACTAGACAAGAGATCAAAGAAAAAGAATCAACTTAAACTTTGTGGGAACATCAGCGAGCTTTCTATTCCTAATTTTCCTCATCTACTACATTCTTTAGATCAGGGGCTGCCTTTTTGCCTTCTGACCTGAGCAGAAAGCAGGACAGAAAACCTAAGAGAGTCTGTGCCAAGAACCTCACAAGTAGGGACTACAGGCACAGCTGGGTCTGTCATAAGCATCTTACCAAGAAAATAAGGATTACAAGGAAGGGATACACTAAACGGTGATACCCCTGTTCTCCCTTAAAATGCTGAAAACCAGACCGAGGCATTTACTGAGCAGTAGTCAGAAGAATATGCCTCTGGAGAAATTAACTTGCCCAACAGAAAAAAAATACAGATATCGACATTTAGGGAACCTCCAATGCAAAATCTGGGTGGTCATATAATCATTTTACAGATAAGACTATTTATTACTCAATGAACTATCCACTAGTAATTGAGCTCCAAATAGTTTTTAGTGCTTTGTTCTTATATATAAACAGACATTTGAGGACATCTTATAATATTAACAAGAATAAAAAAGAAGCAGATGTCAGAAGAAATATGCAAAGAAAATAAAGATAAAAGAGGAAAATTAAAGAAACAAAAAGAGATGAATGATTTAAGGGGAAGTGCAGGGAGCAGAAGAGACCATTAAAAAAAATCTCTGGAGAGATGAGACAACTGGATACATGAAATAAGATACTTCTAGGAAAGGAAAATGAGTAACTCAGAGCATAAGAACAAATAGTAGCCCTAACTGGTTGGCTCAGTGGACAGAGCATCGGCCTGCTGACTGAAGGGTCCCAGGTTCAATTCCGGTCAAGGGCATGTACCTTGGTTGTAGGCACATCCCCAGTGGGAGGTGTGCAGGGAGCAGATGATCGATGTTTCTCTCTCATCGATGTTTCTAACTCTCTATCCCTCTCCCTTCCTCTCTGTAAAAAATCAATAATATATATATATTTTTAAAAAGAACAAATACTAAACCAGAGTGTGTGTGTGTGGGGGGGGCAGATAGTAGAATACTTGGAATGATGAAGTGAAGGAGTCTCCTAAGAAGTAGAAGCAAGATACCAAGAAATAGGAAACAGAGAAATTATTTGAAAAGCAGAACATCAATTCAAGTCCAACATATGACTAGCGGATGCTGACTGAGGACACGAAAGTCCTGGGTCGGAGACAAAGGAATGTATTACTCACTGCCAACAAGCAACACAAGCATCCCCATATTTGCCTTACTTGTCCCTTGTCCTCAAGTCTCATTGGAACCGTGCAACAGGCCCAGATTAATTTAACACACACCATGGGTCTGTGTCACAGCTCTGAAACATGGAGTTTGGGGAATGCACGGCTTTTATAGAAAAATACAAGCCAGCCTTCTCTTTCTCCTGGGGAACAACATGATCACATCCCTCAAAATTAGCAGCTGCATTGATAACGCTAAGAAATGACAAAGGTAAAAGAATAATCAAAGCCTTGTGGTCTTGGTACACCTAACAAGATGTCTTCCAACCCAGATCAAGCCTCTACAACTTACATGCTGTGATTTAGGGCAAGTCTCTTTACTTGAGAAAAATAAATTTTTGTTTATAATTTAAAAAGCAGCTTTATTGAATTGTAATAAACTACAAATATTTAAAGTATGCAATTTGATAAGTTTCAACATGTGTATTATACTTTCATGAAATCATCAGCACAATCAAGATAGTAGAGGTATGTATCACTCTCAAAAGTTCATGACCCTTACAATCCTTGCCCCTCAAACTCTGTCCTACTCCCCCATCTCAGAGCCACTACAGATCTGCTTTTTGCCACTATAGATTAGTTTGTGTGCCTGAAATAATATATGTAAAGCACCCAGCATACTACCTGGCATATAATAGGCATTGAGTTGTTAATTTTATATTTCTAAAAAGAAAACAAAAAACTAAACTGAACAAAAAAAATAAACCACAAAAAAAGGCTTAAATTCTGATATTTTTCAGAATCCTCAAATTAGCCCTATATGGACTCTTGCCATTGTTCTTATAACACTAAATTTAGAAATATTAGAAACTCATAAAAATACTTCTTATTTTCATAAAGAACATAAAATGGAGTGACAAAGCATTTTTTTAATACGTCAATTAATGGTCGAGATAGACGGCATACGCTAGGGCAGTGCTTGCTCAAAAAAATGGGTAATATGTCAATTTTAAGGAGGTCAACTGTCACAGATTATAATCATCCTTTTTAACATTTCTACTTCTTCACTGAGCCAAGACTTCGCCATATCCTGTTTATGTGTCTTGTCCCAGAAAGAGAACTAAGTGTCCTCTCTCAACACAAAGAAGATTCTCATTTCCAAAACAGTAGAATGTGATTAATTACCTTTTGATTTCGTTTTCTTTTGATGTGATCAGGACAAGTCACAATTTACTTGTAATGTTTTGATGAAGAAATTCAATATCGCACCCACAACATTGACACATATTTTTTCATTCATATGCTGTTAAAGAAGCAATTGTGTCCTGTCATAAACAAAACGAGTGTCAATAAGTAAATGTTTTTCAGGATGTGATTTATGACGAGTTCTAGTGGTTTTCTTTCCCAAATAATTCTTTTCAAGCACTTTTTTTTTAAAAAAAGAATTATGTAATGTCTCTCATTTTATGCCAGAAAAATAGCCAGGATATGAATTTGACATCACATGCATGGTGAGAGCCTGGAAAAGGTTCTCAGAATGCTATTTACTTCCGTACAAAAGGTCACAGAGTTCATTCTGCAAGCCAAAATTTAGAGCTGGCTGGCCAGTGGGCCCTGGATGTCTGGAAAATTAATGTGCATACACTCAACACGTACTTGTGCACACACCTCCAATAAACCCTTTCTCAAGACAGAGAACATCATGTCCAACTGATTTTACAACTGCCTTTTTAAGGGAGAATTTTGCAAATCTACAAAAATCATGCTTACAGACTCACTCAACCTAGCTGAGCCAGGAGAAAATTGCTTTTGAATTGTGAGCTCTATGAATTATGTTCATGTGTTATGGACTCTGACTTGAGTGAACTGTCAAATGACCCTCCGGGAATCTTAAACATTTAGCAGTTTCACCTGTCTGTTCATTGATGTCTCTCAAACTATGTTCATTGGATCTCACCAAGAGTCTTCACTGTAGGACACACACCATTACAACTTTAATGCATGGTCTGTATCGTAATGCTGTTTTGGAGAATGTGGTTCCATTTACTAGAGCTGGTAATTACTTTTGTAAAAGCTTATATTTTTATATAAGCTTTATGATTTCATCCAGTCATTTTGTGCCCATCCTGTATAATTTGGTGGAGGGGGAGATAGGGAAAGCTGAGAGTGGTAGAATGTACTAGTAACCCTTAATTACTAATATTTATTGAGTGTTTGCTGCGTGTAAGCACTTATCAAAGTTCTTTACATGTATTACTAACACATTTATCACATCTCTCCAGAGCAGATACTGTCATTTCTTCATGTTATGTTAGAGAGGTGAAAACTGAACCATTACGGGGTGAAGTAATCTGACTATGGTCATAAAGTTTAAGTAAACAACTCCGCCTAGGGCGCTCATCAATATAACAAATTTCACTGGGAATACTTGCTATGATGGGAGTTGGCCAGAGAGATCTCAGAAAAAACTTGCTTTAAATAAACTTGGGTTTGATTAGATCTGGGTGTATTTTTCTCAGGTCCAGGAACTACAAAGTCTTGGTAATCCCTGAAGATATCTTGGTAATAAACTTTTCCAATAAAAAAATAAATAAATTCAAAAGTGATGAATGGTTTGGGATGCCTACATCCAAATACTTTCTGGAAGAGGGAAAGTACCGGTGTACACCATCCAAGTCACTTGGCGTGAAGCCAAATCAGAAGTTTGTTTGGTGAGCATGGAAAGATGTCACACCTATTCTAGAGGGCTGTTACTTGACCCTGATAAGACCTGGTGACATGCCCTAGTCCCACAATGGGAAACCCCACTCTATCACCTAGAATTGTCAGTTCTAGGTAGGACTTGACAATTCTAGAGAGTAGATTCAGAGTTTATTCCCCTGCTGAATACTGCTGGATGTTCGTGACAACTTCTTTCATGCAGTTACAAAGATGACAGGGAGTTGTCACACAGGATTGCATCTCTGCACTCCAATTTACCACATTTAGAACTCTAATCCCCAGGATATACTTGCCTCCTCAAATATGCTCCATGTGATTTGGGGGAAGTGTATTCTTTGGCATTTGGTGTTCATTTTATCGATCTCACTCTCAGATTTCTTTTTTGAAGGTCTCTTCTGGAAATAAAGACTTCTTTTAGATGTCTATAGCCATCTCTAAAAGGAAAAAAAGGATAGATAAATATATGTGATTGGATGTTTAAATATACAGCTCTTCTCCCTTCCCCCAAAATCAGATTTATATATAAAGGTACAGCTGTTTCAGGATAAATAACAGCCAACTTGGAACAAATTTTATTTGAATAAACATTAGTTACTACCGAGAGCAACTTTGCTTTCCAATTGTACCCTGAACAATATAACCAATATAACATTCATAGGATGTCATAATTTTTTTAAGAATAATTGCTTTGAATTTCTTCAGATTGACATTAACACTTTCCTGTCCAATGGATCTCAAGAATTTTCCGATGGATGTGCAAACGTGCATAATGCAACTGGAGAGTTGTAAGTACAAACAACTTACTTTATCTGAATACTTTAAAAAATGTAGTAGATATGAAAGGTTTTTAATGTATTCTATAGATAATTTATTTTGTAATTGTTGTTGTCAGATATTTACTAAATAAGCTTGGTATTTCTCACCAGGTATTGAGAGTCATGATGTCTAGCAACATGTGCACTAAATGCTATGATAAAGGAAGAAATTGGGGACTAGGGATAATAGTTTTTAAGCTTGAAAAGCAGTTTTATGTCTCTTTACACATTATCAAAGGTAAAAGGATAATAATCATTAAAACCAAATGATCACTTGTTATTGATTACCTGGTATAGACCAAATAGTTTGCATATGTTATTTCTCATACAACGAAGATATTGTTATTGCCATGTTTCCAGATGCGAAATGGTCCTTCTGCGCAATTGAGTTTTGTGCTCCAGTTCATGAACGTTGTCACAACAGACCATCGGGGTCCAAAGTCTATGCTACTCTGAACTATTATGCTGCTCCTCAGCTAATATTTATTCAGAGTATACTCTGCAGGGTTTGTTATATATGTCATATTAGGGGAAAAGAAATTTCTCACACTTTATCAGAGATTCAGCCAAGGTAACAGACATTTTTTAAAAAAATTTCTTCTTTCAAAGTGGATCCAAATACATCACTGATCAATGTCAACACATAAAAACTTCAGGTCCTTCTGTTTCTCTGAACTTATCTATATATAGTCAACCTTAAATTAATTGGTATGCAGGTTTAATTTTAATGCCATACAAAAATATTATTCAATATTTTTTCCTAAGGCACTATGTTATATCTTTTTTTAAAGTTTCGTTTTGATATATTCCTTGAGGAAAATTTAAAGGTGAATCTTCGGGTTTGCGGGCCTGAGGCAAGGTTTGTAGTGTGGGGGAGCTGTCACTAGATGGCGTGCCTACTTCATGGGGGAATGAGGTCACCCTCTAAGTTGGGTTCTCTCTATTTCTTTTTTAAACATATACATTTATTGTTGACAATATTACAGATGTCTCCCTCTTTCTCCCCCTTTACTCCTTTCCACCCAGCCCCTACCCACCCACCCCTCCAGGTCTTCACTACCCTATTGTCCATGTCCATGAGCTATGCATATAAGTATATAAATTCTTTGGTTTATCTCTCCTTGCCCCCCCACCCCACCCCCACATCGAGGTATGTTAGTTCCATGCCTCCATGCTTTGGGTCTTATTTTGTTGGTCAATTCATTTTGTTCATTAGATTCCACAAATAAGTGAGATCATCTAATACTTATCTTTCTCAGATAGGCTTATTTCACTTAGCATAATAGTCTCCAGGTCCACCCATGCTGTTGGGTTCTCTTAATGTAAGGAAGTGAAAATAGCTATTTCTCTGATAATGATGCCTTTCTTGTTAAATTTTAATGCATTAATTTTATAAGTAGTTCTTAAATACTAAGCGTACTCATGGATAAAGTACTAAATTAGATTAAAATAAAATAACCAAGTTTTAGTTGGGAGAGCTATTAGCAATAAAAATGGTGAAGAACAACAAAAGATTCCCAGCAATGTGAATATTTTTTGTCTATATTATAAAGGCATTTTGAGGATAGGCTGATTCTGTATCCTGGTTGCAAAATTAGGTGTATGGGAAGATATTGAGATAAAAATCACATGCAAAATAGTCAAAGGCAAACTGGTGTCCTAATTACTAAACCAGAGATGCTGGATGTTACCCAATAGGCAGTGAGGAGCATGCCAAGATTCAGGAGCAAGAGCATGATTTGGTCAATATTATGCTCTTAAATATTCCTTCAGCCAAATGAACCAAGGTTACTTAAGAAGATTTCATATGGCAGTTTTATTTTTAATATTTTTAGGAAACTCCATACTGTTTTCCATAGCGGCTGCACCAATCCTCATTCCCACCAACAGTGCATAAGCATTCTTTCCTCTACATCCTTACCAATACTTGTTGTTTTTGATTTATTGATAATAGCCATTCTGACAGGTCTGAAGTGATATTTTATTGTGGTTTTAATTTGCATTTCTCTGATGATTAATGATGTTGAGGAGCAATTCCACTTCTGGGTATATATTCTAAGAAACCCAAACCACTAATTTGAAAGAATGTATGCATTCCTACACTCATTGCAGTTATTTATAACAGCTAAGATATGGAAGCAGTTTCTAATGCCCATCAGTAGATGAGTGGATAAAAAAGTGGAGGTACATGTATACAATGGTATACTACTTGGCCATAAAAAAAGAATAAATCTTACCATTTGCAACAATGCGGATGGACTTAGAGGGTATTTTGCTAACTGAAATACACCAGTCAGAGAAAGACAAATACCACGTTTTCACTTATATGTGGAATCTAAACACCAAAACAAACAAACAAGCAAAATAGAAACAGACTGATAGATACAGAGAACAAACTAACAGTTGCCAGAGGAGAGAGGAATTGGGAAGTTGGGTGGAAAAGGTGAAGGTATTAATATGTACAAATTGGTAGTTACAAAATAATCATGGGGATGTAAAGTATAGCATAGAAAATATAGTCAATAGTCCTATCTAATAGAAGAGAAACATGGTAATTAGTCATACGTCCACTACCCTTCCCATTGGCTAATCAGGGTGATATGCAAATTAACTGCCAGCCAAGATGGCGGCTGGCAGCCAGGCAGCTTGAAGCGAACATGAGGCTTGCTTGTTTCAGCGACAGAGGACTCCAACGTTCCCTGCCTGCCACTGCCAGCCTCTGAGCTTGCAGTTTGAAACATTGGTACAAATATAGAAGCTAAACAAAACCCCAGAAACCTACTTTCAGCCAGCCGGGATCTCAGAGCTGGAGTTGAAACAGTGTTTCAATTATAGAACCCAAACAAATCGAATACTTGCTTTCAGCAGCAGAGGCCTCAGAGCTGGAGCCAAGCCTCAGAGCTAAAGCTGGCCCAGAATAAAATAAAATAAAAAAAAAAAGGAGCAGTTGGGAGCTTCGGTCACCTGCCAGCCTGAAAACAGCCCTCAGCCCCTCACCCAGACTGGCCAGGCACCCCAGTGGGGACCCCTACCCTGAAGGGTGTGTGACCAGCTGCAAATAGCCATCAGCCACTCATCCAGGCTGGCCAGGCACCCCAGTGGGGACCCCCACCCTATCCAGGACACCCTTCAGGGCAAACCAGCCGGCCCCCACCTGTGCACCAGGCCTCTATCCAATATAGTAAAAGGGTAATATGCCTCCCAGCACCGGGATCACCGGAGCCACGAGGCCTCCTGGCACTGGGATCAGCATGACAGAAGGCAGCACCCAAACCCCCTGATCGCCCTGCGGCAATGTGTGTGACAAGGGAGGGGCCACAACCTCCCTATCCGCCCTGCTCTGTTCATGACAGGGGAAGGCGCCCCAACCCCCTGATCAGCCCTGCTCTGTGCCCAATAGGGGGGAGCTCCCCAACCCCCTGATCGCCCTGTGGCTCTGTGAGTGACAGGGGGGAGCTCCTCAACCTCCTGGTTGGCTCTGCTCTTTGCGTGACAGGGGGGAGCTCCCCAACCCCCTGATCAACCCTGCTCTGTGCATGACAGGGGGTGGCGCCGCAACCTCCCCATCGACCCTGCCTTGAGTGTGACAGGGGGCGGTGCCCCAACCCCCCAATCAGCCCTACCCTGAGCGTGACTGGTGGTGGCATTGCAACCTCCCGATCTGCCCTGCTCTGTGCATGACAGGGGGTGGCACGCCAACTCCCCAATCAGCCCTGCTCTGAGCCCAATCAGGGGCTGCATCTAGGGATTGGGCCTGCCCTCTGTCACCCTGGAGCAGGCCTAAGCCAGCAGGTCGTTATCTCCCGAGCGGTCCCAGACTGCAAGAGGGCACAGGCCGAGTTGAGGGAGCCCCCCTACCCCCCAAGTGCACATATTTTTGTGCACTGGGCCTCTAGTATTATAATAACTATGAATGATGCCAGAAGGGTACTGGAAATATCAGGAGGAATATTTTGAAAAGTATATGATTTTCTAACCATTATGTCGTGTACCTGAAACTACTATAAAATAATATTAAATGTAAACTGTAACTAAAAATGTTTTAAAAAGTAAAAAGTTTCATAATACTCCAACCAAAAATAACTAAAATAGTGTCAAAGCAGAATGATGTAGAAGGTAGAAACATTAGAGGTTGATACTATAGGGGAGGCAAAATTTTATCTTTCCCTCTTACACGTTTTTGTCTGGGCCTAAAAATTAAACAGATAAGACAGATTAACAGGAGAAAAGGTTACAGATTTATTTAATATATGTTTTATGTAACATGGGATCCCTCATAAATAAATAAAGACTCAAAGAAGTGGCAAAACCTAATGCTTTCATACTAGGTTGAACAAAGAGAGGCAATTGTGGAAAAATAACTAAGTGTGTGGGGAGGCTAATGGCAGATGAGAGTTATTTTAACAAGGTCTGTATGCACACAGTTCTATTGACTTTGATTCCTGTTGAAGAATGTTTCTTTTTTCTTGATCCGAAGAGCACATCTTTTACATGCGAGTTTTTAGTTCCTGTTTTCAGGAAGAAAGGGGGAGATTAGAATGCCTTCCTTGCACCTGCTATTTCTCAAGTGCCTTTATCTCAAATACTCCTTATGCTAGGGTGGCATATTTTGGGTTGGCATATTTTGCTCCCATACAAAGTTGATATAAAGGTTCTGGGCTCTGATGAGTCAGAGCTAAAGCTCTTAGATAAGTAGAATCATATTAAAACTATTGACAAAGAGAGAAAATGTAGGATGAAGAAGTAAATGCTGAAGGGAATATTGATAAATCTAAATCTTAATATATTTGAGGTTTGGGAAACTTAGGTATAAAGCCAAAGGGGGGAGTTAGAACTGGGGATACATTACTCAAAGCCATATGGAAAGTCACTCAAATAAGAAGATGAAATTTCTGAAGGATAAAATATAGAGAGGAAAACAGACACATCAAGAACAGGTCCGTAAGAAATGTCTATATTTAGAGGGTTTTGGAAGGAATTCCAGCTAAAGGGTCATCATAGATGGCAAATTCAAATCAATAGCATTTCATCTCAAAAGAGAAGAGAATGTGGAGATCTGTTTAACAGTATCAAATGCCGTGAAATGTTTTTTAAAAGGTGATTGAAAAGAGGACAACATAGGGAATATAGTCAATAATGTTGTATACTAGACTTATTGGAGGATCACTTCATAAGTAAATAAATGTCTAACTACTATGTTGTCCACCTGAAATTGACATAATATTGCATGTCAAGGGTAATTGAAAAATTAAATTTTAAAAAAGCCATCGTTATTGATCACAGAGACCAATGTGATTCAAATGATGAGGGTCAAATCTGGATTTCAAAAATTAAAAAAGTGCATGAGAAAGTGAGAGCAGTGAGTAAAATCTGTTATTTGTGAAAGTTACTTATAAAGAAAAATGAGAAAGAAACAGCACCTGAGAGATAGCTGGGTCTCTGGACATTTTATTTTATTTTATTTTATTTTTTGAGTAAGGAAAGGGCTAATTTGCAGTACACAGTGTTGACATAACATGACCTTTCATTGTTTCTCCTTTCCCAGAACACTTCCAAATTAATCAAAAGCTCAATTAGGCAAAACAGAGCCTCTTGCCCCCTCCCCCTTGCTTCTTAATTCCTTTATCAGGAATGAGTAGATTGCCTCAAGTGTCCCTTTCATATTTCAGTCAGTAAGCACTTCCTGCTCTTTTATTAGAAATTAATTTGGCTCAAAATAGAGATAGTGTTTATTAACCTTCTTTAGTGGACATTAAAATCCTGTCAAAGTGGCAGATCCTGAGGTCAGATTTTCAAGGTGTTTTTCTTAAACTCATAGCAAATTCCCACATCTTTTTTAAAACAAATAATGGCTTAAAATCATAAATTAAAAGATTTAAAAGAGTTTAATCTACTGGAAGAAGAGCTGTAAGGAACATAACATTGACAATTGAGTGAATTCTGACTGAAAAAGGGGAAAAATAACTGGTTTGAGAGGCATGGGAAACAAGAAAAAAAGAAACATAATTTAAAGGCAAAGGTTTTAGTAGCTTGTGATGATATTCAGTAATTCAATAAATATTCAGTAAGTGTATGCCAATGGCCAGGACTGTTTTAAGTGACTTGGGGGATGTTCATTCATTTAAGCATAAATTGAAAAGTATCTATCAAGTACCTAATATATTTCACATAATATGTTGGGTACTACAACAATAAATAAAGCCCCAAAGTCCCTGTTTTGAAGGACTTCAAGAACTAGTTGAGGAGTTATTTATTCAATATAATAATTCCATTAAAGATGATAAGCAAATGTTAATGCTGTACTGTTAGCACAAAGGAGAAAATGACAAAGAAGAACAATACTAAGAGTGAATAAACGTAGCAATTTACTTAGAAAATTATTTTGTCTAAACTAGCAATAACGCTCGACCCCTAAAAGTGTACATTCATGACTTGGATTTAAAACCCTGGCTGATACTAATTCCTACTGTAGGAAAAAGAAAGTTATGGAGAAGAGGCATGCGGGGAGAATCAGAGGAAGAGTTCTATAACAGAAATTGATGAGTAAACAACAACAACAACAAAAGTGTGAGCTAAGGGTAACATCAAAGAATAAAAGTAGCCAAAACCGGTTTGGCTCAGTGGATAGAGCGTCGGCCTGCAGACTGAAGGGTCCCAGGTTCGATACCGGTCAAGGGCATGTACCTGGGTTGCGGGCACATCCCCGGTGGGAGATGTGCAGGAGGCAGCTGATCGATGTTTCTCTCTCATCGATGTTTCTAACTGTCTATCTCTCTCCCTTCCTCTCTGTAAAAAAATCAATAAAATATATTTAAAAAAAAAGAATAAAAGTAGAATAAATAACTTTCAAAATAGAGCTAAAAAAATACTGATTCATCAAATGTAATGTGAGAAAGAAGAAAATAAATAAAAATATAATATACATAAAGCAAGGGAAGAGAGCAAAAGTAGCTCTCAATATTATAATTAAAATAGATGCAAAGGTTAAATCTATGCATCAAAATAGATTCCCAAGCTAGATATTAACAAATATTAAAATCCTACAATATGTTGTCAACTGAACACTTTTTAAAAATACCATACAAAGAAACTTGGGGGATATAAGAAAAATGCACATTAGAGAAATATGTTTTTAAAAAACTCAAGGTAATAATTTCTATATTAGAAAAAATAAATTATAGGAAAAAATCTTAAGAGAAACACGGGTTACATGCTCGTAAAGAAATAATACATAAATAAGGTATAATGATTATCAAAATGTCTTCTGTATTCTTCCAAATATATAAAGCAGCCAGAATTATGATTTAAAAATAGATGTCAATAACTTGAACTATGATTTAAAAATAGATAAGTCAATAACTTCAAAGTACAGTACAAATATTTTAACAAAATTCATTTATTTGCAGATAGAGAGGAAACTCATAGTTTCATTTGTTTTTAGCAAATAAGAGCATTTACAAAGATTATGTAGTAATCCATAAAAGATGCTTCAATAAATTCCTAAGAATCAACACATGATAGAATGTGATCTCTGACTAAAATGCAATGTAATCAATAACAATATAAAATTACTATAAATGTTTAGATATTAACATGAATTATTATACATTACTATATAGTAATGTGCCTGGAAACTATTAGCACCTAGTACAAATAACTGTTTAAAGAAGTAAAAAAAAAAGGAAAAGAAAAAAGACTTGGTACTAAATAACAAAGCACTAAGAATCAAAAATTTTGAGATACAACCTAAGCAGTTTTTTGCCCTAAAAAACACTAAGCTAAGCATTCCATTCAAGGAGACCAAAAAGGAAAAAGAGAACATTCAAAGAATCACAGAAAAACACAAAACTGGTACTTTGAAAAATCTGAGAAGCTAGGCACACCTTGGGAGAAACTCTTTAAGGAGAAAAAAAAATAGGTTGCATATAAAAAAATAGAAAATGAAAAAATGTTAGAAATGTAGTAAATAAGTTAGGTTAAAAACAATAAAAGAAAAATTTGGGCAACTTTCTCCTCCAGTTATATCCACTGATCTACAATGAAGAAAAATCATCAGGCAAAATCTTATTTAATTAAGAGCATGAGAAGAAATCTATTGAAATAGATAAATTCATCATAAAGTAATAAAATATTCAAAGAGCTGAGACAATAATGGGGGAAAAAGAAATATTTGGAAGACTTTTTCAATGATTTGCGTAAGAATTAAGCATAAAGTTCAGGCTCCCTTCCCTGGCTCAGTTGGTTAGAGGATCATCCCTATACACCAGCGGTTCTCAACCTGTGGGTCGCGACCCCTTTGGGGGTCGAGCGACCCTTTCACAGGGGTCGCCTAAGACCATCGGAAAACACATATATAATTACATATTGCTTTTGTGATTAATCACTATGCCTTAATTATGTTCAATTTGTAACAATGAAAATACATCCTGCATATCAGATATTTACATTACGATTCATAACAGTAGCAAAATTACAGTTATGAAGTAGCAACGAAAATAATTTTATGGTTGGGGGTCACCACAACATGAGGAACTGTAGTAAAGGGTCGCAGCATTAGGAAGGTTGAGAACCACTGCTATACACCAAGTTAGTGGGTTCAATTCTTCTTGAGGGCACATAGAAGAGTTGACCAATGAATGCATAAATATGTGGAATGACAAATTGATGTTTCTCTCTCTCTCTCTCTCTCTCTCTCTCTCTCTCTCTCTCTCTCATCATTTAAAATTTAAAAAAACAGAGATGAGTCTGCCAAGATTTCTCTCAATCATGGGGTTTGAATGTTGCTTCATTTACGTGAATTAGAAGAGAGCAGGTGATTCATGGAAAATGAGTGCAGAAGCTGACATCTGCTTAAAAATGCCATGTTTCTTGTGAACATACATATTTAATTAGAAATTTATTTTAGAGTATGGGTGTCTTGGAATAGAGGTTCAATTAAGAATAGTTGTGCAACTATAGAGATAAAGTTAGAAATATTGCTTGGAGACATGAAGATAAATGAAATTTCTGAAGATAGTGTGTAAAATAAAAACCAAAAAAAGAGCATCACTGAGTTTAAGCAAAACTGGGGAACAGAAAGAAAGAGTAAAACAGAGAAAGACAGTAAAATGCTCTTTATGATATGACTAATCAAGTTTCCTCATGGAATGCAGAGTCATAGAGCATTTGCACTGAACATAAAAAAACAATAGGAAACTTTTCTTTCAATATTTAAGTATAAGTAAAAATTTATTAACTTCAATTCAAAAGGTGTTTAGCATAATGACTTATTCTGCTGCCACTAAAAATAAAAATGAAATAATCACACTAAAACTGAAGCTTAGATTAAACTAGAAAGCTAACTCTCATCACCGAGAATTCCACTGAAGCCAATAGAAGGAAAGTGGCTCCATTTGTTTGTCCCAGTTTCAGACATTCCCTTTATCAAATCTAAAGGCCTGATCCACAGTGTGCTTTATCCTCAAATTTCAGCAAAGTTTTACCTGACCACTTTTATAAAAGTTAGAGGTTCAATGTACCATTTCTTCCTCTGGTCTAGAACATTCTTCATTCCACCTCGCAAAAGAATTCTGGAATAAATACAGTGAATGCTTGCTTTTCGTTGTACAGAAATTGTCTTAGTTTCATTTATTTTTCTTTCCTTCTAATATATATATATATTTTTTTACTCTCAAGTGCAGCCAGAAAATACACAGACCAATTACCATGACAACTTGAAGCCTCAAAATTCATATCACCTAATAAAATATCAATAAAAATATTAACTCATATGCTACAGAGGGAATTCTGCAATGAAGTCATGCTTTTCACAAAGTGCTTTATTTAATTTTAAAAAACACTATGTAATTTTCATGTGCAATTGTTACTGGTAAGATGTAAAATTGAGTGACGTGACTAGAGAAAGTTATTAAATATTAAAGTGATCAGTAACCTTCCTCCTCTGGAGTAGATTGTTATTAGTTTACTCAAGTTCAGCATCCACAGCATGATATTTTTAAATTGGATGAATGAAATAAAACGGAAGGTTATCTTTTCAAAAGACAAATGTTCATTAACATCACAGTTTTATTTATAAATGCGTCTTGTTTGGCTGCTTCATAAATAGCTAATCTACGAGGGAAGGAAACAGCTATATTATGATTTAGACTATACAGTGCAAGTCACTGTGCAGGAATAGAGGTAAGAAAAAAACCCTAAAGATTTATTTTCAGCCTTTTATTTATGTCAGCCTAGACGAGCAAGTTTTCCTCCAGACGATAAAAAGAAATAGAGGATATTTTTAATCATGAAAGAATATTGCATAATAATTTTTAGAGTCATAATAAAACTTTGTTGTTTACTAAAAGACAAATATGACATAGGATATACATAAATTATCACTATATTCATAAAGGATCTAATTATGTATTTCATATCTAAAGAGGAATGTAGGTAACAAAAAAAGGAAAACATCACCCGTGTGAGAAAGTTAAAGAACATTTAATTATTCAGGTTGGAAAAGCAAATATAAGAAAACAATTTGGTGTAGAAAGGACTTTTTCAACAAAGAACAGCCTAAATTCCAAAAATTATAGAAAGATACTTTTAAGGGTTAATTTGAAGATAAAGTTCTGACAAAAATTTTAAAAACCTTTCAAAATATGCTCTGATGGGGCTTTGGATAAAAACCCCATCTTGGATAAAGAGAGATGGAAGGTTTTTGCTTTTTAATTTTTCAGATTCATTTCAAAACTACATGTGATTCAACTGACTGGTTACTCTGGAATTTATGCTAATATTAGTTAAGGCGAATGATAGATTTGAGCAATGGTTATTTCCTAACCATCTGTACTGTTATTCAAGCTCTTTCATAATTTATACAGCGTAAATATTATTCAAAATACTATTGTGCCTTTTGCTTGAATAGTCAGAGATACAGACAGTTCTTGTTTTCTGAGTATGTATTACTTAAGCCTCTGCAGTTACAATGTTGATTAGAAAGTAAGTTTTTCCAAACCAAAAATATTCATTAATGCACTAGTTACTTATAAAATCAGTTATCACTTAAACATTAACTATTTCATTCTACTTAACACCATGGCCATTGTCTCCCAATCTGTCCCCTTCTTGGTAGGTTGAATTTTTGCCCATTATGAAATAGTCTAACCATATAACAATATACTAAAAACACAATATAGTTACAAGTCTTATAAAAAGTTGATGTCACCATAGTTTTATATCTCTCACACATGGTCCCTGGTTTAATCATAAGTACAACTTAATGAGATAGGTCTTATTTCAGCAAATTAAGGTATAGAAAGGTTAAGTGCCTTTCCCAAAGTCACACAATTAAGAAGTGGACTGAGCAAACTCCTATGAATTAATAGCTCACAAAATTAGAACAAGCATCAGTCATTTTGAAATCTATCTGATGATTTCCAAATATTTATAAATTGTGACTCTGGTATTCTTAAGTAAGCTCTGCAAGTTAAATATACCCAGTTGAATACACAAATTTCATTTGTGTGGTTTTTTTTTCATATGAAAAGATCTCCAGTTCTCTCCTCTGCTTATTCCCGCCTGGCTGGATGTCTTTCCACACATTGGCCTAAACCAAGACATGCAGTGTGGGTCATCCCCTCATGGTGCCAGTGCCAGTCTTTCTGTGACTGGCAGCCTAAGATTACTCGTACATTAGAGGCAGCTACAAAACACTCTTGACTGAGACCCCATTTGCAGTTGGCTAAGTACTACAACTAAGTTCTATGTGGCCCATTCCGTGTTTACCCAGGTGATTTGCTTAACTGAATGCAAAGTATTTTGCCTTTGCCCCAGTTAAATATCATCTCGCAAGATTCAGTCCATAATTATAACTTGATGATCCATATCTTTCCTAGTTAATTATCTGGAGAATTGGACAGCATACCTTTATGTGCTCCTGAAAGAGCAGGCCTGAGAAATGTCTGCAACATGCACTGGAGCAGTGGTTCTCAACCTTGGATGCACATTAGAATCACTGAAGGAGTTTAAAAAGATTCCCAGGTGATTCTAATGTGCAGCCAAGGTTGAGAACCACTGCACTAGAGGTTTTCCTCTTGATTGATTACTCCTGGAAAAAATTAGCAACTGCTCTTTAAATCAGTTACAGATCACTTAAACATATTATATTTAATGGTATTTTGCAATCCTTGTTTGTAAGGGTAACATTAGAATTCCTCAAATATCTTGCTAACTATATGGTTTACCTTAATATTCCAGCATAATTGGTAATAAGAGTATGTCCTTTTTTTTTTTCTGTGATCCTTCCATTTATTCTTTGCTGCTCAGAGCTGTCACCATTTTCTTTCTTCCTTAATTAATTCCCCAAATAACCCCAGTTTCCCCAACTCTCATATTTGCATCCTACTTCACAGGACCTTTCCAGGGAATGCTCTTCCAAAATTTGGGTAGTGCCTTTCCCAGAGATGGCCCCAGTGTCCAATCTCAATAATTCCTTAAACTATGTGATCCGTTGCTACTCTCTGTGTAAGGAAACTAATTCAGGAAAATGCATCATAAGTCTATATTCTTCATTAAGAAACTATGTAGATCCACTAATTTTTCAGAGAGTCATTTTCTCTTTTGTAAGATAAGTGAGCTACATTTTAGATGACAGCAAAAGTTGCCTTAACTTTAGGATTCAAGAAATTCTTTAAATATACAAGACCACAAATCTGACATGCAAAATTAAAAACAGAGCATCTAGAAACCATGGTGTGTTCACAAAAAGGGTCAGGAGGAAAACAAAATCAAGCAAGTAAACAAAAATAATGTGATGAATTGCCTGTAATGAAGGTCAAGATGAAAGTAAAGAACTAGAAAACAAGAAAATTAAAATAAGATAAAAAAGAGAATTGTATTCTCTTCTGCATTTTAATGAATGTATTGCAGTAAAAGACATTTTATAATATTTCACCTTGAAGATAAATTTATAATTTAATTCTCTGGCATTTATGTAGTCATGTTTAAATTTCTGCTATTTGATAATAATACTCTTCAAATCTTCTGGAAATAAGAATTTGAAGCGGGTCTTTTGCTAATATTATTCAGGACTTTCTTCCCAAGGATTAGTGAAGTTGAGGTCCTTATAAATAATTAGCTATCCTGAAATATCAGGCATCAAAATACCCTGAGGCCAGTCAAAAGATTATTATAGTGCCTTTCTATTCTCTACTCAAAACATTACACAACTTTTAGATATTGCCAAACTGATGTTGGCTTGTCGAGTCTGTCTGTTATAGTTTAGGTCCATGAAATAAATTATTTCATAAATGTGAGCAGATCTGAACCTTCAGCCTTCTGGTAGCCAGACAATGTTTTCCCATAAGCTGGAGTTTATTCCAAAGAGGCACTCGGACAAGCCCTCTGATATCCTCTCCTAGGGCAGAAGTCCATCCAATCCTCATTAAATGATCAGGTCATCTTTTGATTTTAGTTGAGATGTCTCATAAGAACTTTAAAACACTGGATGTTCAATGTGTGGTCATTTTGTGAAGTTTTGAGAAATGTGAATAAATTTTTCAGTGTAATTGTCATTTGAAAAAAAGCAGTTAAGTCACAAATTATATGTCCACCATTGTCTGAGAGAAAGAGGGAAAAAGATTACATCTGCAGTCTATAATAAAGTGTTTTAGGTCTTCAAAGAGAAATGTATCCAAAGTACTAGCAGAATAATGAGGATAGGTTAGTTACACCAGAGAGTTTTAGAGAAAGGGCAATTACTAGAAAGATAATTTAGCAGGCCTATAATGTAAAGGAAACCACAGATAACAACCTGGTTATGGTAAATTTATTCAAATTAAGTGTGTAAATTATGAATAAAATGTTTTCATTAAATACATTTTGACATAGCAGTTGTTCCTTGTCAGGTCAATACAATTTACTTGAGTGATATTTCTCCTGGCAATAATCAGCAGGCATGTGCCAAGTCTGAGCATTTTCTTCCTTTTGTTTTTAAAATTCCAGCTGCTAGTTAAGAACATAAGAATTTACAAGCTGGGTCAAAACCAGAAATCTTAGTCTCTCTCTCTCTCTCTCTCTCTCTCTCTCTCTCTCTCTCAATTGAATAAATCAGGTCAAATATGATTCTAGTTCACTTTTAAAACTAAATGTGAATCTACAATATTAAAAAATCTGAAAACTAATTTTAAACTTAATTTTGCAGGGCACATTTTTCCCTTTGAGTGTTTATTTTATATTACAACTCAGGATATAAAGTACTTAGCAATAACCTTTTTTTCACTTTTGTAGGCTTTTAAGCTATTTTTAAAATGACTACAGATCATTTGATTTTTTAAAAGGAGAATACAATACATTTGAATGATGTCTTAAAAAATCAACATGTTTGTACTGGAAAATTTAAACACTAGAAACTGAAAAACAAACAAAAATAAACAAACAACTGAAACTCAACTCAAAATCCTCTTCACTGTTATCCACTTTCAAATTTGCTTCCTGACCTTTTTTTTATATTCCTTCTGTGGTATAAATATAAAAGACATTTCAAACATACAAAAGTATAGATAATTAAAGAATAATATTTTGTACAAAACATATTAACATGGCCATCTTGCTTCAGGTTTAAAGGTGTTATTTTTTCTAATCTGATGACTATAAAATTGTATTCCATTGTGTCTTTCACTCTTTTACTCCCTGAGGTTGACCTTTCTTTGTTCTGCATACTTAGTGACCATTACTGTTGCTTCAGTCTGTTTTCTGTTTAAACTTTCTCTGATTTTATATGAGATTATCTTTTCATTTTTATTTATATGTGTTATTTGTATGTCCTCAAAATTTTAACTTTATGATACCTTTCATTCTTTCATACTACAGAGGGTTGTAAATATATGAATATATATCATAAAATCTTTTTCTTAATCAATTATGCCTCCCATATTCCCCAAATACTAAAATATATATTTAACACAGGAATTTTATAGCACAGGTCGTGCTTACATTTTAAACACAAGTAGACTGCATTTTTGTGTAAGTATTTTTCTAAGAAGATAGATATTTTCCCCATTATCATTTATTAAGAATGTTTCCATATGATTTGACGTGTCATTTTTACCTTAAATTTCCATATATGCATCTGATTCTGGACTCTGTTCTGTACCTAATGGGTACAGAGGCTCCATAGCTGAAGCTATTGAAACACCATAGCTTTACTTATATAACCTGTCCTTTTTGAGGCAGGTCTGCTTCTTGACTTTTTCTTTTTTATTGACTTTATTGGGGTGACATTGGTTAATAAAATTATATAGGTCTTAGATGTACAATTCTATAATACACCATCTGTATATTGTATTATGTGTTCACCACCTCAAGCAAGTCTCCTTCTATCACCATTTATTCCTCCCTTTCTTGCTTCTTGACTTTTTATTTTTTATTGACTTTATTGGGGTGACATTGGTTAATAAAATTATATAGGTCTTAGATGTACAATTATATAATACATCATCTGTATATTGTATTATGTGTTCACCATCTCAAGCAAGTTCCTTCTATCACCATTTATTCCTCCCTTTCTTGCTTCTTGACTTTTATTTTTCAAAATTGCCATTGCTGTGCATGCACTTTTATACTTCAGATTAATTTCCAGTTGAAAAATTACATTAGGATTTTTTACTTTATTTTTGTTAAACCTTACTTGAGGATGTTTTTCCATTGATTTTTAGAGAGAGTAGAAGGGAGGGGGAGAAACAGAGAGAGAGAAAAATCAATGTAAGGGAGACATATCGATTGGTTACCTACTCCATGCACTCTGACCAGGGCTGGGGTTTGAGCCCGCAACCAAGGTATGTGTCCTTGACCAGAATCGAACCCAGTACCTTTCAGTCAGAGGGCTGGTGCTCTAACCACTGAGAGAACTGGCTAGGGCAGGATTTTTATTTAAATTGAATTAATATTGTAGCTTAATTATGGGAGAATAACATTTTTCATAATAATGAGTCCTTTTACCCAAGACCATAGCATGTTTGTATCTTTATTGCAATAATTTCTTTCAATAATGATTATTTAATGTTTATATTTTTAAATTTTCATACTGGCAATTGATCTTACTGTGTAGACTATACATTTTTTAATTGAGAAAATAATCTATATAGCTAAAATATTTGATAATTCCAAAGTTTGGTTTAACTTTTTTGTTGAAATAGGTAACCTATTTCAGCCCATATATTTTTATAGATACTGCCTTTTTCTTAAATAAGAGTACTGTTTAGCAACAAATATGTTTATGGGACACTACTCAATCAAAGTAGTTGCTTCTATTTAGGAATATTTTAAAATTCTTTGCTAATTTAGATGCTAGAAAATGTGTCATCTTAATTTCATTTCACTTCAATATGTTACCTAATTAAAAACAAGCAATATATCAATATAATCTTCCATTAAGCTAATGTATTCCATAGCACAATTCTTAAATTTGAAATATAAATGTATTATTTAAGACCTCATTGTTTCTCCCTTTCTATTGTAGGCATTAATCTCAATGTGTTCCTGTTTAGAAACTTCATTTTAATAAATCCTATTTGCTAAAAAACTTTAGAATCTAAAAATTTAGTGCTCCATTTATAAAATAATTTTGATTAAATATTTCCAACCTACTTTGAACAATGCAACCAAAATTTAGAGAACCCATTTACCAAAAGTTCAATAGCATTACAGAATATAATCAGAATATTCATAAATATATCTGGAACTCATCATTGTTATAAAATGATGAGTTCCAGAATATTTACAAATAGTTCTTCAAATAGTCAAACTTTTTAAAAAATTAACTAATGACAAGCAGTAAATAGAGAAAACATGTTGTGTCATGATGAGATATAATTTTAATTTAACATCAGCTTTGTTACACACAAAAATTATAGTTTAGTTACTCTGTTTTTACATTAAAAAGTTGTAAATTTTAACAGCCACAGCTTCTCTTCAATTGACAGAATGTAAGAGTTTATGAATATAAAATAAATCAAATGTATCACAACTAATTCCAAAAATATTGCAGCTCCATAGTTTCTTTTTTTAATTTACAAGGAACATAGTTTGTAACACAGTGATGAGTTCCAACAAACATTTTACTCAGCTCCATCACAAATAAATGACATTTATTTTCAGTGTTGAACTTCTTAAATTAATTTAAGAGAGACTTTACAATAGGATTTACAAGGGCATCGGGTATTTTATCTTCAACAAATGCAATTCCAAAAGCGTACTTGGATTAAAGATTTGAATTTAAAAATTAAACTCATTTAAAATTAATTTAGCCAACTTTCTCTCTGAAGCAGGGAATGGGACTAATCTTAATTACATGCAAATTTTCTGTTATGCACTTTTCCAAGAAAACTTTATATCAAAAAAGTCTAATTAGCATATTATGCTTTTATTATTATAGATATGTAAGTGCTCCCCCTGCAAATGCACATATCCAATTATCATCTTTGGGCAGTATTCTTTAAAGGACTGTAAATTCTGAAATAAATGTTGATGTATTTTCAGCTCATTTGTGTCTTTTGGCTTTTACGTGGGTAATGCTATCCATGGAGCCCCTTTTCATGAATGTTAAATGTTCAAGTTGCACATTCACCATCAACTTTCTTGTGAAATGTAAACTCGGTGCTTAATTTTTAAATAAATATGAACCTTCATTTCTTTTAGCCCATTGCTGCCTGAAGGGTTTTTTACAAAAATGTGAGTGTTGCCAATCACAAAATAAATACATGTTTGTTGATCTCAAAGCATTCGGATTACTTTATATGCGGTCCATGGCAGCACTACTCAGCCTTCACTTACAACTAACGTAATTTTCCACAGCACTGTCACTCACGGATACTTCACAGATGTCTCAGTTTTGTACACCAAGTGGCCAGCAGGGGGAACAAAGTTGAAAACTTCTGCCACTACTCAGATCAGGAGTTAGCTGCCCGGAAAAATGATGTTAGTTTCTTTGTTATTTAAAGGGTCTGGTAACGACATATGAACCATTGTTGATATTGGCTGTTTTATAGATTTAGCCTAACATTTAAACATTAAAATAGTCTCAGACTCTTTTATACCATGGGAGAATCTAGAAGTAAAATGGAAGATATAGCCTTCTTATAACCAAGTGGCTTCTGGACAAGAAAAAAAGGAAGAAAAGGAGAAATCCTGAAAGACTGAACATTTTCCCTTAAGACTGAGCTCCCAGAAAGAAATTGTCATTTCCAATTGGTCAGTTTGAGTTGCTGTCCCTGAAGTGCACCCTAATCCAGGGGTGGGCAAACTTTTTGACTCGAGGGCCACAATGGGTTCTTAAACTGGACCTGAGGGCCGGAACAAAAGCATGGATGGAGTGTTGGTGTGAACTAATATAAATTCAAAGTAAACATCATTACATAAAAGGGTACGGTCTTTTTTTTTTTTTTAGTTTTATTCATTTCAAACGCCCGGCCGCAGGCCGTAGTTTGCCCACGGCTGTGGCCTAATCAGGTGGAATGGAGGTGTCATATTTAGATGCATTTTCAAGGAGTTGAAAACAAATGCTCTTTTATTTTTCACATCTGAATATGGTAAATATCTATTTTAACCCTGCTACACCTGGATAATCATTACTCATCTCGACAGTCTTCCCTTTAACTTCATCTGATTCTACCCCTCAGGTTAGTTTAGGACCCTTTCCTGAGCTCTCATCAACCTCTCTGCTTATTTCTGTAGGACTCCACAATCTGTCAGTTTATCTGTTTTACTGTCAGCTACCACTATACTATGAGCGTCTTGATTGGAGCTAAGTCATTTTGTGGTTCTAGCACCTTAACGTACGTATGTACTTATATGGAGTGGCACTCAGTAATTATTTGTTAAATTAATGGATTGGTAAAATTGAATCCAGGGCCACATTTCAATAATATTATTTTTTCTTATTTGTAATATTTGAATGTCTTTATTGGTGAGATTTGGTTTGTTAAATAGACATTATTTTTTTAGAACAGTTTTAGTTTCCCAGCAAAACTGACCATAAAGTGCAGATTTCCCAATCACATCCCTGCCCCTCACTCAGGCACAGCCTTTCTCAATATCAATACCCCACACCAGAGTGGTACGTTTATTATGATCCATAAACATACATCAGAGTTCACTCTTGGTGGTGTAAATCCTCTAAGTTTTGGCAAATTTATAATAGCATATATCCATTTATAGTATCAGGCAAACTAGTTTCACTGCCCTAAATGTTCTTTGTCTTCTGCCTATTCTTTCTTTCCTCCCCCTACCCAAACCCCTGATAACCATTGATTTTTTTTTACTGTCCCCATAGCTTTGCCTTTTGCACAATGTCATGTAGTTGTAGTAGGATGTAGCCTTTGTAGATTGGCTTCTTTCACTTGGTAATATGCACGCCGGTTTACTCCATGTCTTTACATGGCTTGCTAGTTCATTTCTTTTCAGCACTGAATAATATTCCATTGTCTGACTGTACCACTGAAGAACATCTTGGTTGTTTGCAAGGTTGGGCAATTATGCATAAAGCTGTTATAAATTTGTGTGGACATGTTTTCAAATCATTTGAGTGGATATTAAGGAATGATTACTGGATGTAACGGTAAGCATATGTTTACTGTTGTAAGAAACCTCTAAACTGTTACTCCATCGTTTTTGTATTCACACCAGCAATGGAAGAGTTCTTTTGCTTCACATTCTTATCAGTCTTTGGTGGTGGTGCTGTTCTGGACTTTGTACATACCAATAGGTATGTAGTAGTATCAAGCTCCTTCTATAAGCCACATACTATTTTAAGTACTGGGAAACATTCCAGTGACCAAAACAGAATAAAGTTTAAATCTTAGGATGCTATGAAGACAGTAAACAAAATTAAAGCTTGATCAACATATACCATTTCAAGCAAAGATAAGTTTTATGGGAAAAATAAAGAGGAAAGGGTGACCGTAGACTGGTTGGAGGACAAGTATTTTATATGATTGTCAGAGAAGGCTACTCTAGTGACATGAGCTATATAAGCAAAGACTGTGGTATAAGTTATTTGGCTGTGGCTTAGACTGGAAACTTCAAAAATTTCTTTAACTTTATATTCTCATTTAAATACACATTTAATTACTTTCTAATTTTGGCAAATAATTAAAATTTTTTTGAAAAGGTTCGTTTGCATTCTTGAGAAGACAAAGGAAAAAATTCTCATTTTTTGGCAATGGTCCACTAGGAATATAAATAAGAGGTAATATTTCAGTAAATTAGAATCCTCATTTCAGCACAAATTGGTGAAGGAATTTTCTTTCAGATTATTTTGCTCTGATTTACATACCTTTTTTAAAAAAAATAATTCATCTTATTGTGTTAAAAATGCGTAGCATGAGATCTACATTCTTAACAATTTTTTGTGTACAGTATGGTATGTTGACTGTAAGTATGAGGTTGTAACAGCAGGTCGCTAAAGCTTATTCATCTTGTTTAACTAAAACTTTATGTTTGTTGACTCATTTATTTCTCCCCAGCCCCTGACAACCACCATTCCACTCTCTGATTATATGAATTTGACTACTTTAGACCTCATATAAGTGAAATCGCACGATATTCATCTTTCTATGACTGACTTATTTGAATTAGTATTATATCCTCAAAGTTCATACCTATTATTGCAAAATTAAAAGTAGAACCACCATTTGATCCAGTAATCCCACTTCTGGACATTTATCCAAAATAATTGAAATCAGGATCACCAAAAAGGAGTAAACCAACATACATATTACCAAGTGAAAGAAGCCAATCTACAAAGGCTACTTCCTACTACGACTACATGTGCAAAAGGCATATTAGCCCTCTATGTTTATTGCAGCACCACTCGAAATAGCCAAGGTACAGAAACAACCTATGAGCCCATTGACAGGTTAATGGATAAAGAAAATGTATATGCATACAAAAGAATTCTATTCAGCCTTTAAAAGAAGGTAATTCTGTAATATGCAAAAAAAAAAAAAAAACCCACACAAAACAATCCATTGTAACATGCACATATCTTTATTTTCTGATGATGGTAGTTCTTTAAAGGTTAGTTGCATGTGAAATTGGAAACCAAATCAATGAACTCTCTATATTCTTGTAAATTAAAATCCACTTCTCTAGCTTGCACTTTGAATGGATCTTTTACCTATGCATGATTCTTTTTATTGATTTCAGAGAGGAAGGGAGAGGGAGAGAGAGAGAGAAACGTCAATGATGAGAGTGAATCATTGATCGGCTGCCTCCTGCATGCCCCCCCGCTGGTGATCGAGCCTGCAACCTAGGCATGTGCTCTGACTGGGAATCGAACTGTGATTTCCTGGCTCATAGATTGATGCTCAACCACTGAGCCACACTGGCCTGGCCCTATGCATGATTTTTAACATCATGCTTTGGTTATTTAGAAAATGGTAGCTTAATGAGTTATTCATATTTTCCAAACATTGACACACATATCGAAAGGTCACATTTGTTAATGTCACCTTGAAACTCATCAAAAAATCCTTAAGTATTGGGATAATAACTTTTTCAAAATTCTACTTATGACTTGAAAGCGCAAATCTATCATTGACAACAAATCAATCGTTGACCTAGGTGTGATAGATGCACTCACTTCCTTTATTTTTAAGAAAATGGTCTGCCATAGACCTAATCACAATATCCACAGTTTGCCAGACATGGTGTGTTTTATTGTTTTGTTTTGTTTTTCAAGTGAAAACGGTGTTTCAAGAAAAACCAGCTGGTTTACCCTGCAAATCAATCATGCCGGCGCTTTTCCTTAAGAATTATTATAGTATAGTATGCAGCTGACTCGCTTGATACGCATTTCCCATTTTGACACACAGAATTGTAAAAGTTATTTATATAAGGGCCAAAATTTGATACAATTATCTATCAAGGATCAAGAACATTCTTAAATAAAAGTGCATTGTTCTTGCTGTGATATATGGAGCTAAAAAGCACAATAACCGCCAGCAGTTTGGGGCCACTGCCTTTAATTATGCTAACGCACCAGAACTTTTACCCACCATTGTTTTTTCACCATCCGGGCAAATGTCAACACAGTGAAAAACGTAAATTATGTCTTAGGATTATAAAGCACTTCAGACCCTGTGAATTCCATGAAAGGATCCTGCTGGAATAATGTTTCTAAAGCACAATTCTTGTCACGTCACTTCCCTGCTCAAAAGACTCAATTGTTTATCATTGCCCACAGGGAATTTTTAAAGACTGAACTTTTCCACCTAGGATTTAAACTTTACACTATCTGACATTAATTTATCTCTTCGTTCCATATGCTCCTTTATGCAAACTGGCTCTAGCCAGTGGTTCTCAACCTTCCTAATGCCGCGACCCTTTCATACAGTTCCTCATGTTGTAGTGACCCCCAACCATAAATTTTTTTTCGTTGCTACTTCATCACTGTAATTTTGCTACTGTAAACAATATGTAATTATATATGTGTTTTCCAATGGTCTTAGGCGACCCCTGTGAAAGGGTCGTTCGACCCCCAAAGGGATCGCGATCCACAGGTTGAGAACCGCTGCTCTAGACCAATGAAGTTATTGCTAGATCTGTTATAAGTCCTGGGAGTTCGCAGTTTCTTTCAGTGGATGATGCTATTTCCTTTGTCCTCTCACATTCTTGATATACGGGTCCTGCCTTTTCTCAAGATGCAACTCAAGTGGATATGATAGATCCCCCTTCTGAAGGCACACACCACTTGGTACCTCTCCCATGTCACTTGCTTTCTACCTGGCAACACCACCTCGCACTCCCTGATGCCCAGCCGGATGCCTTACCTGCAGTCAGTGCACAATAAATACTTGTTGAAGAAACAACTGTTGGTTGCGTCGAGCTATTCGTTTACAAGTTTCCCTGCAGCTGCCAAATGAGATTTCTGGCTGAGGTTAGGGTTAATGTTCCCTGAATAAGGTTCTTTTTGCTGTGAAGGTTATTGCAGTACAAGGCAATTCAACTCACAACATTGATCTCCTTAGCCAGTCTGTTCTCCTTAACATTCTCAGACTTGTATAAACGTCTGCCAACCGAAAGTGTAAGGATGCTAAAACACTTTGAACTATGTAGAAAAGTATTGATTTTTTTAAAGCTTTGTTTGAAGGTTTATTGAAGCAAAGGTCTCATTTAGTTATTTTCCTTGGATATCTAGTAAGTTGCTCAGAATAATGAATTATCCCTTACACATGCCATTGTACGACTTTTCCTCTGACTTCCAACTTAAATATATTATGGACCATAATGAAGAAGCATAGTTTGATTATGACATGCCCATACCTAAGTCATTTCATGTGGATGATTATTTAATACAAGAGCAAGTTAAATGTGCTGCCTATGAATGGCATTGGAGACTAATGCAAGCTTGTTTTTGAAGGAATTTCAGAGGGCGAGTTTCTTCTCGCAGAAGCCCCTAAGAAAAATTTAGAATGCAAAAACAAAATGAGGTTTCAGTTCATTTCTCCATTTATCTGTCTAAATTGGGATAAAACTGCCCATATTGTGTCGTTAGAGATTTCAGGTATGGAAGGATAAGGTACATGCCTTATCTAGAAACAAATAAGAATTGGTGCCTATTTTACTACCTTTCGAACCTTGAGAAATGTGCATCTATTTTCTCTCTATGTAAAATGGTATTTATAATGAATACATCAAAGGACTTATGAGTAAAAGTAAAAGCCTTCTATGATTAGCAATTAAATCATTACTTGAAGGGTTCAATGAAATGTATTCCAGTATGAGTGAGTCCAGCATAAGTCCTTGCTGTGCTACATCCAGTGGTCGAGAGCATAGTCTTGCAGACTCTGTATCTTCCATATCTGTCTGGAACCAGAATTCAGATGTACCCCTGAAGTCTGGATGCCTTTACAAACTCTACCAAGTAGCGCGTAAGGATCCATTACACTGATGGTAGTGCTGCTATTAAGTTTGACAGCAAAATCCAGACAGTCTAAGGCAGTGGTTCTCAACCTTGGCTGCACATTAGAATCACCTGGGAATCTTTTTAAAATCCTGATTTCTGGGCCTCATCCTCCGGAAATTCTGTTTCTTTGTTATGGGGTGGGGCCACAACATTAGTAACAAAGAAACAGAATTTCTGGAGGATGAGGCCCAGAAATCAGGATTTTAAAAAGATTCCCAGGTGATCCTAATGTGCAGCCAAGGCTGAGAACCACTGCTCTAATCACTGATGTCCTCGTGACTACCATCTCTATTGCCAGGCGGGTGGCTGCTGCCAGGTATTCCCAAGAGTCCGTGGGTGCAGTTGGGTCTCTGAGTTAAGTCACTCCAAACACAACTAGACCTATTCGGTTCTTTTGGGGAGATTATTTTCCAGACATTGGGAGAAGGGGGAAGGGTGGTCAGTTCCCTTGCTTGCCCATTGTTTGTTTAGCCTAATGTGCACCAAGCCAGCTGACTCTAATCAGGCTCACGGGCTCTCCCTTACAATATAAGCTACAGGAAAATTTGTTGGGGACAGTTACCCTTGCTTCTTGGACCTAGAGCTTCTGCTTCATTTACCTGAATACTTAGTTCAGAGGCCAGACCCGATGCCTCTTTCGTTGTGCCTCTGTGGTGGTTGTGCGTTGTAACAAGGCCCCCCTTTGGGTTCCATTGACTTCGGGCTTTCTCTGCAGCAGCTTCCTAATGTACATTTGAACAAGTTCTCACTCAGAAGGAAGGAAAATATAAAATTCTGCTCTTTCTTAAGTACTTCTCCAATAGAAATGTGAAATTTAATTTGCTAGAAGGTGCCTACTTATTACAAAATACCTTAGTTCATTCTCTCCTGAACTCACAGTAAATGCAAGAGTTTCTTCCTCCACAAACTATTCTATGTGGATTTTCTTTGTGCTCTGATTTTTTTTTCCTGAATAGCAGACATTTCTATTTAAAATATTATTTTGTTCATTTTGGGACTTGGAACCTAGATGCAGATACCATCAACTAAAATAGTTAATTATTAAATTAAGGAAGGTATCAGCTCTGGTCCTTCTCTACCCGCCCCCCCCCCCCCCACAATGTTACAGTTGAGGTCATTCCCTAAACAGTGACCATTTCAGTTTTTGTTGAAAGAGTCCTGAATAATTTGAGAGAAGGTGAGCAGAAATCCAATGGAGTAGAACAAAAATGAATTGTTGAATTAATTAATTAATACAGTAGCTGCCAATACCAAGGGAGGAATGTATATGTATGTTATACTTATTAGTAGCTTACTACACTTTATTACATTATTTGATAAATATTCCATATAAATAGATTTTAGTAGACTTTTGTGAGATGGAATAGTTCAATTGATAGAGTTAAGGTGACAGTGCTTGGCCTTCCCATCCTATGTAAACTGTACAAGTAGTGTAAGTAGTGTGTGTGCTTTTTCATCTCTTTGAATGCCCTTTAATGCTATATATATTTATTTATTTATTATGCTTTGCCTAGTTGGATACACAATGAATGATCTCATTTTTGAATGGCAAGATGAGGCACCTGTACAAGTGGCAGAAGGACTCACTCTGCCCCAATTTCTGTTGAAAGAAGAGAAAGATTTACGATACTGCACTAAACATTACAACACAGGTATGCTTCATTACAACTTGTGGTTTTATGGTAGTCAGATGTTTCTTAATTGTAGTGCTAGGTTAATTATTTTCACTATTTATAGCTCAATGTTTTCCATAGTAATGGAGCAGAAAATGGAAAGTTACAGGTGCTTTGTCTTATAGCCTATTGTTATGTAACCAGTCTGTATGGGACCAAAGAAATGTTTGGTGTTTAATTACATTTACATATTTTTTGTGAAAAGCTCATAATTACATAGTAATGTTTCCAAAAAAGTTCCTTTAATTTCTATGTGAATAATAAAATTTACTTTTAACGCTTCTTGGGACATAAACATTGTGTTTGTTAACAAAATGAAAGAAATTGCTTTCTTTAATTTTTAAGACATCAGTTGTCTAAAGTTTTGGCCACAATTTCATGCATTTAAGGTATTGTTACTTAAGCACCTACTATTCACACTGACACAGTTATCTTTTGCCTTTGAGGATAGAAGCCAAATATAGTTATTCACATAATGGATTGAAAGATTCAATACATTCAGCTGACACGGGGTATTCCATAATATCTATACTGTCTAACTTATTCCTACACATTCTTTTAAACTGTCCTCCACGGAGGCATCCCTCCTATGTGGTTAATTCATGGCCTCCCACCTGCATCAGCTGCTGTTTTTATCACTTTATTACAGTAACTGATTCTTCTTGGGCTCAGCATTTCCCAGAACTGTGATCTGACCTTTTACTATACAAGGCCTCTAATCTTTTTTACCTCTTAATCAATTCACAGTCAGGCGAAAAAATCGCTGCCATTTTCTCACCCCCTACCACAGTTCTTCAGGAGTGAGGCTCATGTTAATTTAGTAGAGAGTTCAAGTTTAACATCTCTACACAACAACAAGGAGCAGACAGGTCAACACCAGTGTCCTTGCTCCACCCTCTAGGGGCAGTTTTAATGACAAAAAACTTTCAGAGAAATGCTAAAAAGTATCTAGAGTTGGTTTTGGATGATGGATTTGTTTCTTCAGGACGCTGTAACAAGGTGGCACAAACTTGGTGGTATCTCTTGCCCCAAACCCTCTTCTGCTTCTCCTTGCCTTGCTCTGTAAATGGTAACAGTGGCTCACTTTCTCATATCTGCCACGCTCATTCCTGCTTCAGGTCCTTTGTACTTGTCTTTCTCCTGTGCACAAGCCTCTTTCTCCAAATTATCCCAGGCCTAATACTCTCACATACTTTAGGGCTGGCCTTCAAATGACCCTTCATCACCAGCACAGGTTAAACACCCAAATCCACTCCCTTCCTCCTCCTGTTTTCACTGTCTGAAATTATACCTTCAACTGACATGTTTACTTATACATTATCTGTTTCTCTCATTACCATAAATTAATAAAGCTAAGGATTGTATCTCTTCATTTCTGTATGTCTGGGATCTGCTAAAGTACACAGATGCTCAATAAATATTTATTGAGTAAAACAATAGAGTGGATTTTAACATGGAAAATTTGTCTGTACATGTGAGAATACTAAAAGCCTGTCCACCCCAGGAGGAAGGGGGAGAGGAACCATTTTACTCTAAACAGGAAAATTTTACATTCAATCTGTATCAGCAAAAATGCTTCCCCTCCAATTTTATTGAGGGATAATTGACTAAAATTGTAAGATTATCAGTGTACAATGTGATGATTTGATATAAGTATACATTGTGAAATGATTCCCCTCATTGAGTTCATTAACATGTTCATCACCTCTCATATTTATGTGATGTGTGCATGCAAAAACATTTAAGTTCTAGACTCCTAGCGAATTTCAATTATACAGTACAATGTTACCAGCTATAGTCACCATGTTAAACGTAGCCTCACAATGAGGGCTTCTTTTTCTTGAGAATCATATGAACTGTAAAGAATGTATTCAAAGTACCCAAATGGTTAGCAATTGTTACTGATTACACCATGAAATTACTTGAGTTATTTAACAGTTATATCACGGAAATGCCTTATTATTCTTGCTCTATTTCATTTCATTATTTTAAAGAAAAACTTAAAAATTATATTTTAAGAGTTTTAAACATCTAAAGTATTTTCATATACTCTAAGAATGGTTCAACATTCTGTATGTATTTGATAAAAGATCATGTGTAGCTGGCATATATGTTTCTGACTACTAGACACTTAAGTGTGGAATCCAACTTTCCCAGAGTTTATGAGACTCTGTAAAGACTTTTAAGCTCTGGAATCTCATCCATCCCTTCTTCCTGCAGCCCAGACCATGCAATACTGTAGCATGTGGCTCAGGTCACAATAATAGAAATTTTGTACTGAACCCTACACTAGCAATATATATATACTAGCAATTTTCCCAGCTGTGTTCTCTGATTCTTTCTCTTATAATAAGATTACAGAATGTCCCTTAAAGAAAGACCAGTGTGCTAACTCCCTGACCTTATCCTTCTTAAAATAGTTTGAATAAGGGAAAAATAAAACCAAGAGCTAGATGATTAAGATAAACAATTATTTTAAGGAGAGGTAACATGGCAATAGAGTAGGGAATAGAACCAGGGGATAAGCAGAAATGTCAACAAAATGTTTACTTAAACCACAATTTATGCCTCTATTAATTACTCTAATAGAGACACAAAGGCGTGAATATATAAGACAAATGTACCTTAGGTGTCTTTTTATTAGGTGTGTTCTTAAGTTATGTTTGAAGTTATCAATGGGAAATAATGTTTTCCTATTTGTTAGCATTAATAGTTTCTAAATTATCAATACATAAAATAAATTACAGATATTGCATTTAAGGTACTATTCAACTTCAATTGTATTTATCCTTTAGCACTGACTTTAAAGTCAATGTAAAGGCTTCTGGAACAAATAGTAGTACCTGACTCTAAATAAATACTTGAAAGCACCAGAAACAGTCAATGAGCAAGAAAAAACAACACAGTCACTGAGTAATTTGTCTCATCAACCTCAGAGGTATTTGTTAGAATCAAGTGAAATAATAGACCTTTGAGCAGTTTGACAAGTATGCAGTGTTAATCAAGTGTGAAGTAATAGGAATACTATGCTATTTCCTTAAACAGTACATTTTCTTGTTGCTTCTAGATGCTAGCAGAAAAATAAGAAAAAATACTTTTCAGAAATGGATTTGCATATATGATTTAGGATCTCTTTTGGTGGTAATGGAAAATTTTAGGACAAAATTATAGGGGGGGGGGGGGGGAACCTGTGCGATTCGATGCCAAAACAAAGACCTGCTTTTACCAATTACTGCCTTTATTTTGCAATCAATCAGGAAAGTTTACATGTATAGAAGTGCGATTCCATCTTGAACGACAAATGGGATACTATCTGATCCAGATGTATATCCCCAGTCTCCTGATTGTTATTCTGTCGTGGGTTTCCTTCTGGATCAATATGGATGCTGCTCCGGCCAGGGTAGCTTTGGGGATAACTACTGTGCTGACTATGACCACACAGAGTTCAGGATCCCGAGCTTCCTTACCAAAGGTAAGTGCACACAAAGGACATACAAATATATTAATTAGCACAAATATGTATAGATGCATAGTTATATACATATACATCATTGCTAGTTTTTGTCAGATCTTTTTCATAAGTACTTATTATTCATTGCTGATTTTTTAAATATATTTTATTGATTTTTTACAGAGAGGAAGGGAGAGGGATAGAGACTTAGAAACATTGATGAGAGAGAAACATTGATCAGCTGCCTCCTGCACGCCCCCTACTGGGGATGTGCCCACAGCCAAGGTACATGCCCTTGACCGGAATCGAACCTGGGACCCTTCAGTCCTCAGGCCGACGCTCTATCCACTGAGCCAAACCGGTTAGGGCTCATTGCTGATTTTTAAGTAATGACCAAGGCAGAAACCTTTGTAAAACACAAAAATTGATCAAGAAAAATAATTTGCACATATGCATAATGGATGAACACAGACAATAGTGTGAAGAAGGCCTGGGGAAGGTGGGAACCAGATGGATGGGGGCAATATGGGGAATATCTATAATACTCTCAACAATAAAGATAAATGAAAAAAAGAAAGAAAAAAATTTTGCTAACCAATGATATCATACATTCATAGTTATGACCCCCAATTATTTAAACATCAATAATACTCTGATACACTATAGAATTTTATATGTATAGATTTTTTTACATTTAGAAACCTATCAAATGTATAAATAAAGTAAATCTATACAGTAACTTTATTCTTTATTTATTTTTAAAAATATTTTTACTGATTTCAGAGAGTAAGGGAAAGGGAGAGGGAGAGAGAGAAACATCAATGATGAGAGAGAATCATTGATCAGCTGCCTCCTGCATGCCCCACACTGGGATCGAGCCTGCAACCCAGGCATGTGCCCCAACCAGGAATCAAACCATGACCTCCTGGTTCATAAGTTGATGCTCAACCACTGAGTCACACCAGCCAGGCTATACAGTAATTTTAAATGATCGCACAATACTCCATTGTATGGATGTACTATAACAATATACTTACTATTAGGACTCACACAATAATGAACATACATATAATGAATGTTATAAATATGCATGTATATACTGGTACACACATATGTGTATATATGTACATGTGGACACATATATACATGCACACATATAATTTTATATCTATTTGTATCATTTTCTTAGTGTAAATTCTTAGAACTGCAATTTCTGCTCAAATAGTTGTAAGCATTGAAATGTATTGCTAAATTTCCCATCAGCAAAATGTATAGCAATTACACTTTCACAAGTATTGTATGGGAGTGCCAATATTGCTGCACTCTGAGTTAAATATATTTTGGGGGGGTATGTTTTTTCCCCTCTGCCTTTTAAGCAGCCACAGGTCAATAAAAAAAAAAAAAAAGCTTATCTAATACCGCAATTTTAGTCCATGCTGAGCTGCCAGAATTAAAATAAACTGTTTTCTTTATGAGGTTTGTAAAAGACCCCATTTTTTTCAGAAGATATGTTGAAATAAAACATAGTCTCTTTTTTCATCTAATTAGCAACATAACAATATAAAATTATTTTCTTCTTCTCAATGACTTCTAAGAAAGACATTTCTCCTCTCTAAATTAAGTAATTCTATCTAACTTGCAACAGACTTCTCTATATCCTTTGCAATGACAGAGATATAATAAAATAATATTCACTTGTCTGACTCTTGTGTCTCAGTGGTTGAGCATCAGCCTATGAACCAGTAGGCCACAGTTCGATTCCCAGTCAGGGCACATGCCCTGGTTGCAGGCTTGATTCCCAGTGTGGGGTGTGCAGGAGGCAGCCTAACATTGATTCTCTCTCATCATTGATGTTTCTCTCTCTTCCTCTCCCTTCCTCTTTGAAATAAAAAATATATATATTTTTTAAAAATGGCATTCACTTTTCTTGTGCATTTGATGCAATCTAATTACAATGCTAAGTACATTATAAATGTGCAGTCATGGTCCCTTAACCCTTCCTATGAATTGTATTCTATGTTTCAATTTATTAGATTAAAATGTTTCAAGGAATAAAAGTTGATGACAGAATATTTTATTACTAAAAATGTTATTTAATATAAGGAGAACTTGATATTTAGCGATGTTCCCTCTGCTTTGTTAAGATCTAATGGTTGCCTTTCAAAATAAGGTTTATTTTTTAAACATTGAATTATATTTTCAAAATTATGCATATCAACTAGTGTTTTAAAAAATACTGTCTTAGTGAAAATTGTAAATCTGCATATAAGATTAAACTAATTCATCTCAAGGCTTATTTATACAGTGGTGGGCAAAATGCATTGTGACATTCTTTTGAGTTATTGAAGCTATTATAATCATAACCTGCATGTCTTTTTCCATAAGAATAACTGTAAACCTACTTTTGCCAACTCCTGTATATGTCTAAATGTCTCAAGGGCTCCCTGAGTAATTTGTAAAGGAAATTGCCAGTTTACTCATTGATTTTCCTCATGAGCTAAGCAGAAATCAAAGTTCATTTGTTCTGTAAGTTGGCAACCAGAAAGAAGAGCACAAAATGCTTTATATTAGGAAATTTCAGTTTCTAAGAGGCACAATCAACACTAATAAAAGAGAAAAATGGTAATTGGCATACGATGATACCCTTTTCATTGGCTAATCAGGGCTATATGCAAATTAACTGCCAACTATGATTGGCAGTTAACTGCCAACAAGATGGCGGCTAATTTGCATATGTAGGCACAATGCAGGGAGGCGAAAGGGAAAGCAGGAAGAAGCCCCCTGCCACTGACAGTGATCGGAAACCCAGGGGGGAGCTAAGAGCTGGGGGGCTGCCCAGCCATGATCGGAGAATCAGGCGCCTTTGCCGCCCTGGCCAGTGATAGCAGGAAGTAGGGGTGGAGCCAGCGATGGGAGCTGGACACGGTCAAAGCTGGCAGTCCCGGGAGCTAGGGGTCCCTTGCCTGGGCCTAAAGCGGAGCCCACGATCGCGGGGCCGCTGCAGCTGCGGGTCCCCCCTGCCCGAGCCGGACGCCTCAGCCAGAGGTGTTAGGCCTGGGCAGGGGCGGAGCCTGCAACAGCGGGGAGCTGGGGGTCCCCTGCCCAGGCCTGACATCTCTGCTGGAGGCCTCAGGCCTGGTCAAGGGGCCGATCTGGTGATTGGTGATCAGAGGGTGATGAGGGTCAACTCCTCTGGCCGAGGGCATCAGGCCTGGGCGGGGGGCGGAGCCGGGGATTGGGGGGATATGATGGTCCCCTTGCCCAGGCCTGAAGCTTGGGTCAGAGGCGTCAGGCTTGGGCGGGGGGTGGAGCAAGCGATCAGAGGGAGATGGGGGTCCCCTGCCCAGGCATGATTCCTGGGCCAGAGGCCTCAGGCCTGGGCGGGGGCCAGAGCCAGTGATTGGGGGAAGATGGGGGTCCCCTGTCCAAGCCTGACACCTCTGGCGGAGGCGTCAGGCCTGGGCAAGGGGCCAATCAGGTGATCGGAGGGTGGTGGGGGTCTACGCCTCTGGCTGAGGCATCAGGCCTGGGCAAGGGGCAGAGCCAGCAATCGGAGAGGTCTGGGGGTCCCCTGCCCAGGCCTGATGCCTGGGCCAGAGGCATCAGGCCTGGGCTGGGGGCAGAACCAGTGATGGGGGGAAATGAGGGTCCCCTGCCCAGGCCTGACGCCTCTGTCAGAGGCGTCAGGCCTGGGCAAGGGGCCGATCCTGCGATTGGAGGGTGATGGGGGTCAAAGCCTGAGGGCTCCCAGTATGTGAGAGGGGGCAGGCTGGGCTGAGGGACAACCCCCCCCCAGTGCACGAATTTCGTGCACCGGGCCCCTAGTATAAAGATATTTGGATACAGAGATTAAGGCAGGATTGGGAGATCATAGAGTTTTGAGTGGAGGAAGAAGAGATTTTAAAAAAGCAGTAAATTATAAAAAAAATTAATGAAGACACAAGTTTTGTTTTTAAAGGGAAAGAAGGATTGGGATGACTTTAAACTTTTTCTCAAAAATTAAGAAAGATTTTTAAGGCATTTATTTCACTGTGATCTCAGGGAAAGAATGCACTTTTCCCTCTGAGTTTAATTATATACATAAATGTGTAGAAAACCTCTACATCTCTCAAATTATAGGGACAATGACCACTGGAAATGTAATAACATTTCATTCTGAGCCACAAAAAAGAATTTATTGGTAAGGTGATATCTTAAGAGGAGGTGACCAAATCATTTTAGGCTTTGCGATAGTTAAGGAATGGAAGGATTAGCATACTCAGTTATATACATTAGACTTCAGGGAAGGCAGGTGGTGAATAGCCAGAGGAAACAAGAATTAACCTATTGAGATGAAATAATTTAAAAGAGTAGAACATTTTTAAAAAATTCTGATTCTGTGATGGGGTAGGGAGGGACTAGAAAGGCAAGATGCGAGAGTCTTACATTTGCACTTAAAAACAGATGTCTGAAACCTTAGACCTTAAGATCTGCTACTCTCTACCTCACAAAAGAAGTCTCAGATGCCGGAAAGACTTACCACTAAAACAACCACCATTGTCCTACTGAGGAAATCTAGGAAGTAGGAAAACAAATTAAATTCAGGAAAACAATAGGATTATCAGGCGTTGGAGGAAGAAACAATAAATCATTAATTTATGATAACTACTTAGTGTTTTGTCCTGGCTCTGTGCCAATAATCTCCTGTAGAATAAGAATAACTCAGAGTAGAAAGTGTCAGAGAACATACCTTAGCCAGCACCTTGAGAACTACACACCTGAGAGCCCTCTCTGACACTGGCCTCTACAGTGTCACGATAAATGAAGCCTGTAATAGCCCAAAGCGAGAAGACCCCTGCGATTCACTTCTTGGAACTAAAAACTACTTGGCATGTCTGTAGTGCCTTCATCAGTGGCCCAGTGAGGGTGACAATGCACTCTCTTGGGAACAACTTTTTAAAGTTGTATATTTTGAGGAACACTTCCTAACACTGGACGAGAGTGAATGAGAAAACGGTGGTGATTGTGGGCCGTGGTAAAGATTAGGTTTATTTGGAGTGGTTTTGGAAGGATTTTAATAATCAGTGCGATCTCTCTGACTTCCCTGTGGAGATAGATAGAAGGGGTGGAAGTGGAAGCAGAGCAAACTATTGTCGTCCAGAGCAGATGGTGGTCTGGCTAGATTGGTAGCAGCAGAGATAGATCGTAGCAGATGGATTTAGAACTAGTAGATATTTTTTGTGAAGGTGTATTGGGAGTGACATAGACATGCTTTACTTATGAGCTGGACATTGAGGATTGATGAAAAGGCAGGCGTGAAGCATAGCATTTGGATGAGTCACTGGGCAAGTAGTTGTGAGAGATACTGAAATGGGAAGTTTGGTGAAGGTAACTGATCTCTGGTTGAACATTTTAATTTTGAGATCCTTATAAGATCACCACACGGAATTGTCAAAAAAAGTCAAAACTTCTAAATTTCTGACCAAGGACATGTAGGCCTCAGACTTCAGGGAGTCAACTGTAGCTGGATAGAGATAATTTTCCTAAGTATAAATGAAAGCCCAGAAAGAGGAGGAAAAGATGTATTTGTGGCTGGCCCTCCTCCTCCTGTTGGAAATGGACTTGAACATATAAAGTGTTCTCTCTCCTTCCTTCCCCCATGGCCATATCTACCACATATGCAGAACAAGTATTCAGTTTAGTTAAAGGTAAGAGCCACTCACCCCAAACTTTTCTTCCATCCTCTTTGAGATCTCAACATTGTGTGGTATTTTAAAGAAATGTAAAAATCTTTCCTGGAAGGGTTAAGTTTAATCAGGGTAAAAAGGGGGATGGTAATAATTATTTAATTACTTTTTAGTATAAATTTGATTTATACTAATACCTTGTTAAGATCTTGGAACTGGGGGAATTATATTCTTTTTTAAGCCTGGGATGGCTAGAAATAAAAGAGAAGGGGCAAAATATTGTTTTAATTTAGAAACTATGGGTTCTAGAAAGAACCCACAGCAGGGAACTCTAGGAAAACATGGGTATTCTGCAATATTACATCCACTTTACCCTTTCTTTTCTGCTTCCAAAGATCAGTTATTTCCTACTAGAGACCTACTCCCATTCCTTTTTCATTCTCTTTCATAGGGACCAGCTAAGGTCTAGCTCTGGTTCATGTTTTCTGTTTTGTATCATTCACAGAAATACATGAGTGTCACCATGTACACACTAGTTCAGTCTTTTAGAAACGAGCTTCAAACCCATTATCATATCAGAGACCCTTGAAGTTAGGATGTTAAACAGAAAGACATGTGCACGCACACACGTGCACATACACATACTTGCACCCATGCAGACATAAACTTGGCAGAGATGGGGAATCTCTAGATTCCAAGTTCATCCAAACCCTAGCTCTTAACACAATATATCATGAAATTCATGGGGCTTCAGGCCCTGTTTCAATGCACTTATACTGCAATTATTTTGCGTTACAAACAATCTCCAAATCTCAATGTTTTATCAGCTTTTTTCTTGCTTGGAGGCCTATGCTTTGCTTGTCCCTCTCCTGGGCTTGTCTGAGATTGGCTGACTTAGGATAGGCTGAGATCTAGGCTGCAAAGTGGGTGCAGATCCGTTCCCTGGGTCTTCCCATTTTAGGGCCTCGGGTACTGATAGCATGCTTTTCCCATGGAGGAGTGCAGGAAAGCAAGAAGGTGGGGGACTGTATTCCCCCCACAGGGAACCCTAGGAGAGAAAGGGAGGGAAAAAAAGGATTGTCAACAAATAGTCTTATCTACCTCAGAGACTATAATTGCTAAAACTTTCTATCTCCTTTCTTAGACCAGAATCTGTCGTATCAACAAATACTAAAGAAAACAAGAGGGAAAGAAGGGGTGGAGAAAGGGAAGTGGGAAGATTCTGTGTGATTTCTCCATTCTGGCCCCACCACTATGGCCATGTCATTTGGCAGGGAGCTCCCGATCATTACAAAATAAGAAACAAAGAAACACGTGAAGTTTCAAAGGTGGCTAATCAATTCAATTAAATATTTCACGGAAGCCAGTAGCTGATGAAAATTACAAATTCTGCCCCAAAAGCTGTTTACCTTAAATGATTTCCTCTCACCTTCCCCCCATTCACTTTGTCTGTGAAACCCATGAGGAGTAGTTTTTTGAAAGGACAAACTATCTTGTATATATTTTGACCTTCAGAGCTTTTATTTATAACTTCAAACAGGAGTTATGTGTCTATTGAGTAAATGTCATGCAGATATTTAAAGACAACGTGACTTTATTTTTAATATATTTTATTGATTTTTTACAGAGAGGAAGGGAGAGAGATAGAGAGTTAGAAACATCGATGAGAGAGAAACATCGATCAGCTGCCTCCTGCACATCTCCCACTGGGGATGTGCCCGCAACCCAGGTATATGCGCTTGACCGGAATCAAACCTGGGACCTTTCAGTCCACAGGCCAACACTCTATCCACTGAGCCAAACCGGTTTTGGCCCGGTTTTGGCAAGACAACATGACCTTTTAAACACTTACTTACTACTGAGCCTTTAAATATTGACTTAATTTGAAAAGCAAGAGTATGTCATTTTTTCATCGCCCTAAAAGAATGTGAGAACTTAAATTACTCTTTATTAATGCAGAGCACTATTTTTCTCCTGAGAATCACCAAATTAATGAAAAAGAATTTAAATATTGCATATATCTATCTTACAGCCTAATAAAACTATAGGTTCTTAGAAAACATATTAAGTTTTTATTTTTCATAAAGATGCCAACTACACAGGTGATTACAGCTGTTAGAAAATATAAATTGAATGGTTATTTTTTATTTGAATAGCATGATTGTGTGGGTACACAGAGATCTATAGGTAACATTACATTAAAAAAAAGAAAAAATGAAGGATTTCTATTCACTATTGTGTTCTTATCTAATTAGTTCTCAAAATATATGTTATTATTCCTCTTAAAAATACCCTGCAGTTTTAAAGGAGAGGAAGTTATAAATGTCAGCAATGATGTAAATGGTAGGGCGGGGCTGCAGAGTAGTCAGGTTTTCCAATTAACATCGCAATTAGTAACTATTGCTCCTAGTAATAGTTTGGTCCTCACCATTTAAATACAAGATTCTAATATCTAGTCAAATATACTTTAATAAAGTTTAGTACAAATGTGATGCAAGTGGGTTCATTTAAAGTTTATTAATGTGACAGTATTTAACAAGTAAATATTCTTTATAAAACAATTTTTGATGTGGGCAATACATTTAATTTTTAAAAATTTTTCATTGAACATAATAATTTGGTTCCATATTACATTCATTAGGGGAAAAAGAGAAAAAGAAAAAGGCACAGAAAATGAGAGAATTATTCATACCTTTTTGTTAAAATCATGAGACATAATGCATATGACTATCATCCAATCTTATAAGTGCTTTTGGAACAGATGACTCCTAAACATAGGTGAGTCCTATAATGAAAGGAATGCATATTGATAGATAGCTCTTGTTCTACATTTGACTTTAAAGCCTACATTTACTGGGCTTACAAGATCTCATTAAGCTGAAAATTAGCAGTTATCAAGCATGTTCTCTGGAGTTGACATTGACAAAGAACCATTACATAAATTCTTTAATCTGAAGGCATAATTAGAAAAAAGTATATAATCAATCACAAAGTTTAAAATATTTTTGAAATGACATAATGCATTGGCTTTGACATCAAAGTAAATTTAAAAACAAAAATACGTATATGCAACCTTGAGATAATTTTACTTAAATAATGTCTTATATTCCCTTTACTGCATTCACATATATCCTAGAACCATATCACAAACACTCTTGACAGATAATAGTGGTTACAAAACTCCCCCTTCCCAGTAGAATAAAGAATTTGGTCCAAAAATCAGTGTGGAAAAGCACCTAATAGGCTTTATGTCTTTTTCATTTCTGTTTGAAGTTATAAATAAAGGCCTTAAACCTCAGAAAACTAGGGAATAGGAAGTACATTATTACAACAAAGATGATGTAATGGAAACACAAAATAGCCAATAGAAAAATGCAGAGGAGAGTGAAGTCAACAGTATAATTCAAGCCTAACCGAGCAGGTAAAAAAAAAAATCAATATATTAAGAAATTCCAGTAACTAACAGCATGTACCTAAGAATCATTTCCAACAACTAGGTCTTACAGTTTCATCTAAGTGTAAACATGAGTCATGTCCTATAAAACAGATGATTGTAAAACTCCCATAGTTGCAGCAGAAATCACAGATAACCAGGCCACCTTTCAAAATCTCTTAGTCCTTTATTTCAGATTTTTTTTTTAAATTTTTTAGAGAGGGAGAAGAAGGGAAAGAGAGAGAGAAGTGTGATCGAGCCCATAAGCTGAGCGTGTGCTCTGAGTGGGAATCAAACCTGCAACTTTTTGTGCATGAGAACCACTCTGGCCAGGGCTCCCTTAGCCTTTTTGGTTGCACTTGTCTTATCTGGTGGCTGGAGGAATTAGACAAATTTATCACTTTGGAAATAATGCAGTTCTGCTATTATGATTCCCTGTTACATTTTATTTCTTTTTTTAAAAATATATATATATTTATTGATTTCAGAGAAGAAGGAACAGGGAGAGAAATAGAAACATCAATGATGAGAGAGAATCATTGATCGGCTGCCTCCTGCACACCCCACACTGGGGACTGAGCCCACAACTCAGGCATGTGCCATGACATCCTGGTTCATAAGGCAACACTCAACCACTGAGCCATGCCAGCCAGGCACATTTTATTTCTTAAAGTGAAAACCTTTATGTGGAAAATAAATATGATGTTCTAAGCATCCAGTATGAATGTGACATCAGGAGGACTGTGCTGTTTTGTTGCCTCCAGGGTGGTACATGTCAAAGCTCACAGCATCCTGTGCTGTGTGATTCACTGCTTATTGCTCCAAGGAAATGTCCTCCTGACAGTTCCTTTAGCTTAAATATCAGCTTTACTCCACTTCAACACCTGTTTTCAAAACATTATTTAATTCTTTGCCATTGTTTTTATTATTTCTCTCTCTGGCTTTAGGTCTTAAATGAAGATCAACATGATTTTGAGACTAATATTATTTTTCCTATAAACATTACGAAGTCCAAAAATCTTCTACAGGTTTTATATGAGGGAGAAAGGTGGGATTAACTGTACTACAATTTGGGTTTTACAAAGCCAAAGACAAATGAATAGCCAATGTGATCTGAAACAAAATACCCAGAACAAACGCCATAACATAAGCAGGAAAATGTTCAGCCTGTCTCAGAGAAAAGCATTGAGCTGTATACTTGAGTCACTTGACCATTCCACAGCCAGAATTACTCATTACAATGTATGAGACAATTCTAAGGAACTGGGGGAATTCGCCAGGATTGATTGTGAGTAAGAGGAGAACACATCACCCTATTCAAAGAGCTATTTTAGCTAATCAAGAGAAATGCACTGTGATTTTTATACCATTTTATTAAATAAAAAACAAATTGAACTGAGAAAAGAATTGACAAAATAATCACTCTCAAGTGATTCCTGGAAAATTCACCTGATAATAAACCTAGCTGACAGATTGGTTTACATGAGATGTTTTGTTTTGTAAACCCTGGTTTTGTTTTTACACTTTCAACTATAGCTGACATTCAACATAACATGAATTTCAGGTGTAGAGCATAGTGGCTAGACATTTACATAACGTTCAAAGTGATCCCCCGAATAAGTCTGGTACCCACTGGGCACCATATGTAGTTATGTCCGGGTTCTGGTTTAATCAATTCCTTGTTCTTAAATTTAAGTTGTGGCTGCTTGTAAATACATTTTAAATTTCTATTTCTGGTTGATTAATAGTAGTCTGGGTTATAAGTTAGAATTTAGTAAGTATAATTTACTATCACTTTATAGTCTGGGATGTAGTAAAGGACATTACTGGTCCCAGGAAGCAAAACTTTGGAGCACCTTCGAGTGGAGTAGGGGAAAGGCAGGCGCCTTGGCAGGCCTCTCAACTATAGAATATGGCGCTGTACTTCTAACACGGCCCATCCAACGTACTTGTAAGAGAGTATAATCTAAAACTGCTGCTGCTCAATAATCTTATCACAGACTAGTGTAAAAGTCAATTTAGTGATGAAAGATTGCCTGCGGTGATATGTGTAATCTAAGTATCTCTCTGAGTCAGAGAGCACAAAAATCAAATGACTTTAGAGATTCACTGCCTGGATTCTGTTATTTTTTCTTAGTCTTTTTTTTATTTTTATTGTTGACACCATTACAGTTGTTCCCATTTCTCCTTACCCACCTTTGCCCGCCTCCACCCAACCCTTCCCTCTGGCCATCCGGACTCTGTTTTTCGTACTTCCTTCCAATTGATTTTACTGGACTTGACACTATGGTGGGAGCAAATTTTCGGCTGAAGATCAGGGAGGTTTCTTTTTCTGTCTCACTAAAATAATGACCAGCTTCTTTCTGTAAAGCAATGGGTTTTGTACTCTCATAAAGCTGCTTTATTATTTTATTCAAGATAGCGTGAGCAGTGAGCAGATTATAATCCACACTTTTCCTCAAGTCTGTGCTTGTAGGATCCGGGGTTTTGTTTCAGAAGTACCAGTGCCTGCCCCATCCACTCCCTCAGCCGCTGAGGCTGCCTTTCTCTGGGTAGGGTCCTGCATCTTTGGTTTGTTGTTGGGGTTGACTGTGAGTAGCTCTGATTACTGAGTTTTGAACAGTGACCTGGGGTACTTATGACCAAATGTGAGGCCCATCAGTGCCCTGATTTTCCTCAACTCCACAGGTCACAGTGAGGAAGACAATGACAGTAGTCCAGAGTCACCATTAGACTCAAAGTGAACATGGAATGTCTTCTCTTTTTTCAAGCCAGTGATATTTTGGGAGTTTTTTATTGTATCCTATCCTATCTTGAATCCTGCTATGCACACTTCCTTGCAACACCGGAAGAGTAGATATAGAGAAATCCATGCTCAGGCAAGCTCCCAGAGCTCCCTGCTTCCCAGGGCCAAGGTGATTTGGTTCCAATCTTTATAGTCAGGATGATAGATGATGATAATTATTGATGATGATATATATATCATCAATATAGGAGAAGCAGGCATCCTCTATTTTTTAATGATAAATAACTTTGCAAAGTAGAATGAATGCATTTTGGTGGGGGGAAATAGTATGATATAAGAATTCTACAGAACATATAATACTTATATTCCTTTCCATGCATTATAAAATATTTTTTAGAATAAAAAAGACAAGACCTTGTAGTAATCTAGCTCTGCACACTCAAATAATTTATCAAGCTGATCTCTTCCTGAATTATCATATGACAAGCAGGCAAAGATCTCCTAGCTCACAGAAACACTCCATTATAATTAATGTAAGAAGGGTGTTGAGGAGACCTGCATTGTATTCAGAGGATAAAAATGTTTCCCTGATCTAACGTTGCTGCCCCAGAGCAACTAGTTTGTTTTTATGTGATAAATACAATGCTAAGAAGTTGATTATTGATTTTAGGATCAAACCCAAAAAGTATAGAGGACTTTACAATATGTTTTTGTGTACTGACTTGATTTTTACCTATCAGGTAAAAGTTAAAGAGGCTGGAATGTTGATATACAGAGAGTTATTTTTCCTTAGTGTGGTCACAGTTGTAAATTTGTAATGGTGCTTAAATAGAAGCAGCCTAATAACTAGACATAGAATAATAGTTAAATTTATGGGCTCTGGAGCTAGGTTAGTTGTATTTAAGTCTTAGCTGCGCAATTTGGTAACTGTCTTAGTCCAGGCTGCTATAACAGAATGAGTGGCTTAGAGACAACAGGAACTCATTTCTCACAGTTCTGGAATTTTAGGAGTCCAAGATCAAGGTACTGGCAGATTTGGTGCCTGGGAAGGGCCCTTTCCTGGTTAATAGATGTGGGATCTTCTGGTTGTGTTCTTTGATGGTGGGATGGATGCGGGAGCTCTCTGGGGTCCTTTATATAGAGCACTAATCTGTCCTTTCAATATTCAGATTCAGTCTCTAATGGTAGCTATGTGACAAGTTATTTTACTTAAGCAAGTTATTTTACTGTGCCCCAGTCTCCACATCTCTAAAATGGGAATAGTTCCCTCAGTGGTTATGAGGATTAAAGTCTTAGTTTTGGACAACTGCTAAAAACACTTAGTAGTTAGTTCTATAGACATTACTAAGAATATTCCCTGGCATGTTAGCTATTAAAACTAGTTCTCTAATCATAAACGGCCAGTGATTATAAATCACTCCACATGGTTCAGTCAAATCAACATTACTGGAGAGCCTGTACTATAATGAGCACCATGGTAGCTCCTATAAATATAAGGATGAATAAGACCTGACCCTTGTTTTTAGCTCATGGGAAATGGTAGCCTAAAAGGAGCAAGGAGAATGATATGTAAATTAATAGTGGCAGCACAGTGGGTTAAAGTGAGTAATTTAAAAAGTATCTTGTCTGTCTTGATCACCTCTGTAACTACAACACTAAGAACAGAATTTAGGTGCATTAATGGTGTTCAGTAAATGTTGAGTGAAAAAAAAAAGTGAATGAATGCATGTAGTAAGAAAGATAAGTTGGGAGCCAATCATGAAGGAATTTGTACACCATGAAACAGATTTTGGACATGTATTTAATGGGTAATATTGAGGAGAGATTGTTGCTTAAAATAGAATTAGGGTTCCAATATCACAGTGGATGATGGGACTGTTGGCAAGGTGGTCCAGAAGGATGAAGCGAATTGGAATGAAACTGCCCAGAGGACAGACAGCAGGCAGTAGGGGACGGAAAGGTGATAATTTGAATCACATGGGGAGTGTGCTATAGGTCATGAGTATGTTATGCATTGTTGGAGTAAAAACTGCTACCTTTACATAAAGTTACCGAGCCTAGCATTCCAAACTACCCAGATCCAGAGTTTGCTGTGCTTGGAGGAGCAGGGAGGGTGGAGGAGGAGAAAAGAGGTGAAATAGGTGAGTGAGGTAAGAGGGGAGAATGAGGAAAGTAAGCTTTGAAGCCTCAACAATTGGCAGCTCTTCACAATGAGCAGAACCCTGGCAGACACAAAGGAAGTTTGCATATGTCTGCTGTCATTGAAAACATTCATTGGGTTCATCTGGAAAGCAAACTTCTGATTTAATCTCTTTGTTTCATGTTATTATACATTCAGGTTGGTAAAGAATGCACACATGCTTTATGACTCATATTCTTCTAGGAATGGCGTAGCTTGAGAGAGGACCTTTGGAAGCAGAATTACATCTTCCAGGAATGCATGTATTTGAAGGCAACTGGGAATTTCTGGCATAACTGCAGAACTTATGAGATTTAAATTTATGCTTTACAAACAGATGGACACTTAGCATAGCACTGGAATAAAATGAGGGCATACTTCCCTTTGCTCGGTAGAGGTCATTCTGACCAGCAGAAGTCACACTCAAGATACAGGGGTCGATGCAGAGAGCTCCTTTGTTGGCATATTTCATATGTAAGTTGACACCATTAGAGATGTGAAGAAATGACCTGAGTTTGAGAGAAAAATATTAAAATTTAAGGTATTTCTCCATAAAGTGAATCTTTATATGAATCATCATCTATGATTCATTCCTCCCTTGCATTTTAATATTTTACACCTTCATTTGTCTGTCTATTCACTCAACAAATATGTATACACATGCTAAACACTCTTGTCAAAGTGAACAAAATAGAGGTGCCATCTGCCCTTAAAGAATTCACAGGTTAAGCAGAAAAAGAACAAGAAATAAGCAATTACAATGCAACATATTCAGGTAAGCATAGGTGCCAGGGGATTTTTGAACAGATTTGGGCAAAGTCTAGCCTGAGACCTGAAAAGCCATCTGAGAAAGGTGGCAGAAAGGTGTTTTCTTGCTGGATTTGCTTCTCCCTCTACCATAAGTTTTCTCCAAATATTGAGCCACTTCCTCTTTTAAACCACAACCTATATTTGATCAAGATTTCCAGAGACTGATATTGGACAAAAAATAACTTTACCAAATATTAAAGATGATGAGAAAGGAAAAAAAATACAGAAGATACAAGCAGCATTGAAATAGTCAAATGTTCAAAGTGTAAAATGTTGTTCCCTATGGTAGCTACACACTGGTCCAAAGAAGTAAGTAGTGCATTCTTGCCTACATCTAGCCTCACTTCCTGCTTTCCTGGGACTATATCTCCTTGGGGAAGGGACATTTATTTCTGCAAGTGGGAAAACAAACTTCTAGGTAACTCTCCATTTCCTAGGAACACCTAAAAAAAAATGGTTATCATAAATATATTTCATTATTATTCCTAATTCTTGGCAAAGGAGGTACTTTCCCCCATGTCTAAGTGGCATGCCTAAAGTATGCAATAAAATGAATGATCTCATGCTTATTCCACAAAAGGTAATGATTTTACTGAAACTGCTTGCATAGAACACGTTAGCTGTGTGATGCATACACATATACTACAAGAAATGACACTGAAACTCAAAAGAAGTGTTCATCCTTGAGCAGTTGCCATATGCAGTAAATCACTGTCCAGTTAATCTGAGAGCAAAATTAAAGCAATTTCTGCCCTGCTGGTGTAGCTCAGTGGTTGAGCATTGACCTATGAACCAGGAGGTCATGGTTAGATTCCTGGTCAGGGCACATGCCTGGGTTTCAGGCTGGATCCCCACTAGGGGGCAGGCAAGAGCAGCCTATCAATAATTCTCTCTCATCCTTGAGGTTTCTATCTCTCTCCCCTCCCTTCCTCTCTGAAGAAAAATGTTTTTCTGCTGAAAGGGGCATTATTGAAACAACTGGTGAAATGGGAGTGGGTTTTAAAATTAGGTGGTGGTGTTTTACTAATATTAATTTCCTGATTTTGTTGGATGTATTAGAGTCATGTATGAGAGTGTTCTTTTTCCTTTAGAAAATACATATAAGTTTTTGGAGGTAATGGAGCATCACGACTGAATATTCGACTCCAATAATTTAGAGAGAAAGGCACAGATATAGACAACATCTATCTCTATTATAATAGAGATAGAGATATATAGACAAATGTAACCAAATGTTTACTACAGAAGTGGGAGTTCTTTTTACTGTTCTTGCAATATCTGTAAGGTTAAAATCATTTCAAAATACAACACTTTTTAATGAAGAAACTATGGACCTAAAAAGCTAAACAGCATTATACTGCCATGATGGTATGGTATATATTAATAGGACTTCATACTTTCCAAGCATTATGCTATACTAACCTAAAAATAAAATTACATTTCATCTTATTTTTTCCCCATCATATGTATGGTCTAATACCACATTTGAAAAGAAATTAACAAAAATATGTGTTTTGACGTGTGACTAATATATAAAACTTGCAAAGTTAATTACTGAAAAAATTCTTAAGTTAAAAAAAAGAAAGTGTTGGTGTCATTTCCCTTTCCCCCCCAAACTGGTATACACATGCTATGCTTTATAGCAGACAATTGGTTTTCTTCCCAATGGAAGTAACAATACAAGTCAATTTGTGCGCTCTCTCTCTCTCTCTCTCTCTCTTGGCTAGGTATCATACGTCAAAGCTATTGACATTTGGATGGCAGTGTGCCTCCTTTTTGTGTTTGCAGCACTTCTGGAATATGCAGCTGTAAATTTTGTATCACGACAACACAAAGAACTACTGAGATTTCGACGGAAGAGAAAGAATAAGGTAAGCAATTAAATTCATTGGGTTCATCGGGATACCAACTTTCATTAAAAAGTGAGTTTGTTATATAAATATATTTTTAAAATATGTTTTTATTTAAGAGAGGAAGGGAGAGGTAGAGAGAGAGAGAGAAACATCAATGATGAGAGAGAATCATTGTTAGGCTGCCTCCTGCACAACCCCTACTGGGGATCGAGCCTGCAACCCAATCATGTGCTCTTGACTGGAATCGAGCCCTGGACCCTTCAGTCCATAGGCCGATGCTCTATCCACTGAGCCAAACCAGCTAGGGCTGTTATATTTAATAGGATGTGAAGAGAGGAAGTGGAGACCAAGGACTAAATGTCATGCTGTTCCTTTGGTTTTGTCCAACTGAAATTTAAATTGTCAAAAATAGCTTCAGGAAGAAAATGGTGACATCTAGGTATACTGTTGACATGAGAGCTTTCTCAACTTCTTTCTAGTGTATTTCCTGAAAAGACACCATTTTTTGCTTTCATTAACCAAAACATGTCATTTCTTATTTGCAATGTTAGTATGTTTCTGGTGATTTTACTTCACATAAGTCATCAAATATAGCTATTAAAGTTGTTGTTTTTTCCCAAATGAATTCTTTTCTTTCCATCATATACTACCTATTTATTAATACTTTGATGTTCATGTAGAACTAAGAGGGTTTTTTTGATGCATACTTTCATGTTTTAAAGACATTTCTTCTGAATCCCCATGGGAAACACAACATAGTGTTATTTTTGTCCATCAACCTAATAAATTAAACCTAGAAGAAATGTTATTTAGAACATCATTGGGAGATCACAGGAAGTTGTAGAAGTAATCTCCTAATTGGATTTGGATTACAGAATGGGGTGACTCCTCTCTATTAAGACTTACAATGCCTTCTCTTTTTAACCAACCCTTTCCTCTTCTGTGTGGAAGAGTTTCTATTGGCCAGCATATTCACTTCTTTTAATGTGCATGTGCCAGCTAATATTTTGAAAGAAAGTGGAGTCATAAGCAATAGAGAAATTTCATAGTTCATATAGTGCACATTTTTCAGGATTTAATTTTTTAAAGGATTCCTTCTGGCTTCTAAATTATTGACAATGATTTATAGATTCATAAAACCTTTTAAAGCATAAGCCATGACCTCTCAGTGCTGAGCCTACTCAGTATTAGTCATCTTCTAAAGCAATAACTAATTGACTCCCCAGAATCATCACTGCTCCAATAAATATCCGATTCAGTGCAGCATGGAAGAAACATCAGCATTGGGATACACTGGTAATTCACTGGACAAAAACAACAACAACAACAAAAAACAATGCTAGATTTTGCATTTGATCAATTTTTTATGAAAAGGAAAGCATATAATTTGTACATGAAAACATATTTTGATGGGAGATTAATTTTTTTCATCTCCTTACCCTGTCCTCACCCCTGTCAGCTAGTTTTCTTAGACTTTTCTAGTCCTTCCTCATTCGCCTTTTCTTTCTTCTCTTCCCCTTAGCCTGCCTCCCTTACTATCTATTTGCATCCCCTTTCTCTCTCTTGAGACCTGGTACTGGCTGAAACACTGTAATAGGACAAAACAATTCTGTATCACAGGGCTGAAGCTCTTGTCTTTCCCTTTAATGTTTGATGAAGACAATTTTTCCTTCTAATCTCATTAATCATAAGTAAGGAAATATTTATTTTCTTCTCTCATTTTGGTTTGCTTTTTCACATTTACTTTTTATTTCCCTTCCTTTCTCCTCCTTTCTACAATTTAAAATTTATCAGTCATGTATACTGCAAACTCTAGAAATGAGAAGTATTACACATGTGGGGCTAAGAGCTCAGACATTGTCTACTACCACCTCATCTCCAACAGTCACGGTATCCAGTGGATAACATAATAGACTACAAGTTTACTTGCTCAATTCTGGTTCCTCCTTTTAAAATATTATCCTTACTGAAGCAGTTCATTATTCAGTTTTACCACCTGTAAGACTATTGGGATACAAATATTTGACATTCCTTCTTTAGTGCAATGAAAGACAGCAAGATTAATTTTCTAATAATTGGCACTCTAGGAAAATGCAAAAATAATATCTTATTGTCTAATCACTATTTGAAATACACCATGTGCAAATATTGTAATTAAGGTTTGGTGCAGGAAAAAAAAATAATAAAATCCAGGTCTTTTTGTTTTGTTTTGTTTTTTAGCTCATTTCATACTTTGGGAAGTGGACACATTGCATTTGTAAAAATCTATTAATTGATACATGATTGTTAAAATGGTATACGTAATTGAAACCAATTGTGAAATTATATTAATCATGTATGCCTGATTCTCTGGTTTCTCAATCCCAGACAGAAGCTTTTGCATTGGAGAAGTTTTACCGTTTCTCAGACACGGTAAATTCACTTTCTTAACTCTGAGTGGAGGAATGTGGTCGTCAGTAAGAAAGCAGAGAGCATATTCTGCACCCAGGCAGTGTTTGGTGGGGAAACATCCCTTTGCATATGTAAAGCCAAAATACCAGCATCGCCCTTCAGCTAAGAATACTCTCTTTTTCTAATAATTCCATTTGTCTTCCCTCACTCAGTAAAAGGATATTTAAATGTTCTTCTTCATCTTATTTAACCAAGTTATTCAATCAGTCAAAAAAAACTTTAATATATATTAAACAGAAATATTATACATGCCTTATTATAGTCCCCATAAAAAGTGCTTTGACAAAGTAAGTTTCAAAATAAATGGGAAATTTATTTATACAAAAAGTTTGAAAAGCAGCTCCTCTTATCAGAAAATAGAAATCTAGCCCTGACTGGTTTGGCTCAGTGGATGGAGCGTAGGCCTGCAGACTGAAGGGTCCCAGGTTCGATTCCAGTCAAGGGCATGTGCCTTGTTGCGGGCACATCCCCGGTGGGAGGTGTGCAGGAGGCAGCTGATCGATGTTTCTTTCTCATCGGTGTTTCTAATTCTCTGTCCCTCTACCTTCCTCTCTGTAAAAAAATCAATAAAATATATTAAAAAAAGAAAATAGAAATCTAAAAATTAGGCAAAAATAAAAAGCTTTGTCTTTTAGAACACATTCTGAATGTTAAGATTTGTTAAGATAGTATAATAAATGAATAATTTTGGTTTTGATAGTGGCATCCATTGATATGTTTGATAAGAAAGAGATCACAAGGATACATGTACATATTCAGTGATTGAATTTAAACCTATCAAAGCCAAGAATTTAGTCTAGGCAATCCTATACAAATAGTCCAGTCTACTAACTAAAATTTCTGAGGAAAAAAATGTATTTAAAAAAACCTCTGCAGATGATGCTACCACATGCCTTAATTAAGAATAGAAAATTTTGTGTTAATCATTCTAATTTTTAAAAGATAATTTTCTGAACCTAATAACTCTCTGGGTTGACCAAATTCATCACCAAAAAACAAACAAACAAACAAAATCTATTTGGAAACAGTCCTCTAAATCTTTGAATCAACATAATCAAAATGAGTCTAAAAGTTAATTCTGTGTCCTTTCTTTCATGAGTACTACTGGTTTACCTGAAAAAAAATTTTTTTAAACTCTAATTTGTCAGAACAGGCAAAATACAATAGCCTCATTATAGAAAGTCTGTCACAGGAGGAGACCTTATTTACTGATGTAAATATTATTCCTAGAAAAGTTTTTTTTAAATATATTTTATTGATTTTTTACAGAGATGAAGGGAGAAGGATAGAGTTAGAAAATCAATGAGAGAGAAACATCCATCAGCTGCCTCCTGCATACCCTCTACTGGGGATATGCCTGCAACCAAGGTACATGCCCTTGACCGGAATTGAACCTGGAACCCTTCAGTCCGCAAGCCAACACTCTATCCACTGAGCCAAACCAGCTAGGGCTCCTAGAAAAGTTTTAACTTGGTTCAGCAATGACTTAGGCATTATAGACAATTTTTAATGCCTTGCTTTTTCCTCTCTGAAGGTTCAAGTGAACCTTTTGTCTACTGTGAAAGAATAAAGTTTGCTCTTGTGTGCAAATTTCCCCACCCCACACTGTCATAGCCTGCTGTGTGCACACTACCCACTGCACCTGGTCATACTGCTTCTCTCCAGTAATATGTATGCATGGGTGTATGCATGGCATGGAAGTATTTTGGTTAGAAGTTGCTTTTCCCTTGTATGATATCATTGCATTAGAACTGGAGGGTTATTAAGACATGCCAAAATATTTCTGAACATATTTGATTTGTTGAGAGATGTGGATGATTTGGGATTGCTTTAGTGCATTTCATGTAGCTTCTTCTGCATTGCAATATAATGTAGTGATGCAATGGTTTGCTGAGAGAAAATGCATTCACACAGTATTCTAGCACCTCTTCCTATTTATCATGGTATTCACTTTTATTTATATACACAGTTGAGATAAACATGGACCATTAGTTTTAGGTTTTGAAAATAATTACCCAGTTTATATTTTGTTAGACATGATAGTTATCTTTTAATAATAAAGATATAATTGACTGTATTTCAACTATATGTACAAAAAATCATTATTTTATTTACTTATGTATTTATGTGTTATCTTACTTTAAAAATAACTCAAGGTAACTTCTAAGAATAATGCGTAATTGATTTTTTGACCTTGCACATTCTGTCAGCTCCATAATCTTAGGACAAATACAAATATACATGTACTCTATTTTGGTTGAATGGATGATGCTCCGAAGTTGAAAACAATTTGGCACCCATGTACACTAAATTATTTAATAGTTTTCATTACAGGTCAGTTTCTGCTATATTCCAGAGTATAAGATATCCTTTCAATAGGTAAATATTTCCTACAAATTTCTTTGTTACATATCTGAAGATAAATAGTTTTCAAATAATTTTAAACAAATTCTATTTCAATGATTCTGATATATGAGGGTTAGAAATTTCATCCTCTCTAGTAAAACAAAAATTGTAAGAATTCAATTATTTTCTGAAAACAAATATTTAGAGATTAGGTTCAACAGAGCTATTTTCAGAGCTATTCTGCCTCTGAAATACTTATTTAGGAAAACAATCTATAATAATATAAGTGTAATATGCTAATTAGACCGGATAGCCAAACGACCTTCTGGACATCATTCCGGATGAAGCCGCCATGGTGGGGGCCGAGGCAGAGACGGTTAGGGGTGATCAGCAGGCAGATGAGTGGTTAGGGGTGATCAGGCAGGCAGGCAGAGGGATTAGGGGTGATCAGGCAGGCAGGGGAGCAGTTAGAAGCCAGCAGTCCTGGATTGTGAGAGGAATATCCAACTGCCAGTTTAGGCCCAATCCCTCTAAACCGTCAGTCGGACATCCTCCAAGGGTCCCGGATTGTGAGAGGGTGCAGGCCGGGCTGAGGCCCCCCCCCCACCCCTGCACAAATTTCATGCACTGAACCTCTAGTATTCAATAAAGTAACATATTCTTTATTTAATTTAATTTCACATGCATTGTAGGGACTTCCATCTCAGAGTTAACTAAAATAGGTTTATAGTACTGCTTTTTACACATGCTATCTACTACATTATATTACTTCACTCCATGATTATGAGTTGGCACTGACAGTGGTTCTCAACCTTCTTAATGCTACGACCCTTTAATACAGTTCCTCATGTTGTGGTGTCCCCCAACCATAAAATTATTTTCATTGCTACTTCATAACTGTAATTTTGCTACTGTTATGAATCATAATGTAAATATCTGATATGCAGGATGTATTTTCATTGTTCTCAACCCACAGGTTGAGAACCGCTGATAGAAATAGATATACAGATAATTTAAAATTATTTAATTGATTTCTTATCAGTCTAAAATATAGAAGATTGAATTAAATTTTCATAATATTTCATGTAAAACATTCATTTTAAGCTGACATTTTACCATTCAGCAATCTCCAAACCATATCTGAATCTAAATTCAATATGCCAAGCATAATTCATAACTAATTCAAATACCATCTATAATAAATGCAAGGTTTTCATAGGAGTGAGGTTTTAAAGAATTTTATACTGATAATTGACTTGCAACAATAAAGTATTTTAACCTCATCTATAATTGCATTTTTAACACTTCTATTTTTAAATAATATATAAATATATACAGATGTATTAAACTGCATATTTTACTTTAGGCTAATACTTTAGAAAAACAATATTTTAATTATTCATGTTTTTTTATCTTACCTTAGAATTGTCTAAGTGATTGTGATTTTTCCCAACAAAAATAAACCATTACTTTATTAGTAATTTTTTTCAAAATCCACACACTTTGAAATCATGTAACTGAAAATTAATAGCATTTCATATTTTCTCCATCTGTCACTTTCCTATTCAGCAATTAAAAGTTATAGAAAATTATTTTAATAAAATGACCTTTGGGATAATTTAGTTAAAATCATCATTGTATAAAAACACGCCAAAAGAACAAGAAAGAAAAAAACGCCCCAAAGGTATCTACTAGGGAAGAAACATTAGGATAAAAATAACATATTTAATGCTGCTGAATCTCATAGCAATTCACATAATCATTACTAACCCTTTTTGATACTTAATGTTTATTTACCACTCACTGACAATCTTCATGCCTTCACCACTCCTTCACCATATAAGATTTTTTTTGTCATTTTTGAGAGCTAAGAATAAGATAGAAAAATCTTACCTCTTATGTATATTATAGTTGATGATAGAGGTGAATGAAGCAATTCAACTGAATGGCTATATCTACGCTTGGATTTTCAATCTATCTCCTGTTATGTGAATCAGTCTTTAATATAATATATTTACACAATAAAAGAGAAAAATGGTAATTGGCGTACGACGCTACCCTTTTCATTGGCTGATCAGGGCTATATGCAAATTAACTACCAACTAAGATTGGCAGTTAACTGCCAACAAGATGACGGTTAATTTGCATATGTAGGCACAATGCAGGGAGGTGAAAGGGAAAGCAGGAAAAAGCCCCCTGCCACTGACAGTGATCGGAAACCCAGGGGGGAGCTAAGAGCTGGGGGGCAGGGCAAAGGCGGCCCTGGGGCCGCCTTTGCCCTGCCCCCCAGCCATGATCGGAAAATCAGGTGCCTTTGCCGCCCTGGCCAGTGATAGCAGGAAGTAGGGGTGGAGCCAGTGATGGGAGCTGGGCATGGTCGAAGCTGGCAGTCCCAGGAGCTAGGGGTCCCTTGCCTGGGCCTAAAGCAAAGCCCACGATCGCGGGGCTGCTGCAGCTGCGGGTCCCCGCTGCCCGGGCCGGACGCCTCAGCCAGAGGCGTTAAGCCTGGGCAGGGGTGGAGCCTGCAACCACGGGGAGCTGGGGGTCCCCTGCCCAAGCCTGACACCTCTGCCGGAGGCCTCAGGCCTGGTCAAGGGGCCGATCGGTGATTGGTGATCAGAGGGTGATGAGGGTCAACTCCTCTGTCCGAGGCATCAGGCCTGGGCGGGGGGCGGAGCCGGGGATTGGGGGGATATGATGGTCCCCTTGCCCAGGCCTGAAGCCTGGGTCAGAGGCGTCAGGCTTGGGCGGGGGGTGGAGCAAGCGATCAGAGGGAGATGGGGGTCCCCTGCCCAGGCATGATTCCTGGGCCAGAGGCCTCAGGCCTGGGCGGGGGCCAGAGCCAGTGATCGGGGGAAGATGGGGGTGCCCTGTCCAAGCCTGACACCTCTGGCGGAGGCATCAGGCCTGGGCAAGGGGCAGAGCCAGCAATCAGAGGGGTCTGGGGGTCCCCTGCCCAGGCCTGATGACTGGGCCAGAGGCATCAGGCCTGGGCTGGGGGCAGAACCAGTGATGGGGGGAAATGAGGGTCCCCTGCCCAGGCCTGACGCCTCTGTCAGAGGCGTCAGGCCTGGGCAAGGGGCCGATCCTGTGATTGGAGGGTGATGGGGGTCAACGCCTGAGGGCTCCCAGTATGTGAGAGGGGGCAGGCTGGGCTGAGGGACACTCCCCCCCTACACACACCCAGTGCACGAATTTCGTGCACCGGGCCCCTAGTATGTATATAAAAAGCCAGCAACCAGAATGCCATAACGACCAGAACGACTGGTCACTAGGACGCCCACTGTGGCCAGTGAACTGGCCTGATCGGGAGTGGGGCCACCGGACAACCTCCCATGGCCCCTCCCCCCAGATGGCCCCACCCCTGATCAGCCTCTCCCACCCTAATCGAGGCTAGGCTGGCCTGGGGGAGGGCCAGGTGGTTGGCCAAACCCCTCTACAGCCCTTCCTCCAAGCCAGCCCTCCCCTGATCTGCCCATAGTCCCACACCCCTGATTGCCCCCCCACCCCAATAGGGGGTGGGGCCAGCTGGCCAATCTCCCACCATCTCCTCCTCCCAACAAGCCAGGCCCCGATTGGCTCTAACCCGCCTCTATTGAGGCCAGGCCAGCTGGACCCCACCCATGCACAAATTCATACACTGGGCCTCTAGTTCTCTAAATACAACGAAAAGCACTTTGAATGTTTCACAATATGGTATTGGTGCTTAATAACTGAAACATTTGCCTCACTTACAAATTTAGTAAAAACAGGCCCTCCTGTAGAAAGAATTGTACACTTAAGTAAATGAGTTTTTACCTTCTTCATAGCCTACCCTTCTAACTTGATTGAAGCATATTAAGAGGATTTACTTGTGGGAAAATTAACTATTAAAATGTACCTTTTTAATTAGCCATGTTCTTGAGCTCATTTTGAGTTTATTCTATTTAATTTCTATTAATAACTATATTTTGAGTTGTAAAGTGCCTTAATTTTATGAACATTAAATATTGGCTAACACATAGTGTCAAAAGTTTAGATGTCTTTCTAAACACCTTGATTTTGGGCCTTCAGTTCATTAGAAATTTAAGCTGAAATTATCTCCAGAAAACAGAATTATATCAAAGAAATATTTTGAGTGATACTTGAAATAAAAATATTTTTAAATCATTCATGTTTTTTTTATCTTACCTTAGAATTTTTTAAGTGATGGTGATTTTAGAAAATTCATTGAAACCAAAGAAATTAGTCACAAAATAATTTAATGCACTTTTTAATATAATAATCTAATATTAATGCTGAGCTATTAGAAAAGCTTCAACTGTGCTTAAAATTAGTGCTTCCTTGGCCCTCGGTGCTTCGTGGGGTCTGGGAGGCCTGTAGTGGGAGAACCAGATGCAGTGGGCTGAGGCCTAGGAGGTGAATGGGAAGGAGAGTACATTTTGCTCAAGACAAGTAACTGTCCTTGAGGATGGGCATTTTCTGCAGGCCGTTAGCGTTAGAAAAAAAATAATGCTTTAAGTGGAGCCTTTCAAAAAGAACCCAATAGGTCAGTCACTTTTTTAAAGCCACATGACCTTTTTGAGGTCTAGCGGTCCTTACTCTCTCTCAGCATCTGACTACGTGAAGTCTGGACTAACAGAGCGGAGATCCTATTTCTGAAGCTATAAGATGACTCCACGTGCCTCACCTAACGGGCACAACAGAAACATTTGTGCTGTTTCATGGAACATATTGACAAGGCTAAAGACTTCTTGATTGCAGAAATTAGATTTGCAAAGAATTCTAACAGTCATATAGCAAACCCTACATATTGTGACAATAGCAGAGTAAGGCATAGAAGGGCAAAGTGCTATTTTCAAATGTATGCTGTTGGCTAATTATTTTTTTTGTTGTTAATCCTCATCTGAGGATAGTTCTCCATTGCTTTTTTTGGAGAGAGTGGAAGGGAAGGAGGGAGGGAGGGAGAGAGAGAGAGAGAGAGAGAGAGAGAGAGAGGAAGTGAGGGAAGGGGAGAGAGAGACAAAGAGAGGGAGAGAGGGAGAGAAAGAGAAGCATCAATGTGCAAGAGACACATTGGTTGGTTGCCTTTGGCACACAGTCTGACTGGGCTGGGATGGAGCCTGCAATCCAAGTACACGCCCTTGACTAGGATTGAACCCATGACCCTTAGGTGCACAGGCCGATGCTCTGAGCAACACTGGCCAAGGCTGCCGTTGACTAATTTTTAAGTGAAACACAAGTGTAAGGCCACTGCAGAGGAAGCAACTGGGTAGGTCTATTTTACATAGCACCTTAGTGCTAGGTTTGTTTCTGTGGATTTAAAATATCTAATAGTAAAATGATTCAAGTCGGTAATCATATTTTTATTTTATATTGTGTAATTATGCAATTTCCATAATACTACAATTATAATAAACACAATATTAATAATATCATAGCAGTAATTTGAGTAACTTATTGGGTGTTTTATATATTTTATCTCACCCTAAAAAAAAAAAAAAACCAATCCTGCTAGTTAGTGCTATAATCCTTGTGGTGTTTTTTTTTTTTTGGAACTAAAAACCCAAAATCTGAGAGCTAAGTAAGACTACCCAGACTCCTGGCAATAAATGATGAAGCCATGGAATCACGTAACTATAATAAAACATTTTCATTTTGAATACCAATCTTGACTCAGAATTTACATTTGGACTATCTAGTATATTCATGACTACGTAAAATATTTGAAAGTTATTTGCTATGGTACACGCATATTTTTATTATGCAGACAGTGTTCCTCAACCTCTTATTTTCTATTACCATTGCCAGGAAATAAATATTTGAACAAGACATTTTAATGAGGAAAGTGTTTTCATTGAAACTAAAGGTTTCTGTTTCTTCAACTCCAAAATTAGTAGGAAAGCCATTGGTGATGAATTTGTAAGTGAAATCATATTCTAGGTGCTTTTGAAAACAATAATGTAATGAATCACATTATACTAGTATAACATACTTATTCAAAGTCTCTTTTCTAACATATGCCTATGTCTTGTAGCATATTTTAAAAAGGATAAAGATATAGGTTGTATATTCTTACATATAGTCTTACCTAGAAACAACCTTACTTAAAAACAGGAATTGCTTAAAAATAAAATAATAGTTTAATACTAATGCAAAAGCCATTACAAGGATATATTTCCATAAACCACCACTTAAAATGTAAATTATAGAGTGTTAGAGGAATTTAAAAAATTTTTTTACATCCTTACGAATTCAAGCTGATTAGGATAGTTGCATTGTGCCTCCAGGAAACTTTTGTTTCTACAACTTGACTGGGCATTATAATCACCTACAAACCCTGTTGGAAGTGCAGATAAGTGAGACAGCTTAAGTGCTAATGAGAAGGAATCTCTGCATGGAGACCTAGAAAATTAGTCTCAACAACCCCTCCCAGTGAGTGATTCCAAGACAGGTGTTATATAGACCCCCGTGCAAGAAACATTGGCCTTGCCAAGACGATCATCACTGCATGCACAAAGAATGATGGAAGTTTTACAAACTGTTGCCCTTTTTTGTGATGAACCAATGCTATATAAAGATGGTTAAGTTTAAATTGTTCCAATGTGTCATTTTCTATCAAAACCGATGTCCAAATGTGATGTAGCTTTGTTCAGTGCAGTGCCATAGCTCTGATTACAGGCTTAAAGACAGAATCATACTTACAAGACTGATATAAGCTTTAACCTTGTATGTCATGGACTTATCTTTTTAGACGGATAAAAAGCAAGAGAGACAGCAGATAAAGTAGCTTCATTTAACTGGGGGCCTTGCAGCTAAGCCACTCAGCACACAGGGTTTTGTCTTCCCTCACCTGCACAGGGCATGAATGGCTTCTAGTTTACAGAAATAGATGCAGTGTCATATGCAGCTAAGCCACTCAGCACACAGGATTTTGTCTTCCCTCACCTGCACAGGGCATGAATGGCTTCTAGTTTACAGAAATAGATGCAGTGTCATATGCAGCTAAGCTACTCAGCACACAGGATTTTGTCTTCCCTCACCTGCACAGGGCATGAATGGCTTCTAGTTTACAGAAATAGATGCAGTGTCATATGCAGCAATGGTCCCTACAGCTAAAAAACGCAAATAGGATCCTGGACCCAGAGTCATTATATCAGGTAACACTCCACCCCGTACACTTTCCCCACCAGAAACCAGACAGCTTTCTAAAGGCATTCCCACTTAAACTCACTCATATTCACTCTCACACACACTCATCTAGTGAACTAGCCAGCCATCATGTCATTGTCATCCTGTCTTTAGTAATGCATGTTTTCATTGCTCATTCCAATTCCTGTGTAAACCATTGCTCTGTCAGCAGGTGAGATATGTATGACATGCCCTTTCTATGTGGTGTTCTTGGGCCATTTTATACACCGGTCATGTTTAAATGTGTTTCTTTGTCCAATGAGATCTATTGTAGGGGCCCAAACTGATATAAAATGTCTTGTTCCAAGCCATTAATAGTATTGTCAGCTGCGGCTTTTGTTACAGTGTAAACAAATTCCAAGAGGACTAGCTGTCTATTTCTGCCAAAACCCATTAAATCTTCCGGGAGCCATGGGCAAAGACCCTAAGTATTCCATCTGCCGGCTGTGCGTGAGTGCTTGTCATTGGGTGCTTTCACCCAAAGCAATTTTCGCGCAATTTTTTCTTTGTTAATATTCAAGACAAGCTCTCACCACATGGGTGCTTTCATTGTGCAACAGAGGAATATGTCACAGTTCTGTCCATTGCTGCATGGCCTGGACACCACCATGGCTACGTCCATGGCCAGTCCAAGACATCTGTATTGGCACTCTTATCTTCTTCTGAGCTAGCAACTTGGTGGGCATTAAATGACCTAATTTCATTCCACCCTGGAATTTCTATTAGGCATTATAGCTCACACCCTGGGCATCTTTGGATATCCAGATATTGCTCTGAGAGCAAGAACCAATTCTTCCCATACTGCCACACATACTGTTCTCAAGTCAGCCCATTGTGTGGACTTTACTTCCTCTCTTCAACAACAGTTATTCATTCCACTACAGGTCTGGGTTGAGTCCTGACCTTTCATATCGGAGTTTCCATTGGTGAACCAGGTGCCCTGTTTTGCCTCAATGGAAAGAGAATCATGATGTTTAGACCACTTTGGTAGCTCAACCAGAGACTCCGTCACTGGATCATTGTCAGATAGGTACCTTTTCATGAACATGCTTTTCCCGAGGTACTCCCCTTAACTTGTTTCTGAATATACCATTTTCATTCTATCAGGGATTTTAAGTTAGAATGCCATTTTTTGTTGTTGCTGTAAATTTTTTAGAATTTTTTCTTTATTGTTGAAAGTATTACAGATGTCCCCTTTTTTTTCCCCATTGACCTCCTCCATTCTGCACCCACCCCCTGCCCCAGGCCTTCACCTCATTATTGTCTGTGTCCATGGATTATGCATATATGCATATAAATTCTCTCCCCACCCACCCACCTCCACCTTCCCTCTGAGATTCATCAGTCTGTTTAATGCTTTTTTGACATCACCTCTAACATTGTAGAAACTTAGGCTTACATATAGTCTGATGTTCTTCAGATTCCTTCAGTTTGGGGGGTCTGATTCTTCTAGAACAAAAGAGAATGCCAGTAGCCTTCATTCCAATACATTACTATACCTGCTCACAGAATCAGAGAGTTTTCTAGTCTAGAATCCTAGCAGCTACCTTAGGAAACCTCTATTAAACTTTCTCCAGAATCTCTAGTCCATATGTATTTTAGTAGAAGATACCTCTGCAGTGGATAAATTTTAAGGCCTCTGAGGGTCAGCTTGGGTTATGGCCTGCCTCAAATCTCTTGTTCCCCTTTCAAATTCAGTCTGTCTTCCAGTCACTTTATACAGCGCGGCCAACAGAAATCCAAAACCTATCTGCCAGATTTCAGGTAGTGTTACAAGCTGTTTTTCTCAAGTGGGATCCAGAAGAAACAGCAGCTTGCCCTTCACTGTTTGTGACTTGTCTCTAGTAGTTTGTCAAGGTTAAGGTTAGCCACCTTTACCTAATCATGTGTGCCACTGCAGTCTCCAAAACTTCCCTTGACTTTCTCCTCAGAGAGGGAAACTATCATTTCTCATTAACCAACTCACTTTTGACAGTGATCTGAATCAAACTGTTTCCAACCAGGTTGTGGAAATATGCTGGAGAATTCGGGTTTCCTTAAGGGGTGACAGGTTATAGTTTGGGTCTATCCCACAAGAAGACACACTGTGTTTGACTTTTTTTAGATTGAGATTAAGAGGAACATTTTAGTCAAGTCTATCAAAGCCTACCAGCCTTCTTTGTCCTTCTGAAACTCTTGAGTCATTTCAGAAGGCTGTAGGGGGTACATCTCTAAGGAACCCAAGTAGTCAGCCTTCAGGACCCATTTAGTTTTACATAGGGTAGGTGCGGATGCTCTAGAGAAGATTAATGCTGCCACCACCATTCCCTCACTGAAAACTGAGAGCTTTCTTTATTTGCCTGGAATCTTGTTTAATAGCTACTACAGAGGAAGGTTTAGGCCATTCTAAGGGCTCTCATTTTAATATATCCAATTACATCCGTGCTAAGGAACAATTGCTCAAGATTAGGCTTAAGCCAGATTTGGCAAGATCATTCCTTCACATGTCACGTCCTTTCTGATTATACATTTAGCCAGACAATGCCACCTGCTGGATATATCTCAGCCCCTTATTTTCCTATGTGCAGCTTTTACTATGAACATGGTACCTGCTACCACTGTATCACTATGCCTCCTTCTCGTCCCCACCAGCTTCTCTTGCTCTTCATATACCCTTCTCATTCCCCAGCAGCATTACTGTACACGGTGCACTGGCACCCAAAGCTATGTTCACCACTCCCGGACATTCAACTTTAACTGTAGTGTAGCCTTGAAACCCCATTCAGAATTAGGCAAGGAGGTCCTGGCCTTCAAGTCAATGCTCTTTGTTTCAGCTGACCTAACGGATGGAGTAAACTCAGCAACTCGTATAAGTGCCTTTTGTTTCCATTCCCCACTGGCATCATTGGATTTAACTTCTGAGATGAAAGCAGCAGATTTCACAGGGGTCCTTAAAGGAAGCAGCTGCCGGAACTGGAACAGATTTCCTTCCTCCCAGCGGGCAATAATGTGCTAGGAAATCTGTCTTAGGAATTCTGTCAATTTTCTTCTGTGTCTTAAAAGCCACCCAAAGAGAGCTAATAGATTCACCTCTGGCCATGACCTTTCTTCTGAATCGCCCGGGTATTTTTTTTTCTTCCATCAGTAAAACCTAGAGTGGCAGCTGCAAAAGCAAATGTACCCATGAATTATATATGCCCTGCTGCCTTCCCAAAAAGAGAACCACCTGGGGAACTGATGCCCAAGGGATTCTCCTAATCAGTGTCTACCCGAGAGGAGGCCAAAGGATAAGGTTCGGGTAGGCTCATTTTTAAAATTATCGAATTGCTACTCCCCTAAAGGGCTATTCTATTTCACAGCAGTGAGAGAACCAGGCAGCAGCCTTCCTCAGTATAGATTCCCACCACTCAAAGCTCCACTCGCTCAAAAAAGGGTCTTTGATTATACACCTGCCAATAATTCCTGAATGGCAACACTGCAGCAGATTAGGAACTAACATTCACACCAAACATTACTTTTCATGCTGCAGCATGCAAAAAAAATTATCAGCCTCCAGGTCAATCAACCTCATGATCCTGAAAAACGTTGAGACCCAGCTCCTTTATATTGGAACTGGAGGCCCGGTGCATGGATTCATGCACAGCAGGGGGGGTCCCTCAGCCTGGCCTGCGCCCTTTCGCAATCCGGGACCCCTCAGGGGGTGTCTGACTGCAGATTTAGGCCCAACCCCTGGACCTAAACCAGCAGTCGGACATCCCTTGAGGGATGTAGCACTGCGCCAAGCAGCAGGTGGCCAGGAAGGAGTCTGAGCTGGGGCCTGGTGCCACAGTATTCACACTCATCCCTGCCCACTGCGCCTGCCGCCACCACTAAGTAGTGCTGCTGCAGAGTGGGAGAGGCTCCCGCTGCCGCAGCTGCGCTCACCAGCCGTGAGCCCAGCTTCTGGCTGAGCAGCACTCCCCCTGTGAGAGCACACTGACACCAGGGGGCAGCTCATACATTGAGCATCTGCCCTCTGGTGGTCAATGCGCATCATAGTGACTGGTCAACTGGTCGTTCCAGTCATTGTGGTCGTTTGGTCATAATGGTCGATTAGGCTTTTATATAGAGAGATTGCTTTCTTCAATATGGTAGCTACCAGCCCCATGTGCTACTATTGAGTGCTAGAAATATGGAGTCTGAGTTAAGGCATGTTAAAATATCCACTGACATCGAGGACTCAGTAAGAAATAAAGAATGTAAAATATCTCTTTAATTTTTACTTAGTAAATATTTAAAGAATATTTAAGACATACTGAGTTAAAGAACATGTCTTACTAAAAGTAATTGTGCCTGTTTCTTTTAACTTATTAAACTGTAGCAAGTATAAATTTAAATTTTAAAATTACACACATGGCTTCTATTTGTGCTTTACATTATATCAGACAGGGCTGCATGATAGTTACTATTTTCCAATGCCACTTGTCTGGGGTTACAGAGACGTGACATCAAGGTTAAGTGCAATGTCCTTTTAAGTCCCAGCACCTCTGGTTTCATCTTTTTTTTTTTTTTTTAAATACATTTTATTGATTTTTTACAGAGAGGAAGGGAGAGGGATAGAGAGTTAGAAACATCAATCAGCTGCCTCCTGCACACCACCCACTAGGGATGTGTCCGCAACCAAGGTACGTGCCCCTAACCGGAATCGAACCCGGGACCCCTCAGTCCCCAGGCCGATGCTCTATCCACTGAGCCAAACCGGCCAGGGCTCTGGTTTCATCTTGAGTGCAGGCCATGAAGCTGCTAGCTTTCTTTGCTTTTGTTTCTCTTCCCCCACCCCTGAGTAGTTTCAGTTTCAAAGATAATCAATTAATAGGAGACAAGGAATTAATTGCATCTCGAGCCACTCTCCTTTCCATTCTTTCACCCTCGTTCCTTTCAGTTTTATTTTACTGATCACCCATCTACCAACTCAACAAGGTCTGAGACTGTGTCACTCATATTCTGATAGTAAGACTTATCCTCAGTTATTTTCCACAGAGCTTCTGCTACCTCAAACCCAGGGTGGATCAGTACCACATTCTCATCAGAATTCCCTCCCAACCTTTGGAGCCTGCAATGATCTGAGAGCCAGGTCAGCTTCTGTCCCCACTGCTGAAATGTGGGGGTCAAATGGCCAAGCAGGCCCTTTATTCAGTCCTACAGGGGCATGTGGGGCAAGCCTCCCGTCAGACGCAGCATCTTCCTCAAAGTGGGAGGCTTGGCAGGTACTCAAGAGCACGGCTCTTTTGCCCCTCACCCACACGACATACAGATACAACTGCCACAGACAACAGTCAAGGCATGTGGCTGTGGTCACCTTGACACAGAGAAGTCACAGCCTTTATTTCCCACAAGCCTATATACTGTCTGGTCACGTGGGCCCCTGCACGGCCTCCCGAGAGCAGGGGCCTCCTTCACTGCGGATGAAGCAAACCACATTCCCCATTTAGCTGAACTCTATTGTTCTCAAGGAAGTGATGCTGGAAGAACCAGAAGTCCCTCTCAGCAGTCCTGAGACAGCCCCCAGCTGGCATTAACCCTTTACTCATTGTCAGTTATGTGAAAAGATATGGTTGAGAAAAATACAGTTGTTCACTAAATATGGTCAATCTTAAATGACTATTTCTGTTGTGAGGTATGGGGGTCTCCAAAGGTTTGAAAATATGGTTAGAACAGATGGTTTAAAAGGTAGTAATTGAAGGAGGTGGTTAAAATGTACAAATTTCCAGTTATAAGATAAAAAAACATTAGGCATGTAATGTACAACATGATGACCATAGCTCACACTAGTGTATGATATATAAGAAAGTGGTTAAGAAAGTAGATCCTAAGAGTTTTCCTCACAAGCAGAATATTTTTTCTTATTTTATCTATAAGAGATAATGGATGTTAAGTAAACCTATTGTAGTCATTTCACAATATATGTAAGTCAAACGATCAGGTTGTACACCTTAAACTTATACAGTGATATACATCAATTATCCTATCTAATAAAGAGGGAATATGCAAATTGACCATCATGTTGCCACAAAGATGGTGGTGCCCATAGCCACAAGATGGCAGTGCCCAGTCCTCTCAGCCCCGCTGGAGTCCCACAGTCCTTTCAGCCCAGACGGGGGGCGGGGGGGGGGGGGACGGCAGGCACACCGTGCAGCCGTACCCACCCTCAGCCCCCCACCTGCCGAGGGCCGCCCCAAGGTGCAGGCAAGCCTTGGATATTGGCTGCCCAGCCACCCAGGGCTGGCCCAAGGCATAGGCAAGCCTTGGATTTTGGCTGCTCAGCCACCTAGGACCAGTCCAAGGCACAGGCAAGCCTTGGATGTTAGCTGCCCAGCCACCCACGGCTGGTCCAAGGCATAGGCAAGCCTCGTATTTTGGCTGCTCAGCCACCTAGGACCAGTCCGAGGCACAGGCAAGCCTTGGATGTTAGCTGCCCAGCCACCCACGGCTGGTCCAAGGCATAGGCAAGCCTCGGATTTTGGCTGCTCAGCCACCTAGGACCAGTCCGAGGCACAGGTAAGCCTCGGATGTTGGCCACCCAGACACCCAGAGCCACCCAAGGCTCAGGTAACCAGGGCTGGCTGAGGCTTGCATTGCCGGCAGTGGCAGCAGGAGAGGTGTGATGGGGCATCACCTTCCCCTGATCGCGAGGTTGCCTCCTGCCCCTAAGGACTCGCAGACTGTGAGAGGGGGCAGGCCTGGCTGAGAGATCCCCCCTCCAGTGCATGAATTTTCATGCACCAGGCCTCTAGTTTCTCAATAAAACTAGAAAAAAGGGTAGTCAATAGATACTACTTTACTAAGCACAGACGCTAAAATCCTAAAATCTTAGCATTTTTGTAATAAAATATTCAAAGCAAACAATAATATAGCCTTAAAATCTCCATGGAAACAAAAAAAATTGCCAGCACAAATGAACATTCTTATGAAGACTACTAAAAATCAAGTTCCATTTTTTGCAGGATTACAGCAATAATTACATGGGATTTGGATCATCGGCTTTTATGTCATACTGGTTTCCTCAAAATTCAATTACTGATACACCTTCAGTTGAGATATTTTCCAATAATTATATGTTTTTGCTTTCATAATTCACCAGAAACCTATTTTATAATTATTACATCAACTTTGATCATCTTCTCATTTTTAGAATCCATTTTAATTTTTATTTGTTACTTTTATATTTTGTAATATACTATTCATTGACCTTCTACTTTCAAAACTCAAAATATTTTTCAAGAGTTTGAATACTTGGTTACTTTTATCTCTTGTATTACCATAAAGATTACTTCTATAAGAGGCAAGCTATAATAAATTTGTAAAATGTCATCTTTTAAACTTTCAATTTTAGTGCAAGAAATTCAATTAATTGGCAGCCATCTACTGTTACAATCTAAATAAATTTTTCAAATTAAATTATTCATTAATGAACTTTATTATAAATCAGTAAGTGCCATGTTTTCCTATCATGAACACTATTGATTTATTATAGTTTTATTAATAATTTTTTCCTTAAATTTATATTTTTCTTTCATGTATATGCATAGGGAATTCTCTTCAATTTATAACATTTAAGAGAAAAGTAACAATAATTTTTAGAACATAATAATTCATAATTTTTCTTAACATGAAATAAACTTTTGCCAAATTTCATTCATAATTTCAACTAAATCAATGCACTTGAAAAGCAATTGTATGTAAGCCAGAATATGGGACTATCTTATAGTCTCCCAAATGGGTTAGTATAAAACGTACAAGTAGCATTGAGGATAACAAAAATTAACCAGAGTTATTGAGTTAACCTGTATTTTGAAACAAACTAACATAAAAGTGTAGGAAATAAACATTAAAATATTTGCCTCCATGAAAAATAAAAATTCAGTCAATGATCCTGGTACGTATCTGACATCATATTTACCCATTTAGACACATAATCTAAAAAATATTTAGTCTGTGACATAATATCCAATAGATTTTTTCTTGCTCAATTTATTTAGATATTCTAGCAATATATACACAATAACAGAATTGTTACTTTTCCATTCAAACATATAATTTGAGAGTTTTATATTTCTTAATGGACACATCTCTGTGATGCACATTCAATCAATAAAACTTGAGTGGGGAATAAAACAACTCATTCTTGTAGGCTTGTCTTTTCATTATAATAATGTTAGCATTTATCATGATAAAGCTTAAGTTGTGATTCCGAGTTGCTGTTAATTATGCTCTGTTTCATGACTAAAGTGTTCTCCTGTGTTTTTCTGATGGCAGGATGATGAGGTAAGGGAAAGTCGCTTCAGCTTCACTGCCTATGGCATGGGGCCGTGTCTGCAAGCAAAAGAGAGTGTGACCCCCAAGGGCCCAAACCGTCCTGTCCAGGTAATGCCAGAAAGCCCTGATGAAATGAGGAAGATCTTCATCGACCGGGCCAAGAAGATTGACACCATCTCCCGAGCCTGCTTCCCATTAGCCTTTTTGATTTTTAATATTTTCTACTGGGTTATCTATAAAATTCTTAGGCATGAGGATATACATCAGCAATGAGATTAAGTCTCCGGGGTCATGCAAGTGCAAACAGTCAATTCGAATGAAAGTGTCTTCGCCATAAGGGTGTGTGTGTGTGTGTGTGTGTGTGTGTGTGGTGTACAAATGATGACCATTGTATTAAAATGCATAAAGGAAGGGATTATTATGATTTGCTATGCAAAGTCATTGAGGCAAGTTAAGATTCTTTTAATGGATACCAAATATATATTTATGTAGTATAGACATTCTATTTCATATTGATTTATCTGCTCTTTCATAGTAAATCACATAAGTGGAAGTATCACTGCCAATGTGTTTGTACGTTATATAATGTCACATAATAGCACATGTGGAAACTACTTTGGATTTCTTGATTTTTAATTTCATAATTATCTTACAAAGTAAAATTTTCACAGTGAACTTTATACAAAGAGAAAAGGGAAATGTTGAAGATAAGTTAGTAGCTTGAAGCTTTAAAATATTTTCTTATACTGTAGTTACAGATAGAAAAAATAATAAGGTAATTCAATGGAAAACTTGTTAAATAGTAATAGAAAATTGTACATACAAATACTATCAGACCAACTTATGTAATAACAAAAAATTTAAATTAGAAGATTAAAATAAAGAAATTTTATTATTTAGATAATAGCTTTACTTGTTTAGGATATTAAATTTTGCTCTTTGGAAACTCAAAACGTATGGCTTAAGAGATCACATTCTATAAATATCAACTTTTCTTAACTTTATATGTCTATGAATGAAAATACTGAAAACAACATTGTTGTGTTTAAATAAGAGTTTTAGCTATGTATCTATGTGTCTTTAATTATTGACAAACACTGAAAAATTCAAGGTAGTACCTTTGTTTTGTTAGATTTTTAATAGCTGCTTAATTGTCTGTATGTAATTATGTTTAATGTTTTTATATAATTGAACACAGTTCAGTAAGATTTTTACATTTTAACTTAGAATGAGACTTTAAAATCCAATGGTATTATAGTATTTACATTTTGATAAAAATGAATTTAATGAACACAAAATTGGATTTATGAGAGATTTTTAATAATAAAAGTTTTCCCATCAAAGTTATATGATTTCAAACTCTTAGCTCCAAATCTAAGGAGGGAAGATTTTAATCCTAAATTATAAAAATAAGTTATTTCTATAAAGTGAGGATTGACAGTTTTTATAATTGTGAATCAATGATTTTAATATATAAGCCATTCACTAGATGTGAATAATTTTGAATAAAATTTTTACCTAAAATTTATCAGCAACCCCATGGAATTATTTCAACTGCAATGGGGCATTAACTCATTTTGTGCAGTGTAATTAAGTGCAACTACGTAACAGAGTTCTTGGTTAAAATGAACCAGACTCTGTTTCTTTTCCCATTTTGCTCTATTTGTATTATTTTACCAATACTGTATTTTTAAAGACCCCTGAAATGCTTCTTAGATATGCATGATTATTGGTCAGATTCACTAAATGGAAACTCAGTGTGCCAAATTACTAACAGAGGAAGGTTTAAACATTAAGAAAACGATGAACTCAGAATTCCGAGGAAAAAACAGGCCAGTTTTGAACCAGGTAGCAATCTTTTCTGACCTTTAACCATCTCAATCTAAAAGTAAAAACTGCCATTTAAAGCTAAAAATTTCTCAATGTTTTTGAACTCTGGTCTATCCGCTTCTAAGTTTTAAAAATAACTTTTAAAAACTAATGTATGTTCAACAATTTTTGCAACTAAAAGGCCAAATTACCCTTGTTTATAAAAACATGTCTAGATCTTTTCAAACTAGAAAAGTACCTTATAATTAGCATCCTGAGGTGGTCTGTGCCTGGACAATTCCTGTGTCAAAACCTAATATTTCAAATTAGGCCAATGAGAAAACTATTAGTATTGAGAAAATAAAACAAATGCATATATACTAATTACCTACACATAAGTTGCAATTCTAATATGGATATTCTGAAATATTTTTATCTTTTCTTAAATATATTTTTATTGATTTCAGAGATGAAGGAAGAGGGAGAGAGAGATAGAAATATCAATGATGTGAGAGAATCATTGACTGATTGCCTCCTGAATGCCCCTTAATGGGGACTGAGCCCACAACCCGGGCATGTGCCCTGACTGGAAATCCAACCGTGACCTCCTGGTTCATTGGTCAACGCTCAACCACTGAGCCACGCTGATCAGGCTGAAATATTTTTAAATAGCCACATTAGAAAATTTGTAATTTTTGTATAGTACATGAAGTTTATTTCACTTTTTAAAATAATTATATATCTCAACCATTGAAATATATGGTTCCATAGTCTATGAATTTTTAGGAAACCTTAGACCTTAATATATATATATATATATATATATATATATATATATATATATATATATATATATATATATATATATATGACATTGTTTTCTGTCTCTCCCAAACATTAGAATTGGAGTTCAACTATAGTAAGGACCTAGAACTTCTTTTTATTACTTAAAATAGATTCCAGAAAGAAACTGTGGAAGCAAGAAAGCCAGAATCTTTTCACTTTTTTATTTCTTTTTCAATATATATTTTTATTGATTTCAGAGAGGATGGGAGAGGGAGAGAGAGAGATAGAAATATCAATGATGAGAGAGAATCATTGATTGGCTGCCTCCTGCACACCCCGACTGGGGATCGCCTGCAACCCAGGCATGTGCCCTGACTGGGAATCGAACCTGAGACCCTGAGTCCACAGGCCGATGCTCTATCCACTGAGCCAAACCAGATAGGGCAGCCAGATTCTTTAAAACTTCTTCAACCTTTCTGGATGTTTCTCCATTACAATTACTCACCTGGAGAGCCCATCCACCTCCTAGCTCCTGGATTTAAGAAATCATTATGACTGTTCTATTATCAATTTTTAGTCCTGTTCTGTGAATATATTCTAATAATCTTTATCTGAATTTTAAATTATAATTTTTGAATTATAAATTTTGTTTTAAAATCTAGATAGCCCTAAAATATGAATACATATATTGGGTTTATGAATTTCTAAGATCTTATGGAAGATAATGGAAATTTTAGAAAAATAAAGTGAAAAAATAAGCCAACTTGTTTCACAGAAGAAAGCAGGTGGTTAACTGCTTTACCACTCTGTGCAATGTAAGTAGTTATGATTTTAAGAGGGAAAAAAAAAGGCTTCCATGCCATCATCTTTTTAAAAATATATACTTTTCTATTCTTAATACAATAGACCTCAACCTGCTAGTCACTTTGGAGAACTGAGTATTATATTGATAGCTCACTTTTCCTTTCATCTATAAAGTACACAGTACATATTCCATGAAGTAGATTCAAGGGAATATGGGATTGGCCCATGTTAAAAATGGAAAATACTCTCAATATTGCAAGTAAGAAATTGGCAACTGTTAAATTTGCAGGAGTGTCCCCTAACAACTGAGAGCACACACTCTAAGAAGGAAACAGAAGGAAAACATGCTGGAGTCCTAGATCCATCAACCATTAACCACCTTGAAGGTCACATCTCCTACTCCAAAATAGATTCTACATACGTTGCAACACAGATAATAAAGCCAAAGCTTTCCAAATTTATCAGCATATATCATCTGTGTTTCTCGTCTAGTTGATGGTGAACTAGTAAAAAAAAAAAAAAAAAAAAAAGCAACGATTCCAAGTATACAACATAAACTTACACACAGCCTGTCAGTATTTATTAATGCTGACAAGGCAAAGACTACAGAATAATGGACTTGCTTAAAACACATTAAGAGAATAAGTATGGTTTCCGCCCACAAGACATTTTCATTTTAACAGTGTATTTAAGGCAAATATAATCAATGGAAATATAACCTATATTAATCAGACATGGACTTACTGACTCAGAGAACTTTTGCATCTTTATCATTGCAAGTTTGTCTTTTGAATTGTACCCACCTATTAAGCACAGTTCTGATAGCCACATCTTGCTTGTTAATTTGGGTTTTCCGTTTTTGAAGGAGATTATTTCATTGCCTGTGCTTGACTTCTGGACTGAGTTACATGCTAGTAGAGAGGTACTGAAACTTTTAGCACCATTAGCTCTGACAGACTATAAACTTAACTTGCACTGTCAGTTGCTGTCTTCATGTGCATTTCAGAGAAGAATTTAGTTGCAAAATTGGCACAATTCTTTTTGAGTGACAAATTTCGATGTCCCTTAAAAATCTATCCAAAATTGTCTGTTCTGCTCAAGAAATATTAAAGGAGTTTCTAGTGCAGTTTTTCAGACTATTTTGACAAGATCACTTTCTGTAACTGAACCTGTCTGAATAACGAGCAATGGAAAGGTCCAGCCATAATGATTAGAATTCTAGAGACGTCTGAAATTTGGGAAATAATGTCAGCCAAGTTTGTTCTCTACAATTCCTTCATAAGTCTGTATTGCCTCCTCTCTCTGGGACCACAGTGCCATTCATAAGCACTGCAGGAATTATCATGTCTATTTCAACAATCACCGTGTAATAGAACCTTTAAACACGTCATTCTCTCCAGTTTCCATGTCATATATTAGACCTTGAAATTTACCAGCTCATCCTTTGACATTGTAAAGAGATGTTAAAAATAACAAGAAGAATTACAGCTTGTAGCTATAAGACAATTTGGTGCTGTTTAATACAATATTTTAGAAAATAAAGTGTTCATAGATAAACACACGGACTCCTTCTCGGTTGAGTGCAAATGGAATACCCATAATGCCAGCGGCACTTTTATTTTTCCTCGGCAGATACGTTGATTTTTACGTTCTTGTCCGTGTACTACAAAGAGTAGTAAAATAAAGCGATCCCATTTTATTCTCACTGTTTCATAAACTCTTCAGGAATAAATAATCAGCATGCACTAAGAATTGTAGTAAGTTAACTAACTTTAAAATTAAATGTGTCTCCCAGCCCCCATTCCTCTCTAAAAACTGATACCAACAAGTAAACTTCCATAGGGAGGCAGCTGCTGTTGTAAATACTTGAAAAGTGGAGGTATGCACATTCCTCATGACAAAGATGCCTGCAGCCCATGCATAAAATATAACTTTCTAGGATTTGAAAATAACTGGGGCAGGAAATTATTCTGGAGAAGCTTCTCCCAGGAATCACGCCAAAAGAAAGAGAAATGCTGAGCTGATAGCTGGGATTGCCTCATTTTTTCCCTCTGCACTTTCCAGCTTAATCTGCCTTCATCTCTTTCCTTTTTCTTCATTTACACACACACACACACACACACACACACACACACACACACACACACACACACATGCGTGCTCGCGCGCGTTATTAATGGAATAAATTCCTTCAAAGTGAAAATGCAAAATGATTCAATTTTCTGGACAAAGGTCCATAATTCCGTGCTATGTTTTGCAATATAAATGGGAAATGTGAACAGTGTAATCATTTGATTTGGCCATCTCTTAATTACAAAGCCATATTTTGCCTCAACAACACAGATCAAATTTTTTTCTAATTATTAACAAAAGAATTCTAAAAATCTACTTGGACTGTCTTTGAAGAATGACTATTTGAAAAACCGTTTTTCTACGAGACAGCTACTAATAACTAGTAATGTTGGATGATTTTATAGTGTCGTAGGCAGTTTTCTCGTTATTTTCTATGGTTAAGCATAAGCAAAATAAGAGGAGAATTTTAAAGGTGGTGGAATATGGTTTTTAAAATAGTGGTTCTGGATCCTAGTGTACATCAGAATCACTAATGCATTTTTAAAAATATATACACGCTGTCTTCAATGTAGGAGGTTATGATTCAATCATTGATTAAGCAAATGTTTGTAGAGAATCTTCTACCCCCCTGGCACTGTTCTAAATGCTGAATTTAGTATGTTTGAAATAAGACATGACTTTCTGGATTATCGACAAAGTTCCTCAAGAGAGAACAATTGATGTGAACATATATAAATTTATTTTCTGATAAGGCTTGATTTAACTCTAAACGTTTTATAATTTTTCCTTCTTCAAATTCATTTTAACTGTCTCCCTTTCATATCATTACAATTGAAGATAAATCTTTGAGGTGTTTCCATTCAATGTCAGAATCTTTACCATTACATCCCTGGTAAAAATTACCAGGGATGTAATGGTAAATTCTCATAAATCTTTTAGAGAAACAGGTAGTTTGTTACTCTGAGGGCAGCCTGTTCCATTGTGACACAGCTCTAAGTGATTTTTTTTAAAAGTTTCTCATCATCAAGAAACGACTTTTACTTTATAAATTCCAAATAACTCCACTCCCTTAAGACAGCACATCATATATTGATTCATATCTGCTGCCTATGTTTAGGCTCAATCAATACCCTTTTCAATCCCCTTTCTCTAGCTTTGTTCTTCTTTAAGCTATTCATAAATGCACATCAAGTGTTAAACAATGATGAGATGTCTTCAGGTTGATAAAATAATGAAATATGAAATCATTTATAAGGTAACATACATTGATAAAAATTTCTATGCACATTATTTGCAGTACATAACTTTAAATATCTTCCTATAACATAGAAATACTTTTAAATTGAGTATTTAAAAATATATTTCAGCCCTAGCTGGTTTGGCTCAGTGCATAGAGCATAGGCCCAAGGACTGAAGGGTCTCAGGTTTGATTCTGGTCGATTGCAGGCTCTATCCCCAGCCCTGTGGTGGGACGCGTGCAGGAGGCAACCAATCAATGTGTCTCTCTCACATAGATGTTTTTCTCTGTCTTCCCCCTCCTTTCCAATCCCTCTAAAAAAAATCAATGGAAAAATATCCTCAGGTGAGGATTAACAACAACAACAGAAAATGCATTTCACAATATGAAGATATATAAAACCTTACAAGGTAATATTAATTTAAAAACTATAAGCCAAACATAATTTATATTTATAGATTAAAATTAATAAAAATATAATGATTTAACTTGTTTTACTTTAATCATTGATTTCTTTCCAGGGTAGTTTTGGCAAAGGTGCCTTCAGGCAACCCCCATTACATACACATTATCCAGTCTGGCTTGTTACTGTAAATGCAGAGGTGAGGAACTGTGGGTTAAAGGCCAGGAAAGGGTTTGGATGTAAGACTGTGTTTGAACATGCTTGAATAACTTTGTACTCCTCCACTTTCAGCTCTATGGATTATGCAATAGCTGTTCCTTAAGTTTGTATTTTAATGTATGATAGATGATGATGCTGTTGGGGAGAAAATAGCTTGAAGTAGCCTGCCATTCTATGAACATTATATAACATTTTGTGGAAAACAGAATGAAAAGAAAATGTGCCATATCTTTTTAATGTACTACCATCTTCACATCATATACAGTGATTTATTATTCACGAGCCAAGATGTTTAAAGGACCTCCAGAAAAAGCATTGCTATTTATGGTGTTATTTTTCTGTAGATTTAAAATATGTCTTCCTGTGTCTGTTGTCTGTATGTCTTCCTGTCCAGATGATGTCATTTCTTTTAGGAAATTATGCGGAAAGTATATTTCAAAATTATGCATGATTTTAACAACTTGTTTCTCCTTATATTATCTTTAGTTCAATTCTGCAACTAACAAGCTCTTTAATCAGAGTCATTAACTCATATACAGTATATGGCATTTATCATGTAACTGCAGATAATTTGATCAAAAACAATAAACACGCTTTTCAATAATATGGATATCACTCTTGTCTCATTTTTTATAAAGAGTAGATTTTATCAAAGGATCATATTGTTTTCTTGGGAAAAGTCATAGTACATTTTGCTCTGATGGAAACTATTATATCTAGATTATAAACCAGTAATATATGTTTCAGAGAAGCCTTAATATATACATTGTTATAGGAAAAGTACCATAAGGGTGCATTTCTACTGGGATAGAATGAGAGGAGATGTGTTACTATCTAGAAAAATGACTTGGCATTATTGTTTTTATACTTTTTGTTTATTTGAAAGCCTTTTCCTTAAAACCTGTTTATTGAATAAACCACTTTTACTTAACTGGCCCATAGAGACCATTTCACAATGGAATGTTGGGTTGCTTTTTTTAAAATCTGGAACTTCAGCTTGTTTTTTTCCTCTTCACAGTTAGGTGATAGTATAATAGTAAAGATTAAGGAAAAAATTCAAGAAAATGTTTCAGTATGGTATATGATAACTTGTCTCTCATTTTTGGAATATCTGTAATTTATGTCTTTTTATATTTATTGGCTGCATAAGGTTCAGGAAAATTGATAAACTGAGAATTCCTTGCTAAGCTGGCATTATGATTTTCCTTGGCAAGCTTCCCCTTTGCTAATTGAGTTGCACTTGAATGATTCATATCATAACATCAGCAGAAACTTTTCTACTGAAATGCTGGCATAGAATCAGGCTAGTTCATCTGTAAGTATAAGAGCTAGAGGTACTTATAGGTGATACGTTCTTAAATGAAATGTATGCAAACAAGTATAAAGTGATTATTGCTTATTGGTAAGCTATGATTAATTTTTACTACCATGGTTTAAAATATTTATTATTCTCATTATAGTCATCATTTTCAATACCACTAAATTCATTGGTTATTATAATGTGTTCTATCACAATTTACTTGGTGACAGCTGCTTTCTTTTTAAAAATATATATTTTTTTAATGATTTTAGAGAGGGAGGGGGAGGGAGAGAGAGAAACATCAATAATGAGAGAGAATAATTGATTAGCTGTTTCTTACACACCCCTTACTGGGGATGCAGCCCACAACCCGGGCATGTGCCCTGACTAGGAATCAAACCATGACCTCCTGGTTTCTGGGTTGACTCTCAACCACTGAGCCACACCAGCTGGGCGACAGCTGTTTTCTTCTTGATAATCTGATTTTCTATATATTCCTTACTTGTAATTTTGCACATTTACATTATTAATTACATGAAAATATTACACTGGAAAGAGGCATAGTTACTGAACTGTAGTATACTATAGTTATTCAGATATTTTTGTTTTTCTGTTTCCTTTATTTGACCTGTGTGTGCTGTCTTATCAAATTATCTCAATAGACACTTTTTACCCAACAGTGTACTGCTCTAAAAAATTCACCCAGTTGACAAGGGTAACCGGAAGCTGGGCTGGGAAAGAAGGCTCACTCATAGCCTATTCTGTGACATGAGGTATGATTGTCTAAAAATTTGTTCTCAAAACAATTCATACTAGATAGAAATCAAATGACAACATTTACTTGTATAGTTTAATGGCTTTTGGTTTTCCAAACAGGTCTCTGTTTTTAAGCCATCCATAAAAAAATTATTCTTTCAATATTTTGAATTGATGTCAGATTCTGTTTCCTTTGGGAGGAGGGGTAACTAAACTCTTGTAAATGATCAGCTACAGAAATAATTATCTTTATAGATTTATAGGGTCTTTTTTTTAAATAAGTACTTCCACCTAAAAAAGTAATTTTGTACAGATTGACCATGCTTGAAATACTTATTCTATGAAAGGTCATTTTTATGAATGTAACCTTGTATTTCCTAAGTGACTAAACAATGAAAGAATTAAAATATAAATAGGAAACAAGGTGAATTTATTCACATTTCCAAATTATTTTCCAAAGTGGAGCATCCAAAGGCATGGATTATTTCTTGAATTGCCAGTTGCTGATATAAGATTGATAATGAATAATTGAATCCCTTGAAAGAAATATAGTCTACTCTGTTACATTGCATTTAATAAATGCCAGAATGGATACTAGAAGTCTACCTGGTGATAATATTGTTATCTCTAGGTGCTTTCTTTGTTCTCCTCATTATCAACAACAGATCTTTTTGGAACCTACTCATTAGGCTGTGAAAATCGCAAGGAGAGCAAATAGGAAGGCTTCCTCCACCTTCAGTAGCAAAGCCAGGAAGGAAATAGCTCCTGTAGGAACCATAAGTCATGGATGTATGCACACTTTACGTTAGTACTATTTTTACGTAATCAATAATCTCCAATACTCAATCTTTCCTAAAATTATGGGTTTTAAATTGGTGTGTTGCACATAGTAAATTAAAATATTTTTTCAATTCAGGTTATTGATTTTTTTTCCCTTTTGAATTAAAAAATAATGAAAAAATGCAGATAACACATTCTTACAATTTACTTTGAATCTAGAAAATCTCCAGTTCTTTGTATGAGTAATTGTTTTCTAGACAATTCTGGGGACTTGTTTGAAACTAAGGGTGTACAGCACCTGGCATGTCATTGTCTGTGATTTATTTTCTTATATGATGGAAATCTTTCAGTGTGTTCTGTGTTAGTAGTTGTAACACTTACTGAGGATAGCAAAAGGTTGGGCAATCTCAGAAAATAACTCAGCGGACAGAATAATGATAATAAGATAGACAATAAAATATTATCTTTTATATTCTGTCATTAAAACTCTGAGTCATAAAAATCAAACTTTTTGATCAGTTGGAATTTAAACATGTTAATTATGGCATGTAAGCTTGTCATATGCTGTTGTATAAGAATACAATATATAACACATATTAAAAAGTACCTATGTTTAGCAGAAATAACACCGATGTAACTGTTAATAAAAATACACTCACAACATAAAATAGTATCACATTAATATTATTTTTTAAAGTTTCCTTTTAGAAACTAAATTATGTTGTCTAATAAGTAAATAAGTTATATGAACATATTTTGCCTATATTTATCCTATCTAATAAAAGAGAAAAATGGTAATTGGCGTACGACGATACCCTGGGGCCGCCTTTGCCCTGTCCCCCAGCCATGATCGGAGAATCAGGCGCCTTTGCCGCCCTGGCCAGTGATAGCAGGAAGTAGGGGTGGAGCCAGCGATGGGAGCTGGACACGGTCGAAGCTGGCAGTCCCAGGAGCTAGGGGTCCCTTGCCTGGGCCTAAAGCGAAGCCCACGATCGCGGGGCCGCTGCAGCTGCGGGTCCCCGCTGCCCGGGCCGGACGCCTAGGCCAGGGGCGTTAGGCCTGGGCAGGGGCGGAGTCTGCAACAGCGGGGAGCTGGGGGTCCCCTGTCCAGGCCTGACACCTCTGCCGGAGGCCTCAGGCCTGGTCAAGGGGCCGATCCGGTGATTGGTGATCAGAGGGTGATGAGGGTCAACTCCTCTGGCCGAGGCATCAGGCCTGGGTGGAGGGCGGAGCTGGGGATTGGGGGGATATGATGGTCCCCTTGCCCAGGCCTGAAGCCTGGGTCAGAGGCGTCAGGCTTGGGCGGGGGGTGGAGCAAGCGATCAGAGGGAGATGGGGGTCCCCTGCCCAGGCATGATTCCTGAGCCAGAGGCCTCAGGCCTGGGCAGGGGCCAGAGCCAGTGATCAGGGGGAGATGGGGGTCCCCTGTCCAAGCCTGACACCTCTGGCAGAGACGTCAGGCCTGGGCAAGGGGCCGATCAGGCGATTGGAGGGTGATGGGGGTCTACGCCTCTGGCCGAGGCATCAGGCCTGGGCTGGGGGCAGAACCAGTGATGGGGGGAAATGAGGGTCCCCTGCCCAGGCCTGACGCCTCTGTCAGAGGCGTCAGGCCTGGGCAAGGGGCCAATCCTGTGATTGGAGGGTGATGGGGGTCAACGCCTGAGGGCTCCCAGTATGTGAGAGGGGGCAGGCTGGGCTGAGGGACACTCCCACCACACACACACACACACACACACACACACACACACACACACCCAGTGCACGAATTTCATGCACCGGTCCCCTAGTTTTATAATATAACAACTTTTTTCATTTATCCCAATATTTTTATTAGTTAACTTTCTCACAGATAATAGGAAAATGATATTTCTAACCTGACAATTACTCATACCAAGAACTGGAGTTTTCCTTAAATTATCTGTAAGTTAAACATCTAGATCATGTTCATAACACATATAATACTACTGTATTTTAAAAAATTACACATTCTTTTACAGTATAAATGTAAGTCACTCTGAGCCTAAACCACAAGATGGCTCCCTCTTATTGGCTTGGGAAGTATAAATGTCATCTAGAATGATGAGGCTATTTTCACTAATGATTGAGAGCAATACTGTGGCATAAAAGTGTATAAAAGTGAAAAAAAAATATGCAAGTCAACATAATCCCACCCTTTAAGTGCTTTATTAAATAGGGTGTTCAGGGAAAACCTATTCAAAACTTTTATTATTATTATTATTATTATTATTATTATTAGTTAAGGTATTACAAATGTGTCCTCATCCCCCCCCATTAACCCCCAACCTCCCCCCCACACACAAACTCATGCTCCCATCCCCCTGTTGTCTATGTCCATTGGTTTGGCTTATATACATGTATACAAGTCCTTCGGTTGATCTCTTCCCTTTACCCCCGCCCTCCCCTACTTTCCTTCTGGGGATTGATAGCCTGATCGCTGTTTCTCAGTCTTTGGGTCTGTCTCTTTTCATCAGTCTATGTTGTTCTCTATAATCCACAAATGAGTGAGATCATGTGGTATTTAAAACTTTTATTTTAAAAGTAATGAAATGGAGCCTAAAGATACAAGGCCATCTTGCTCAATAGTACTTACTGATCCTAGGAACTACTAAAGCCAGAGCTCCACTCTCAGTTGGTCTTTGTTCTTGATCTTTTAGTGGAGGTAATAGGGGCCAGGTTTACTAAGATCAGAAGTTACAATATAAAAATTAACATCTTCCTATTTTACTATAAAGTTTGAGAAAACTATATCCTGAAAGAAATGCAAAGTTTAAAAGAATGCAAAGTATGAAATAGAAATAGAAAAGACATTTCAGTGTTATAGAAGAAAATCTGCTATGGGTATCGATTTTGTTGTCTGGTTCCATTAAAATGTCATTAGGGATTCTTGGTTGAAATGTATTCTCTCTTGGGCTAATTTAAAAAGTATAAATACAGGGTCGGCATTGCTGAGCATATATGTTAATTTTGAAATCAAGAAAATATTGCACGGTCCCCTCATCATTTATATCCTAACTTTAAGTTCATGTTCCACTTCCCTGTGTTTTATTTTATGTCAACTTTACCACAATTGACTGGAATCCGAAAGATTGAAAATGCTAGATGTACAGACAACTTTACATGAAAGAAGAGACAAAGAGAGTTCTTGCCTAATCTCTCCATCATCCCAGCATATGAAAAACCTTCATCTTAAAACAGACATAACAATTTAATTTCCTTGACTGACTTTAATGGCTACAAATACTGCAGAAGATATAGCCCAACATGTCAAATATTTAAAATAGATAATTTATGGGCAATTAAAGTATGTTGTCAAGATGACTAAGTTTTAGTCCAAATATCCATCATGTTGTTTGCCTATTTCAATGTATGACTTAAAATCTATATTTTAGTCCAGCCAGTGTGGTCAGTGGTTGAACATCAACCCATGAACCTGGAGGTCATGGTTCGATTCCTGGTCAGGGCATATGTGGGCTCTATCCCCAGTAAGGAGGCAGCCGGTTAATGATTCTTTCTCATCATTGATGTTTCTATCCCTCTCTCCTGCTCCCTTCCTCTCTCTGAAATCAATAAAAATATAAAACACTAATAATAAAATTTATATTTTGAAAAATAAAATAAAATCCATAAAGCCAAAGAAGCAATAATGGTTTAATTGTTATTTAAACCACAAAGCAAAACTGTTAATTTAGATGTTTTCTTTTACTATTTCTTTCTGTCTTTTAATATATGGCTAAATTTTATTCTTATTGTGAATTTCTATTTAATAATAAAAATAGAACTATCTTAATTACACATTTAAAACTTTCATTTCATGCAAAAATCTTTAGTTTTGAAAAGTATTTGTATAGAATTACTTTATTCATCTCCATTCTATGTCATTCCAAAGAAAAAGAAAACATTATAAATCAACTATTATACATGGTCAAATGATAATTTAGAAAAATTATCAATAATTAATTTACCCCTTCAGCTTTGGAATTAGTGAAAACTAATGGAATTGTCATCAGCCTTAAAAGACATTGATAAATCTGCTAAAATTACAGAGAAACACGAATCAGAGAAAGTGAACATGTGCTCTTGATTATTCACCTATGTCTTCCTTTAAGTGTGTTTATTCTTCAATAAATTAATGATAATTTTATTGCTTCATGTTCAGTATATTTATTAATAATAAAATTCCCTTAAGATACTATTGCAGTTTATGAATTCTGCTTAGCAGGTACTTTCAAAACCTGAAAAACAAGCACATATATCAAACCATCATCATGGTTGAAATAAATTGCAAGAATTTTCAACTAACAAAATAATTTATATATGACTCTGAGGAGTTAGAAACTATTACAATAATGTCAGGTTGAGTTCAATTGAAATGTTCCAAGAAAAATATGTTGTCTTCCTGTGCCTCTTCTAAAAAGCAAGCAAGAGATTTACTAACATCTGCAAAATGTTTCCTTGGTAACAGTTTCATACCTTAGGGAATACATTCATAAAGCACCTACAGCATTTCAAACATTTTAATCCTTTTGCAGTAGTGAATTTCAATGTGATATGTTCAACTTTTTTTAATATATATTTTATTGATTTTTCACAGAGAGGAAGGGAGAGAGATAGAAAGTTAGAAACATCGAAGAGAGAGAAACATTGATCAGCTGCCTCCTGCACATCTCCCACTGGGGATGTGCCCACAACCCAGGCACATGCCCTTGACCGGAATCGAACCTGGGACCCTTCAGTCCGCAGGCCGATGCTCTATCCACTGAGCCAAACCGGTTTCGGCTCAACTTTTATTTTTTAGTAAACATTGTTTAAGTGGGACTACTGGGTAAATATTAAAAACATTTGTGCAATATTTGGGGATCTTGATGAATTATATAAAAATCCAATCTGTTGAAACAAAAATGAGAAGACAGATCATATTCAAAATAAATTTGTAAGCAATTTTGTGTTTGGTGTCTATCACTGTTGTAAATTGAAGAGGTAGAGTGATGTTGTATATCGATCTCAAGTACCCACAGATTTTCAACCATTTTGCTCAAATCCACATAATAAAACAACATAAAGAAACAACACAAAGAAATTTGTACTTAGCCCTAGCTGGTTTGGCTCAGGGGATAGAGCATCAGCCTGCAGACTGAAGGGTCCTGGGTTTGATTTCAGTCAAGGACAACATGCCCAGGTTGCAGACTCTATCCCCAGTGGGGGACGTGCAGGAGGCAGCTGATCAATGATTCTTTCTTATCATTGATGTTTCTATCTCTCTCTCCCTCTCCCTTCCTGTCTGAAACCAATAAAAAATATATTTAAAACAAATGTGTACTTAAACGCAAAGAGATTTACCATGTAACAATGGTAAGAATAATATGGAAACATTCTCAGTTATATTATACTAGAGGCCTGATGCACGAAATTCATGCAAGGGACTCAGCCCCCGCCACCACAGTGGTTGCCTCTGCCTCAGCCCCCACCACTGTGGCTTTGTCCAGAAGGTTGTCCAGTCTAATTAGCATACTATACTTTTATTATTATATATAACAAACGATGTAAGTCATAGTTCAGAAGAATTACCATAGTACCCGGAGGCTAGTTATGTTATGTCAATTTGCTCCTGTGACTCAGAGCTTATGGCATATAAAAGCTATGTTAATATGTACACCCCTCTGAGAATTACTGTGATTCACCATGATGTTACTGTATACAGTAATATGTGATTCTATAATGATTAATTGAAGATATCAAGAAAGACTACTTATTACCTCCTGATATAAGTTGTGACCAAAGTGACCAGCAGCATTATCACTTCATCATCCCATTACATTTAAAGTCCCTTAGTTGTCCATACTGATGATGATATATATTAAGTACTGACTAGAAACCCTGTTCTTGAGAAATGTAAAATTAATTAGGAGATGAAAGATGAGTACTAGTCATTACACAGAACACAAAGGGAATTCTACAAGTGCCTTAAAAGGCAGCATAGGAAAATGGTGGAAAACATGAACATAGGAGTCAGACTACCTGAATTAAAAACTTGATTGCACCATCTACTAGTAGTAGATGGTACTACTGACACCATCTAATTCAGGGAATTTTTTTTATTAAAGTTTTCTTTTTACCTTCATTTCCTGTTCTGTAAAATTTAGATACTTTGGCCCTGGTTTGGTAGCTCAGGTCATTAGAGCGCTGTCCAGATATGCCAAAGTTGTGGGTTTGATCCTTGGTCAGGACACATACAAGAATCAACCAATGAATGCATGAATAAGTGCAACAACAAATCTCTCTCTCTCTCTCTCTCTCTCTCTCTCTCTCTCTCTCTCTCTCTCTCTCTCTCCTAAAATCAATAGATACTTTTAGAATTGTCATAAAAATTTACTGAATTGATATTTGTAAAAAAAAAGAAAATAACTTTAAAATAATGCCCATAAAATAGAAACAGCATTTTTATTAGACTCTCAGACTGCAAGAAACAAAGGCATACTTATATTCATTCAGGTGATAAGGGTCTATTATAAAGGAACTAGAGGCCCGATGCACATGTAAGGGGTTGGACCCTCGCAGCCCTGGCCACCTTGTAGCCCCATGGCCCCGCCCCTCACCCACTGGTCATTCCAAAAGGTCGTTCTGCCGTCCAATCTAATTAGCATATTAGCTCTTTATTATATAGGATAGAGAACATTACAAAAATTATCTTTGCCACTGGAATATAAATTTAACAAGGGTAAGAGCTCTTCTATTCATTAACAAATCCTCCACTTAGAGTATGCACTTGGCACAGAGGCACTTGATGAGTATTTGTGGAATGAGTAGTGAGTGAAGCACTGCAAAGCCAACATTACTGAACATTGGGAAGCCATTCAAAATATGCACTGTAACTCTTACCTGGTCACACCCTCACAGCAGGCATGCTTCCTACTCTCGGTGGCTCACTATTTCAAGGCTATGGACCTCAAACATACTCTTTCTTTACTTCTTCAACTGCTGAGTGTTCCCTAGCTTTTTCTCAATGCATGAAGGCTTCTCTGGATTTGTCATTTCTCTGCAGTCTTCAGCTTCTGCTTCCATTACCAACTACTAACCTCCTCAGTAGCCCCCCAAACAACCCCCACCCCAAAGCAAGAATTTAATTGGTTCAGCTAGTCATATTCTAATATAGTCTGCTTCTATTGGGCAAAGTTTTACATCTAGGTTACCTCATAATTTATTAACCACTTCATAAATTGGCCTAGTTTGGTTTAGGTAACTATTCCTGGTTTTCATTAGCTGTGGCCAAGATAAGAATGTGCTCTAGTATAGAGATAGTATAGGTCATGTAACCTGTGTGGAAGAAAACTTAAAAAAGGCTATAAGAATAGCATTAATTTAAACTTCCTAGAAAGAGACTATATAAATAGCAAAAAGCTTACTTGTCTTATCTAAGACAAATTTTTTAAAAACATTATGCTTTCATTTGGGAAAGAGGGAGAATAAAGTATACTAAATAATAATGTCATTAGTGAGATGCAATCACTTATATATAAAGGAGTCTTATATAATAAAACCCTAATATACAAATCAATTGAACAGTGTAATGACCAATGGAATGGCCAGTCACTACGACGTGCACTGACCACCAGGGGGCAGACGCTCAATGCAGGAGAGCGCCGCTCAGCCAGAAGCTGGGCTCATGGCCGGTGAGTGCAGCAGCGGTGGTGGGAGCCTCTCCTGCCTCCGTGGCAGTGCTAAGGAGCAGCAAGCTGCGGTAGGGAGCAGTGAGCAGGCAGGTGGTAAGGAGCAGGGTCCCGGATTGCGAGAGGGATGTCCGCCTGGCAGCTTAGGCCCGATCTCCGGGGATCTTGGTCCTAAGCCGGCAGGCGGACATCCCCTGAGGAGTCCCAGACTGCAAGAGGGTGTGGGCCGGGCTGAGCCTCCCCCGTCCCCACCAGTGCACAAATTTTGTGCACTGGGCCTTTAATAGTTTATAAATAGTTCAACCACCAAGAATAGTTGTAGGAGGGATGAAACATCCATTTAGGAGGACTTATCCCATTATTCACCAGTCTGTCACCAAAATAAAATAGGATCAGGTAAAAATGTATGGAAGTAACATCAGCTGTCATGGATTCCAAGCTGTTTCCATACTGCAGGTTTTAGTCACACCACACTCATTCCAAAGGGTTAGCTCTAAAAAGAAAAACACAGTTTAATCATGTCCCATCATTCCTGAAAATTTCCCAGTGGAACTCTATGACTAAGTCCTTAGAAAGCCTTTTATGATCTGGAAATCTACTACTCCAGCACTGTCTCTTACCTGGGGCCTATTTATATTTTTTGCTCTAAATATATTAATTTACTTATACATTTCTAAACTTTAGCATAGTTCAGGGGTACCTCTGTACATGACATTCTTTCTGACTAATATATGTGATTAACACCATGTACCATTTTTACAATATTTATTTCCCCTTGGAAAACATTATCAAATAGATTATGGAAACATACTAAATATAATAAACTCAGACTTTTCTTATGGTCTCTTTTTCCTTCCAAAATATTCTTTGTATACATCTATCATAATAGCTATTCCCTTGGCTATCATTGTTTTCTTCTTGGTTGTCTCCCAGTATTTACTGAGAGTTTTTTGAAATTATTTTTTTAAATTTCTGTATGTATGTGATTAACACATATTGATTAATAATACTCAATAATCTTCTAATATATATGTTTCTGTCTCTCTCTCCCTCTCCCTTCCTCTCTGAATCAATAAAATATATTTAAAAAATAATAAATATGTGCAGTTTACTGTATATCAATGATACCTCAATAAAGATGTTGAAAAAAACTTATATATATAAACACAATTTTCAATATGTTTTAAACATTATGCTTTGTTCTTTGTTTTGACTAAGCATTTAAAAATATTAAGCAGGCTATAAATGAGTATATGGCTTTTGTTTACCATTCTAGCAAAATGCACTCCAAATTTAAAGAGAATATAATGCAGAATAAATTATAAAACCAATCTCCTAGTGATGGTACTTCTACAACACACAACCTCTATTGGTTGATAATTATTTTACTTTCATGATGTTTTCATTGTCATCAGGACATGCCCAGTTGCGTGCAAGCCTCCGGAAGCTCATGACTTTAATCATGCTGACAAATTATTGTGAAATTAGTTGTGATTCTCTTTGAAATGTAAAGTAGGAACATTTTGTATCAAGTTGAGAAAGCCTTAAGCAAACTCTGATATACACCTTAGAGAAACTATGACACACTTGTTTTTAATATTAAAAATGAAATATGATGTTCATTACCATAACATTCCATGTTATATTCCATGTTACCTTTTTGTTTTTGAGATAGAACAAGTGTGTGTGTGTGTGTTTTTTTCATAAACATTATAATACATTGAATGAACATTAGACCATTTTAATTTTAACATATAAACATGAGAAAAAATCTGTTTATTATAATTCCAATGATTAGTAAGAGAGACCAAAAGACTGCAACTGGAGACAATTGAGAGAGCAAATAAGAATTCAAATACTAAAGTCCATCAGGATTGATACAGACTCAGCAGCACCATTTAGTCAGTAACTCTATGACTGACCACTCCATGCTTTAGTTCCCTCAGCTATGAAATAGGGCTGTAAAGTATAAAAGAGATCATGTACATACTGAACTTAGTCTAGTGTCCAAATGATAGTGTTGTTTTTGTTTGTTTGTTTTAGCAGATAGATTATAGAGAAAAATTAAATATGTATACTAGATAGAAAAATGATTTTATTTAAAAGTTTTATTAACGAATTTGTTCATTCTTTTTTAAAAAACATTTCTGGGAGCCTGTTCTATGCTCTCTCCTATGTCAGGTATTACTGAACATTTGATGACAAGACAGTTTCTGTTCCCAGGTAGTTTATGATTAATGTAGAACATAAGTCACAAACAATGAGATTGCATTGTAACTGTGACTCCTTAAGCACACAGACCATATATTTTCATTTACCACACTACTTGGCACAGAGTCCACACTCCAAAAATATTTGTTGAAAGAAAGAAGGGGAAAGAAGAGAAGGAGAAGAGAATGAGAACTATTAAGAAGATACTTTTAAAAACTCATCAAAAGTGAAGGCTTGCCCTAACTGGTTTGGCTCAGTGGACAGAGTGTTGGCTTGCAGACTAAAGGGTCCCAGGTTCGATTTCAGTCAAGGGCATGTACCTTGGTTGCGGGTACATCTCTGTAGGGGGTCTGCAGGAGGCAGCTGATCAATGTTTCTCTCTCATCGATGTTTCTAGCTTTCTATCCCTCTCCCTTCCTCTCTGTAAAAAATCAATAAAATATATATTTAAAAAAAAATTGAAGTATTGCAGCAGGGTGGGAACTGGGTAGAGAGGAGTGATGTGGGGGGAGGGGGGGAAGGGGACATCTATAATACTCTTAACAATGAAAATTAAAAAAAAAATGAATGAACATTTCAAATTGCCTGGGAAGGAGAGATGATATTTAAAAGTGAGTTTTAAAAGATGAGGTGAAGAGTGAAAGAAAACTATCCCAGGCCAAAGGAATAAATGCAATGCTGTAAAATCATAAAGTGGCACATAAAAAATTGAGGAGATGCTGCTGGAATGGAGTATAGGTTCATGGGGTGAAAAGAAGTGTGATGGATAGTGAGCAGTCAAGTTTGAAAGATGGAATTGGTGCCAAATTATGAAGATCTTCCTAGTCAAACTTGGACTTCATAGGGATAAGAGGGTTTACTCTTAGGTAATGGGAAGATATATATATATATAGTGGGGCAAAAGTAGGTTTACATTGTTCACATGGAAAATAATGCAATAATTTATAAATAATACAAGAATAAACTGTTCCGTATACTCACAACTATAAACCCACTTTTGCTCTACCCTGTATGTGTATAAATATATTTACATAAAAGATCACCATATATATATGATTTAGGGGAGTAGTAAAACTTGCTTTGTTTTAAGAAAGATAATCAGAGCTTATTTGTGATGGGTAAGTGAATTAGGAAGAGTGGTGACAGACAAACCACTTAAGAGGTCAGTGCACAATTAAAACAATCAGCTAGGCTGGATTTGGATAAAACTATATAAGAGTCAAAGATTTGTGGAGGCAGTTACTCCCTTCAGCACTGTCTCCCTTCTTTTCCTCAGGAACTATGCTTGCTACTTCTTGACTTCTTTGGGCTGCCCACTGAGGGTTTGAAAAATACACCAATCCCTGCCCCCGGATCCAGGAAGTGAGTCATCATCCGGCAAACCTTAAAGGCAGAAACCAACATCTATGGTGAACAAGAAGTCAACATCTGGATAAATATGAGAACAAAAGACAATGAGAAAACAACTAAACTGAAAAAATAGACAACTGTGTAAATGAATAAGAGACCAGGCAAAAACACAAAATGAAGTTGGTCCTGGAAAGATAAGTCAAACATTCAGACATGAAGTAGTAAAGTAAATGAGTAGATAGAAAGAAATAAAGGACAAAGTGAATAAATAAAAAGAAAAAGAGGAAATCCACAAAATTTGGAAAAATAAACAGGTGCATAACACTAGTATTAAGATCTCAATAATTGAGATGCCTCTCTGGGCACTTCCGTCTGATTTACTCTGTTTATTGCTGGGATAAATGTCTGTCTCATCCATGGTTCTTGTAATGAACACACCTCATATCAACACTCCCTACACACACACACACACACACACATACACACACACCCCACTATGGCTTACCCATAAAAGGAAGTAATAAAACAATAAAACCTGTTCCAAGAAATAGACTGAGACACCTTAACTTGCTTCTCTCTTTGTCTCCTTTGTCCTACAGTTCTTGGCTTTGAACCCACGCTTTCAACAACACTTGCTTCTCTCTGGTTCTTTGGTCCCAGTTATCTTTCACCTTTCCAGGCTTTGACATCCTGTAAAAGCGAGTCCCCACATTTGTATAACTCAAAAGTGATCACCCTGACCAGTCCAGTATTGCATGTCAACTGTAATTTTTTAAAAAGAGAGAATGTCCCAAGTCTTCCACTGGCTGAGCTCCCACTTCCATTCTGCTTCTGCTTCTCATATCTTTACTTGGAAAGTTCTAGAAGGGCTAATCTAAGTCATGACTCTGGGAGCAAGAATATGAGAGCACCTGGCTCAGGTGAAGGAGTGGACCTGCTGAAAGGAAAGTTATCATCAAGCAGACCTGGAGAACTCAGACTACCTCTGTTGCTCCAAATAAGTGTTTATGAATGTTTTACTTGGTGTATTTTAGATGACTTTACATGTAAGCCAATGAAAAGAATGACTTTAGCGTGGTTACTGGAAAGCAGTATAATGCCCAGTGTTCCTTCCTTCTACCATTTTACCAATGAGGTGAACATCAGTGAGTTCATGAGGCTCGGGTACCTGCCATGGGTCCTAACATTTTATGAGAAAATAGCCCCAACAATTTTTTTTCTCTTTTCTCTTAAGTCACTATGGCCTCTGCAATATGATTTTTATAAATCAGAAGGAAACTAATAACCTAAAGATAGTGGGAGATACTAGTTACTTGTCAAAAGTAATTTTACATAAAGAACAGCTTGTAAGAGAATACAGCCACCTCTTTTGTGGTTGACATGAATTCTGCTTTAAAAGTGTTCTATACAAAAAGGTAAGATATGATGACAATAATAATGACCATTTTTTAATTCTTACTATTGAAAAGTATTGTACTAGTGTTTAACAACATTATCTCATATAATCTTCATGATACCCTATGAGCTAGATATTAAGACTCGAGTGTTATAGACAAGAAAATGAAAGCTGTTAGAGAAGTTAACTAAAATGCTTAAAATAACACAGCAAGAACATATATGAAAATATATTGATAATCAATATGTATAAAAGTCAAGGTGCAGTAATAAAAAGAGAAAATTTAAATTTGTGAGTTTAGATCAGCCCAAAGATTTAATTCATTAAGTTTATATGGAGGTTCATAGATCTGCTTAGCTATGAGTAGGATCTAACTGTCAAGACAGTTTCTCAAAAAAGAGACTTAAAAAGAAATAAAGACCATAATATTGAATATCACCTTCTCCTGATAAATATTAGAATCTTACCTTTCACAATTATTGATTCTAGTTAAGTTTATTCTTTCAAATCAAATATTTATTGAATCCTCCCACGTGACACACACCATCCTATAGCCTGGAGATGCAACAGTACACAGGGAAGCCAGTGCCCTCCCTGTCATGGAGCGTGCATTCTAGTTCAGGGAACATAGATAAATGAAATAATCCCAACTCAGGGTCAGTGACATAAAGGTTACAATGGGCTTAGATAGAACATAAAAGGATGGGGGTGCCAGGAAATATATTTCTGAGCATGTGTAGAGGTCTTCAAATGTTTTGGTCCATCTAGCCAGCATCTCAATGATTTGGGAGCTATTTATTTTCCATGCTAAGAAATTCTGGACAGACTGTTATCCACGGAGCCTATTCTACTCACCGAGATAAGACTCTGGTTACTTTTCCCTATAAGAGTGACTGACGTGAGGATGAGGCCATAACCCAAGTGCAGACAATCAGAATCTGACACTTTAACAAGGAAGAAGTTCCCGTGTTTGTGGAGTTGCTAAGCTTATAAGAAGCGGGCTGTAATCACATTTACAACTTAAAGGGAATTTTTCTGAGAAACAAGAGAGAGACATAGAGCCCTCAATATCAAACCCAGTTGTGACTAAAGCCACAGTCACCTCTGCACATTTCAATGTGGGGCCAATAGATTGCCTCAACGTTGCTTAAGTCAATTAGTTTGTCATTGGTTTCTGTACAATTATTCATGAGAGAGTCAGGAATTATTCATGGGTGAGATTTAAGCTTTGGCATGAATAATGTGAAGGAAAGAGTGATGAAGAATATGGACAAAACAGCATCCTTGGCAGAGAAAATGGTATCTAAAAACTTCCTAAGGTAAAAAATAATTTTGTATGTTCTAGAAATTAATAACTGTTATCACTCATTAAGAGAAGGCAACTCAACAGGCCCACCATGAATGACAAAAGTCAACATAATCCTGGAGTTCCCCGCCTATAAAATAACAAAGTAAAGGGAAAAAATGGGTAGCAGGGTAAGAGAGGAAGGGATAGGACTGTCATTTGTAAATATTTTGTCTTCATCAAAAATTTAAATATATAACCTATTAGAACAAATAAGAGAGTTCTACGGGAATTCTGGGGAAAGAAAAATATGGAGTATTTTTACACACTAGCAATAACCTATTAGAAAATGTAATAATATAAAAAATATTCTACTTGTGATAGCATCAATAAATATAGTGTTTCTAAGGACAAAATTAATAAAAAGGATGTAAAACTGCTGTACAGAAAAATTATAAAATCTCACACATGGACTTAAAATAAAGTTTAGACATTTGGGGAAAGGCATTGCTAATGAATGGGAAGACTTAACATTATATAAATTTCAATTTCCCCTCAAATTTATCTATAAGTCAAATGAAATTCCAACCTAAATATCCAGGGAATTTTCCCTGAAGCTACTGCAAGGGTGGCAAACTTACTCTCCCCACTTAGGGTCCCTGACTGGGCCTGACAATAAATTGATATAAGAGAGATTGACCAGGGAAAGGCATACCCATATGCACATGTACATGAGAGCCCCCAGAGGAAAATAAATACCCAAAGGGGTGGCAAAACCTAAACGCTTCCATAACAGATTGAACTAAGTGTGGCAATTGTAAAAAAAAAAAAAAAAAAAAAAAAAGAGTAACTAAAACATAAAGGGAGGCAAAAGGAAGATGAGTTATTATAACTAGATCTGTTTGAGAGTAGAGGGGCTTTTGTGTCTCATTCCCCATGTCAAATTCCGAGTACGGTGATGTGTATTGTGTAGGGTCACCCAACACCAGCACAGGGCTTCTACAGCAGAGTAGAACAGCAGCCATGACATGAAGAAACCAAGAAGGCAAAAACAGCATCTCTGTGGCCCTTCACTCCCATACATGTAATCTCTTCCATACAGGGGATCTAGGCCACCTATGGGGAAAGCAGAAAGGTGGAACGCCGAGAGGTGTCACAGTAGTGAGCAGTGAGATGACCTTGCAAGCGTCGGTGAGGTCTAGGTGCCTCACAAAGGAATGTGGATAATAACATAAACATGATGGAAGCCACTCAACTATTGTTCAACAAAATAACAAGGTTACATTGTGATGTAGCTTTCCAAATTCTCCAATTTCAGTTGGCAGCTTCATCATCCACATCCTATGCTCTAGTCATTCTTGTTTTTGAATTTGCCATACTCTTCATGCCACCGTGTTATGTATATGTTTTTCCATTTCCTGAAAATTCCCTTCATTTCCCAACTGGCCAGGCATTCTTATTCTTTAAACTCAGCTCAGATCCCAACTCCTATCAGATGTCTGCCAGGACACACCCTCTCCTAGTCACTGCATCCTTTACCAGGGGACTAACTACAGTTTCTCATCTCGGTTCCCCAAATCCCTGCAATTATACTTAATTTCTCTTTTAGCACTTACAATGATGCATTGTAATTGCATGTTTTGTCTGTTGGCCTTAGACTGATCTCCCTGAAGACAGAAGTTCCCTTTTATTTCTTGTTAACCAACAGAAATCCCCAATTTGGGGTGTTGGTGAAGAAGAAAACCTTATACAGTGCAAAACAGTTCAGTAATGATACAGCATGGCTGCGAGGTGGGCCTGGGGGCAGATGGCTTTAGAGCCCCTCTGTAGCTAGACAGCTCTGCTCTGCTCCTCCATGGCCTGCTCCCAGCCAGTCTGCTTAGCCCTGTGCTGGTCTTTTCTGCCCCAGTGAGACATCCTCACTGTTTCAGCTCCAGACAGGGAAACGCAGTCTTCAGTGAAAAGGGAAAGTGAGCTCCCAGAGCCAGAAGGAGCTAGTTGACTTATATAGACAGAAGACCTGCCCCTGGTCCCTGATTGGTCCATCCTCATAAATGAGGACTCCAAATCATTAGTTTGATTGGTTCAAAGGGCACTTTTCTGATTGGTCAGAATAGAGCCATTCTGGTCAATAAAGAAACTGATGAGGATATGTCTGTGCAGCTCCAATTGGATAAAAAGTCTCAGGCCTATTGGTTGAAATAGGATTTCAGGATCTCCTGTATAAGGACTGGCTCCTATAGCAAAGCCACAGCAAAGGCAGACAGCTCCCGGCAGGCTTCTCCCTGAAGTACAGTTGGTATGAAGGGCCTCTATGTAGAAATGGCTGCCAGGCTCTAGTTTTTGTTTTTTTGAACCCAGTTAGCGACCAGGGGCCCTTTTTAGTGGGTACCTTCTTTCTTAGGGTCCACACTCTATAGAATCAGCATCTTACACAATGCCTGGCACACAGTTACCACTCAATAAAGGTTTCTTGAAGGAAGAATAAATGAAGGAGCAACAGTGAGTAAGCAGGCCCACCTGATTCTAACCACCTGCAAAATCAGAGCAGACTTTTACTTGGGAGGTGGCAAATAGGCCTCAGAATTCTATAATTTATTTTAGGGCCTGATAAAACCATAGACCAGCTCACAAAGATATATATATATATATAGACATACCCATAAACACATATATATATATACACATAGGACAAGTATATATAATTTTGAGAAGTCAAGTAAGAGGATATACTTTTTTAAGACACTGTCATTTTTTTTTTTCTAAGAGTTTAAACAGGTATTTGGTATGAAAAGTCATCAAATGTAATCTTACATTAACTTCCTCATAAATAATTAAAAGTCCTGCCATGTCAAAAGATGTATACACTGTTATGATTAAAAACACCTAACCATCATTCTTTCTTAGAGATTTTTATTACACTTGTTTTAAAAATACAATTCAAGTATTAAAATAATTCTCTGATTTGTATTTATTAAAAGGTAATAGAGAAAATTGGGATATTAACACTAACGTATAATAAGATTCTTCAAAGCATAGTTTTATATGTGTTACAACCTGGTTAGAAGAGGGAAGAGATGTCCTAGCTGGTTTGGCTCAGTGGATAGAGTGTTGGCCTGCAAACTGAGGGGTTCAATTCCAGTCAAGGGCGTATGCCCAGGTTGCGGGCTTGATCCCCAGTAGGAGGAGTGCAGGAGGCAGCCAGTCAATGGTTCTCTCTCATCATTGATGTTTCAAACTCTCTCTTCCTCTTCCTTCATCTCTGAAATCAATAGAAGTATATTTTTTTTAAAAAAGGAAAAGATAATTTTTCTTCTCTTATTAAAAATTAGAGAATGGTTCCATTTTATGCTAAATAAATTTAAAACAAATTTAATATATTTTGTAATTTCTGCAAATATTTAGAAACACAATAAAATAAATGAGACTTGTGAACTTGGGATTTTAGATTCCAGATGAACACTGAGAAATACATATTTTGGGAAAAACAGTCATATTCATCTTCATGTTCCTTACTCCAAGTACAGGCTAAAATACTGCTTCTAAGGTAAAAGAAGATAAATTTTCTGTTAGCTTTCACTATAAACTTCTAAGAGGAAATGACAAACCATTTCAAAAAGGACATTATGCAGAAAATGAAAATAATGAATAAAATAAGTAATAGAGTTCTTAAAGAGCTCATAATTTAAAGAAAAATAACAAATTATAAACATGCAATATACAATATGTATATGCACAAATTCATATAATATGAACATGCTTAAATAGCAAAGTACATATATTAACTTAGTATCTAGAAAAAAGGAGAATAACTTACTATCACAAAATTGATCTGGCAAGTACTCTGATTTAAATAATTTTTAGACTTGACTAATAAAAGCCATAATAATCCCACATCTATGAGACAGTAAAACCAGTACCACTGAATACCTGTATGATAGCCCAAAAAAGATCTGAAAACTACATAATAAGGGCAGCAAATAGATACAAAGAAATTTATAATAGCACAATCCAACTCTCTTATAGTGTCTTTCAGATAAAACTCAGCAAGGTTCAAGTTTATTGGAATTTCAAGGCATGCATTCCAGAGAATCTTTTGTATATAGTACAAAGTGATTGCATTAGGAGTGACTTGTTACAAAACAAAACTTTATTCTATGACATTGTAAGAAGCAGATGTGGCAACATCTTGAAGCCATACACCTTCAGAACAATACATACATGGCAGGGCAGGGCTTTGCATCAAAAAGAGAGTACAGATGTTAGCCAAGTGACATATAAAAAATCTCAGAGTGTATGAAAAAGTATGCATTTCAAAAATGAGAAAAATAATTATGGGCGCTGGTGATTAGAAAAGACTTTAAGGGACTGATAGAAACTTGAGTCTTGAAGAATGGAGAGTTAAGGAAACTAACATTTAGTAAGCCTCCATAATACATTGGGCACCGGCCCAGGAATTATATAGGTCTTCTCATTTTAGCCTTATAGAAATTCTATGAAGTAGTATTTTCATGCACATTTTACACATAAGTAAGGAGGTCATTGTCCTGAGGAAGCCAAAGAAACATCATTTGGTCCTTAGTCTGTGATGCTCATGCCATTCCTTCCCGTGGGTGAGACTCAAACAGGTGAAGAGACAGGTTGGCTCACAGAAAATACCCTATGTCAAAGGAAGTGAGTCACTGAAAGGTAATGTAGAATGTGTGTGTAAGACTTAGTAAGTGCACCAGTGAAATTTGAGATTAAATAAAAGCAGGGTCTCCCAAAAATGTGTCCTTCATGTTATCGCCAGAGTTAAATTCTGAAGCTTGCATCCATTCATTCATTCACCAAATATTTATTAAGTACTGGCTCTGTACCAGGCACATGCTAGCCATTTGGAGACATTATTTTAAAAGTTGGACTAAAATTCTGCTCTTGTGGATAAACTTTTATTTACCATAGTAAATAAGCTGCATAGTCTTTTAGGAGGTGATAAGGTTTAAGAAAAAAAAATTTAAAGGGCAGATCTATCATATTATTCTAGTCACTCTAGATATTTAATGATTTTCTGGAGACAAAAGAATAACTCTGGGGTATGTTTTCATAGTAAGGCTTTCTATTACTAACCTTAAGTAATAATTCTCTTTACCCCTCCTCCAAAACCACCCTGAAAAAAAAAAATCAGACCAGGAAACTTTAAATCTTGCCAAAATATCATACAAAAAATTTGCTCATATTGCTTTTTCCACCTGAAAGAGTATTCACCTAAGATTTATTGAAATTCTAGCCATCTTTTAAAGCCCCATACAAATATAGCCCTTTCTTTTAGATACAAAAAATTTATAATAGCACAATACAACATTTTAAGGTTAAAAATTAATCTCTCTTCATCTTCTGCCTCCTCACACAGATAGTAAGTTTTCTATAAGTGAATTGGTAAAGACATGATAAGACTAGAGGTCAAATTTTGAAGGTTCATAAAGGCCCCAATTAGGTGTCTAAGTGCTTGCCTCCCACACAGTAACTTGATATGACTAAAATATATTTCTTTGTGGTTTATGAAACTGTGTTTAGGTGAAGTAAGAAACCTTATAAAGTCAAATATGTCCCATTAAAAAAATCTAAAAGTATGTAATGGAAAAATAAATAAAATATATATCTAAAGGAGCAGAAGTAAATTACATCATTCTTCAGAGTCTGAGAAAGAAACAATAAGCTAAAAATTCCAAAATCAATAGAATTCTGACAAACTCTTCAAGCTATTGAACTCCACACAAAGTCTTCCCCTCAAGACGTGATTTAACTCTGATCATGTTTATCAGTGCTCTCCTTTCCCTCCCTTTCATCTCTAATTACTTTCAATGTTCTGGTAAGTGTAAGAAAGCACAGTCTGAGATGGATAGACTAGAAACTGAATAGAACAAATTCCCATAGAAACCAAGAGGAGGGAAAAGAATATCATTCTTCATACTCGGTCAAATTGTCCCTCTGTGTATCCCCAGAGCCCCACAAGCCTGCTGCTCCCGCACTGCCAAACTCAGAAACTTCGACCAGAACTTGTTTCCATGTTTGAGAAACCACACTAATGAAAAAAGCTCATTAAAATAATTGTGTTTTATAATTTGGATTTCAGTAGCAGCTAGTTTTATTCTTAAAATAGGCTTTATAGCCAACATCATAGAACATAGAACAAGAAAAATAGAATAGGGTAAAAGAGCAGGAGAGAAAACCTTTCAAGGACAGAAATAAACGATAATATTTTAAGTAATCAAATTAGAGGACCTAGATAATTTCTAACCATGTTAACATTGATCAGTTATGCTTTTTTTTTTTTTACATATATCACTAAGTGCCAATCTCTATTGTATTTATCTTTCAATTTTTAGTTCTTGTATTTATCATGTGTACTTGATAACTATGAGAAATAGGATAAGTGGGAGAAATCTTCAGGAAGAAACTAGATTCCTGGGGTGGGGGTGGTCAAAAGCCCAGAAGATGCCACTATTCAATGTATTTGAATATATTTTTAAATGTGTGGGGTGGGAAAGAAACGAAGCAAGGAGGGACAAAAGGGAAGAAGCTAGAAAGGAAGCAGAAGAGGGATGGAGAGCGGGAGGGAGAGAAAAGGCAAGGAGAGGGGGAGAAAACAAGCCTGAGAAAACAATCTTCTTGGAAGTGAAAATGATTGAAGCTTTTTGGCTTTCTTTTCAGCATCAACCATATTATTTCACTTTATTTCACTTTAGAGGTTAATAAGAAAATACAGTAAATAATAAAGCATTAAGAAACAAAAGCATCAGGAGAAGAACTCTGAAACTAAGCAGAAGCTCTATTAAAAATAAAATTTTAAAACTTATTCTTTAAGTAAGAGGCAAACAAATGTGCAGCTGAATTTTTTGGTCTCAAACCAAAGCTGCATGTCCTAATCCATGACAGGTTCCAAGAGCTCCTCATTAAGTTCCATTATTCCAGGCCTTTAACTTTATACACAAAGGGACAATTACAACTGATTTGGATTTTCTGAAGATTTAAGAAGATTATTCCCTAACAATATTTTTTGTTTGTTTCTGAAACTAAAATGGTACTCTTGTGTCCAAATGTAAAAAGAATATATATATGAATTAACGACTTAAGGATTTATTCTTAAATAATTGGGGATACTAAAACCTTCCTGTGGATCAAATTGTTGAAAGGCAAAAGATAGACTGAAAGAATTTGACATAAAAAGTAGACACTGAACCAGTATCTGCCACCCTAATATATGCCTCCTTGGCAAATAGATTATTTTGAGCGAAATGCCAAGGAGCCCCTGCAAACCCTGGAAATGCTTTAGAAGGAAATTTACATTTGCAAAGATGTCTCCCTCTCCTGGACCAGGAAGAAGAGGACTCTTACACAACTCTTACCAGCAGAGAAGGCTCTGACTTGAATCTGCATAACAGAACTTGCTAAACAACCTTTGTTTCCCATACTTCTCCTGGTCACCTTCCCATAATTTGTGTCCCTCGCCCAGAAGCCCATTCCCAAAGCCCCTTTCCCTTTGTTGCCTAAGCTGATATATAAACCAAATTCTAACCACCCATTTGCGTTACTTATCACTGGGAGCTCCCATGTGTACACATGTGATGCACATGTTGATAAAACGCCTGTTTTTCTCTTGATAATCTATCTTTTGCCAAAATGTATAGGGCCTCAGCCATAGAACCTAAGATGGGTAGAAGAAAAAGACGTTTTTCCTTCCCTACAAAGCTAAAATTAGACATTCCACAATCATACAGAAGAATGTTCAATTCTTTTTAAAAATGTATCTTTATTGTTGAAAGTAAATATACGTATGTCTTCTTTTTTCTCCATTGACCCTCCATCCCACTCCCATCCTCCCCAGGCCTTTACCACAATTATGTTTAATGCTAAGGTAGAAAAGAGTTTACTATGAATTTTATGTATTTTATTTTATTTTAAATTTTTTTATTAGTCCTCATCCGAGAATATTTTTTCTCATTGATTTTTAGAGAGAGTGGGAGGGAGAGGTAGAGACAAAGAGAAACATCTATGTGAGAGAGACACATATGCACCTGACCAGGGCTGGAGAACCTGCAACCAAGGTACATGCCCTTGACTGGAATCGAACCTGGGACCCTTTAGTCCACAGTCCGACGGACGGTCTATCCACTGAGCCAAACTGGCTAGGGCCTTACTGTGGATTTTAAATGTAATCTGATCCTTAAGATTACATCCTCTCTAGCAGGAATTTGAAATTTCAGAGATAAAAATATCTAGTTCCTGATTTGAAAAAATGCTATGTCACTGTGAGCCTGCTGGACTGTATCTTAAACTCTGATACAGTGCATATTAAATGTTAGTGAAGCTTAACTACAGATAAAAGTCACAGCAGGTGCAAAAATTGGTAATAACACACTAAAAAAAAAAGGAGTTATAGCTTGACCAGTGTAGCTCAGTGGTTGAGCATAAACTATGAACCAGGAGGTCATGGTTTGATTCCTGGTCAGGGCGCATGCCCAGGTTGTGGCTTGATCCCCAGTGTAGGGTATGCAGGTGGCAGCTGATCAATGATTCGCTCTCATTATTGATGTTTCTAACTCTCTCTCTCCCTCTCCCTTTGCCTCTGAAATCAATAAAAAAATATATATTTTTTTAAAAAGTCAAAAAGAAGTTATTTCCACCCTAGCAGTAAATCAGACAAAAAGATAAATAAAAAACAAATTTCAAGTCATAAAAGAGTTATAATTTAATACTTTTGAATATTTAACTTGTATTTCTGGAGGATATTTTTGTTTTTATTATATTTTCCTGCCAATTTCCTTTTGTGCAGCTGTCTTTCCTTTGTTTATATAAATTTCTTGTACCTCCCAGGAAAGTTCTTTACAACATTAAAAAATAGTATACAATGTATTCATTCTAACTTTGCAAAACAGGCAGGTTTCCTTGGTGTAATTTATTAAATTTGGAGTAAACAACTTCATCCTAGAACCTAGTTAAATTATTTTTTAAATCATTTTGGCTGTATTTGTTAAGCAATAGAACATAAGACTCACTTTTCTTGTCTCTAAGTTTGAGTTGGAGATTTTCCTGTACATGTTTGCGGTCAGACAATTTGTGAGAATAGTTCAGCAAAAACATTTTTCTTTTCCAAACCATTAATAGTACATAACTTGGAAGTATAGTATAGTAGAAAGAGCATAGATTTGGGAATGACACAGACTTAGGTTTAAATTTCATAATACAAAGCCTTTTGGAGTTTCATTTCCTTCATTTTGAAATTGGAAATATATTGCCTATCTTGAAGTTTGTAGTAATGAACATAAAGTTCTTAACACATAGCAAGTAAATAATCAATAGATATGTTATTATAGTAAGTCCCAACACTTAACAAGTTCATTTTTGCTTATCTCCACAACAAAGGAAAACACATTCAAACATATATACCTACATAACACTATATAAATATTCTCTTGGGTCATGTTGTAAATATTGCAAAATGTAGGCACTTATGCTGGCAAAGAAAATCTAAGTTTATTACATTTAGAAATAGTGTTTATTGCATTTTAATAATAATCTAATAATATACAATAAATCTAAGTTTATTACATTTAGAAATATTGGGTCTTAGAAATTAAACAGTCATCCTAAATATCCTGTAACTACATAACATACCATGAGCACCGAAACAATTGGTTTTAAAAACAGGAAATATGTACAGACCTTAAAACCATGGACAAAACAGCTGGTTAAATAATGTGAGATGGTGGTTCAGATGTCCACTCAATGGGAGAGAACATATTTTTACATGAAATATTTCAGCGTTGTGCAAATCTGTCACGGGAAGGTAACTAGATTAATGTTTGGACAACAGGACAGATCTAAAACTATGGTAATCATGGACATTTAGTATTTGCAAAGGACCGTAAATAGAAAGCAAAAAAATGCAGATTAACTCTCAATGGCTCTTACAGCTTACCCTAATAGCAATAAAGCAAAGTGCTTCCCACAAGATTCGGAAGTGTTGTCAAAGAGAAAGCTGGAGGCTAGTTAAAGGCAGAAAGACAGGCTTTGCTCAGTGATTACACTGCAGTAGGAAGAGTTCAGCGTAAGCTGGGCTTTATTTCGATGTGCAGAGGGAGGGGAAGTAAGTAAGCCGAGAGGGAGAGGAAGGGAGCAGATGCCCCCCGCAGTGTGCATGGGGTGGGATGGAGGTGCAGGATGAAAAATCACAATGAGCTGGGTAAGAGGTGGAGGTCAATGCCACTAGGCCATCTGTGCCTGCAAACTAACAACTTATTGAAGCCAAGCTCCTCCCACAGAGGCCAGGAGACAGGGGCCCTGTCCTTCCTGATGATTGCATTTCAAAGGAATGGCTTTCAAGTCCTTGAAAAAGACTGTCCTTGGTTATAGGAGATACATATATATCTCCAAGGGACAGAGGAAGAATTTACAATAGTAAGTTTGTTTGTTTTGGTTAATAAGTGCTCTAAGACTGGGAGGGCTGGGGCCTAGCCTCAGGTATTAGCTGGGACAAGTGATGAATTGTTTTGGCAGCCTTGTGCTTTTCCACACAGGAGCTTTTCCACACAGATGACCTGGGTCATCTCAGAGACACCGCCTTAGGCTGCTAGAAGCCATGTTGGAGTTTGGTCTGGGAGAGAATCTTTGTCAACTATGACAAGGTAGCTCCGTCTATTTGAGGACAGCCGGTTTCAGGACATACGTTCACCTGCGGCAAAGTGGTGCACTGCTCATTTTAGCAAGCTGGCCAACAAATGCAGGCCATCATTCACAGAAAGGAAGAAGCAAGAAAAAAAAGGGCATAAGCACAACAAAACAAAAGCGATCCAGCCGTCCTTGTGGGAAAGAAAATGTAAAACAGAAACGACTCTATCAGTTACATGTTTATGGAATCAACTTTGGGCGTAAAATTATTCTGCGGTTCTGTGGGCCATGCAGAGGTAAATAGATCATTAGTCCTGCATTCAAAAGTCTAACATCCAAGAATGTTTACAAAAGACATCGAGTGGCTGAATGGATAAAAAAACATGACCCATACATCTGCTGTCTACAAGAAACCCACCTCATTAGAAGGGACTCACACAGACTGAAAGTGAAAGGATGGAAAAATATCTTTCAGGCAAATGGAAAGGAAAAGAAAGCTGGGGTAGCAATACTTATATCGGACAAAATAGACCTCAAAGTGAAGGCCTTAACAAGAGATAAGGAAGGCCACTTCATAATACTAAAGGGATCAATACAACAAGAAGATATAACCCTGGTAAACATATATGCACCCAATGTAGGAGCACCCAAATTCATAAAAAAACTCCTGGAAAATATCAAAGGAGAGATCGACAACAATACAATCATAGTAGGGGGCTTTAATACACCATTGACAGCACTGGATAAGTCCTATAGACAAACAATCAGCAAAGATACAGCAATCCTAAATGACTCACTAGATCAGATGGACTTAATAGACATCTTCAGAACACTTCACCCCAAAGCCAGAGAATATACGTTCTTCTCAGGTGCTCATGGGACATATTCAAAAATAGACCACATATTGGGTCACAAGCAAAGTATCCCCAAATTCAAGAAGATTGAAATCATAAAAAGCGTCTTCGCAGACCACGATGGCATAATATTAGAAATAAACTACAATAAAAACAACCCAAAATACTCAAACACCTGGAAGCTGAATAGCATGCTATTAAATATTGATTGGGTTACCAATGAGATCAAAGAAGAAATTAAAAACATCCTGGAAACTAATGACAATGAAAACACAACAATCCAAAACCTATGGGACACATTGAAAGCAGTCCTGAGAGGGAAGTTTATAGCTCTACAGGCCTATCTCAAAAAACAAGAAAAAATGGTAGTAAATCATCTAACTCTACAACTCAAAGAATTAGAAAGAGAGCAACAAGAAAACCCCAGAGTGAGCAGAAGGAAGGAGATAATAAAGATTAGAGCAGAAATAAATGACATAGAGACCAAAAAAACAATACAGAAAATCAATGAAACCAAGAGCTGGTTCTTTGAAAGGATAAACAAGATTGATAAACCTCTAGCCAGACTCACCAAGAAGCAGAGAGAGAGGACCCAAATAAATAAAATCAGAAATGATAGAGGCGAAATAACAACAGACCCCACAGAAATACAAATGATTGTTAAAAAATACTATGGACAGCTCTACTCCAACAAACTAGACAACCTGGAGGAAATGGACAAATTCCTAGAAAAATACAACATTCCAAAACTCAATCAGGAAGAATCTAAAAATCTCAACAGGCCAATAACTATGGAAGAAATTGAAGCAGTCATCAAAAAGCTTCCATCAAACAAAAGCCCAGGACCAGACGGCTTCACAGGGGAGTTTTACCAAACATTCAAGGAAGAACTAAAACCTATCCTCCTCAGACTACTACAAAAAATTCAAGAGGAAGGAACACTTCCAAGCTCATTCTATGAAGCCAGCATCACCCTAATACCAAAACCAGGTAAAGACAACACAATGAAAGAGAATTACAGGCCAATATCCCTCATGAACATGGATGCCAAAATCCTCAACAAAATCTTAGCAAATCGGATCCAGCAGTACATCAGAAAGATCATACACCATGACCAAGTAGGATTTATCCCAGGGATGCAAGGATGGTACAATATCCGCAAATCAATAAACGTGATACATCACATAAACAAATTGAAAGAAAAAATCCACATGGTCATATCAATTGATGCAGAAAAAGCATTTGACAAAATTCAACACCCATTTTTGATAAAAACTCTCAGCAAGGTGGGAGTAGAAGGATCATACCTCAACATAATAAAAGCCATATATGACAGGCCCACAGCCAACATCATACTCAACGGACAAAAACTAACACCATTTCCCCTAAGAACAGGAACAAGACAGGGATGCCCCCTCTCAACACTCCTGTTCAACATAGTACTGGAAGTGTTAGCCATTGCAATTCGGCAAGAAGAAGAAATAAAAGGCATCCAAATTGGAAAAGAGGAAGTAAAACTGTCCTTATTTGCAGACGACATGATATTATACATACAAAACCCTAGAGATTCCATCAAAAAGCTACTAGACTTAATACATGAATTTGGCAATGTAGCAGGATACAAAATTAACCTCAAGAAATCTGAGGCATTTCTATACACCAATAGTGAACTTTCAGAAAGAGAGATTATAAAAACAATCCCGTTTACCATTGCACCGAAAAAACTAAGCTACCTAGGAATAAACTTAACTAAAGAGGTAAAAGACCTCTACTCAGAAAACTACAGGACGTTGAAAAAAGACATAGAGGAAGACATAAACAGATGGAAGAACATACCGTGTTCATGGATTGGTAGAATCAACATCATCAAAATGTCCATACTACCCAAAACAATCTATAAATTCAACGCACTTCCCATTAAAGTACCAACAGCATACTTCAGAGATCTAGAACGAACTTTCCAAAAATTCATCTGGAATAAAAAAAGACCCCGAATAGCTGCAGCAATCCTGAAAAAGAACAAAGTAGGTGGGATCTCAATACCAGATATCAAGTTGTATTACAAAGCCACTGTTCTCAAAACTGCCTGGTACTGGCACAAGAATAGGCATATAGATCAATGGAATAGAAGAGAGAGCCCAGAAATCGGCCCGAACCAATATGCTCAATTAATATTTGACAAAGGAGGCAAGAACATACAATGGAGCCAAGATAGTCTCTTCAATAAATGGTGTTGGGAAAATTGGACAGATATATGCAAGAAAATGAAACTAGACCACCAACTTACACCATACACAAAAATAAACTCAAAATGGATAAAGGACTTAAATGTACAACAGGATACCATAAAAATTCTAGAAGAATCCAAAGGCAAGAAAATCTCAGACATATGCCGAAGCAATTTCTTCACTGATACAGCTCCTAGGGCACTTGAAACTAAAGAAAAAATGAACAAATGGGACTACATCAAAATAAAAAGCTTCTGCACAGCAAAAGAAACCATCAACAAAACAACGAGAAAACCCACTGTGTGGGAAAACATATTTGCCAATGACATATCTGATAAGGGCCTAATCTCCAAAATTTATAGGGAACTCATACAACTTAACAAAAGAAAGATAAACAATCCAATCAAAAAATGGGCAAAGGACCTAAATAGACACCTTTCAAAAGAGGACATCCAGAAAGCCAAGAGACATATGAAAACATGCTCAAAGTCACTAATCATCCGAGAGATGCAAATCAAAACAGCAATGAGGTACCATCTCACACCTGTCAGACTGGCTATCATCAACAAATCAACAAACGACAAGTGCTGGAGAGGATGTGGAGAAAAAGGAACACTTGTGCACTGCTGGTGGGAATGCAGACTGGTGCAGCCACTATGGAAGACAGTATGGAGTTTCCTTAAAAAACTGAAAATGGAACTCCCATTTGACCCTGTGATCCCACTTCTAGGAATATATCCCAAGAAACCAGAAACACCAATCAGAAAGGATATATGCACCCCTATGTTCATAGCAGCACAATTCACCATAGCTAAGATCTGGAAACAGCCTAAGTGCCCATCAGTAGATGAATGGATTAGAAAACTGTGGTACATCTACACGATGGAATACTATGCTGCTCTAAAAAGGAAGGAACTCTTACCATTTGCAACGTCATGGATGGAACTGGAGAGCATTATGCTAAGTGAAATAAGCCAGTCAATAAAGGAAAAATACCACATGATCTCACTCATTCGTGGACAATAGAGACCATTATAAACTTTTGAACAATAATAGATACAGAGGCAGAGCTGCCTCAAACAGATTGTCGAGCTGCAGCGGGAAGGCCGGGGAGGGTTGGGGGGCAGGAGGTAGGGGGGTAAGAGATCAACTAAAGGACTTGTATGCATGCATATAAGCATAACCAATGGACATAAGACACTGGGTGATAGGGGAGGCTAGGGGACTGTCTAGGGCGGGGAGATAAAATGGATACATATGTAATACCCTTTGTAATACTTTAAGCAATAAAAAAAAAAAAAAGAAAAAAAAAGGCATCTTAAAAAAAAAAAAAAAAAGATTAACTACCTTGTCATTGGACTTCAAGATTCTGGGAGTGGACACACTGACCACATACTCTGCAGCCCTCATCCTGCTACACCCTCCCTGCTGCACACAGCTTTTCTTCCCTATCCCTATGAGCCAACTGGTGGGAGATGTTGGGGCAGTTTTTTAAGGTGCCATACTTGCTACCCTCTGCTACTGACAACTAGAATAAATAAATGCTCATAAAAGAAAAAAAAAAAAAAAAGAATGTTTACAAATAGCTTTAATATGAAGTGGCATATGATAAGCAACGATGTGACCACAGGCATGTGTCCCGCAACTGGATAAGCTCAGCCTGGCCCCATCTAACAGCTGGAATGTAAGTTACACCTCAGCGGTCTTCCAACCAGAGGTAAGGAAACCAGGCAGGCTTTCGTGAATTCTTCTAGCCAACAGTCATTGTTTAACAGCAGCCAGCACACCCAGGAGTACATTTCAAGGCACTTCTCTTCTCTGCATCTGCTGGCAAACCAGCTCCACTCGCCTCAGGGCAGTTCTCTGAAAAGGAGTCCTGGATACTGAAAACACATCTCAGGCACCTCCCACTTCTCAGAGAAAACATAAGCAGATATGCTGGAAGTCAGGGCGGAGCAGCAACTTGCCCAATAAATCCAGGATATTTATTACAAAGATTGGCCTAGAAAAGCGGTGACCAAGATGATCAATGCTCATCAATTAGCAACTTTTATTTTTAACAGTAGTTCCAGTACTCACCCTACAAAAAAAAAGAATGTATTCTGTATAAGTATGTGTATGAATACATAGCTACCTATAAATCTACTTTTTTAATGATTGGAAAGTATTTGACTCATTGACCCACTGATGAACATTTCTATCATTGCTTTACTTTTTGTAACAAACTATGTTCAATAAATACATGTGTCTTGGAAGACATGTCCATATATGTACACAGAAAAAAAATTCTAATACTGAGATTGCTGCATGACAGGGAATGTACATTTTTATTTTTGTAGCTATTGCCAAGTTGTTCACCAGAAATACTGCACCACTTTAGCCTCCCACCATCAATGTATCAGAATTCCTGTTCACCACATCCACACTGAGTTACCAATTAAATAAGTAGATCACCAATCTCAATAGTTTTGTTTATCGGAAAGTAAAAAAAAAAAAAGTTGCTTAATTTACATTTACTGATGAATGGTTGATCATTTTTTATGTTTATTAGTCTTTTATATTTTTCCCTTTAAAATGCTTCCTCATATTCCTTGATCACTTTCTATTAGTTTTCATTCCATCATCACTGTATTATGAATCAGCTGCAGTTCAATATCTCAACCATAATTTTAACAGGCCTTTGTGTATTTACTAACAGATATGGTATACTTGTCATTTCCTATTGTTGACTCTGAGAGGGAATATACCTGCCAAAAGGACTCCTTCTGGTTAATCAGGTTCATACTCAGAGTCCAGCAACCATTGTTTGCAGAGGCCTCCCATGCACACTGCGTATCAGGGGAAAGCAGCAGACTGAGCTGTGGAGGCTCCTGCATGGCACCCCTGCCCATCCCACCCCACCCCACCCCACCCCACCCCACCCCACCCCACCCTTGTGAAGGAAACCGTATTTTGACCACTGGGCTGAGAACTGCCCCATCCAATCAGAGCTGCACAGCTATATTCTCATTTGCATCTTTACCAACCAATCAGAGCATCAGAGCAGCTCCATAATGACCAATGAGAACACAGGACTCCAATCAATCAGGGCAGTGCTATTTGAACAATCAAAGTGCAAAGTTGGATCTCTCATTTGCATAAAAATGGACAGATCGATTATTAAAACAGCAAACAAAGATGTTATGACTCCCCACTCATTTTAACCACAGTACTAAATTGTAGATTCATAAAGCAGCTAATGAATGATGGTAGCATAGAAAAAATTGTTTTAAAAGGCCCCTAAGAAACTTAAGACAAGATTCAAATAGGAACTGCCAATCATTTCACACTGTGCTCTCTTATTATTTTTGTTAATCCTCACTGAGGATATTTTTCCATTGCACCTTAGAGACAGTGGAAAGGAGGGTGGGGAGAAAGAGAGAGAAACATCCATGTGAGAGAGACATCAATTGCTTGCTGCCCCAACATGCCGGAGCTGATGCTCTAACCATTTAGCACACTGGCCAGGGCACACTGTGCTTTCTTTTTGTTAACATGCTCCTGCTCCCTCAATTGTGCAAATGTCCCTATTGTCAGAAAGTTCTTACTTCTTTTGTTTTTATCTGTCACTTATTCCTTCAATTAATTTTTATCAAGAACCTAGTAGATGCCAAGGAAACATACTGATCAAACAAATGTTACCTTCCTTCAAGCTGCTCAGTGTGATGAGTGAAAGAGAGAAGGAAATAAAATATTAAAGTATGCCATGTTAAATTCTATGAAAGCCGTTAGCTCATAGGGACAGAGCAAGAAGGAAAGAATTTGAAAAACCTTTTCAGGAAATGTAAACTGGCACAGCACAGAGCTTTTTCAAAAAATTAAAAAGAGAACTACCATATCATTAGCATCGCACTTAATGCATGTATCTGGGGGAAAAATGAATCACTGTTCAACTAGATATCTGTACCCCCATGTTCACTGCTGCTTTTTACACAGTAGCCAAGACATGGAAGCAGCCTAAATGCTTGTTGATGGGTGAATAGATAAAGAAAATGTGGTATATATGTACATTGGAGTATTATAGAACCATTAAATGAGGGGGGGAAAAGAAGGAAATCCCACCTTTTATGACAACACGGATAAACCATAAGGACATTACGCTAAGTGAAATAAGTCAAACAGAAAAACATCAATACTGTATGATCTCACTTGTGTGCTGAATCTTAAAATGCCAAACTCATAGAAACAGAGTACACTGGTGGTTTCCAGGGGCTGGAGTTCAGGAAATTTAGGAGATGTTGGTCAAAAAATATGAACTTCCAGTGTAAGATGAAGAAGTTCTGGGGATCTAATGTCCAGCATGGTGACTAGAGTTAACAATTCGGTATTGCACACTTGGAAGTTCCTAAAAAGAGTAAATCTTAAAAGTTCTCACCACACAAAATAATACAAAAACATAGTAGCCATGTCAGGTGATGGATGTGTGGTCTAATCTTATTATGATGACCATTTTGCAATACATACATGCGTCAAATAATCACGTTTAGATCTTAAACTTAAACAGCGTTATATGTCAGTTATATTCAATAAAGCTGGGGGTTGGAACTGGAGAAAGAAAAACCTTCCAAAACTTGAGAATTATAAGGAACTATCCAGCAAAGGAAGGAAAAGGCATTGTTATAGGCAGAAGAAAAGGCAAAGACCCAGGAAACGAGGGACAACAGAGAATCACAAGTAGCTGGACATGGAACAAGGCAGAAAATGTTGTTACAGGGCTTGTCAAAGACATTATCAAACTTTTACTTTAAAAAGATCACATTTTGCCATTTAGAAATACAAAAAATATGAACAATGTTCAGCTATCCAATGTAAACACAACTTTCAAAGTCTAAGGAAATTGATTCAGACTCTACTGCTATCTATTGGTCTTTTGTCTTGACTTTGCAAGGGATTTTTTGTGTGGATGGTCGCTGCATTTCTGCAAGAAATTAATTCTAGAGACCACAGTGGATTTTTCCAAGGACTTGCTATCTCATAAAATATCTATAAGCCTAGGAATGCTGAAAACTGAGAAAAGTGTTGGGCAAAACTATGTGCCTTAACTTGAGTATTGGCCTCGAGAGTTATTCCCATTTTTTTCTGTCATAATGTACTCAAATGATGTCCTCATTTTTAAGTTCTGTACCTTGGGCACTTATCTCTTACTCTTTAAGTCAGTGGTTCACAGCCTTCTGGCCCTTTAAATACAGTTCCTCATGTTGTGACCCAACCATAAAATTATTTTCGTTGCTACTTCATAACTGTAATGTTGCTACTGTTATGAATAATCCTATCTAATAATAGACAAACATGGTAATTAACCGTACCTCCAACATGCTTCCCATCGGCTAATCAGGGTGATATGCGAATTAACTGCCAACCAAGATGGTGGCCGGCAACCAGGCAGCTGAAGCAAACAGGAGGCTTGCTTGCTCCAGTGATGGAGGAAGCCAAGGTTCCCCGCCTGCAACTGCCGGCCTCTGAGCTGCACTCTAAGAAACAATGTTGCAATTATAGAAGCTAAACAAACCCCAGAAACCTGCTTTCAACCAGCCGGGCCTCAGAGCTGGAGCTGCAACAGTGTTTCAATTATAGAAGCCAAACAAACCCAGATACCTGCTTTCAGCAGCCAAGGTGTCAGAGCTGGAGCCGAGCCTCAGAGCTAAAGCCGGCTCTCAGTTCCAGTGACAACCATAGAAGGTAAATAAATCCCAGAATAAAAAAGAAAAAAAGAAAAAAAGGGGAGGTTGGGAGCTTCAGTCACCCGCCAGCCTGAAAATGGCCCTCAGCCTCTCACCCAGACTGGCCAGGCACCCAAGCAGGACCCCTACCCTGATCCAGGACACCTTTCAGGGCAAACCAGCCATCCCCCACCCATGCACCAGGCCTCTATCCTATATAGTAAAATGGTAATATGCAAACTGACCCTAACAGCAGAAGGACTGGGAATGACTGGTCACTATGACACACACTGACCACCAGGGAGCAGATGCTCAATGCAGGAGCTGCCCCCTGGTAGCCAGGGTACTCTCACATGGGAGGAGCTCTGCTCAGCCACAAGCCAGGCTGATGGCTACCAGTACAGCGGTGGTGATGGGAGCCTCTCCTGCCTCCTCAGCAGCACTAAGGATGTCCAACTGCAGTTTAGGCCTGCTCCCTGCTGGCAAGTGGACATCCCCCGAGGGCTGCCGGGCTGCCAGAGGGATGTCTGATTGCCATCTTAGGCCCAGTCCCCCGGGGAGCGGGCCTAAGCCAGCAGGTGGTCATCCCCTGAGGGGTCCCAGTCTGCAAGAGGGCACAGGCGGGGCTGAGGGACCACCCCTCCCCCCCCCCGAGTGCACAAATTTTTGTGCACCAGGCCTCTAGTAATGTAAATAATCTGATATGCAGGATGGTCTTAGGAGACCCCTGTGAAAGGGTCGTTCAACCCCCAAAGGGGTCACGACCCACAGGTTGAGAACTGCTGCTTTAAGTGCTCACAGTCAAATCCACTGAGCAAAGCCATCTGACAAGGAGCTGTTGCCATCCTTCCGTCAATACAGATCCTGCGTTGCATAATACAGCTTTTCAGGCAGTGACCTTTTCCTTACAAGCCACACCCAGGCTGTATAATGACTCAGGAGAGGAATAGTTCAAACTTGTCTAACATGACAACCAAATAATTCAACACAAGTAGGAAAAGGTAGCAGAAAATGCAGCAGAACTGGATATTTTTAAGCTTTTGAAGGCTGCTTCATCTATTTAATCTACTCCACGTATTTGGTGAGTTCCACTGGTTGACAGGAGAGATTAGGAAAGCCTGGTACTGTGGTTTCTTCCGGATGATTGTTAGCTGTGGCAGCAAACAGTCCTTATCACGTCGCCTTGGCACATGCTCTCTGGAAGTGACGACTAGCGGTGAGGCACTACTAGAAATGTTTGCCACCAGGTACCTGGATGAGAAACAGAGAAGACTGTTGATAACCCTGACTTGCCTAAAATGTTAGAGCCATTTATTCAGGTCACTGAGGCCACAGGGCCGTGGGATCTCTGCTTTGAAAACTGACTCCAGAATACATGAGCAGGAAATTCACACACACAAAGATGAAAATTATAGATAAACACATAGATAAATGTACATCCTCCTGGGCAATGAAAAGGTTGTAAATTTGAAACAATGATATGGACTATTTTAGCCCATCCTAAATAGGGCAGATGTTTTAGGTTACTTTTGTTCACTAATGTATCCCAGACTCTAAAAAAATATTTGGTGAATGATTGCAAAATTGCAATACTCAAATATTAACCATCATGTAGTGAAACCAGAATATTCACACACTGCTTGAAGCATAGTAAACTAAGCAATTCTTTTCAAAGATGTATCAAAAGAAGTTAAGATTATCGTCACTATGATTTAGTAAACCTTCTCCTGGAAATTAATTTTATGGAAGCCAGAGAGCTTCATGTATAAACCTGTTAATATTAGCAGTATCCATTAAAGAAAATCTCATTAAAAATTTACACATCTCACTCTATGAGAATGTTCAAATCCAATTATGGCTCATCAGTTAGATAAAATATTACATATGAAAAAAATAATTATGAACTGATGAAAAATAATTATATAATAAGGAAATATGCATTTTAAAAATTATACTAGAGGCCTGATGGACACAAAAATGATTATATAATAAGGAAATATGCATTTTTACAGTTATACTAGAGGCCCAGTGCATGAAATGTGTGCACTGGGGGGGTGTCCCTCAAGTCAGCCTTCACTCTCTCCAATCTGGGATCCCTCTCACAATCCAGGACTGCTGGCTCCCAACCGCTCGCCTGCCTGCCTGCCTGATTGCCCCTAACCGCTTCCCTGCCAGCCTGATCACCCCCTAACCACTCCACTGCCAGCCTGATCAACGCCAAACTGCTCCCCTGCCAGCCCGGTCACCCTCAACTGCCCTCCCCTGCTGGCCATCTTGTGGTGGCCATCTTATGACCACATGGGGGTGGCCATCTTGTGGGAGGGTGTGATGGTCAATTTGCATATCACCTCTTTATTATATAAAATGTAATATTTTTGCATATGGATAAATGATGAAAATGAATGTGAAAATAAAAATTTTACATAGGATACTATAGTTGATTGATACATTTTTAAAATAAAATAATCTTTAATTGTTTTACATTATTTTTAAAGAGATGAATGAGAAATTGATATTCTTCTGCTTGTTTTTTCAATTACCATTGACATACAGTATTATATTCGTTTCAGGTATAAATCATAATGATTAGACATGTATATAACTTACAAGAAGTTCACCCAGATAAGCTATCCTTCTGATTTTAATTTTTATGTATCATGTTTAAAATTGTCAGTCTCCATCTCTCATGCAATTGGTGAGGGGATGGGGGAAGGGGATGTATTTCTTCCAGAAGGAATCTTGATTATGACATAGCTATGATGGAACCATATATCTACATGAGATGTACATGCCAGGATACTACAAATGGAGAAAAGACTGGAAAAATAGACAGAAAAATTATATCCTCTTTACCTGCCACATTGGAGTTGCAAAGAGTGCCTGAGTTCTAACTAGATTATCTCCGAGTTCCTCTTTTAAGCCACATCACAGGCACTGAAAAAAAATACGATCTCACCTGACTAAATGAAAATGATATAAGTAACCCTGTTGTCAATAAGACAGAGTATGCACATCTCACTGTCTCTTCCACTGATTTGCTACCAAGGGGTCAACTTAGGTGACTGGGGAAGTTATCCCAGAAGCCCAAAAGAGAGTGTGACCATTCCGTATTGCTTCTGATGGACTCAATAAAGCTCATTAAGATATGGACCTCACACTTGTGACCTAATGAAGTCTATTTTGACAGTTTTTGCACAGCTGGTTTTTCAGGTGATGGCATCTTTAGCAAAGTATTTTCATAATGTTAAGGGTATTTTTCCTGAGCAAATGATGTACTCAAGAGGTGAGTTAAGGAAAACCAGAACCCAGAATATTTCCACAATCATGAGCAATAAAATTTTTTTGGCTAAGGTCAGAGATGAGAATCATAGTTCTGTATTATTTGGAGAATAATACAGGCATTTTATCACAAGCTTATATTTATAAATGTCTGTCTCTTTCATGGCTTAAATTATATAGATGGCAAATGTTATTGAATACAATAGATGATTGAGTAATCCACCTGGAAGCTATTTCTAATCAATATTAATATGATGGCTAAGTATAACATATGGTCAGTAATGAAAGGTCTTGATGTATTTTAAAAATTAGTGCTTTTGATTTTAGAGACACTAAAATGAGGGCAAGTGTCTTAAATAATACATTTTTTATGAAATATCTGAATATATAATTCCACTTAAGATAAGTGAGGAAATGCTTTAACATGGCAGACTTACATAGCAGGGAGGCAATCTGGATGTTGGGGCTTAACATTTTGCAACAAAGAAAAAAGATTGAAAATGCCACATGTCTGCTGTCTCAAACTGTCCATGCTTTATCAAATGAGAGCATTTTAGTTCCCTGGCGAGTCCTTCCTCTCTTGTTAACCCATGTGAACACTAAGCTTTAATTGGGAACTCATTCTTAAATCTCTAGGGACTTTCAAGCACTAATTTTGACATTTGCAGGGTGGAAAATTCTAACAACGGAATGACTATCAGCTAATGAACCGTGACTCACCCAGACTTACAACATAACTTTGTGGTTCTAGTCATGTGCTGAAAATAAAAACTGGAAGCTGATCTAGTGAGTGGTGGCCACAGCCCCTGACCCAGGCTTATTCTTGTTCATTATGAGGAATGCCCTTGGATGGGTCCCCCCGACTGGGAAGGAATGCCACTGGGTGTCAGGCTTCCTTTAAGTAACTTATAATGAAAAGATTCCTTAAAAAGAAAAAGTACTATCACTACTATATCATTCTTATTCATTAATAATATGTGAATGTGACAAATCCCCCAAAAAATGAAATAGTAAAGAAGATTTTATCACTGTACTGCTAATCTTCCTTTGAATCCAGCTTTCAATTAGGAGTGTGTGTGTTCCTTCTTCTCACTTGAACAGATTAAGCTTTGAGCCCGGCCGGTGTGCTCAGTGGTTGAGTGCCAACCTGTGAACCAGGAAGTCACGGTTCGATTCCCAGTCAGGGCACATGCCCGGGTTGTGGGCTCCATTCCCAGTAGGGGACATGCAGGAGGCAACCGGTCCATGATTCTCTCATCATTGATGTTTCTATCACTCTCTTCCTCTCCCTTCCTCTCTGAAATCAACAGAATGCTTTGAAAAGGCCTGATTACATTGGAGAGTTTCATATATGCTTTCCTCCCCCTCTAACACACTGGTATCTGTTACTGCAAAGCACATCAGGATGGTGGCGTACGTTGCCAACATCTTTGTGGAGAATATTACCCTTCCAGAGGTGTGACAGCCCAGAGCTTACAAAGCACCCAGATCCACATGGGCCAAAGTGCCCATTACATTGTCTTCCTTGAACCAGATCTATGCTGTGGAAACCTGTGGTAGAATTATTAAAAGCACAAGCTCTGGATTCAGACAGCCCCCTTGTTAGCTGTATAGGAGTTGGCAAATTGCATAACCCCCTGACCCTCTGCTGTCTCATCTATAAATTGCAAACAATGCTGATTAAATGATACCTTACTATCAAAGTGTTCACTGCAATGCCTGGCACTTAGCAAGTACTGATAAATTGTTACAATTCCACTGAGAAACCAAGGGAAATGCATCATTAAGGCCTTCTTTTTTGGCATCTTAAGGAGTTGTTCTTCCTGTTTTCTCCACTGTCTGATCATACACTCAGAGGGAGGAGGTCCAAATTGTCTCTCTGCAGCTCTATTTCCAGGCTCTTTTGCATAGCTGATGACATTCAGTTTGCATTTTGCAAAGTAAGACAATCACCTAATGGTATTTACCTTTTTATTCTTTGACATCTTCATGGACTCAGAATGCTCCAGTCCCTGTGGCATCTGTGCACTCGCCACCTCTACCTCCAATTACAGCATCAGCTGACATCAGTAACAATAAGGCTCGTGATTGGAGGAAGCCTGTTTGACAAGGTATGGGCAGCTACCTCCTCAGCAGACTTCCGTGTATAAGAGGCCCCTCTGTTTTCAGTCTAATGATTTTAGAAAAAAATAGCGTCTTATACATGGAAAAAATACGGTAGCTGATGCTGATTGACTTGGAATAAATTTGTTACTCTTAGATTAAATGAGTGTCTATAGTAATATTATCTAATGTCTAATGAGAGAGTGACTTGGTTATATCTAGGAAGATACAAGAAATTTAAAAGAAATCGATACATGTGCCTAAAAAACACATTCTTGCCATAATTTTACCCCATCATTGAAAAGGGGAAAAAAGCATAGAACCCTGCCTCAGTGAATGGCTCCCCTGGCTTTTGATTTGCCATCAATGGAGGATAGGTGTCCAAACTACTGTCCAGTTCCCCCATGTGAGCACCGTGAGGCCAGAGCATGGACAGGGAGGTATCCTGTGGCACGATGGCAATCTCCTGTCTGCAACTGCAGAGAAGATGGGGGAAAAGTGAACTCAATTCAATGTGTAGGTTATAACAGCATAGGGGCTCTCCTGTCTGAATACAGTTAAAATGTGCAGGAGAACACTGAGTTGACTTAAAATGTCCTTTCTGTGTCATTAGTTGAGTAAAAAGCTCTCTCTTAGGTTTTCCAGGGTGGGACAAAAGTTGATTTACAGTTATGAATAAATGAGACAGAGTTTATTCTTGTATCTTTAATTATTAATTATTATATCATTTTCCATATGAACAACTGTAAACCTACTTTGGCAACATTCTGTATTTCAGTCAAACTTCCAATTAGGTAATAAAATTATATTATTTAACATTTTATTTAATAACACTAATTTAATCAATACAAAATTGTAATATATCTCACACATATACTATAATATATATATGTATATATATATACATATATGTCATATATATAGCATATATAGTTATTGGAGTACTGCCAATTAGCATACCAAACACCCTATGAGAGCCCAGTATTATCTGATGCTGATGTTAAAGATTAAACTCTGGAATGCCCCATTCAAAATCAGTTTTCCATGGCTGCTGTTTCATTTGCGGTGATAATGTAATTTGGTTTTGGAATACATGGCAAGCACCATGGTACAAGAGGTCAAACTAAGTTTCCATTTTTGTTTTGGAAAGAGTCAAGTGGAGGATCAGGAAGAATATCTTAATAACATCCTATTTTTGTGGACACATTTGAGTTTATTTTCAAAAATCCATGGAAACCCTTCTTGGAAAAATCTAGTCAAGAAGTTCAATTTATCTTAAGAATATATTTAGTAACTACAAGACTTTTTTAAAAAAAATCTGTGTGAATCATATGTATATTATAAATAAGACCAAATTGAAAGTAAATGAATTTATATGTTTGTATTTAACTTAGAATTGAAGCTGACCAATAAAATCCATTAAAATAACATTTTGGCAGTTTGATTCAAATTGAGCTAGGGCTAAACTGGCAAAAACAGATTTCGTCAATCCCAGATCACTACAAAGTAGGAAAATGTCTGTTTTAAATAGTCCCTACTGAATGAAAATTAATTTTTCTTAGACTTCACAAAATACACTTCTTTTCCATACTCTGAATACAGTTGGAGATGCTAAAATGCAACCAATAATCTTGTCTTCCTTATATTTCTTTTAACACCATTCTGGTCACGAAATCTAAGAAAGAGTCTCTGAGGAAAACCTCCATAGAATTTGTTTCTCTTACCTCTAGCTCTCTCTACCTTTACTGGAATTTCTTGGTTTCTGTTAGTTTACATTTCCCTTTCCCAATCACACTGAACTCATACAATGAACGCACTGATATCCTACCCCTGAAATCCACTGACTTCAGAGCCCCCACTGCCATGTTTTTATTATCCACATCAGTAAATTACCACATTCCTCCAGAGGTCTCCAACCAGGCAGAGATGAAAGGATCCAGACACAGAGAGTGAAGTCAGGCAGTAGAACCACCCTGAAGCGCCCCTGCTCTTTTCCCAGAGTTTCCCCAAGGTCAAATGAAAGAAAGCACCAACTGCCCTAGCTGGTTTGGCTCAGTAGATAGGACATCCGACCATGAACTGATGGGTCCTGGGTTCAATTCCGGTCAAGGGCACATATCTCAGTTGCAGGCTCAATACCCGTCCCTGTCAGGGCACATAAGGGATGTGTCTCCCTCACATCAGTGTTTCTCCCTCTCTCTCTCTCTCTCTCTCTCTCTCTCTCTCTCTCTCTCTCTTTCTCTCTCTCTCTCTCTCCCTCTCCCTCCCTTACACTATCTCTAAAAATCAACGGAAAAATATCCTTGGGTGAGGATTACATAAATAAATAAATAAATAAATAAATAAATAAATAAATAAATAAAGTAAATAAATTAAAGAAAGCACCAACTCCGCTAATGAAAATACATTAGCAACTCTGGCTAATTTATGTTGACTGATTTCATTACTGATTCATGAGTTCCGCACTATAGGCTCCATTCATTTAATCTTTGCTATCTTTGGTAACAATTAAAAAACAAACCCAAAAAGTGTGTGAACAAAGATATTCATAGATGTATTGTTTCCAACAGGAAAAAGTGAAAAATACTATTTTCTAACAAAAAAATCATTTGAATTACAGTATATAATTATTGTCAAATATATACTACATATACTATATGTATAATATACACAGTTATGTTATATGTTATGTCATTAAAATATTTACATAAAATGTTTATTCAATAATTTTTAAAATAGTACAATGAAAAAAATTGTTTTCACTAAGATTACAATTATGAAAAAAATATATTCATCAAAGCAACCTGAAAGGAATAAACAAAAAGGTTAGTTCCTGGGATTGCAGGTAATTTTCCCTCTCATTTGTAAGCATCATTTTGTATTATTTTACTAGAAATAAACAAAGAAATATAGGAAAACACAACTCACTATTATGTAGATCAGATTTAAACAAAATAGTTAAAAATTTCATTTAAGAGAAATAATCACAAAAGTTTTCAATAAGTAGAATGGATTTTGCTTACTTGCTTTAGATAAGCAACTGGTGGTCAGGCCTGACCTTTATATTCTTGTAGTTATTTACCCACCACTGCTCCATGTAATCCTGCCCTCCTACATCAGGCTGCCATGATGATTTCAAAAGCCTGGCGAGTTTTTTTTCCACTTGTTCTTCAATAAGTTCTTATAGCATCTTGGTCACTGAGGTGGTTCATATGACAGAGTGAGACTGGGTCTGGGAAAATTCAACTGGGTCTGGGTCCTGGAAAACTTTATCAGAAGGCCAATGGTACCTATCATTTTTATAGGTGAATGAAATACCATTGTTCTAAATTAATAACTTTCCGTTGTAAGAATCCCTTGGGGTTCTGACATCCCAGACCATAGAATTCCTTTGCCCAATGAGCATGGGGAACATTTCCTCTCCTTTGGTTTTCTCCCTAAAAATGTTTTCATTCACATGCCATCAAATTTTAATAATTTCTTTCAAATGGAATGGAAACTGTTCTGTCCCATAATAACAGTCTGTTTAAGCTGCTGTAACAAAATACCATAGAGTGAGTGGCTGAAGCCATAGAAATGTATTCTCTCACAGTTCTGGAAGCTAAGTCCAACATCAGCGAGTCAGCATGGTCGTTTTCTGATGAGAGCTCTCTTCTTGGCTTACAGACAGCTGCCTTATCACTGTCTTCATGCCACTGGGAAGGAAAATTCTCCGGTGTTTTTTTCTTTAAAAGCACTAGTCTCATCATGAGGATCTCACCCTCATCACCTCATCTAATTACTTCCCAAAGACCCCATCCTTTAATACCATTGCATTGGCGGTTAGGGATTCAACAGATCAAGATGGAGAGGACACAATTCAGTCCACAGCACCATCAACAACCCTGATTTTGCCCGGCCATTGTGGCTCAGTGGTTGAGAATTGACCTATGAACCAGGAGGTCATGGTTGGATTCCTGGTTGGGGCACATGGCCCGGTCAGGTTGCGGGCTTGATCCTCAGTGTGGGGTGTGCAGGAGGCAATAGATCAATGATTCTCTCTCATCACTGATGTTTCTATCTCTGTCTCCCTCTCCTTTCCTCTCTGAAGTCAATAAAATATATTTAAAACCACATAAATAAACAACAACACGACCCTGATTTTTACACTTGCCATTTTCATCTTCTCAACTTTAAAAATGTGTTATACTATAACATTTTACATGTCTTGAACCATAAAATCCAAATCTAACTCAAAGGTTTCTGCACATTAGTAAATATCAACTACCTGGCTCTTTTTCATGTAGACATTTGGCCCTTTATTTTCAAGAGAACATGTTCATATTTTCTGCTACTGCTTTTTTCTAGGTGCATCAGTCAGGGTCTAGTCTGGAGAGAGAAATCTCACTAGTTATTTAAAGAAAAAATAATTTTAACATACATAATTTTTAGATGTGAAGTTGTTAACTAGTTAACAGAAGAGTAAAAACAGAATTGGAAGGTACCATGGTGGTAGCAGAAAAAAGATAGAAAATAAAGAAGATAGGTTGGCATTATTAAAATTTAGCCTAGAGTAGGTATCCCATGAAGGTGAAACTTCTCAAAAACAGGAGCTTGCTGCCTGAGTAATGGCACTGCCTGTGAGCTTGGAGAAGAGAGTCCTGGGCTGGCACCCCAACTTCTGCAGCCTGGCCTCCTGATGGCTGGTACTGAAATCGATGACATGAGATGTGATGAGCTGGTTCTTTCTGCAAGTTTTGGAAAAGCTGCAAAGTGGATTCAGCTGCTGCTTTGAGGAAGAACTTGAGCCACTGGGGTAAAGGCTGCCAGTAGGTTGACGCTCACAGGAAAGAAAGGCTGATGGGAGGTACAGGGTTGATTGCACATGGAAGTGATTTAGTAGGGCTCAGCATACGGCCAGAATGGCATTTAGAAGGTAGTTTAGTTCTCTCCTGCACATAAAATAAATAAAAAGGCAAGGCCACAGAGTTCTGGAATATAAGCCAAATTGACATGGTTTTGGCCCAGATTTCCAGACACAGTTACCCACCATAATGGTCAATACACTTTTTTATACTACTAGAAAAGATTCTCAGTAACTATTTCATTTCAAGTAAGGAAGCTTCAGATTGAATATTCCAAATGGCTCAGATTTTTATGTGATGTAAATGGAAGCCACTTAAAAAGCATGATTATTAGAGAGAGGAATAAAAACACCACCAATGATAAAATACCATCTTCATGTGTGAAATTATTGAAATTTAAAGAGCAATAGGACACCTGTATGTCCCCTTTGGAGAAGTGTTTATTCAGGTCCTTTGTCCATTTTTTTAATCGAGTTGCTTGTTTTCTTGGTGTTGAAAACATATAAGTTCTTTGTAAATTTTGGAAATTAGCTCCTTACCAGATGTATTATTGGCAAATATATTCCTCCATTCAGCAGGTTGTCTTTTCATTTTTAAAAATATTTTTTTATTGATTTCAGAGAGGAAGGGAGAGGGAGAGAGAGCTAGAAACATCAATGATGAGAGAGCATCATTGATCAGCTGCCTCCTGCATGCCCCACACTGAGGACTGAGCCTGCAATCTGGGCATGTGCCCTGGCCAGGAATCGAACCATGACCTCCTGAGTCCTGAGTCATAGGTGGACGTTCAACCACTGAGCCACACCAGCCAGGCTGGGTTTTTTTTTTGCTGTGCAAAACCTTTTTAGTTTGATGTGTTCCTACTTGTTTATTTTTTCCTTTGTTTCTATTGCTCAAGGAGATATTTCAGATAAAAATATTGCTATATGAAATGTCTGAGATTTTACTGACTATATTTTCTAATAGGATTTTTATGGTTTCCCGATTTACATTTAAGTCTTTCATCTATTTTGAGCTGATTCTTGTGTGTGATTTAAGGAGGCAATCCAGTTTCTTTCTTTCTTTCTTTCCTTCTTCCTTTTTTTTTGGGGGGGGGGCATGTATCTGTCCAATTTTCTCAACAATACTTATTGAGTAGACTATCTACACCCCATTATATGTTCTCGTCTCCTTTATCAAATATGAATTGACCATAAAGGGGTGGGTTTATTTCTAAGCTCTCTGTTCTGGCCATTGATCTAGATGCCTGATTTTATGTCAGTATCATGCTGTTTTGATTACTATGATCTTACAGGAGTATAATTTGATATTAGGTAGCATGATGCTCAGTGTCACTAATCAGAAGAAAGCAAATTAAAACCAAAGTTAGATATCACCTCATACCTGTCAGAATGGCTATTATCAATAAATCAACAAACAAGTGCTAGCAAGGGTGTGGAAAAATGGAACACTTGTGCACTGTTGGTGGGAATCCAGATTGGTGCAGCCACTCTGGAAACAGTATGGTAATGAGTGTATGATGCAACAAGCAGACGATGTGTTATAGAGTTGTACACTTGAAACACATGGTTTTATTGACAATCTTACCTCAATAGATTAAATATTTTTTTAATCAATAGGCAATCTAGTAGAATTTGATACTATTTGTACTCACCATTGCTGGTGGAAACTAGAACATAAATTTAAAAAGCTCAAAATGTTCAAACCCTTTGATTTTGATTTAGCCAGTATAGGTATATATTCTTAGCAGATAATAAAAACTATATGCAATGAATTATGTATAAGAAAATTTCTTGATGAGCTTACTATAGTAAAACTTGGGAATTACATAAATGTTTAATAATAAAGATGTGATAAAATATATGATGTTACAACTATATGATAGATTTTTTTAGCCATTAAAATATATTTTCTATTTCATTATTCTTTAATATTAATGTATAGTATTAAATTAAAAAGTAGGATTAATTGCATATATGCAATATGACCACATTAATAGAAACAAAACACATATTGTAAAAGTAGAAACTGGAAAAATATACATCAAACAAATTTTTAAGTATCTTTGATTTTTCAAATTCTTGATGATTTCAATCTCTTCATGTATTTTATATTTTTCAATTTTCTACAATCTGCATTTACTATTTTTATAATCAAATCTACTATAAGTGTTATTAAAATAACTTTTGAAGTGACATTTTTATACTGAGTGTTTTGATTGATAATTACAGCTTGTATAGAAGGCTTGTCTTATTGTTTATTCCATTACAAAGGAAAATGATGAGATATCCACATCAATATGGTAACATTAATAAAAAGGGAGGATCTTCAAACATTAAAAAAATAAAGAGAAAACAGCATAGCTCAGTCAATTGATATACCATTACATACTTTTATAAAAAAAATTTGTCTTTATTGATTAAGGTATTACATATGTGTCCTTATCCCCTTGTCGCCAACTCATGCTCTCACCCCCTGTTGTCTGTGTCCATTGGTTAAGCCTATATGGATGCATACAAGTCCTTTGGTTGATCACACCCCCTTACCCCCACCCTCCCCTACCTTCCCTCTGAAGTTTGACAGTCTGGCCGATGCTTCTCTGTCTTTGAAACTTCAGATATATTATGATTAATGTTTTACTTCTCAGAAATTTAAGGCTTTTCTGCCATGCGTGGCATAAATTTTGCTATGTATGTACAGTATATTTTTGTTCTCTTACTCTCAACTGAGCCGCCACAAAGAGAATAAAGGATTTCAAGGATCCATACCATCTAAGGAATGGTAGGATATTTAAAAATAGTTTCATGATCCTTAAAAGTCATTGTTAGCTCAACTATATAAAAAAGAAGCCTGAAAAGTGAGATACAGCAGAGCATGGATTTCTTCAGAGAAACAGTTTTCAGTATGAGAACACATAGATGCTGTCTTCCCACCCTTAGCCCTAAACCCCCATGCCAAGTGAGAAGGGTGAATTGGGTTGACCTGGTGACCTTGGGAAACTGAGAAATGCAGGGTCTGGTGCCTGATGCATGTTTGAGGAGACTAGAGGCAAGTTTACTAGAGCAACCTGTTGCAAAGAATAAAGAGGTGATGCTTTGAACATGCTCTTTCAGAGCTATGGGTTATGTTTTTCATAGGCCAGATGAGGGCTGAATGGAAAGGTATGAACTTGTGTCACCCTGAAAAGGAGGTATCCAAAAGCATTGGCTAGAATTAAGTGACCCAATAAATAGAGGGTGGCTGCCAGAAGCCAGGACTGAGGCCAGTGCCAAAAGGGGCCAGCTGAGATAAATATTGCCCACCTCAGGAAACTGCTCATGGGATTCCCCAATAGGGGAATTTCAGAGAATCCACAAGATGGCTTATGAGAGAAATAACCAGCATTTGGATTCTGCCATAACAGAGGGCTCCATTATACTGCTCCACTTACATAAGAATTTTTGTGTCCTTAGCACTCCTCCACAATCCAATCCTCATTCTCTCACGCAGCCCTTGGAGAGTCAGAGATCGGTGGATGGGGGGAAGAAGTAAAAGAAAAGGGTAGGGAAATAGTGCTAAAACCAACAGTATCCCTCTTCCTACGGCAGGATTTTTTTTGCAGCAAGACTGAGCTGGGGAAAGAGATTTAAATCTGATGAAAGATTGATGATAATACATTGGGCTGGGTTGCACTTTCTACTAGCTGAAAAATGCAACATTCATTCCTGCGAGTTGTGGAAAAGCTGGAATCTTCATCCAAGGATAGAATAGAACAATTTGACGGATTAGTCAAAAGAAGCATTTAGGAAGAAGGAACCCTGTTTTATGTTTGGGCCTATTTTAATTCTGCTGATCTTATAAACTGGTTACATAAGCACTGTTACCAACAACAAAACATTTCAAATAACAGAAATTACAAAAAGAGGGGAAAGAAGCTTATCCTATAAAATATCAGACAAAGTTTGTTCCAGAAATATTTGTTGGTCAAAAACAACCAAAAATGTCATCAAGGGAGACAATACATTTTGAGAAAATGTTGTTCTCTGCTTTCAGAAATATCTGTTTACAATGTCACAGTTTTTATTGAACTTATAGCTATATAAATATGATGGATGATGAGGCTCAGCCATAAAAATGTTAGGTCACTGAAACAAATACATCCTGTTTACACAAAATGAACCGGACCCATTTGACTCAAATAGCCCAGGGAAATGTTACATTGGATGACTCCATAGAAATGCCAGTGTTTCTTATTTTCACCTGTAGTTTGAAGGGTACATAGATTATTTAAGTGCAGTGAAAATTATTATGCCAGGGGCACAAACTCTGCCTATAAAAGCACTAGAAGTTTTCTTCCAATTCTGTATAGAAGACGGAGGTGATCATGTAATCCCTGAAGGTTGAGAAGGAGGGAGGGAGGCTGTGACACCAAGAACTCTCACACTGGAAAATGTCAGCAAACCAGGACTCTTGAGAGCAGCAAGGTGAGGCAGTCCGTGTCTCTGAAGGGTTGCCAGTGTCATTTTGTTATTCAAACCAGGGGCCTCTGATCCACTCATAGAAGAAGAATGGCTCTGTATTTGCCTTTGAGACATGAAATGGATAACGCACACACTGAAATGGTGGAAATAACAGTAGTGGTGTTACAGGTAGTATCCTATATAATAAAAGTGTAATATGCAAATCAACTGAACAGCGGAATGACCAGTCAGTATAATGCACACTGACCACCAGGGGGCAGACACTTAATGCAGGAGCTGCCCCCTGGTGGTCAGTGTGCTCCCACAGGGGGAGCACTGCTCAGCCAGAAGCCGGGGTCATAGCTGGCGAGTGCAGCGGTGGTGGCAGGAGCCTCTCCTGCCTCTGCTGGCAGTAAGGAGCGAGGGGTCCCAGACTGTGAGAGCCCTGGACTATAAGAGGGATGTCTGCCTGCCAGCTTAGGCCCGATCCCCAGGCAGACATCCCCCAAGGGCTCCCGGACTGCAAGAGGGTGCAGGCCAGGCTGAGGGACCCCTCCCTCTGCCCAGTGAATGAATTTCATGCACCGGGCCTCTAGTTAGTAATAAACATTATTGAGCAATGTGCTAAAGACCTTATAAACATCATCTTAATGTCACCACAGTTCTAAAAATAGGTACATTATCTTCCACTACATTTGTCTCCATTTGGCACATTAAGAAACTGAGCCTTGGGCAATGTAACTAAATTAAATTTTCCAACAGCACATAACTAGTAAGTGATGGATCATGGATTTAGGCTGATTTTTTTCTTGTCTTAAAATTCATACTCTTTATACATTGTACTAATCATTATTGTATCCATTTATTTGACTTATTCAACAAATAAGTGTTTCAGTAACTTTTTCATTATTTCTGTCATCTGCAAAAGAAGAATGTTTGGGGAATATGAGACTATAGTTCAGGGAGCTTGTTCCATACTGCATTAGAAAGATTCACAAGAAGAACTGAAAGGAATATTTACCCTTAGAGACTACCCTCTTCATGGTTTAGTGGCTTATCTCCCCTCTCACCCACCTGATACCCACTTCCCCTAATCTGCCAGGTGATCTATCTTTCTACAACATCTATCATTTTATTCAGTTGACTTTGCTTGTTTCATGCATGGGATTCAATAAAGATATTCCAAGGTTATCACTTGAAACTATTTCTGTAGAAAATGAATGGTTAAGCTGTTATGCACATGATGATGTTGTTATGATCACATAATTGACACATTTGTGGGCCTTTGATCAACTAACTTAATAATGACCTGCTAAGCCTGAGTGGAAGGACAGGAATGGATAAGGATGAAGAGCAGGAACTAGCATTTTTAGAAAGTCTATTGTACTCAAAGGAAAGTGATAAAGTGCCTTGTATTTCATATAATCGAACAATAACTTTGTGCTCTAAACATCAATATAATCTTTAAAATCAGAGTTCATGGAGGTTCTGGGAGTAACTTACTTAAGGCCACATAGCTAGTAAGGGGGGAACCTAGTCTGTCAGACTCAAAAGCATTCCTTCCACTTCATGAAAAGGCAGACCCAAAAGATTTGTACTCAAATTTATAGATGATCGGGAAAGAGCCATGGAGAGGATACAAAGCTAAGGGATGTCTCTAGGTTAAAAAATAATAAAGCCTGTGGGAGTTTTAGGAAGAGACGACAGGAAACTAGGAATCTGTCTTCAACTAAAAAATCATCAGGGCCACATAACATGAACAATGACATATTACATTGTTTCTTATCATTATCACTAGAAGCCCTGTGCACTGGGGTGGTGGGGGGAGTGTCCCTCAGACCTCCTGTGCCCCCCAGTCTGACACCCTTAGTGCTGCCACAGAGGCGGGAGAAGCTCCCGCCACTGCTTCTGTGCTCACTAGCCGTGAGCCTGGCTCAGGGCATCTGATTGAGTGGCCCTCCCCCTGTGGGAGCACACTGTCTTTCCACTTTTCTGTTGATTTGCATATTAACCCTTTATTATATAGGACTAGAGGCCCGGTGCACGAAATCCATGCAAGGGTAAGCCTTCGAGGTCCCAGCTACCTCACAGCTCCACCCTGCTACCCACCCACGCCTAGGCCTTGCACTGCCCATGTCTGCTGCCACACACCCCTGGTTCCCTGGAGCCTCCCGACAGATCACCCTGCAGAGGGTAGCCTGGACAGAGGTGATCATGGGGCAATGGTGGGCCCCCTGACCAATCACATCACACTCACCTTGGCTGGCCTGGCACCAGTGCATGTCATAGTGTGGTTGTCCTGAAGGTCATCCAGATGGTTGTTCTGCTGTTCAGTCATTTGGTTGATTTGCATATTATGCTTTTATTATAGGTTATATTATTATTATTGTTGTTGTTTGTAATCATGATCAATGTTGAGTCTCAGTGGTAACTTCTTGCTTTCTTGTTCTGAGATAAAGGAATGCCATAGTTATACAACTAGGTAGCAACATCCCTCTTTATACTATTGTGCCTTTAGTTTTATCCATATCCTAGAAAAACAAAATCCCAGGGCACAGGATGGTGGAAGGTCATGGGTCTTGATTCAGATTCTCCCCAAGCGTTAGCAAGCATGAAGCTGAGGCATATGTAAAAAGTTAATTCTGTTTGTCTTTGAACTTTATACAAATGGAATCAGCTAAAATGTACTAGTCTGTATCTGCATTTTTTCATTCAACATTTTGTTTTTGAACTTTATCAATGTGCTATGGATAGCAGACCACTAACATGAAGAGCTATATAACATCTAAATCCCTAATAGAGTCACAGGTAGTTTCTCTCTCTCTCTCTCTCTCTCTCTCTCTCTCTCTCTCTCTCTCTCTATATATATATATATATATATATATATATATATATATATATATATATTAGCTTAATATGCTAATTAGACCAGATGTCCTTCTGGGTGTCCTTCCATCCTTCCAGGCGAAACCAAGGCTGTGAGGGAATCCTGGGTCCCAGGTGCCTGTCAGCAGCCAGAGGGAAGCCCGGGTCCCGGTTGCCAGAGGAAAGCCAGTGCTGGCAGCCAGGGGAAGGAAGGCCTACTCTTGCATACACACACACACACACACACACACACACACACACACACACACATATATGTATATGTATATATGCTTTTAAAAAAGAAATTGCTTTTTAAAAAGCTGAAAGATTTGATGGTATGTTTCTGTGAGAAATAAAGTTGGATGAGAAGAATATTGAAGCAAGAGACTATTTATTATTTAGTATTTCCCTAATTTTTTTATTTGTACACATCACTTTGACTAAAACAGATTAAGTTAACATTTAGCAATTCTTAAAATTTATACAGCACTTTTTTGCAAAATACCTAAACAAAGCTAAATATAATCTTAACTTTTGCCTTTTCCTTAAAGCCCATTGCACTGCTTTGTATCTGTTTTATATCTTATTCACCTTGCTTAAATAAAAAAAATTTCCTAGAACTTAAATATTTTGGGAGAGTATTCCCTATGCTCTTATATTATTGAAAAAAATAATAATACCTGTTTTTAAGATTTCCTCAAAATGTATGTTAAAATATATTAGGAGTGAAAGGAGATTTGTAAAGATTAACCTGCTCTCAATTGCTCTAATCTCTCCCTGATTGTCTTGTTTTAAATGCTTGGTGATTGGTAAATCAAAATTAATAGATTGATCTTAGGAGGAATAAATTGACAAGGACTAGTACCTGAAAATTTCAGGGAGATGGGGACATTATTTACTATGAAATAGTTAAATCTTTTTAACTTAAATGCCTAAAATGGAAAAAATAGATGGCTTATTGTGATCAAAGCATGAAACAATCAACAGCACAAAAAAGTGTATGCCCTCTGCCTTGAATAATTTGGCACAACACCTTTCCCAACATTTCCTCAGTTATTTTTTTTAAAAAATTGTTAATTGTTCTTCAAAGTATATTTTTTTAAAAATTATTGAAAAAGAAGTTTTGATCTTGTAAAAGCATAAAGGCAATATAAATCAAATTATTGCTATTCAATGCCAAGTAGTACTCAGTGGTCTAAGGAGTTATTTTCACTTATCATTGGCTCACACTCATATTGGCTGACTTGGCTTGGTTTCTAGAATTCTTTGGATCTATGTGGAAGCGCCACAAATCTATTTCCATTAATTGAGCCATACCCTGAACTCTTTGTAGTAAAAGGTCATCTGTGGTCAGTTTGGTTAGCTGCAGTTCTTTGTGGCTAAGGCGAGTAAAAGCTCCACCAAGAAGAGAAAACAGTAAGATACGATCAAATTTATAACAGACCTCCAGCAGTATTGCAATCCCTGGTTTTATCTAGAGACCGAAGAATCCACATGTAGAAGTTAGAATACATAGCTATGCATCACCTTCACAGTGTTTCTTGCCTGACATATGTCAACATTTGACCTGGCCTCCCTTTGACCTGACATGCCCATTGCCTTCTTCGTTTTAGAAGTGCCAAGTATGTGGATGTCTGAATAAAAGCTGGCATCTCTTATTACAGAAGAATTCGACCCTCTCTACCTCACTTTGAACTATTTTTTGCTGTGAGTGCTTCTCTTCTTTCCCGTGACCAAATGCCTTTTGCACTCCGCACATTGATTAGTTACTTCCAATGCAAAGTGTCTGGGAACTTACATTTGCTCCAAACATTGCCCATAGATGGTTAAAAGTATGTTTTGGACATATTCATATAGGTATGTCCCGACCTTAAATGTATTAGCATATTGTTATGATTCATAAAATGTTGACTCACTTAAAACAGTTTTGGATTCATAGTAGAAAATTGTCGTGATTTGTTTATGTTTTAAGCAATTGACTCTAAAGTGTTTTTGCATACTTCAAGAGATTCTGAAACATGTATTCCTCTTATGTTTAGACGGGGTCGCTGTAATAATAATACATCTGTTTAAATATAATGTAATGTTTAGAAACATATAATCAAGAGGAAAAGGCTGATTTATAATTGACAGTGGTTGTTTTAGTCTCAGGTAGAACAATATTTGATTCTGTATTTTAGTTTGTCCCATTTAGTTATAAGTTACAACAAATATCATACTACTCTGAGTATGAACCCCACTAAACTAAGCAAAATACCATGAAGGGAAAAAAACAACCCATACCTGCTTATTTCCTTTACTCACATACCTATATTTTTCAATCTATACACAGCTGTTTATAATACAAGCAGAAGAATTCTTTAGACCCAATCATTCCAGGAGGCTGAAGCCTCGCTCACCCAGGAGGCTGCTGACGATGAAGGGATCCTGGGTCATCTGGCACAGCCTAGCAGAAGGTAAGGCTTCTTACCATGTCAGCACTCACACCACCACATCTCTGTCTGCAGGAGCCAGTGGTGAGAATCTTTTTCTCTCTTCTAAATGTCCATATTTTACTTGTCCTGGCTTACTAGCTTGTCTCAGTAGCATGGAAATTTTTTTAAGAGGACACAGAAATGAGGAAATAGTAAGAAGCCCACCCTCTCATACTCAGTTAGATAGTGGTAAAGGAGAAAATAAGTTAAACAGACAGCAAATGTGGCCCTCCCTAGAGTGAAAAGCCTAAGAAGGAAAAACAACTGGATTAGTTGTATACAGAGAGTTAATTACAAGAGATAAGGTAATAAAGAATCATGGAAAGTTAATTATGAGACATATTGTGAAAAAGGCACTTTTTAATTTTTATTGTTTAAAGTATTACATATCATATTATATATGTCTCTTTTTTCCCCCATTGACCTCCCCCCAGCCCACCCCCACCCCCCAGCACATGCCCTCACCCTCCCCCGCCAGTGTCTATGTCTATTGGTTATGCCTATATGCATGCATATAAGTCCTTTGGTTGATTTCTTTCACCCCCTCCTGGCTTCCCACTGAAGTTTGACAATCTGTTTGATGCTTCTCTGTCTCTGTATCTATTTTTGTTCATCAGTTTATATTGTTCATTACATTCCACAAATGAGTGAGATCGTGTGATATTTATCTTTCTCTGATTGGCTTATTTCACTTAGCATAATGGTCTCCAGTTTCATCCAAACTGTTGCAAATGGTAAGAATTCCTTCTTTTTTACAGCAGCGTAGTATTCCATTATGTAGATGTACCACAGTTTTCTAATCCACTCCTCTGCTGATGGGCACTTAGGCTGTTCCCAAATCTTAGCTATTTTAAATTGTGCTGCTATGAACATAGGGGTGCATATATCCTTTCTGATTGGTGTTTGTGATTTCTTGGGATGTATTCCTAGAAGTGGGATTACTGGGTCAAATGGAAGTTTGATTTTTAATTTTTTAAGGAAACACCATACTGTTTTCCACAGTGGCTGCACCAGTCTGCATTCCCACCAGCAGTGCATGAGGGTTCCTTTTCTCCACATCCTCTCCAACACTTGACATTTGTTGATTTGTTGATGATAGCCATTCTGACAGGTGTGAGAAGGTATTTCATTGTTGTTTTGATTTGCATCTCATGGATGATTAGTGACTTTGAGCATGTTTTCATATGTCTCTTTGCTTTCTGAATGTTCTCTTTCAAAAAGTCTATTTAGGTCCTCTGCCCATTTTTTTGATTGGATTGTTTATCTTCCTTTTGTTAAATTGTATGAGTTCCCTATAAATTTTGAAGATTAAATCCTTATCGGAGAATACATTGTCAAATATGTTCTCCCATGCATTGGGCTTTCTTGTTTTGTTGATGGTTTCTTTTGCTGTACAGAGCTTTTAATTTTGATGTAGTCCCATTTGTTTATTTTCTCTTTTGTTTCCATTGCCTTAGGAGCTGTATGGGTAAAGATATTGCTAAGACATATGTCTGCTATTTTGCTGCCTATGGAGATTTTTATGGTTTCCTGTCTTATGTTTAAGTCCTTTATCCATTTTGACTTTATTTTTGTGTATGGTGTAAGTTGGTGGTCTAATTTCATTTTTTTGCATGTATCTGTCCAATTTCCCCAAGACCATTTATTGAAGAGACTGTCTTGACTCCATTGTATGTTCTTGCCTCCTTTGTCAAATATTAATTGAGCATAATGGCTTGGGTTGGTTTCTGGGTTCTCTGTTCTTATCCATTGATCTATATGTCTGTTCTTATGCCAGTACCAGGCAGTTTTGAGAACCGTGGCTTGGTAATATAGCTTGATATCTAGTATTGTGATCCTTCCAACTTTGTTCTTCTTTCTCAAGATTGCTGCAGCTATTCGGGGTCTTTTTTTATTCCAGATGAATTTTTGGAGAGTTTGTTCTAGGTCTTTGAAATATGCCATTAGCATTTTAACGGGGATTGCATTGAATCTATGGATTGCTTTGGATAGTATGGACATTTTAATGATGTTGAGTCTACCAATCCATGAATATGGTATATTTTTTCCATCTGTTTATGACTTCCTCTATCTCTTTTTTCAGCTTCCTGTAATTTTCTGAGTACAGGTCCTTTACCTCCTGGGTTAAATTTATTCTGAGGTATCTTAATTTTTTTTGTTGCAATGGTAAATGGGATTTTTCTTTTTTTTAGTTTCTCTTTCTGTGAATTCATTATTGGTGTATGAAAAAAAAGCTTGAGTTTTATGTAAAATACCCTCTATTCCCACTTTGCTGAGAGTTTTTATCAGGAAGGGGTATTAAATTTTGTCAAATGCCTTTTCTGCATCAATTGATATGATTATGTGATTTTTGTCTCAATTTGTTTATGTAATGTATCATGTTCATTGATTTGAGAATATTGTACCATCCTTGCATTCCTGGAATAAATCCCACTTAGTTGTGGTGTATAATCTTTCTAATGTAATGCTGGATCTGATTTGCTAGAATTTTTTTGAGGATTTTAGCATCTATGTTCATCAGGGATATTGACCTGTAATTCTCTTTCTTTTTAGTGTCTTTATCTGGTTTTGGGATTAGCGTAATGTTGGCTTCATAGAGAGAACTTGGAAGTGTGCCTTCCTCTTGATTTCTTTTTTTTTTTTTTTTTTGATGGCAATGTTGATATGGGCAAGCATTAGTGATAAGAAATGCATAAAGGGGGCGACTCATTTATGTTACTAAGTGAGTAAAGGAGTTTATAAGTGTCAATGTAAGAAATTCAAACCTGAAGAAAATTTTATAAAAATTTATTTGAGCCAAATAGAGGATATGTATGGAAACAAAATCTCAACAGGCTGATATAAATGCTCCCAATAAATGGAAGTTGACAGATTGTTGTATGCATTTGGAAATAAGGAAGTGTGGGAGTCCAAAATGATTCACTTTAAGACGTGTCTCTATGCTATGCAGATTGTTTTGAGCTAAAGGCTAACTTTAGCTCCAGGCTCAAGAAAAAGGTCTGCCCCTCCCTTGACTACCTGGAGGAACTCAGATTAGGGCCTTGTGCATAATTGGAAATTATCAGAGATAATGTCTTTTGACCTATCTTTAGGGCATAACAAATTTCTATTTACTGAACATCTCTTCTTTAAAAAAAAAAAAAAAATATATATATATATATATATATATATATATATATATATATATAATTTGTATTGATTTCAGAGAGAAAGGGAGAGGGAGAGATAGATACATCAACGATGAGAATCACTAATTGGCTGCCTCCTGCATGCCCTCCACTGGTGATCCAGCCCTTAACCGGGGCATATGCCTTGATCAAGAATGGAATCGTGACCTCCTGGTTCATAGGTCAATGCTCAACCACTGAGCCAAACAGCCGGGCAACATCTGCTCTTCTTATCATTTTGCAATAATCCTTTGAAGCCTTAAAGAGTTCAGAATGTCCTATATACCTAATCCCCTTTGTATCTCTGAACCTCTTGTGCCTTTAGGGTCTGACTCTCTCACATATGCGGGCCACCTATACATACGTACATATTAAATTTGGTTATTCCCCCTTGTTAATCTGCCAGAGTAATTTTGAGGGTAGAGAAAAGTTTGTTCCTCCCTAAATTGGCATTGTGAGCATGACAAACTCACTGGCTGAAACTCCATACTTACCCAAGAGGCTGCTGCAGGTGAAGAGGTTCTGGGTCATCTGACACAGGCTGGCAGAAGGTAAGGCTTCTTGCCATGTCAGCACACACACACACACACACACACACACACACACACACACACACATCTCTCAGCAGGAACCAGTGGGTGTGAAAGGGGTGAGAATCTTTTTTTCTCTTCTAAATTTAGATAGGCAGGAGAAAATATTTGTGAAACTAGTTTCTTGGGCTAGTGACTCTTGGCTACTTGGTGTTAGTCCTCACGGACTTTATTTTTCTCTGTCTCTGATTTCTTTCCTTTCATCTTGTTATATGTCCTGAGAGCTTGGCCGTATGATGAGTGAGAATATTTTATCTCTGGCCTCTACCATCCAGAGGTTGCACTTGCCAAGGTGCACCTTGCTCTCTATCCGGCTATGACTAGCTCTCAAGGGAGTTTTTTGTGCGTCTTATATTCCTCCCAGAGATCGTCTATTATCTCTGACAACTGGATGATGCATATGCATCTGGCAGGCAGCCATAGAGGCTGTGGATCCAGCTTAGGGAATCTTAAAGTTTATTCTATTCTAAGGGAGAAAGCATGTGATTCCCTGTGTTTGGGAATAGCTGTTTAGATAGGGCTCCCCATCTTTCTTAGGTTAACTCTGGGAATAAATATTATCCTTGTGAGGGTTGCATCTCTCTGCATTCTCCTTTGGGGGTGCCTCTTGGATCTTCCCAGCTTCCTGCATATTTAAAAATTTTTGCATTTCTTCATCCATCTTAGAATATTTAAGCTGGACTTCATTCAACTACCACTTAGTATGGTTTGCCAATATGTTCTTATTGTTGTATGTATGGTTTGGGGGGGATGAGTTGAAGCTTTCCCCTGCCACAAGACTGATGCCCTCAGAGGGCAAATAAACTGTTAGAAAGTGTGTTTCCCACTTGGGGTGTACCTTTTCCATAAATGTAGCACCTTCTCTAGTGATTGGGGTCCCACTCTACTAAACAAACCACATGAACCTTGACAGACAGCCTTGCAAACTTGGTGGAATTATCACTGACCCTATCACCCTCAATTACCAGGCAAGGCAGAGAGAACTAATGGAAAAACTGGATTCAAGCAGAGCAAGTTGAATTACACGGGACTAAAGAAACTGATGAGAAGGGTTACAATTTTATGACCTTTTATTTAAAATATGGCTGAATTTTTAAAATGTTTTCCAGATATAAGGATTTTGGTTTTTTCCTCTTAAACTATGTGGTAAGTTATACTTTTGTAAGCAGTATCTAAACAGTTATTTTTCTCTCTCTAATGGATTCTTCTAAATTTTGGAAACTCTCACTGGGTATGTCTTTTTCAGGGCAATGTTAGTTTGCATAAATTCAATAAGAATCTCTTCTCTTTATAACAGGACATACTGATTTGACTAAAGTGTCATATTTAGGAAAGACATGAATAGACTCAGATATGACCAGAAAGTTTTAAGGGATTAAGATTGATTTTGGAAGCCAATAAAAACCCCTTGGAAAAAAAGCCCAATACTTCGCCTTCATAGTTCACAGCAGTCTTTCCGGGTGGGAAACAGTTTGCTTCCTGGGAGATGCAAAGAAAGAATCTCTGGATAAATCGGGGCCTCAAGAAGAGAGGAAGTAACCCCAAATATATAGGCATTGCAGGTGAATTATGTGACTTAGCTTCTTAGCCTCAAGGGGCCTTTTTATTTTTCATTTTTTAAATATATTTTTATTGATTTCAGAGAGAAAGAGAGATGGAGAGAGAGAGAGATAGAAACATCAATGATGAGAGAGAATCATTGATAGGCTGCCTCCTGCACCTGCAACCCGGGCATGTGCCCTTGACTGGAATCGAACCTGGGACCCTTCAATCCACAGGCTGATGCTCCACCCACTGAGCCAAACCAGCCAGAACTCAAGGGGCCGTTTTAAATTCAAGACTGAAGATTGAAGATTTCTTATGAAAAATTCCAGTAAAGCAGATTTAAAGGAGCCTATTTGGTTAATTGTAATTCTTGCTGGGCTCATACAAATAATCAGGTCAAGTTTATTGGAAATAGACTATTTTGCAAATAAATTAGTCTTACTTTGGTTATCTTTGGTAAAGATGGGGTAATTTTAGAGAGAAAAAATATTCCAATAGAAACCATAATAGATCTTTGTGGATACTATATTCTAGTGCTACTCATTGCTTTTTGAATTTTTTTTTTTAATTTTCTACCTATAAACTGGACTAATCCTGAATTTTTCTAGTTTTCTTAAATATTCAGCTGAACCCTCCAAACTAACATTTTTATTTTCTCATCCTTTGATTGGACTTAAGAACTAAAACTGCCCTTTCCAAGGCCACAAAGGCTGGAAGGCTAAAGTTGGACAGCTTGATATAGGACTTCAGAGAAATCACCACAACGGATCATCTCTGAACAATCTTCATACTTGCTACAGAAATATCACCAGAGACATTCAAACCGCAGACCAGGAGAATCTATCAAACTGTAACTGACTGTCTTCACTCCATCTAAGAATAATTTGAGATAGACATCTAGAAATCTTGACTGCCTGCCTTCAGAGCTCAGAAACTAAGGTTATAGTCTGCTTCCATGATTAACCTTTGTTTTCCTTGCTTCTATCGAGATGTCTCTTGTTAAACACCACTGCTTGCACCATAGGCTTAACTTTAGAAATCAAAATACATCACTGCCTCCTGAAATGAAACACAGTTATATATATACTAGAGTCCTGGTGCATGAAAATCGTGCACTCAGGGGGGGGTCTCTCAGCTCAACCTGCACCCTCTCGTAGTCTGGGAGCCCTCAGAGGATGTTCAACTGATGGCCTAGGTCCGCCCTGCAAGCCTAAACTGTCAGTTGGACATCCTTAGTGCTGCCATGAAAGCAAGAGAGGCTCCTGCCACCGCCAATGCACTCACCAGCAGTGAGCACGGCTTCTGGCTGAGGGGTGCTCCTCCTGTGAGAGCGCACTGACCACCAGGGAGCAGCTCCTGCATTGAGCATCTGCCCCCTAGTGGTCAGTGTGTGTCATAGTACTGGTCATTCCACCATTTGGTCGATTTGCATATTAGCCTTTTATTATATAGGAGATATATATATAGATAGATAGATAGATAGATAGATAGATAGATAGATATAGATATATAGATATATAGATATAGATATATAGATATAGATATATAGATATATAGATATAGATATATAGATATAGATATATAGATATAGATATATATATGTATATATCTATAGATTGATTTTAGAGAGATGAAGGGAGAGGGATAGAGAAATAGAAACATCAATGAGAGAGAAACATGGATCAGCTGCCTCCTGCATGCCCCCACTGGGGATCCAGCCCAAACCCAGGCGTGTGCCCTGACAAGGAATCAAACTGTGACCTCCTGGTTCTTGGGCCAATGCTCAACCACTGAGACTGAAATGCAGCTTTTTAACTGAACTGAACTCTTTTCAAGACTGAGACTGGTTTAATCAGATATAGAACAACCTAACCAACCCAATTTCTGGGATATGAAACTTTCAGAGAAGTTTCAGAGGCCGGAAATGTAGGGATTCAGACCAAGTCAGCCCAAGATGTGCCTCTGTGCCATGGAGATTAGTTTGAACTAAAGGCAACTTTAGCCCAGACTCAAGAGAAACTTCCACCCCACCCTTGACTACCTGGAAAAACTTGAATTAAGGCCTTGCCCATGATGGGAGGTTATTATAGATAATCTCTTTTGATTGATCAATAGGGTAGGGCAAAATTCTATTTATTAAAATATCTGCTCTTCTTATCATCCTGCAATGACCCTTGAAAGCCCCCAAGGGACCTCATCTCATCCCTAGCTCAGGATGTCTTATGTACCTGATCCCCCTTCTATCTCTGAACACCTCCTGCATGTGGGGTCTCTGACTTTCTCATGTATGTGGGGTTCCCATATATATGTATGTATTAAATTTGATTATTTTCTCTTGCTAATCTATTTTATGTCTATTTGTTTTGTTTTTTAAATGTCATGTCTGTTTGATTATTAGACCAGCCAACAGAACCTTGCATATAGAAAAAGTTTCTTCCTCTCCCATATTGAGGACATAAGAAGGATTAAATGAAGGCAGGAGAAATTACAGGATAGTTAAGACTATGTGCTCTCTTGAATATGGTCATAGGTGTGTTAACCTACTTGCACAGAAAGAATGGGCAGGGATTGCTTAAGGAAAAAATGAGCCTTTTACTGTGCCTACCCACCATGACCAGTCCAGTTAGGAATTCACAATCAGATCACCTGTGAGATTAGTTTCTGCAGAACTCATTTTCATCCATTTAACTGAGCAAAACCAAAACAATAACAAGAAAAGAAAAATGATGAAATCCTTTTGTTGAGTTAAATAGTGAATATGGTGAAAAGAACTGAAATTATATTTTAAAAAACACATATGGATACCATTAGACTCAGGTATACAGAATTGGGTTAAACTTGCTCACCAGAGCCTGATGTCAATAAAACTAAAATGCATTTTGTAATGCTACAAAAAAAGAGATAAATTTAACAAAACAAAAATAAATAATATTTATACAGTATACATGATATTCCACAAATATGGAGATCCCCCCTCCCCAGGAGTTTATACAGGTTAAAATATACACATCTTTTCCAATGTTACGTAAAATAAATAAGCAAATAAAATATTAAGTAAGTCAAGACTGTCCCTATATGAGAGAAAAAGTTCAAGAATGTCTTTGCCACCAATCCAAATGTCATTTTACTAACAAGTTCTGGAAGTAGCTATCTATCCATTTTTTAATTTTTTTTTAACTGGCTTTTATTTTACTATTATTTTTAATTTTTTTCAAATACATTTTTATTGATTTCAGAGAGGAAGGGAGAGGGAAGAGAGAAATAGAAACAGCAATGATGAGAGTCATTGATTGGCTGTTATCTATCTGTTTTTAAAGTCAAGGTATTTTTCAAAGAAAATATTTGGGATTTTTTCCCCCCTGTTATTCCTTTTCCCACTTTCTTTTCTTTCTTCCTTTTCATCTTAACACATAGTAATACAGAATGAAAGCATGTTTATCATCTATAAAAATAAATAAATACAATAAAAAGTAAAAACGTTTAAACAAGTCATCCAACTATCAGAGTAATCTTTAAAACGTGTTTGTTAACCTCTGCTTAAAATCCTTTAGTAGCCCCAGTTACTCACAGGAAAAAGACCAATTATCTTCCAGGAGCACATAAGACCGGGGTTTAACTACATATTTCCCTCCATCATCTTTGTATGCATCAATGATTTCAAACCAGAATGTCAAACCAAATATGTCAAACCAGAACTACTTGCAAGTTTTTAAATGTTTAATCCTAACTCACACCCCAGTACTTTTGAACTTCTTTCCTCTCTGACCTCACTTGTTCACCTAATGATCCCCTGTTTACCTCAAGTCAGAAGAAAGCTTACCTTCTCTTCAAAACTGTCTCTGATGCTTCAAAAACAATTTTGTGTGTGTGTTAATCCTCACCCAAGGACATTCTTCCATTGGTTTTCAGAGAGCGTGGAAGGGAGGGGGAGACACAGAGAGAGAAGCATCGATTGGTTGCTTCCCACATGCATCCCAACAAGGGCTGGGGATTGAGCCCTGCAGAACAATTTAATAGGCTTTGCTTTGTAGACTCATAGTCCTATTATAATGATTACTTGACACATGTGTAATATATGTGCAGGCTAAAGAAATGAAAGAGTTCTAAATAAATGACAAGATATTCATTAACCCAAATAAACTTTATCATTGTTGGAGCATTGTCTTCCAATGTTTTGTTTATAAAGCAAAGTAGAGTTGTATTATTTTAATTGCTAGAGAAGGATCAAGTCTATTTCAAAAAGGGTAGTGATATTCTTGAAGATGTATAAATACAACCTCTTTATCAGTTATTTGCATCCCTTTGTAATCACTAGATTCATAGAACACTGTTATCTGATTTCAGCAGTTTTCCCACCCAGTCTTTATTCTTGATATATAAATAATTTATTTAAAAAAATTCCATAGGGAAGTTAAGAAGTTGAGGTAATTTTAGGTCATTTAATCTTTCCACTTCATTTTCTCTAAAATAAATAGTTCTGTGGAGAACCATTTAGACATGGTTCTAGAATATTTAGACAATTGTTTCTAGAATAATTACCGTTAATAATTTATATTTAGTAGTTTTTCTTGATTTCACACATTTGCTACACGTGTCTCTAGGGGATTTGACTTAAATTCCAATTGAATTTTGGAGTTAATAAATAAATGAATAATAACAAAACTAAGGATAGCTAAATCTAGCTAGCTGAAGTTTAAAACTAATTTTTAAAACAAATAAACCTCTAGTAAGTACATTTGAATTTATTCCCAAAGCAATTGTAAAGCTAAAGTGGAAGTCTATTTGTTTACGTACATATATTCAGAAAATAATCTCTTCACCAACGACAAAAAATATGTACTCAATTTCCTAGTGGTGATCGGTAGCAAGCTCCTAGCTGATTAAATTCCCTGATAAGGTAAGAGCAAGGTTGAAAACAAATTCCATGATTTAGAGTCAATAGTAGCCCTTCATATTTAAGTATCAGAGCTGAATTGATGCCAAAACAACCAGTTGAAAGGTGAAACATTTAATCAAACAGTAACAAAATATACATAGTTTCTCAATTTTGATGACATTTTAAGTTCCTTTAAAATCTATGAGTCTGATTCTTATTAAAGAAACAGGACATAAGAGTAAAAGCATTACAAACAGATAACATTATTTCCCACTGTGCCCTGGCCGGTCTGGCTCAGTTGGTTGGGTATCTTCCGATGCACTGAAAGGTTGCCTGTTTGATTCCCAGTCAGAACACATGCCTGGGTTATGGGCTCAATCCCTGGTAGGGAACATGCAGGAGGCAGCCGATCTATGTTGTATTCTCACATCAATGTTTCTTTCTCTCTCTCTCTCTAAAAATCAATTAAAAATATTTTTAAGAGTAATTTATTTTAAATAAATAAATAAATAAATAAATAAATAAATAATAGCCCTGACCAGTGTGGCTCAATTGGTTGGAGCATCATTACATGCACCAAAAGATAGTGGGTTCTATTCCTGGTCAGGGCTTAATCAATGTTTCTCTCTCTCTTTCCTTTCCTCTCTCTAAAATCAATAAAAAGCATGTCTTCAGTTGAGAAAAAAAAAAATTGTCTCCCATGGTGAGATTTCACTATAGTTATACTTATTTAACCATGAACTTCCAATAACTCTCCTAATTCTCTACCTTGCATTTTAATTAAATTAGAATGAAAGCATTCTTCAAAAATCCTTGTGAAACACAACAATCCAAAACCTATGGGACACAATGAAAGCAGTCCTGAGAGGGAAGTTTATAGCTCTACAGGCCTATCTCAAAAAACAAGAAAAAATGGTAGTAAATCATCTAACTCTACAACTCAAAGAATTAGAAAGAGAGCAACAAGAAAACCCCAGAGTGAGCAGAAGGAAGGAGATAATAAAGATTAGAGCAGAAATAAATGACATAGAGACCAAAAAAACAATACAGAAAATCAATGAAACCAAGAGCTGGTTCTTTGAAAGGATAAACAAGATTGACAAACCTCTAGCCAGACTCACCAAGAAGCAAAGAGAGAGGACCCAAATAAATAAAATCAGAAACGATAGAGGCGAAATAACAACAGACCCCACAGAAATACAAATGATTGTTAAAAAATACTATGGACAGCTCTACTCCAACAAACTAGACAACCTGGAGGAAATGGACACATTCCTAGAAAAATACAACATTCCAAAACTCAATCAGGAAGAATCTAAAAATCTCAACAGGCCAATAACTATGGAAGAAATTGAAGCAGTCATCAAAAAGCTTCCAGCAAACAAAAGCCCAGGACCAGACGGCTTCACAGGGCAGTTTTACCAAACATTCAAGGAAGAACTAAAACCTATCCTCCTCAGACTACTACAAAAAATTCAAGAGGAAGGAACGCTTCCAAGCTCATTCTATGAAGCCAGCATCACCCTAATACCAAAACCAGGTAAAGACAACACAATGAAAGAGAATTACAGGCCAATATCCCTCATGAACATAGATGCCAAAATCCTCAACAAAATCTTAGCAAATCGGATCCAGCAGTACATCAGAAAGATCATACACCATGACCAAGTAGGATTTATCCCAGCGATGCAAGGATGGTACAATATCCGCAAATCAATAAACGTGATACATCACATAAACAAATTGAAAGAAAAAATCCACATGGTCATATCAATTGATGCAGAAAAAGCATTTGACAAAATTCAACACCCATTTTTGATAAAAACTCTCAGCAAGGTGGGAGTAGAAGGATCATACCTCAACATAATAAAAGCCATATATGACAGGCCCACAGCCAACATCATACTCAATGGACAAAAACTAACACCATTTTCCCTAAGAACAGGAACAAGACAGGGATGCCCCCTCTCAACACTCCTGTTCAACATAGTACTGGAAGTGTTAGCCATTGCAATTTGGCAAGAAGAAGAAATAAAAGGCATCCAAATTGGAAAAGAGGAAGTAAAACTGTCCTTATTTGCAGACGACATGATATTATACATACAAAACCCTAGAGACTCCATCAAAAAGCTACTAGACTTAATACATGAATTTGGCAATGTAGCGGGATACAAAATTAACCCCAAGAAATCTGAGGCATTTCTATACACCAATAGTGAACTTTCATAAAGAGCGATTATAAAAACAATCCCGTTTACCATCGCACCAAAAAAATTAAGCTACCTAGGAATAAACTTAACTAAAGAGGTAAAAGACCTCTACTCAGAAAACTACAGGACATTGAAAAAAGATATAGAGGAAGACATAAACAGATGGAAGAACATACCGTGTTCATGGATTGGTAGAATCAACATCATTAAAATGTCCATACTACCCAAAGCAATCTATAAATTCAACGCACTTCCCATTAAAATACCAACGGCATACTTCACAGATCTAGAACGAACTCTCCAAAAATTCATCTGGAATAAAAAAAGACCCCGAATAGCTGCAGCAATCCTGAAAAAGAACAAAGTAGGTGGGATCTCAATACCAGATATCAAGTTGTATTACAAAGCCACTGTTCTCAAAACTGCCTGGTACTGGCACAAGAATAGGCATATAGATCAATGGAATAGAATAGAGAGCCCAGAAATCGGCCCGAACCAATATGCTCAATTAATATTTGACAAAGGAGGCAAGAACATACAATGGAGCCAAGATAGTATCTTCAATAAATGGTGTTGGGAAAATTGGACGGATATATGCAAGAAAATGAAACTAGACCACCAACTTACACCATACACAAAAATAAACTCAAAATGGATAAAGGACTTAAATGTACGACAGGAAACCATAAAAATTCTAGAAGAATCCAAAGGCAAGAAAATCTCAGACATATGCCGAAGCAATTTCTTCACTGATACAGCTCCTAGGGCACTTGAAACTAAAGAAAAAATGAACAAATGGGACTACATCAAAATAAAAAGCTTCTGCACAGCAAAAGAAACCATCAACAAAACAACGAGAAAACCCACTGTGTGGGAAAACATATTTGCCAATGTCATATCTGATAAGGGCCTAATCTCCAAAATTTATAGGGAACTCATACAACTTAACAAAAGGAAGATAAACAATCCAATCAAAAAATGGGCAAAGGACCTAAATAGACACCTTTCAAAAGAGGACATTCAGAAAGCCAAGAGACATATGAAAACATGCTCAAAGTCACTAATCATCTGAGAGATGCAAATCAAAACAACAATGAGGTACCATCTCACACCTGTCAGACTGGCTATCATCAACAAATCAACAAACGACAAGTGCTGGAGAGGATGTGGAGAAAAAGGAACACTTGTGCACTGCTGGTGGGAATGCAGACTGGTGCAGCCACTATGGAAGACAGTATGGAGTTTCCTTAAAAAACTGAAAATGGAACTCCCATTTGACCCTGTGATCCCACTTCTAGGAATATATCCCAAGAAACCAGAAACACCAATCAGAAAGGATATATGCACCCCTATGTTCATAGCAGCACAATTCACCATAGCTAAGATCTGGAAACAGCCTAAGTGCCCATCAGTAGATGAATGGATTAGAAAACTGTGGTACATCTACACGATGGAATACTATGCTGCTGTAAAAAGGAAGGAACTCTTACCATTTGCAACGTCATGGATGGAACTGGAGAGCATTATGCTAAGTGAAATAAGCCAGTCAATGAAGGAAAAATACCACATGATCTCACTCATTCGTGGATAATAGAGACCATTATAAAGTTTTGAACAATAATAGATACAGAGGCAGAGCTGCCTCAAACAGATTGTCAAACTGCAGCGGGAAGGCCGGGGAGGGTTGGGGGGCAGGAGGTAGGGGGGTAAGAGATCAACTAAAGGACTTGTATGCATGCATATAAGCATAACCAATGGACATAAGACACTGGGGGATAGGGGAGGCTAGGGGACTGTCTAGGGTGGGGGGATAAAATGGACACATATGTAATACCCTTTGTAATACTTTAAGCAATAAATAAAAAAAAATCCTTGTGAGTATAATTGAATTAAATTTAGAAAAGAAGTCCTATGAAATACTCTCTTTGATCAACATACTGTTAGATTCCATTCAATTAATTTTTTTAATTATACATTTTTCTCTTCCTTGGAGCAAATAAGACTTGGCCAATAGTAAAAAATGTTACCACCTACTGTGGACAAAAAAGGGATTCTTTGGGAAGTGACCTATCAAGGTGATCGGATCAAGTTTCTAACTGGGCACATTATAATGGGTAGTCACATTCCATCACATAACACTTTTAGTTTATCTTTGTCTTAAGTACGCTCTGTCCATTGTTTTTGTTCATCTAGGTTAACACATCTTTGAAATAAGCAAAAGAGAATACATAATCTTAACTATCCTGGAATCCAATCCCCACCTTGTATTCTCCCACCTCCAGGTAATCTTCCTTACATTTGTTCCCTCCATAATTTCAAATGCATAAAAGAGCCCTGGCCAGTGTTTTTCAGTGGTTAGAGGATTGGCCCGAGCACTGAAGGGTCTAGGGCAGGGGTGGGCAACCTTTTTGTAAGTGCGTGCCAAAACCAGCAAAATTTCTGACTCAAAATTCTTCTGCATGCCAACCCTAATTTTTTGAGAACATGTTATGCCTACTTGATATCTCTTAAGGTGTACATATGTGAAGAACCTTGAAGAAATAATAAAATTCATTCGAGCGACAAAAACATAGTATACGATGATGAAAAATACATTTATTTTTTAATGTGTACATGTACACTGATAGTCCGACAGAAAACTTTATGATTCCGTTTGATATTATCAGTGGGACTTTTGCTGCTGCATCACTGATGACAGAGATTTTACATCAGGTTTATATTTCATGACCTTCAGAGATATGCACGAGCTACTACTTTCATCCATCAGGCTACTCCTATTATGAGACTTAACAAAATTCATCATTGAGAACAAAGATTTACAAGTGTATGTGGATGAAAACATGGAGAGTAACACTGTTGCAAAGTTTTTTAAACAGAAAAAAATTTCTGGAATGGCATTCCAAGTCCTCAATAGTTCATTTTCGACACTTCTCTCTGGTACTCCTGTCTCTAATCACTTTTTTTCAATGTTTTCCAAGTCAACTCTAAGGTCAATAAATTTCTGCTTCCAAATTGAGCTACTCTGAAATTCAATCAACTGCATTTCAAAGTCAGCCATGTCTATCCATGATAACATTTGTAAGTTTAGTTCCTCCAATTTCATGCTGTCTGGAAACCTCATGAATTTTGCTGTCTCTTCTAGTTCTCTGAATTTCACAAATCTTGAGAAGAACTGCTCAATAGTTGATGTGATAATGTTTAAAAACAGTTTTTGAAGGCTTTGACAGTCTGTTCTGTCATCTTTCGGGAGGTCTTTGATGTGCCTCTTGAGGTTTGGGGAATATCTAAATCTCTCACCATCCACATCCCTCTTAAAGACGTCCAGTTTCTTTTCAAAAGCCTTTATGTAACCAACCATAACATCAAGTGTCTTGCCAGTTCCTTGTAATTTAACATTTAAGTCATTCAAATGTTCACAAAAATTGTAAATGGAAGATTATAAGAGAGGGTTTCGCGTGCCAGCAAAAGTTACTGGCATGCCATGTTTGGCACGCGTGCCAGAGGTTGCCCACCCCCGGTCTAGGGTTTGATTCCTAGTTAAGGGCAGTACCTGGGTTACAGATTCTATCCCCTCCCCAGTCAGGTTGGGTACAGGAGGCAATAAAATGATGTGCCCCTCTCACACCACTGTCTCTCTCTCTCTCCCTCCCTCCCTTCCTCGCTCTCTCTCTCTTCCCCCCCCCATTCCACTCTCCCTGAAAAACAATGGAAAAATATCCTCTAGTGAGGATTAACAAAAAAACACACAAATAAATGCATAAAAGAAACTGCAAAACTATCCTATATAATAAAGAGGCAATATGCAAATTGACCATCACACCCTCCCACAAGATGGCCACCCCCATGTGGTCACAAGATGGCCGCCACAAGATGGCCAGCAGGGGAGGGCAGTTGGGGATGACTGGGCTGGCAGGGGAGGGCAGTTGGGGATGACTGGGCTGGCAGGGGAGGGCAGTTGGGGATGACTGGGCTGGCAGGGGAGGGCAGTTGGGGATGACTGGGCTGGCAGGGGAGGGCAGTTGGGGATGACTGGGCTGGCAGGGGAGGGCAGTTGGGGATGACTGGGCTGGCAGGGGAGGGCAGTTGGGAGCGATCAGGCTGGCAGGCGAGTGGTTAGGGAGTGATCAATCTGGCAGGTAGAAGCAGTTAGGGGCAATCAGGCAGGCAGGCAGGTGAGCAGTTGGGAGCCAACAGTCCAAGATTGTGAGAGGGATGTCCAACTGCCGGTTTAGGCCTGATCCCACAGTCAGACACCCCCCGAGGGGTCCCAGATTGGAGAGGGTGCAGGCAGGGCTGAGGGACATGCCCCCAGTGCACAAATTTTGTGCACCTGGCCTTTAGTTGTCCTCATAAGCATTTGAGGTCTTGCTTCCCAGCATTGTCATCAGTTTGGGCTAAAATAAACTCTTATAAAGTTTCTCTACAGGTTTTATCACTTCTTACATTGATAATACTTAATAGTTCATAATTCATGCATGTACATCAGAATTAATGATATATTTTTATCCCCTTTTATATTATTTGACTTCCATATTAACTGATCTGTCATCAGTATCCTCCTGATCATACTTTACTGAAGAAGCAAGAGCTATTCAGGTAGTAAATAAAATTTCTATTCAAAAAGTTGATTTGCATCTCTATCCAAATTAAAATAAAAATATTTCTATTAATGATTCCTTACAATTTTTTTTTTTACTCAAAAGTATATGGGAACTGTCCTTACTTTATGCTCAATTTTGCCATGAACCAAAAACTGCTTTAAAATAGTTGTCTATTTTTTTTTAAAGTAATGTCATTTCATCTTTCCTAATATCCCTCATCAATCCAAGGGTGCTTGTTTATTCACTCAGCTTTCACTGATTATGTAACCTGGGGCAAATTGCTTAACTTCCAGGAGTCCTGATTTCCTCACCTGGAAAATACAGATGGAAATAATCATGACTTCAGAGAAAGGATGAAATAAACATCAATTGAAAACATTTTGAACAATGTCAGCAAGTGTTGGCTAGAGATGATTTTAGTATCATTGTCCATTCAAGCATCCATCCACAGGTAGGCTGTTATACATAGCTAGAATGAGGTTCACAAATGGTAAGGATGGGTGTGGAGGTTATGGTTGCTTTTTCTTTAGGCATTTCTGAATTGCTAAACAATTTATGAGTTGTTAAAATTTTTATAAAAACATTAAATTTTTGTTTTCAGTCTCACGAAATGTGTTCAGATGAGTTGGGATGGAATTGACTAGAAAGAAAGTATAAGAGAAGGGAAGGAAACAAAGAAAGTGAGAAAGAGAAGGAGAGAGGGTGAAAAGGTAGAGGTTGCATGTATGAATATGACCAAAAAAAAAGAAAGAAATGATGAAAGGAAGAAAGCAGCAGTCTGCCTGAGTGGACATGGACTAGGATGCAAAAGAATAGAAAGTTGTGGGTAAAAAATTAATTTAGCTCTTCAACAAGCATTTATTTGGTACCTATTTTTTTAATATATTTTTATTAATTTCAGAGAGGAAGGGAGCAGGAAAGAGAGATAGAAACATCAATGATGAGAGGGAATCTTTGATTGGCTGGCTTCTGCACACCCCCTACTGGGGATCAAGCCCACAACCTGGGCACGTGCCCTGACCGGGAATCTAACTGTGACTTCCTGGTTCATAGCCTGATGCTCAACTACTGAGCCATGCCAGTGAGACCTATTATTTTACTGAATATCTAGACTCTACAGGGGAACTATATAAATACAATACCCAATTCACCTACGCCCTGACTTTAAAATCTGACCAGCATCTCATCTGCATGCATAGAAGTGACCTCACCATCGCTGTATTCTTCACAACACTATCGGCACTAATAAGGCTTACTGTGAAAACAGAATACAGTAAAATGTACCAGGAAGCTGGATTCTTCCATTCATCTCTAATTCACTGCTAGACACTTTATGCCTGTCTTAAGTATGACTGTTTTGAATGAATAGACATACACATCATAGATCTTTATTTTTTTAATATTATCATTGATTTCAGAAAGGAAGGGAGAGAGATAGAGAGATAGAAACATCAATCATGAGAAAGAATCATTGATTAACTGCCTCCTGCATGCCCCCTACTGGGGGGAATCTAGTCCGCAACTTAAGAATGTGCCCTTGGCCAGAATCGAACCTGGGACCCTTTAGTCTGCAGGCGGACGCTCTATCCACTGAGCCAAACCGACTAGGGCTAGATTCTTCTTTAGATTGCTTAGTAGTTTCCATTTTTTTTAGTGTATGTATACTAATACTATTTGGCATTTTTGTACACAAAACAATGATCAGTGTACTTCAAGGACTATGTAAAATATTCTCAGTAATTTTCAGTGTGTGTGGCTTTTGTTCTACAGGCTAATTACGGAACATAACACCCACCTAAAATGTGAATCTTTTTATTTATTGATTGAGGATAACCAGTTTATAAGGAATTTCCACTGTTCCCTGTGGCTATAGATTACAGAGATAAACACCACTCAAAGATCCATTAAGAACAGGAAATCTAAACAAAATTTCCGAATCAGCCTTGGAACAAAATAAGTTAGATCTGAAATTAGAGTTTTCTGAGAAGTCTCTGAATTTACCTATATAGCAACAATCATTAATTCATCATGTTGGTACTCTAATTGTGAATAGCAGTAAGTTGCAAATATTTTGTTAAGTGGAGGTTTACTGAGGTAATGAAAAATCCCATGATCTCAGATCTGCAAAAGAAAGAATAGACTCTTTGTATTCTGCTTATAGAGAAGCTCAGCAGTGTATACGCCTTCTCTGTAAAAACACTCTTAGCTTGCCCGCTGGTGTTTCTCTGCGATTGAGCTTCGACCCAGGAACCAAGAGGTCACCATTTCCATTCCAGCCAGGGTATATTCAGTGTTACTATTTCTCTATCCCTCTTCCTTCCTCTCTTTAAAAAGAACAAACAACCACAGACTGGTGTACCTCAACGTGGGGTTGGGGGGACAAAAAGATATAAATCAAAGAAACTTATATACTTACATGCATAGCCCATGGACACGGGCAATAGGGTAGTGAAGACCTGGGGTGGTGGTGAGTAGGGGCTGGGAGGAGAAGGGTAAAGAGGGGTGGTGAATGGGAGATATCTATAATACTATCAACAATAAAAAATATATCTTAAAAAATAGCTTTAGCAGGTTTGGCTCAATGATTAGAGTGTCAGCCTATGCACTGAAGGGTCTCAGGGTTCAATTTTGGTCAAGGGCACGTCCCTTAGTTATAAGCTTGATGCCCCTGGTCAACCAATCGATGTGTCTCTCTCACGTCAATGTTCCTCTTTCTCTGTCTCTCCACCTCCCTTCCAATCTCTCTAAAAATCATGGAAATATCCTCAAGTGAGGATTAATAAAACAAACAAACAAACAAAAAGCACCTCTAAATAAAAACAAAACACTCTTAGTTTTATTCTATACTGTTTCAATTCATCCATGCATCCTTTGTTTTTTTTTTTTGTCATAATATCAAAGGCATCATAAAAGTTGTGAAGACAAGTCTAACTGAGATAATCCTAACTAGGAAATAAAGACAGTGAATTATATCAGTGATAACTAACTCTGGTTTATGAATGCCGTAGAGGACTCTGGAAAGCCGGAGAAAGAAATCTTCCTGGCAATGAAAGTTTTGATACAGAAGAACTATGGTGATAGGCTCAAACAATTACAATTCTTCATCTAGAAAAGAAAAACAGAAGAACTAGGCATCTTGGTCAAAGATATATCTGGCACATAACAGTGGTGAACTAACATAACCCAAAACCAAGGACAAAAGAGAAGGCAATAGCTTGTCTTAAGTTACAGTAAAAAGGAGAAACTGAAAAAGACTGACCGGTGCCTTGACAGTACAGTTGAGCATAATAGGAACAATTGTTGAGGGAATGTGTAAAACCCTGAACTCTTTGTTCCTTCAAACAATAATACTTCTTTTCACTTGTTTGTTTCCCTTGTGGTTCTGCCTAAAGGAACCAAGAAGATTTTAAAGCTATGATTTTTTTATGACAGTTTTACACAAGTCGATACATTTTAATAAGCTTTCAATGTATGCCTGAGGTGAACACAAAGAAAACTAGTTAAGTCTATCCAACATTTAGTCAGTGCTTGTTTGCTTTTTAACTTTGCTTTTATCCTAATATTTGACATAAAGAAACTTCCTTTACCTTTTTGAGTTCAAAGATTTTGAGGCACTTCAAACTCTGAATCTCTGTGAAATAATATCCAAAATTCTAAATAAAAAAAAAATAATAGCAGAATAATTAATGGACTTCACTGCAAAACAAAACCAGTGTAACTCCAAACAAGAAAATCATGTAGTATGCATGACAAATCTAAAGGTCATGTATCAACTTCAAGAAGCTGTGGTAAAACACTTGATAACTTATTGTTTAAAGAATATGATGTGTCCCTTGCAAAACATTGAATCCATGACACTTTCTTTCTCTGCTGTTTCATTGTGATTTTAATACATTTCTTTTCCCCTTAAATAAGGTCATCTATATTTATAGATATCATGATTTAGGTAGGAATTTATATTCATCTTGCCTTCTTTGTTTGAAGTAATTATGTTGAGCTAGAATAGTCATTTTGATGGTTTTACTTCTCTGTTTATTTATTTATTTATTTTTAAATTGATTTCAGAAAGGAAAGGAGAGGGAGAGAGATAGAAACATCAATGTTGAGAAAGAATCATTGATTGGGTGCCTCCTACATGCCCCCTACTGGGGATTGAGCCAACAACCTGGGCATGGGCCCTGACTGGGAATCAAACCAAGACCTCCTGGTTCATGGATAGTCATTCAACCACTGATCCACACTGGCTTGGCTACTTCACTATTTTTATACAGAAATGTTTACCATACTATAAAAATATTCTGAGAAAAAATTATCAATAACTGATGTATGAATGTTCACCCTATCATATGAACATATGTTCACCCTAGTCTAATTCAAGCATCAACATTGTAACAATGCCCCAACTGACACACATCCAGGTTACTATCATAACATTTTAGCCTCAAAATTCTACAAAACTAGTGTCAAAGGATACATGTCTCTATTCTCTTAGGAATTCCAATGTTCATTGTAATTGTTCAATCTGAATAGAAAATTCAAGTACATTTATTTCCTCAATAATAAAAAAGTAGAAGTTAAAGTTTGATCAGGTAATAAAAATCTTGTCTAAGCGGTATTTATACTATCAGTTGGAACTCTAGATTGTTAAGCATGTTATTAAGTAACAGAAACCAGATGTAATTTTGTGAGGACTGAATTGCTTCTCATGACTCAGTTTCCTTTTTTACTCTTTGTACCCAATGGCGCCTCAAAGTTATTTTTATGCTAGTTTGTTATTATAGTTGCTTTTATTTTTTTTAAATATATTTTATTGAGTTTTTACAGAGAGGAAAGGAGAGAGATAGAGAGTTAGAAACATCGATGAGAGAGAAACATCGACCAGCTGCCTCCTGCACATCTCCACTGGGGATGTGCCCGCAATCAAGGTACATGCCCTTGACCGGAATCGAAACTGGGAACTTTGAGTCCACAGGCCAACGCTCTATCCACTGAGCCAAACCGGTTTCGGCCTATAGTTGCTTTTTGTAAAGTAAATGTAGTTTGGTAAATAACTCATGGGGATTTTGCATAATGGTTTAACATCTATCCTTTCATGCAAGTTTATTATTAAAGAATTTTGCCATCAGCGACTGTAGAGATTTTGCAATACAGAAGAAAACATGATATCTATTGATATTTATTAAACTAACAGTGATCTCATTTTATAACTTCTGCTTGCTTATTACTTTATTCTCTTTTGAATTGTTTTCTTCTTATAGATAGTAATAGTAATAGACAGGATAGTAAATAATTATAGCAAATGTGATTTACTCTTAGAGAAAGTTGCTTTTACTGTTATTATGTCATTTCTAATAAAATCAAATAACATTTTAATAGGGACCAAGGAAGTCCTGTGAAAACAATCTTTCAGAACATCCTCTCATGTTTTTAATGTGAGTCTTTGTAATTATCTACACAGTCACTTACTTTAAAGGTTAGTTAGCCCCTGCAAATTAAAAATCCCAGCCGCGGTTAGTGCTGGTCATTCAGCAAAGTCTGTGCTCTGGAAACAGCAAAACCATTTCAACATTCTACTAGGCTAAATATAACTTTTAAGGGGAATCTAATACAAAAATCAAAGTCTTGTGACAAATTACAAAGTCGGTAGTATTATACTCTTTTTTATATAATGGGGTTATAAACAAATGTGGAGGTTCTAGTAAAGTAGGGCTCTACTCCACATGTGCCACCTACTATCTCTGTTGCTGTGAGCATATTACTCAATATCTTTCCTCCTGTTTCCTTATGCTAAAATGGACATAAAATAGGACTTACCTCACTGAGAGGCACAAACATGAATGAGATAATATATAAAGCCTATAGCATGAAGCATGACATACTATTGGGCAATTAAAAATAAATAAATAAAAACAAAATACTATTGTCATTTTATTATATTAAATATCTCTGTACTATAAATACTATGTATTACACAAAACAAACATATATGTTAAAATATGAGATAATATAATTATATGTATTATAAATAGATATGTAATGTTATATGCAACATAGATAATGTGTAATATATTTATAGAAATATTATATATCACATTTATGTTAATCATTGACATTTATTATAAAATGTTATTATTATTTTTAATACATTTTTATTGATTTCAGAGAGGAAGGGAGAGGAAGAGATAGAAGCATCAACAATGAGAGAGTATCATTGATCAGCTTCTTCCTGCACTCCCCTTACTGGGAATAGAGCCTGCAACCTGGTCATGTGCCCTTGACCAGTATCAAACCCAGGACTCTTCAGTCTGCAGGTCGACACTCTATCCACTGAGCCAAACCAGCTAGAGCTAAAATGTTATTCTTAATAATATTTAATCATTGCTGTTTCTCTTCTCTCTGTGCTACCACATGTCCCATCATAGGTACATATTTGAGAAATAATTGTATTTACTATCATGTAAAAATATTTTAAGGTTTATTAATAATGTTATCTGAGTTCTATGTTTATTTTAAAACTTGAATCACAAGATAATGTCAGGGGGTATAGAAAACAAATTATTTCTCATTGAAAATATTTTCTGCTACCTTTTAAAGAACTTTTTAACTTCAACTATAACTTGGTGAGTAAACTCCATCTGAGGAAGAATGTGAAATAAAGAGGGAAATAAAATTGTAAGATTGACATGTAAAACAATTAGCTATCAGTCTCTTCTTTCATAATTTTCATCCGAATTGAGCTATTATTACAGCACTATGTCTGCTGCTTTTATTGTTGGGTTTACAATGATCAATGGTTTTTAATACATTCAGATGTAGTAATCCTATATTTACAATATAGATGAAGAGAAATTCAGGAATTGTTATTTCATTTTCCTTTACTTATTCTCAATTTCTTTAATATATTTGGTATAATTATAACTGTCATCATATAGTGATGAAAGGTACATTTAAAACTCTCCCTGAACAGGAAGACTAAAGTGGAATAAATGAGGAAATCCTCTTTTTAAAGAATATTTACGTAATTCCAAACAAATAGAGTGCACTCTCTTCTATCTTTTTTATTAAATAAACAATCTGCCTGGGAAAGCCACATGCCTTAGAGATCACAGATAGAGCACCTTCCCTCTGTGGAGCTCTGAAGGCAACAGGAAATGAAAACAAATGAGAAATAAGCATTAACTTCTGGCAGGAAAGTCATGTATCCGGATTCAGAGCTGGATAAGGACAGAGATCCAAAGAAGATAGTCAACAGAGAACCATTGAAGCTGAGAACAATGCATTGTTTTACATATGGACCAAGCTGCATAGAAAGGACTCATTTCAAATAGCCCATTTTCCTTAAAAAGATAAACTTCATTCTTTTTTCTTTTTATAATTATAACTTAGTGAGCAAACTCCATCTGAGGAAGCATGTGAAATAAAGAGGGATCTAAAGCTATAAAATTGGCATATAAAACAATTTTATTATGGAAAAATTGAACATATAAAAGCAGAGAGAGAAAAGCACCCCATGTATTCATTACCAAGCTTCACCCTGACCCCGCTCCAAGTCATTTTGAAATAGATCCCAGACATCATACCATTTTGTCCACAAATATTTCACTATGTATCTCTAAAGACAAAAACTTTTAAAAAACAGAACTATGATACTATTATCACAGGTATAAGGTATTTTCATATAAAATCTGCTAATTTTGATGCAAATGGATCAATCATTTTTCATTTGATTTCTGGGTTTTGTGCCATGCTTAGAAATGCCTTCATGAAAAGACTGTAAATGAATTTACATATGTTTTCTTCTGGTAATACTTTAAATTCAAAGACCATTTAGTGAATTTTAAATGATCATCCAGGACATGCAGGGTCCTTAAGTATTGGGAAGAGGGAGAGTGACAGAGTAATCAGAGCCAAGAAAGAGGTCACTGGTTCGATTCCCTGTCAGGGCACATGCCTGGATTGTGGGTTCAATCCCCAGTAAGGGGCATGCAGGAGGCAGCTGATTAATGTTTCTCATCGATATGTCGACGCTCAATCACACCAGTTGGTAATATAATTTTTTATTTTTCAATTACAGTTGACATAGAATATTATATTAGTTTCAGGTGTACAACTTAGTGATTAGACATTACATAACTTACTAAGTGATCTTCCTGATAAATCTCGTACCCACCTGACACCATACATAAGCAATACAATATTATTGACTATATTCCCTATACTTTATATCCTGATGACTGTTCTGTAAGTACTAATTTGTACTTAATCTTTCACCTTTTTCACCCATTCCCCTCCATCCCTCCATCTGACAACTCTCAAAATGTTCTCTGTAACTATGAATCTGTTTCTGTTCTGTTTGTTCATTTATTTTGTTTGTTTTTTTAGGTTCAATTGTTGATAGATATGTATTTATTGCCACTTAACTCATATTTTAAACCTTTTTCTTCTTCTTCTTAAATAAGGTCCTTTAATATTTCATATAATACTGGTTTGGTGTTGATTCTAAATGATAGCTCTGCTCAATAGAGTAGTCTTGGTTGTAGGTCCTTGCTTTTCATCACTTTGTTTCCTGTAGAATCCTTTCTCACCTACAAGGTATCTATTGAAAAATCAGCTGACAGTCTTACAGGAGCTCCCTTATAGTATTTAACTGCTTTTAAGATTCTCCAAAAAAGATAAACTTAAAAAAACAATTACCAAATAGATTTCCCCCTAAAGGTTGAATAATACTTGCCTTTTGTAACTATCACCATTCCAAAAATAGAGAAATAGACTAATTAAAATAATTTTTCAAGTTTTTCATTAAGGTGCATATTATAGACAAATTAGCTTGTATGAGTTTATTTTGCTATCGTTTGAGAGGAGGGCACACATGGGTAAAATTCTAGTGTTTTATAATAAATCTACCTCTCACTATGTTCAATCCCTTTGACATGTAGCTAAACGCAGGAATGGGTGACTGGGATATCATGGGCATTAAGAAATCAGAACAGGAACCAGCCACAAGCCTACAACATAACTTTACCTGTGCAAAATGGATGGAGTGTTTTTTCAGCACCATTTTCAAACACAAAGGAAAAACAAATTTCTATGAGTTGGTCAAGATAGATGTGTTTGGATGAAAAATCTGAAATCCAAAAGTATCCTTGGGTTGTCATATTATATCAACTGTTAGATTTCACAGAACTAAAAATAAAATTAAAATATTGAATAAAATTAAGTACTAAAAAGAGTACAATACAGAGAAAGAGGTAAGATAACAATATATCTGAAAAATACTTGAAACAAATTTAAATATAAGCACCATAGAAATGCATAATTTGATGGGACTACTCATTCCTACATACAGTGCACAAATTAAAAATTTTTGTTCAAATCTAGGAAACTATTTGTATATTTATGTATTTATTTATTTATGTATTGAATTTATTGGGGTGACACTAGCTAACAAAATTACATAGATTACAGGGGCACAATTATAAAACACATCAATTTGTAAACCATATTGCATGTTCATCACCCGAAGTCAAGTCTTCATCCATCGCCATTTATGCCCTCTATACCCTCTTCTACCTCACCCCTTTCCCTCTAGTAATCACCATATTGTTGCCTGGGCCCATGAATTCTTTCTCTTTGTTTTTTCTTTTTAGCTCAATCCCCCCACTCTCCCTCACCCCGTTCCTCTCCCCATACAGCTGTCGGCCTGCTCTCTGTCAATGAGATCTTGGAAACCATTCAATTTAAAATATGTCCAGAGAAAAATGACAAAGATTGTAAAGAGACTTGAAACCTTATGATGAACAAACTGTAAATTTCTATGATGAAAACATGAATGAATATTTAGGCAAAATATCATGGTTGCTTCCAAGTATTTGAAAGAATGACATGAGGAAGAGGGAGCAAAGTTTTTCTGTGTCATACCAGGGTATAGAATCAGAACAAAAAAATCCTTTTCTATTTAGGAAATACTTTAATATTCAACATAACAAACAACTTTATAACAGTTTGAGCTGTTCAACAAAAGAAGGAGTTACCTGGCTTAGGTACATTACTAAATGTGTTAAAGAAACCCTGGGTAATGATACTGAGGGATGCTGCCCGAGAGATCAAGTATCGGATGAAGAATATTACAAGATGATTCCATTAGCATAATGGAGGTTTCCTTACAGCATGAAGACTATTTGACTAAATCCTGCCAGGTAGAGGAATGAGTTGGAAGCAGGTTCGTCACTATAGCTAGTTGATTGGCTTGGAGGTGCATGTCTCGTACCTAATGAGAAGGTCTCTTACAACATTCAACAAGCTGTACAACAGTGTACAGCTTGTAAGAAACCAGCAGGGCCTGTTGTAGTTCTTTGCTCTGCATTCCTGTTTAGCCTGCCCCTACACCCATGAAACAATTTTCTTTTCAGCTTGCAAAACCTACTTAAGCTATTGCTAAACAAGAAACAAGGATACCACAATAAAGTAGCAAACACAGGAAGTTCGTTACAATTTGTCCTTAATCTTACAGGTTCTTATGTGGAAACGTATAAATTCCTCAACACCACCTTGGTAGATTCTAAAAGAAAATATAGTGTATTATTTTACATTTTGATTTTGAGGTTTTGAGGCAGTTTAACTCATACAATCTGCTTGGAATTCTCAAGAGCCAACTTTTGGTAGTAAGTCATGTAGGAAGTTTTTTAACCTTTATATTAATTTTCTTCCTCCTCATCCTAAAAAGCACAGGTTGGTATGTTTCTGTGCTTATCTGCACATTTGAGAAGCCATTATTTTGTGCCTGGTGACCTGACCCCAGTGTGCAGTAAAGAGGACGCAGAGTTGAACTATACCATTGGAACAATCAGATTGATTGACTAGATAGATATATTCACACACAAGGAAGTTATTTGTCATTCTTTATCATTTGTAAGAGGGTCAAAGAATTTTGAGACCAACAAGTTAAGACAATACATTTTTTAATAGTACCATTCTATTTCACTGTGTGGCTGCATGACAGTTTTGAAACCAGTTTTCTATTATTGGTATTTATGTTGCTCCTATTGTCATTATGAAACAACACTGAAAATCATTTCTTTGTACAGACACCTTTGCACACATTTCAAAAAATTATTTAGATAAATGTATAGAAAGAGAATTGCTGAAGCAAAAAGTATATAATCAAGATTCTTCTACAGAAAACAATCTCTATACAAGAAGGACAGTGAGTTGTCAGTAATGGTGAACCACATAGTGGTCTAGAAAGGATGCTGAGAAAAGTGCTAGGAAAATACCCAATAACTAGAGGCCCAGTGCACAAAATTCATGCTTGGGGAGGGGGAGATTCCCTCACCCCGGCCTGCACCCTCTTGCAATCCAGGACCACTGGCTCCTAACCACTCGCTTGCCTGCCTGCCTGATCATCCCTAACTGCTCATTTGCCTGCCTGATTGTCCCTAACCACCTCTGCCTCAGTTCCCGCTGCCATGGCTTTCCCTGAAGGATATCTGAAATGACATCCAGTCTAATTAGCATAGTATGCTTTTATTATTATAGATTTGTCTATACTTACTTCTCTCTTTTCACCTTTCCTCAGTCTCTTTCATCTGTTTGCTTCTTTAATGTTTCCTTTGCCTACCTCTGACACTATGTAAAGCATTTGGGCAGTTGTTGTCCTTGACCATCACTATCAATATTGTGCTAATCAACTCAAGATAGTACTTTCATGAGATTTGAAAAAAAAGGTTAATGGGGTTTATATGATCAATAATTTCTTATTACACATTTCTGAATTCAATGTTCTATGAATATTTATATTTTATTCACAATGCTTTTGTTTAAAGGTGGAAAATCTAAGTGTCTGGAGAGGCCTACAGCCTAACTTAGCATTTCTTGCTCAAGTTGAAGAGTGGATAATTTAGAGGGTTTTGAAGAATTTCCAGGCTCTCTACTCCAGAAAATAAATGTTCTGAACTTATACTACATTCTTAGGAGACAGAGGTACAAATATATAATTGATGAAAAGAAAATTACCATCAGCTTCCTTGGGGCTTAATCCAATTAGCTGTTATATTGGCAAATCCTAGGTGACTCCTTAAAAAGAGGAATATAAAAATATTTTAGGGGGTTAGAATGAGCTAGCATGATCCCTGAACAAAATAAATTTAACTACAGGAGTCAAAAAATATATGTATCTTCCCTTAATGTATACATGTAAATATCCTCTCTAATAAAAGACAAAAAGGGTAATTGACCGTACTTTCACTACACTTCCCATTGGCTAATCAGGGTGATATGCAAATTAACTGCCAAGAAAGATGGCAGTTAACCGCCAACAAAGATGGTGGTTAATTTGCATACATAGGCGCCAAGAAATGGAGCGAAGCCAGCTGGCCCCGGGCAGGAGCAGTGAGCAAAGGCCAGCATGGCGAGCGAAGAGCAAAGAGGGAAGCCCGCCGTGCAGGCCTCCGCCACGCCCCCGTGGCCCGCGCGTGGCAAGCAAGGAGCTAAGCCCCTCGCCCACCGCGCCAGAACCTCCTGGCAAAGAGCAAAGGCCTGGGTTCCAGGCGCCGGAGGTAAACTGGTGCCAGCAGCCAGGGGAAGGGACCCCCAGGGGCCCCAGACTGCGAGAAGGCACAGGCCAGGCTGAGGGACCCACCTGAGTGCACAAATTTTTGTGCACCGAGCCTCTAGTCTTACAATAAAAAACTATGAAACTATTGGCATAGCATTCCTAAGAGCTGAGCACATAAATGCATCCGTATATTTCCTCTTTCAATGCAAACAAATAAAATTTGAACTGCTATCAACAGCACATATTAAAATTAACTAAAAATGGATTAAATATTTGAATATAAGACCTGAAATTATAAAATATATAGGACAATGATAGGCATAAATTTGTGGGTCTTGATCTGAGAGGGGTTTTTGTGAACTTGACTCCAAAAGAAAAAATGAATGGGACTGCATCAAACTCAAAAGTTTCTGTTAACAAAACAAAAAAGCAACCAACTGACTGGAAGAAGATATTTACAAGTGATACCTCTGATAAGGGGCTAATACCCAAAATATATAACTAACCCATACAACTCAACAACAACAACAAATAATCTGATAAAAAAAAATGGGCAGAGAACCTGAATAGACATTTTCCAGACAGGACATACAGGTGGACAACAGGTAAATAAAAAGACACTCAATATCACTAGTTATAAGGGAAAATGTAAATTGAAACCATGAGGAGATACCACCTCACACCTGTTAGGTTAGCTGTTATCAATAAGATAAGAAATAACAAGTGTTGGAGAGGCAGTGGTGAAAAGGGAACACTCGCTTACTGCTAGTGGGAATGTAAAATGGTGCAGCCACTATGGAAAAATTTAAGAATAAAGCCACCATATGACCCAGCAATCCCTTTTCTGGTTATACACCTTAAAAATCTGAAAACACTTTTCATAAAGATATATGTACCCCTATGTCCATTGCAGCATTATTCACAATAGTCAAGACATGGAAACAATCTCTCTGTCAACAGATATTTGGATAAAGAAGATGTGGTACATATATACAATGCAATACTACTTAGCCATGAAAATGTTGAAATATTGTCATTTGCAATAACATGGGTTTGCAAAGAAATTTAATAGAACTGTAACTCTAGGCATGTCATTGGGAGTTAAGAGTGTAGAGAAAAAAAATCATTCTTTCCCCTATAACCATTTTAAGCTCATTGGCTGGGGGGCTGTAAATTAAACAAAAGACAAATCAACAAGAGAGAGGCAAGCAGGCTCATTAACATGCACACTGTACATGCACATGGGAGCACCCAGTAATAAATCACTGGGTTGATTAGAACTTGGGTTTACATAGCATCTTAATAAAAGAAGAATAATTTTGTATGAGAAGTGACAACACAAAAGAAAACGATTCTGAGCTTTTAAAGGCAGAAAATTGTGGAAAGGCAAATATATGGGGAAATGATAGACAAGGGCTAGTTTTAGCAAAGTTTGTGATATCAGGCTGCCTATGGACTCATAAGGGTCTGGAGTTTTCTTTGGTGATTAACCGCTATTCTTCTTAGGAGAGGGGACACCTTTACAAATGTATGTCCTGCTTTTTGGCAAATAGAGTTTAGAGAGCTTTTTTAATATTTACTTAATTGCCATCAGCCAAAAAAAAAAAATCCTTATGCCAAAGTAGTATATTTTGGGTTGTCATATTCTACTACCCTTCAAGGTCATCACAAACCTCCTTCAATGATGCAATTCAGGAAATGTATTACTTCATTTTATTAAGGTCTTTACATGGAAAAATAAGTTTTATTCTGTGGGTGTTTAATTTATGGGAGTTGTTTTAGATTTAAATTAGGAGAGAAGCTGCATTTTTTCCCCACACTTTGCCAAAAAAATTATTTTACAGTATCATTCACCCTGAAGGGCTTGTGTTTTATTTTTCACATATATTTAAGTATTGAAAAGAACATAATAAAACAAGGCCACTCATGATTATTATATACCCTATGGAATAGCAGATGTTGCAAAGTATCCTGAAGGCAAAAGAAGCTGCCAAAATTGAATACATCAGTTTTAATAACTCTGGAACACATTTTTTTGCCAAGTGTTTTAAGTACAGGAAATGACTTGAGCCACTCTGAACTTCTTTTTATTTAAACGGCGACTAAAGTTTGAGTCTTTAAGAAGATCTGAGGTTAATATCCAACATTTATAAAAAAAAAAAAAAAAAACTTACAAAACAACACCAAAAAACAAATAACAATCCAATCAAATAATGGGCAAAGGACTTGAATCAACAATTATCCAAAGAGGACATATGGATGGCCAGTAGACATGCTCAGTGTCACAAATCATCAGAGAGATGTGAATTAAAACCACAATGAGATATCATCTGACACCTGGCAGAATGGCTATCACCAATAAATCAACAAACAAATTTTGGCAGGGATGTGGAGAAAAGGAAATCCCCGTGTACTGGTGCTGTGGCTGCAGATTGGTGCGGCCACTGTGGAAAACAGCATGGGTTAATTTTATCAGAATAGAAATTCACTTAAAGGAAAAATCGGAAATATTTTTGGATTTGTATTGTGTATCTATGTGCACATCTTTATGTTTGAACCACAACCATTAAACCATTTTGACAGTTTATTCTGGCAGACAAGTGGTGGTCATAGGGTTAGTCTCGGTGTATGACAGATGACTTTCTTTTACAGTCTCTGACAACACCCTTAATTCCTGCTACTAGTATATTGGTCACAAATTTATTATCAAGGACAGAAAAGCAAGTCAAAGTACAAGTAGATCAGGCCAATAACATCATTATTTGCATATTCATGGAAAGTCTTAAAATATACTCATCTATTTGCATTTGTCACATGCTCAGGTTATATTGCCAATATAATCCTAGATTATACCAAGGATATAGGAAGGGAAGTGGCTTTCAAGTGTATATATATATATATATATATATATATATATATATATATGAAATGTATGTGTGTAAATGACTCCTGGAATTGTCAGAATAAAGAAACTAGAGAATGATGACGCATTTGTTCTTGTAAAACCTTACCCATCTCTCAGAACCCAGCTTAGAAATTATTTACTTGGGGAGGCTTAACTAATCTATTCTCCATTTACTCCCATCTGTAGATAATTTGTTTTCTCTCATGCTATCTCTATGTATTTTTAATGGCTCCTGTATTTACTCCATCTATTGTAATTTATTTATTTGCATATCTGCTTGCCTTATTAGATCATGAGTTCATTATAGGTATGAATTTTTATTACTCCAGCTTCTAGCTCCATGCTTTGTACATTGAAAGCATTCATTGAAAGTGTGTTGATGCATATTGCTAAGTGAAAAAACCAAGTCTGAAAAGGCTACGTACTGCATTATCCCAAATACGTGGCATTCTGGAAAAGGCCAAACTGCAGAGACAATAAAAAGATCAGTTGCCAGGGGTCTGGGTGGAAGGAAAGATTTTAGGGCAGTGGAACTATTCTGTATGAGATAGTAACAATGGACATATGACATGTGTTTGTCAAAACGACATAGCATTGTTTAGCACAAAGAATGAGCTCAGTGTAAACTCTGGCCTTTAGTTAATATTAATGTGCTGATATCTGGATCAGCAATTGTAAATATATATATACTACACTAATACAAGATAATAAGGGAAATATGTGGGGTTGGGGCTCAGAACTGACAAGATGGGGGAGCTTGGAGGGTACATGAAAGCTCTGAACTTTCTGTTCAATTTTTCTATAAACCTAAAATTGTTCTAAAAATTCAAGTCGGTTCCCCTAAGAAATGTACTGGAATATAAAATATTTAGAGGACATGATTTTGTTTCAAATTACTGAGCAAGGTTACTTTTTTCTTGAACATTACAACCGCCATTTTAAACTGTATTTAAAAACTCTGATGTCAGCATAATAAGAGAATTTGGCTTGGGAAGGTCGGGAGGCAGTGCCACAGTTCGGAGAGCTATGGCTTTGGGGGGAAGGTCCCAGCCTGTGAGCAGTTGGAGGTGAGAAGCGGAGAGTGATAATAAAGTAAGTTAAGTATTTTTCTCATGCTTTGCTCTTTCAGTTGAAAACAGACAAAATATACCATCACCTGCTCTCCTCACTTCCACCAGCTTATAAGTTGTTTAAAGTCAGAATTTATGTCTTTATTTTTAAAAATCTTTGCCACCAGTTACTTTGACTGTAAGTGGGAGAAGTAACTGTAAGTTAAACTGAATTGACCTATACAAGCTGGATTTCAGTTTGTGCTGTACTCTATAAAATTAATAATTTCATTTTTTATTAATATATTTTATTGATTTTTTACAGAGAGGAAGAGAGAGGGATAGAGAGTTAGAAACATCCACAAGAGAGAAACATCCATCAGCTGCCTCCTGCACACTCCCCACTGGGAATGCGCCCGCAACCAAGGTACACGCCCTTGACTGGAATCGAACCTGGGACCCTTGAGTCCGCAGGCTGACGCTCTATCCACTGAGCCAAACTGGTCATTTTTTTTCTTTCTTTCTTTCTTGGCCCAAATAATTTCTCATTTAGATTCTCTTGAGTTTTCAACTGTGCATATGCTTTCTGTTCCCCTGGGCCTGCTCTCAGGTCTGTTTCTTTAGCACAAAGGATCCCCTGACCCTGCCATATTCCAGTCTGGCTGCCATCTACTAGTTCACAGCAACAATTGAGATCATGTTTACCTGTTTTTGCTGAAATTTAAATTTGATTTTATTCATTACTCACAATCATATTTTCTAGTTGATTTTTATTCTGTTGCTTTCCTTTAAGAATTACCAAGAAACCCCTCCAAAGTTTCTATTTTCCCCTTCCTCAAATCCTTTTGCTAAAATTTAGTCTTTGAAAATGTGTTTCGACTTTGCCAGGAGCTTTTGGGGATCAATGAACATTGAATGATGTTCCAAGCATAAGACTGGATGCTTTCACATCCATCTTATCACTTACCCTTCCTTTGACATTGTTATAAAAACCACCATCCCCACCTCAAATTTTATACAACAACTGAGAAGAAGGAAGTGACTTGCCACCTGTTACACAGCTGGTCAGTGGTAAGCTGGGATCGGAAGGCTCGCCTTTCCCTTCTTCTTTCTAAAACTCAGTCCAGAAAAATCTGGGTACTCAGCACCGCCTAACCATACCGTTACTCAATGCCCAGGATCTTATTCCTACCGTACAATTCTAAAAAATGCCTAAGTATATCCACAATGTCTTCCTGAAATGTTACTCAATCCCAACACAAATCAGAAAAAGAAATGGTAGTGGGTAATGTGCATCATACAATTTGGCAGACTTTCAAACGTACAGCAGAGCAATATAGCGGTAATGCACGGGATGACGTCATATTCAACAGCTCTGCCATTTACTAATGGTGTGAAGTTGGACAATTGACTAAATATCTCTAAGCCTCACCTTTCTGTAAATCGGAAGAAAATCACAGGTGCACCTTCACAGCATCATTTTAGGGAATAAGAGAGATAATGTGTGTAAACCTCTACAGTGCCTATTATAGAGCAAGCCCTTAATAAATAACCACCATCTTCATGATCATCACCATCATTACCACTATTTTGGAAACATGTCCCGGGAAACTAATGCACATCTATTTAACCATGTCAAGCCGCTGTAACCCTGAAAACCACAATACACTCCTCTTCCTACTCTAATGTGAGGTTTCTGGGTAACTTTCTGTGCCCATAAATCCCATTAATTTTCTTCAGGAAGATAGCATAAAATGTACTCCCTGGAACAGTGGGTCTGCTAGAAATCTTCCAGAACAAACAGTTCTTTCTTGTCCTGCTCTCATGCTTAGTTTCTTATTATTTCTTATTGCAAGGAATTCTAAGCCTGGATGAGAGAGAGGGAGAGTGGAAGAAAAGAGGAGGAAGAGGAGGAGGAGGAGGAGGAGGAGGAGGAGGAGGAGGAGGAGGAGGAAGGAGACAGGGTACTGGGGACGGGAGGACAAGCAAGTTCCTTTGGGAGACACATGGGCTCTCTTATTAAGTCAAGCCCTAGAGTTACAGATGGGGGAACCTGAGGATTTGATTTGCAGATGTCCACGTAGCTTGATCACATCAGCCTATATTAGGGCAAATTCCCTTGACTTCCAAGTCACAGATTCTAGACATTCCAAAGCTGGTTTTCGGTAATGTATTCTAATTCTCAGAACCAAAAATAGATTCACTGATGAAAGTTTTTCTACCTTAATTTATAAGGGCTATTACATTTACTACCTTAAAAACTTTAAGGATTTATGAAACATAGAAAATCATGTATTAAAAAATGTCTTCAATGCCTAGATAACGAGCTTCTGAAAGTTTGCAGTACCTTCTCCCCTCCTCTCTGGACTGCTCCTAAACTGCTCTTAGGATTCAGGAGGAATAGCACCTGCTACAGGAGCCTCCTCTCTCCTCACCCACCTCACTCCATATGTCTTTCTGACTCACACTCCCATACAGCTGCCTATGTCCAAATTATTGTCTGCCTCCCCTGCCAGCTTAGTTACAAGGGCTATTGAGTGCAACCATTTGTTTTACTTACTGCATGGCTTCATGTTCCAGTGCAGGACATATCTTTGGTGCCCAAGAAACATTTTTTGAATAAATGGTACAATTTATATATGCTTAACATTTGATATGCAAATTACTTTGGAGCAGTTGCCACAAGATGTGAGAACACAGGTGTAGCAACTTATTCAGAGGTTCCTCACTCTCAAATCTGGGGTCACCTGCAACAGAGAAATTTCTTTCCCCCACCCTCACCCTCTGTCACACATCACTGCCTTGTTTTTGGCAGCTGTAACCTTGGCCATTCAATTCTGTTCCCACTTTGCCTTCCACTTCTTACCACTCACAGGAACAGGATGCCTTGTCAATGACACATCACAACTCTGGCTCAATTCTTAATACATTTATAAGGTTCCCCAATATAATTCTGCCAATAAACACACTTCCATTTCCAAGTTGAAAAAACCTATCTTTTATAAGAGGAATTCTGCCCCCACCCCCACATTCATCTGTTAGAGGCCTCACCCCCAGGACCTCAGAATATAACTGTATTTAGAGAGAGGCTTTTAAAGAAGTGATTTAGTTAAAAGGAGGCTGTTGGGATGGGCCCTACTCTAATCTGACTGGTGTCCTTATAAGAAGAGGAAATGTAAATAGGCAGGAAGACTCCAGGGGCTCATGCATCCGGGGAAATCACGTGAAGACACAGCCAGAAGGCGGCCATCTGCAAGCCAAGGAAAGAGGCCTCAGAAGAAACCAAACCTGCCAGCACCTCGATCTTGGATTTTCAGTCCAGAACTGTGAGGAAATAAATTTCTGTTGTTTAAGCCACAGACTGTACTGTGTTGTTATGGCAGCCCTGGCCGACGAATACATCATGAAAAGTTAAAATATCTCACCTATACTTTGGAACTATAAATCTATCCTTATCATCATTGTTTTTCTATTGTTAACTGTTTATCTCTGAGTCTAGAAATAAATATAAATATTCAGGAAGAACCTAATAATGATAATTTATCGATCACCAAATAGTGCCAGGCACTCTACTGGGTGTTTCATGGAATGTCAATTTATTCCCCCACTTAGCAGCTCAGGAAACCTAGGAATTAGCCAAGAGGAAGAGACTGCGTTTAACATCCATTTGTCTAAGACAGCTGAATGTAGTGGAAACAGCGAAGGCTTTGGAACTGCATGAGGTGGGTTCGAACCCAGGTGTGTCGCTAATTTCAAAGTGTGACCTTTGGGTAGGTCACTTGTCTTCCATGAGCCTCATCTTTAGCTGTAAAAACAAGAATAACAATATTTACCTTGCAGGGTTGGCAAAATGATGACATGAGATAGCATGCAAAAAAACAAAAACATAGAAATAATCAAGAATAGTCAGCTCCTCTGTTGTAACTTGTGGAGGCAAAGCCAAGACAAGTACCCTAGACCCCAATATTAGAAGAAATTGCCTTATTTATGCAGCTCTTTTTTGGTTTCAATAAAGAAAAGAGCCTAGCTCAACTGGTGTTGCTCAGTGGTTGAGCATCGACCTATGACGCAGGAGGTCACAGTTAGATTCCCAGTCAGGGCATATGCCCGGGTTGCAGGCTCCATCCCCAGTGTGGGGTGTGTAGGAGGCAGCCGATCAATGATTCTCTCTCATTATTGATGTTTCTCTCTCTCTCTCCCTCTCCTGTTCTCTCTGAAATCAATAAAAATATATAAAAAAAGAAAAAAGCCTATTTCTGTATCGATTTATATGTGCTCACTTAAAGATTAAATAAGCTTATGTTTACTGGGTGACTTAATACATCTCTGTCTGAGCTGGGCCTGGGACTAGCTGACACTGGGATATCTGTGCTCATTCCTGGGCAAAAAGCAAGCTCTGCTTTAGCAGGTCAGAACTGAGTCAGCAAAGACTAGCGTGCTTGTGAAAATATATATGTGATCCAGAAATTTAATTAAAAAAAGAAGTGCTACTCAGGAGTCAGTCAGACGTTGAGTCAAAGCCACCTCCTTCAATATTCTAGATTCGTGACCTTGGCCCAACTCCCTCACCTCTTCAAACCTATTTGCCTTATCTGTAAAACGACCTCAATAAGAACTGCCTCACAGTCGGGTTGTAAATAGTAAGCGCAATGATATATGCATGGTGCTTAGTGATAACTGCGTTTACATAACACGTGCTGTGTGCCAGAACCTGGCCTAAGCACTTGACTTGTATTTATTTAATTCGGTATAGTCTTCATAACACCGTTATGAAATAGGTCTGATTATCATCCTCATTTTCTGGATGAGGAGGCTGAGATTCAGAGAAGTGAAGTACTTTGCTCAAGGTCACAGTTTGGAGGTGGGGGAGCTGGATTCTAACCCTGGGAGTCTCTCTGTGCCCGGCTGTGCTTTGAACCCAGGATGTCTGTTCCTGAATGTTCAACACCCAGTACCTGCAATGGCATGGCAGGAAAAGAAATCATCCCTTTTAATTTGTCTGTCACTTCATTTTGCATCATTTTATTTGTTTTTATTTTAAAAAACTTCAAACAACTAAGTAAACTACAACCTGTAAACAGGGATGCTCTCACAAAATTATATGGGTGGTGGTTTATTTCAGAGTTAACTTAGTTTTAGTTAAGAATCATGTTGTTTTTTTAAAAATATATTTTATTGATTTTTTACAGAGAGGAAGGGAGAGGGATAAAGAGTTAGAAACATCGATAAGAGAGAAACATCGATCAGCTGCCTCCTGCACGCCCCCTACTGGGGATGTGCCTGCAACCAAAGTACATGCCCTTGACCGGAATCGTACCTGGGACCCTTCAGTCCACAGGCCGACGCTCTATCCACTGAGCCAAACCAGTTAGGGCAAAAATCATGTTTTTAATAACTCTAATCATGTTGAGGCTAGAAATATATAACTAATGTAAATGAAACTGAGTAATACTGTAAGAAATGTATATCAAACTCCACCTCCTCCCCTCCTCCCCCGCCTCCCCGTGTGCCCAGCCGGTATGGCTCAGTGGTTGAGAGATGACCCATGAACCAGGATGTCACAGTTTGATTCCTAGTCAGGGCACATGCCCAGGGGGTTGCTGGCTCAATCCCTAGTAGGAGGTGTGCAAGGAGGCAGTCAATCAATGATTCTCTCTCATCATTGATGTTTCTATCTCTCCCTCCCTCTCCCTTCCTCTATCTAAAACAAAAACAATAAACACACAAACCCCCTGGTGTGTGTGGTGTGCGAGGGGCAAGGGGGTAGGTATGTGTTTATTGGTATACTATACATAATGCCCTGTAGATATTTTTAAGTCAATGTGGACATTTAATATAAAATATAATAAAATGTCAAAACATTCTTCTTCATACCAATAAATTTTTTCTTTTTTTTTTGGCATTATACTTATGATTGCAGTGTTATTATAAAGGACACACATAGGATGAGGTATGGGAGGAATGCAGGGCTTCTGTGCCCTCTTCATGAAGTCAGGGCATATCACTCTTCCAGCATGTTGATGTGTTCACCAACCATGAAGCTCCACTGACTTTTGGTGCCCAGGGTCCTTAGTGAGGTTTCATTATATAGGCATGATTGATTATATCATTGGCCATGTGATTGAACTCTGTCTCCAAACCCACCACCACTTCCCAGAGGTAGGACTGGCCCAACGTTTCAACCCTCTAATCATGTAGTCGGACTTCCGGTGAGCAGCCCCCTCCTAGAGGTCCACCAAAAGTCACCTCAATAGCATGACAAAGACATCGCTCAGGAAATTCCAAGGCCTTTAGGAGGTCCATGCCAGAAAGCCTGGACCAAGAGGAGACAAATTCTTTGTCATAGCACAGTTGGGAAGATTGACTAGAAGTTCAGTAGATAGACATTCCAAGTGAGTCGCCGATTTTAATATGACTGAGGAGCCACTGCCAACCCTGGCCCCAGGAATCATCTCTCCTCACTCTAGCCACCGACCTCCCTGTGAGCAAAGCATTGTCATGTGAACAAAACAAGCCCCTATTTCTCGGACGCCCTGTGAGTTGAACCTTCTGTTATATGCATTTGAACCCATTCCTAATGGATATGAGGTTTCTACAGGTCTAGAATTCTAAATACTTACTGAAGACTAATAATGTATAAAGCACCGTGTATGGTGCACAAATATTGTTAAATTTAGCCCGCCTTCCAGGAATGCACAGCGCTGGGAGGAGAAGAGCTCAGGTTCCGTGGGCATGTTGCATTCTTTGTGAAGTCAGAATGGTTTGAATCCAGGCTCTGGAACCTTGAGTGAGCCCCTAAGCTTGGTAATCTCATTCACAAAATGGGGAAAAGAATGCATTTCTTATTGTGAACTGATGTGTGGAGGGTGAGAGTTAATCTTTTTTAAATTTTATTTTTTAAGTTAAATTTGTTGGGGTGACATTGGTTAATAAGAGTATATAGTTTTCAAGTGTACATTTCTATGATATATGATCTATATATTGCATTATATGCCCATCAACCAAAGTCCAATCATCTTCTGTCACCATATATTTGGTCCCCTTTACCTTCCCTCTGATAACCACCATACTGTTGTCTGTGTCTGAGTTTCAGTTTTATATCCCACATATGAATGAAATCATATAGGTCTTAGCTTTTTCTGACTGACTTATTTCACTTAGCATAATATTCACAGGGTCCATCCATGTTGTTGCAAATGGCAGTATTTCATTTTTTCTTATGTCTGAGTAGTATGCCATTTGTCTTAGAGAAGATTTATGTATCTAACCCCAAAGGTAAGGAAATTAAAGGGAAAAATAAATGAATGGGACTATATCAAACTAAAAAGTTTCTGCACAACCCAAGAAGCCGCTAACAAAACAAAAAAGGAACCAATCAATGAGAGATATTTGCAAACAACAGCTCCAACAAAGGGTTAATATCCAAAACACTATATAAAGAACTCATACAACTCAACACTAAACAAACAATGCAATGAAAAAAATGGGCAGAGGACCTGAACAACACTTCTCCCAAGACATACAAATGGTCAACAGATAAATGAAAAGATGCTCAACTTCATTAGCTATTAAGGAAATGTAAATCAAAACTATGAGATGCCATCTCACACCTTTAGAATGGCTATAGACAGATAAAAGCAAGTGTTGGAGAAGTTGTGGAGAAAAAGGAACCCTCATTCACTGCTGATAGGAATGGAAATTGGTACAGCCACTATGGAAAAGAGTATGATGATTCCTCAGAAAATTAAGAATAGGGTTATATATGACCCAGCAATCCCTCTTCTGGGCATTCACCTGAAAAATCTGAAAACACTTATTCGCAAAGATTTATGCACCCCTATGTTCATTGAAGCATTATTCATGATGGCTAAGACATGGAAACAAATGAAATGTCATTCAATAGATGATCAGATAAAAAAGATGTAGTACATATATCCAATGTATTTTTTTCAATCTTACTTTTAAGTCACATTAAAGGGAACCACGGTATACAGGAAATCTCATCATCTGGTTCAGATTTTCCAACTTCTCTTGTTTATCTGAACCGCATTCATCAAGTACAAGCACATACTTTGAGCTGGATGCTGGAGACATCCAGAGATAAAGATAGCTCTCCTTGCAAACACTCAAGAGATAGTGAGATAATTACAATGTGATTGCAGTAACCACTGCAGTGTTTTTCCAGCTGAGTTGGAAGACAAGTGAAGAAAGTGGAAGGTAAAGGATAGTCAGGCGAGCAGATGCTGTAAGACATAGGCCTGATGCTGAGAGAGTGGAGAAGGTTTTAACCCACATGGTTTCCCAGAGTGCAAACAGGGGCTACAGCAAAGACATGGGGCATAGAATGCCTCCCAGTTTAAATATCTTAATGATTTAAAAATGAAGATGTCTACATGTGACCAGATCTATGTTTTAGAATATTTACTTGGAGGACTGTGGAAACTGAATTGGATTTAAAAATTTGGGGGGCAAAAAGTAAGTCAGAAGGCTAACTGCTATTGCTATCATCACAGGAAAATGTCTAAGAGTATGAATAAAGACAATGGGAGTGGAAAACGAGAAGAAACTCTGCCTTAAATTCCAGTCTTTTCTATGCGCTGAAAACAAACAGACAAAATAAAACAAAAACAACAAACAAAACCTCTCACATTTTCCTCTATCTCATGTATTTTCTATGAATCCAGAAGTAATTAGTTAGCACTAATTAATATGTACTGTGCCTTATAAATTTACTAACACTAATTATTGTTATGAAAATTTCAAAGCATTTCTTTTCCTAGCCTTCTTTTCTTATGTGCATCGGAGCACTTTGCATCATTAACTGCTTCTATCTTCTCAAAACTATTTTCCCCCAATATGTGCCGCAACCCTTTGCTCTCCCTACAGAGCCCTGTGTCACTCTAGCGGTTCTTCCTGTCTCTTTCGTTAGGTCTTTCCTGACAAAGAAACTGTTCCTTTTCTTGTTCTGTGTTCTGTGCATGTGCTAGAGGTGCTGAGCTTTGTTTATTTCCTCTTATTTTTGTCTGCTGCTGCTCTCTTTCAATCTGATACCTCAACCTACTCTTCACATTACAATTTATCATGATAGAATATAAATATCTCTCTCCTTGTCTTAATTTCTCAATATTTTTCAAGACCCATTTTCTTCTTTTTTAAAAAAAGAAATATATTTTTATTGATTTCAAAAAGAAAGGAAAAGGAGGAGAGAGTTAGAAACATCAACAAGAGAGAATCGTTGATCAGATGCCTCCCTCAAGAGGGGCACATGCCCTGACTGGGAAATTGAACCCATGATCTCTTGGTTCCTAAGTTGAAGCTCAACCACTGAGCTACACGGGGCTGGGCAAGACCCATTTTCAAAGCAACTTTGAGGACCTGCTTCAGTGGCTTGCTGACAGCATACATCTCTCTTACACAGCATCCCCAGGCAGCCTTCCCTACTGCGACAATCCCCTTCCTCCGGTGGCCTGTAAGCAGCAAAAAAAGTACACAAAGGTCACCTCCCCAGCTGCTGAGATTTCCTTGTTCATGAAAATAAATGCCAACGGGTATTAAGCTTATGGAAAATAAAATTGAAGCCTGGGGGTGAAAACATGAAGAAAAAAAAAAGGGGGAGACAAAGAAAAAAAGAAAAAAGTGACCGGATCATCAGTATAGCCCTGGCTGAGTGCATCTCAGCACACAGCTCCCATTCGAGTTCCTGGAGGACAGGGAACCTCTGTCCCGCACTGAACTCCTAGCTCTGAAACAAGTATGAGTCAACGGGTAAGCATTCCATTGAACCCACAATTCACCAGGCTGACAGCGACCTGGAAGTCCCGTGCAAGTGAAGGATGCACATTCTTGCAGGGCGCTCTCGGGATGACATGCAGCCTATCCTGATCTGTAACAAAAGTGCCAACAGGGTTCTTAAAGAACCAGCCGTGAAAAGGATAGATTCAAGTTTGTCAAAAACACAAGGAAAGTGAGAAACATTGGTATTACTTAACTCGGCTCCCCCCATTCCCACTCCGAAGGCCGTGAGCCCGAATTCAGACACAAAAGTAGACTGGGACAAAAGAGCAACATCCTGAAACTTTTGCTTTGTTTGCCTTTTTCTTTCTTTTTTCGGGGGAGGGGAGTAGAAGGGGAGGGGAGGCGGTAAGGGAGTGGAGAACCCGGTCGCAGGAGGGGGGATTGAAGCTCCCAAGCCTCTTCTCCCCCGTCCTTTGACGAAGGTGGTCTTTAGCGCCCTGAAAGGAAAGATTTTTTTAATTTTTCTTTTATTTTTTCAATGACAGTTGACATCCAATATTATGTTGTGTTCATTTCAGGCGTACAGCATCGCGGTTGACAATCACCTGCTTTACAAAGTGTCTCCCCCTCTCCCCCATAGCTCCAGTCCCCACCTGGCACCGTACATCGTTATCACAATGGGAGCGATGGAGGGCAATCCTTTTCAGAAATAACCTTTCTGCTTTCCCTGTCCGCTCGCGGCCAGCAGCGCAGCCAGAGGTGGAGGAAGGCTGTGACCTGGGTTCAGCAGAGAGTCAGGAAGGCAAAGATCGCGCGCAGCGCTCCAGGGCAAGGTGACACAGCCCTGGGTGCCCTGGCGTTGGCTTGACAGTTTCCTCCCCGCCCACTCGCAGGAGGGCGCCGGGCCTGGGTGCAGGCGCGCGCCTGGGAACATAAAAGCTGCGGAGGCGCAGAGACGCCTAGCAGCGCCCGCACCATGCACGTGAACGGCAAAGTGGCGCTGGTGACCGGCGCGGCGCAGGGCATCGGCAGGGCCGTGGCCGAGGCGCTGCTGCACAAGGGCGCCAAGGTAAGAGCCGCGCCTGGCCGCGGAAACCTTCTCTGCGAGCCCGGAGACTCACCTCCCACCCCTCCACCATCCCGCCGGCCCAGCCCAGGGGGTCCCAGGGGTGGGGGATCGGGGCGTTGCGCCCCCACGTGCCCACCGCGCCACGTCCCAAAGCTGCCGAGGCTGACGCCCTGGAGTAGACCCCCAAAGCGGCTGGGAGAAAACCCGACCTTGGATCGCTGAGTGTCAGGTCCCCACGGGGAGCGTCCTGTTGTTTGTTTACTGATCGTCTGCTGCGTGTCTAGTCCTCGAGCTGCGCGGGACCTGGGCTCCTCTTCTTTCCCCGCAGGTAGCGCTGGTGGATTGGAGTTATGAAGCAGGTATCGAGTGTAAAGCTGCTCTGGATGAGCAGTTTGAACCCCAGAAAACTCTATTCATCCATTGCGATGTGTCCGACCAGGAAAAACTGAGAGGTAAGCAAGGAGATCTGCTCAGCGACGCGGGACGCTCCTTGAACAAGCAATAACCTGGAAGGCAGCCGGTGCCAGAGAGTCAGCTTGGGGCAGGCAGCTGGAGAGCAGCTACCGCTAAGCCCGAGGAGGGAGCTTGGAGTGTTGTGCTTCCTACTGACATCCCAATAGCCGCAAAAAACGAAGAGGGAGGGAGGGAGGGAGGGAGCCCAACCCTGAGAAATCCTTTTATTTTAGTCATTTGGCAGCGTATCATGCAATCAAAATTCCTTGGTGTCTTCAAAGACAGCGCTGCTAACAGTCATTATTAAATGATTGAAACTGCAGATGGAACCTGGAAAGTTAAACAGAGGCTAAGGGACTGGGGCAAGCAACAACTTCTCCCAGAAAGCTGGAAGACACAGCCCGATGACAATGAAATTGGCAGTGTTTCTCTTTTAAAAAAGTACTAGAGTGCAGGGTCGAGGGTCATCAGCACAGACATGCTAGATGCTGTTAACCACGTGCTCTCTTTGGTTTTTCCCCTCTGAGATAGTAGTTTAAAAATAATATAGCTGCGCTACAGTGTGAGGATGGCAGAAGAAAAGTTTCTATCAGACTTTCCTCAAAGCTTTCCTGTTTCCGTCTACTCACTTAAAATAGAACAATCCACTTGTGAAATATCAGGGACGATATTGGTATATAAACGGATTTGGTCATATAGAGGTCCAACAGATATGCAGGAAAAAAAAGTTTTTTCAGGAGAAAAAAAATAAAAAAAATAAATATTTGTATCTCACAAAGTTTTATTGAAAGACTGGGTAAATTGTTGGCACATCTTTTATCAAGGGAGAAAAAAAACTTTCATAAAAGTCACTCTGGCCCTAGCCGGTTTGGCTCAGTGGATAGAGTGTCGGCCTGTGGACTGAAGGGTCCCGGGTTCGATTCTGGGTTCAACTCTGGTCAAGGGCACATGCCTGGTTGACTCGATTCCCAGTGGGGGGCGTGCAGGATTCTCTCACATCATTGATGTTTCTATCTCTCTCTCCTTCTCCCTTCCTCTCTGAAATCAATAAAAATATATTTTTTAAAAGTCACTGCTACTCCTGCTCTTAAAGAAACACTGAAGTATGACTTTCTTTGAAAATGTTGGGATATTCTGTAAGAGATTAGAAATAGAATAGCATGTTAGAAAGGAGTGTTCCCCTACAGTTAAGGGAAGTTGTTTTAAAGGAAGATATGTAATTAAAATCTGAAAATGCTAATAAAGATCTATAATATGGATGACAAGCATGAGCAGAAGAGAGCTATAAACACAGTGCTGATGGAACATATTTTGCCAGAGGATAAAGGTTTGTTGATTGCACATGACATTTTGGATCAAGAATAGAGGCATGTCAAATCTCAAAATCCATGCAGGATGGAATAATCCATGGTATAGATCATCTGGAAGCTATTTCTGTCTGAATTTGTGTAGTTTCACATGTGACATTTAACCTTCATTGTTTTTGCTTTTCCGTATTTGAAATTAGTACCTTGGCTGTAAACACATTCCTTAAGGATAAGTGATTGTGGAGGAGGAAACTCAGACACATAATGAGTGACCAGGAGGAGGCATGTGGTCATGAGAAAGCCACATGTTGTCTGGACATCAGCACGTATTTGCACTTCAGGAAAACACGGCATTGGCTCTTCCGATTTCAGGATGTAGTGCTGCCTATAACTTTTCAAATGGTTTAGACATGTGGCCAAGGGAGCCTTCATTGAAATCATAAAAATACAGAGGTGAAAATGTTCTTGGAGAAGAACAAGACAGACTTCTTTTTATAAATGAAGAAATGCAACCTGGTGGTGGTGGTGATGGGGGGAGTAGGTAAATTACAAAGAGTACCACAGCATATAAACATCACCAAGAGCGAGATTGTAAGTTGCTTGGGCCCAACACTTAGGGGTATGTCAGAAAGAAGATGGTATATTATACATTGGTAAGGGCAGAATATAAGAAATGCAGTGGAGACCAAAATGAGAAAAAATTAAAGAAGTAATTAGATATACATATTTTTTGTTTGTTTTATGAAAACTCTATAGACAGTTGATTTACTTTGAAAAAATTCAGCACATTATTAAAGAGTATCAATACATTTTAGGATTTTAATTTATTAATTCTCTTTATACAAAACATTGGACACTTTATACATTAGCTCAAACGATGGCTAATAGACATACATATTTAACAACCTAATTTCCTATAAGATGGATGTGGAGTTCTGAAGAGAACATTCTTAGGATGGAATGCAAAAATAAATGAATAAAAAGAAAAGTTCTTAATTTTTTTCTACTAGAGGATCTTTCCTAGAATCAATTTGAGATCTTAAGAATTATTGTAAAAATTCCATGAAAAAGGAAACAGTTTTTACTTTGTTGTTTTCCATTCCAGTATGGTAAAGGGTACTGGGAAGGGCACATATTAGAAAATGTTGCCACTATTTTTGACACTTAAGTTGCATAAGGAATTATCTTTTGGGGAACTTAATGTGCTTGGTGGTTGTTAACAATTCTATGATTTTACTTGGATGTACTTTTTTTTCAAGGAACTCATGAGTTGGCCCCAAGATCTGAGAACATATATTGTCATTTGGAAGAGCAACCACAATTGTTATTTATAGTCTCAAGTAATAGAACTAGAACCAATGGTACAAGGCCCCAGGAAACAGTTTAAATCAATAGCACTATGTAAAAGTCAACCCTGAGAAATGTGTTTCTCACACACGAGTAGGAAAACCTAGTATGAACTGGCTAAGGAGGCTTTGTAAGAGCTGGATATGTAATTGGACCACGGAATGAGTGACCTTCATGCTTCAGAATCTATGCAAACTATACCTTGCTTAAACACAGTGAAGGTTTTGTGTGTGTGTGTGTGTGTGTGTGTGTTTCAAAAAATATATATATTATTGATTTCAGAAAGGAAGGTAGAGGGAGAGAAAGATGGAGATAAAAACATCAATGATAAGAGAGAATAATTAATTGGCTGCCTCCTGCACGTCCTACACAGAGTATTGAGTCCACAACCTGGGCATGTGCCCTGACTGGGAATTGAACCTGGGACCTCCTGGTTCATAGATTGATGCTCAATCACTGAACTACACTAGCTGGGCAAAATTAAGGTTCTTGATTCAGTAGGTCTGTGGTGGTCATAGATTCTGCCTTTCTAATAAGCTCCCAGGTGATGCTGACTAATGCAGCTGGCTCACAAGCCACACTGAGGAGCAAGGCATTGAGTCACTAAGAGTGTAATGTTCGCGCTAACAGGGTGGATACATAAAAATGCATGCCATGGTGTAGGATATGGCTTACATGTACATATGAAAAGAAAGAACATATCTGTAACGTCTCTTTTTTGATTTCAGATGCTTTCAGAAAAGTTGTAGACTACTTTGGAAAACTGGACATTCTGGTCAATAATGCTGGAGTGAATAATGAGAAAAACTGGGAAAAAATGCTGCAAATTAACTTGGTAAGCCATCTTAGCCATGCTAATTGCCTAAAAGTGTTTAATAATGTGATTTTTCAAGAAAAATTATTCACAGAAACAATACAATGACTACAGAAAGTTAGAAAAAAAAGCATTTCCTTTTATAATTAGGAAGATATTTGAGATTTTTAATTATGAAAATATGTCTTAAAATAATAAAAGAAAATATGAAAGGGAACATAATTTATTGCATAACTTAGGAGTTGGCAGACTATGGCCCACAGACTACTCTAGCCTGCCACCTGTTTTTGTATGACGTGCAAGCTAAAAATAGCTTTTACATTTTTAAGTGGTTGAAAAAAGTGAACAGAAATGTAAAAAATAAAGACAGCTATAGACATTCATTTACACACTAGAGGCCCAAGATTCGTGCACTGGGGGGTGTAGGGGGGTTTCTCAGCCCAGCCTGCACCCTCTCACAGTCCGGGACCCCTCGAGGGATGTCTGACTACCGGCTTAGAGGGATCAGGCCTAAGTCAGCAGTCAGACATCCCTCTTGCAGCCCAGGGCTCTTGCAGTCCAGGACCCCTCGCTCCTTACTGCCTGCCTGCAGCGGAGGCAGGAGAGGCTCCCGCCACTGCCACTGTGCTCACCAGCCTTGACCCCAGCTTCTGGCTGAGAGGTGCTCTGCCTGTGGGAGCATACTGACCACCAGGGGCAGCTCCTACATTGAGCATCTGCCCCCTGGTGGTCAGTGTGCATCATAGCAACAGGTTGTTCCTCCATTCGGTTGATTTGCATATTATTATATAGGAGGATTCTCTCTGGCTACTTTCATGCTACAGTAGCAGAATTGAGTAGTTGTGAAAAGGCCTATCATATGTGATGTCTAAAAAATTTACTATCCTGCCCTTTACAGAAAATAATTGCCAGCCATGACTTAACTTATTTATTTAAAAATAAATCTTAATTTAATTCCAGCAATATAACAGAAAACCAGGCCAGTGATTTTTGGACTTTGTAGTTACTAAGAATTGTATCCTGAAAGCTGGTGTGTGTATGCATATGTGTGTTTGTTTGTGCACGTAGTATATGGTGTAAGTTTTACAAAGTTTGATGATTCTTTCGCTTTTACTTAAATTATAAGAATGTAAAATTAGGAAGTAAAACTTCTGTTGCATCCATTGTATCACACATTTGGTGGTTTTCCCATTTATATACACACCTGACATAAGGTATTGGGGTTTAGTATAACCCAAACCTTAGCTAAGGAAAATATCCCAGCCGAGCTGTGCATGAGGCCACCCTGGCCTTGCTAAGGTCACTCTCACTTGCCGAGTGGGTATGGGTAAAGTACAGGGAGTGGCCCCTACTTCATGATATCCAACTAGGAGATTATAAACTCCTTCAAAAAAGGAACTGTGTTATGTTCTTTATATTCCTCTCTCAGTCATCAGCCCAATATCTTGAAAATAGTGCTTGGTCAATAAATGTTTGACTTGAATCAACATTTCCAGAAGTAATTACTTAATTGTATTAATAATTTGATGGGTGTAATGAGAATTATACTAATTCACAAAAGAGCTGAATCTATAAGCATCGCTTTGATAAGGGTACAAAGTTGCTCCCCAAATTTAATAGATGCCTAAACTCCTGTAAATGAAAACAAAAGCTTCCATTTAAAAGTACAAACACCTCCTTGAAGTCCTTTTTAAAATTTGTCTCAAGTGTTCCTGGATATCATTATATTCAAAATAATTTTAAGACCTATGTGTCAAATTTCCTCCAAAGTCTTTCTGGTGTGTGTGTGTGTGTGTGTGTGTGTGTGTGTGTGTGTGTGTGTGTTTAGAGAAACCTAACAACTGCTTTTCCTGAAGTAAGACAATTCTATGATTTTTCTTCCACTTTAAACTAGTAATGTAAGTGAAATAAAATGAAATATTTTCTAATTGTGAAACATGCTTATATCTCTCAGCTAAATAATACTTTATCATGGCTTATCAATGTTTAATACACCATTGATTTTGCTTAGTTATACCTAATTTGATTTTGTATTTATGTCTCTACTTCTACATGATTGTAGCTTATAATTTTATTTTCTTACAATATTTCTATTTTTTTTTTGAGTGGCAATTATTCCTTTGCTGACTTTTATCTCTTCAATCTGTCAGTTTTTGAACAGAATCAAATCATATCTCAAAGGACAGATGTTAATCTGCCTGCCTTTTTCAGTAATTCTGTTAGTTTAGACTTCATATTATAAACCTGTAATATTTGGAGAATAAATTGCTAGTGATTATAATTTATTGATCTTTCATTTGGTTTTTAAGTTGTATATCCCTTTGCAACCTATGATGTTTTGGTCCATTCCATATTTCCATATATGAAATCAGTCATTTACCTAGATATACTATTTTCTATTACATTATTTTAAAAATATAAGTAACATTTTATATTAAATTTGTCTCTTGCTGACAGTATAATATGAGATCTTACTTTTTAAATCCCATCTGAGAACATCTGCTTTTTATATTTGTGAATTTAAGCCACTTATATTTATTTCTACTTTTTGTAAAATGTATTTTTATTGATTTCAGAGAAGAAGGGAGAGGGAGAGAGAGATAGAAACATCAATGATGAGAGAGAATCATTGATTGGCTGCCTCCTGCACACCCCACAATGGGAATCGAGCTTGCAACCCAGGCATGTGCCCTTGGCCAGAATCGAACCTGGGACCTTTCAGTCCACAGGCCGACGCTCTACCCACTGAGCCAAACCAGCTAGGGCTATTTTTACTTTTTTATTAAGATTTATTCTTCCATTTTACTTCATATTTTATATTTACTCACTTTCCTTTTTGTTTTTGTTCTTTTTCTATTTCCTTCTTAAATTCCATTGGATAGCTCTAATTTTCTCCTGCTGGTAAGAAAACTGTATGTTTTATATCTAATCTTTAGTGGTTACCCTGACTTATTATGAAGTATATTTCATTATATTTTTTGGTTGAAAAAAAGATACTACAACCAATTGAGAGCTTCATAAATTTTTAAGAATATATTCTTATGAACTTATGCTACTCTCCAGAACCACATAGTGACAAGAATTTTTAGTGGGTTTTTTTTTGTTTTTGTTTTTGCTTTGAGCTAACCTAGTGAAAAGCACAAATCATGCTGCAGCAGTTTTCTCCCTTTAGCAAAATTGTTTGATATTTCTAACAGTTTCATCAGTAATACATAGCTACATATGTATAGATGAAGGTCACTAGGGTATAAAGTTTCTATAGTCAATATATTCATAATGGACACCTACTATGTCTTACTTCTGAGAAAAAAAAATGTCAGAAAAGTGTGCAATGATATGAGAAACATGGAAATAGTAAAGAGATTGTCACAAAGGATTCGAATTATCTGTTTCATCCAGCTGAGAGAGCATGTTTGCTTGAATATAGCCTAGGTGAATAAACATCTGCTCCAAGCTTGGAAGTTTCCTAAACTATCTGAAAATAGGAAATTCTGGAAGACCAAGGGCATGTTATTTGACTCCTTTAGTTACAATTCACTCTCCTGGATTCTTCTGCATTGAAATTTAGCTGGCCTTTGTTTTTCTCTGGACTCTTCTGACATAAACCACTCCTTAGCTTAACACCAAGGGCTGAAGACATTTGTTTAATCTTACTTAGAACAAAATATAAGCTTTGTTACCCATATGTAACTACAAACATGTTACTGCCCCACCTACTTAAGACACCCATTGCAAGAGTAGATTAGAGTCTGACCAATCATGGTCCTTCCAACTTGATTATCTCTGTTAGTATAATGCAAATATTTACATGTGGTTAATATAATGATATTTTAGACATTGTTCTGAATATAATTTGCCTCACACAATTCTGTGTGTTCTTCTGTACATTTTTCTATATTCTGTCCTTATAAGAAAGTAACCACTTAGTTAAAGAACCTTACTACATACCTCCCTCTTCTGAAATCTCACACAACATATTTATATGATGTAAACTTTTTATTATTTTATTTTATTTTAAAAAAAATCTTTATTGTTGAAAGTATTACATATGTCCCCTTTTTCCCCTCATCAACTCCCTCCAAACCCCCCCCCGCCCCTCACCGCCCCATTGTCTGTGTCTATGGGTTATGCATATATTCATACAAGGTCTTTGGTTGATTGCCTCCTACCCACCCACCCTCCCCCACCTTCCCTCCGAGATTCCACACTCTGTCCCAAGCTTCCATGTCTCAGATCCATTTCATTCATCAGTTTATCTTGTTGATAAGATTCCACATAAAAGTGAGATCATGTGATACTTGTCTTTCTCTGACTGACTTATTTCACTTAGCATGATACTCTCCAGGTCCCTCCATGTTGTCTCAAAGGGTAAGAGATTCTTCTTTTTTACTGCTGCATAGTATTCCATGGTATAGATGTACCACAGCTTTTTTATCCACTCTTCTACTGATGGGCATTTGGTCTGTTTCCAGATCTTAGCTATTGTAAATTGTGCTGCTATGAACACAGGGGTGCATACATTCTTTCTGATTGGTGTTTTGGATTTCTTTGATGTACCAATTTTTAAACTTTATTAAAATTATTATTTTTAGAGTGATTTTGATACATGTGTAATTTATGCTAATATGCTATAACGTCTTCAAGGTAGAACATTATTGTTTTGTGTATGGAGTAGATATTCAATTACTATTTATTGGATAAACAAACTGTCATCCTATGATACTTTACATCCATGGATATTTAATTTGAATTTTAATGCAATGTTTGGATGATTTCCTAATATCTCAGTAATCCCACACAGTATTATCTGTCCTTTCACCTTGACTCCTTACCAAACTTAACCCTTCATTATCCTTTGATCTCATCACTCTTCCCACACAAGAGGTACAATAAACCTCTTCCCAGTCCTTTGTTTCCGTTCGGTTATTCTGTACTTCCTCCTTAGTCTGAAGCCAACCGCAGCAGCCTTCGGTATAGCTGCTCAGAGCTTGCTGGGAATGTTCAAAAAGAACTATTTGCATAATTATCAAAGGTTAGCTTGGCAATTCGGCAGAGATAGATTTAACTTGGAATATTGATAAGAATGTTCTGTAATGTACTTATTGTACATTCTGAAGCTTTGATAACCCTAAAAAATCAATCCCCACACAAGTGGGATTTGTAATCTAATTTGGACATGTAACTAGCATATATTGAATCCCTTTGTATGTTTAGATAAAAATGAAACAAAATAGATGGCTACTGCTGGTGATTTTCTTTTCAGAAATATAAGGCTTGAACTTGGAAAGGGTATACATTTAGAATTAGTTGAAACTACATTTCAGTCCTGAATTTGGAATTCGTGAACTTTTATTTCTCTGATCTTGAATTTCCCGGTTTGTGAAAGAATAAAGATAACCTCTAGCTTAAACAAGCCATGATTTGTAGGACACATCCAGCACAGTTCTACTACAAAGTATTCACTCAATAAATTGCCTTTCTTCTCCAAAGTATAAAAATCTACATTTTCTTCCTTTCTCACTGTCTCATTTCTATGTGAGTCGGGTTCCTCTCTCCTACTCTACCTCAAAATGAAGAGTTGAAGAAATGGATAGAAATATTGTTGTCAAATGTACTCCCTTTTTTTGGTTACCAAGATGTTGATTACCAATTAAATTAGTAACTACTTTCTATTATTACTATTCTATAATATCTAAAGATCCAGTTGAACTATTATCATAGTTAGGCAGATCCAGTTGAACTATTATCATAGTTAAGTTGTAAGTAATTTCTGCAAGGGGGAAGACAATATTTACCACCTAAACAAGCAAAACTGGAACAATATTGACTATGAAAAAGGATTTCAGGGGTAAAAAAGAAAGATCATATATATTGCTATATTTCTTGAGAACTGGACTGGAGAAAAGACAAGAACCTGCAGGGCAAAGCATTAGACCTTGTCATGTAGATTTAGTCCAAGAGTGTTTCCATTTGAAAAGCTACTCAGTTCATATCCTGACAATGGATGGGGAAATTACCCTTTGTGCTCCTTCTCCACCAAGGACATGGGAATCAATCTTGCTTAACAAAAAATTACAATAAAGCTTACACATTCCCAACTTTTCTAGCTGGTTGCATCTTGTAGATGTTGAAAACACAAATGTAGGGTGTCAGCAGAGTGTAAATACCTGAGAAGAAGCATAGTGCCAATATGCATAAACAGAAATTCTGTTCGGACATGCTGGAGACTTGGGCAAAAGCGAGCAGCATCAGTTTTTCCTTCTTATATAAACCATTCATGTTCTGTGTTTCCATTTTAAAGGGAATCATGTGGGGATTTTACTCATTATCCCTAAGCCCACTTAATATCAAACTGACACATGGCTTAAGTGAATAAAATCTTCAAGTTACTTTTTTGTTCTAAACTCCTGTTAGGTAGAGAGGCAACTCTGAACACTTTTCAAAGAACTCCCAAAGGACTTTTTTTAAATTAAAAGAAGGTAAACAGTAATCTGTGCCCTCAGTTCCAGACTCATTATTGCGTCATTTTCTTTGCAGTATTATAAGGAACGAAAAAGGTAGGCATTAAGATGCCAAAAGAAAATTTCCACCTTTTAGAAATCTGAGTTGGAAGGGAGAGAAGTTCTTAAAAGGGAAAAAAGGATTTCAAATATAAGTTTCACATCACAAGTTGCTTTGAGTAGTGGTGAACTCTTCAATATTAGAATAAAACAGAAAGGGTATCTACCGATGGCAAGGAGCAGTGAAGCAGAGTAAACCAGCGAAAGCACACTTGTACGCTGTGATGAACGCAATTAAGTGGCAGACATTACTGAAGACCATGTGTCCCAAGTAACCAAATCTCCCATTCAAGCTGGGTAAAGGTTATGTGACCTCACACAACAGGGTTGTAGCATCAGGACTGTTGGATGTTGCATCTCAGGATCCAGTTTCTTATCTACTCTTCCAACTGTCATCCTTTATTCTAGTTTCATTATGAGGATGCTCGCCATCGCACCTATAGAAAGCAATGGAAGAGGAGTAATATAATCATTTCTTTCTGGTTTTCTTAAAAGTATCAACAATTTTTCTATGAGCACCTTCTTCTACCACCCTTCCCCAACCCAGCCCCTTCACTCCGCTCCAGCCGGCTGCCCCTCAGGTCTTACTGGCCAGAAATGGGTCACATGCCATCTCCTAAACCAGTCTCTGGCAAGGAGAATGGGATTTCCATGACTGAATTAGATTAATCAGTGTCTATACTAAAGCTGGGCGATCACCTTCCTCTGTATTACCTGGGGGAAAAGTAGATACAAATGCAAATTAGAGGTTTTGTTTTCTTAGATTCTTGTGATATATAATAGTGGAAATTAAGGGAATCTACTATCATATACTGCAAGATCCAAGGGAATTAAACAGAGCAGATGAATGCAGACTCCCCGGGCATGAGGACCATATGCTTCTAATAAGGGTAAATGAATGTTGTATCCAATCTTTAGAAAAGAAAAAGAATATATAGAATTCTTGATGATGCTGAACATTGAGTTAATGTTGACAAAACACCATAGGGTTACGATCTTTATCATAAACTCTCAGATTGGGCAACTAAGTAAAGTTTTGCAGAGATGTGATAAGCTCCACAACTTTACGCAAACCAAAGAGAATCCAAGTCAATGACTAGCTTTTTTTTTTTTAAGAGCTATTTCAAAACCCTTCATCGATAACAGTTGTTGAACTCTGCCTGGGATAGTAATAAATATATTGGTGTATGATTATATGACAGAGTGTAATGTCTGTGTTGTTTTTCCCATTCATGCCCTCGGGTTAGGTTTCTGTCATCAGTGGAACCTATCTTGGTTTGGATTACATGAGTAAGCAAAATGGAGGTGAAGGTGGCATCATTGTCAATATGTCATCCTTGGCAGGTAAGGACACTTGTTTTGTTAATAATTATTTCTTATTGGTGATTTGGACCACAGAAGTAAATCTTCAAAGTATATTTATTATCATCTCGGGTTTGGAATTGAAACTTTGTTTAATTTTTGTTTGTTTTCTTAATGGCTCTATGGAATTTTCTATTGCATATCAAACATTTGAACTGTATGTTTACTTCTATTATTTTAAATTGTGACTTCTTAAGTTATCTTACTGAAGTACTCTTTAAACACACACACACACACACACACACACACACACACACACGTATATTTTCCCAGGGTTACTGTTTTTCAGTGATTATTGTGAGATTCCTGATCAGTAATACATGTGAAAGCACCTTTGGCAAAGTGAAAAGTACAAAGAGAAGTTAAGGTACCTCTATGTGATTTTAATAAGAACATGGAGTTTTAATATACGGCAGAAGTAGTGGTTGGGATATGCCGTCGGGAGGTCAAACTTTACCTCTCCTTTCTTAGGGTCTCTGGCTAGGCATGAGAATTAAGCTGACATGAGATAGATTCACTGAAGAAAAACATACAGATTTTTACAGGTACATGGGAACCTCCAATGGAAAAATGAAGACCCAAAGAAGTGGCTAGTCCTAAGTGTTTATAAACGAGGTTCAACAAAGGGAATCAATTGTGGAAATGTAACTAAAGTATACAGGAAGGCTACAGGAAGATAAGAGTTATTTTCTTTTAACAAGGTCTGCTTGTACAGATTTCTCTTGGCCTTGATTCCTGGTCTCTGGTGATAAAAATGTTTCTTTCTTCCTTGTTTAGACAGGGCAGTTTTACATTGGATTTGTAACTCCTGCTTTCTGGAAGAAAGGGGAGGTCCAAGTGCCTTTCTTGCACCTGTTGTTTTTCAAGTCTCTTAACCTCAACATAATCCTTATGCCAAAGTGGCATGCTTGGGGGTGGCCTAGTCTGCCACCCTTCAATGATAATCTGCTGTAATAAATGGACTTAATAAATTACTATTGCACATAGTGGCTTAAATATAGAATACTCAGCCCAGGGTGAGGTTCTTGTTGCAGGGAACCTCTGCAGCATGCCGTCATTTGGAAAACAAGGCTGGCAGAAGCTCTGTCTCCACTATGGAGCCTTCAAGGTTACTGTGGACTCCTCTCCAGTAGAATGAGAACACTGAGGAGGCGTAGCTGCTCTTTTGGACCCCCCCCTCCCCCCTTCCCTTTCCCCCCTCCCCACCCAGTGATGGCAAACTTCACTTTTGCTCATATTCCGGTCTGGATTTGCTCTCACGGCTCATCTAACTACAAGAGAGTCTGGGAAATGCAGTCTAGCTGTGTGCCTGGGGAAGAGTAGATTCCAGTAGACAGTTAATAGCCTCTATCACCACGTGCAATCCAAACTGCTTTACTCGGGGCAGTAGGACTTACTATCAGCTGGTATCATGTAACTCAAAAGTAGCTATCAACCGTCAGCAGGAACTTTTGGAGTTACTTAGCCAGATCCCTTAGTTTTAAAGTTCTAGAAAATAAATGAATGGTTCTTAAATAGTTCAAAGGATATTATGAAGTTTTAGAAGTATGACCAATAGTGACAGCAAGTCTCAACTATTCATGTCCGCAAATAGTGAGACTTTCTTAAATTATCTGGTTGGTTTCTGTTCGTGTGGTCATTTCACAGTAGGTGTCCTCAGACCTTTTCCCCACCTCCCAGCTTCAATAATATTTGGGTATCCAGGTTTGGAGGTACCTATGACCACACCTGTGTCTGATTGTCACCATTTTCCTCATTCCTCTGGGAATAGACGCTCCTTAAACCACCAAAACCTGCCACCAGTGGAGACTTAGGAATCTCCTTTAGAAGGTCTCTTAAGGACAAAATGGCATCCCTAAAGTTATTATAGACCTAATTCTATAATTTCTTCAGGATAATCTGGCTGTTATTCCTAATATGACATCTACGAATTTCAATTCTAAGGCTAGATTAAGAGGTAAGAGCACGGGCAATATGTAAAATATTTGGCCTCAAGGAGGACCAAATTTCAGTTTCTGGGAGGCTGAAACCTTAAAGGTAAATTGTCAAGACTAAATCTACATGATTTAGAAATAAAGCCATAAAGAAGAAATACATGCATGATAGGAAAATTAACAAGAACTATTTAATTTTTATTTAAAATATAAATGTGAATAAACTTGGGTGGTGGTCAAGAGACAATTGCATGGACTCTCTCTCTACAGCTGGGAGGGCTTGCAAAGCTTAAACCTGGATCACTATCCAGGAAGCCCCTTGCCCTGTGTCACTGGAGGCACTGATGTCTTCTTAGGAAGGCTGGAAGGCCTCGGGTTGGATCAATTTAGGACTCTCTGGACGACATTCTGTACCATAAGAGGAGGTTTCCTTCCCTAAAGACCATAGATAGAGAAATGCAATGTAATACTGCCTTTTATCCAATAAGAACATTCATTGAGTACTCCCTGTTTCCATAATAGTTCACATATTGTGTATGCAATGATCTCATTTAATATTCACAACAATCCCGTGAAGTAGATTTCATAATCTCCATTTTGTGGATGAGGGCACCTCGGCAGAAGGCTTTAAGTTTCTTGCAATAGTGTTTAACATCTAGGAAGCAGCAGAGCTGGAATTCATGTGTAAGCAGCCTGATAAAAGACCTCATGTCTTATCTGAATTATCTAACTCTTCTATCTATGGTGTGTCTGTTAATCTCTCTTACCATGTCCATCTTAGCCCATGAAATAAAATAAAAAATATTAAAAAAATAATTTTTACAACGTGATTAAGCCAGTGTAATTTGCTAGTATCTTCAGGTCTCTTGGGCACTGCTTTAATATATTTTTAATGCATTTCTGATATATTGGTGAGATATATTTATTAACAATAAAAATGCCTTAGCTTTCTTGAGGTCTATGGATCTTTCTTGTGGAGCAAATATTTCAGATTAAAAATAAAAGTGAAAAATTATTAATATATAATGAGTTAATATAACTGACAATAAACCTCTATATTTTAAATTAAAGGGCAAAAACATAAACCTACAATTCACAGAACAGATAGGACAAAACAGCTAATAAACAGGAATAAATGGTCAGTCTCACGAGCAATCATGATGATGCAAATGAAAATAAAATTTAACGTGTTAGCTATCGGATCAAATACTCCTGACTGGCCAGAATGTGGTGAACGGGGATTGCCAAATACTGCTAGTGTATGTGAGCCACTGCTTTCCTCTTACAATTATGTTACTAAACCTTCAGTGGAATCTTAATTTTTTGCCCCATTTAACACACAGAGTAAAGTCCTGAAAACATTTGAGGAGCTTTCCAAAGTCTCAAGTCAAAACATGCCATTGAGAAGAGCAATTTGGGGATTACAATTAGAGGTCCACTTGGCTTTCTTGGCTAAGAGCTTGGTTTATCATACTACCCACCCCTGGGTGTTAATTCTCTTCTTACCTATCTGAGAGCCAATATTTGAAACCATTATAAACAGTGTATCTTTGTCTCTTCTACTTGATTCAGTACCTTCACCAGTATGAAGGGAGGCACCCTCCTTTCTTGATGCTTGGCCTCCATACCCGGTGCATTTATACTGTTTCCTGTTGACAGTGGCCAACCTGCTACCAGTCCTCTGCTACCTCTCTGCCCACCCAGGGGTTTGTCACTAAGGTGCCCTCATCTCAGAGAGAATATTAAAACGTATTACCTTGTGTTCTGTCCACTCACCAAGAGCTTCTGTTCTTTCCATAATGAGATTAGTTTGACAAAAATGCAGAATGTTGTAATAGTAGAAGATAAATGTGGACCTCTCTGGCTGCCCACTTTCCTCATAAATGTTATCAACCATTTTATACCCTTGCAGTCATACCATGTTGGTAGAGGTCAGCCAACCAAAAAAGTCTTTGAGAAGCTCTAGAGTCAAATTATTTTTCACCCAGCTTTATTGAGGTATAATTGACAACGTTGTAGAAGAAGTATTTCCAATGGTTGCGTCCTCTTGTTTTCCAAACTTTCCTTCCTCATAGACTTGTCCTGTCCTCATCCTTATGTCCTTATGCCCTTCCTTCCCCACCCCCACCCCCACCCCTCCACCCCCCACTCACTGTATTAAAGGCAGAGCTGTGGGTTACATTCAACTCAGCCAGTCTATCATTATGATCTCTTGCATAGAGTCAGTGGAGTCCTTCACTGTCATAGTAAAAACCTTGACACACTGGTTTGGGGAGAGAAGTTAATGAGTAATGACCACTGACGCACAGCAAACCTATCAAATGCAATTAATAAGTTTAACAAACATAGGAGTAGTTAAAGTGGAGGGTGATTCCTCAGCGTGTTGAGGGGAGGGTGTGCTCCAGTCTGGAGGCCCAGAAGTTGTTCCGATCATTGTTAACCGCATAGACATTTCGATATGGGTTTTTTATTTGTAAACATAATATATAAACCTGCGCTCATTTTGCCACATTCATCCTGAACTATCAAAAGAGGAAAAGTTGGAAGGAACAACAGGAAAGAGTGAAGCTGGTTTAATGCAGATAATTAAATGTCTGTGTTCCCATAAAACATCCCATAAGAGTCAAATATGCTTCTTAGATACTTAGTTGCTAAAATCGGTATGAAGGACAAAGTAGTTGTTGCAGGAAAAAGAATCTGTTTAGAATCCTGCTTCCATCGGCCGACACACTCAGCTACTGAGGTCTTGTTATTTGGGGGGCATCCTCTGTGCCTTGAAGTCACTTAGTGGCATTTTGTGGGAGATCCCATGAAATCCTATTTACTCTGAGCTGAAAACATTAGAACCTCAAGAAAACACTTGAAAATCATATTTTTTTTTAGCATGTCTTAAATATCAATGCAGGGACATACTCACTTGCCCTATAAGTTTTATCTAAAACTAGAGGCCCAATGCACAAAATTCGTGCAAGAGTAGGCCTTCCTTCCTTTGGCTGTGGGCACTGGCTTCCCTCTGGCATCCAGGACGAGGCTCCCCTCGAAGCCCTGGCTTCGTCCAGAAGGTCAACCGAAAGGACATCCAGAAGGACATCCAGTCTAATTAGAATGTTATGTTTTCATTATTATAGATAATATCATTCGCTTGCAGTTTATGTTAAGGTGGAAGTGCTAAAATTACTACTTTAAGTAACAAATTCAGGTTAATCAAACATATGTTGAGCATTTATAGAAAAAAAAAGGAGGAGGGAGCATAAAAGTAAGTCCCCTCCTTACTTACTTTTTCCACACCAAAAGCTATGTAATAAGTATCTTGAATCAATAGAGCAGAATGAAATAGCATAGCACAGGCCATTTAAAGAGAAACAGGACATTGAGTTGCAAGGTGCTGGGACTCCCATGGCCTGAAATGTCACAACAGACCAGAATTTTCAGGTAAAGAAACATTGATCACCTCCTTCAACTCTAGGCTAAAAATTAAAAAATCACATGGTTCCACCTCTGCAAATATGCTTGATACAAGGCAAGGGGCCTAACAGAGTTAGCAACTGCCAGTTCCAGGCTTTATGATAAATTATTGGCTCTGTGATATCACATTTAACTTTTCAAGTCCCTTTAATAGAGGTCAATTTAAAAATCTTCAGTATCTATATAGTTGAACAACTACTATCAAACAAGCTTCATAACTTGGAAAATGTGGTAAGAATTAGCAATAGTAATAAAAGTAACTTTATTTGCTATATTTTAGGGTATATCATGGATGAATAAGCCTATATTTCTGGATATTAATTGGTCAGATGCCAACTGTTATAAATATGTGAGCTACCTTTCTTGCTTAGTCCTGGCACAGTTCTCCATGGTGTTCACTTTGTAGTCTTATGGCATAAAATCATTAAGAAGACAGGCCAAAAGGAATAAATAAGAAAGGTTAGTTATAAATTGACCTTTTGAGGAATGGATAAATGATGTCGTTTCCTAGCCTGGGGGGTGAAAAGACTACTAGGTAATATCTTCTAGGATTTAACCTGCATAGATATTACCTAAGGACTTTGTTTATGTGCGGATTCTGACTCGGTAGGTCTGGGAGTGGGTCCTAAAATTCTGATTCTGGTATTTGGACCACACTTTGCAGAGCCAGCCTCCAGTTTGCAGAGGAATCTTCTTTGAGTCGCTAGGAAGCTCATCTCAGCATAGGCAATGACTGAACTTTTAGGAAGGTGGATTTTGGTGGAACATTAGGAGCAATTTTCTGAGAATTAACAATGTTAATTCTTGAAGTTACCTTTCTGGAAAGCTTTTAATTATAGGAGATGTAGTTTCATGAAAGTTTATGTCACTTTTTATGTCAAGTCACACTTCAGACCTTATTTGTTATGGTAAACATGAGACTGAGGGTGAAGGCAGCATCAGATAACATGTCCTGTCGTGTGGGAAAATCACATAATGGGGAAGTCCACCAGTTACTTTGGTCAGCTTTCTGCACGAACATTGATGAATAGATTTTCAGTAGTTCTCCTTTTTTCCCTCATATTAGAGAAGTGATGGTTAAAAACAGAAAAATGGGTAGACAGTTTTGTGTTTGTGGGAGGGTTTTTTGGATGGTAAAGAAATGTGAGGAATTCAGATTTCTGCTTTCTGGCACTGCTGCTGAGTTTGAGTTGTCAGGGAAAGATCAGTATCCTTAGATTCTCAACTTATTTTTCTAAGTTTAATTTCTTTAGCACTTCTATATAGTCCGTTTTACAGCGCTTCTATTTATTTAAAAGAAAATGATGATATAGTACACTTGCCTTATCTGAGCAGATTTCAGTTTTTAAGATAATTTTTTGAGCTTTTATCTTCTATGAGATGTAGGGATTAAAGTTATCTCTTTTAAATGTAGGTAGAAAGAATATTAAAGATGGAAAAGCAAATATGGAAATGTAAATTATGTTATATTTTTCTAAATGACTTCCTTATTTCTCCTATAATTTCATATGTAATTTCCAGGCATTTAATTTTTTTTAATAATTATCTCATCAGTCTATGGCTAATTGGTGTTATTAACCTGAGTGGTTATAGAAAATATGTCTCTGTTTTATGGGTCGAATCTCTCCCTCTATTGATATTTTTTTCCTAAATCTATAGTTATGATAGACAAACACCTGTTACTAATTAGACATGATATAGTTTGAAAGCCTTTATACAAGTCTATAACTAAACTTGCACAATGGTGGGCCTGGAATAAGTATTGGAAAGTGTGTACTTTTTAAATGTAAGTTATTCATTTTTAAGCACAAATAAAAGATTTCTCATAACATTAAACAAGATGACATTTCTTTAGAGACTACTTTCTCATTGTCACAATCCTTTGCTTTGTTGTTACTCTTAAGTCCTTTAATAGTAAGACAAATAAAGTTCCCTGTGCATATGGGAATTAATTTGCAAGATTTTAAAAACCCAAATTAATTCCAGTAACTAATTGGTCCTGTGTCATTCTACTGGCAAAACTTCCCTAAAGTTGGATAGGGTTGATCTGGCTATTCAACCAATCAAGTGCTACCCTACCCCTGCACCTGGGGTCCTCCCATTGGTTTTACACATTTCAATAGGGTATATTTAAATATTACTTCATTATATTTTGTACTTGAGAGGTACTATGCATAGATCTTAGATAAATGCACTTCTATAAATCCTCTTGAACTAGGATAAGCAACAGTCCACAGCTTGTCAAGATCCAGAAACTATTCCAAGTTAGGATTCTCTACCAGGTTTTAGTGGCATTTTAGTGCAAAAGATACGTTTTCATAAGAAGGTACAAGGCGGATAAATAGGTAAATAAGTCAATAAAACAGGACTTTAAGATGTTTCATTTTAAGGGAATATGTTGAACTTTAATTTATATTTTATAAAAAAAAATAGCAAATAGTAATGTTTATTATTTGCCAGGCCCTCATTTCAGTATTTTATGTAAATTATCTCAAGCAAGACTGAACAGTAATTACTATTCCTACTCCATTTCACAGAAGAAAAACGCAGTGGTACACAGCAGTTACCCCTCCAAAGCTAACATAGCTCATTATGGTGGATTCAGGATTTGAACTCAGCCAGTCTGACACCCAAAGTCCAAAACCACTATGCTATAATCCCTCTTGATAAACTCGATTAAGAGGACATTTTTAAATGACTACATATTATAAGAAGTAACATTCTGGTAAAGTTTATTGGGGTGACATTGGTTAATAAAATTATATAGGTTTCAAAATCTACAGTTCTATAATGCATCATATGTATATTGAATTGTGTGTTCACCACCCAAAGTCAAGTCTCCTTCTGTTACTGTTTACCCCCCTTTCCTCTCTTCTACCTCCCCCATCCCTCTTTTCCCTCTGGTAATCACCATACTATTCTCTGTGTCTGTGAGGTGGTGTTTTTTTTCTTAATCCCTTCACATTTTCTCAGTCTCTTTTGCTTAGTCACTTTCCTCTACCATAGAGGACTGCTGTATATAGATAGTTGTGTAGATTGTAAACCACACACATTAGGGGGTGCTATTTATGCAAACTACCACATGAATGGTGTCCCCAGAATCCATACCATGAACACTTGGCACACTTAGCACAATTCTCCATGTTGACCCTTAATACCAGCATCAGAACACATTTTGTTTGAAGCACATAGAAACATTATGTTTTGGTGTGTGGGTTTAAGGTAAGTAAAGAAGTATGGTTAACCAATACTGAAACTAAACCACAATAGCAATAATGCTATACTTATAAAGAAAAAAAAATGTGTCTTAAGAACCAATAGAAAATTTTTGATTTCTAAAAATTTTTCACCTAACTAAAATTTTGGATATGGTTGATCTGGCTTGAAAAAGAGTTTGTCTTCCTCCATTTAATATACCTTTTCAAAGCAACAGACTGAGTAGATAGTAAATCTCTCAATTGAAAGTCAGTTGAGCTGCTTGAACCTCTCACCTTCCTCCCTGAACAACATGAGCTTCCGCACCTGCTCCAGCTTCTCCACAAACTACTGGACCCTGAGCTCTGTGCAGTTAGTGGCAAGCCATCGGGCCCAGCCGGCCAGCAGCCTGTCCAGTGTCTATGCAGGTGCTGTGGTCTCAGGCTCCCAGATTTCTGTGTCCCACTCCACCAGCATGTGGGGCGGGTGGGGGCCTCAGGACTTGGCTTCAGGGATGTCCAGGGATCTGGAAGGTATAGGGGTCATCCAGAGTGAGAAGGAGACTATGCAAAATGCCTGAATGATTGCCTGGCCTCCTACCTGGAGAGGGTGAGGAGTCTGAAGGCTGATAATCAGAGACTATAGAGAAAATCTGGGAACACCTGGAAAAGAAGGGACCCCAAGTCAGAGCCTGGGGGCATTATTTCAAGACCATCGAGGACCCAAGGGCTTCGATCTTTGCAAGTTCAGTGGACAAGGCCCACATCACTCTAAATATTGACAATGCCCATCTTGCTGCTGATGACTTCAGACTCAAGTATGAGATGGAGTTGGCCGTGCACTGGTCTATGGAGAGTGACATCAATGGGCTTCAAAGGCAGTGTGATTAACGACGTCAATATCACTCAGCTGCAGCTGGAGACAGAGATGAGGCTCTCAAGGAGCAGCTACTCTTCATGAAGAAGAACCACGAGGAGGAATTAAATGGTCTACAAAACCAGATTGACAACCTGGGTTGACCATAGAGTTGGATGCCCCCAAATCTCAGGACCTCAGCAAGATCATGGCAGATATCTGGGCCCAGTATGAAGAGCTGGCTCAGAAGAACAAGAGGATCCAGACAAGTGCTGGTCCCAGCTGACTGAGGCAAGCACCACAGTGGTCACCTCACAGACCACTGACATAGGAGCTGCTGAGATGAGAGTCAAGGAGCTGAGACATATGGTCCAGTCCTTGGAGGTCGACTTGAACTTGACAAGAAATCTGAAAACCAGCTTGGAGAACAGCCTGAGGGAGGTGGAGACAGGCTACTATGCCATGCAGATGGACAGCTCACTGGGATCCTGCTGCAGCTGGAGTCAGACCTGGCCCAGCCAGGGGCAGAGGGGCAGCACCAGGCCCAGGAGTATGAGGCCCTGCTAAACAAGGTCAAGCTGGAGGCCGAGATCACCATTGACAGGCTCCTGCTGAAAGAAGAGGAGGACTCTGATCTTGGTGATGCCCTGGACAACAGCAACTCTATACAGGGCCATCCAAAAGACCAGCACCCACAGAATTGTGGGTGGCAAAGTGGTGTCTGAGGTCAAGGACACCAAAGTTCTGAGGTGTTAAGGCAGCAGATGTGGGGCACCCCTTGGGGGAGCAGGAGACCAAGAAAAAGTTTATATCATTTGGGGGGTGGGAAAGAAAGTCATTTGGAAGGTAGGGGAAAAACGTTGCAGATCACTAACCCATCCTACCTATTGGACATATAAGAAGCAACAGTTAACATCTACATCTATTGTGGAGGTAAAGGAAAGCTCTCTATTTAACTAAATTAATTGCAACTTGCCTAAATAAAATAATTGAAGAATAGAATTATTTTTATTATTTATAATATCCTCAAACTGGAAAGATCCCACATATCCATCAGCAGGTGAATGTATATACAATTGATAAGTTTAACTTTACAGTGAAATACTATTCAGAAAAGAAAAATGAGCTACTGATACACACTACCACATGGATGAATCTCAAAATTATTATCCTGAGTGAAAGAAGTCAGACAAAAAAGAGTTTCACTACATGATTACATTTATGTAAACTTCCAGAAAAAGCAAACGAATCTATTGTGGCACAAAGCAACAGGTCGGTGGTGGCCTGGGGGAGGGGAAAGGCGGGAGGAAGAGATGACAAAGGGACATCAGGAAACTTAGGAAATGGATATGTGTGTCTATTATCTTGATTGTGGTTGTGGTTTCATGGGTGTCCACATATGTCAAAACTTATATTGTATGTCAATTATACCTTAATAAAGCTGCAAAAAATATAAAGAGAAAAGGATGCACAATTTCTGTACATCTGAAATTAATTTACGCAGCTTTTGATCTGTATAATATCAAAAAGTGAAACAATGCAAGAGTAAATGTTTTTGCAGGATAGCAGTGAAAATGTCATCGAAATGTTACAACAAGATTCATAAAACCAGGTGGCATTTTAAAAATGCAAATATCTTCTCTTTATGGTTGCACGCTCCGTTCTACCTTTAAAGGAAAGAATATGCCTTGTGCTTGCTTGCTTCTTAAACAGAAACAACATAACAGAATTTGATATATTGTACGTTTGTGACTCTTTGAACTAGCTTGGGTTCAGAAGTTCAGTAGCTCCACTTACATAACAGAAATTCATTCCAAATTCAACTGTGACGTTTATGAACAGCATCCCTGTGCTCTTTGTGGCCGTGTCGACTAGCTTATCGCTGATGTAGGCTCACTCTGCATTTCCTGCAGTCTGTGGACACCGTCCCACAACCACACTGCCTCTGTCTGAGAAACACTTAAGGAGAGGGTAAAACAGAAACCAACTTCAATGAACAAGAAGCCGCAATGCCTGATGCAACTATTTATTGCCTCCATCTCAACTCCTCATACACCTGTGTACACTGTGCAGGCACCGTGACTTCTTGTTGACTGATATTGCCGAACGTAAAGTAACTTACACATTTACTTAACCTACAAGCAAAACAAAACAAGAAGGGAACTACCTGTTCCAGTACTTTGAGATCACTGGGCGGACGCACAGTGTGTGAATTATCATTCTCGGGATTTAAATTGCTCTGGGCAGGCACCCAGGGAGTGGTTAAGGTCTGCATTTATTGCTGAACTTTGGCACAACATGCTCAACTGATTGGTGGTGCTCTGGAACTAGTTAGCTGGGTGGAGATGAGCACGCCTCAGCAGAATAATTGAGCGTTATTAGCATGACTTTTGATAGTAATATCATTAGAGTAATCAGGGATCACTGTTTCTTGACTCAGAAATCATGAATTTTAAAAATGTGAAAATGAGTTACTTCAAGAAATTAGATAAAAATTGAAATATACAGACAGCTGTAGTTAGAAGTCTTACTGTTGATTAGATGGAGAATTGACAATTATGAGAGATAGGCTTGATAGTAATAGTTACTATAGTAAAATGAGTTTTTCTTGCTGTTTTATTGGAGGGGAGGGGAGAATTGGACTAGGAGGTAGGGGAGAAAAGATGCTATACAATCTAGAGTCCTGCTTTTTCTCCAGACCATGAATTTAATTATGTTTTTGATTAGTTCCTATTGCCTACATGTGGAAAGTTAAACAAATTCTAATATTGTTTGAATTCTGTACATGATTATGAAAGGAAATGAATTAAAACCATAGATTCTCCAAATTCCATTTAAGCAATTTAAGCCTCTTCAGCCATTTGGAAACCTTTAAAAATGTAGACTATGTACTTTTAAAAATCCAGGCTTAAAGACTGAAAATGAGATGGTAATTTACTGGAATTAAAGACGATTCTCTATAAGTTTTAGATAACATTGACTTCTCTTGACAGAAAGTCGGGGAAACAGAAAAAGTTATATATCGCTTTTGATTGCATCCCTCAGCTATAACTTACCTACAGTGCATTCTGGGCAGTGCAGTAGATAGAGATCATGGAAGGAGTGGCCATGATAAGACTAGTGAGTTCTACAAAGCTGTCTGGTGATTGTTTCAGTGTATTTTCTAGATTAATTTTAAAATGAACAGGCACAAATGATTCCTTTGCATAGCTATGATTGGGTTTCATCTGCTTATTGTTCAATAAAATTGTTTAAATTTGTTGTCTGTTTTAGGACTCATGCCAGTTGCACAGCAGCCTGTTTATTGCGCTTCAAAGCATGGCATAGTTGGATTCACACGCTCAGCAGCGGTGAGGATGTAACAACCACACTATCTCTTTTTCTCTCTGTACATGTGTGTAGCAGGAGTTCTATACAGTCGAGGGGAACAAGTTCAGGATTCAGTGCATCTGAGTAAAGTAAAATATTATAGTTCAGTCTTTATTATAAAAAGATAGTTTTAGATCACATAAAGGACCAAATAAAGAATAGATCATTTTATTTTTTTTTATTGATTTCAGAGAGGAAGGGAGAGGGAGAGATAGAAACATCAATGATGAGAGAGAATCATTGATTGGCCGCCTCCTGCACACCCCCTACTGGGGATTGAGCCACATCCTGGGCATGTGCCCCTGGCCAGAATGGAACCTGGAACCTTTCAGTCTACAGGGCGGCGCTCCATCCACTGAGCCAAACCATTTGCAGCGGTTCTCAACCTGTGGGTCATGACCCCTTTGGTGGTCGAAAGACCCTTTCACAGGGGTCGCCTAACACCATCCTGCATATCAGATATTTACATGACAATTCATAACAGTAGCAACATTGCAGTTATGAAGTAGCAACGAAAATGATTTTATGGCTGGGTCACAACATGAGGAACTGCATTTAAAGGGCCAGAAGGTTGAGAACCACTGAGTTAGGGTAAGAATAGATCATTTTAAAATGAAGTAGGTTCTGAACATAGATGTGTTATTGAAAAATATTCTAAGACTACATAATGGGAAGATCGTTTTTAATTTTAAAATTGACTCCAAATCTAAAAAGCATTAACTTCTGCTTTCCTTAAAGAGAATTTGCAGTATGCTTCAGCCATTACCTGTCACTGAGTGAGCGCCTAGGGGCAGGCAGAAAGGGTGGGCAGGAATTCACTGGGTAGAGTCGTGAAGGATGATGTCTCCATGGAGCCCTAGCGTGTAAAGTGTACACAGCTTTAAAAAAATTTTAGACCTAATTGATCACATGCATTGATAACGTAAAAGGGGCCCAGCCCGCACGGCTCAGTGGTTGAGCATTGACCTATGAACCAGGAGGTCACGGTTTGATTCCCAGTCAGGTCATATGCCTGGGTTGCGGGCTCAATCTCCAGTGTGGGACCTGCAGGAGGCAGCCAATCAATGATTCTGTCATCATTGATGTTTCTATCTCTCTCTCCCTCTCCCTTCCTCTCTGAAATACATTTTTTTAAAAAGACAATGTAAAATGGGAATGCTTTCCTTTCATAATAACTGAAAAAAAAAAGGTAACTTGGATGAAGCTAGATGAGCAAGGAAAGTAGGATGAGAAATGACTAAAGATGTAAGCAAGGGCCAGACCAAGAGGGTCTTATGGGTTGTAGTAATGAGCTTAGATTTTAGTGAGAGTGAAGCCATCAATGTATTTTTTACACACAGGGGTGACAAGATCAGATTTCCATTTCAACAAGACCATTCTGACTGCTAGTTAGAAAATATGTTGAGATGACACATGTGGAAGAAATGAGGAAATTGGGAGGTCTCAGCAGTGGTTAGTCTAGTGAGAAATAGAGTCTAGACAGATGAAGAGAAAAATATTAACAACAGAAAAAATACTAGGATAAAGAAAACAGATGTGTGACCAGTAAATGTTCAATCAGAAAGATAAGAAGCTCTCACAATCTTAGTTTAAATTCACTGGAAATTTAATTTCCAAAGGCTTAATCTTTAACTCAACTTTTGAATAAACACATAAAGGTATTAAAAATCAAAATAAACCTCAAAGACCAGAAATCTCATATTTACAATTGCAAGACTGGGAACTTATACAGTCAACTCTTATTCCTGATTGTTATGGTCTATAAAATCACTTTTAATCACTGAATTAGCATTTTCTTGGAGCCTCTGGTCACAACATTTTGGTCAATTAATACATATGTTAATTTCTGTGTAAAGTTTTATGTGAATTTCTGTTTAAAGATACCTTATTTAATATGTATTGTATTGATGTTGAACTCATGGCCAACAGCACTTACACCTCACACTTGAGTGAAGCTTATTTAACACACATATTTTTTCGGTAAGGCCTGCTTGGGAATACTAGACATCAATTCAACACTATGCTTGGGCGAAGGGGCATTTTTAATAGCAAAATCACAAACAAAAAGCACAACAATAAGAAAAACATGGACTGAATGCACTGTGAAAAGGAGACCTGTTTATAGTTAGAAGAACTAAAACCAGAAAACAGAGTATCATTCTGTTGAACCTCAGTTGGAACATTGGCATTGGGCAATTCAAGTTTCTCCCTGCTCTGTGGCTTGTCCGCAAATGACCCTGAAAGCCCCAGGGAATTGGGGGGTGGGGGGGGGGGGGTTACAGATTAATTTTGCCAAGTAAGCAAATGGAATCCCCAAATAATCAACTACATTTTGTTTTACAGCTAGTTCCAATACATCAGTGGGGTGAAAATTAAGCCAAAGATAGTCTGAAAATACTTAAATTTGTCTTCTAGATAATGAAGAGTATCTTTAGAATTAATCAAAGTCTTAAAAATTTCCACTAATAGTATTATTTAAGCAACTATTCTGTTATTCAGCCCTAATCTTTGAAAGAAAACCTGGGATATTAAGTTTAAGCCTCAGCTTCTTACCTTCAGATTCTGCAGTGTTCACTAGATAAGAGCAGTTTAGATAATTAAGTATTTTCAAGGGTTTTCCAGTAATATTCATTTAAAAAATTTAATTAGGTGAGGCTTTCCGGAATTAATTCAACACTTTAGATACATATTCTTTTACTTCCTGCTATGAACCAACTTTAATATTGCCATTGTTATGAAGCCACAAGGATATCTGACTAGTATTTTTCCTATCAGAGCCTTTGAATAGCTTTAATTATCAGTCTGTCCTATGCTGTGCATTTGCAAGACTACTGAAACCTGAAACTCTCCTCTTCCAATTGGCAGATGGCTGCTAATCTTATGAACAGTGGTGTGAGAATCAATGCCATTTGCCCAGGCTTTGTCAATACGCCCATCCTTGAAACCATTGAAAAAGAAGAAAACATGGGACAATATATAGAATATGCATGCCACATCAAAGATATGATGAAATACTATGGGATTTTGGAGTGAGTAAAGTTATACCTATCTTTTTTATTTGATGGAGCAAAGCACTATCTACAAATAAGCAATAAAAAGGGGGAGGGGGAATAAAGTTTTGAAGTTGAGAAATGAATGCAAACTTCAAAGTTTGGCTTTGGCATACTCTGTGAAAGAAAATATCTTTTCTGGGTTTCCGAATAGACTGTTTCTACATTATGAATTTTGCATTAAGATATAGACAATGCATTATTAATACCTTCAGCCACAATCAGATATAGTGTAAAAAGGTGATGTTTAGTTATCTTTGGAAGCAGTGATTCCTTATCAGCCTAAATTCCAAGCCATATTTACTTATACCCTTTGTGAAATTTCATATGGCCCCCTAACTGCAATCATTTTTATACTAAACAATGGATCAACACGTGTTTGGTGAACGATGTCTGAATTAGAGCAGTCAGATTTCACAGTATAGAGTCATAGCTTTCATGCTGATGGAATCAGACCATCTGGGATCAGATCCCAACTCCACTTCTGGCCATGAACTTCTCCATAAAACTCAGTTTTCTCACATGTGAAATGGGGATAATATTAAAACAAACTTAGGGGACTTTTGAAAGTCCACAAATAAGTTGATCCATGTAAAGTACTTAAAACAGCAACAGATTCAGTAACAGATATGCAATTAATGTTAGCTAAAATTCTTTCTATTTTCACTCGAATAACATTTCTGTCTGATAAGTCTAACATGTACTGGCAGAATAAAGATGAGAAAATAGTAATTTTGTCAATGTAAATAATAAATATAAATTCATAAATCCTTCCTGTCAAAATGATAGCAGGTTAGGATTGGAAATCTATTAGTTAATTTATCATATAACTTAGTTACTATCTAATTGAATAAAAAATGTTTATCAGCTTCCTGATAAACATTTTCCTATTACATGTTAAAAGTAGTAAATTATTCAAAAGTAACTAAAAACTGAAGTGAAAATTATGCCTTCATCTTTAGTTTAAAACACCAGTGTTTCCTTTCCTTTTAGCCCATCAACAATCGCCGATGGATTAATAACACTCATTGAAGATGATGCTTTAAATGGCGCTATTATGAAGATCACATATTCTAAGGGAGTTCATTTTCAAGACTATGATGCAACTCCACTTCCTGTAAAAACTCAGTGAACATCTTCTATATCAGCCATAACTGAAGATAAGCACAAGTGACTTATATTCAGACCATATCTTCATTCGAATATAACTTTCAAAGTGAAATGTTATTGTATAACACTTCCCTTCATGCACTTGATGTTAATTTTTTCCTAAATGATTAGTTAAATATAGAGAGAAAAAATTGGGGACTGTCAAAAATATGATGTGAACCAAAGCTAGGTTTTGATCCTTATGGTCTAGGTAATGATTAAAACAAAGGATATTCAAGGAATATTCTGCTTTTCAAAACATGTATTTAAATTTGTGGTTCATAAATATTGTTTTTCAGAACATCATTTTAAAGGGGATACTTGAATTGTTATTTAAATCAAACCATATGTAAAAGACATGCCTCATTTTCTTTCAATATTCGCATTTTAAAAGAGGGAGGCTACTGACCATGGCAACTATTTAGTAACAATAATTTATATACCAGCTTTCAGCTGAACATGTCAGCTTTTAAAGTTGTGGCCTATTTGGTGGCAGTTAAGGAATAAATTACAGTGTGCGTACAATCCTAAATGAAAAATCTGATGCATGAAAAATGACAGAATGTAACTGGCTGAGTTGTTGATTCACAGTTCAGCTTCCCGTCTGGGAAAAGCGGTTTTTCTCTCTTTGCTTACTTTAAAAACTTTCATTGAGTCCAAAAATCTCAGGAATGAAATTTGTAATAGCTACAGCAGAAAAGATAGTGCTCCTAAAATGTTGTATTTAAGATACACTTATTAAGAAAACAAATACAGATGTAATTTTTTTTCAGGTTACTTCTCATTTATTTTTACTAATTTCAAAAGTGCCTTCCTTTTAATGAAACTCCCCCCCCACACACACACACACATCTCCAGAAGTTACTTAGTGTTCTATGTATAGCGATGCAGAAGAAGCCAATTTGTTGCAGCTTCCACTGTAAATGTTTTTGAATGCTCAGAGCCATAATCATAAGAGGTAAAAATAGCTGTGGTGTATTTCTGTTTTCCCTGTCAGGTCTTTTAAGATGGGATCATTAAGTGCACCTGCTTTGGGCAACCCTATTCACAAGCAATAATTAAAGCTAATAATAGTGAAAGCACAAGATTTCTAACTCAATCCTTTCCTCTTATAACTTATACAAAATACAAAATGTAATTGTTGTATGAGTGATTCACTGTGTCTGCTAACTCCAGAGCTCCCAGCTTGGAACAAAATTTATCCACCTGAGATTAATAAATATTTCCTGGAGATCCTGGAGTGTTGCCATATCTTGCTCTGTTTTAATTCTGCCATAGAGAACAAGTTGCCTTCACTTTTAAAAGGGAATTTGAATATGAGTAACTGTTGTCTAAATCTTCACATAATGTATTTCAAAAGCCACCAAGAAATGAACATCAGTGACTGTCTAATAGAGATAAATTGTATAATTAGCACAACCTTATTTGTACATTACGGCAGTGACCAATCAGTGAATAACATGGGTACTATATGTGGTGTGTCACTTTTGTATATATTTTTCCACTGTAATGTTTAAAGCTGTAGCTTAAGCTTTTCATTCATGGATAATTCTTTGTATCGGCAGCCTTCAGTAAACTCTGTACTTTGATTTTTAATTTTTTTCAAATTAATAAACTACGCAGATATTTACAACTGGGTAGAACTAAAAAATGTGATTTATATTTTAAAAAGTTATTTTACATTAAAATTTATCTTCTATAAATAGCTTTAAATAAATCGATAATGTTATATGACATCTCTACATGCTGGTCAAGAAAAAAAATAAATATTAAATTGGGGGGAGGTTTAGTTCCGTTAATTGTATCTTTCAGTGAAAATCCAAATGTGAATAATATGTATTTTTCAAATGTCTTTTCCCTATACATGAAGTAGGGCTCGCAGAGCAGCAAAACTAAAAATGTGTGGGCACTGAAAAAAGATTGAGATTCGCTATTGACATTGAAATGTCCAACAAACCTATTTTTTTCAATATGACAATAGTCTTAGATACTTATAATACCATTCAAGATACAAGTGATGATGTCAATGATTTCCATCTATGCTTTATTTATTCATAAATTTAGGACACAGAAGAGGTCTGGAAATGTACATGTTTAATAAAATCTAAAGTCATTCTCATACTAAATATCATTTGATGGGTAGCTTTTTTCTTACATTAGAATTTCAAAAGGCACACTTACTGGTGCCCTGGAAAAGGTGATTGGATGTAAGGTCACAAGTGATGTCCTCGGTCCTCCATCTCTGTCCTCTTGTTGGCTTCCCTCCTAGGCAGCTTTCTTCATATGGTGCTTCCAGGAGCTACAGCCGGATTCTCTCCAACCTCCAAACTGGAAAAACAAGAGCCTGTTTTTGGCAAGAGTTCATTGGCCTTTCTTAGCTTATGTGCAGATTACTGAGACATGCGTGTAGTCAGAGAGATACCAAATGACATGCCTTCCCCAGAGCTGGTAGAATGGAGGGTGCTGGGGAACACAAAGCATGGGCAGGAAATTGACTTGCATCCTATGGACTAAGAAAAGGAGAGGGATAATTTTCAAGAGGAAAATTAGGCTGCCGTTACCAGAACAAAAACCAGAGATAACCCCTGTAGGGGAAGACAGAGTGAACAAAGGATTAGCTATGCCTTAATCCTTTAGATAAATTTCCACAGACTACCGTGGTGCCTATAATATGCCTAGATCCATGTTTTTCAAATTGTATGTATCATGTTGGATGGGATATGACAGAAGAAAATGAATAAAAAATGCAGCAGGCATCTCATGCATATGTGTTCGTGCTCATTCTCAATGTAAAATATATTTCTTATTGAGGGTCCAAGTGAAAAACGTTCAAAAGCTACTTGTTTTAACATTGACTGCAATCACTGCCTCCAGACAGCCTTCATTTCTGAATTTCTGACTGTTACCATTTTAATCCTATAATTCCATTCAAACTTATTAGCACCACTTCTAATTCTCCTTACTAAAATTACATCATCAGCATATAGTTAGACTAAATTTTAATAGGGATTTGTAAGTTTACCTTTGAACCATTAAACTATTCCCCATCCCCAGTTTTCAAATAACACTGACACACATATATTCACTCATTCAACAAATAATTACTGAGCAATTTGGGGGCAAAATTTATATATACACAAGTTTTAGTATAGGGTGTCTTATGTAAATATTAGTGCAGACACATATTGATTAAGGACTGATCTGGAAAATGGCACTGAAGTCTGAAAGAATGTATTGGTTACAAAAGTATTAGAGCCTGTCCCGTGTGGCTCAGTGACTGAGCATTGACCCATGAAACAAGAGGTTCCTGGTTTGATTCCCCCTCAGGGCACATGCCAGGTTGCAGGCTCAATCCCCAGGAGGGGATGTGCAGGAGGCAGCCAATCTCTGTTTCTCTCTCATTGATGTCTCTATCTCTCTAGCCCTCTCCCTTCCTCTCTCTCTAAAATCAATTTAAAAACATTTTTTAAAAAGTATTACAAGAGAACTAAAGAGCCAAACGTGGAATGATGATACAACCCAGTGTCAACTGGAAAACAGAAATAATTAGGTATTCCATCACTGAAAATTATTTATTCAGGAAACACAAAGGATTGCAATCCAGAACATGCAGACATGGTGAGCTACTTGCACACACTGCCCCCAGACAAAGATGCAGAAGGAAACTATAGAAAGGAAAAGAAAATCAAGAGGAGGGGTGGTTACAGCCACAGAGCTCTGTTGTAAACATTGAGTTCTTCCTATACGGTTCTCATGATGACATAGATAGACTGCTTTCATTTGAAATTGTACAGGATGGTCTATTAAGTGCAATCAGGCAATGAAAGGAAATGGCAATGTAAAAATTGGAAAGGAAAAAAACTATCATTATTCTCAGTGGATGAGACTATTAATATATAGAGTGTCCAAAAAAAGTATGCACATTTTGAATGATTATAAAGTCAGTGTTTATTAACATATAGTTCATTTTCAAAATTTAAAATAATCTAAAGAAATAAATATATATATATATATATATATATATATATATATATATATATATATATATATATATATATTGTCAATGCCTGTTTTCAAATCAATAACTGTTCTTGTCCAGGCCCTGCTGGTAATGTGAAGCAATGGAATTGCAAACATCAACAATCATTTTGTTTGGTATTTGCGGGCCCTCAATTCGTCAGCTGTAGCTGGTTTTGTACCATAAGCTTTATCGTTTATGTATCCCCATAAAACAGTCTAGTGGATAAACTGTCTTTGTTCAAAGCTTAGTCTGGCTTCACCCATTATTTAAATCAGTTAAACCTGAAACAGTGAAAATTGAGTTAATCAGCTTTTAAACTGTGTATACATTTTGGGGTTGCTCCCCCCCAAATGTATACATACTTTGAATAATTATAAAGGCAGTGTTTGTACTTCAAGTGCATTTTCAAACTTCCAGTAGCATTTTAGGATGACTCTCCTTTGTTCGAAGGTTAGTCTGGCTGAAAAGAAAGAAACATCAATTGAGCCTTCAGCTGTTAAAGTGTGTCTATATGTTTTGGGGACACCCTGTACAAAAGTACAAGAGATTTAATATTAGAATTCATGACGACTTTTGCAAGCGTTATAGATTAAAAATATGACAACCGTTCTTTTTAGCTTTTCCAAACAAGAGGTGGAGTTTATTTCTCCCTATCTTGAATATGGGCTGGCCTTGTGACCTCCTTTGTCAAAACAATGCAAGAGAATCAATAGTGGGTGGTTTCTGAAGAAGCTTTTGTATGCATGTGTCTGCTTTTGTGCTTGAAATCCTGCCACCTCATGAACAAGCATGAGGAGAGCCTGCTGATGGATGAGAGACCACATAGAGAAGAACCAAAACACTTTTTATTTGCCAGTTCCTAGCCAACCCAGCAGCCAGCAGCAGGGACTGAGTGAGCCCCATAGGAGATTAGCCAAGGCTGACTCACAACAACAGAACTAAGGGCTCAGCTGAGCCCAGCCCAAATTGCCAGCCCACAGAGTTGTGAGATAAATAGCTGTCTTAACCCACTATTGTATGGGTTCTTTATAATGCAGCAATTGCTAGCTGATGCAGGGAGGCTCTGAAAACAAAGATATTACAGGAAAAAGGTGAAAATCCTAAAACAGAAAAAAAAGACATTTAAAATAGAGCATGTTTAATAACAAAAATTATTAAGTAGCTTCTGGCTTTCATGGGAGGGGAGGGAGGAAGGAAGGGAGGGAGGGAGGGAGGGAGGGAGAGGGAGAGAAGAAGGAAAGAAGAGATAAAAAACAAACCTAAGAAAGCTTGGTCAATGCAAAAAATCTCATTGATGGCATAGGAAAGCCACCCAGGCAATCAGAATTTGAGAGACCAAGACATTGGTGAAAAGAGAAGCTCACCAAAACGATTGTAGTGTTTTTGGTACTTTTCCACTGAGGCCAATTTTTAAATTCACAGAGATGAGAAACTAGCATAGCATGACTACTAAATTGCAGAACAGTAGAATAAAACAGTATTAAAATGTTATAAGGCTGGGGGTGGGGATTGGAGTTTAGGACTACTAAAACATCAGAATTTGAGAGGAAAGATTATCTAGAGAAAAGAACTACAGAAAAGAAAGATCTGGACCAGGTTCACTACAGGCCATTCAACACTCCATAAGCAGCTAGGATTGAGAAGCAGACAAGCTAAGTATAAGGTGGCTGCTAAGAGACTGGAAAAACTAAACATAGCTCTCATCAGATTACATGTGGGGGAGAAAAAATAATGACGTGTCCTTTATGATTGTGAGGCAATAGAAAATCTCCCAGGCTTTCATTTGTGGCCCCCAAAAAGCTGTACTTTACAAGTAAGGGCAAACCAGAAAAAGAGACCAGGCTTTACAGAGACTGAACCCCAGGCTCAAATGAACTTAATTCCTTATTAGATTTAACTGATGTACCACTATTTTACTTGTCTGCCATAAGTCAATGAAACCTTCTCTGGAGAAAAATTATCATCCAAAGCTTCTCTAACTTTTGTACACAATTCCTAGCATTAAATTAAAAATATCTAAACTGAAACAAAAAAAAAAGGGAGATGGACAATAGAGAAAAACAGCATGAGAGAAATATGAAACTCAAAGCAGTCTAACATAGGTACAAGTAGTTTTAGAAAAGAAGAAAAGGAAAATCAAGGCAGAAGGAAAATTTGAAAGTAAAATTCAAGAATTTTCCAAATGTAATTCAAGCTACTGATTTCAGAAACAATGCAAATGACAAGAAGAAAAGCACAGCTTGCCAAATGATAGTAAAAACTGCCTGCGGGAAGCCAATGACCAGACCAAAACAAACAAACAACAAAGGGGGGAAAAGCCAGAGGGGAAAAAAAGGACAAATTATCTTTAAAGTAACAAAAGTAAAATTGGCAAGTGTCCTCATAACAGAAACTACATAAGTCAGAAGACAATGAAATAATATTTCAAAGTTCCAAAACAAACAAACAATAAAGCTAGAGTTCTATACATGCAGAAGAAACTCTTTCAAAATTAAAGGTACAATAAAGAAGATGTTTAAAAAAAAAACAAAACAGAGAATTTGTTACAACAGATCTACATTCAAAGAAATGTAAGCAAGGAGTTTTTCGGGCGCCAAAAAGGATACCCAGATGGAGGAAGAGAGAGGCAGGGAGGTATAAGGGGTAATGAAAAAGAAAAAGGTGTGAGGAAATAAAAAAGATTTCTTGTATTAAGCAATGAAAATCATCACTTCTAGGATTAGAAATATATGAAAACACAAAAGTCAAGAGGAAGCAAGTAGGAAAGTGTCCTAAATTATTTATATTTTCTGGGACATGGTAAGAACCACTAAGTACTATTAGATATTAAGAAATCAATAGTGTTTAATGTAATATACAAAATAAATAATGTATAAACCAACCAGAGAAAGACAAATACCATATGACCTCACTTATATGTGAATCTAATGAACAAAATAAACTGATGAACAAAACAGAACCAGAGGATGGATACATGGAATAGACTAAAAGATGTCAGAGGAGAGGTGGGTGAGGAAGACTGGGTGAAAAGAAGGTGAAGGGATTAGCCACAGAATGTATATGCATCGTCCAGGAACACACAATCAGTGTGGTGAGGGCCAGAGTAGGGGCAGACTGGGGCTGGGTGGAGGGGAGCAAAGAAGGAGGGAGTGGGAGACATCTGTAATAGTGTCAACAATAAAAATAAATTAAAGAAAGAAAGAAACACAATAATAGTTGATACATCTAAAGAACAGAAAAAAGAAAAAATCAGTATATATAATGAGAGACCCAATAGAAAACAAATGGGTGCATGAGTAATGAAATTGTAAATGCAATCATCTTGACCTCTCTCTACAACCCCCAATGGTTTCCCATTGCAGTTAGAATAAAATCCCACCTGTTTTCACTCCCCTTCTGTCTGACTTCTCTCTAGGCTCAGGAGCTTTGCTGACCCTGGAATGTGTCAAAACTATCTCTCCCCTCCAGGCCCTTGTGCTCGGTCTTCTAACTAGATGGCTGTTTTCCCACATATTATTGGCTCTAATATAACCTTCTCAGTAAGACCTCCTATTACCACTACTCTAAATTAACCTATTTAGCAATTCTACCCTAGGCTACCACATCGCCCTTGTTTTTATTTTTATCTTTATAAGACTGATTCTCTGTAAATTTATCTCTGCTATTTTTTTTAACCTCATATGGTTTTTCTACTCTACCACAATATAAGCTCTATAGAAACAAGGACTTTATCTGTTTCAATTCATAGAACATGCTGTGCATGAAGTAAAATGAATGAGTGAATGAATGAATGAATGAATGAATGAATGAATGAATGAAATGTCTATTAAAAGGCTAAAGCATCCTAAGCTGCCTTAAAATATATGTTCCCTGTCTGACTGGTGTGGCTTAGAGGTTGAGTGTTGACCTATGAACCAGGAGGTCACAATTTGATTCCCAGTCAGGGCACATGCCAGGGTTGAAGGCTTGATCCCCAGTGTGGGGCATGCAGAAGGCAGCCAATTAATGATTCTCTCTCATCATTGATGTTTATATTTCTCTCTCCCTTCCTCTTTGAAATCAATATATATATATATATATATATATATATATATATATATATGTAAATATATATTCCCCCAAACTAGATGTTAATGTTTCCACTCTTCTTTGTATTGATCAGATGACTTCTGTGATATTATGTTTGAGTTTAAGTATCACATTTTAAGAGGGCTTAAAAATCTGGAGTTTACGTTTTATCTTAAGTGCAATGAGAGAAGTATACAAAACTTCAAATTTTGTAGTTGTTATAAAAGAAGACAGAAGAGACATAGTTTTCAAAAGGGAATAGAATTATTAGTAATTGGAGATACAAGGAATGTGGTATGAGGTACCATCAGAATTAGGATACTCTAAATGAGATTACATTTGCCCTGGAAGCAGAAAATTCATTGATCATTGAAATGGTTGAGGCTGGCAGCCACCTATTAAGGATATTGTACACAGCATATCTGTGTAAGTGGAAAGTTGGACCAAAAGGGCTTTAAATTACTTTTAGCCCTGACTGGTTTGGCTCAGTGGATAGAGCGTCGGCCTGCGGACTGAAGGGTCCCAGGTTCAATTCTGGTCAAGGGCATGTACCTTGGTTGTGGGCACATCCCCAGTAGGGGGTGTGCAGAAGGCAGCTGATCAATGTTTCTAACTTTCTATCCCTCTCCCTTCCTCTCTGTAAAAAAATCAATAAAATATATTTTTTAAAAAATTACTTTTAATTTTGTTTCTGTTCTATAGTACTACATAATGGTCCTTGCAGTTAAGTTTATAGCAAGTTAATAGCATTCATAGTAATACTATGCTTCCCATAATCAGAAAAGGTCAGTATGGTTTTCATTCACTATTTTGCTTTTTTCTAACCTTTGTTAATGTCCAGTTTCTCCTACTTATTTAATATGAGGGATAATTTGGTAGAAGGCTTTTCAGAACTGTGTGGACCTACTTTGCTGCTTCTGCACTTGCTACCCCATCTTGTACAGACACCTAGGTGTGAACTTCCAGCCTCTGGCAAGGACCTCTTTAAATGAGTCACAGAGGCCACCCAATTTGGGATCAGTCCAGTGCTTATTTTATTTAGATTTTGTGTCTAAGAGCTTACAAAATGTTAGTTGATGAATGGCTGGGCCATTCTTCCTGTCCATGGGAATGGGTGTGGGGAGATTTCCTTGGTAAGGAGGATGTTTGGGGTATCAGTTTTCTTCAGTAAATTTTATCATCCTTATCTGATGTCCCTTAAAGTATTATCATAAAATTCATCTTTTTTTGTCTTCTCTTCCTATATATTATTTACAAAAGATTTTGTAAATGTACAGGAGTGATACAAGCAGACACCTATGGTTTTATGGAGGCAAACATGCTGCTATTTATGAAATTGGGTCAGAAAATTACATCTTTCTTGCCTAAAATCTTTTATTCCTCCTTGCCCTTTTTCTTTGATCCATCCCAAAGTCAAGTTCTCACAACATTTTACATGTGCTAATGTATTTTGATTTTTATCATAACTGCTCTCCAGCTCCCAGGGTCTGTCCTAGTCAATTAACCCTAAATACTATGTTGGTGGGATCTAACACATGCCTCTCAGTGGGTCAGTCCCCAACTCCAAACCTTCTGCCTCCTATTTCCAAAGGCACAAAGTCCAGCCCTCCAGACAATTGTTTCAGGCCTTACACAATTAAACCACAATTCACCAGTCCCGCCTTACCTGGGCTAATCTTTATCGAATTACAGGGTCCCCAAATTCCAGCTCTAGATTTTTCTTACTTTATTCCTCTTTCATCTTTATCTGTAAATCTTCTTGGGAGAGAGTAGGAAAAAGTGCAAGGGGGATGGGTAGGATAGAAATCCTGCACATGGGAGAAAATTAATGTTAGGGATGGGGTAGGGGGGTGATGGGAGTTTTAGGGTAATGATAGTAGGAAGAGACTTGGATGAATTTCAGGGAAATATGTTTTTCATATTTAGCCTAGAATAAAAGCATAAGGAATAGATTTTTTAAATTTAATTGTATGCATGCAGATGTTTGCAATCATTGTTGATTTAGACTCAATGGAACAATGAATACATTTTCCATATGATAATCAAAGTGCCTAAGACAGAACAGCAGGCCTTTCCAGGTTGCCAATAGCTCATTGGTGCATAGCAAGTGTTTACTTATTGCTTGCTGGTTGATTTGAACTGTTTTGGTGTGAGTGTGTGTGGTGGGGGGGGAGCAGGGGGCGATATCAGCCATAATCCCAGACAGTTCTTTTTACTTGTGTTCTAAAACATCACACATCAGGCCCTAAGGTTGCTGGGTTTCTGGGTTGCTCTGTGTCTCTCAATATCATTTTATGCCCAGTACAACAGAGCAGCGATTGATCTCTGCTTTCCATTATCTTTTTTCATCTTATTACAAGTTGTGGTGAGTGACTAATGAGGAATGCTGAACTCCAAACAGTTCTGTTTCTTGTCATTGCTGTAAAATATTCAAAACTTTAAAAACTAAGCAGAATAACTCTATTTGGAGAGCTCTTCGCACACATAGACACACACAAAAACACAACTTGATGAGTAGAAAGCCAGGCAATCTCCAATAAAACTTTCTTTTTTTAAAAGGCTACTCATATTTTGAGGTTTCTAAGGCAAATGTTAGTGTCTCTTTTCATTACCTCCTCTTGGCTACTTGAGCATTTTATAGTAGAGAGAAAAGGCTGAATCACCCCCATAGTCATTTTCAATCATGAGCTTCACTGAATCCATTCCTGTTGGGGTTCTTCCCCTTTAACATGGAAACCGACAGTAAGAAATGGGGAAACTAGCCCCTCTTTAAGCTCCCCCGGACTTAAACATAGTCAATCAACTCTGTTGCATTTCAGCTTATGTGTGACAAATCCAATTTTAATGATGTATTAACCTGCATGTTAAACACGAAAGTAATGAAAAACGTTTTTCTTCTTCCCTGCCCCACTTTCTAAGGAGACAAACTTGTTTTACTTTAATTTAGTGCGCTTATAATCCAAAACAGCCATTTCCCCCCATAGAAGGAAATTTTGTGAGAAAACTTAATTTTCTTGAAGCTCTTACGCAGGATATTTAATGAGCGAAGTTTTAAATTTAATTTAGATGTAAATTGCATTTAATATTCTAACTTCTGAGCATACCAGTAGTTCTGCCTGCAATTTCCCATACGTTGACTGAATAGCCAAGCACAGTACTAGACACCAAGGAATTAATGATGCAACAGTCACAGGCCTGCCTTCAAGAAGCTCACAATCATGTTTGGGGAACAGATATGAACAGGGAGAAAGCGTCATCATTCCATGTTATAAGGATTGTAAAAGACTTATGGGCAGGGTTGATGGGAAGATTATAACGGAAACTCTGCTTGAGGGGTTAAGGAAGGAAAAGCCGTCATAAAAAAGGAGACACTTGAGCCCAGTCTTGAAAGATGATTAGGAATTTTGGGGGGAAGGTGTTCTAGGAAGGAAAAATGTATAATTAGCTCAATAAACGGTAATTATCAGTTCCCTAGGAGTTTAGAACTGAGGGTTGAAGTTGTCTGAAGCTTTATAAGAGGTTTGCACTTTTTGTTGGCCGATAGGGAAACTTCCATGGATGTTGATAAGAAGCAATATGAACAGGCTGGTGTTTGAGAATATAATCTTGGGGTGGATTCAGAATGGAGGAGGTAAGGGCTGGCCTGAAAGTGTGGATAACTCAGGGGAGAAATATTCCAAAATTCCATAGGAGAGATGGTAGAGGCCTCAATAAATGCAGTAATAATGGAGATGAAGAGGTAAAAATGGACAGGACACAATTGGGAATCAGAATCAGCAGTGTCACGTGGACAATGAGCAGTGAAAGGGAGGGACCATTCACAGGTTTTCTAGATGCCATGTACAAAGTTTTATAGCAGCATCAATAGCATTTATTGAGGACTTACTCTGTTCTAGACAGCAAGCCAAGCGCTTCCTTTCAAATCTTGTAACAATCTTATAAGACAGACACCATTATTACCCCAATACTACAAAATAAATGAAGTGTAAACTGCTTTGGGGAGATTCTTGAAATGTAACTGCAATTCCAGCAACCTTGAACTAGAATTATTATTTTCAAAAATTTTCAAAGTTCATTATTTATTTTCTCCTTATCCACATGAGGCAGGGGTCAAATATAAAATCCACTTTGTTTTAATAAATGGGGAAGTTGACCTCCCTGGGGGGGAAATGATGGCAGCTCAGGAATGAAACTCAGTATCCTCAGGCCTATGCTGGAGAGCTTCTCTGGCTCTTCTAGAATGGCTATGACTAGAGGAGGTATTGTGTCCAATTTGCATTTCACAAATTACATTTCTGCAGAAGAGATTCTAGGAAAAACATAGATGAGTTCAGGCTCTTGGTTTCAAGTGCAAGAAATTATGACACCAAGGTGACTTACAGAACTCAAGGGACTGAAATGCAGCTAATGGCAGAAACAAGTGGACCCAGGATCTCCAAAAGTGTCCGCACTGCAGTTTCTTCTCCTCTATTTGACTATTTTCTCCAGGGACTCCGGTTTCCTCCCACATCCCAACGACATGCATGTGAGGAGAATTGGTGTATCTATATCGCCCTAGTCTGAGTGAGTACGGTGGGCCTGAGTGGCCCTTAGATCGAAGGATGTGCTGTCCAGGGAGAGTGCCTGTCTTGTCCCCTGAGCTGCTGGGAGAGGCTCTGGTCACCTGTAAACATGAAATGAGGGCGTTGGAAAATAATAATCTTACTTGTTTTGATTGATCTTCTTTAAATCTATGTATAACTCACATTACTGTTTTAATATTGAAATGGGGGGTCTTTATTTCGAAGACGGGTGATTATTTTGTGAGCAGAAATATGCCATAGGAACTTCTTTGATTCATATAATTAGCCTGGTAAAATTGGTTTCATTTTACACCATTTTTCTTAACAGCCATTTCCAGGAATCTATCTACAATGTTAAGTGAAGATTTGTTATACTAGAGTATTGATTTGATGCTGTATTTCATTTTAAATCTTTTCAGGAAGGCAATTTTGTTATTCAAAAAGAAATTGGTCTTAACATCTCAGTGTGTTAAAATTACTATTGATCTATGACTTGAGGCCAGGATGAAAGACCTGGGACTGTAGACATACAGATTGATACTGCTCCTGCCTCTGACAACAGGATTCAAGACAGTTCCTTTTTCTAATATTTTCACCTGATTTTAATAAATGGAATTCTGCCACCAGAGATTTTACCTGACATTTTTCACCACTTAATTGGATTTTGTATTTTTTAATGTTTTCTTTTAGATTTAGGTAACATCTATTGGATCTTGCATCTCTTTCATGTCTTCATTTGATTAAAATATCACACTAGTTTCTGCATTCTGGCTTGTCCTGCCCACAGAATAAAATACACAGCCACTAATGGCTTCCACACTTTTACCTTTGTACCCATATTCCTGGCATACTGTCAGATACTTACTTTCATTCTAAAACTCTTACAAGGATTCTAGTTGATCCAGTTCGGTTATGGTGTCCTTCTGTGAACAGGACAGTGACAGGAGAGAGGAATTAGAGAGCAGGCTTGATAGTACCCATGAGAAGGAGGGGTGCTGAGCAGACAATTCTGAAATATTTCTAATACATAGCGATTAAAACTCATGGGATTCGATATTTACATTGCTGTGAGTTGATGAACAGAAAAGATCTTAATTATCAGCCCAAACAATGGAATATTTCCTAGCAGTAGTCTTACTCAGCTGGTCCTTCTCCTTCAGGGCCCCTGTTACATACTTCACACCAATGTCTCACCATGCCGGCTCTTTCAGGGCAGCAAACAGAGCTCCATGTCTTTCTCCTTTCACCACATGTAGGTGAAAAAGACATGCAGCCAAGGCCGGAAGGGCAAGAGCCAAGCATTTCACATTCCAAGCTTGACACAGTGATTTAACCTGCATATTAGTAGCATGTTTTTCTACGCACGCTGTATTAAGCATTCTAAAAAGTAACTTGTCCAGACAAGGTCTAAAAGCAAATCAGGAACGATCCCACAGATAAAAATTCTAGGCACCAGAGGAAGGTAAGGAGATATTTTTGGATGTAGAGATTCTGGTAGCAATCAAGTTGGGTGTTGGAACAGGGCTGTCACAGGCCCATATGTCAATACCAAGCAGAAAAGTAAATATTTGCTACTTTCTGTCAATGGGATTGTCCTTAAATATTTAAACATGATGATCTGAAAGTGAAGAAATTTGAAGACAGATTTTTCTTTCTTTTCCCTTCATTTATTTAAAAGAAAACTGCTGTGTTGTTGTTGTTTTTTATGTTTTTTTAAAACATTTTATTGATTTTTTACAGAGAGGAAGGGAGAAGGATAGATGCTTAGAAACATCAATGAGAGAGAAACATTGATCAGCTGCCTCCTGCATACCCCTTACAGGGGATGTGCTCGCAACCAAGGTACATACCCTTGACCGGAATCGAACCTGGGACCCTTCAGTCTGCAGGCCGACTCTATCCACTGAGCTCAACCGGTTAGGGCATGTTTTTGTTTTGTTTTGTTTTTCTGTTTTTTTGTAATGAAATAAGAGCAATCATAAGGACACTAAATTAAAATTTCTTACTACTAATTGTTAGAAAACATAGCAGCCACAGAACCAAGAAGAGAGATGAGGGTCAAGAAAATTGATTCCTAGCTAACTCTTTAAGTGCTGAATTGGCTCTTTCCTCAGAATTCTATTTTCATAAACTAGATATCATACATGCCCTGTCTTCAGTTGTAAACCTTACACCAGACCATGTGGAACTCACAACTTTGGCTGGTACCATCTTGGTCACTTTCCTCATAAGTTACTTGTACGTGGTCTCTTAGAACTTCTCCACATGTCTGGGGGCTAAAAGTGCCATTGAATTATATATACTTAGAATCTCTCACATGGTTGGATATGTATATCCATGCTAAGAAATGAGTAAAGATCTGGTTACCATAGACTAGAAAGGAACTTTCTTTGCCAAACTAAATACGAGTCACATACAATTTTCCTGTTTGGCAAACAAACCTCTGTATCTATGTTTTCCTATACTTTTTTCAAAAACTGAAAGAATAGATTCCATATAGAGGAACTTTGTGAATAATAGTTGGTTATGTACTCAGAATTTATTTCACTTTTACTAACTGCGCTTAGATTTTTCCTTTGGAAACACCCCTCACCCCCTGTGCTGTAGCCATGAATTTTGAATGGATTGACTCCCTCCAGGTTCCAAGCTATATTATTTTTTCCCTATTTAAAACAAAAGAATTGGTCCATTAGGGGCTTTCACACAAGTCCAAATCTATCAACATTTGGTTTCTTCCTGGCCACAGTGATTGGTCCAATCAGAATAAATCTTAAGACTTTTGTTAAATGGTTATACAAAGTGGCAATCTCTCTCCCCTTGGGTATGAATCATGTAACATGTTGCTCTTGTGCCTACTGGCAGCCATTTTTATGACTCTGATCAAATCCACCTGGGGAGGAAGCCAGACTATTAGAGGAAGGTACAGCCAAGAGAATCATAGAAAACTGGGAGATCATCTTAATCAAAGCATGCCAGGACTTTTCAGATATGTGAGCCAATAAATCTGATTTAGTATTTATGCTACTTTGAGTTGGGGTTTAGTTATTTGCAACCAAAATATCCCAACTAATATATGAAGCATATGAAAAGGTGGACTTATCCAGGAAATGAACACAAGAATATAGTGAAGGTTAAATGGAGCACTATTGTTTATTTCCACTTACTGTAGCATTTTATGAACTCAAGAATTTCAAATGGAAAAAAATCCAGAGTTAATTAGGGCCAAACACTCTTTTAGTATTGTATAATATGTAGTAGTCAAATCAAGTGCTTTTTAAAAATGAATTTTGATGCCAACTTTGAAAGTCCAGTTGCTTCATCTAAAATTTTCTCTGTACTAATAAGCTGCTCTTTTGCATAAAATGCCCAGCATTAGTCATGCTTACAAGATAAGACTTTGAAAGATCTTACTATTTAAAATTATAACCTTAGATGGGCAAGGTAAGAGCAATCATTTATTATTAAACAACTCAGCAGGCATTAGTTTATCAGACTAGCTCCAGCAGAGAAATAACCCTCAGGAAATTGAACACAAATTGTATTAGGTGGAGAAAGAAAGAGTTTTGGACCATGGTAACCTACAGAAGAAAGTAGGTCTGAGTAGAGACCAGATCATAATGACGGTTAGGGGTGAGGAAAGAATAGAAAAGTGATAAAGATTATTTAAAAAAAAAAAAAACAGCCTCACTTATTTTTATTTACTCCAGAGCCAGTCTATGTAGAAATGTTAAAAAATTATATCCTAATATTTGGGCTACTTATTTATATGAGTAGGAACCCTAACACCAAAAATTGGCAAAGTGGTAGGAACATTTTGTAGAACTAGAAGAGGGTTCAAGCCAGCAACCTGCTACAAACAAATGAAATAGGTGCCACATTTTAAGCCTTACAATTTGCCTTCTTAGTCCCTTTCCATACCCACCTCACCTTCCCTAATCCTGCCAGTCAATGATTTCTTGGTAATCTGTCCTTACAAGATATTTTCATGATTTCTCTGCTATAGTTTACATCCAAACTGAAAATGACCTAGTTTTGAGAAAATTTTCTATTTTTCTCACTGGGAGAAAGCAATGATTAACCACTAGACTTGCATCCAGATAGAACAGAAACTGGTTCTGTTCTTATTTAATAAACTTTGCATTTCTAAAAGAAATGGGGTTGTTTCTTTGCCCTTCCATTCTGCTATGTGCTACATCTTTAACTGCCTTTACTCTAACACATCAAATAAAAGGTTATTTGATTTAAGAGGGGTTTCCAAATATTTATGGAGGTTCTTAAGAGAAAAATCTTTATAAGATCACTTTGGAAAATACTTTTTTCTTCAAAAAATCCCTAAAAAAAATGCTTTGATTTCTTCTAACAGAGTGAGGGGGGGCGGGTATTATTATATTATTGAGGTAAAACTACCACTTGACTACTTGATATTGAATTAGTATTTTATAAAAATTTATAATATTAAGAAAACTCTTTGGTGTGTAAAATTGCAACCTTTAGAAAAACTAATGCCATGTACTATTGTTTTGAAGAACAAAATCTTGCTCTATTTATCTGGTTATGATTTGCTTTCAGGGGACAAAACATCATTTAAGCCTCATTCAGATCCCTCATGGTACAGTGGGGGTTCACAACAAGCCACCCCAAGATGTGCCTCAGTGGGATATGGATTATTTTAAGCTAAAGGCAACTGGAACCCTGTGGGTGCAAAAGAAACTTTTGGCCCCTCCCCCAATATCTAGAATTTGAATGAGGAGCTTTGCCCATAATAAAAGATTACATGTATGGGAGGGCAAACTACTAATTACTAAACACGTGTTCTCCCTGCAATGACCTTCTGAAGCCAAGGTGCATTAGCTCACCCCTAGCTCAGAATGGTTCATATACGTACCTCATTTTCCCTTTCTGTCTCAGAACTCTCATGTATGAGGGGGTCTCTGACCCTCTCTTGCATGCGGTGCTCCTGTGTGCACAAAGTTAACTTTGATGTGTGTGTGACTATGTCTCTTGATTTGATTATTTAGCCAGCCAAAAGAGCCAGAGGAGGCAAAGTGGAATTTCTCCCCTTCGCTACAGTACCACTTTACCATTAGGTGAATGCCAAAACTTCCTAGTTTTGTTGATATTCTAACCTTTTACTTTTATTTTGTTTAATCAGGAAATATTTAAAATTACAGTTTATTTTAGGTTTCTAAATTTCACACCAGCTCATTTGCCAGCAGCTTTCCTTCTCTCGATATGGGGTTTTGGCAGAAGTAGACTAAGACGGGTAGAATATCAAAGCTTCTCAAACCACAGGATCTACAATGTCTTAATTTTCCTCATTACTCCCCATCCCACATACCCAATCCCACCCTAGAAATTAGTAATACAATCCAGAAAGGAACCTGCAGTTACTAAATCAAATAGAGTGTAGCAGAGAATCCTAGACTTAGAAGAAAGGTCAATTTAAAATTGTTTACAAATTGATAATCAAACATTTATAAGTATGATGCCAAAAACTTAAAATTCAGAAAGTCCACTTACATATCATTCTCACTATGGCCCTCATGACGAATTGATAATTATACTTCATTCTTACAGCCAAAGAATCTGAATTCAATTTCCAGAAAATATGTAAAGTAATTATAAAAAAAAAATTCTTGAAAAACATGGCATGAGGCAAATTCAGGAATTTACTTTTTAATTTCCTCTGAAAACCTCTACCTCAAAGATAGAATCTTTAAGTGTCTAAATGATAGCTTGAGAATATGACTATATTTTCTAAAAGTCTTTTTAAATTAAATTTATTGGGGTAATATTGGTTAATAACATTATATAAGTTTAAGGTGTGCATCTTCATAATACATCATCTGTATATTCCATTATGTGCTTACCACCCAGAGTCTAGTTAAAATCTTAAAAAATTAAATTCTCAATATGATTTCTAACCTTAAGTGTACTGGCATATTTCAAGAGGAAAAACAACCAAAACAAAACTGCAGAAGCCACCAGATTCAATGTGAACAAAATACTGAATATATTTATATTTTTATAAAACCAACATTTTCAACAAAAGTATCTACCATAAGTTATTATTCTTACCTTCCTAGGTAAGAATAATTATTATTCTAAGAATAATAACCCAACAGCATTTCTCTTATACTTTACATTTGCGATCTAAAACTTGCAGTTGAGTTACATATCCTATCTAATAAAAAGCATAGTATACAAATTGTCCCCTTGACTGGGAGTTCTTCTGGGAGTTCGACCAGGGGTTGGAGCTAGCTGGGGGAAGGGAGGGAGTACCCAGCCAGCCACAACCAGCCACTAGGGACCCTACCAGTGCACAAATTTCAGGCACTGGGCCTCTAGTATTATATATAAGATTATTTTAAATTTATAAGTTGTCTACTAATGTTTCATTTCCCTACTTTGAACCCATGGGCCTACCTTCTCTATTTCTCTTCTGCCTCTCCCACACATTTTCAAGGAAATGGGCCAAAACATACATTCAATATTTGGAAAATTAAGCTCCAGCTGAAATATTTTAAGACTGTCCTAGCCAGTGTTGCTCAGTGGTTTGAGTGTCACCTGTGCACCAAAGGGTCACAGGTTTGATTCCTGGTCAAGGGAAGGTACCTGGGTTGCAGACTCCACCCCTGACCCCAGTCAGGGCCAGCTCTCTCGCATCAATGTTTCTCTCTCTCTCTCTTTCTCTCTTCCCTACCTTCCACTCTCTCTTAAAAAAAATCAAAGGAAACAATATCCTTGGGTGAGGATTAACAAAAGAAAAACCCCAAAAATATTTTAGGACTATAGCAATGAATTTTATTTTTGTATTCTAATAATAATGATGATAATATCTTGAATTTAAATCTTTCTTTCAAAGCATTTGAGCATATTGCTTTTGTTTTTATTGTTAATAGATTACCTAACGTTCCTGTGTCATAGTTAAAGGCACCTGCCTCACTGGCAGAGCTAAGACTATAACCTGAACCTCCCACTAACTAATGTTTAATGTTTATTCCACTAGGTTATATATTGGCCAATTCATAAGGTACCCACTTCAATGACAGAGTCCAAAGGCCTCAAAATAAAGAAGGAGGTCACACCAATTAAGGTTACTTTCCCTCTGAGAGTGATCTCTGTTCCTTTGTGGTAGAGCTCACTTTTATTTTTAAAATCAGCTCCTTGCTTTTTCTTGCATAATTACTACCTAAGGAAAGACCTGTCTGAGCTGTAGCCTTTGAGTCTAACTATATACACATACTTTTGTTAAAATATAGTCAAGAGGTTTCAAAAATGCTAACCTTTACATTGGAACGGCACGTCTTAATTTCTAGGGGTTATGAAATTTTATGGAAGAATAAATCCAATTTATTCCAAGTAGTATGTGTCTAGATGTTGATGAATGCATGCTTTCGGTGAGTCTCCTTGGCCTTGACTTGCTTATTTATAGTGTTTCTTTTTCCTTCTGGTTTAAACTTTAAATATGGCCTTTTTGTTGTATTTTATAGCAAAGACTCCAGAGCACGAGCTGTTTGCAACTATATTGGATTTGAGATGACCTCAGGGGCTAGAGCTCCATATAATTCAGACTGTGGTAAATCAAATAAACATTTCAGCCTTTGTTTAAAAGAAGTCACTTTTATTACATGCCTTTTTTTCTTTTTTTCTGGGCAGAGTGCCTTTACCTGCCCTGTTTTCTTCTGTTTTATCTGTCTTCTTTATTTACATAATAGTTTCCTTCAACTTTACAACTTACAATTGATTTGACATGAAGCTGTTTCTTTCTGGATCAAAAAAAAAAAGAAAATATGTCATGTAGTATTATCCTTCTTTTAATCAAGCCATCTGGACATCTGGAAGCAGAGTCGAAACCTGTCAACTTCTTAGGATATAAAGCAAATGGGCGTTATTCTATGGAAGAAACTAAAGCAGAGGTGCTCTTTTCTCATCTCTCCACCTCATGGAAAGAAGTTTAATTTATGGGGATTTCTGTGGAGAGTGGTCTGTGCCAGAGAGGAACTGCCTGGCAACCCCCACCCCCCAAAAGCGGAGCTTCATCAAACACTCCCAGGTCCTGGAAAGTTTGTTCAAACTTTATTTAATTTTTGACAGAGGCTTTAGATATATAGGAAGAGGAGGAGAAGCTTCCAAGCCAAAATGTTCTCCATGGATGGCAATCACCGAGAAAACAATGGTGCGTGGCTTCCTCAGCCACTCAGCCAAGTGTGTGCTGTAAGACTTCATCAACAAGGAGTGTTTACAGCATAAGGTGACTGTGAGATGAGCCAGGTGGCATGGTAAGTGCAATCATACCTAGCTAAGGTGTTTCACTTCCTAATTCACCCTCTCAAAATAACAGGGTTACACCCTGGTTAATGCTTCTGAACAATTAAGAGTGACAGATGACACTGTGAAGGTAATAGGACTTAACCTGGTTCCGTGTTTTCAGTCAGCTGCTTTTACTGAAACAATGCATTCCTGGGTAACAAGAGACTTAAAGGGACATAATAGGCATTAAGGGTTTGGACCACTGAATCCACGGCTCAACTATCAAAGTTTCAAAGAATCAGTAATAGGAGCTGAAACAGTAAGTGGCTTTCCTTCTCTGTTCTAACATAGAATTATTCTCTACTGAATAATCACATACAGCATCCAAAACACAGATTTTTTATATAAAGCTAATATCTCCACCTCACCAACAATATTTTCATAACCAATAAAACAGAAGAGTTTTACATTGCACAAAGCAATCTGTCTATAAAGCATTCATATCCACAATGTAAATGCATAAACAATGTCATTACACCCTAGTCATCAGGACAATTCTAGGATTCTCAGAGTTGAGTCAGAGAATTTTTATTCTAGTCACTTGTACAGAATCAAAATACACAACAAAACACTCCTTGAAGATACTATCTTACCTTTATTCATCTCTGTGGACTGATTCTCTTTTCCACTCCTGAACAGCTTCTTCTCCCTCCAACCCCAGCCCAACCATTTCTAGGATCTAAGGTGTGTTTGGGAGTCTCTGTGGACCCATTCTACAGATTTGTCTGTTGTATATCACTTTTCACTTGTAAGGGTCCCCCCGGCTACTTACTGTTCATGCTATAAAAACAAGACTCGGGTTTAGGAGAGCCTGTAAACATGCTCAACTTTCTCTCACCCATGTTTACAAAACCCCCTCAGTGCTATAGCTTTCCCTGATAGCTGGGCCCAGGCGCTGAAGGACAAGTTAAGTCTTGTCGATCTCTGAGATTTTAGACATCCCCAGGCTAGATTTCTAGAACTTGGAAGCAACTTTGAAAGAGCAATTTCAATCCTTTGCTCTAAGGAAGTACAAACAGAGCTTCCCCTTATAACTATTCCAAGGTGCATCTTTAAAGAACCAAAGCCAACTGATTTCCATCCAACTCCAAGGAAATAGTGCTGCCTTTCAAAAATCCATTACAGTGCCTTTACAACTCAACTCTTTTCATTAGCAAAGAAAAGCTAGTTAATGCTCTGGATTGTATCTGGAACCTCCATAGACAGACTTTTAAATCACAGGTTGGCTGTTTTAATTTCAGTGAAGACATCCCACATATGCTATAAACCAAGATTTATCCTTCTCATTGGATCTTTGTATCTGAAAATAAACTTTATTTTAAGCCACACCTTTCTGTGAGGTTTGACAAAAGAAGGCAGCCAGCTTTGGAAGGTTATGAATTCTGTGATGAAACTTGATTCATGGCTTCTAATAAAGACATTTTAATGTTCTTGCCAAGTTCAGCATCAAGGCTTGCCAGAACATAGAATCTCTAGTAAGCCTATCCCTTAATTTTGTGTGAGAGAACAGGCCCAACAGCAACAGGACTGGATATGAGCTCGTCTCATATCCCTAGTAAAGACCAGCTGTACTAGCAAGAAGCAACATTTCAGTAACAGCTGGTAGTATTCAGAGCCATCAGCAAGAAGAGAGGGTCTCTGATCAATTGAGTACCTGTCTTCATAGGAAAACCCCTCGTTTGAATTACTCATTTAAATGTGTTTGTTTTCCCCATTACACAGAGACAACTTTTGATTATTCAACAATTGGAGTGAGACAAGACAAATCAAAGTGACAGACAATTAAAAAATTCAACTGTGGTTGGCCTTCAATATTGTTTTTGTACTTGTCATGGAATATGGGTATGTTTGACATTCTGGGAATTGGCATTTCAAAGTAATAAATTTTAGACCATAGAGATCTGACTCAGAAAAGCTGGAAAGTCATCTTAGCTCTTCCTCTGCTCAATATCTGGTCATCTCCATTCCCAGGGATGGACATGTCCACATCTCCAGTTACCACTGACTCTACTAAGTGAACCGGCATGTTTCGCATTTCTTACCCAGAAAATGAGAGCATGGTTTTCTAAGGAATGAGGATATGAAAACTTGAGCAATAGAGATTTTGCTGTTTCCTAAGAAAATTAGTGAATTACAGTTAACTTGCTTCTTAGGAAATTATAGCCTGTCATAAATTTCAGAGATATTTAGCCCAATGCACTTGATAATTGCATACATTTTGCAAAATGAGATTGTTTCTGGAACTTTTATTTACCTCATCTCACACCCACCTCACCACCTACACCTCCCTACATACATATCCCTGAGACTGACTGAGAAATGCGACAAACATCAGGTAGTGGCACAGAACAGAAATCAGGAAATACCAAAGGAGATTTGTCCTTTAGCAATGAGCCATCGAGAGATAACATAAGAACATTCTTCATTTCAAAGAGAAAAACCTCCCCAATGCTGGATTAGAAATACTACAAAATAAAGAATATTTAAAAATTTATTTAACCTATACATTCTTCTATTTTCAAAAGGGTAAAATAAGCATTTACATATTTGGCTGGTGGGATATACTAAGTGCTCACTTGTAGAGATACTCGCATTTCCGTGGCTTTTTAATTTTTTAAAATATATTTTTATTGATTTCAGAGAGGAAGGGAGAGGGAGAGATAGAAACATTAATGATGAGAGAGAATCAGTGATTGGCTGCCTCCTGCACACCCTCCACTGGGGATGGAGCCCACAACCCGGGCATGTGCCCTGACTGAGAATCAAACTATGACCTCCTGGTTCATAGAACTGTAATGTCCTGGTTCCTTGTTCAGTGCTCAGCCACTGAGACATACAGGCCGGGCTCTGTGGCCTTTTTAAAAAGAAAGTTTTAGCACATGATTTTGATGTTTTAAAGTCATTTCTCTATTGCCAAATCCTTTGAATTACTGTTTGTAATTACACAGAGTGTATAGATGCCTTAAAGCTGGGAAAATTGTTTACCAGAAAATGTTTCATTTTAATCAGAGTTGTCTCAGGAGAACAGATATCTCTAAACAATGCTAATTTGGGGACTTGGCTAACATATTGGATATGGAAAGTACTGCTTTATTGCCAAGTTTGGGAGATGTTTGCACAATATCTAGATCAAATCATATGCATGGCCAATCAAAGTGACAAATATAAGTAATATAAGTTAAAGTTGTAATGGTATCTAATGATAGGACATTTAAATTAAAAATAAGGCATTCATCCCTTTTCTAAAATGAATGTGGAAAAATTAGCATTTTTTGTTTTATCAATCTATGCAGAGCAACTAATATAAAATATTGTTAAATTGGTAAACTGTATTAATTTTATGTTTGATGCTTTTGACTAAAATCTTCATTATCAGGACTTGTATACTTTAGTCAAGTGCTCATGAGATTATCAGTAAAATGCAGCTTACCTCAACCTGGCACTTTTAATCAATGTAAAAACATTTTGTTCTGAAAAAAAAAAAAAACAGAAATGGGGAAATGCTATTGCATATTCATAAGCCAACATTAGATAAGAAGTAAACAAAAAGAAATCCAAATGCTCTTTAACATAGTTGGCATAAATAATGCCTGAAGCATGAGTCATAAGTACAAAGTCAAGATAGATGAGAGAGTTTGTGGAGAAAAGAGCAATATTTCTTCTATAATGCATCTAGAACTTACTGTGATAGACATTAGAGAAATACGTTACAAATAAAAAGAAAAAAGCGGGTATTATTTTTCAAAGGCTTTGAACTTAAGTCAAGGGTGATGCACAAACTACAGAATATATATTATCTTTTTTTTTTTAGAAGATACCAATTTAGATTATTCTTTATTAGACTCTTCAGCTTCATTACTTTGGAATAGCTGCACTGAGACTATAAATTTACACAGTAATAAAGCAATCAGAGCCACAGATAAGTTTGAATGACTTGCTCAGGACTTTATAAATTTTTATAAGGCTTTCAGCAGGTTCACAATCCTCATTCAGCTTTGTATGTACAAAAAAAAAAAAAAAAGGTTGTGGACAGAGTCTGAGATTAGTAGCAGGAAAAGGATTCCAATGTTCCATTTCTGGCTTGACGATGGAGGGGCCATGTGTCAAGAAATGTGAACAGGCTCGAAATGCACAGAGCAGACCTTGACTCTCAGCCAGCAAGGAATCAACAGCTTCAGTTCTATAACCACAACAAACCGAATTCTGCCAACAACAAAAATGAACTTGGAAGGTGGACTTTTCTCCCCCAGAATCTCCAGATGACAAGTCAGCCCAGTCCTCACTTTGATTTTAGCCTTGTGATACCCTAAGAAGAGAACCTGGCCATGCCATACGAGACTGTTGACTTATAGAACTGTGCTGGCCATGGTCTTTCTACTCGTTATCACCCAGGGGAGTCAATTGGTCATTTAAGCATCACATCAATTCACAAACCTGGGCAATAGAGAGTCCTTGTCATGCCAACATTGAGAAGAAGCAATGAAAGACTGGGGCCTGCCTCTGAGGCTATGACATTTTTTTTTTATCTACTTGGATAATGAAATACTGACACATTTGCATTAAGTTTGAAAACTGATTTGGTGCTTCAGGTATTAAATTGAACTCGTTGCATGACTGGTGTGGCCCAGTATTTGAGTGTCGACCTGTGAACCAGGAGGTCACTGTTTCATTCCTTATTAGGGCACATGCCCAGGTTGTAGGCTGAGTTCTCAGTAGTGGGTGTGCAGGAGGCAGCCGATCAATGATTCTCTCTCAGCATTGATGTTTCTATCTCTCTCACCATCTTTCTTCCTCTCTGAAATGAATAAAAATATATGTATTTAAAATATAAGTTTTTAAATAAATATGTTTTTAAATATATTTTTTAAAATATTGAAGTTTATGAGGAAAATTTAAATGAAGAGTTGCATAACAGAGCTAAGAAGAAAAAAAAAAGCGCAGTAGAAATAAAAGGTAGGGAATAGGCTCCAAATGAGCATGACTGAAAAGGCCTGAGGATGAACCATGTGTTTATCATCTTTAGAAATTAGTGATGCTTCTTCCTTTCAAAGTCAGCAGTGCTACTATTGTACTATTATTAAAAGTTTAATATTTAAAATAGTTTGTGGCGTACGCAAACTGCAATTCTTCACTCACTAACAACCCGACTCTGGGTTTGATTCAAATATTTTCAAAGTTAGAGAAATAAAATTTGAAATATTAGGCTAAACCATATGAAATTGCATATATAACCATTTATGATCTATAAAAATGGCAGTTTCATATGGTTCAACTTAATAGATTGTTAGGAGAATATTAAAAACATGACATGGATATAGCCACATAATTATCTTGGTGAAGAGAACAGAGTAGTGACTGAGCAACCAGTGGGTCTCTTCATTTGGGACAGTAAAGGAAAAATTGGGCTTTGCCTTTAAGAGAAATTACTTTGAAAGTTCACTTTTGTAATAAGGAATATCTCTCTGAGAGTGGGGGATGCTATTGACTGTAATTAGCTACCTCTCTTGAAGGTTTGAGGCATGATTTAATATTTTTGTGTAGAACAAAATATTTTAAAGTAAAGAACATTTATTTGTAGTAAAAAAAAATAAGATTATATGATTGGGGCACACATTAAGTCACAAGAGACAAATCTGAACACTTACCCCACAGGTACTGCATCTCAGAGAACCCCCTCTAAGCTTCTCTTATGTCCTTTCGTAACTTGGTGCCATTTTTATTGTCCCAGCCTAGCCTTCATGGTAAGTCATTTCACTGATGTCCAAAAATCTCCTTAGGTCCTCTGTTACCCTTAAATTTTGTCATAACAGCAATGATAATTCTCTTTCTTGGATTAATCCCATGGTTTCCATCATTTTCATACCCACTGCCATGTTTTGCACCCATTCAAAGTGCACATTAAGTAAATTCAACCAGGCTTGACCAAGTTAGCAATCTTTTTCTTCACTATTTCCCCTGAGGATAGTTTAAATAATTTCCACAGTCCTCAAATTCCTAATCCTTCCCCTACATTGAAAAGATTTAAGCCATTAACAGTAAACTGTAATTTCTTTGTTTTCTAAAAGTTTATCTTATTTCCTCATAACCCCTCCTTCAATTTTGTCATAAAGAAATATTCTGCTTCCATTTTGAAAACTAACCCCTTTACCTATCCTAAGAATCTTGTTTTCACCTGTCCCCTCTCTGCTTGAATCTTAAATGAATTCTTCCCTGATGACTTGATTGCAAGCAACCTCACTTGATAGACTCTCAATCCCTTGTGAGTTCTTTGCCTGGCCTCATGGAGTTTCACTGTATCAAGGCACAAGTTAGGATTCAACAATAAAGTGGAGGGAGTCGGTATATACAAATTTCTGTAGCTCTTTTTCTGCTTCCTCGCCGCTATTTTGCCACATAAATTAAAGCCACTCATCCTACATTAAATCTGAAGCTATCTCCTCAGTGGAATCTTTGACATCACTTCCTCTGCTTGGATTCCTCCTCATGTGAAGCAATACAGGAAGGGTCTACGGGCAGAAAACAAAGGCGATTGCTGGGCTCACCTTATTTGTACCCTTTCTCTCAAAGATCATTGTCCTGTGCTGCCTGTTTCCAATGTGTAAACTCAGTTGTTTATTATATTTTGCCAATGGAAGGGCAAGATCATGGTCAATTACTTGATGGGGGCAGAATTAGAATTTCTTTGACGTGGGTTTGCTTTTGGATGTGCTCATTCTATCACCTATGTCCTCCTTGGTACCACATGCATCTCCCCTATTATCAGAATCTAGCTACAATTGTTCTCTGGACCTCCTGCCTTGACGGTTTGTCTTAAAATTTTTTTTTTTGAATGGGACTCAGTAGTCTTTACTAACAGTCATGCATTCAATGAAATATAGATTTTGAAAGAATAATGGTAATTCAAGTACTTATTTTTTGACCAGTCTTCTACTCTTGCGTGACAGTGGTAGAATGGAATGTTAAGGTGCCACCTTGTAAATGGCAAATTCTCCAGGAATTGTAATACATTCTTTAATTCTTCATTTTCAAAGAGATTGACAAGTAGCTTTCCTTCCACAAGAGGGGACAGACAGCATCAGACCATTGGACATGGAGGAAAATATCACAGAAAAGGAAGAAATCATCTCACTCTAAAGCTAGTTCTGCAGGACTTCTGTCTGTGGAACAAACCAGCTTTCTGTCCTTCCCCAGTCACTTAGAGGTCAACTGTGCTTCTCATCTTCCAGTAAGCCATGTAGGGCCAGAGGGTCTTCTTCCCCTTTTGGGAAAGAAGTGTGGCTCATGCAGAAATTTGAAAAGGTAGAATATGATTTGGAGTAGGCATAAATTACTTTTATAAGCAGTTTTTTAAAAAGGAAAATTATAGAAAATAGTAAATTATTATTTCTAGTTACAGAATAGAGATAAGCATTTACTACCACACTACTGACCATAGAAAACTATTTTCTCTGGATAAGCAAGCCCAGTGACCTCAGAACACACTTTCATAAATGCTGACATAGAGAAAAAAAATTCCAGCTCAGTCTCCTAACAGTTCCCATATTTATTTTTTGCCACAGCAGTATTTAGTGTTAACTGTTTTCCTCAACTTCTACTGATTCTCACAAGCCTCAACTCAGACATTGTCCTTTCATGAAACCTTCTCTGATCTATGCCCAATCAAGAGACCCTAGCTGCCTCCATTGAAGCTAGAATATTAGAATACTATTGTCCTCACTATAATCCAATGATTAATTCAACTAATGTGCATTCTGCCCCTATATGTATCAAGCATTGGACTAGATGTTGGGAATAACATTGAATTTAGAATCATGGTCCATTCCCTGATGAAGAAGATAAAATCGAACAGTAAATCAAATAACTACCATCTTGACAAGTACTCAAAAGAAAATTATAATTTTCTATATGTCTATTTAATCATTGTTAAAGATTCTTTTCTCTCATCTTCCTTTTCTTAATATCAAGTGCCTTACAGAACATATGTGTTAAACAGATTTACTGAGATAGAGAATACACAGGGAGGGGAAAAGACTTGCTTGTAGGTTGTTTGTATACTGATAAATATTAAAGGACCTTGAAATATATATATGAAATATAGTATACTTGTATATATATTGCAGATTTATGTGTGTGTATGTGTGTGTTTCTTACTGCTCAATATAAATTAACTCACAGGAGAAAAGAACATGGAAAGAAAACAAAAAGGTAGGGCATTTAGAGAAGTAACAGCAGCAGAGATAAAATGGAGTTAAGACTACATTGTGATTGTGGAAATGAAAGGGAGAAATCTAGAAAACATCAGCATGAAGCATGAGTTGCAAATGGTGATGGGGGTATAAGGTAAGAAGAGTAGTAAAAGAGACAGAGCTACTTCTGACAATCTAGAATATCATGACCTTAGAGCAATGGCCTCATCTTTACACTGATCCAATAACTGGCAATGTTCTTGCCTAGAAAGAGATGTTTTAGGGCATTTGCATTGGAATGTGCGCCTAAGACAGTCTGGGGCTAAAAATAAAAAAATAACTTGAGAATCATTCAACCTGTCCCTGACCTCCAGCTAGACCACTATTCATTTCATTAAATCCTCCAAACAACAAATTATTATATTTTTCCATGATAAGAATTCCCTAGCTTCAACGCACTTCCCATTAAAATATCAACAGCATACTTCAGAGATCTAGAACGAACTTTCCAAAAATTCATCTGGAATAAAAGAAGACCCCGAATAGCTGCAGCAATCCTGAAAAAGAACAAAGTAGGTGGGATCTCAATACCAGATATCAAGTTGTATTACAAAGCCACTGTTCTCAAAACTGCCTGGTACTGGCACAAGAATAGGCATATAGATCAATGGAATAGAATAGAGAGCCCAGAAATTGGCCCGAACCAATATGCTCAATTAATATTTGACAAAGGAGGCAAGAACATACAATGGAGCCAAGATAGTCTCTTCAATAAATGGTGTTGGGAAAATTGGACAGATATATGCAAGAAAATGAAACTAGACCACCAACTTACACCATACACAAAAATAAACTCAAAATGGATAAAGGACTTAAATGTACGACAGGATACCATAAAAATTCTAGAAGAATCCAAAGGCAAGAAAATTTCAGACATATGCCGAAGCAATTTCTTCACTGATACAGCTCCTAGGGCACTTGAAACTAAAGAAAAAATGAACAAATGGGACTACATCAAAATAAAAAGCTTCTGCACAGCAAAAGAAACCATCAACAAAACAACGAGAAAACCCACTGTGTGGGAAAACATATTTGCCAATGACATATCTGATAAGGGCCTAATCTCCAAAATTTATAGGGAACTCATACAACTTAACAAAAGGAAGATAAACAATCCAATCAAAAAATGGGCAAAGGACCTAAATAGACACCTTTCAAAAGAGGACATTCAGAAAGCCAAGAGACATATGAAAACATGCTCAAAGTCACTAATCATCCGAGAGATGCAAATCAAAACAGCAATGAGGTACCATCTCACACCTGTCAGACTGGCTATCATCAACAAATCAACAAACGACAAGTGCTGGAGAGGATGTGGAGAAAAAGGAACACTTGTGCACTGCTGGTGGGAATGCAGACTGGTGCAGCCACTATGGAAGACAGTATGGAGTTTCCTTAAAAAACTGAAAATGGAACTCCCATTTGACCCTGTGATCCCACTTCTAGGAATATATCCCAAGAAACCAGAAACACCAATCAGAAAGGATATATGCACCCCTATGTTCATAGCAGCACAATTCACCATAGCTAAGATCTGGAAACAGCCTAAGTGCCCATCAGTAGATGAATGGATTAGAAAACTGTGGTACATCTACACGATGGAATACTATGCTGCTCTAAAAAGGAAGGAACTCTTACCATTTGCAACGGCATGGATGGAACTGGAGAGCATTATGCTAAGTGAAATAAGCCGGTCAATAAAGGAAAAATACCACATGATCTCACTCATTCATGGACAATAGAGACCATTATAAACTTTTGAACAATAATAGATACAGAGGCAGAGCTGCCTCAAACAGATTGTCAAACTGCAGCGGGAAGGCCGGGGAGGGTTGGGGGGCAGGAGGTAGGGGGGTAAGAGATCAACTAAAGGACTTGTATGCATGCATATAAGCATAACCAATGGACATAAGACACTGGGTGATAGGGGAGGCTAGGGGACTGTCTAGGGCGGGGGGATAAAATGGATACATATGTAATACCCTTTGTAATACTTTAAGCAATAAAAAAAAAAAAAAGAATTCCCTAGCTTACTAAAAACAGATAAAAATCCAAGTGTTCTGTTGGCAAACACCCACTGAGAATAATATAAGCATTTAAACACTTTGAGGAAACTCCCTTAATTGCTGCCAAATCTTCTTTTTTCCCCAAAAAAGTCAAATACAACCCCTGAAATATTTTCATTATTTCAATATGATGCACATAATTGCCTTTGCAACCAAAAAAACATGAGCTTTATATATTGGGATTGCAACCAAATATGTCTTCTTAGGAGCATTTAAGTTTAAACATTAGCATATTGTGAGAAGTTAGAGCACTCACATGTCTGCAGAACAAATGATTCAACAATTTCTCATGCATTCTCACAAAGGAAATGAAGACATATAACCTGAAATAAGAATAAACAAAGAGGCTTAAAGTACTAGAATTCAAGACATAGATATGACAATATCAAGGACTGCCCTCTCGTGTCTATTCACATTTCTCTGAAGATTGGCTTTGTGGCTATTTGTTTTGAAATCCTATAACCATTAGTACTTGCCAATTACACTGGAAAAGTACTTTCCTTATTTCTCATCACATTTAATTCTGAAATACTTAGAACCATGGGTATTCTAGTCAATTAGTGGCTTTGAAATTATACATTCTAATTTTGATGCCAGTAATTTTTGATCCCAGACTTCTTTGAAAATCTGATATTATCTCTGAACTCTCTGATAAGAAAACTGCATGTGTTCTGAGTGTCACACAGAAGTTTCAATCTGTCAGCTTCCTGAAACCCATTTATGAATGATGTTACCATTTCGGTAGGGAGGGCAGGACCCCTGGGCCCCAGGTCAACAGTTTCTTATTTGTCCCAAGCAACTTGTCTGCAAGGGGGAAATGAAACCCAGAGAAGCTATTTGACCTGACCAAAGGTCACACAACAAATGAGGAGTAGAGCCACCAGAGAAACTGAACTCTCTACCTAACTTATGTCCCCGTGTGTTCCTACTGACACCTGGGAGTTCAAATAACCACAAACTATCAGGATTTTGAATATTGGCTCTCCTCTCCAAAGACTGTATCATCATAAACAAGAGATAGTAAGGTCAGATGTTAGAGAGATTTGGCATTATATCTGGGTGATTGACTATTGAAGCTATTGCATGACTGGACATAAAGACTTTTTCTGCATCAATCTATCTGCAATCTGTCAATCTCTCTAATTGAAATAAAACCAATTCTGTCTAGTAAATTCCAACCACTATTGCAAGAATAAGTGAGCTCATTATCTATAGCACATAATATCAAAAGCATGTAACTACAGGAAAAAAATTCCTTCAGAAATAGAATAATAACCTGTGTTTTCTCAGAGCATTTAAACTTAGGAAGAACTGTGAAATCATACTTTTAGTACAAATAAGTAACAGAAATTTGCCCTGATTCACTGGGAAAATTGGTAAGACACTACATTGTTATTACTGAAAATTTCCAGCTGTGTCCCCTATGCCCTCCTATGAAAACCATCTCAGCTGCCATATGACACTACTTTTCTCCTCCTCCTTTGGCTCCCGCCTCTATGAAAAAACTTTTGAAACCTGCCAATTGCCCTATTGTTGCTGTTGGTAGTGGGTCTGCTTCCTACTCACACCATCTCCCCACCAAAGTACCATGTTGGTGAAGCTAATTGCAGGAGTGCTATTTGCATGATTTTTACTGATAACCAACGAAGTTGCCCAGTATCATGTTACTCTATTCTAGATATACCCCATTGAAAAGCAGACCACACTTTGTTACATTTGTCCCAAAGCAAGGCTACTTAGCATTTCTTATGTCCCACCGAAATTTTTCTATTTCTAATGGCTGCTACATACTTGGTACCAAATAAATAAATGCTGATGGAAATGCATTATGAAGAACACCAAATTTGGAATATTATCATTATTTCAATGTGTTAGTATAATTCCTTGACTATGTTGCCAGTAAACATATTGAGTCTTGGTCATGCTGATAAAATAAATACAAGAATAACACAATTTCCAAAGTAGATCTATCTATTTAAATGTCAGCTTGCAAAATATTCTTTCATCTCTTAAATTTTAATTTCTGATCAAGTTAATTGAGAAAGTTTATTGAATACATATCATTATTTATGGAAAACTTGACTTTATATTATGAATATAGTAATAGATATTTTTACTCTATACTGTGGATCTTTTAGACCAAAATACATCAAACTGGAAAATACAGTGGGTATTTAAAATATAAATATCAGTGTATGAGCTTGAGAAATATCAGGTTACCAGAGAGAAAGGGGGTAAAAGAAGGAGGAAAAGATTTAAGGGGGTCAAATATATGGTAATAAAAGGAGACTAGACTTTGGGCAGTGAACACATAATGCAATATACAGATAACATGCTATACATTGTACACCTGAAACTTATATAACATTATTAACCAATGTCTACTCCATAAATTCAATTTTAAAAAGACAAGGGGACCGTCATTTGTCAAAAAAATAAAAACATTTAAGGACAATATTTACATATTGGGTTTCCTTTTTGTTCCTTACAAGTTTCATAATTGAGGTAAATACATTCAACCTAAAGAAAGACCCAGAACGTATTACTATTCCAATTATTTCTCCAGAGTCTTACTAAAAGCTTTACTCATTCATGTAACAAATGTAATCAGTACTGTGTGTTAGACACTGCTTTATACAGGGGATACAGTGCTGGATAAGTAAAATACACATTTCTGGGCAATTTACAGTCACATGGGAAGTACAGACAAATAAAGAGACAGTTACCTGGTGACAAACCCTAGGACTGGTGCCTTACTTTTCCAGGAGAGAGTGCCAACTAAGATAGAAAGATGATAGACATTAGGCAAAGGAAGAGATCCTGAAAGTAGAACGAGTTGTATGTACAAAGACCCAGAGTGAATGTGTGGAGAAGTAAAATCCATTCAGCCTGGCTTAAATGCAGAACGTGTAAAAGGATACTAACTGGAAATGGTGAAGCTAGAGAGGTAATTACTCAGGGGACAAATTAAGAGGGGCTCTTAAGGTTCTTGTTAAAGAAGTTTAATTTTAATCCAGAAAAAAATGGGGAAATATTGACAGGTTGATAGTACAGTGGTAGCATCAGGTTTACATTTTGAACTATCCTGACTCCAGCCTGAAAAATGTCATCACGGGAAGTTCAGAGAACGAAGCTAAGGACAAGGGCATCAGTATCACATAACTATCCAAAAATAACATTTTCCTCACCACTCCCTGAGGTACTGCTTTAGGTACATCATAAGCACATTCCTGGTCTACTTGAAGTTGCTGCTTACTGGGACAGTGCTTTTGTGGGCTACATGTCAAAGGTGAAATGAGTCATAATCATACATCAAGACCCAACGTGTCTAGGGAAACAGCCATCAGCTATCTGGTGGAAGATTTGTTTCACAAACGGCTTAGTTACCCGATGTAGAGGGCGATAGATATGTCTGAAGACCTGCTGTGATCTAAAGCACAGGTTTTCAAGGCTGACCTTTAAAAACACTTGGAAGAGCTTGAAAAAGGATGGATGCCCAGGCCTGGCTCCACACATATTAAGTCAAAGTCTCTGTGGATGAAAACCCAGGTATTAGTATTTTTAAAACTCTGAGTTTATTCTCATGTGCAGCCTAAGTCATGAGTTTAAGTTCAATAGGAATTGGGAGACTGACCCAAGGTGCTCCCATTATAAGGGTCAAGACATATGAACTCTAAGTTACCCTAATAAAGGCTTGAGCTGTGAAAGCATGTGCTTAAAAGCCTGGGAGTCCCTTCTTGCACACGCAGCAGACACAGCAAATGATCAGATATGTGTGCGGGCAGGAACGCATGTTAAAGAAGACTTTTGTCTAGCAAAATAATTTTAAAATTTTGTTACTAAAACTTCATGAACAGAGAGTAAAAAAATTATCAAAAGTGTTGTTTTACAGGTCTAAATTCATCCTTAGAAAGATCTATATGGATATTTGAGAAGGAAGCTTAAGAAACAATCCTGTATAAAGGGGTCTCATGGTGTTTAAAAGAGAAAGACAGAGATAGAGAGATGAGAGAAAGAGAGAGAATGAGAGAGAAATAAAAGAGAAACAAGTTGATGAACAGAGAACAAACATTTCAAACTAGGTTTCCCTGGTGAGAGGTCACCAGTTGACTCTAAAATATTTAGGCTTAACACGGAAGCATGTCACTTTCGCGTCCTATCCTTTAATAATTATCCTGTAATGATCTACTGACTATTCTAATTTCTGGGAAATTAAACACACTATTTTCACCTAATAAATATTGAACAAATACAGGCATCTCAGTAAATATCTCTTCAGACAATACTGAAGCTTTCATGATATATAATTCCCAGGTTAACAGTGATATCTACTATTTATTCAATACCTATTATGTACTGGGCTTTATTGGCGGGTTGCTATGCAACCCAGTGATTTGTGTATTATTAGTTCCATTTTCTAAATAATGAAACCAAAGGCCAAGTTCCTTTCCTAAGATCATAAAGCTGTTCATTTCTCCAGATCCAAAATTTGAATTCTTAACCACTCAGCTGAACTGCCTCCAACATGAGACTTTCTCAAAAATAGCAATACAAGGTTTTAAAAAAAAAATTTTCCTAATAATAAGGATAAGAGGTATCAAAAAAGTATCTTCACTGTGTCAGTTATAATATTCTGAGACTATAACCTATGTCAAGTCTATTGATGAGTGTGTCTTTGCCTAAAACATGATGTTGAAATAGCACTTCTTATACTATACATATAGTATAAGTATGTTTGGGTGTAAACATAGTCACATTAAAAAAGATAGGAGTTGTTCACAAGGTGGTAAATTTTCTAGAGATATTATAACCAAAAAAAAAATCATGATCAAACAGTGATTGTATTGACAATCCTATGAGAACCACAGAGAAGAATGTAAAATCTGTATTGCCTGTGGTCTTCTAGGATGAAGTACCTTCTGGGGTAAGGCTTTGGGTATCATATTGCCCAATTCAGAGAATGAAAGAAGTACATGAAGACTACAAAGACGGCAGTGTGACAAGGGTCCACCTATTGTCACGAGACACTTTACTAAAGGGATTCTGAAAAAGGGATGTGTGAATCCTACCTCTCTCAAATCCAAGTCAACCACCCTTTCCTTTTCTAAGCCAGGCAGATTCAGGGGCTGGCAGGGCACAAATATGGCCTCTGCTCTTCCAAGAATTTGCTGGAGAAAGTGAGCAGAAGACCTAACTCCTCTTGTACCAGAGAAGAACTTTGAGAACTGAAGTTGAGAGTCCTGGGGCATGGGGTTCTTGGGGCTCCTGGAGAGAGGCAAGCCTCAAAGCTCCATGGGTGTGTACAGAGATGTATAAATGGATATTCACCAAAATCTCATTGTTACTTCAGGGTGAAGAGCTCTCATTTTCTCTTAACTTCCTTACATGTAGTTATAGTGGTAATTTTATTTTTATAAGAAGCTGTATTATTCTCATCACCTTATCCATTATAAAATAGAATTAAAACAGAAAAAAATTAATTAATAAAAGTTAAAAAAATAAATTCTTGGCTCAACTCAAACACTTTAGAAACCCAGTGACTTTCTAGAACTGTTCAAAATAACTCCTTAGCTCATGCAGTTGCAGAGCCAAAGTAGCCAAGGAATCAAACTAGTTCTGGGTAACTCAACCTTTTGCTTTTAAATCAAGTTTATTAAGCTCCCCAAATAATATATACCTGTTTCTTAAAATGTTGTCTATTTTAGATTAATTTGTTTCAAATAATAGTGCTGAAATATTTACAGCAATAACACATCATAAACTGACACTTTTGAGTCATTGTATAAATTTGATTATTAAAGTTTTGTATTTGCTAAAATATTCCTTATTGATCCATCTGATACTAATGCCTCCTGTTCTTTAGTTTATTGACCTAAAAATATAGCAATAACTACCATAAATTGAGCATCTACCTATATCAAGCATGGTGCTCCACAAAGTATTTATATCATCTCATTTTCTTACCTTAAAAAGTCCTACAGTTTGATTAAGTCTTATCCCTTTATTAATGAGAAACTGAACCCCCCAGGGGATAAAAAACTTGCCTATTTGTGTACACTTTCCTGTCACTGCTCATCCACTTATGAGTAGAAAAATGTAAGATTCACTACTATTGTATTGACAACCCTATGAGAATCACAGAGAGAATGTAAACTAAAGTAGCTCTTTGACCTTTAAAAAAAAGGAACTAACTTTAAACGAGGAACAGGATTGGCTTTCTATATCCTTGAGAAAAATCAGTTGTTTGTTGGCTTAACAAACTGTGTTTTCACCCTGACCAGTTTGGCTCAGTGGCTAGAGCATCGACCTGTGGGCTGAAAGGTCCCCGGTTCAATTCCAGTCAAGGGCATGTACCTTGGTTGCGGGCACATCCCCAGTAGTGGGTGTGCGGGAGGCAGCTGATTGATGTTTGTCTCTCATTGATGTTTTTAACTCTATCCCTCTCTCTTCCTCTCTGTAAAAAATCAATAAAATATATATCTTTTAAAAAATTGTGTTTTCACTGGAGAATGTATTTGATTAACATTGAGAGTGGGTGACTGGCTAGCAGCTACTGGTTGTCTGTGTTAAGAAGTAATACTTTGCCTGTCTTTTGACTTTCTGTTTCTAGATGTTATATAATTGCAGTTAGACGTCAACTTGCGCTTATATAAGCTTTCCTGTCACTGCTCACTCAGTTATGAGGGTAAAATGTAAGATTCTGTACTCTTGGTATGACAATCCTATTAGAGTCACAGAGAGAAGAATGCAAAATAAAGTAGCTCTTTGACCTTAATAAAAAAAAAGAAAGAAAGAAAGAAAGAAAGAAAAGAAAAGAAAAAGAAAAAGAACTTGTCTAACTTCACACAGTTTGTAGCTGGCAAAATAAAATTCAAACCTTGGTCCTACCCAAGTGGAAAGCCAGTAGATTTTCTACTAACCTGTGTAGTCCATGGAGTTTTTAGGACAGTTAATAACTTCAATACTTTTATTTTGTCACATCCCTCAAGAGAAATTGCTCAAAATCATTAGTTAAACTAATTTTCCTGGACTAAGTTCTTGAGGAGTGGAGATAGTCTGCTTAACATTCAGCTCCATTATCTTATCATGTTGGAATATATCCTGGCTTCAGGACACCCTTCTGTTGAAAAATATTTTTAAATATACTTTTAATATCCTAGAGGAATCTACAAGGTAGAAAATCCAGAAATAGGTAAATTATTAACTTTGAACAATGCACAGAATAGACTGGAGCAGAGGAATAAAACCCCAACCACTGCCTATCTTGATTTTGACTAAGTTTTAGTCTATTTTAATGAACAATCTCATAGCATATTTCAAAGATCCAGGAATCAAATATTCGCAAATATCCTTTGTTTTTTGAAATTCTTTCAAGTTCAAGAAGACAGTGACAAGAAGATAGCTGGTAGCTACCCATTATCTTCAGACACAGTAGCTCTTTTTATGTGGCCGCTGCCAACCTATGAGTCATTGAGTCAGACTGTGACATGCCCACAACATTTCATATTATTTAACCCATTACTCCAGGAAGCAGCTAAGGAAAAATGCACCCTCTGCAAGCCAATGATGTTAGCACCAGTGCCGAATTTCATATAACAAAATAAAGGTGCATTTCTTAAGCAGTCTGGATAGCAAATGCAATAGTTCTATGCAAGTCAGGATCATATTTTTTTGAAAGAGATAACAGTTTTGTAAAAATTTGGTTTCTCCCCTGACTCCTAGCCTGAAAAAGCTGGTAAACTGCTTAACTGAAAATTTTGAACACTGAAAAAGTAATTCCTGCTGTCTGCACTGGAATCCTTAGCATGTGTGCTTGTGGGGTCATCCCAGTGATTCAAAGATTGCACCCCAAATCGCAGTTGAAAATAAAAAAGCAGGTTTTCATAAAATACAATTAATCAAATGTAAAGTCACATTTTAGCCAAGTGGTATTGGCCTCTACTTAATGTTTCTGTCCTCCCCAATTCCTTCCCCTCTTCCTCTCATCTTTCTCCCCCATTTTCTTTCTGGTCAAAGTTCAAGTTGGTTTCAGATTTCAGCCAAAGTTTGAGAGTAAAATGTTGCATACCTTGAGAAAAGTGTTTCCTGTACTTCCTGTTACTTCAAGGCCATTTTAGATAAGGATTCAAAATTAAGTAGATGGGTGGGTATTTTTACATTGGCCTGGGAGAAAATGCTAACCTGGAAGGTTTTGACAGAGTTCACCACTTTTAGGAAAATCTAGACTCTTCTAATTTTTCAAAGAGATGGAGTACGATTGAAAGCATTTGTCTAAATTACGGAAAGTGCCAACTTAATGGTTTTGTTTTAAAAAAAGAAATAAAAATAATTATATTATAATAAAGTCAAAATCTTTAATTATTCACTTTTGCAATTAACTTCTCTCTTAAAATTAAATATATGTTTTGCTTCCTTTTTTTTCTCCAAAGATTCAGTTTAGCTGAGGTTCTGAAAATAACTTAATAGTTTACTTTAGACTTTATAAGCTTAAAATTCACTGAATATCAGCATAAAATTGAAAAAAGTTTCTAGGGGTGAAATAGGCAGGTTTAGGAAATTTTTTAAAATTAAAGGGTTCATGCCGAAACCGGTTTGGCTCAGTGGGCAGAGCGTCGGCTTGCGGACTGAAAGGTCCCAGGTTCGATTCCGGTTAAGGGCATGTACCTGGGTTGCGGGCACATCCCCAGTGGGAGATGTGCGGGAGGCAGCTGATCGATGTTTCTCTCTCATCGATGTTTCTAACTCTCTATCTCTCTCCCTTCCTCTCTGTAAAAAATCAATAAAATATATTTTTTTAAAAAAATTAAAGGGTTCATGTAAAAAGCACTGGGCTACAGAGCTGCGAACGGGTACATTTCCATAAGATATGGGAGTTGGGAGCTGCAGAAGTTACATTTCCATAAGACAAGGGAGCTGGGAGTAGCAAAAGGTCTATATTTGCAAAATAAAGAAGGAGGGGAAAAAAGCCCGAAGGTAATAGGAGAACAATAAGGGAGAAAAAGGAGGGAACTTCAGGTGTTGCTATAGTGACCAATCTAGGGGAATAGTGACCAATCAGAGGGGATATCAAGGCACAAAGATCTGCAGCCTTTATAAACCACAAGGAAAGGGGACTCAGCGGGACTTTTTCTCCCTCCCACGTGGGAGTCTGTGCTAGCTTCTCAATAAATTTCCACCTTTGCTATACCACCTTTCGTCCATCATTTCATTCTTCGTTCGACTCCACCAGACAAGAGCCTGGGAGCCATCCTGCCCAGGGGAACATCATGCATTTCCAGTCCAAAAATCCCATATTGAAATCTTTTAACAAAACATTCTGCACAAGAACATATTTTGATTTTCCATAAATCTAATCTTCTAAAGTCTAAAAGCCCAGCTCAGGATTTATCTTGGCAGGTGACCATAGAGAAAAATGAAAGCAATCCAGTTATTGTTTTTTCTTGAGCATCTATAAGTATAGCATCCTTACACAATGCATTGTAAAACCCTTTACACCCACATATGAGAAATAAATACAACCAGGAATTGCAAGAACTTTTTTTATGAAACAACTGATTGCAAGGAACTCCCTAGACCAGTGGTTGGCAAACTCATAAGTCAACAGAGCCAAATATCAACAGTACAACGATTGAAATTTCTTTTGAGAGCCACATTTGTTATTGACCTACCTATATAGTTTAAGTACTGTTGCTATTTGGTGCCTCCCCCATGCTGAGTATCCCGCAGCCCACCTGCGCCGCGTCTCCCGTTGCCCGACCGACCGACACCCCCCACTTCTTCTAAGGCCACTTCTTCAAAATAGACTCGCCCAGGCTAAAAACCAACTTCTGCACGTGGGCCACGAAGTTTCAATCGCACTGTACGTGCACGCCCGCACGTGGTATTTTGTGGAAGAGCCACACTCAAGGGGCCAAAGAGCCGCATGTGGCTCGCGAGCCGCGGTTTGCCAACCACTGCCCTTGACAGTTAGTTGCAGGGGAAAGCAGTTGCAAAGATGTAGAAGAGAAAACAGTATATTGCATTTTGGAAGCTAAATATTTCAGAAGAGCTAGAGTATAAAACAGGGAGATGATAATGATTTGCCCATTATATTACGGGTATAGAGGAGCCACTAAAAGATTTTTATTGATTTTTTTATTTTGCTGTCAATTAAATCAATCCCCATTCATCAATGGAAATGTTTCAATGGGGAAAATATAAAGATGAATATCAAACACACTTTATAGGCTATCAGTAAATAATCATGTGGCTGGACACATTATACCACAGCTGTGCCTCTAATGGCCTTGCAGTGCTACTGATCTGAGGCATATCTGTCCCTAATTCTCCTGACATCAAGCGAACTTCTCCCATGTTTCATTGATTTTCCACAACAATGAATTCTTCTGTCGGTTTGGGTTCCTTCAGGTTGATTAGATTTCCCCCAGATGTTACAGATACTTCTTCGCTTTTGTGATGTGTGGCTGCCATTTTCTGCTCTTAGCGTTAAGAAACTTAGTTTGCTTTTTTATTTTAAACATGTCCTACTCTTGTTTTTCTTCTAATGTACTGATCAATCAAGAGAGTTATAGAAATTTGCTCGAAAAAGAAGCTTGGACAGAACCCCAGAGCGTGTTTTCTTGTTTTATTTCAGAGTAAGTACATGGAAGTGGCGCTGCTGGGGGGAGAAGTGCTATTTAAAGGTGTTTGGTACATAGGGCAGGTTGCTGTCTGAAAAAATATCAGTTTTCATTCCTATGAGTAGCATATGAGATGCTGTTTTGGAGCAAGCTTACTGACCCTGGTGTTACCTTTCATCTTTGCAAACAGTTGAGGGATTCTAAAGAGCCAGGGAGATAAAATCGGATTGCCCTTTGTTATTATCACTCTTCCTGCAGGGTGCAGGATCTGTGGATGGTGGGGTGTGGTGCTACTGTAGTCTGGGGACAAGGTGGTGAGTGAGATATCAGGATGAGAAATTAACCGGGGAAGTGGCAGGAAGAAGAGATAAGGAAACAATAAGAGATAATAAGAAAGTACAGCCCGGCCTGTGTGGCTCAGTAATTGAGCATCAACCTGGGAACCTGGAGGTCATGGTTGGAATCCAATCAGGGCACATGCCTGGGTTGTAGGCTCAATCCCCAGAATGGGGCATACAGGAGGCAGCTAATCAATGATCCTCATCATTGATGTTTCTGTCTCTCCCTCTCCCTTCCTTTTTGAAGTCAACAAAAATATCAAAAGAAAAAAAGAGAAGGTACAAATAGTGCAACCAAGAACATGTTGCTCCAGGAAAGATGAAAAATAACTGAGGAAATGTCTGCTTTCTACAAAAACACTCCAGGCACATTAGCTCATACAAATATCATAACAAACTTAGAAAATGTTTTATTTTTCTCATTTTTCATATTGTAAAATCAGTTGAAGTACAGGCATACTTCATATCACTGCACTTTGCTTTATTAAGCTTCACAGATATTGCATGCTTTTATAAATTGAAGGTTTGTGGCAACCTTTGGTTGAGCAAGCCTATCAGTGGCATTTTTCCAACAGGCTTAGATGACAGCATTTTTAGCAATAAGGTATTTTTTAATTAAGGTATGCACAGTATTTTTTTAGACATAATGCTATTGCACACAATAGGCTACAGTATCGTGTAAACATAATTTTTATATGCATTGGGAAAACAAAAAACTTGTGTGACACTCTTTGTTGTGATACTTTATTTCCATGGCTTGCAACTGAACACACCATATCTCAGGGCATGCGTGTACCTATTTAGAAAATAACCTACCCATCCCTACCCTACACTCAAGTGCACTACCCTTTCCCCCACACCACACTGCAATAGACTAGCTTCTGAAATGATGTTTGAGCACCTGGGTATTGAACTAAACTCCTAGGCCCAAAATGGAGCTGTTCCTGTCCAGAGTGCAAACCAAAACTTGGATAACTTTGTGTCCCTGTAAATGTTATTCTTGACCAGAAATGCAATATATGCAGCCAGCCAATTCCCAAACACCAAGCCAGCTCTGTGTTCTATGCTTACTTCCTTGTTCCTTGATCTTTCTAAATAAGGTCAGATATACAACCTCAGCCAATCAATTTCAGCTGAATATTTCCTCCTGGTTTCCTGCTGGCCTCTTTCCACTACAGCATGCAACCTTTCCCCCTTACTTGGCAGTTCTCTGGACTCTCTAGAGTAGAGACTGCCTGCTTCATGAAGCATGAAATAAAATTTGTTTAGGTCAACTAAATTGTTCTCTTTGATTATTTTAATATTGGTGATGATTCTATTAAGTAGAAAGAGAGAAAGCAAAGAGCCAATATAGTAAGTAAGGTCACCAATATAGCCATGGATTTGATGTGAAGTGCTTGTGAGACATACAGTTGTAGAATTTAGTAGATACAGGAAAATGTAGGTTTGGAATTTAAGAGACAGAACTGGATCATAAATTTAAAATTTTGGTAGTCACTGGGACATTCTGGTCCCTCAATACATCTAAACTATAAAGCAAGACAAACCTTTCTCAAACATATGAATATAAAATATTGTATGACTGTAATGTACATTTCTCGATACTTTTTGACACGCAAAGAAGTAAATTGACTCAAAAAAAGATAACATTTTATCTACACACTATGGTAAGAGCAAGACTGTTCAGTGTGGAAAAGAAGAGAGAAGAAGGGGTGGGAGAAGGCAGAGAACAATGCCTTACAAAGGACAGGTGTTTGCATATGTAAACTGAGCAAACTGTCTTGAAGGAGTGAGATTTTTAAAATATATATATGGACATTGTACATTTAGGAGAAAAAGAAATAAGTAAAGGCTTTGTTTAAATATGACCTGACAGAATTCAGTGGCTCACTTTAGCTCCAAAATGCCAGATTCCAGAGGAAAATAGGTCAGAAATATAGCTTTAAAATCCAGCCTCAGCAGTGAACCAATGATTTTCATAAAGCATAAAAATGCTGGCAGTCTACCCAGGAAAACAATTACTATTACATCACTATGTACCAAAAGTCTAAAGCATCAAATGAAATACCCAGTCATGTGAATCTTACCCTTGCCGTTAAGGTTGATAAAGTGGAAGGCTTTTTGAACAAAATAAATGAGTAGTGATTAAGAACGTTGGTGTTGATTAAATTTGGGAATCTTAGGAACCAGCTTGATATTTCTTTCCACATTAAAATTTTACTTTCTTATTTCTTTTTCTCAAATTTTTTAAATATAACTAGCCAGTCAGACAGTTAACTTGCCTTCTGTTTTTTTTTAAAAAGCCCATTTCATATATGAGACTATGTCAAATCAAAACCTTTCAAGTCTATGTTCCTTTTATTGACAATTAATAGTGATTCAATAGGCTCTGTCAGAAGCAGTAATGTAAAAACGTGTTCCAATGTACCTGAAACTCAATATGGCAGCTAAATGTACCAACGACCTCTTGGAAAAGTGTAATGTCCTTTAAAATGTACATATTCAGTGCAGGTGATTAGATTCCCCTTGCAAGAATTTCCAAAATAAATCACTATGTGCAATTTTAGGAAAATAAAGTATCTTAAACTTTAGGTTTAAGTAGAAAAGATGACATTGAGATTTTTTTTCCCCCCACCACATTTTACCTAAAGTTTCCAAAGACAGGGAAGCCCCAGTTCCTCTTATTCAATGTTCAACCTAAACGACACCTACATCAGATTACCTGATTAGAAAACAAATTTGAGTTCCTTTACAAGTTGTTTAGTTATGAGTGCATTAAAATTTAAATTTTGACTATATATATTAATAAATAGGTGACCAAGTAATGCATAATAGAAAAATCATAGTTCCATGAACATGGATTTGATCCTTTCAAAGGGAAGCCCTAGAGCAGGGGTCCTCAAACTACGGCCCGCGGGCCACATGCAAATACAAATATTGTATTTGTTCCCATTTTGTTTTTTTACTTCAAAATAAGATATGTGCAGTGTGCATAGGAATTTGTTCATAGTTTTTTTTTAAACTATAGCCCGGCCCTCCAACAGTCTGAGGGACAGTGAACTGGCCCCCTGTTTAAAAAGTTTGAGGACCCCTGCCCTAGAGTCATGACCATGACCCCAGCTGTGGCATGATGTGAGACCTCATCTGCTTTACTGAAACACTGTGAACTAAAGAACTTAGAGGATGGCCTTTATTTAGCTAATATGACTTATTTTTCACTAAGCAGTTTTGACAAATGATCACCTGTAAACTTAATTCTTGCTTTGTAGGATTGAATTTTTTAACCACGGTTATTTAACTCACTAGAGGCCTGGTGCACAAAATTTGTGCACAAGTGCGGTCCCTAGACCTGGCCGGTGATTCAAGTGCAAGCATCTGGCATGGAAGGGCAGGTCCCCGCTGACCTCTGGGCCCTGGGCAACACCTGGGCCGCTGGGTCCCCGTGTGCCCCCCTCTGCCTGAGTCACGGCGCCCAAGTCCCCATGCAGAGATGTGTGAGTGAGACTGGATGCTGTGGGCCAGGGTGCAGCCTGGGCCTCTGGGCTGCCCAGCGGCACTGCACAGAAGCCGGGTGGGCAGCGTGCTCTCTTCCTGGCCAGCCTCACAGACCAGCTTCTGCATGAACCCATGAGGAGTCCAACCGGCCCCTGCGGTCCTGGCAGCTGCGACCCAGCTCACCCAGAAGAGGCCATGCAGGTGGGGGACCTGGCACCTGAGCGCTGGGGCTTCCCTGGCATGCAAGTCCTGGTGTCCTGGGGGAGGGTAATAGGGGAAGTGAGAGGGAGTTCGGCAGACACCCGCATTCTTACCTCACCTCCATCCCCATCACCCCCACTCTCGGATAGCTGGCGAGAGGTCACAGCTCCTCACCCAGGTTCCGCGGGAGGTTGGTCGCCACCACCCATCTCCAGTTCCCTGTCCCAAACCAGGGCCCGACCTCGATTGGGTGATCAGGGCCTTCCAGCCAAGGGGAGAGACTAGGAGGTTGGCTGCCAGCCTTGAGGAGGGAGCCATCCCTTGGCCCCACTGGGAAAGGGGCTGCAACCCCTGCCACCCACCCCCGGTTCCTCATTCCAGCCTGGGGCCTGGCCCTGATCAGGCAATGGGGGCTTGCTGGCCAGGAGGAGGAACTGGGAGGTTGGCCAACAGGCCCCATCCGACGATCAGAGCCTGAGGGCCAGGGGCAGCATTGAGCATCTGCCCCATGATGGTCAGTGCACATCATAGGGACTGGTTGTTCCCGTCATTCCGGTCATTCCATCATGTGGTCTCTTAGGCTTTTATTTATATAGATGCCAGTTTCTACAGACTTCTAACAGCCGAGTCTATGATGGGAAGTTAGGACCTGAGGACATCTTCTGGTATTTTCAATGAATTATGAGACTTGAAATGAAATTCAAACTTCATCTAGTTTGATGCCCTTGGTTATTTCTCAATCAAGACTGTTAAGATTGCCCTAGCCCAGTGGTTGGCAAACTTCTGCTCGCGAGCCACATGCGGCTCTTTGGCCCCATGAGTGTGGCTCTTCCACAAAATACCGACTTCTACGCATGGGCCACGAAGTTTCAATCGCACTGTACATGCACGCCCGCAAGTGGTATTTTGTGGAAGAGCCACACTCAAGGGGCCAAAGAGCCGCATGTGGCTTGCAAGCCGCAGTTTGCAGACCACTGGCCTAGCCGGTTTGGCTCAGGGGATAGAAGAATCAGCCTGTGGACTGAAGGGTCTCAGGTTCAATTCCAATCAAGGGCATGTGCCTAGGTTGCAGGCTCAATTCCTGGCCCTGATCAGGAGTACAGGCAGAAGGGAACCAATCGATGTATCTTTCTCACATCTGTATTTCTCTCTCTGTCTTTCCCCCTCCCTTCCACTCTCTAAAAATCAATGGAAAAATATCCTCACATGAGGATTAACAAATAAAATAAAAGACTGTTAAGATCAAGAGAGTCTATTTCTTGGATTTTTACTCAAGAAAGTCAAATTTCAACATAGTATCACTTTCATATCAGAAACTTTTTAAAGTAATTCTATAAATATATTAAGCAAAAATTTAAATAATGAACAAAATTATCCAATTGACCTTGAAATATATTGTAACTTTATTGTTACATTTAATTATTGGGCAACAGTCTTTAGTATAATGTAAAATAATATTGTTGCATAGAAAGAAAACATTTATTTGGGAAAGGGGGAATATACTGTTTTTTTAACATTTAAAATACCTATAATTCCATTGTTGAAATAATCACTATTAAAAATTTGATGTGTATATTTCTAAATTAGACTATATTAAAAATATATACATTTTAGGATTAAAAACTGGGATATAGGTGTAAAGATGTAACTTTAAATAAAAAGTGGACCAGCCCTGGCCAGGTGGCTCAGTTGATTGGAACATCATTCCATATAGCAAAAGGCTGTGGGTTCAATTTCCCATTAGGGCACCTACTTAAGTTGCTAGTTGGATCCTGCAAGTGGTCAGGACATGTATGGGAGGCAAATGGTTGATATTCCCCCCTCTCTCTCTTTCTCTCTCTCTCTCTCTCCCCTTCCTCTCTCTCTCTCTCTCTCTCTCTAAAAATAAAAAAAATTAAAAAAATTAATAAAATATATCCTTAAGTGAGGATTAAAAAAAGGGGGACAAAAATATATATACCATATTATATCCTTTTTCCTTCAATTAGATAGGATAATACATATCTTTCATGTTCAGATATATTTACCTACAATATCATGCATTGGCTATTTAATGTATTTAATGTAGGACATTCAACATATACACCATAATTTATTTAACAAAATCCTCTATGATTGGTCATTAGAGATTTTCCATGTTTATCTACTACTAGAGGCCCGTTGCAGGAAGATTCCTGCAAGAATAGGGCTTCCACTGCCTCGCTCCTTCCTGTGTCCACTGCCTCGGCTCCCGCCCTTTGTTGCCGCTTCGCTCCCTTCTGCAGCACTTGGCTTTTTTCTATGCTGTCTTCAGTCTTCGCTCCATGCCTGTGTATGCAAATTAACCACCAACTTTGTTGAGTTAATTTGCATGCTCACGCTGATTGGCTGGTGGGCGTAGCTGAGGGATGGTCAATTTGCATGTTTCTCTTTTATTAGTGTAGGTAAAGAATTTTTTCCTGTACATTATACATCTAAATATTTGACTATATCCTTAATAATTTATTTAGGATGAAGAAATTGTTGGGTCAAGAGATGTGTATTTTTTTTCCCAGCCAACATGGCTCAGTGGTTGAGTGTCCTCCTATGAATGAGGAGGTCACAGTTTGATTCCCATAAGGTCTCTGTCACAACTACTAAACGCTTCAGACATAGAGAAGACATAAACAAATAGGTGAGGTTGTGTTTGAATAAAACTTTATTAACAAAAACAAGTGAGTCAGTGTGGTGGCTGTAGCTTACTCTCTTTTCATTTCAAACTTTCCAAAAACTTAATCACAGCAGTTTCTGTTTTCAGACTAACAACCAACATTTGCATTTTCTATTTCATTTTCTGGAATGGTTCCCACAATTTTATAGGAAGAGAAAAGAAAAATGTGAATGAAATAAAAGTAATCCAATAATCCCCATTAAGATTTCTTTGTGGTTTACACTCACCTTGTAAAGGAGTTAAGTAGTGTTAACTCAAGTGGAAAGTCTTCAGCAAATGCACATCCCTGTGGAATTTGTCACCTCTTGAGTTCTTCAGTGGTGGCCCCTTACTTTCTAGTTGGAACTTCCAGACACTTCCAAAATCTCTGAACTGATTCAACCTAGAGTCACTAAGGTTTCTACTCTGGTCCCCCTGGGAGGCAGGATCTGTGCAAGTACAGCATTTCCTTGGCCCTCTCTAGGCTCAACAATGACATTCTTTGTTACTCTGATGCAACTCTCCATGTGTGGTAGGGAGTATAGCTCATGTTTTCCTAGACCTGCCAGAAATGCGTCAAGACTAATTTTTCTCTCATTAATGTAACATATCTGACTAGTTTATACCACAAACCTTTTTACTTTACTTGGAGCAATGTATTTGCATAGTTTTACACCTTGTGGATCTTGAACATAATGATCAATACTGTTACTCAGAAAGATGAAGACTTTTGCCATGATGGATACTCTCCAAAAAGTCAGAGTTCAAACATCTTGTAAATAATAAAATCCAAATGAAGTTTATACCATTAAGGAAATTATAAGTCAAAACAGATTTCATGCCTAACTTAAATCGTCTACAATATTTTACTACCAACGGAAACTGCATGAAAACAGAATACTTTTGTAATAGTTAGTAACTTTCCCCAGTATTTTATTTTACCCACATATGAGAAAATCACATACATATCTAGAATATAAAGTTTAAATATTTTCTTCAGTTGTTTAAGTATCTTCAACTACTCACTTTCTACTGATTTTTCAGTGGAGTAGGTAGCAGATTTGAGCATCTCCTATATTTAAAAAAATTTTTTTTGCTAACTGCACATACCATCTTCCATCTAGCCCTGTCTTTCTCCTCCCTCTTAATAATTTTTCAGATTTTTCTCTTTTCTCAGTGGCCCCACCACTGTTTTATTCTGAGTCACCCTAGTTACTCAGTTGGGTTGCTCAAACTGCCTTCTAACTTGCTTACTTCTGTCCTTTCTCCCAGATCACTCTCCACAGTGAAACTCAAGATCTTGAATGTGTTCCTATGATCCTCTGAATCTTTGTTTATAACTTCAGTGGCTTCCTGGTGCTCTTAAGAGCTCAGGAGGCTCATAAAAACCTTCCTATGTTTCTAGCCTCCTCTTTCACTGCTTTTACCTCACACATCAAGCACAATTAGTGTAATTCTTTTAGCACATCTCCTCTCTTCCAGAAACATTCTTAACTATTTTCTTTGCCTAGTTAGCTTTTGTTCATCTTTTAAGGTTCAGCCTAGCCCTAGCCCCTTTGGCTGAGTGGATAGAGCATCGGCCAACAGACTGAAGGGTCCCGGGTTCGATTCTGGTCAAGGTCACATACCTTGGTTGCAGGTTCCCTGGCCCTGGTTAGGGTGCATGCAGGAGGCAACCAATCGATGTGTCTCTCTCACATCAATGTTTCTCTCTGTCTCTCACTATCCCTTCCACTCTCTTTAAAGATCAATCGAAAAATATCCTTGGGTGAGGTTTAACAAAATAAAAAAAGAAAGAAGTTTCATCTTATATGTCAGAAATTCTTTTCTGACCCCACCCCATATCTCACACTGTCTAGATATTCCTGTCATACATTCCCATGACAGTATTTTCTCTAAAATTGCATATGACACTTTAAGTTATTATTTGTTTGATATTTTTTTCTCTACTAAACTATAAGGTCCATGTGGTCAGGAAACATTTTTTATCTTGTTCGTGCTATATGAATAAAAAAAATAATGGATGGATAGTTATACAGTCTCTGTCCATATATAGTTAATAGTTTAATAGAAGAAACAAATATTATGCAAATAAGCAAATTGATTAGATAAAAAATAACACTTGATTGAGAACAATTCTTATAATTTTTTTAATTTATTGATTTTAGAGAGAGAAGGAAGGAGGGAGGGAGGGAGAGAGACAGAGAGAGAAACATCAATTTGTTGTTCTACTTATTTATGCATTCACTGATTGATTCTTGTATATGCCCTGATCAGGGATCAAACCCAAAACCTTAGGATAGCAAGATGATACTCTAACCAACTGAGCTACCCAGCCAGGGTCTGAGAACAGTTCTATCAAGTAAAATTGAGTACTCTGAACACTATGTCCTGGAACTACTGGAGGATATAATCAGACATAATTCAATTTAAAAAAATTTTAAATCATTCTTTCTGCTACATGAAAGACCAAGGGAAGCAACAGTGGAAATAAGATCACCAGGTAAAAGACTGTTGCACTATTCCAGTCAGTAACAATGGTAATAGAGATTTACCTACTATTTTATCTTTCATTATAGGATACAAAAAGCCCAGGTTAAAACAAGGTGAGGGTCTTGATGTATAGTTTACAATACAAAAGAAATGTATAACTCTTGGGAAATCTTTGAAGACCTCACAAGGTCAATCTTAGAGTAGTTAGCTCCATTCCAAGTTTCCTTGCTCCTGAAATCCAAAATTCTGTCATAAAGCTAGAAATAAAACTACACTTTATTTCTCTTTATTTTCCATTTCCTCTCACAGAGGATCAAAATGTTGGTGTTTCTGGAAAAGCCCCATAGGAGGACTGGCCATCTCCAGTTGACCAGCTAAACCTCAAAGTCACAGCAGCCCAGAGGCTGAGCATAATAGCTGTTGGTCCCAGAAAACACACATGGCAATGAGCAAACAACTACTTTCTGAGATCCCTGTCACAAATATTCAATTAAGAGGTGGAAGGAAAAGAGACCTGAAAAAGTATGTGATCATCAAAGTAACTTCCAAAAAAAAGAGGAACAAGGAGCTGAAACAATGATAGAAAAGAGAGAAACAAATAGTTTTTATTTGTACCATGCACTGTGTCTTTTTGCTATTAAAAGGATGAATGAAAGATAAGGAACTAAAATGCAAGACGCCTGGGAGGCTAGGTACCTACCGCTTTCACATCTGACATTGCAAAATTAGTCTGCTACATCCATATTTTTTAAGTGGTTTTTTTTGTTGTTGTTGTTTTCTTTTGTTTTATTTTTATTGATTTCAGAGAGGAAGGGAAAGTGATAGAGAGATAGAAACATCAATGATGAGAGCGAATCATTGATTGGCTGCCTCCTGCCCACCCCTCACTGGGGATCAAGCCCGCAACCTGGGCATATGCCCTTGGCCAGAATCAAACCTGGGACCCTTCAGTCCACAGGCCAATGCTCTACCCACTGAGCCAAACCAGCTAGGCTACCACATTTTAAAATATCTCAATGAAACAAAAAAAGAAAAAGAAAAAAGAAAGGGAAGACAAGCTAATTCTGTACAAAAGAGACACTATACTAAATTTTTTTTAATTAAAAAATTTTAAAATCAATGGGAAAACAATCTGGTCTATTACATGACCCATCAGTCTAACCGTTTTAATTATGTAATATATAAATAGCCAGTTTCTAATTAACTTGCACAATGTTGAGGTCATTGACTCCCTAAAAAATTATTTTCCTGATTCACATTTTCTTCCTGGCTGTGGTGTGACTAAAGTAACTCCATGATCCAGAATTTTAGTATGGCTGAAAACACTTGATTTGGAAGATTAACTGTCTTTGTCTTTAGTAGCCACTTAAGGCATTCCAAGGATTGCATAACTCTTTCATCAGCGTGGTGGCCCGGAGTTGTTTGTGGCTGGGGTGTAGCAGCAGATGACTAACGGACCAGATTATTTAAAGATGTTATTTCATCAGGGAATACATTCCCAACATCAGAGCCCATTTCTAATTAAAGCATTCTAGACATACTCCTTCTATCTTCTTTGAAATTCAAGTTCTCTTAGATAACAATCCTTCCCATTTCTCCCCTGAGATCCTCTTTAGATAAATGAATGAACTATTCCTCTTCCAACCTCTACACCGTCCACCTGCTCATCAGCATCGCCACAATCCAATTTCCAGACAAGGGCCAAATTATAAAATAATTCCTCCTTTCCTAATTTAATGGTAGGTGATGTCTCTTTACCACCTACTAGTATGTGGTCTGTGTTGCAAAGGTTTCGCTTCTGAATAACCAGTATTCAAGGTGGCAGTTGGTTTGGGTTTTGCAGTCTCCTCTTTAATCAGACATTTTAAGACATTTATCCCCTTCTTTTCTTTCCTCTCCTCTCTTCTCTTCTTTCCTTCTCATTCACAGGGAGGCAGCAAACACATGAGACTGCTAATGTGTCATCCTAACGGATACAGCAGATGAGCGAGAATTGGACACTTTCTGTCAGGGGTCAAGAGCACTTAAATTACCCAGCACCATACTGACCATCCTGTATAGCCTCCTAGAACAGTTACCAGTTAGGAGAAATGATCAGATTCTAACTTCGCTAGCAATATGGCTTGGAAAATTATGGTGTCAATTCCTAATTACAGCTGGGCAGGAGCTCATCTTAGACAATGTGGTCTTTGTGTTGTTTACAAAAACATCTTGGAAAGATAACTCTGTTTTGATAAATTAAACTTTCTTAGCCAAGGCTTTATAAACAAAGAATGATACAGCTACAGGAATACAGGAGAGCTTTATCAAATGTCACTCATACCCTGGAGCATAAGCTTCATCCTTATCTTTGGTTATAAATTGTCTCAATCTCTATTTGAAATTATTTATTTGTTAGAATGATAAATTAAACGAGGCTTTCCTATAATGGATATAATTTTACTGCTTGTTCCTAAGATTAACTGTTGATTGAAAAGCTTGTTGTGATCTTAGTAATTCCTTTTATTTTTTTCATTATTATAGATACTCAAGAAATATTTATCAAAGGGGTCTTGTGTTTTAGATACAATGCCATGTCAGATTTGAATATGTCGACAATGCTTAATTGGATGCATACAGTCTTATAACTAACAACCCAGTGTTAACAATATCCTTTCTGCCTTCAGCTCAGGTAGCTCCTGTATAGCCCAGATCCAAGCTAAGGTCACCCTGACTCCTAAAAAAATAAACAATTTTGACTCAAACTCCCAATTTTAAAGTCTCAGTCCAAAGCCTTCATTAAAAGCAATGAATTCTCAAGGACTTATCCAGCCAGGCATTTTAACACACACAAAAAAAGCTGGATTCCTCCCTTAGAAGAATTCTCATATCAGCTACCAGGGATACAATCTGTTACTGGGATCTTTCAGGTGACTCTGTTAGTCATAAGCCTCTACGCGCCACTCTGACTATCTGATAAAGACTTAAAATTCCAGTGAAACATTTTAACAGATAGAAACTGAACTTAACATTTATATACAGACTAGCACACTTAATATTCATATAGATGGGAACCCATCCTCCTAAATTTCCAAATTCTAAAGGGGTGAAGTTTGTACCGGAGTTCATACCTCTAACTTAGGATCAGATGGAGTAAAAGTTAACTTTCCACAGCCAGGAACTTGCACAGCTATTGCCTGCAATGCAGATTCTTGTACTTATTTCGTAAGTAATGCACAAAAATGACAAAGTGGGTACTGCTACTATACAGAAGGGAGGGGTTCGGGGTGTATGCTATCCCTGTCTCTGGCCATGACATAAAAACTGGGCTTTGCAGTTCTACAACTAAGAAGAGACACAGGTCCAGCAACACAAGGTAGCGAACAATAGTGGCCCGCTCCGTGCTGTTCCTCATTCTGTCCCTAGATCTCTCCTGGCTCCCTCTCTCACCTCCATCAGTCTTACTCAAATCTCACCTTCTCAATGACACCACCCTAATCCCATCGTGAAAACTGACATTCTATCCTACCCCACCCTGGCAATCCCAATTTCCCTTATTTGGCTGTCCTCTTCTCTCTCTTTTTTTTTATGGTACTAAATTATTTGCTCATTCACTATGGTTATGATTAATTGACGGTCTTCCCCTGCTAGCGTGTGAGTTCCAAAAGGGCAGGGATCTATTATCTACAGAAACCATTCTCTCTGCTCCCTCTTTTAACTCTTCTATTTCCCTCTCTAATCATGACTTCCTGATCTCGCATTTCCTACTCTCTCATATTTAGTAACCTGGCTCTTCTCCTAGACTGAAGGCCAGTCTCTTAATCCCTTTACACTAGCTCCTTTGTACCTTTATGGCTTCATCCCCTAACATTCAGCCTGAAACACTAATCAGCAACTTTAAACTGCCTTAATTAGAGTCCCAGAAACGTTTTATCCTTTCATTTTTAGTTCCGGCCAGCCCCAGCCTTGGGAAACATACTTTTTTCTTTTTCTTTTTTTTTAAACATATTTTTATTAGTTTCAGAGAGAAGGAGAGAGGAAGAGAGATCAAAACATCAATGATGAGAGAGAATCATTACTCAGCTGCCTGCTGCACACCCCACTCTAGGGATTGAGCCCACAAAGCCAGGCATATGTCCTGACCAGGAATCAAACTGTGACCTCCTGGTTCATGGGTCGACACTCAACCACTGAGTCATGCTGGCCAGGCTTGGGAAACCTACCTTCCACAATTCTTCTCTTAGCCCTCAAACACGAAAATAAAAGGCATAAATAACACTGTGCCTATGAGGACCACTGAAACGTTGGCTATCTGTATTTATCTATTTCCTTTAGCAGAGCCCTCACGGCAGCTAACTCTGTGACTAACTCTGCTGACTTCCCAGCACTTGCTTGGATCCTTTTCCTCAGTCCTCATCCACTCACTCTAACCACCCAGCCTGGGTCTTGCTTCCATTGACTCAGAAGACAAATCCTTTCTCATAAGTCCCTCATCTACCCTCAGACCATCCTCCACCTCAAACCATCTTTGTAGACCTCCATCTCTATAGTTCTCTGTGTTTTCAGGTGCCTACTCTCCCTTCACTTCTTATTCAGAGGAAGAAGTGCCTTTCTTTCTTGCCAAAATCAGTCTCTCTGTCTACATTAAGGGTTTTCCACCTCTTCTAGAATCTCATTCCTTCAGATAAAGTCTCTTCCCCAAATCTTCAGAATTTTGCTCTTCTTCTCCTCTACCTACAACCATGTTAACAGCACCTTAATTCTACTGACATTATCTCTTACTCTAACATATCTTCGAACTACTCACAGTCAATATTTTCTCCTTTTCTGTATCCATTTTCTTATACATAATTGACTCCTCAAGATTTGCCCACTATATTTTAAGTCCTTCCTACATAAGGATTCTTGTTGTCAGATCTCATGGTCTTTTCTCTGTCCTCACCTTGATGTCTGTGGCATTTGCCAATTTATATCAGTCCTTTCTCAGACCCTCTTCTTGCTTCAACCCCAGGGACTTTCCTATTCTCCTCCTTCACTACCCACTTCTTTTCTATGGTTTTCCTTCATAGTTTCTCCCACATCTGTTCCCTCCCACATCATGCATCTAGACATCTCATGAAGCTTAATCATTGACCTCCTCCTCTCTGTCACTTTTCCTGTTTTACATCAGTTTCTCCTTGGGATTTTCTTGTTCTGATCAATGGTGCCATCATTCTCTCTGAAACTGACTATTTCAGACCCAGCTTTGTACTTTTCCATATTCACTAGTCCATAGTTTCATGATGTCCTTTCAAGATGAACACCAGTCACCAGCATATTTTTGTAACCACAGAGAGGAGGTATTGATCTTAGGAGTCTTAAACTTTTTCAAATTTTACAAATCTACTTAAACATGTTGCTCTTCTAAGTGCAAAGAATTACTTTGTCCAACATTCCCATTTGAGAGGTTAAAAGGTAGAACCCACTGTCACCAGAGAATCAGGGACGAGAACTCAATATTCTTAGTGCCTTCCATGTGGTGGAGTCAGAATAGCCTGAGTAAAAGGAATTTATTTTCTCATCCTACTGCTATAACTAACATTTGTGACATTTGTGTAAATCACTAAATTTATTTATATCTTCTCTTCCACTATCCTTCAAATAATCTTTAGCACAGTGATCTCTAAAGTCTCACCAAACATTAATTTTTCATTGACATGACTCTTTGATACCTACTGCAAGTTATCACCTGAGGATTACAGTCAACTATGTAAAGCCAAATAATTCATTTTCCTTTTCTGGGAAATGTCTGTTTCTCCTTAGGATTTTCTTGTCCTGCTCAATAGCATCATTATTCTCTCGGGAATTAACTATTCCAGACCCAGTTATACTCTTCTCCAGTTTCACTAGCTCTTAGTTTTCTGATGTCCCTTTAGGATGAGTGCTTGTAACTAGAGGAGACTTTGATCTTCCCTGGAAAGAGACTTACTAAACATTATTTCCTTAATAGCCAAGGCCAGTTCTTAGAGCACCATGTGCTCAGCCCATTGAGATGAGAGGCACTTTTGACATACCTTGTCCAGTGCCTCTTGTTTCACACCTCTAACCTCTTACCTGAGCTCTCTTGTTGCTGCTCAAGCATGAGAAGATATGTGATTGCTTGAAGTTCAAGCACTTGCTCTGGCTCCCCCAACAAAGTCCTGAGGCAGATGAGCAGGCAAAGACTTTGTAACACCAGCTGGCTGGCTCACCCAGAGCCCTAGACACTATCTCGGCTGTTCTAGGATCTGAATTCCCCAAACGCTGCCCAGATGATGGGGAATTAATGCCCTATGCTATGAACTTGGATCAAGAGGAGGTGGAAGAGAGCAAATGTCTGGCAAATAAAGTAAACTTCATTCTCCCCTTCCTCCATTAGATAGCCGGAAGTCCAAGTGATTCCATACAGTCTTTCCAGAAAAGTTCCAGATGATTGGCTGAGCAATCATCTGGGTTCGTTGTAAAGCTGTGGCCACTTGGTATTTGATTTCTCTCCTTGTCTATCTTTCTATTTTCCCTTCTCTGAGAATTCACACCCAAATAAAATCTTACCAAGTAAGTTTTGCATCAGGCCTCTACTTTTTAGGAAAACCAGACTAAAACCAGAAATCCTCAATCACTCTGTCACCCTCAACCCAGTCAATTATTGATTCAGGAAAGTTCTGGTTACTTTTCCTTATAATATTTTTCTCATTTATTCCTATCCTTTGCCTTTTTGGAGTCACCATCTTAGTCCCTGTCCTTCCCACCTTGTACCTGGAATACCTTATTCCAGAGAAACAAAACCAATAGCATATGTAGTTCTAGTCAGAAGGCTGTCAGGCTCAAGACTGAGGAAGAGCCAATGTTTCAGTTGGATAGGAAAGCAGGAAAAATGGATGTCCCCACTAAGGGCAGTCAAGTTGTAGGAAATTTCCTCTTACTCATGGGATGGTCAGCTTTTTTTATTTTTTATTTTTTATCTCTTCAGGCCTTCAGCTGATTGGATGCCCACCCATATTAGAAAGGGCATCTGCTATAGTCAGTCTGCCAATTCAGATGTTAATCTCATCCAGAAACACCCTCACAGACACGCCCAGAATAATATTTGACCAAGTGTCTGGGCACCTCATGGTCTAGTCAAGTTGACACATAAAATTCACACTCATATTTTCTCTTTCAGTCTCTGATCCCCCAACTCCACTGCACACTATAGCTACTTTAATCTTTCCAAAAACGCCATCTTCCTTTTTTTCAATAGACTTAACAACTCATTCTTTTTAGTATAATATCCAAACATCTTTCCCTGCATAAAATGTTCTTTATTTTATTTCTCCTACTAATTGACATACCTATCCCATACCATCCCTTGCACATTTATTCTCTATTCCAGAGATACTCATTGGACACTCATTTTTATCTCATGAACAAGCTATACCTCTACATAATTGTCCAGGTCAACCTTCCTCTTGACACTCCTTCCCACGGTCTATGTAAACTCCATAAGGACAGAAACCTTATCTGCCTTGTGCCCCCTTATGCAGTACGAAGCATTAGTTTTCTATCGGATAATGACCAGACCTTCTGCCTTGAAACACTGTGTGGACCCAAAACAGAGGGAAATTAGACATAAAACAATGGAGCTGTGGCTCAGCACTGATTTCTTCATGGCATAATGGGGTAGAGCCAGAAATGCTGTTATGGCTCCTTACAATCCATAACATTGCAAATGTGCTCATCTGACTTGATGGATTCTTCATTCCCTGTGAGCTGGAAGTCAGGAACGCCTGTGGAGGAACAAAAAAGGCACAAGGGAGCTGCAACCACTCACTTCCATTCTTGATCTCTTGACAACTCTTACCCTGTTTGTTTGCTAATAAAGCAGCAATTTGAAGTGAAGGCAACCTAAACCAAGCCTAAAGTATTATGGCCAGTCTTCAAGCCCGAACCAAACTATGTGGTCTGAAGTATTTTCAGTAAGTAACATTTGTTAAATGAAGGGGGGAAAGTGAATGAATAAAGCCCTCATCTTCTCTGAAGGAACAATTCAAGTGATGCTTTTTGTCATAAAACTTTCCCCAACTGCCTTTTTACTCTAGACCAAAACGAGCTCTCTTAAATTTCTCGGGCAGGCAAATTTGGTTTATTATGGTTTTAGGCTCTGCAGAACTACACATAAGATTTTTAAGTAAGTTGGCAAAATGAGGCTGGTTAAATGATGAGAAAAGCAGGATGCTAAGAAATGCGATTATTTTCATATCATCCAAGGGGAGATTGTTGCCCTTGCCAGTTTGGCTAAGTGTATAGAGCAGCAGCCCGTGGACTGAAGGGTCATGGGTTCGACTCTGGTCAAGGGCACATACCTCAGTTGCAGGCTTGAACCAATCAATGTTTCTCTCTCTGTGTCTCTCCCCTTCCCTTCCACTCTCTCTAAAAATCAATGGAAAAATATCCTCGGGTGAAGTTTAACAAAAAATAAAAATAATAAATTTTAAAAAGGGGGGGGCAGCCCATTTGGTTGTGGGGATAGGGAAGGAATGTCTCACAAATGCAGCACAGCCAAGTACCACTTGTCTAGAGTAAGTATTTATATAGAGGAGTAAAAAGGTATTTTCTATAATTTGGTTACACATACCAAAAAAATCCTCCTCCTCGTGACTTGGTTTAAAAAATATTTTCTTTCAAAACTAAACTCTGACGCTACTTTTTCTGATCCAATCTTCAAGCTGTAGAAAGACAGAGATTAACTTCAAACAGCTGGCCATGTGCCAGTGAACTACTGGAAAAAGACAACAGGCTATCTCAGATTGCCATCAAAAAATACCTTTAAGATGAAGAATGTCCTGTCACAGTAAATACCAAATAGAACTTTCTGATAGTGGCTACTTGTTGTCAATCTTGAATTCAATTTTCTCTTCTTAGGTTGGGTCAGGAAGAACAAAACACGTTCATTAGGTGTTTCATGAGGTCAAACATTCTTTTCTAAAAAATAAAATAAAAGTGTACACCTGGCCTTGGGATGGTTATTAGCAACTTGAAATTTAGAGATATTTTTCCTCTTTTCTTTCCCTTCTTAGAGCCTTGTTTTTCTCTACTGGCTACTTCTGCCTTTTCACCTGTCTCCCTTTTTCATTACTGACAAAGTCTTAAGATGGTTGAACTGACAAATGTTGTGCCTTTAGTAGTTAACAAATACCAGAAAACTAATTTGACCCTGAAGCATGGTGACAGGGTTTGGGAAGTTGTTTTTGTTTATCTTGATGGAGGAAGATTGGTTTTGGTTTGGTTTTTAATTAAATGCCTAGAGCAGTGGTTCTCAACCTTGGCTGCACATTAGAATCACCTGGGAATCTTTTTAAAATCCTGATTTCTGCCCTAACCGGTTTGGCTCAGTGGATAGAGCGTCGGCCTGCAGACTGAAGGGCCCCAGGTTCGATTCCGATCAGGGGCATGTACCTTTGTTGTGGGCATATCCCCAGTGGAGGGTGTGCAGGAGGCAGCTGATCGATATTTCTAACTCTCTATCCCTCTCCCTTCCTCTCTGTAAAAAAAAACAAAAACAAAAAACAAAAAAAAAAACAATAAAATATATATTTTTTTAAAATATATATTTTTTTTTAAAAAAATCCTGATTTCTGAGCCTCATCCTCCGGAAATTCTGTTTCTTTGTTACTAATGTTGTGGCCCCACCCCATAACAAAGAAACAGAATTTCTGGAGGATGAGGCCCAGAAATCAGGATTTTAAAAAGATTCCCAGGTGATTCTCATGTGCAGCCAAGGTTGAGAACCACTGGTCTAGAGACTCCGCCCCGCCCGCCTCACTCCTCCACATCAGAATGTTTGTACTTTACTATGATCTTATATAACATTTTATTTTTTACTGCTTTTGTGCTTTCCTATAATTATTAACTGGCATCTAGTACTGATGCCTTTTTTAAATGTAGTGGGCAAGAATTCTTTTTATCTGGGCAGTACTTTACGACAACATTTTAATAATTTAACTATTCGCTGCAATAGTTTAATTACATTAAAAGTAAAGCAAGTTCCACCAGATGTCAGATAGGCAGCAAATACATCCCTTGTGTAAAAATCAAAGTATTTCGATTCAATTCAACGGGGTGAAGAATGTTCAATCCTCGATATGTTAAAGCAAGCGTGCCAGGCTTTGCAGTTACAGGTGGCCATCGAGGTCATCTAGTCAAACTACACTGGCTTGTAATTTAAAAACCTGAGGCCCATAAAAGTTAAATGAGGAACTTAAACCTGCAAAATTAGTTGCAGGCAGAAATGGGACTGAGCTCTGTCCCGTTTACGCTCAGACCAATAGAATGTTAATCATGAGATATTAATCATGGTTCTGCGGCTGTGGAGCAGAAGCAAGTGTCCTGGGCTCCACAGAGAGCCCTGGGCCTAGAGGATAGAATTCCAGTCCCCAGATGCAACTCCAGAGGAACAGTAGGCTTCATGGTGCCAGCACAGTTTTACTTGACTTTCAATGTCTTAGTAATCCAGTGAAATCCCTTTGAATAATCTTGAAGGCATGCCAATTCCAGCCTCAATCATGGGAATAAGCCAAAAAATAATTTTAAAAAACCATCTCTAGCCCTGGCTGGTTTGGCTCAGTGGATGGAGCATTGGCCTGGGGACTGAAGGGTCCCAGGTTTAATTCCAGTCAAGGGCACATGCCCAGGTTGCCAGCTCAATCCCCAGTTGGGGGCGTGCAGGAGGCAACCAATTGATAATTATCACTCATCATTGATGTTTCTATCTCTCTCTCCCTTTCCCTTCCTCTCTGAAATCAATAAAAATATATTCAAAACAAAACCCACCTATATCTACATGGCTTCTGAACATCCCCAAATATGGCCTGGCTATTTGAGGAACATAAAATCCAAAAAGAAATGTGGGCCAGATAGGAAGTCCATAGAGCTGGTATCCTGATACAGCAAAATTCAAGTGGGGCCATGCAGGAAATGGGCTTCTTATTTTTTCAGGCCACCTGTGCACAGGTGCTCATGTATAGGAACTAGGCAACATTTGGGGGTCTCCCTGTGACTTCTCATCTAAAATACCCAAAAACAGTATAAATGGCTACTCAAGCTATGCGCCTCTCTATATAAAGAGCAGAAGGGAGACCATGTATAAGCATTTCATACAAGTGAAAGAACACGAAGTAGCCATACCTGGCTCTGACCCCTGGTGACCCCTGCACAGAATTCTCTCTGACAGTGGCATAAAACAGGGAGAATCTTTGTTTATTTTTTCTGTATAAGATCAGATAATAAATACTCTAGACTTTCCGGGCCATATTGATGCTACTTGGAACCGCTTACTTTTGCTGATATAGCAGAAAAGCAGCCCTAAACACTAAGTCAATGAATGAGTATGACTGTGTTCCAATTACACTTTATTTATGGACCCAAAACTTGAATTTCAAGTAATTTTCATGTGTTATAAAATGTTATTATTCTTCAGAATTATTTTAGCCATTTCAATATATAAAAACAATTCAACTCCCAAGCTATTCAAAAACAGGCAGCAGTCATATCTGGCCCATAGGCCGTAGTTTGCCAACTCCTGGTTAAAGAGACATTTTGTAGAATATTTGATAATTATATTTTCTGTGCTATGACCCAAATATCACTAATTGGTGTTTCAACAATTCCCTGTAATCCTAAGCCCTTCGGTGGTTTGAGCATGCGTAGTCACTGGGATGAGGATCACATATTTATTTTCTGGGGGGATATATAGTAAGAATCAGATAGTAACTCTCTGGGCCTGGACTTCTGAAATTTGGAGGTTAGATTCGATATAAGTTTGGAGTTTGGTGACATACTATGACAATTAAATACATGTAGCTGGCTTTTTCAGAGAGGGCGTTCTGAAGAATCATGCTAAGGGTGCATTTTATGGCTCCAACCAACCCCTCCTCTCAAAACAATGCCCATTTAAAGTCACTACTCTAGTAAATTATGATCATATATACTGTGTGGAAGACTAGAGAAGAATATAAATGGGGACATAGTGATGCTAAAGTTAACATATTATCACTTACAAGTTTCTAAATAGGCCATCTGATCATACATTAATCTTTGATTAAAATAGCAAGACCAAAAAATTCTGTTTGAGACTCTTAGATTATAGATCATTATTTTATTTTAGGTTTTATTTCACCAGTGACTATCACAAGTGGAATAATGAAAATAAAATGTCTTTCTAAGTTCTGTTTATTCTTCGACTGTTTAAAGTGTGGGTTGTGTTTGTTTGTTTTCTGTTTCATTTTTATTGTTGACATTATTTCAGATTTGATTGACCCTGTTCTCTCAGGCACCTACTCACTGCAGATTCAAACATGGACACGACATCACTCCACGCTTCCAGGTCTTCAGAATCTACATGGAAGACACTCAGCCTGTATGAACTGAGGTCACTGACTGCCCCAAGCGTCTCCATTTCTCCTGCCCCTCTCTGGTTTTACCAGTCCCAGCCCCTATGTCCTCAGCATTTCCTCAGTGTTCTCCGAATTCTTTTCCTTGGGGTCTCCTACTCTCTAGGAAGCTCTTCTAAATCCCCAAAGCCAATGTCACAAGGAAGCAGGCTCAGCTGGGAAGGGTCCCAGGGAACCTCGGGCCAGTTCCAAACCGATGGCTTAGCACACACTTTCCACATCCATCCTAAGCACCAAAACCACTCCCTGCGAGGACAACACGCAGAGCAGGTGTGAAGATACCAAATAAATAGCACCCGTCAGTGACTGTTATCTGAAATTGCATAGTTATGGGAGTAAGGGGTAGGTTTGGCAGATCTAACTCACTTCCAGGTAGGCAGCCGTTGATCACAGTTCTAATGTGATTTCCTTTGAAATCAGACCTTAATCTGAAATGCATAAAGGAGAAAACCGTAGCTCCAGGGGATCCATCTTCCTAGGCTTTTCTGAGCAAGGAGTCTATTGTAATTTTGTTCTCACAGCAGCTACCATGATGGTCCCCAGCAGGGGCCCGAGGACTCTACTTCTGAAGTGTCATAAAAGAACTTTTCCTTGCTGTAAAGAAATATATTGTTTTTCAGCAGCTATAGATGCTCACTCTCCCTGGAGAACGCTTGCACAGAAAGCTCTGAACTTCAAAAGAAAAATACATCCCATTATTTTGTGTTTGCTTCTTACTAAGTCAACATTGTGTTTGCTTCTTACTAAGGCAACAGTAAATCCTTGGGAGGAATAGATGTTACTTTACGAAAACTCTGGGTGAGGTCAGGTTTAGGTAGGATTGCGAAGTGGAAGTTGACCTTCAGCATTGCCCACCCTCCTCTCTGGGTTCTCTCCTTTTCGGCAACCCTATTCCTTTGAAGCACTTAGAGCTCCATGCTCTTCTCCTACCCCACAAAGAACTTTCTGCCCTTAGGAAAGGATGGCCCCTGATGGACTTCATGGAATTGAAAGTTAAAGTTGACTTTGTCTCTGATGGTGTTGTACTTACCTATCCTGGAAAGAAATAATGCTACAAATATCTAGAAATGCAGAAAAAAATGTAACAAACATCCTTTGAAAAAACAGAAAAAGATTATTTAACTAAACATACTCTTACCATACAATCTAGCAATTGTATTCTTTGGTATTAACCCGAAGAAGTTGCAAACTTATATCCACACAAAAACCTGTGCATGGAGACTTAGTAATAGCACGAAATAAGCTAAATGTTCATCAATGAAAAAATGGATGAATACATTTTTTTCTTGTGTGTGATCTCATTCAACAATAAAACAAATAACCTAGTCCTACAGGTATTAATATGGTTGATTCTTATAAACATAATAGTAAGTTACAAAAAAAGGTATAATTTTATTTATATGAAGTTGAAAAATGTACAAAATTTTTACACAATTTTTAGCAATACTTATATATGTCTCAATGCTGTTGGGGAGAAAAATAATTATCATTAGTACTAATAATTATTGTTTTCTAAGCAGGATGACCTGGACATGAGTAGTCATGATATTATTTTTATACTGTTTGACATATCTTATTTCACATTAATTTTCTTTATCCTACATAATAAAAGCCTAGGTGGCATCATGTGTGACATCATCACAAGATGGCTGGCAGGGGAGGGCAGTTGGGGGTGAACAGGCCAGCAGGGGAGGGCAGTTGTGGGCAATCAGGCTGGCAGGGGAGGGCAGTTAGGGGCGACCAGGCCAGCAGGGGAGGGCAGCTGGGGGTGATCGGGCAGGCAGGGGAGCAGTTAGGCGACAATCAGGCCAGCAGGGGAGCGGTTAGGGGGCAATCAGGCGAGCATTTAGGAGCCAGCAGTCCTGGATTGTGAGAGGGATGTCTGACAGGTCCCAGATTAGAGAGGGTGCAGGCAGCTGAGGGACATCCCACGCATGCACAAATTTCATGTACCAGGCCTCTAGTATTATATATAGTTATATCTGAAATATGTACATGTTTATATATTATTTTTATGACATAGCATTTAAATAAATAAAGGAACACTTAAAATGTCAACATTTTTATTTGTTTTAAAAATCGTTACTGTGTTTAAAAACAGAGAAACCTTCAGCAATGGAATCTGGAAATAAAACCTCCTTTTCCTTTAAATTACACTGCTCATTTTCTCTACCTTTCTGACTTGTAATCGGAGACAAGTCCTAGTTTTCCACTGTGCTACCACCACTTATACTCTCTGGTGGGCTCTAAATGCATTGTCTAGAGATTATTGCTTAGTGGGTTTACTTTTTAAAGTGCTTGTTCCAACTGATCCTCTAAGAGTCAAGAGCACATGGGTCTGAAGATGAAATAACCAGAAATTCTGTACTTGAGCACTTCCAGGGCCAAGCCAATCCTTCCAATCTTTCTCTCATCTCCTCGTTCTCTCTCTCTCTCTGTCTCTCTCTCTCTCTCTGTCTCTCTGTCTCTCTCTCTCTCTCCGCCCCTCACCCCCTTCACATAGACAAGGGCATGAAGAAGTAGGGACTATGCAGCCCCCGCTCCATGTGGCCCTCTCCACAATTTCAGTCATTAGCTCACCTACCTTGTATTTTACTGTTAGAAGCAAGCTGATGACAAAGTGCTTCCTGCTTCTTCAAGTCTGGATCTAGTCCAAAAAAATTAATCACAATTCACTGCTAACATACAGGAATTTAAGTTATCTTTCTTATGAAATGTCCTAGAAATAATAATCTCTTTTTCCAATCAAGTTGCACAAGTTGAGACTTATTTTTCTAACTGGTTCAAGCGTACTGTGTTTCCATGAGTCATTTGGTCATTAGCAGTCTATCCACACCTTCTGAACTGAGCTGCGTGGTGAAACAGGCCACGAAATCGTAATTAGTACCACCGGGAGCTGGAGGATGCAAAATGACTCTCTGGGTGTCTCGCTGTAGCATTATATTTTTCTATGCTGCGGGTAGGAAAGTAGCTTATCTATTTTACTCTTTTCCCTTATTAGAAAAATGGCAACAGGGGCCAATGCTGTTAAGGCACCTGAATGTATTACAAGTTTCCCAGTTAATCTGAAGGAAGTGGCTCATGGTATGTGCAAACCTGTTTGTGAAACTGTGTTTCTTTGTTTGCAACATTTGGGAGGAAAATAATTGGAATATTCAGGGCTTTGAATGGAAGGCCTTGGGGAGAACCAAGATGGCGGCATAGGTTAACGCTGGAGTTTGCTGCTTTGAACAACTACTTCAAAAGTGAAACCAAAAAACGGAAGGGACATCACCCAGAACCACAGGAACGCTGGCTGAGTGGAAGTCCTACAACTAGGAGGAAAGAGAAACGCATACGGACACTCAGAGGAGGCGCAGTGCTGAAGTCAAATTCTGAGGTGCAGAGTGCGCGGAGCTGGCTGGCGGCCGAGGGCGCGGTTGTTGTTTTCAATCGGGAGGGAGTCGCAGACTCTGAGCACCAGATCCGGGCGAGTCTTTAGGGACCCAGACTCAAACGGGAGAAGCGGGACTGTCTGGCTTCGGTCAGAGCGAGTGCAGCTTTCTCTCCCAGCTTTGCAGCGGGTGCTGGGACTCAGAGAGGCAGAGCCCCTTGGGACAGGACTGAGAGCCGCCATAACTGCTCTCTCCCGCCCACCCTGTTGATCCTGTGCGACCCGCCCCGCCCAAGCCCTACACAGAGGCATTTGCGGGATAGCCTCAGGCAAAGGCTAGATTAGCACCTCCCTAGAGGACAGAAGTTCTCTCACTGCTGACACAGCTGCTTCTCATAGCCACTTGGCCTGGAGGTCAAGCCCTCCCTGGAATTAGCTACAACAATCAAGATTTATCTATAAGACTGTGAACAAAGACCACTAGGGGGTGCACCAAGGAAGCATAACAAAATGCGGAGACAAAGAAACAGGACAAAATTGTCAATGGAAGAAATAGAGTTCAGAACCACTCTTTTAAGGTCTCTCAAGAACTGTTTAGAAGCTGCCGATAAACTTAATGAGCTCTACACGAAAACTAATAAGACCCTCGATCTTATATTGGGGAACCAACTAGAAATTAAGCATACACGGACTGAAATAACGAATATTATACAGACGCCCGACAGCAGACCAGAGGAGCGCAAGAATCAAGTCAATGATTTGAAATGCGAGGAAGCAAAAAACACCCAACCGGAAAAGCAAAATGCAAAAAGAATCCAAAAATGCGAGGATAGTGTAAGGAGCCTCTGGGACAGTTTCAAGCGTACCAACATCAGAATTATAGGGGTGCCAGAAGATGAGAGAGAGCAAGATATTGAAAACCTATTTGAAGAAATAATGACAGAAAACTTCCCCCACCTGGTGAAAGAAATGGACTTACAGGTCCAAGAAGCGCGGAGAACCCCAAACAAAAGGAATCCAAAGAGGACCACACCAAGACACATCATAATTAAAATGCCAAGAGCAAAAGATAAAGAGAGAATCTTAAAAACAGCAAGAGAAAGAAACTCAGTTACCTACAAGGGAATACCCATACAATTGTCAGCTGATTTCTCAACAGAAACTTTGCAGGCCAGAAGGGAGTGGCAAGAAATATTCAAAGTGATGAATACCAAGAACCTACAACCAAGATTACTTTATCCAGCAAAGCTATCATTCAGAATTGAAGGTCAGATAAAGAGCTTCACAGATAAGGAAAAGCTAAAGGAGTTCATCACCACCAAACCAGGATTATATGAAATGCTGAAAGGTATCCTTTAAGAAGAGGAAGAGGAAGAAAAAGGTAAAGATACAGATTATGAACAACAAATATGCATCTATCAACAAGTGAATCTAAGAATCAAGTGAATAAATAATCTGATGAACAGAATGAACTGTTGATTATAATAGAATCAGGGACATAGAAAGGGAATGGACTGACTATTCTTGGGGGGGGAAAGGGGTGTGGGAGATGTGGGAAGAGACTGGACAAAAATCGTGCACCTATGGATGAGGACAGTGGGTAGGGAGTGAGGGCGGAGGGTGGGGCGGGAACTGGGAGGAGGGGAGTTATGGGGGGGGGGGGAAAGGAACAAATGTAATAATCTGAACAATAAAGATTTAATTAAAAAAAAAAAAAGAAAATGAAAAAAAAAAAGAAGGCCTTGACGAAGTAGAGTGGCACGTTCAGATACTGGAATGTTAAGCATCCATTTAAAGTAATGTTTGAAAATAATATGTACTGATACAGAAACATATTCACCGTATATTGTTAAGGGAAATAAGTAAACCTCATGGCAGTACATATAGCATTATCTCCTTTCATGTTTAAAAATAACAATACATAATATAAAAGGGAACCAATATGCAACAAAATGAAGATAATAGTGAATAGTGATTACCCCTATGCTATTGTAGTTACATGTGCCTTTTTTTAAAACCTTTGTGTATCTCGATCTTATTTCATAACAATCCTGTATCACTTGTATAATAAAAAGAAATCCAGTGGATTTAAATCCACTTAAATTAAATATGATTGACAGGTTCAAGCAGAAATCACGTTGTAGGTGTTAAAGATAGAAAAACATTGGGCGGGATGAGGACACGTTTGTAATACCTTAACTAATAAAAAAAAAAAAGAAGAAGAAAAACAAACACTTTAAAAATATGAGCTCTCAATTCTCTTTCTGCATCAAATACATTTAAAAAATGATTACTAGTAACTAAAAGCAAAATTACAAGAATATTTTGTCAACCTTTTGCACAAGATTTACAAGATAGAGCCAGCTAAGGGGGGACTAGGAGAAATTAGTCAATCAAGCAACACTAATTAATGGAAGTAGTCAATCTTATTAGTGCTAATTGCCAACCATCCAGGAAAGGAACATGCAAAGAACTTCATAAATTGCTTCCGTTGTTAACAATGGGATTGGACGATTGGGAACGCCTGAAATAAGGATCGGGACTTGGGTTTGAGAAAGAATGGTGATATATGTCTTTCTGTAGAGTTATTTTGATGGATTTTTCACCTCCTTAGGAGGACATGGCCTAAGGCATGTGGTTAAAATATTTATTAGGATTTTTTCAGTTTCTTCAAATAGATGATTCCTCACTAAAAAGAAAAGAGAAGGAAAAAAAAAGGGAAAAAAAATTTTAAATAGTGGTTTGATGTCAAAATGCCTCAGCATTTGTAAAAACTTAGGTCCGCCTTTTTTCTAGCATTTATTTATTAGTAGCATAGTCATCTAGACATTTAGGGCAGTATAAAACTTCCAGATATAAATACACTGGGAATTATTTTTTTTTAATCTTTATTTTATTGGAATCTACTTTTTGTGATCCTCTTGCTGTTTTTTGCTCGAATTAGCTTTATGTCTTCTCCTTAATCATCCTCTTTTAGCCACACTCACATTTCTTTCTGATTCCCTGCATGTACTAGTAGCCCAGGGTTAAAAATATGATCTCCATTTTCAAGTATAAGCCAATAGCTTCAACGTGCTCCGGGATGGGACAGGGTGAGGCTGGGGCCAGGGAAGCTTTTTTCCATTGATCTGTGATGGACAGCCTGTCCTGCAGCAAAGACCTCTCTCACAGCCTGTGAGGAGGTGGCCCTGCAAAGAAGATGCGCTGAGAAGGCGCAGGAGGGTGGCGAGTTGCCCGCTCTTCCTGGCCCTGGTGGCTGTGTCACAGCTTCTCTCTCCTTGTGATGTGCATGGGAAGGACTCTGGGAGACCCGGGAAATCTAGAACTGAAGTCATATGGTCGAGAGACTTTGTGGTGGGAAGAGGGTGGGCAATGTGAAGAAAACGCCAGCCTCTAACTCTCTCTGAACAAGAAAACTCTTCCTGGAGTACAACCGTGGGATACAGAGTGCGTGGAAAAGTCTTCATTCGTTATTCACCTCATAATAGGCACCTCAGATGTCAAACTGGATACAAGCCATATGAGCATCAGAATTGTGGAGAGAAGCCATATATCTACAACGTATGTGGGAGAGCTTTCCGTGATCTCCAGGGTTTTGAAGAAATCACACTAGAGAGAAAACCTATAAAAGTGAGAAACATGGGAAAACATTTAGTTCTTCAACTTCACTTCAAATACATGAAAGAATCCACCCTGGAAAGAAACTGTGTCGATGTAAACAATATGGAAAAGCCTATAGATAGCATCAATCTCTTCAAACACATGAAAGAACGCTCACAGGTAAGAACCCCTGTGAATGCTTTTGTGGTAAAACTTTGAGTTCTCATCTAGATTTCCAAACACTGCAAAGAACTTGCACTGGACAGAAGCCCTATGCAGGTAAGGAATGTGGAGAAGCCTTCAGAATGTTATTGAAGTGTTTGAACACATGAAAGAAATCCCACTGGGCAGAAACCCTGTGGATGTGAGGAATGTGGAATAGCCCACAGATATTATAGCATCTTACAGAGACACAGAGGGACGCATATGAGAGAGAAACCCTATGAATGTAAGGGTTGTGGTGAAGCCTACAGAGATCACAGTTCCTTAAATACACAAAATAAGCCCTGGCCTGTGTGGCTCAGTTGGTTGGGCATCATCCTGTGCACCAAAAAGATGCTGGTTCGATTCCCAGTCAGGGCACATGCCCAGTTTTGGGGCTTGATAGGAGGTGTGCAGGAGGCAGCTAATCAATGTTTCTCTCTCACATCAATGCCTCTCTGTCTCTCTCTCTCTCCCTCTCCCTCTCCCTTCCCCTCTCTCTAAAATCAAATTTTTTTAAAAACCCCACAAAATAATTCATGCTGTAGAGAGAAACCTGCCCTGGAACCTGCTCCTCCGCCATCTGATACAGGACAGAGTGGGGGGGGGGGGCTCACCCCTGGCTGAAGTCAACTCCAGCCCTAAGCCTTGACCCTCCATCCAGCAAAGCCCAGGGAGGCCCTCCCCTCCCCAGCCAGGACCCTCCGGGGCTCTAGGTTGGCTCAGTAGGAGTTAAGGGGACTCCGGGGTGTAGGCCTGCCCTCCACACCCACCGCACTGCGTGGCGACTGCCCCCGCTGTGTCCCACCCTGTCTGTCACTAACTCTACCGCACTGGCCATTAAACGATGAAGGAGAACCTGAAAAAAAAATGTATGTAAACAATGTAGCAGAGCATTTAGGTGTCCAGAGATCTTCAAAAACATAAAAGAAATCTCACTGGAGGGAAACTGTTTGAATATAAACAATGCTAAGCCTTCCTTATAAACACTGAAAGAATTCATACTGGAGAGAAACTGTATGAATGTAAGGAATGTGGAAAAGCTTTCATTTGTCACAGCAATTTTCAAGACTATGTCCACTGGAGAGAAACCACATAGAATTTCTTTCATTATCCCAGTTCCTTTCCAACACATGAAAGGACTCACTGGATGGAACCTCTTGAATGCAAACGGTCTGAGAAAGATTTGAATTGTCCCACACCATTACATGTAAAGACTCCCATGGAAAAGAAATAGAAATGTAAGTAACAGGAGAAAGCTTGTTAGAAATTAATCCATGAGGAGAACCAAGATGGCGGCATAGGTTAACGCTGGAGTTTGCTGCTTTGAATAACTACTTCAAAAGTAAAACTAAAAGACGGAAGGGACATCACCCAGAACCACAGGAACGCTGGCTGAGTGGAAGTCCTACAACTAGGAGGAAAGAGAAACGCATACGGACACTCAGAGGAGGCGCAGTGCTGAAGTCAAATTCTGAGGTGCAGAGTGCGCGGAGCGGGCTGGCGGTGGAGGGCGCGGTTGTTGTTTTCAATCGGGAGGGAGTCGCAGACTCTGAGCTCCAGATACAGGCGAGTCTTTAGGGACCCAGACTCAAACGGGAGAAGCGGGACTGTCTGGCTTCGGTCAGAGCGAGTGCAGCTTTCTCTCCGAGCTCTGCAGCGGGTGCTGGGACTCAGAGAGGCAGAGCCCCTGGGGACAGGACTGAGAGCCGCCATAACTGCTCTCTCCCGCCCACCCTGTTGATCCTGTGCGACCCGCCCCGCCCAAGCCCTACACAGAGGCATTTGCGGGATAGCCTCAGGCAAAGGCTAGATTAGCACCTCCCTAGAGGACAGAAGTTCTCTCACTGCTGACACAGCTGATTCTCATAGCCACTTGGCCTGGAGGTCAAACCCTACCTGGGATTAGCTACAACAATCAAGGTTTAACTATAAGACTGTGAACAAAGACCACTAGGGGGTGCACCAAGGAAGCATAACAAAATGCGGAGACAAAGAAACAGGACAAAATTGTCAATGGAAGATATAGAGTTCAGAACCACACTTTTAAGGTCTCTCAAGAACTGTTTAGAAGCCGCCGATAAACTTTATGAGATCTACAGGAGAACTAATGGGACCCTCGATGTTGTATTGGGGAGCCAACTGGAGGTTGAGCATACACGGACTGAAGTGGCGAATGTTGTACAGACTCCCGACGGCAGACCAGAGGAGCGCAAGAATCAAGTCAATGATTTGAAATGCGAGGAAGCAAAAAACACCCAACGGGAAAAGCAAAATGAAAAAAGAATCCAAAAATGCGAGGATAGTGTAAGGAGCCTCTGGGACAGCTTCAAGCGTACCAACATCAGAATTATAGGGGTGCCAGAAGATGAGAGAGAGCAAGATATTGAAAACCTATTTGAAGAAATAATGACAGAAAACTTCCCCCACCTGGTGAAAGAAATGGACTTACAAGTCCAAGAAACGCGTAAAACCCCAAACAAAAGGAATCCAAAGAGGACCACACCAAGACACATCATAATTAAAATGCCAAGAGCAAAAGACAAAGAGAGAATCTTAAAAACAGCAAGAGAAAGAAACCCAGTTACCTACAAGGGAATACCCATACGACTGTCAGCTGATTTCTCAACAGAAACTTTGCAGGCCAGAAGGGAGTGGCAAGAAATATTCAAAGTGATGAATACCAAGAACCTACAACCAAGATTACTTTATCCAGCAAAGCTATCATTCAGAATTGAAGGTCAGATAAAGAGCTTCACAGATAAGGAAAAGCTAAAGGAGTTCATCACCACCAAACCAGGATTATATGAAATGCTGAAAGGTATCCTTTAAGAAGAGGAAGAGGAAGAAAAAGGTAAAGATACAAATTATGAACAACAAATATGCATCTATCAACAAGTGAATCTAAGAATCAAGTGAATAAATAATCTGATGAACAGAATGAACTGGTGATTATAATAGAATCAGGGACATAGAAAGGGAATGGACTGACTATTCTTGGGGGGAAAGGGGTGTGGGAGATTCGGGAAGAGACTGGAAAAAATCGTGCACCTATGATTGAGGACAGTGAGTGGGGAGTGAGGGCGGAGGGTGGGGCGGGAACTGGGAGGAGGGGAGTTATGGGGGGGAAAAAAGAGGAACAAATGTAATAATCTGAACAATAAAGATTTCATTAAAAAAAAAAAAGAAATTAATCCTTGTATAATATGCCAGAAAACTTTCAGCATGAAAGAGATCTTACTGATGTTGTACGTATATTGTGTTTATTGAACCTTTGTTAATAGTACATCATTGGACTGTGAATTTCCACTAATTTCAGAATATATACATATGACACATAGACACAGACAACAGTATGGTGATGGCAAGAGGAAAAGGGGTTTGGGAGGGAGGTGGAAGTGGGCAAAGGGGAGATAAATGGGGAAGAGACTTGACTTTGGGTGGTGAGTGCACAATGCAGTATAGAGGTGATGCTTTACTGAACTGTATACTTGAAGCTGGCATGGTATTATTAATCACCCCAATAAATTCAATAAAATAGTAATAAAAAAATAATAGGAAGTGAATGCTCACGTGAGAGAATTTCAAGAGTTGTCTTTCAACAATAGTACATAAGATTAATAGGTAATTCTTTTCCCTTAAAACATTCAATGATATTTCTGTCCATTTGAAGCCTGTTAGATTTATAGGCGAGTTGAAGTGTATTTTATATGCAATTAGGTTAAATATCTCTTTATAATGTTTTATTTGTTTTGTGTTAAGAGGCTATTGAAAAAAGATAGTTTGGTATTTGGATTTTTCTAGTGACCTTGTGGAACTCTTTTATATTCCTAGTCCATTATATATATTCTACCTTTTCCTCTTTTGTATCCCTACTCCATTATATATATTCTACCTCTTTTGGGATATTGGGAATAGAAGCCTTTTTCTGTTTTCCATACTGATAAAAAATTGGAATAAATTTTATGTATGGCAAAACACACACAACAACAACAACAACAACTTCTCAGGGACTTTGAGAAAGATTTCATGAGCAGCTGCCTCTAGGACCTTCCCACAGCACAGGGAGGAGAGGAGGGGGAGAGAGAGAAAAATGAAACAAGCTAACATGTGAGGGGCAGAGGGAGTGTGGTGTGTGGACAATAAATTTGGTTAGGACTAAATGTTTTCCCAGGGTTTGTAAATATATTCCAGAGCAAACCAGAAGTGAAATTACCTCTTCCCAGCCTCCCTTAAAGACTAAGTCATATTGAAAAGGTATAGAAAGTTTCTGCATCACTAGACCCCATATCTAGAGATTAGAGATAAATCTCATGAAGGGTTTCCTTTAAACCAGTACGAGTAGTGAAGATGGACTTGAAGAGAATTCATTACAGTCCATATAGAAATAGTTTATTAAACAGACCATTAGGATTCCTCCAGTATCTTGGGGCTTTGTGACTGGGAGATGGATCACTGGGAGAGACAAGCTAGGCCTCTATGTTCAGCTGCACCCTTGACCAGCATATCTCGGTGCTCAGCTCCCCCTTCATACAGGTAGGTTTTTCCGTGTGATATATACATGAGACGTTCTATTTGGGTAGCCTGGAAAGTGTACTTTTAAATTAGAGGTCTTTAAGTTCATGGGTCTTATTCACTAAAAGGACCTATCCGAGAAATAACACCCGACCCAAATGATAAATTTCCAATAACAGTAAATTAAGTTAAATTTTCTCAAACTGGCCCTGTTATGCATTAACTTATGTAACCCACCAAATTCACATATTGAAGTCATTACTCCAAGTGCCTCAGAATGTGTCCTATTTGAAAACGGAATCATTGCAGATGTAATGAGTTAAGATGAGGTCACACTAGGGAAGGATGCGCCCCTTATCCAATATTCCTGGTGTGGCATCTTTATAACAGGGGGCAGTCTGGACACAGACAAACAGGCAGGAGGACCTGCATGCGAAGATAAAGGCAGAGATCTGGGTGATGCTTTTATAAGCCAAGGAATGTCAGTGATGGCCAGCAAACCACTAAAGCTAGGGGAGAGGCATGAGGCAGATTCTCACGGCCCTCAGAAAGAACCAACTCTGCTGACACCTTGATCTTGACCTTCCGGCAGCCAGGACCATGAGACAGTACATTTCTGTTGTTTAAGTCACCCAGTCTGTGGTCTTTTGTTATGGCAACTCTTGTGGACGAATGCAGGCACTGAGAACAATTATGTTGTTTGGCCGCTTTTATCCTCTGTTATCCACAAGACAGACTCTGTCACAGAGCACAACCACAGAAGCTAATAGCTGATAGGAAACATAGCTCCCTGGGTTTCTTTAATTTTGTAAGATAGCTGACTGAAATGTGCCTACCTCTAGCTGCAACACATTCTAGAGACATAAGAAAATGTGGTGAAGAAAAACAGATTTCTGGAATCCCTGCAGGTTAAAACAAGGCAACTTTCTGAGGTGATATTATTAAAATGAAAAATGCTTAAGGAAAGAAAAGGTGAAAAAGCATTAGGAGAATAGAGTCTGTCTCCATGGTTACTTCACTATACGTTCACTCTTCCATACATTTTCCTCTGTCATTGACTCCTTCATCCAGACACAGCCTTTCTCCTATCTCCTCACCCATCCACTCTGCTGTCATTCATATTTTCACCAGCCTTCTACGTACTTTCTTCTCATACTCCCTTCATTCTGCCCTCATCACTCTCTCACACACTTTTGAGCTACTCTCTCCCCAATGCTGCAAACGTGCCTATCATTAGCTTCAATGGAAGCAACGTGTGTGCAGAAGGGGATATGGAGTTCATTTTGCTGTTCCCATTAAGCTACTAGATTTCTAGTGGGTCAAGAATGAGATGAAGGAGATTTAGGGCTCGGTTTCTGACAGCAAATTTCAACACTATAACTTCTGCTGGATTTAGGGAAGTAAGAACAGCATGAGTCCTAAAGTCAGGCTAGGATCCAGCCCAGGAAGATTGGATTAGATCAAGAAGGAAGTGGATGATGGTGGGAATTGAAAGGGGTGAGGAATAGAAAGTATTAAAAGTGTCAGTATCAATAATGATGATGATAATAATCAAAACTTACTGGTCTTGGCTGGGTAGCTCAGTTGATTAGAACATCGTCCTGATACACCAAGGGTGTAGCTTTGATCCCCAGTCAGGGCACATATAAGAATCAACCAATGAATTTATAAGTAAGTGGAACAACAAGTTGATGTTTCTTTCTCGCTCTTCCTTCCTCTCTCCCTAAAATCAATAATAATAAAAAAAAGAAACTCATATGCTTAGTACATTGTATTCCTAAGAATCCAAAACATCAAAACATATTTTTTTAAAAAGTTATCATATTTTTAAAATACATATCTGCAACTTCCAAAAAATGGCCTGAATGCTGACAAGAAATTATTTTATTTCCCTGATTGTCCCGTAGGCATTTGCTAAACAATTTCATAAGACATTGAATTTCCCTAGAGATATTTAAAAAAGAAAAAAAAAAACCTATTCTACTCATCAGACAAAATCATTTAAAATTACAGGAATTTTTCACATGAGGTACTTTATGTGCTTTTTCATGATGATACAAACTGAAGGATATTGAACCCATGGCCTTATTTTCAATGCTTATTTAAAAAGTATTTAGCCGGAGGGTGATGAACTTAGTGGTGAGGTTTCTGGAAGTCATAAACCTCTGCCTCTGTGTTATCAGCCTCTGCCTATCTAATGGCAGAATTCACCCACCACAGTAACGTTGTGGTCCATTAGCCACACTCACACTCATAGGGTTCCGTACTAACTAGGGATGTCTGGAGGCGGGGGTGGGAGAAGGTTGACCAAGCTAGGAATTCCAGGAAATTTTTTTAAAAAATAATACTTTAAATGCCTATTGATTCAACCAACATTTTATAGACACCAAATTTCTGGCATATTCTTCATAGTGTTCTAAGGATTAAAGATATGCTTTCTCAATCTTGCCATTGAGTAACTGGTACTCTGGTTGGAGAATTATAGCCAATAGAGCAAATACTATAAAACTATAGCACGCTCCACATCAACCTGCGAAAGTACTTCCAAAGAACAAAATGTTTGCCTGGCTGGTGTGGCTCAGTGGTTGAGCATCGACCTATGAACCAGGAGGCCATGGTTTGATTCCCGGTCAGGACACATGCCCGGGTTGCCAGCTCGATCCCCAGTGGGGTGATGTGCAGGAGTCAGCCAATCAATGATTCTCATAATTGATGTTGCTATCTCTCTCCTTCTCCTTTCCTCTCTGAAATCAATAAAAATATACATATATTTTTAAACTCTTTTATTTTTCTTATTAATCTGTCTTTATCAGTTTGATTGAGGGCCCCAGTCATTGAACCTAGGACAGTAGAGGGAAACTGATTGTTCCTCCACTACACTAACTAGCTCCTTGGTGAGGGCCAGTGCTGCTGGTCCCCTAGCCTCACTGAATAGTGAAGTCCTATATGCTACCTACAAATGAGTAATCTAGCAACAAATACCTCAAAACCAGGGCACTATGTATAGGACAGTAATTCTTACTTTGTGACAAATATTGTACTAAGCACATCAGGGACCTTTTCTCATGTAATCCTCTCCACAACCTAGTAAATATTATTTCATAAATTTAATAATGTGAAGATGAGGAAATTGAGACTTAGAAAAGCTATGTAGCTTATGCAAGGTCCCACAGCTGGTAGATCTGCCTAACTCTAAGACTTATTCACCCTACATAACTTCAACTTTGTACCCTTTAACCAATACCTCCCATTTCCTTCACCTCCACGCCCCTGGCAACCACCATTCTACTCTCTGCTTCTGTAAATATGACTCTACATATAAGTGAGATCATGAATTTTTTTCTCTGTGTGTGTCTGGCTTATTTTACTTAGTGTAATATTCTCCAGGTTCATCTATCCATGTTGTTACAAATGGCAAGATTTCGTTCTTTGTTAAGGCTAAAGGTATATAGCAATAGCTTTATTCCTTCATCCATCAACAGACACTCAAGTTGTTTTTATATCTTGGTATTGTGAATAATGCTGCAATAACATGGGAGTGCCGGTATATATCTCTTTGAAGTACTGATTTAATTTCCTTGCAAAAAATACCCAGAACATGGATTGCTGAATCATATGGTAGTTGTATTTTTAGTTTTGGGGGGAACCTCTGTACTGTTCCCCATAATAGCTGTACCAATTTACATTCCCATCAACAGTGTACAAGGGTTCCAAAAAGCAGTAGGTCTTGAGGCAGACAAATCAGGGCTTAACCCTGGGTTCTTCCTGCTCCAGGCTGTGTGAACTAAGTCATTTCACCTTTCTGAATTTTAGTTTCCTTGTGTGTGTAACTGCAGAACCAGCTCAAGATGATCCTATCTTGTTTGGCGAGATACTAAGTTGCTTTTCAGAAACAACAGACCAAAACTGCAAGTCATGCAGCCAAGCTTGCACAGAGGAGAGACCTTTGACCTCCAGCTGCACTAAAGTCTCACCCACCTCCCCCTCCATGGAGCCAAAGGCCTGGGACATAACCGGAAGTTGAACAATGGAGCCTTTTTGGAAGCAGAGAGCGGTTGCCCAGGAAGATCCTGTGGGGAAGCCCTTACCATCATCAGTAGCCAAACTTCAAGGCCCTCCCATTAAACCTGTTCAGCCAGCACTTCCACCTACCTGTTCCCTCCATACCCTTAAAAACCCACTCTGCACCCTGAGTCAGGGGGTTTGGGCCTTTGAGCATTAGCTTCCCAGTCTCATAATAAAATAGCCAATCTTTCAGGCTGCTGTCTGTGGACTAGCCCACCCTGTCTCACTGCTGCACTAATAAGCTCACTTAAACAACAAATAAAAATAAATAAAATAGCTAATCTTTCTCCACTGCAATTCTTGTTAAGTGGTTGGCTCTGCTAGTGCTGGGAGGGAAAACTCTTTCTGTTCTGTCACATGTGTAAAAGAAATTTTCATCGTAGGATTTGAAGATTCGATGACAAACCCTTTGTATAGTGCCTAGCAAAATGTCAACCATGTACAAGTTATTACAATTATTTGGGGGGGGGGATGGGGGAGGGTGCTCCCTTTCCTGATTTCCATTCAGTTTTGAATTTGGTAACTTTGCCCCTGGCTGGTTTCACTCAGCTGATAGAGCATCGCCTGCAGACTGAAGGGTCCCAGGTTCGATTCTGGTCAAGGGCATATGCCTGGGTTGTGGGCTCGATCCCCAGTAGGGTGCGTGCAGGAAGCAGCCGATCAATAATTCTCTCTCATCATTGATGTTTCTATCTCTCTCTCCTTCTCCCTTCCTCCCTGAAATCAATTTTTTTAAAAAAAAAAATGTATGCTTTAAAACAAAACAAAATTAAAAAGTAACTAGTACTTTGGTATGTGAAGCCAAATGCTTCTAAAAGGGTGTGGGAGCAATGTACTCCACCATATTCTAACTCTCTGCTTTAATGTTGTCACTGATAAAAATGGAGTAATCACTTCTTGCTACTTTGTTGAGAGGGCCAAGATGAGGTTGAATGTGATGCTGTTTAAGATCCACTCTGAGCATTTAAAGGTAGTTTCCATGTAAACAGCCAGTCGTGGAGATCAAGTCACTGCTGCTCAAAGGAGAATGCTCTGACATCTATTCTTACTCTAAAGCATTAAGTACTGAAATTTGCAGCGAGGTTAAGTTCCAAAGAGCCTCTTCTTTATGATGCAGTAGGCAATTTAGTTCGTGCAAAGATTCAGGCAATTTTTCAGGAATGTGCTGCTTTGGGCTACAGATGCTGAGCACATGAATCAAATTAACTCCCATAGTAAAACATTAATCTATTCCCCTGGTGCTTTTCCTAAAAGTATTTAAAAAGAACTCACTTAAGAATTGTTGCTAGGAGATTCTGGAGACCAACTCTAAGAAACAAAACTCAACTTCTAATCATCTGGGTAATGTCAAAGCTTTATTTAAATATGATATTCAGCCCTGAAAGGTTTAGTATCTATTCATCTTCATAAAAAGTAACACCTAGATTCTGAGCCCCTGGACAAAATTCTCTCAGTGCCTGTGTGTAGTTATCTGTATTATATATACCTTCCAAAAGATTTACTTGAACCAAGAATAGATTTTTCAAGTGGAGAAATCACAAGCCAGGAACAAAATCATAAAAAAAGCAGGGGTTAGCAGGGTAGGTTTTAGAGGCAGTAAAGTGAGGAGGAATGAAAAATACATTTTATGCAAGAATATTAAGTGCCTTGACATGTGTCAAGTTTTTGAGAAAAATTAAACTAAGGGGAGACTTCATAAAATGTATATATCCCCGTGGCTTTTTAAGAATCACTTAATTATTGACCTCTCTTCATTAGCCTTGGTAGCCCCAAAGAGTTTTCTTCAGCAAACTTTTCAACTTCAAAATCCAAGATCATGTTTGATCAAATTGATAAACAGTCATCCACAAAATCATGACTCAACAGTGTTTTTATTGTGTTAAAGGATTTTTTCCAGCTGTAGGCTAATGTAAATATTCTGAGCGCATTTGAGGTGGGCTAGGCCAGCGGTCAGCAAACTCATTAGTCAACGGAGCCAAATATCAACAGTACAATGACTGAAATTTCTTTTGAGAGCCAAATTTTTTAAACTTAAACTATATAGGTAGGTACATTGTTATTAACTTAATTAGGGTACTTCTAAGCTGGCCTTTGCTAAAAACGTGGTATTTTGTGGAAGAGCCACACTCAAGGGGCCAAAGAGCCGCATGTGGCTCTCGAGCCGCTTTTTGCCGACCACTGGAGACTAAAGCTATGCGGTTCGACAGGCTAGGTATACTTAACGCATCTTTGACTTATAATATTTTTAACTTATGCTGGGTTTATTGGAACGTGACCTCATCCTACTGATGATGAAAGAAAAATAAAATGGAATAAGTATTGCTAAGAGAATCACTTAAAATAGAGTCGGGAAGCTACTAGGCAAGTGGGGCCTGTGCACAGCTTGTACCTCAGTTCTTAGAGTTGCTATTAAGTGGCTAAACCTATTGCTAAACTCATTTCAAGCCATAAACACCTGGAACAGCAACTGCTGTGTGGGCACTTGAGGACTTGACCTCTTCCTTGTAGCATTTGCCTTCCTCATTTGCATATTGGAAGTAACCAATCCTTATTAACCTAGCCAGTAAAACACCATTTGCATAAAATTACACTTATGGTTTTTGTCTGTATAATTCTGCTTTCCTTTGTTCTCTCCAGTGTAATTTGGGTAGCTACCTGAATCTGCAATTCCTGGGTTGCAACTCTTTTGCTCAAAAAGGTGCTTTTTATTCTTTTTTTTTTTTTTTACAGCCTAAGCTGTTTTGATTGCCCGTAAACTAAGGAGTATCTAAATTTTATTGCCATTCCAATCTTACTGTGGCAGTCTCATTATCGATGTTTCACTCCTCCTTCATTGTCTAGCATTCATTAGGTTTAGATGGCATTGTAGCAGTCAGACAAAAAATGGGACCAATTCTTGGTGAGTTATGATGCCTGACTCATAGGGAAATTGGCTGTAACACTATTTTGAATCTTCAACTGAGATTTTGAATGTGTCTCTCCTACATAAAAGAGTTCCAGACCTAACAGCCCTTGTTTTATTCCATCTGACATTAGGACGACACAAAAGAACAGTAACATGCAAAATAATACCTCAGAAATACTCTTGACGACAATGTCTAGTTAGAATGAGATGCATGAATGAGTTAACCTCAGGGATTAACCTCTGTGGAGAAAAGCACAGAGTCTCTTGAAACTTCATACTAAAGTAAATGTTTCAATTTACCCCTAGCAAGTAAATGTGACAGAAAATCCAGCAAGTGATAGAGAAATTTTCTCTCGGCCTGACCGAGGTGAAAAGACACCGAGTATTTTGAAACTCAGCATCGCAGAAGCAGCAGCATGTTGGTCCTCTGCTTCATATGGCGGGTTGCTGTCATCTAAAACCTGCGAGGAAGGCTTTTTCCCCGGACCGAAAAAAAGAAAAAAAAAAATGTGAGGCACAGCGGAATGTTGGGTAATTAGGAGGAGGAGACAGAAATAAAGGAGTTGCTTGAAATTTCTGAAAGTCATTAAGATTTTGAACCAGAAAATTCCAAATGCCAATTTGTTTTTTTTTTCTAAAATTGTTCCTTTTCATCCCAGACGGTTAACCCAGGGTTTATTTTACGAAGTTTTACTTTATGGCGGTCTTTCACAGTATGTGCTATTAAGTAGGTTTTATTTGACTTAACACCAGCACCGATTTTTATTTTAGTGATTGCATTTGCAGCTTAAACCTTGCTAATCACCAGTATCTATCATTACAGATTTTTATTTGCTAAAACCACAACCAAATGTGCCCCTTTATTTTCTCAGCTTTACCCCAGAATGCCAAGTGAACAAAAACCCAAACCTCTGCTGCCATCCAGTGGTTGCTCTGAATTTTTTCAAATAAAACATCTCTGCTACAGGACTTTCTGACTAGCATTTTAAAAGGATCTTTTTTTTTCTTAAATTGCTAGAAAGTCTTAGATATTTTCATCTGAAACAACTAGAGATAAAAACTTTAAAAAAATAAACTATACATTCTATTATATGTACCTTATCAATAATGTCGTTTTTACCATAGCAACAAAACAATGAAAACAGTAACAGCCTATTCCCATCTTACTGTGTTTGACGTGACTATGTTCACTTTTTATTATGAAATAGAGATTCACATGAGGTTTAAAAAAATCTATTCCCACGAAGAAACTGCCAAACTCTTTTCAGCGTGGCTGTGTACCCTTTTAGTTTCCCACCAGGAATGTATGAGAAATTCAGTTCCTCAACATTCTTACCAGCATGTGGTCTTATCACTGGCTTTTATGTTAGCCATTCTGACAAGTGATATCTCACTATTTTAGCATGTATTTCCCTAATGGCTAATAATGCTGCACTTTTTTCTTCCATGCAATTATTTGCTACCCACATCTTCTCCTTTGGAAATAGCTCTTTATATCTTTTGCCCATTTTCTAATTTTTTTATACTATTGTGTCTTGAGAGTTCTTTATGTATCCTAGAGCTGTATAACAAATCAACAGGGTCTTTAAAATTACTTCCATGGTGACTTTTTTAATTAAATATCTCTTTTGTTTTTGTTTTGTTAATCCAAGGATATTATTCCGTTGATTTTTAGAGAAAGTGGAAGGGAGGGAAAGAGACAGAGAGGGAGAAATATCAATGTGAGAGAGACACATCAATTGGTTGCCTCTGGCATGCAACCAAGGTAAGTGCCCTTGACTGGAATCAAACCTGGGGCCCTTCAGTCCACAGGCGGACGCTTTATCCACTGAGCCAAACCAGCAGGAGTGATTTCCATGGTTTAAATCCTGGACAGGCCCTTATTGGCTATAGGAACTTGGGGCACTAGCTACTAACCATTTCAATTTCTGCATTTTTTAATCTCCAAAATAGAAGTAGTAATCCACTTATTACCTTATTTCACTGTGAGGCTGAGTTGATAAATTTAAAACACTGAGAACAATGTTTGACATATTAAGAATACAATAGATGTCAGCTATCATTAATCAAATCTGATATAAAAAGTCTGATAATTCCAGTGACAGGTTGAGTCAAATCTATCTTCCTTCCCCCAAAATCTGTCTTTTAAGGTAAAGAACATTTATCCTAAATCTTGAACAAGTGCCCTATTCTGTGTCGTTCTTACTGTAAAGTAAGATTGTTGTGAGGGACAAATGAGCTAAAGTCTTAGGGACAGTGCTCAGTTACATAGTAAATGTTCCTTTAATAAATAATACTTTTCTGAAATTTAAAATACAATTTATCATATTTTACCATTATCAACAATAGCAAGTGTTTCAGGAGCCCTAAAGTAGATATAAAGTATTGTGTTAGCTACCAGGGTTAAAACGCAATTACGGCAGCCCTTAAGCCAGATGGGATCTCAGAGTCTACAAGCAAAATTAGGCCATTCAGACAGAAAAGGAGGGAAGCTATCGCTCGCAGAGGCTTTCAACGCCAACCATTCTGTTGACCCGGTTTTTAAAGATGGGGACATCATTGAGCAATGCATGAAAATTAGGTTTTATCTGTTATTCTATGAGGGGGAAAAAAATTACAGATTAAGGAAACCTTTTGCTACAGAACAGCAGAGTTTGATCAACTTAATTATCATACAGAAGCACTGATTGTTGACAAAGAATCAGTCATGTGGTGCATGAAGGCACTGTGGCTACTTGTCTCTTATAAAGATAATGATCAAATTTATAATATCATTTGTTTAATATATCATTATTTTGAAAGAAAAGTAGAACAGATTGCTTGTCTACTAAGTTCCCAAAGTCTCTCGTAACATCCCAGGGTGAGCCAAATCACTGGCCCCCACACCACTGCTCCTCTTGACAACTCACCAATTTTCAGCGTATAAGTAATCACCTTGCTGATTCAGCCCTTTTCACCTACAGTAAATATCTCCCTTGTCCAGAGAAGCAAGATGACTCAAAGAAGCCAAGTGAACCCACTATAAGCAAAGCCAAAGGCCACACAAGGAAGTAGTCACTGGAGCAAAACCATAGTGGCTTAGAAGGCTTAAGGTTTTTTAAAAAAATGCTGTTCATATTTGGGCAATTAGTAAATAGATTCAACTTGAAAATCCAAGTCTCCTCTCGACTTCATGATATCACTCTCTCCATTCCATTCTATTAATTTTTTTAAAATAATAACAATAGTGTACTCATTTTTCTATGGATTACTTTGCTGTCTAGTTAATATTTTGATAACAATAAATCTTAGAATTATGAGATTTATTTATTTATTTATTTGTTTGTTTATTTATTTATTTATTTATTTTTAGGAGCATGTCCCTGTTTTTTCAAAAGAGAGAGTCCTAATAACATAGCCAAGACCCGAATGGCTCAGTGAAGCTGAAACATTCCTGGCATGGGAGCAGGAAAGGGAATTTCCTCACTGCACAGTGCACACCCTGACCCCTTCTGAAACTTTCTGGGAATGACCTAAAATGCCTGTGCATCTGAGTGTTTCTCTTTTTTCCTTCACACCTAAATATAGTCGACTGTTAGGAAATGTGATCATAACCAATTTGAAGGAAGGAAGGATGTAGGAACTGGGCCCAAGATTGCTGTTACCCTGTAGAAATGAAGGGGTATTGTTCATTCTTGGTATTTTGGGGGGAAAAAAAAAAAAAGTCCGTGCAAAGCTTTACAGTGAACAAAGTATTCTCATGTACAATATTTACATTAACTCTCACAACCTAAAAACAAAGGACAAAAACATATATGCACCAGAAAATTAGATAGATATATATACTACAACTTTTGTTTTGGTTTTGTTTTCTAGAAAGCTCTGGATAATCTTTGAATTGTCATTCTCTCCCTTGGTCTTTCTTTCTCTCAGGTAATACATGAAATGATTTTATGCATGCAAGAAACAAAACAACAAAAAAAGAGGAGAATTATATCAAAGTTAATTGAACAGATCCACTCAAACAAATAGCAACCTGCAGAACAAAGTAAAGTTTGTTCTACAATCTTATAACTCACAGTTAGCACTGAAATGTTAGGCCAGGGGTCCTCAAACTTTTTAAACAGGGGGCCAGTTCACTGTCCCTCAGACCTTTGGAGGGCCGGACTATAGTTTAAAAAAAAAAAACTATGAACAAATTTCTATGCACACAGCACATATCTTATTTTGAAGTAAAAAAACAAAACGGGAACAAATACAATATTTGTATTTGCATGTGGCCCGTGGGCCGTAGTTTGAGGACCCCTGTGTTAGGCAAACAATATAGAAATCTATATTCTTGATCTGCTAGAATGAATAGTTCTACCTTCCTGAAAGTGATTACAGTGCCTGAAGAACTTAGCTATAATTCATAACTCTTTTTCTGTAGGTATAGAATAATATCACATATCTCTGTGATAAAATCAACACTAATAAAAGAGAAAAATGGTAATTGGCGTACGAGCTACCCTTTTCATTGGCTAATCAGGGCTATATGCAAATTAACTGCCAACTAAGATTGGCAGTTAACTGCCAACAAGATGGCGGTTAATTTGCATATGTAGGCACAATGCAGGGAGGCGAAAGGGAAAGCAGGAAGAAGCCCCCTGCCACTGACAGTGATCGGAAACCCAGGGAGGAGCTAAGAGCTGGGGGGCAGGGCAAAGGCGGCCACGGGTGCCTTTTCCGCCCTGGCCAGTGATAGCAGGAAGTAGGGGTGGAGCCAGCGATGGGAGCTGGGCACGGTCGAAGCTGGCAGTCCCAGGAGCTAGGGGTCCCTTGCCTGGGCCTAAAGTGAAGCTTACGATCGTGGGGCCGCTGCAGCTGCGGGTCCCCGCTGCCCGGGCCGGACGCCTCAGCCAGAGGCGACAGGCCTGGGCGAGGGGCGATGCTGCGATTGGAGGGTGATGGGGGTTAACGCCTGAGGGCTCCCAGTATGTGAGAGGGGGCAGGCTGGGCTGAGGGACACTCCCCCCCCCACACACACACCCAGTGCACGAATTTCGTGCACCGGGCCCCTAGTATAGTAATAAATGGTGTCAAGAAAATGGGAAATAGAGCATTAGATATCTTAAGAAGAGAAAGAGCAAGTAGTTTGGAAATGTCAGGAAGATCCAGGAGAATATAGTACTTAAACTCTGTATTGAGGATGGGTATAATTTGGATAGTTCAACGGAGAGGAATAAGCAAGATGGTTCAAGAAAAGGAGAAAGCATGTATGGAACACTGCTAGTAACCCAGGCATGTGCCTGGACCAGGAATCAAACTGTGACTTCTTGGTTCATAGGTTGACACTCAACCGCTGAGCCATGCTGGCCTGGCAAGGACTTTACATTTTATTTATCCTTTTGAAAATGGGATATCGTTGGTGGCTTTCAATAAGAAAGTGACATAATTAAAGGTATAGTTTGGGAAAATTAACCTAACACTGGCATACAGGCTAACTTAGGAAGGGGCTAAACTGGAGACAGAAAGACTATTTAAGAGGCTATAGCAAGGAATCTCCCCTGTAGAGGACAGCGGCTGACCTTCAGCCATGGGAGGGAAGGACAAATGTACCACACTGATCATGACTATCACCTATTGAGCACTTTGAACGTCCCGGCCACTGTACAATTCCTTCTCCCAAAGAAGCTTGAAAGGAAGGCCAAGGAGAAAAAACATTTACCATATTTGTCCTGGCCTTGAAGCAAATTCCAGAGGAAACTTGCATTTCCTGGGAAACTATGCTGCTCATACTCCCTCTGTTGAGGCTGGTCCCTTCTCTGAATAACTCAAAGAAATGCTTCTTAGAAATTTTAAAAATAAAAATCATGGTGAGCATCTCACTGTAAATATATTGAGAAAAGAATGTCCACAGAAATTTCTAGGTGACCTTACATTTCAGTACTCAGACCGTGGCTCTCAGATTATTCACACTCGATGTATACAGGCTTTTATGATTTGTCTCTGTTCCTAAGGAGAAGGTGAAGCCTCCGGAATGCAAGCAGCCTATCCCAGGTCAAGCTAGCAGGTGATAGCTATTTGAACAAAATTGTCATCTTGTCAATGAGAGAGAGAGAGAGAGAGAGAGAGAGAGAGAGAGAGAGAGAGAAAACACTTGACTTTATTGTTAAAGCTGCCAAGAACAACATAAATGTAGATTATAACTTCAAAAATATCTGTGTGAGAAGCATGGTAAAAAAAAATAGTTCTATGAGGTATCTCATACAGAATATAGTGTATTCATGACCTCTGGTAGAGTAACTTTATTTTTCTATTGTGAAGACCATGTATGTGAGAGTAATAAATTCACAGGGATGTATTTAGTTTAGGAAAAGTCAAGGCTGAGTTAGCACAGGTGAACAAAGAGCTGGGATATTATTAGTTTAAACTGAGGGATTTAAACTGAAGAATTTCATTAGATGTTAAAAATAACTGCTCACTAATGGAGCCTACTTTAAAATATTTTGAACTCGCCCCGCTGAGTGTGGCTCAGTGGTTGAGTGTCGATCTATGAACCAGGAGGTTACGGTTTGATTCCGGGTCAAGGCACATGCCCAGGTTGTAGGCTCAATCCGAAGTAGGGGAGCATGCAGGAGGCAACCAATAAATTTTTCTTTCTCATCATTGATGTTTCTCTCTCTCTCCCCCTCTCCCTCCTCTGAAATCAATAAAAATATATTTTTTAGAAAAACATTGTGAACGCTTTCTTGGTGTCTTTATAAATTGGTGTAACTTGTGTGCCATATTCGAGTTCATCTGACCCTTGGTGATCTACATAGACCTGGATTGAACCCCATATTTCCATTTGCTGCAGAAGTCCAAAGGTATTCCATGACTGTTGGCTAATTTCTGCACAGTTGACTATCTCATGGCTTCTTCTGCTTCTTGGGTTCTTATTCCACACACGCTATTAGGTGCTGCCTCATGTTGATCTGGATATAAAACAGTTCCTTTAGCGTGTTCTTCAAAATTTGAACCAAAGCATTTATAGCATATGTGATTCAACTGATGATTGCAGAGGTGAAGAGGCAAAATCACATGACTTATTATAGTGTCCTGTTGCCCAGGTTCATTTTTTACCACTCACCTCCGGAAATTTCTCTCTTGGCTCTTTCTCTGCAGCACCTGCTTTTCTGTTTTGCTGGCTTGTCTCTCCTCTTCTGCTCCCCCTATTTTACTCCACTCTTCTCCACCCAGCCCTTCTCAGTAGCAAACAACACATTCCTTTTCTCACCTCATGCATAGCATCTTCCCCTTCCTCTGCAGTCACTAACTGATACACTCCCAGCACTTATTAACCTCTTTTCTGAACAGAAATCGCTCACAGAGGAGACCTCTGGACCAAATGTTGGGATAATATTTTCTAACTCTGTTACATTATGTCTGTATTTGAATGAGATAAGTCTTGTGTGGTCATGTTGGAAACCATTAGGATGGAACAAATAACTTCTCACAAGTTTACACCATGTAATCTTTAGCAAGTGCAAGGGAAGAAAAACTTTACCCTCTTAGCCTCAGTGACTGGAAACCTATTAATTAAACAAACAAAAGACAGATTAAGAAAAAAGGCTTAGAATTTTTATTGGCGTTAGTACTTTTACGTGCATGGGGAGCTTCACAGAGAAGTGAAAACCCCAAAGAAGCAGTAAGACTTAGGGGCTTATATACCTTTTTTTAAATATTTTTTTCATTGATTTCAGAGAGGGAGAGGGAGAAGGAGAGGGAGAGGGAGGGGGAGCGAGAGATTGAATCATCAATGATGAGAGAGAATCATTGATCAGCCACCTCCTGCATGATCAGGGGATGAGCCCGCAACCTGGGCATATGCCCTGACCATGAATTGAACCGTGACCTCCTGGTTCATAGGTTGATGCTCAACCACTGAGCCACACTGGCTGGGCTTATACACCAGTTAACAGGGGCCAATAAATTGTGGAGAAGTGACTAGACAAAGAAAAGGAGGTTTGGGCTTCTAATGCTAATAAATTATGTGAAAGTGACTAGAAAAAACATGGAGGAAACTAATGATAGATGAGAATTACCTCAGTAAGGTGTGTTTATGTAACTCATCTTGGTGCAAGCCCTCCATCTCTGGTGACAAGGGTTGCCCTCCTCACCCTGGAAAAGGAGAGGAGAAAATTGATGCCCTGCTTTTAGGTAGAAAGGGTAGGGCAAAGGGCTCTTTTTGCACTTGTTCTTTCTCAATTGCCTTCAGCTCAAAATTATCAATATGCCAAAGTGGCATTTTTGGGGTAGCATGTCCTAATCCCCGTCAAAAGCAAATGCGGCATCTTTATCCCCACTTTATAGATGAGGGCTCTAAGGTGTGAAATGTTAGGAAACTTCTCCATGATGACTTTGGAAGTAAGGGGTGAAACCTGTAAAAATGCTCAGTTCTATAGACCCCTACTCACACTTTTCACAGACTTTCTATGGCAACCAAGGATCAACACAATTTTCTGAACATCTATAATACATGCATTTGAAATTTGACTATATACTATTTTGTATTAGTTCTTGTGAGTCTTTTCTCCCTAACAGGACAGTGTTTCCAAGACCAACACTAATTAATGAATTTCTCTTCTATCCCCAATTTCTCTTCTATCTCTATCTATCTCTTCAAGATTAATAAAAGTAGCCATATTTATATTTAATATACACTTCTGGGTTTAATTAATAATAAGTTTTTTATGCTAACTTTATTTTTTTAATATATTTTTATTAATTTAAGAGAGGAAGGGAGAGGGAAAGAGAGAGAAACATCAGTGATGAGAGAGAATCATTCATTGACTGCCTCCTGCACATTCCCTACCAGGGATGGAGCCCATAACCCAACTGAGGCATGTGCCCTGACTGGAAATCCAACCATGACCTCCTGGTTCATAGGTCGATGCACAACCACTGAGCCACACCAGCTGGGTTATGCTAACTTTACACTTCCATATATATGAAAGGCTAATCTGCTAAGTGTCCGACCAATCACTATGATGCATACTGACCACCAGGGGGCAGATGCTCAATGAAGGAGCTGCTGAGCTGCAGTGACTTGGCAGGGGCAGTTCTTGGGTGATGCACCGAAACCAGAGAGGAGGGAGCCCAATATCTTGTGGGGCCATGAGATTCCACATTTGGCTATCGATTATGTTGTTGCTGGGGCACTGTCGGCCTTGAATCTGGTTTACTGCACACTTGCATTTGCCTTCCACACCCTGTAGGACAGCAACTTTGAAGAGTGCCCTCTCGCACTCCGGGACCCCTCGGGGATGTCAGAGAGCCAGTTTTGGCCCCATCCCCACAGGCCAGGCCGAGGGACCCCACTCACTCTACAGAAGCTGGGGAGGGATCATGAGAGGCCTGTCCGGCCCTTCTCATCAAGTCCCCACTGGCCACCTTCTAATTAATTTCCTTTCAATGTGCACAAATCCATGCACTGGATCACTAGTAGGTGAATAAGAGAATAAAACCACCTTATATAGATCTTAGAATAAAGGTGGCTTCGTTGATATCTTTAAACTGTCAGGAACCAAGATTAAAACAAGGTAAATAAACATTTCAGCAAAAAATTTAGAAACATCATCACTCAGGATTAACTAGTAGTAAAATGCTATGAAATGCAGTTTCATACACAGAAATCAGAAAATCCAATATTCCACCCTGACGGGTTTGGCTCAGTGGACAGAGCATCAGCCTGCAGACTGAATGGTCCCAGGTTCGATTCCGGTCAAGGGCGTGTACCTTGGTTGTGGGCACATCCCCAGTAGGGGGTTTGCAGGATGCAGCTGATCGATGTTGCTCTCTCATCGATGTTTCTAACTCTCTATCCCTCTCCCTTCTCTGTAAAAAAAAAAAAAAAAAAAAAAAAAATCAATAAAATATATTAAAAAAAGAAAAAGAAAATCCAATATTCCCCCTAGTGTGGTTTGCGGATTTCCCAGGAGTTATTTTTGCCAAGGTCCTACTTTGATCCTTCTGTCTGGAGCCTAGAGGATCTCAAAAAAAAAGCCATTTAATTAAACAGGATTTTAAAAACCAGTAGGGAAGAAAGAAGAAAAGAAAGAAAGAAAGAAAGAAAGAAAGAAAGAAAGAAAGAAAGAAAGAAAGAAAGAAAGAAAGAAAGAAAGAAAGAAAGAAAGAAAGAAAGAAAGAAAGAAAGAAAGAAAGAAAGAAAGAAAGAAAGAAAGAAAGAAAGAGAAAGAAAAAGGGAGAAAGGAAGGAAGAGAGAAAGGAAGAAGAAAGAGAAGGGAAGAAAACCAAGATTAAGATAACAACTATAAATAACCACTCTTGGTGGTATCTAACGCTGGGGGGCTTGGAGATTGTGGGGTATTTTTGGTTTGTTTTTGTTCTAATATTTCTCTCTCTCTCTCTCTCTCTTTGTCTGAGTAAAGGAAAACCATGGGGTAGTGTTTAAAAGAATAGTAAAAATGTTATATCACCAGTTAATTAGAACATTCTTTGGCTTTTATCATGCTTTATGTCCCTATATAATCTTAAAACTTTCTATTTCAGAGTTTATATATTACCATATACTTACTGGTTTAGACATCTTCCTCTACTAGACTATAATCTCCTAGCACAATTAATTGGTTTTTTTTAAATTGTGGAATAATGAATGAATAAGTCTCAACCCTATTTTAATTGAAATTACTGAAAGCAGTTCCTCAGTTCTCCTTTATAATTTATTCTAATATTCAACCAAAGTAGTTGGTTAAAAAGTCTGAATGAGGTGATATTGCATCATGGTTACTGGCATCGACTAGTATCTCCAAATGAAGGACGTCTGTCTGACAACCTTACCTTCATTGTGGGTGGGAAAGGGAGTTCCGTGGACAGTAACGTTACAGGATGATCTGATCATGAATTCCTAACTGGGCAGGTCATGGTGGGTAGTCGTGCTCCTGGCATATAATTTTTTAGTAAAAGGTTTATATTTATTTGCCTTAAGCCAGTGGTTCTCAACCTTCCTAATGCCACGACCCTTTAATACAGTTCCTCATGTTGTGGTGACCCCCAATTTCATTGTTACAAATGGAACATAATTAAAGCATAGTGATTAATCACAAAAACAATATGTAATTATATATGTGTTTTCCGATGGTCTTAGGCGACCCCTGTGAAAGGGTCATTCAACCCCCAAAGGCATCTCGACCCACAGGTTGAGAACCGCTGCCTTAAGCAAACTTTGTTCATTGTTTCTGTGTATCTAGGTTAACTCACCTTTGGGGTAACCACCCTCAAGAGAGACCATAATCTTGTTAACTATCCTGTAACCCAATTCCTTCCGCTCTCTTCCATGTAATCTTCCTTGGCTTCCCTTGCTTAACTTCAGATGCATAAAAGCAGCAGCAAAACTGTTATTCTCCAGAGCAGTTGAGATCTAGCTCCCTGACTTATGTTGTCAGTTTGGCTCAGATAAAGTCATAAAAGTTCTCTACAAGTTCAGATGTTTCTTTATGTTGACACATTAAGTTTTATCAACTTATCCCCAAAGAATGTGACTCCCATTATTTAGTAATAGCTTCCCTCTAATATTCTGGTATATGCTTTCATAGCCACAAAAATTGTCTGTGATGGTTGGATCATTATTTTAATAACAATTCCTTAATATGTAGCCCACAGAAATAAAGTGAGTTGTCTAGTTCATCACTATGTTTTTGAAAATAATGCTCAGGTTTTCTAGAAAGAATATCTCTGGTGCAGCCAGGGTACCCAGAACATAGCTGATGACTCATAAAGATGTGTTGAATGAATAAATGAAGAAATTAAGAAAAAAAAAAGAATAAATGAACAAGTTAAAGCCACAACTGGTGTGAGTGCTAAAAATACACATACTTTTCATTCATTTAAGCCATCAGCCTTATCAGCTCTGAAACAGTGATAAGAATTAGTCAGAAGTTACTCAGAATCAACCCAAAATCTTTGACCAGTTATGCAGGAGAGAAACAGGTACTTCTTTCCTAAAACAAAGGTCAAAACATGAAGACCTAATAGCTGGACCTTATTTTTCCCCACTTTAACTAATGTAGCAGTTTTAAGTGCAGCCAGGTTCTTTAATTTTAACTCCAAGCTTCTTATCAGTGAACACTTGCCAATAAGTCTCCCTCATGGGAGAATTGCAGGTGTTAAGTCCCTTCAGAGGAGGAACGTACTTTCTCCATCATTCCGCAGGCCACCTAACAACACCTGGGCCGTTCAGATGCACCCTGGCATGTCTTGCAAACAAGATCACAAGGAGCTCTCTTATTCTCCACTAGGTTTCTGGGCTCAGTTACAAAGGCTTGCAGGGCAAGCGATGAAAACAGAAAGGCTGCTGACTAGGACATTCACACACACCTTCTTACAGCACAGGAGGCAGACGCACCCTCCAAATATCACCGCCTTTCTGAAAGGCTCAGCCATCACTCCCAGGTGATGCATCCTTCTGAGAGGACAACTGGGCAGAAACAAATGAGACCAAGATTCTGTTGTTGATTTTGTGTGTCATTGGGTTTGATTAACTCTCTTCTCCTCTCCAGGGTGTCTCCAGCAGGAGACAAACTGTTACACTCTTTCCTTCCCACACAGTCAATTTTATTGTGAGCCAAATTCCTACCTCTATTTATTTACGTATTTATGTATGCATGCATGTATGTATTTAAGAGATAGAGGATGGGAGCGAGAGGGGGAGGGGAGAAGGAGGGGTGGGGAGAGATACATCAATTTGTTCAACTTCTTTATGCCTTTATCGGTTGACTAGAGGCCTGTTGTATGAAGAGATTTGTGCAATAGGCTTTCCCTTCCCCTGGCTGCAGGCACCGGTTTTTCTCTAGCACCTGGGACCCAGGCCTTCGCTCCAGCCAGAGCCGCCTTCAGTCTTCCCTCCACCGCTTCGCGCCTATGTATGCAAATTAACTGCCATCTTTGTTGGGTTAATTTGCATACTCTCCTGATTGGCTGGTTAGCATAGCGAAGGTATGGTCAATTTCCATGTTCGCCTATTATTATGTAAGATTCCTGCACATTCCCTACCAGGGATCAAACCCACAACCCTGGCACACTGGGAGGACACTCCAATTAAATGAGCTACCTGGCCAAAGCCCCCACCTCTATTTTGAAATACAGAATGAGGCTGATAATTCTCCTGCTTTAGAATAACCATAGCTATAGTGATATAATAGGCAAGCATTTGGATAGCTCAGAGAAGACAAATTTATGATATCTGGTTAACAACTTCTGGCCATTGGGAGAGGCTAGGGAGTTCAAGTGTTGCAGGATGAGGTTCTGGCTGCTTTTGACACAGAAGGGAAGAGGATTCTTCAAAGCCTGCAGAGAGAAAAGTGTTGTATTCTATGACCTCAGTGGCCCATTACAGCAAATTGAGACATATGGGCAACACATCAGCACCTCGAGCAACTGGTCTCCAAATGTATCCTCTTCATAGATGCTGTGGCTCAAAATGCTTTAGTTTCATGTACTTCTTTAACAATAGATCCATTGTTATTATCTTGAAATGGAACATCAGAAACACATCGATTTTATGCATTTCACTTATCTGGAGTTCAAAGTATTGTAACAGTTCTGGTTCTTTTCCATAAGAAACTGCTACAGGTAGTCCCTGAGTTTTCCCCACATGAAGTAAGTTGAACAGTTATGGGTTTTGGAGATTTAGCTCATGAACTAAATGTCCACATTAACCATTGTGTCAAGTTGGAATTACATGCTATTGGAAGGTAAACGGCTATAATATAGTTCCAAGTGAACACTGAGTTTTCTCAAAAATCTGTCACTTTCAATGACAATGAAAATTACATTTAAGAAGTCACTCTGCTTCTGGTTTTGCAGATGTGGTTTTTATGTATAAAATAAATCTGTGGAAGTAATCAAGGGATATCAAATACTTGCTGATGAAGTAAAAAGGCAATCTAAAAATGATTAGTTGATTTTTTGTTAGATATAAAAAGGTTTCAACCTGCTATATTGGTAATTAAAATGATCTATTTTGCCTTTATTCTTTATTTCACTTCCTTGAGAGAAAAAAAGGCACATGATTCTCTCTGTGACAATACAATTACCAGTTGAAACTGTATTAAGCTTTTCAGATATTGAATCAAATTTGGTGCTTTGGTGCAATTATTTACTAAACAGTTTAACCCTAAACTACAGGAATAAGAAAACAACTGTAGTGAATCATTAGTAACAACAAAGCTATCCCCAATTCATCTACAAACAGCAAACAGCAGCTCCCATTTTGGGTAAACTCATATTATGTACTTTCACATGGAGTAAGCTAAATCCAGGCTTCTTATCAGTGAACACTTGCTAATAAGTCTCCCTCATGTTAATAATTATGGTTATTAACATATTAAGATTCTCAAGAGGAGAACTCACACCTTCTCCATCACTTTGCAGGCCACCTAACAACACCTCGGCCATTCAGATGACCATGGCATTTCTTGCAAACAAGATCATGAGAAGCTCTCTGGAGTAAAGTTACTTCTTCTCCTTTTTATCTTTTTAATGTTCATCTTAATAATTCAAGTCCAAGAAAGGGGAGAAGGTTATATAGTTTAGTAAAACAGGCCATTAAAACAGAGTCCAAACCCTGAGGTGGTGACAATGGAGTCTCCTTTGCTCAGTTCCTTCCCTTCACCCACACAGTCTTCTTTCATCTGAGAATAGAAATCAGATTTGAGAGAGAGAAAGAATTGAAATATCTGCTCCTATAAAGCAATGGAATTTTTGAACAGTAGATAGAAGTCACCTGGGAAATACATCCTTATTGTCAGAATCTTGGGGTCACATAAGAAGTTGTATAAAGGGGACTTAGTGGGACACATAGATAAAGTATGAGCAGAAAAACATATGGTAAGAACTTGAGAGGAATAGGCCTCCCTCTCAAATAATTACTGTTATTTTATGGGCACATGTGGACGAAAGAGCAATTATAACCTGATCTACTATGTGATAAAACCTGACAAAGTTGTCATGGATGCCAAGCTTTTCTATTACCATTATGGTGCTGAGTAGAAATATTTATTTCAAAAATATTTTTCAACTGTTTTAAATCCTGTGTGTAGAGAGAGAAAGAAAAAAAAAAAATGGAAAAAAAGAAATAGCAAACTAGGCCACTAGGGGGACATAGATTAACAAAACATAGTTTGTATACTTAGGCAATTCATAGTCTTCAGAGAAAAATATACAGAGAGATAAACTAAAATACAATGGGCCTTACCTGGTTTGGCTCAGTGGATAGAGTGTCAGCCTATGGACCGAAGGGTCCTGGATTTGATTTTGGTCAAGGGCACATGCCTCAGTTACAGGCTCCTCCCAGTCTGGGCCCTGGTCAGGGCTCATGCAGGATGCAACCAATCGATGTGTTTCTCTCACATCAATATTTCTCTCTTTCTTTCCCTCTCTCTCTTCCGGGCTCTCTAAAAAAATCAATGGAAAAATATCTTCAGGTAAGGAGTAAAAAATAATAATAAATAAGTAAATAAAATATAACATGGTAAAAGCTACTACAGAGATATGAACATAGTGCTGATGGAGGACAGGGCAAGTGTTTCTTGAGGGAGGTCAGAGTTCTCACAGCACTTAAGATGGATATTGAAGAAATAACAGCAATTTGCCAAAAAAGAAAGAAAAATGCAAATGTGGTATTCCACACCATGGGAAAGAACAGTCCAAAAGTCTGGCATTTATTTGCAGGAGGAGAAGCTCATGGAAAAGGAGCATCGGAGTCATGAGGAATGCAAATGCAGGAGACACTGCAAGGCCTGGAAGCAGCCAGAACAAAAAGGTTCTTCTAGCCAGTGAGGAAGTGGTCCTCCAGCTTTAATATGAATCATAATTTAAACTGAACAAGTGCCTTCGGCTCCTTGCGGGGATGAAAGCCAAACTTGTCAGAGAGGTTCTGGTCCAAAAGGAAAGAGGTTTATTCAGGTGCCAACCTGGGTGAATGGTGGCCTCCCATCCCAAAGACCAGTTCACCCTCCAGCACAAGCCCATAGTTCTTACAGATTTAGGGAAAGGAGGGCTTTCTTCCTCTATCCAATCACCCTGCTAACTTTGGCATGTTCATGCCCTATCCATTCATCTTTCTAGTCTTCGGCATGCTCAGTGTGAGAATCTCCCGCTGCATCATCTTGGCCAATGGGCGTGACTCCCCAGTGTTCCGTGGCTGTCTACAGTAACAGAATCACCTGGAGGAGGGCTTGTTGAAATCAAGATCACTGGACCAAAGAGTTGCTTTAAGTAGGTCTAGGATGGGGTCTAAGATTTTGCTTTGCCCCAAGTTCCAAGGAGTGCTAACCCTGCTGATGCAGGGATCACCCTGTGAGATACCCTGGTATAAGGTGTTCTGATTTCAGCCTCAGGGTACTAAGAGATCATAATGAGAGACAATAGAGAACTTTATGGGAGAGATATGAATATCATTGGCTTTGGCTTACAGTGTGAGATGTCACTAGAGTATAGACACCTGGTAACAACAGGAAAATCAATTGGGGTTTATTAAATATTCTAATTGTGATAGAACTGAGAGCTTCCTATCCTAGTAGAAAGTGAAAGGAAGAGGAATGGCTAAGAAATATTTCTTATGTATAAGCAGAAGAATTTGGCATCCTCTTGGATTTGAGAGTTGAGAAAAAAAAGTGAGAAATAACAGAGTCTTAGCCCAGGAGAGTAGGAACACAGGGCATTTACTAAATAGAAGATAAAATATTGAAGCAGATCTCAAGAAGGAGAATAGTATGGCTTCTATTTCCAGCAATATTCTTTATAGATAGTTTTAAAAACATCCTTGTACAATGTTGAATTAAAAAATAAATCCTTTTTAGGGCACTGCAAATACTCTGTGTGAATTATAATGATAGATATATGTCACTATACATTTGTCCAAACCATAGTATGTACAACACCAGGAGTGAACCCTCTGGTAAACTATGAACTTTGGGTGAGTGTGATGAGCCAATGTAGATTTATGCTTGGTTTAAAAAGTAATACTATTCTGGTGAGGATGTTGATAGCAAGGGAGGCTATGCTTGTGTGAGGGCAGCGGGCAATGGGAATTCTCTGTACTTCCCTCTTAATTTTGTTGTAAACCTAAAACTGTTCCAAAAAATAAAAATAAAGTCTTAACACAAATCTTTTATTTCAGAGTTCAGCTTTTTACTGAATGTGTTACAAAAGAGGTTTGGGTCAAAAAGGCCAGAGCCCATGTCATCATCAGACTCCTCAGATTCTCCTTCTTTTGCTTCTACTTTCTTCTCAGCTGGGGCAACAGCTGGGATGGAGCGGGGGAAGGGCAGAACTTCCTTCTGATGCAGGTCTACCAGCCCCTACATTACAGATGAGGCTCCAGATGTTGACATTGGCTAGAGCCTTTGCAACAGGCCTAGCCAGAAAAGTTCAACATTTACACAGGCTGCTTTAATGAGGACATTGATCTTACCTCCATCACCAGGCACCTCATTGTCATGCAGGAGGAGGGCTGAGTAGGTGCAGACTAGCTCCCAGATGGAAGCCGTGGTGTGGGTCTGCCAGGTACAGTGCTCGTCACGGGATGAAGTCTTAAAACAAATGTTTTTGACAAAGGAGTGGCATATAGTGTCAAATGGTACTCAGAGGTTATAGAGGATGCAGAACAAAAAGTTGTTTGGATTTGACCTACTTTTACCACTTTCTCAGTGAAGAGAAAAAAAGGAGCCCAACTGTAATCAATTGGGCAGCGCATGGGAGTTAAGAAAGTGGGCACACCACGTATGACTACTCTTAAGAAATGTGATAATGAAGGAAAGGAATGGTATAGGAATTGGATGGGTGGTTGGGTCAAGATAAATTGGTGATGGTTGTTTGAGGATAAGAAGGATTTTTAGCATGTTTGGAGGGATGCCAGTAGAAAGGAAATATCTAAAATTCTTGAAATTAGTTATAACTAACTGACAAAGGAAGGCCCATAAGATGGCAGAAAGCCAGCGAATGCTCCCTTTTCCACTCTCTTGCATGTCAATAGTAGCTAAATCGTTGTCATTAAGGACACTTTTTGAATGTGTGGGATGTGATTCTTGGTTTATAAGTTCAGTGAACTTCCTGCTTTATTTTATTTTATTTTATTTTATTTTATTTTATTTTATTTTATTTTATTTTATTTTATTTTATTTTTTAATCAATCTAACTTCAGTTTTTAAGCTCTATCCCACTGGGCCACTGTGAAACTTGTGAGTGTGGTGAAAGTGTGCCCCTGACCAACAGAGTTATGCTTTGAGTCTGGGTCACATGAAATGACATCCAGGGCTTATGACATCTGTAACCAGCCTCGCAACTACCAGAGTTATCCCTTGACGCTATGCATGGCTCCTTCAGATTTGGTGGATCTTTGGGGTGCTCACACCTCCTTAGGAACCTACTGTGACACCTCCTACGGTGCCCCTGCCGAGGATCTGCAGTGACTCTCCCCTTGGGAGCCCCAGCTTTTCAGGCACTGCCCTGAGCATGCAAATACCTCTGTTCACAGGACCCGCCAGTTCCTCCTCTCCCTCACCTTTGGGGACCCTCTGTGTGCTCTGGGGGAGCATTTGTTCCTTTATGTTTTTTCAAGGTACTCTATCCCTGTCTTCAAATTACAATCACCGGCCCCCCTTCCTGCTTCCTTCAAAACCTAAAGCCTCTGAAGGTTTGAGGCTTTGAAGAAATAAAAGAAGGATTTTCAAGCCAGTTCCAGTTTCTGTTCTGTGTGGAGGGGGAATACTCAGACACACACAGGCATACAAATACATCATGTGTCAGCATGGATACCATAGTTTTTGTATGTATTGGCTCATTTATTCCTCATATAACCACAGGAGAGAGACAGTATTATCTCCTTTTTATAAGAAAACAGAGGCTTAGGGATTCAACTGAAAAAATAATCTTATCAGCAAATCCATCCACCAACCTGTGCCTATTCATAAGATTTCTAAAGGTAGAATAATAGGGACCTCTACCTAGATCTATTGAACAAGGAGTTCACAAAGGTCTGCCATGTATGTATAGTTATATGGATTTCAAAGACATGGATTAGCCTTGTTTGCTATGGAAATATATAAAAATGAACTTTAACATGAATATAACATAAAATATTTATTTTAAAATTACTATATTAACGTTAGACTTTTTGAGGACAAGGTTAGTACTTCTGTCTTCCCCCAAAATGCCAACTACCTTTTCTATAAAGCGTAAATAATGAGTGGAAATGTATATCTCACCTATAAATAGATCAGGGCAGTCACTCCGAGAAGGCAGACCAAGTGTCCTGGGAAAGCAGGGTCCTTAAATCCCCTAGCCAGGAAATGTGCTTATCTTGAAACACTAGGACTTTCTTATTTTAGGGGCACTCTCAACTGTTACTGATCCATAGTCTAGTAGGGTAGACAGTCTGGTATCTACCCCAAGTAAAATCAGGGATAAAGTGGGAAAGCATAGAAGATTGCGATGACCCTTTAGAAAAGGAATTTGAAAATATGTATCAGATTTTTTAAAAAAATTGTTTTTTCTTTGACTCAATAAATTCCACTTCTGAACATATAAATAACCCTGATGGTTATTTGATGTGTCAATCTGGCTAAGCTACAGTTTCCAGTTACTCACAAGCACTTATTTAGGTGTTCCTGGGAAGGTATGTTTAGAGGTGATTAAAGTCCATTATCAAGTGACTGTAAGTAAAGGAGATTGTTTTAGGTGCTCTGTGGGGGCTTTCTTCAACCAGGCCTGAAGTGCAGCTGAGCCTTCCCAGGAGAAGAAATGCTGCTGGTGGAAGAGCAGCTTCAGCCTGTTCCAGAACGGTCCGGGCTGCTCTTCCTGGCTGCCTTCCCAACAGATTCCACACGTGCCCAGCTGGCCTCCAGAATCAGGTGAGTCAGTTCCTTGCAGGGAATCTCTTACTGTATATCTCCTACTAGTTCTGCTTCTCTGGCTGAATCCTGACTGATATTCTAAGACAAAGAAACAATCTGAAATGTGTGAAAATTTCATGTAGTGAGGTGTCCATGGGAGGCATTTTTATCACAGCAAACTTAAATGTGCAATATTACAGCATTAACTAAAGTTATCACAGCACAGTCCCTTGGTTTTTTTAAAAATATATTTTATTGAATTTTTAACAGAGAGGAAGGGAGAGGGATAGAGAGTTAGAAACATTGATGAGAGAGAAACATTGATCAGCTGCCTCCTGCACACCCCCTACTGGGGATGTGCCCCCCACCAAGGTACATGCCCTTGACCAGAATCGAACCTGGGACCCTTGATTCTGCAGTCCGATGCTCTATCTACTGAGCCAAACCAGTTAGGACCACTTGGATTTTTAATTACATGCATGAAATGTTGGTAATATTACAGGAAAAAAAATGTTGATTTTAAGTTCAAAATGCAGGATATAAACTATATAGTGTATGGTTACAGTTATGTAAAAATGCATTTTTAAAAGCCTAGAAGAGAACTTATAGTAAAAGAAGTCATCTTTGAGAGGTAGAAGTATTTATTTTATTTTTTTTAGTGTTTACTGTTGAGAGTATTACAGATGTCCCCTCTTTTCCCCCCCATTGCCTCCCTCCTCCCGGTTCAAGCCCCACCCCATTTCTTCACCACCCTAGTGTCTGTGTCCATAAGTAAGATCTTTAGTTAATCTCTTCCCACCCTTTTTACCCCTTCCCTCTGAGATTCATCAGTCTGTTCAATGCCTCTGATTCTGTTTTATTCGCCTGTTTATTTTGTTCACTAGATATTTTGTTCATTTATTTTTATTTTTAGATTCAATGTGATAGATAGGTATTTGTTGCCATTTTATTATTCATATTTTTTCTTTTCTTCTTCTTCTTCTTCTTCTTCTTCTTCTTCTTCTTCTTCTTCTTCTTCTTCTTCTTCTTCTTCTTCCTCAATAATACCCTTCAACATTTCATATAATACTGGTTTGCTGGTAATGAACTCCTTTAGCTTTTTCTTGTTTGTGAAGCTCTTTATCTGACCCTCAATTCTAAATGAGAGCTTTCCTGGGTAGAGTAATCTTGATTGTAGGCCCTTACTATTCATCACTTTGAATATTTCTTGCCACTTCTTTCTGGTCTGCAAAATTCCTGTTGAGAAATCAGTTGACAGTCATATGGATGCTCCCTTGTAGGTAACTAACTGCTTTTCTCTTGCTGCTTTTAAGATTCTCTCTTTGTCTTTAACCCTTGGCATTTTAATTATGATGTGTGTTAGTCTCTTTGGATTCCTCTTGTTTGGGACCCTCTGTGTTTCCTAGACTTGTAAGTCTATTTCTTTCACCAGGTAGATGAAGTTTTCTGTCATTATTCCTTCAAATAGGTTTTCGATTTCTTGCTCTCTCTCATCTCCTTCTGGAACTCCCATAATGCGAATGTTGATATGCTTGAAGTTGTCCCAGAGGCTCCTTACACTTCACACATTTGGACTTTTTTCTTTTTGCTCTTCTGATTGGATGGTTTTCTGCTTCCTCATATTCTAAATCATTGACTTGGTTCTTGGAATCCTCTACCCTATTGCTGAATCCCTGTAAATTGTACTTTATTTCAGTTAGTATATGATTAGTTTCTGACTGGTTCTTTTTCATGTCATTGAAATTCTCACTAAGATCCTTGAAAATCTCATTAAGTACCTTGAAGCTCTCATGAAGATCCTTGAGTAAACTTATAACCATGGTTTTGAACTCTGTATCCAGTAGTTTTCTTGCTTCCATTTCTTTCATTTGTGACATGTTTCTTTGTCTCCACATTTTGGCTGCTTCCCTGTGTTTATTTCCATATATTAGATAGAGCTACTATGTCTCCTGGAATTGGTAGAGTAGTCTTATGTAGTAGATGTCCTGTAGGGCCCAGTGGCTCAACCTCCCTAGTCACCTGAGTTGGGCACTCTAGGTGCACCCCTTTGTGGGCTGTGTACACAGTCTTATAGCTGAGCCTTGATTGCTGTTGTCATCTCTACGAGGAGTTGACCTCCCAGGCCAATTGGCTGTAAGGACCGGGTGCAACTACAATGGGAAAGCTGCTGCACAGGAGGGGAGGCCCCACTGTGAAGCAAGGCAGTGCCTGATCTTGGGCCTTTTATTGATTGGTTTGGGCATGCTGTCACCAGCTGCAGCTTGTTTGAGAAATTTTAGCAATGTCTGAAGCCTGAGCCAGGACAGGCCATTCATTTGGAAAAGCTGTTGCAAACATCTTGGGAGGGGCTGCCAATTGGATGGGGCAGGGTCTCAAGGAATCCCCAGAGTGGAGCTAACAGTGTGCTCCAGGTTGATTGAGACTCAGCTATGGCTGGCAGTCAGTCCTGTGACAGGGGAGGTCCTGGCACAGGAACAATGACCTGTATAAGCACCCCTGTCTGGGAGAAAGTCACCCCTGGGTTTCTGCCCCAATGCCAGACAATCCAGTCCCTCCCTGTATGTGTCTGGTTCCCCAGAGCTACCTGGAGCTCAGAGGTATTGAGTCCGAGTGTTTTTGTGTGCCGGCCCTTTAAAAGGAACAGCTGGATCTCCAGCAGCCTCCTTGTCTCTTAGCTACAATCCCCGCTGGTTTTTATAGCCTGTAGTTATGGGGACTTCTCTTCCAAGTTCTGAAACCCAGGGCTGGGGTCTGGTGTGGGGCTTGGACCCCCTTGTTCCTTACAGACGGCCTCCACAGAGATGATCTCCCTCCCAATTAAAGAAGTGACACATATGGATGCCGGTCCAGCTCATTCGGCACCTCTGCCCCTCCTACCAATCTTAATGTAATTTCTTCTTTACTTTTCTAGTTGTAGGACTTCTATTCAGCTAGCTTTCAGGTGGTTCTGAATGATGGTTGTTCAGTATTTTAGCTGTAATTTTAATGTGGTTGTGGGAAGAAGTGTTTACCTACTCCACTTTTTTGGTTCCTCATATTATATTTTAAAGTAAAAAAAAATAATTTTAATTTTTTTAAAAAATCTAGCTATTTATGTTAATACTGCACATTTCTTCAGAATTAAGAACATTTTCAAAGAGACATCATTTAAAAACTACTACTTTCAAATTCATTGGTGATTTTTCAAAGAAATCTTGTACTTTCATATTTTGTGCAATCATTCCTGCATAATACAAACACTTGAATAACTATTTTGCAAAACTAGTGAGCTACTTGACTCTAGAACCAATGGCATAAATGCCGTGGAGCCAGACATCACTGTAAAAGAACAAATGAGCACTCAGCATTTCCAAATGCTTTTGGTACTAAACCCTACCAACTTGCCTTTATTCCAGTCACATGTTTGATACTTACATAGAGCACTAGCAAATGTTTCCTGTAACTACCACAATCAATCAGAAAAATAAGGACATAAAAAGCACAGATAATTGTTGTGATTCAGTTTGGTGAACTGTTGCCTGAAATTAGATTTTAAGATTGACATTTTTCTATCAAAAAGACCTGTAATTTTAGTAGTTGTGGTAACAAGCATATATTTTAACATATTATTTGCTTCTATGCAAATAATAATAATAATAATAATAATAATAATAATAATAAACTGATGTTTCTCACAGCCCCATGCCTCTTTCACTCTCACCACTCCCAATCCTCCACCTGTGTGTGTTCTGGAAGCGCTATGCATATGTATCTGAACACATCTTCCCACTCTTAAGTTGTCTTTGAAAATCAATAGTTTTTCTCAAAAAAGGAGTAGATGGAATCAGGGCTATAAACCCATAAGATTATTTAAGTAGTTAAATCAATCTCATGTGTGTGTAGAAGCAAGGTATGAAATGAATTTTGTCTTCTGGGGTTTTCCCAATAAGTATAAAAAGTCAGTCCTCACTGCCACATTTACCATCTAACCTGCTATCATTTTTTTAAAAATTTTTAATTTTGGTAAAATACAAATAACACAAAACATACCATTTTAAGTATACAGTTCAATGGCATTAAGTTCATTCACATTGTTGTGCTACCATCACCATATTATCACTTCTTAAACATATTTTATACAGACATTTAAACAGACATTAAATTGAAAGCAAATACTCTGAGCAGAAAGCCTTGCTTTATATTATTTTCTGTTGTATGAGAATCCATATTTCCTCATATATCATGAATACCTTTATTGTGCAAGTATGTACATGCATCCATGGTAATATTGATATTTCAATAGGTCAATTTAAAAAATATGTATCTTAAAGGCACAAGAATGCAGAGACCAAATACAGGGTCAGTGGGTATCCTTTTCTGCTTGCCTTGTGTCTTTGGATCATGGAGAGACTCCAGATTTTCAGACTTGAAAGGAGTCAAACTTTGGAAGATTCTGAACTCATACAGCAGGGGTTAGGCTAGTAATGTCCTCAAATGCATGTGTGCCTCCCTCCCCCAGCACTCCTGGGGGTACCAGCTCCTTTGAAAAAACATCCTGGGGAGGCATGCTTTTTAGTCAGTAATCCTGAACTCTATGAGATCATAATCATAATTTCATACAGAAATTTTGGAAGAAGGCAATAAACTTTGGCAATGTGCTGTGGGCATATGAGCTTGTTAGAGAAAACATGTAGTGATCGTGAAGAGTTGATGACAATTCTGGATCCTCTTCTTTGAGGCATCTGTTTTCATTTATATTCAGTTGTTCATCTGCTATTCATTCTGGAAAGGTTTATTAGTAGCCTAGACATATTTAAGCAGTTGAATAGTTGAATCTACATTAAAAGTTAATATAGTCAATGGTAAGGAAAGATTAAGGCAGACTTCATTGTGTATGTGTATATATATGTGTGTGTGTGTGTATATATATATATATATATATATATATATATATATATATATATATATATATATATATTTCAATAGCAATCTCCCCTTTAATTGTAGCCTTATAACTTTTATTTATATTGAAACTCATTGTGAATAATAATGTTAGTTTCTGAGGCAAGAGACCATTCAGTTCTACGATTCTCAACCTAGAGTTCTTATGTCCTGTGCCACGGAATAAACGTGGGCTCTTACCTTGGAGCATCAGATAAACTTGCTCATGTGTAAAGCATTATTTTTTTATGTTAAGGCAAGTTTAAGCTTATTTTATCAAGTGGAATGCAAAATTTGTTTTTAAATAAAATACTTGCGCCACTTCAGGCTGCTAGGCTGCTGGAGCTACCCTTTGACTCTTCTCAACCACGTCTCATTCGCTCATTCTGTCTTAAACAGAACACCAAAGGCACAAGACATGAAAGAAAATATTTGGTAAATTGGACTTCATTTAAATGAAAAACGTTTGTTCTTTAAAAAAAAACACCATCAAGAAAATGGAAATGCAAGCCAAGAACTGTGAGAAAATCTGCACAACACATATGTCAGACAAAAAACTTGTATCCAGAATATATAAAGAACTCTTAAAATTTAATAATGAGAAGACAAACAACTCCAAAAATGCCAAACTGTTTCCCAAGGTGGCTGTACAATTCCTACCAGCAGCACATGAGCGTCTACTTGTTAACTGTGTGATATCTGGCAACTCAGAATATCGCTTTTTGATTCAGAAAAAAAATAGTAGAATGAAAAAATAGTCACAATGAAAGTCTTTCTAAGAAGCAATCTCTCTACCCTTTGAAAACTGACAGACCTTGTGACTTTCTTGACCAACAGAATGCACTGGAAACGAGGTGGTTGTGCTAGTTCCAAGCCTGGGCCTCAAGAGGTCTTGTGGGTTCCACTCTGGAGCTTTTGAAACTCGAGACGAGCAAGCCTTGCTAGTGGGCTAGAGGATGAGACACTTTGTGCAGAGGCCCTGTTGTCTCAGCTATGGCCTTTACAGACCAGTGAGGCTCCAGCTGACTCACCAGCTCATCACAAGTTGGTAGAACTCAGCCATGTCACCTAAACCTGGTCAAGACTAATGACTAGCCAAAGGATGCCTCTCCTCCAGGTCACTATCCACAGAATCATGAGTTCAATTCAGGGCTGATATTTTAAGCTACTAATTTTAGAGGTAGTTTATTAATCATAATAGATCATTGATATAGAAATCTCATTAGTAACATGAGATAACACATTATCTATCTAATGGGATTGTTAGATTTAAATGAGATAATATATGTATTCCACTCTCTGCCCAGTTAGAGTTAGTACTCAAATATGTTAGCAATGATTATTGTTGTTATTATTGTTAAAGATTGCCTTGGGGGGAGGAAGTGTTTCAAATGCCTGGCACTTCATGTGGCTAATGTATTATCTCATGGCCTATAAAACTTCCCACTTTGAAAAAATGTTGCCATCACCAGCTACACTGCTACATCCCTGCTACACGGGCCAAAAAGCACTGCTCCTGACAAGAAAGGTGGAGGCGCTTCTCCAGATGCTGGGTATTAAATGTAAATATGTTACTGATAATGAGAGGAAGAAGCTTTATTGTTCTTCTCCCTAGACATTGATCAGCTCATATTTTTTATCAAATTAAGTAAGTTTTTGTCTTGTGTGGTACCAAGTTAGACCAAATAGATGGGAGGGAAGTCAGGGAGGAGGAGAGTGTGGAAATAATATTTAGGAGACAGAGGTTCTAAGAGGACCACATAAAGCAAGCTTGAGCAAAATACCTTCTTGACTATTGTTTTTCACATTAGCTGGGTCTCAATTACCTTCAATTAAATGCTACTACAGACAGTGATGCTCATTTTAATATGGTATTTCAAATTTTATTCCAATACATCTTCTCTTCATGTTCCTGCAACCCAAAATATAAAACATATATTTCTAAAAACATTCTAAAAATATATATTCCTAAACTTATAACGGCTGATCAAATGCTAGTTTTTTTAACTCTTCCCTTTAATTTTTTTTGCATAATTTTCAAATTTTTTACCAAGTTTTTCTCAGCAGTGTATTCACTGTTACCCTAATAAGTGTTAATATAGTTCCTGTCTTTCCCCAAAAGAACTATAAAACTGCAAGGCTTTTAGGATTTAAAGCATGGATATAAATATTCAATCCAGGTGTTTCTAAATCACCTTCCGCAATCTCAAACAAAGCTACACTTGAATAGCTCTGGCAAAATGTCTTAGAGTGTCGACTGTATTTGTATCGAGTTATGTTACATCCAGAATAAATGCATAAAATAAAGCAAAGCCTGCTGACATATTTATTTTCAGGATAGTTCTGTCATATGAACTTTATAATCATATTTGAAAATCCAGCTGTGGAAAGGTATGCATACTAGATAAATGGCTATTGGGCATTTGCCAGACCACAAAATTGAACCGTATATAAAGAAAAATTCTAAGCCAATATTAGAGCGATTCATTATTTTAAGTTAAAATAATCAATTAAGCATCTAATCTCTGTCAATATCAATACAACAATCCTTCTTATGCCTAATAAAAATGAAAAAGATTATGTTTTCCTGAAATCACCCCAAAAGTGATTATTTTTTCTGGCTTTTAAAAGTCTCGTCTTGCTAAAGAAGTGTTTCTGTAAATATAAATGTCCTCTGTGCCGATGTAATCAATTTTCAATTTTCCGTAAATTCCAAAGAACTCCACCCTCCCAAGAAGGATTCAACATCCTAGTGAATTGTTTCTATTAGTAAGGCATTTGTTAGTGAGGAATCTCTCCATGTGTGTTAGATTTCAATTTCAGGAAGGCAACAGGTTCCATTCTAAGCATCGTTTTCCTCCAAGTAGGAACAAAATTGTGTTTATTACTCTAAAAAGACATTGCTTGAGCCACAATGTATGGATATGCTCAACTGGGCTTATATATTTTCTTTAGGCCCCATATACTTGAGCAAACATCTGAACCAGAACAGTAAGTGGTCCTGATGAATGCATATATCGGCTGAGATCTTTGGCAGTTCACATGTGAAGCACATAAAATCTCTGCCACTTGGAGACCCAGACCATTTGGGGAGATAGTTTCCATTTTAAAGATGCTCATAAAAATTAAAGTGAATTTTATGAAAATGATGTGAAAAAAAATTTATGTTAGCAATTTGAGGAGTCAATAAATGCAATGAATGAAGCCAACGCCTATTACATATGGCCTATGGAAATGTGTTCATAAGATGTGGTTGATGCAATTAATAGAATGAATCTAGCGTGTTGCCAATGTCGCGTGTTCAAAGACTAAGCAAATACTATCTCGTTATTTTCCATTTTTTCCCGTTGTCACTGCTTTCCCCTACTCCACTGAAATGAACGACATGGTTTGGCAGAGAATCTATAATCAACACAGGAATAGGGATCTTAGATACAAGGGACTTTATTTTCTCCTTATTGACCCAGCTTCTAAGAAAACTATCTTATTTGCCCTGCCTACCTCTTTCCCTGCTGATTTCATGGTTGAACTATGTCATAATTCCCACCTCTCGTTGCCAATGTTTGTCCCTTTCATTATGCTGGTTATGCAACACTTCCCCGTGTTTGGACTTAATGGACAGTGAGAAAAAAAGGCAAGCATGGGCAACTTTGGTACTTCTGTAACACTTGAATTTTCCTCTAGTGATTTTGACTAACTGTATTCTTTTTTCTAAAGTCAATAAAAAGCTTTTATGCCCACTCCCCCTGCCTCCCAGAGCATCGTTTGGGCTGCACTATGCTCACTCTGAGCTCCCAGCTCCTGCTAAGCCAGCTCGGGATCATCTCCTCCACTTGCTGTCATGATCATCTACCAAGACCTCATCAGCCATGTCTGTGTCTGGAGTTAGAGGGGAAAGAGTAACATTCATGACTTGCTTATTGGTGGAAATGCCTATCCTACAGGTGCTACTCATGGGATGAGGCCCTCATTCCCCCTGTTGCTAGTGGGAGTGAAATTCTGGCAACATCCCCCAAAAAATAATTTTCTGAGACTCACTTGGGAGAATGAGTGATTTTCATTTGCATGGAATTAAATCCCTGACTTTCCAAGGTCCCATTTCCCCAAGGAAGAAGTAGCTGGGGCTTTAATAGGGCTAAAGTCACAGTCAGTGTCCAGAGTTAGTGTTCCCTACTGGAGCAGTCTCCAATCCCACATCAGACTAGTTTAGTTTGTGTTCCCAGCTGCAGACCATCAGTCCATTAAGTGTGGGGTCCTCATGGCCATGGGCTATTCAGCTATGGAGGGAACTTGGATGGATGCAAAGCCAAAGGAACCGAAGTGCCAAGAGGGAGTCAAAAACCAAAAGATAAAATTCCTTAGTTTAGGGGATTATATATTCCCACATTTTCATGGGCTTGCAGTGGCTACGCCCATTCTGGCCAATGAGCACTGTTCCCAGGCGTGACTGACAGGCACCCTCTCTGCATCACCTTGAACTTGCTGCTCATGCACCCATCTCCCTTTTGCTGGACCCCTTGCCCCAGCGATCTGCAGGAAACGGGCCGGTGGTTTCCTGGGGAGTATGAAATTGCAGATTCCTGGTGACGCTGCACAAATGGCATGCTTACAATGTCTGGCCTTTCCTTCGCTCCTTTTTTGTTATCAATAACTAGCTAATTACAATGGTATCAAAGGCCCCGAGGAGGAAGGCACTAAAAGCACAGTAATCATTGCTATTGATATTGTCACGGATCATTTGTAGGAAACCAGCTTCACAAAAGGAGCCTACAGGAAGTATATCAAAGATTACATGGAATCGATGAGAGGGAAACTTGGAGAACAGCGGCCAGAAAAAGTAAAATATTTTAAGACAGGGGCTTCTGAACAAATCAAGCACATCCTTTCTCATTTCAAAAACTACCAGTTCTTGATGGGTGGAAACATGAGTCCAGATGGTATGGTTGCTCTGTTGGCCTACGACAAGGATGGTGTGACCCCATATGTGATTCTCTTTAAGGATGGTGTAGAAATGGGAAAATGTTAACAAATTTGGCATTTTGGTTTTATCACCTGACATCCTAAATGCCTGCTGCTTTTCATCCACACACCAGGACCAGGACAAATAGGACTGACGTTAACTCTTGAGCTCTCTTTATTTATTTTGACTTAATTTATTTGGAGCACATTGTTTTTAAGAAGAACATGCCATGTAGGTTGTCTAAAAATAAAACACATTTAAACTCATTTGAGAGAATGCCTCTTAGTTTAAAACTTATTTAAACTCATCCTGTATAGTGTCTCTGCAAAGCTAGAGCCTGCTTGTAAACCACTATGATACATATAAGATTGTTTTTAGATAACTTCTACAGTGAAAACTACTTCTGGGACTGTACTATAAAAAAAAGAATCAAAAGTCTTAATTCTGAGTTGAAGTAAAGGGAAATACCATGCTCACAGCAGAGCCAACATTTGAACTGGATTCCTTGGACATTTCATCACCTACAAACGGAAGTAGTTAACTGGAAGAGATTACTAAAAGAACAAAAAGAGACTCATACAGTTGGGGGGTGGGGTGGTCAATAAAAATATTTAAGTAATGAAGCAGGCTTTCAATTTCAAGAAAGCATGTATTTTCTCACCTTCATAGCTTCCATTTATCATGACAATAAAGACATATGAAAGCTTTAAACCCACATGAAAAGTACGAATCAGGGGCTCTCATCGAGGTTTTAACAAATTTTTCAAAAATGGAAATCAGATCGACAAGTGTTGCCTAAGCAGCAGGAAGGAAAAAGCCACAGGTTAGGATATATCCATTGAAAGAGCTGGAGCAGAGGAAGCAACTAGCTTTCTGGAAAGAATGCTGAAGAGCCTCTGGACTAAGTGAATAAGCACCATTAAAACATCAGAGTAGAGCAAGAAAAGGAAGACAAGATATCCAAGAAATAAATATTAAACACAGGAGAGAAGCCCAGGAAAATTCCATGAAAATGATATGGAGTAGAGCTAGAGAGCAGCCAGCCCAGGTTGGAACAAGAAGATGGAGTCCCCCATGTGGGAGATTCTAGAAAGAAAACACAAATGACAGACTCAAATGTGTATAAACATCTTGGTAGGGCCCAGCAGGCATGTCTCAGCGGTTGAATGCTGACCTATCACCCAAGAGGGGTAGGATAGTAGATAGGAATTAGCATGATATTTCTTCCTCTAATAGGTAGTCCAAAAATAATTCCCAAAATGGACAAACAAAAACTATAACCACATTATTTAGGACTAGATAGACTAAGAAACAGTTAAAATAATCAGATTTTTTCCTCTGGGGAGTGAGGCTCAGGTAAAGAGCTGTGTGTATCAGAAACTTCTGCTATGGTTTTACTTTAATTTTAAAAAAATAGGAATAAATATAATGATGAAATAATATAATTTATATACTAATAAACAGAGATTTTAAAAATAAAAATATTCACTTGCAGAGAGTATGTATTTAAACAAAGGCTCCTGTAGAAGAGTATAAGTTTTATGGACATAAAGTCATAAATAGATATCAACTATCTTAATCACTGCATACCCTAGACACAGATCCTAAGGAAATAGTAATAACATTATCAAAGATTTACATGTAAAAACATTTATCATGGCACTTTTTATATTTTGGAACTTTATAAATACACAATGGAGAAATTATTTGAAAGAATAATAATTGTTATGTGTGCCTGACACACTGAAAGTTAAGTGTTTATTAAACTTCTAAATGAGAATATTTTGTAGCTATTGAAATCCAGATTTTGCATTTAAAAACTAATGACATGGAAAATGCTCATGAATTACATAAAAAAAGTAAAAAATTATACCTAAAATAGAATCTCTATTTTTATTTTTTAATATATTTTTATTGATTTCAGAGAGGAAGGGAGAGGGCGAGAGAAATAGAAACATCAGTGATGAGAGAGAATTATTGATTGTCTCCTGCACACCCCGTACTGGGAATTGAGCCCAAAACCAGGGCATGTGCCCTTGATCAGAATAAAACCCAGGACCCTTCAGTCTGCAGGCCGACGCTCTACCCACTGAGCCAAACCGGCTAGGGCTAGAATCTTCATTTTTAAATAACCCCCACAATCCACATAAATACACACATTTAAAAAGTAAAAAATTAGATACACCAAAATATTAACAAAAGTTATTTCTGGGTGCAATTTGCTCTTCTAAAAAACTTCAAAATGAAAATAAAATGAACATGTGTTATATATTCAGAATAAAAACAAGATTGTATATACTTACATAGTTATTTTAATAGGAAGTATAAAAGCTGAAACTATAATAAGTATTCTTATCTAAACTATGTGAGTTTACATATTCCTTTTGACCTAAGGGTAGAGGATGTTATTTGTAACTCATGTTTAAAGTTTTAACAAGACAGTTCAGTAGTCTATTTTTGCCATAAATCTATCTTGAGCAAGAATGTTGATAACCTGAGGTTAACTTATATTCATTAGCATTTTTTTTACTAAGTCAGAGAACAACATAATCCAAACAGTTTTATCCGTTTTCTAAATCCCACCACCTACCTCCCCCCAAAAAAAGGTCTTGAACTACCTTTTGAACTATTTCCCTTCAGTTTCACATAGCATAAAATGTTTAGTTCCCATGAGTAAAATACATTCTTAAAGCTATAAAGAGTGAGAACATTATCCTGGAAGCAAAATGTTACTGTTAAACTACCAAATATATTTTAACATTGACTACTTTATAACATTTATGACTTCGAAGATATATCAAAACAATTCAAAGCATATCTCCTTTGGCTTTTACAACTTAAAATCAACTAAAACTTCACTAAGAAGGGGAAAGCTAACAACTTTTCAAAAATTCTTATGACTAACTCTTGTTAAAAATGTGTAACTTTTTTGGGTTTGAGCAAAGTGCTTGTCTGTGTATTTTCCTACTCATCCTGACTCCCCTTCCTAATAAAATGGGAAAGTATAATTGTCATTACTTTTTATATCCTAGCCTTAGATGCTAATGGTTTGTACTAAATTTTTCTATGTACTTTATGCAACAGATTTTAAAAGCCTTTTTAATTTATACTGTTAAATGATAGTTTGGGCCTGGAAAGTTAAGATACCTTCTATATAGAATTTAATTCGTTTGACTTGTATAATAACAATATATTTTACATGTATCAAAAAATTATGGTTAAAAATCATTTAAATGATTATTTGCCATGACAAAATAATTTAAATGTTTTATTTTCCCCCCTAAAAAGTACCTACAATTTTCCGGATGCATCATTATGCCCATAAGACCTCTAATAATAACAGCAGTATATTGACTCATGCAGATGAAAAGTCCATAGGTAATCCTGGTTTTGGAAGAAGCTTCCACTGGCATTTCATACACTGTCTTACCTCTTGTGATACTGACTTCTCTGAGTTCCATGTGGCAGCTTTTCACTCAGGCACACATAACTCTATCACCTCCAGATTCACATCCTCACACTACACTGTACAGAGTAAGAGAGAGTCTCTTCTGGTGAGCTAGTGTGGAAAAGGAAAGCAGTTTCTCTTTCTCAGAAGACCAAGCTCAGTACAGTTGCCTGGTCATCTCTCAATCAGTGTCTGGGAACAGGTAGAATGAGTGGGTCCACACCTGAATTCACTTCATTTAAAACTACATGGCTCAAGATAGGAAAGCACTGTTGCCCATTAGGAAACTTGGGTAAATTTCACAAACAAAGGGGAGTGCAAGAATGGACAGCAAATAAGTGTCTACTATATCAACCACAGCTATATAGATTATTTCATATTAACAATTGTTATGCTTCCTCACTTTTCAGAGAAAACCAAGATGAAAAGGCAATTCTGTAGTCTCTAATTCAATGAGCAAAATGAACAATGTAACATGCTTTTGACTTGACTAATAAAGGTCCCAGGTTGATGAATCCACACCCCCTGCCTTTTAATTTCATTGGGGAGAACAGAGAAGGCAGAGATGGTCCCATGACATATCAGAGGCCATCTTATGTAGTATTAAGAACAAAGGTTGTATTTGAGTCCTTTAGAACTTGGTGAAAATCCTGCTGGAAAGTTATCATTTAAACTATGCAGATACTAAATCATTTTTTGGGGTAGACATTGTACTAAATTCATATCAATCACATACAAATAGCCTATCCAACAAATCAATGTATTTAATTATTTGTTGGAGATTATTTATTTTATTGGAACCATTGACTTTCCACAGGATCACTGTCAATATTCTTTGGTGACTATTATCCATTCAAGACAGAAACATCCTTACTTTTCCTTTCCTTAGTCAGTCAACAATTGATTCTGTCTGTAGATTTCTTTTCTGTCTTCCCTTTATCTCCAATGCTATTTCTTTACCCTGAACCCCATTTCTCTTATGGACACTGTAATGGTTTCCTGACCAGTCCTCCTGCCTCTATCTTTAACCTCTTCTAATTTCCCTCCTAAAACACCATCAGAGTCAAATTTATAATATGATATTCTTGTCTCCATGACTACTGTTTCGCAAGGTGAAGCTCTTCAGGATGAGATACAAGATTTTACCTCTCCAGGCTCATTTCTCACCAATGGTTACTGTCACTTTTTTGGCAATTTCATGCAATGCTATTGTGCATACCATGAATATTCTGATATATTCTTTAAATACTCATGAATTTAAGGTATATGTCATAGTGTGTATTGCTAGTTAGTAGGATATGCACATCTTCACCTTTATGAGATTCTTCCAAATTGTATACAAAGTGGTGGTACTGATGGTACTCCTGCCAGAAGAATTAGTTAAGACTTCCTGTTGACTACAACCTTAACAAAATTTACCATTGTTTGACTTTTTAAAATTTTATAAATCTAGTGGGTATCTCTAATTTGGATGAAAGCAATTCGAAAGAATCCAAATTTGAAGGCTTAGACTATTGTTGATTGTGATAATAAAGCAAGAGGTATGTATATTTAAACTAGTGCTTCTCTACTTTAAGATACCGACAAATTACTTTGGCTTCTTGGTGCAATGCAGAATCTGACTCACTAGGTCAGGAAAAGGGCTCAAGATTTTGTATTTCTAATACAATTCCAGATCGAGACCAATTACGCAAGGTATGAGACCAAAGATAGGGTAGTATATTTCCTAACTCAAGACAGACACTATATCAACAATAATCTTTAATTTGATCTTATTTAAGAAGATAGTCTTAAATTGGAAGAAATAGTCTTTCAAAACCCATTTCCCTCCATCTCCACTGTCATCTTAATCTGAGTCACTCTTACTATCTCTTTTTTAGATTGTTGTAATAATAGCCTCCAAAACGTTTTTTGTTGTTGTTTTTGGGTTTTTGTTGTGGTGGTTGTTTTTTGCCTCTTGCCTTGCTACCTCTTATTCATCCTCCACACTTCAGCACTAAAATAAATCCTTCAAAAACTATAGTCAACTGCTTAAATTTTTCAGTAAATAAAATACAAATTGTCTCTGGGGCCTGTATAAACTGACCTAGCCTCTGCGACCTCCCTCCACAATGAGGAGACCTAGTGAATTTCTTTCAAATGGCCTTCTTCTCAAGCCTTTGTTCATGCCAGTCCTTTTGCTAAACCTTTTTCCCTGGCTTTCCCCATTCATCCTTTAGGATTAAGTTTTAGATTACTTCCTCTTAGACTTCCCTCAACCCCGGATTAGTCAGATGCATCATATTCCCTTTTAGTATTTACTGCTCATTGTTACTTAACTGTCTTTCGTGCTCAGCTGTAAGCTCAGTGAGACAGGAGCCATGCTTATCTTTTTCTTTGCCTGTGGCCAGTGCCTGGCACATTGGCTGGCACCTAGTAGACACTTCAATCAACTTTTGTTCTAAATTCATCCATTAACATACAGAATATGATATCTCTTTTCTAGAACACATGCTGATTATATATTTTGTCAATAGATTCCTTCCATTAAAAGTACATAGCATGACTGACTAGACCACAGCTTTCAACTTGGTAATATTTTATCTGGAAACCTTGATATGTTATAATTTAATTATAATTTGATATTCATTCAGCCAAGAAATAATTAAGTACCAGTTAGTTTGTAATGAATGAATAAATAAGTGCTAGGTTCCAGGGGAAATAAACATTGAAAGAAAAATTGAAGACTAAACAAATAATGGAGATTAAAGTCACATAAACAAATAATAGCCATGAAACTGGTATAAACAGGGCACTAAAGCAGAAAAGAGACACATATAATTTAGCTTCTGTAGTTGAGTTGAGAAAAGCTTTTCCAAGGAAGCTAGTGTCATAGAGGATAAGTAAAAATTTGCCAGATGGAAAGTCACTTTCAGTGAAAGGAATAGTGAGCAAAAGCACGCTTGAAAGAGAACTATGTACACAGATGTTACATAATTGTAGAAGCTGATGCTGGGAAGGTAGATGAGACTTCAGAGTAAGGGCCTGTTGTCCAGGTAGGGTATGCACAGCTCAGTAGAAATAAGAACATGTAAAAGATACATAAAAGCAGCAGAAGGGCATAATCAGAGGAACATGCAAGACCATAAGCAGGGAGATCAGTGAATAGTGCAAGCAAAGAATGAGAAGAGGGAACACAGTGCAATGGGAAAGGAGGTAAATGATAAAATAGTGTCAAGGACAGGATGTGGGGGGCAATATTAGTAGTCATTATCTCTGGCTGAGTGAGATTCTTGATTGCCAAGGTCACTAAAACAAAAAACAAGCCATCTAAATTAGGACTGATAGAAAGTAATACTTATCAAAGTGGGGGATGAGAAAAATGGTCAAGCAATGGGTCTAAAAATGATCAGTCCTGGCCACATTCTAATTCGAATGAATACCTTTGTATTTTACATAGTCCATAGCTTGCTTTAAAACTTTTTCCCACAAATATCCTAACAGAGATACACTCTTAGAGAAACTCAGAAGTTTCAGTGACAGCAAAAAGAAAAGTAGAAACACTGTCTACTGAGGACCCAGAAAGAAAAAAATCTACTCAGGGTTAATTTTATTGGTAAATTGTAAAAGTGAAAAGTAAGTGGTGGGAATAGATAAGGGAACATGGTTGGAGTCATAGGGACAATCAAAAGGCATTTAAGAAACAGATATAGAATAATTCTGGTAGGTATTCTGCAAGTATCTTTCAGGTTTTCAACACCAATCACATTGAAGAGCTACACCCAATGATTTAATAAGTTGATTGTACTCCAAGTGCATATCAACTTAAGTGAACTGAAGAATTGGATCTACAAGTTAGGATTTATTCCAAAATATTGTTTTCCCATTGCTTTAATTCCCACTGTTCAACTTTGTTGGGTAATTAATATTGCGAGCTCTCCTTTTTCTTAACTCCCATCCATAATGTAACTTTCAAATAATTTAAATATTTGGGATACTTAATAATATAATAAGCAGTCTATTCTTTTTATTTTAATCTTTATTGATTTGAGAGAAAGAAAGCAATATGGATTTGTTGCATTTATCAGCTGACCCTTGACCCTTGTATGTGCCTGGACCGGGCATTGAACTGGCAACCTCAGGGCATCAGGACAACACTCCAACCCAGCTACCCAGCCAGGGAAAGTACTCTGCTCTTAATTTTAAAATGCTGAGTTGAACACTCTGCATTAAATTTTTTTCAATCAAGTTAAATTTCTCTATTAATGAGTTAGTGAACTTCAGAGATAAAAATAAAATGTATACACTATATAGCCTCTCCATTCCTACAAATATTAGATATAAATAAAAGTCATCATAAAATGAACTTGGACTTACTAGTAAAGTTGCACATTCTTAATGTTGCAACTGCTGTCAGTACTGGCTTCCCAGCTCTCTTTACACTTTGAGTAGTATAAGAAACTTGCCATTTTCACTAGGAACAGTAAAGCTCAAGTAACACAACAATTAAAGTTTTGATTTTGTAGTTCAACTTTAAAGTTTCACACTACCCCCACCTCATCACTTCTCTACATCCTTCACCTTGAAAGAAAGAGCACAAACCTGGGGATTGTTAAAAAGTAAAAATTAAATCTATAATGTTATTTGAACTCAAAAAGTGTTGTAGTTTGTAAAGTTGACAAGGTCCTTTTACTTTTTAATGCTTCCCCAAGTGCTTGTCAATTATATAAAGTTGTGAATAATGAATGGCATAAAACGCAGTTCCAAAGTATTTTTGTATTTTTTAGGGACTATATTACATGTTAAAACATTACATACTAGAGTAAAACAAACAAAAAATATAGAACTACTTTTTCCCACTAACTAGTCCTTAGCGGGAACATATGAAATCTTGCTCCCTAGCATATGTCATCAGTTTAGCTCAAATTAACCCTTATAAAAATAAAAATAGTCCTTAGCTTTGCCTAGAATTTTCGTACAGCTGATGTTAGCTTTTTTTTTTAATGTTCTGACTAGTATCTTACCGTATGCATTCACTAGAGTGCTCCTGTATGATTTCTATCCAGATCTACTCAGAATATAGGATAGGGCAGCACAAGCCGCTGATGCCTTTGTGGTTAGTATAAATACCTTTCATCCTGCTTATGAGAGAATTAAGGGGATGGATTAGTGAAAATTCCAGTTAACTAAGGGTTTAAGTATGTACCTCCAAATAATGTACCCAGAATTCCCCTCCCTCATTTCCTCGAGATCTTCAAGTTAATCAAAGAGGCTGATGTAGAGTTACAAGCTACTTCCCAAATTGCCTGGAAGAAACAATTTTTTCTATAATTTCTAAAAGTTGGAATAAAAAATAGTTTGGCTCTCTCTTCAATAACTTCAACTAAGTCAAATTTGCTTTCTTTTTCCCCGAAGATTATGGTGTCAAAGCAGGAAAGTGAGATTCTTTGTAAGTGTAAATGTATGGTGCTAATATAAGCTGATTTTATTAGTTCCTGTTTTAAGTTGTTAATAAAAGTGTAACAAAATTTATATTTCAAATTTCCACTTGATAATATAAGGCATCTTTTACTACATTTTCAATTGATACTTATAATTTGCACACTATACATAAATTGGGAGATTAAAAATGTTTTAAGACCTGGACGGGTGGCTTAGCTGGAGCATCATACTGGAAACCAAAAGGTTGCAGGTTCAATTCCGCCAGGGCACATGCCTAGGTTGTAGGTTTAATCCCAGGCCGTGGTGGGTATGGGAGACAACCAATCACTCTTTCTTTCACATTGATGTCTCTCTTTCCCTTCCTCTCGCTCTCTCTAAAACCAATAAAAACATATCCTAGGGTGAGGATTACAGAAAAAAGTTTCAAATCATCTGTGTGTAAATGTACACTATATAAAGAAAAAAGAAAATATTGAATGTCAACTATAATTGAAAAAATATTTTTAATGGTAAAAAAAGAAAAAAAAGAAGAGGGAAGGAAGAAACAAAAGCTTACTTTTTCTTCTGTCTTTGTACAAGAAAACTTCAAAATGTTTCTTTTTAAAAGATATTGAGCTGAGTTTTGAATTGGGATTTTCAAAAAGAAAAAAATATGATCATATGTTTTATGAGACATCACCCTGGCAGTGTAGCTCAGTTGGTTAGAGTATCCTCCCCACACCAAGGTTGAGTTCAATCTTTAGTCAGGGCACGTACCAGAATCAACCAATGAATGCAAAACCAAGTGGAACAACAAATCAACGCTTCTCTCTCTCCCCCTTTCTCTCTCTCTCTCTCTCTCTCTCTCTCAAATCAATCAATAAAAAAAATTATTTTATGTGAAATCACTTGTTTTAATAAAATATATTTTATGTGGCATATGAACCACAAGGTGGTGCTATAATTCCATGCTGGTACTAATGTTTTAGAAGTTAATTGGTAATTGTTATTTTAAACTCTTGATTTTTAAAAATATATATTTTTATTGCTTTCAGAGAGGAAAGGAGGAGAGAGAGATAGAAACATCAATGATGAGAGAGACTCACTGATCTACTGCCTCCTGCACACCCCACACTAGGGATGGAGCCTGCAACACCCGCACGTGTCCTAACTGAGAATTGAACCGTGCCCTCCTAGTTCACAGGTTGATGCTCAACCTCTGAGCAACACTGGCCAGGCTAAACTTGATTTTTAAAATTATTTTGTAATTTAAAATATAAAGCTAATTGGATTTGCCCTAGAAATATTTACTGAAACTCTTCTAATAGCAAGGTTTTATGCTAACTTCAAAAGCTCATAATTTTAAGTCTAATGACTAAACATATATTAGAATATTAAAAATGCTTTCTTAAAAGTTATTTCTACTTAGAATTTTAACTTTATGTTAATGTTAAATATGTGACAAATTTCAAAGTACACACATATAATATAAACAGATGGGTAAATAATATACAATCAGATGAACTAAGTAATAATAATATTCTCTTTTTCCTCTCAAATAATGGAATCAATTTTCTTGAAGTATACCCAGGATGATTATTGCATTTTTATTTATAAAGTTAAAAAATAATATTTTATTTAGTAACCTAAAATTTATTTTTTCTCTTAACTTTATCTAAAACTTTTTCTCTCTTCAGAAAAATGTATTACTTCCCATCACTTAAAAAAAACAAAAATACCTCACTGTGTATCTTGTAATACTGGACGGCCACCATCTGTGTCTGTGCTGCTGGTCTTAAAATGTGTTACAGAATAGAGCACTAAAATCCTCAACACATTTTTCACAGTTAACTTTCCGACCTGCTTCTAAATCTGAAAGAGGAATCATGCCCTTACTTTCTCAATGGTAACTGAAAATGTGTTGCTGCTTTTTCACTGAGCATGAAATTGTTGTAGTTTTGTTTTATTTCATTTTCAATGAGCATTTTTAACTTTTCATTACAACATATTCATCAGTACAGATGGCAAAATGGTATGTATGAAAGCCTCTTGGGTACAATATGCAAGTTCCAGTTGGAGTGTTTCCAACAGGATGTAAGCTATGGTCCTGAAACCTGTAGTTTTAAAAACATATTACTTAGCACACTGCCAACAAATGTCAACACAAAAATACAGTGCTGTAATGAGTTCACTCTGTAAAATAAGTGTACTGGCACCTAAGTTTTCCTAGGAAAAGTAAAACAAAGTAAAAGCATATAATCATACCACAAAAATACTTAAGTATTTATTCAATATTGTATGAAAAAGCTCATATACCAAATGGAATTAAAATTCTTAACAAAAATACTGCAGTATATTAAAATTTATAGGGAATTCTTAAAATATACAACATATACAGTAGCCAAAGTCCTGGAAAAGTTCATGTAGAAAAATTCTATAGTGAGTGATTTGAACCTTTCAGTAACTCTGCAGTTTCTTCAAACCTGAAAAAATAAGTAATACATTAAGTAAATAAATATCACAATGAGGCATAGGTTTTAAGTTGCTAAAATTATGCATTTAAGCTAAAATAAATTTTAACATTTCTCTTTTTTACAAGTATAGTTACTATTAATAAGTATACTATGGTCAGAAGGGAGGAATAACAATTGGAGTCAATTATTTCTGGGAGCATAAGCTATTTCAGTACTTCTCAAATTTCAAGAAATACAGTTTTTTAAATAGTAGGCTACCTAATAACTTAAATATAATTTCATATTTCCTTTCAACTGCACTTTGGATACAAGTATCATTTTTACTATTACCTTACCAATAACTTTCTGAAAAACACTAGCAATACTTAATGCTTAAAATGTCTCCAAACCACCCATCTACACATATCATTTAACATTTTGATAAATAAGTTATCAAAATTAGGTAATCCTCTTGATTAACTATCAACCAAAAATATTCCTGCACTCTTTAATCTACAATTAATTCCATTAACAATGTTTTATATCACTTGTTGGAAACCAAAACAGTGACTCATCTCACAAACACATAACTGTAGGAGGATTTATTATCCACTTGAGTCCTGAAGGAAATTCCACACCTGATTGAGAGACCTTTAAGGTTTGAAACACATATGCACATTCTACATATACTGTAATCCAATACAATTCCCTACAGAGAAATGAATTTCTGTTACCCCTTTCTGTTACTTACATTTTTTTCATCCTTTCCATTTTCTGGATTGTTGTTTCCTTTAATTTAAAAAGCAACAAATTTAGGCAATTTCTCAAAATAAACCATCATCAAAGATGGACTGTGAATATATAAAACACAGACTAAAACATTGCATTAAGTACTGTTTACTTATCACAAAGAATTTTTATGAGAGATTAAGATTTGCATGGTTTCACTATTTTTCTTGCCAATGGCATCTACAACTAAACCTAATGCTTGCTTGTTCTCCTGACCCTCGAAACTAAATCATCTAAGCAAGCTGCCAGTTTTTCTTACCTCTGAAATCTCTTTCAGACCACAGTAATTAAGAGTTGAGGTTCTGGGAGTTGAGTCTCTAGATGTTGTTCTATAACAGGAAGTCAGAGGAATACCTACTTCCTTCTCTTTGCATCTGTTATCTGTGGAGAAATCAATTTTTCAGGTTATCTTTTCCTTTCACAGTGGAGTCAAATATCTAAAAATTTTATTTATATGTGAAAGAAAAATAAACATCTCTATATATAAAAGGCTAATATGCAAAGTGTTCCTTCAGGAGTTGGATTGCTTGCTATAACGTGCACTGACCACCAGGAGGCAGCTTAGAACATGGCGGGTAACCAGTGGCAGCAGGGCACTGGGGAAGCGAGGGAAGGAGAAGACAGGGAGGTGGGCGGAACTGCGTGGTGGCAGTGCGCAGGTGGTGAGGAAAGGAGGAGGCAGGGAGGCGGGCAACCTGATCAGCCTTGATCACCGGCCAGGCCTAGAGACCCTACCCGTGCACAAATTTTGTGCACGGGACCTCAAGTTTTATTTATTTATTTATTTTTTTAAATATATTTTATTGATTTTTTACAGAGAGGAAGGGAGAAAGATAGAGAGTTAGAAACATCGATGAGAGAGAAACATCGATCAACTGCCTCCTGCATATCCCCCACTGGGGATGTGCCCACAACCCAGGTACATGCCCTTGACCGGAATCGAACCTGGGACCCCTCAGTCCGCAGGCTGACGCTCTATCCACCGAGCCAAACCGGTTTCGGCAAGGGACCTCTAGTTTTAATATAAAATGGTTGCTAGTATGCAGATGAGTTTTTAATATTCTTCTAAGATAATGACCTACACATAAAGACCTAAATGTTAAAAATTGGCCAATAATTACAAAAGGCAATATTACCTCTGTCACGATAAAAATCAATTGAATAATAGGCAAGTTAATTTATTTTTAAATATAAGCTACTAAATCATGGCAAATCCTCCCTACAATGGAATTACAGATCATCACAGATAAGACATGTTCCTGTCAAATCAATCAACAGGCTTGAGTACCATTCTGCTGCAAAAACAAGGCCAAAAAAAAATTAAATAGTTTTATTAGAAGCCTATACAGGCAACCTCAATTAGGGAATAAAGTATTACCACATGAGGACTGAAACAATTAAAAAGACTTTTACTTTCATCTTTCACAGAGCAGTGTCTTCTATTTTTCTTGCCGATTCCTCTGCTTACTCATCAGCATGAATTTGGACAAAATGCCCAGTCCAAGATTAACATTATTTGATACTGGAGTCCCGGTGCACAAAATTCGTGCACTGGGGGGGGGGTGTCCCTCAGTCCCACCTGCACCCTCTCCAATCTGGGACCCCTCGAGGGATGTCCAACTGCCCATTTAGGCCCACCAGGATTGGGCCTAAATGGGCAGTCGGACATCCCTCTCACAATCCAGGACTGCTGGCTCCCAACTGCTTGCCTGTCTGCCTGCCTGATTGCCCTTAACCGCTTCTGCCTGCCAGCCTGATCACCCCCTAACCACTCCCCTGCCGGCCTGATCGATGCCTAACTGCTCCCCTGCTGGCCTGATTGCCCCTAACTGCCCTCCCCTACCAGCCTGGTCACCCCTAACTGCCCTCCCTGCTGGCCTGGTCACCCCTAACTGTCCTTTCCTGCAGGCCTGGTAACCCCCAACTGCCCTCCCCTGCTGGCCCAGTCACCCCTAACTGCCTTCCCCTGCTGGCCTGGTCACCCCTAACTGCCCTCCCTTGCCAGCCTGGTTTCCCCCACTGCCCTTCCCTGCAGGCCCGGAACCCCTAACTGCCTTCCCTTGCCAGCCTGGTCACCCCCAACTGCCCTCCCCTGCAGGCCTGGGTCCCCCCAACTGTCCTCCCCTGCAGGCCTGATTGGCCCCAACTGCCCTCACTTTCAGGTCTGGTCCCTCCCAACTGCCCTCCCATGCTGGTCATCTTGTGGCAGCCATCTTGTGGGTTGGAGTGATGGTCAATTTGCATATTACTTTTTTAGTAGATAGGACTAGAGGCCCAGCACGCAAAATCGCACAAAACCCAGACCCGCCCTGTGCAAGCCGAGGGACCCCAGACCCGCCCTGCACGAGCTGCGGACCCCGCCTCTGCTGCACCAGCCCAGTGTGAGCCCTGCCTCGCCACGCGAGCTCCATGCACCTCCTGGTGACCAGTTGTCATGACCACAGGCCTTTATGATATAGACTAGAGGCCCAGTGCACAAAATTCGTGCATGGGGGGGATCCCTCAGCCCGACCTGCAATGATGCCAGCGTCCCTGGCCCTGGCCTCCAGCCCGAGGCCCCTCCCCTCCCTCCGCGCAGCGGGGCGGGGACGCTGGGCTCGTGTTGCTGGGGCAACACCTCCAGCGTCCCACCTTGGCCACTATGGGTACCGCCATCTTTGTCGCAGAGTAACAGTTAATTTACATATTACTCTTTTATTAGATAGGATATTATCCCTGGTGTCCTAATTCCAAATTTCCAAGGGAGACAAAATGATTTGGCTCAACACCTTTTGTACTGGTATTCCTTAGATCAAGTATCTATTATTGATCTAGTTATTTGAGCTCAGGTCAAGGTCACATGGCACAATGTTGAAGACTAACTACATCCCACTTTTAGCAGGCTGTATGCTGTTTACAGGTTACTGACAAATGCATTTAATTCTCTTGCACATATTATCACATATGCAAAGCGACTACTTAAGTATAAATTAGAAACTTGGAGATACACTTTTATTATTCTATTAGAGGCCCGGTGCACAAAATTCCTGCACTCGGGGGTGGGGCCCCTCAGCCCAGTCTGTGCCCTCTCACAGTCCAGGGGCCCCGCAATCAATAGCCCCAAAGAGGTAGGCCCTGCCCACCCGGCCAGGGCTTCGCAATGGATCACCCCCACAGAGGGAGGCCTTGCCCACCTGCCGCAGCACTGCCATAGGGTAGTCTGGGCCTCCCTCTTTGGAGCAATCATGGAGCCCCCCTACTTATCGATCGCCCCACCAGCCAGTGGCCTGGGCCCCCCTCTGCAGGACAATCATGGGGTGATGGCCAGGCCCCTGACCAATCGCACCCGCCTTAGCTGGCCTGGCACCAGTGGGTGTCATAGCATGGTTGTCCAGAAGGTCGTCCAAACGGTCATTCTGCTGTTCGGTCGTTCGGTCGATTTGCATATTACACTTTTATTATTATAGATAGCACTTAGCAAGTAAAGGGATACAAAATCTCTAAAAGTTTGCAATTCTGTACATTAAAATTTATTCAATCACTATGTCACATAAGATATGTAAGCTGGCTTCTTTAGCAATCCTTGGCTTCAGTAGTCTGTAAGTTTATGTTTTCTTTGTTCCTAAGAGCTTTGCAGTTTCTAAAATATAAGGCTTGGGAATATTAAAATTACCAGACACATATTAAAATTATTTTTCTAAACTGTTGATCAAGAGACCTTTAAGGTTTGAAACACATATGCACATTTTATATATACTATAATCCAATACAATGCTATACTGCCAATAATACTACTACCATAAGAACTTACCAAGTTTCAGAATATTCCTGCTACTACCAGAAGCACAGTCTTCATTCATTTCATCATAGTAAAAATAGTTATCATTCTGGAATAATATAGTTTAGTATTTAGAATGAAATGAAAAGAAAAATGTTCTTATTTTACATTATTACTGCTAAGCATAAAATATAAAGTTGACATGATAAATATTTAAATATTTAAGTATTTTATTTATAAAGCAATATATAAATATTCCTAAGAATAAGAAATATTTTAAATGTTGGAATCAGATAGTAACCTTCTTGAATCTACTAACTTTACTTTTTAGGAAGGATAGACTAGGACCAGAAATTAAGATCCTGAGTAAACCAAGAAAAAATTTCTCAGATTAGATGAAGCAATGGCAAATTTGGTGACTGTCTCTATTTACAATTTGATTAAAGTAAATGAGTAAGAAAAGGAAGTTCTAATTTCAATTGTTCCTCCCCTGGCAACTTTTTCTTGTAAAAAATAGGCCATTTGTACTATGACAGGATATGAAATAATTTCAAGCTTTTTAAAAACAAAAGCAAACATTATTTTACCTTATTTTAAAATACTTTAAGTACTAATAGCTCTAAAAGCTCAAGGGGTAGGTTTATCAAATTATCTTATTTGATGTAGAGAAAAACAACAGCCATGACAATGGCAATAAAACAGGCCATGTCTAAATAGGACTTCATTCCCACCAAACATTTCCCATTATCCAAATATTCTCTTATTTAGCATTTCCAAAGGAATAAACACAATAATAAATAAATAAAAATACACTGTATCTGAGATATTCTATAAATACTAAGGAAAGAAAATACCTTTTTGGACAAAAGCAATTCTGTTTCAAGAAGAGTGACACGACTTATTAGATTGGTCCAGGTTTTTTCATCAACCATCACTTTTCCTTTCATTTTTTCTTCTAAAGAATTTAATCTGCACTCTATCTGAGTCAGTTTCTTAAGCTTTTCTTGGCATTCAGCAAGCAGAGTCTGTAGTACAGTAAGCTCAGGATTAGCTTTTATATCCTAAAATATTAAAAATAATATTACACAAACTGAAATTCCTTTAAAAGTCAACACATTGCCATTTCCATTGTGATATCTATAAAAATAAAAGGGTAATATGCTAATTATCCCAGACATCATTCCAGATGTCCTTCCTGATGAAGCCGGGGCCTGGGGAGAGCCAGCCCAGGTCCCAGGTGCCTGCCGGCGGCCAGAGAAGGGAAGCCTGGGTCCTGGGTGCCAGAGGGAAGCCAGTGCTGGCAGCCGGGGGCAGGAAGGCCTACTCTTGCACGAGTTTTCGTGCATCAGGCCTCTAGTATATATATATATGTATGTATGTATGTGTGTGTGTGTGTGTATACACACACACACACACACACACATACACACACATATATAAATATTGATTTCAGAAAGGAAGGGAGGAGAGGGAGAGAGAGAGGAATATCCTATCTAATAAAAGACAAAAAGGGTAATTAAACATACCTCCGCTATGCTTCCCATTGGCTAATCAGGGCGATATGCAAATTAACTGCCAACAACGCGGCTAGCAGCCACGCAGCTGAAATGAGCAGGAGGTTTGCTTGCTCCAGTGATGGAGGAAGCCAAGGTTCCCCACCTGCTGCGGCCTGGATCTGAGCCCAAAAGCAACAATGTTTCAATTACAGAAGTTAACCAAACCCAAGATACCTGCTTTCAGCCAGCCACGGCCTCAGAGCTGGGAACGCCAGTGATGGCAACAATGTTTCAATTATAGAAGGTAAATAAATCCCAGGGGAAAAAAAGAAAAGAAGAAAAGGAGAGGCTGGGAGCTTCAGTTCCGGCCAGCCTGAAAACGGCCCTCAGCCCCTCACCCAGACTGGCCAGGCACCCCAGTGGGGACTCCCACCCTAAAGGGTGTGTGCCCAGCCTGAAAACAGCCATCAGCCCCTCATCCAGGCTGGCCAGGCACCCAAGCGGGACCCCCATTCTGATCCGGGGCACCCTTCAGGGCAAACCAGCCGGCCCCCACCCATGCACCAGGCCTCTATCCTATATAGTAAAAGGGTAATATGCAAACTGACCCTAACAGCAGAAGGACTGGGAATGACTGGTCACTATGACACACACTGACCACCAGGGGGCAGACGCTCAATACAGGAGCTGCCCTCTGGTGGTCAATCGCTCCCACATGGGGGAGCTCTGTTCAGCCACAGCCAGGCTGATGGCTGCCAGTACAGCGGTGGTGGTGGGAGCCTCTCCTGCCTCCTCAGCAGCGCTAAGGATGTCTGACTGCAGCTTAGGTCTGCTCCCCGCTGGAAAGTGGACATCCCCCGAGGGCTGTCGGGCTGCCAGAGGGATGTCTGACTGCCATCTTAGGCCCAATCCCCCAGGGAGCAGGCCTAAGCCAGCAGGTGGTCATTCCCTGAGGGGTCCCAGACTGCGAGAGGGCACAGGCCAGGCTGAGGGCCCCCGCCACCCCCAGTGCAAAAACTTTTGTGCACCGGGCCTCTAGTCAATGATGAGAGAGAATCATTGATTGGCTGTCTCCTGTACACTTCCTACTGGAGATGGAGCCCACAACCCAAGCATGTGCCTTGACTGAGACTCAAACCTTGACCTCCTGATTCATAGGCTGATGCTCAACCACTGAGCCATGCTGGCTGGGCCTATTGTGTTATTTCAATAGTTACAATAGAGCTTGAGAGTTAAGGCAATAGAACTTGAGATTTAAGACTGTTACCTCTGGAGGCAGACTACTTGGACAGTCTACCATGTATCACCTTGATGCTTCAATTTACTTATTAAAAAAAAGTTCCCACTTTATATGGTTCTTGTGAAGATTAAATAAGTTACTTTTCATAAGGCTCTTTTGAACAACAGTGGGTAGTACAATATAACTGTCACTACCAAGCTTCTTGTAACCACACTTAGCACCCAGCACAAAGCTACGAGGAAATGACCAAGAAATGGCAGTGCATTGAAACTGTTTAGTTTGCTATGGGAAATAAGCCTAACGACCATCTGGCAGTTTTATTAATGCCAACTGTATACAGATGTAGAGACGGCACAAGACAGAGAAGACAGAAAAAAGAGTTTTAGCAGAAGCAGTAGAGATTAGTCACTATACTAGGATCTGTGGCAATACTATAATGGAAAAGGTACTCTTAGAGAAAAGAGAAAAAGACATGAAGGGCCCAAAACAGAAAATGAAAAGGCAGTAGTGCACCAGTTTTTTCCATTCATCAATATAGGGAATAGGCGATAGAGAATCTTCATCGTACAAAGCAGTATATCTCTTTATCTCATTAAACTAAATTCCTTGAAGAGATGTACCATGTCTTCATCATCTCTGCATTACCCATAACATCTAAACATAAGCAGTAAATAATATGCCACGTTAAATTCAGTAAGTCTTACTGAGTCTTAAGTAATTGGTAACAAGGATAATGTGCCATGATAAATAATTCAAAGGGCCAGAGATATTCCAAAGTTAGGCACTGAAGTAATCATATACATTGGAATAAGAAATATTGGCATCTGCTAAAAACATCCCAAATTCTTACTTGTTGCTCAGACTTGATTTCAGGGATCTTTTCTTCAGAAGTCTTTATTTCAGTATCCTTTAAGTCATTCACAGCACATGCTTCACTCACATCTGTCGTTGTACTTAATGTACTGTCAGAAATGCTCACACCATCTTCATTGTAGAGGTGACGGATCACCACAGCTTTCTTCTGCCCAGAGAAAGCTATGTCAGAGCTGCTTCAGTGTTTCCCTCACACACAGCCACTTTGCAAAAGAACATCTTATCTTCCCTTTCAGATTTATAAAAGCTTAAATTACCACATATAATGTGTACATAAAACATTAATTAAGCTATTATTTTATGAGTGGTGATGAAATTGTGGTTATGATATTTTAAAGCATTCTTATATTTATATATTAGAATATTGAAATATTTCTTCAACAATGTCAGCTTTTGTTTCAAACTGTTTCAGGTTTTGGAGAAAGATGTTGGGAAAACTGGTTATAATAAAGATGAAACAAGATGAGCAAAGAGTTAATAAATTGCTGAAACTGGGAATGAGTACTTTTGTAAGTATTTGAAAGTTACTTTAAAAACAATTTCATCATAAAATAGGTTACCACATAATTCACGTAAATAATCAAGAACTGACTCTGTGAATAAGACGTCACAATTTTTTAAAAATTAAACAAACCACAAAATATCAGACATTTAGCTAATGATTTAAACTAAATAACAACAAAGGGAAAGTCCTGAGAGTAAGGACTTATTCAGCCACAGGTGCTGAGCAGGTAAGGGCAGGGAAGCTACCTATCAACAAAGAGAAGATATTCAAAACACTACCCCAAACCAGAGTATAGGTTTAGGAACTACCAATCATTGGATTCTTCACAATCCTGATAGAGAAATATGAACACAGATTAATAAAACCACATAACTTATAATGGCATGCTCTATTTATGTTCCCATGTTGTTACAGGAAGACTATATACATAATTAGGAGTAACTATCCATGAGCACATAATATAACCTTCCTAAATCACTGCTATTCTATCTAGGAAACAAGGCAGAAATAAGAATTAGAAATATAAAGAGAAAGTTTGTTCCATTCTACACTTCTACCCTCTTCCTTTTGGAATATTCCCCAGATAACATGATATGCATTGCTAACAAATCCTTACGGTATAATACCTAACTAGAATGTTTTAACCAGCTGCTAGCTAGAAAAGTGAGCTTGTACACTGGATTAGTTAGGTAGGTAGCTGTATTTTCCGACCTTTCCTGAAGTCATGAACCTGCCAGTGATATCAATGCCAACAGATTCTGCAGATGACTTCTCGCTGCTTGAACAAGGTTCTGACTTAACAAAATTGACTTTCTTTCTTTGTAGTGAGGAAGTCTAAAAAAAAAGTATTAAGATGTAAAAAGTTTTGTGTAAAAACATGATGTACTAGTATATTTAAATTCTATTATCATTTAAATTTTATATATAAAATATGACTGTCAAATAATGAGTCTAAATGCCATATATTTTGAAAACTAAGAAGTGATGAAAATGTACTGTTTTAACTGTTAGTTTAGGACCAGTAGCTCCAAGTTGCAAATGTGCAAACACAAGTGACTAGTATTTAAAGCAAACACCAGGTATTACAAGGTTACACAAATCTTTGAATAATGCAGGAATTATGCTATGTATTAATTTGCTGTCTAGGGTATTGATTTTATACATTAAAATACTCGCCACTCAGCCTAAGTTAAAATCTATAAGAAAATTACCTTATCAAGACCACTCAACTCCTTGTGCTTTTTCATCACACAATTCAAAATATCACAAATAATTTGGATTTTCCATTCTGCAAATCCACATTGGAGAAACTGCTTTTTCGTCAAGATTGGTTTATAATTAAATTGATCACGAAGAAGCTATGAAGAGGGAATAGATCAACAAAATACTGGGAACAATCTCTTTCAAAAATCTAAAATAATAAATGGTCACCTGGTTAGGGTGGCCTTTTATTTAAAAGGTATAAAGAGATTTATGACCAGGTAGCAGAGGTATCTAGGTAAAAACAGGTAGTGAGGGATGTACCAAAAATAGATGGCTGTCCAGAGAGATGGAGAAATAAACCCAATGATCCTAATAGGCACTAGAAATACTCCTTAGCTCACTCCATACCAGATAAGTCAGGAAACCATAGTTTTATGTGTTTATACTTCTTCCACTATATGATTTTTTAGACAAGTCAGTAGGCCTCTGAGTTTCAATTTCTCATTTGTAAAATGAGAGAAAAAGACCAGACCAGTAATTTCCAAAACCTACTCTTGAACCCTAAGATTTCTTGGAAGTGCCTCTTAGGCTTCCTCTTAGGCTTCCACAGAAGTTTTCTGGGTGAAAGATAAAGAAAGGGAAGATTAAACAGAGACTCTACACATAAAAGCTCCTATTTTATCAAATGCAACTTATTACTTAAAAAAGAAAAAATTTGATTTGATAAATGAGTTTTACCTTTTCTAAAAAAGCTTAAGAAAACTAGAGTACTTGAGCAAAAACTAATGATTATAAGTAGGGTTTTTAAAAAACTAAGTATGAGATTAAGTGCATAATACATAATACAAGTGTAAATACTAGGGTAGATATAAGACATGGTCCTAGACGACAAGGCACATAAAATCTCAGTCAAAGCTCTACAAACAACTAAATTAACTCATAATTCTATACATCACAAACTCTACTCAATAAAACCACATTTCTAACTTCTGCCAGCATACCCAATTTTACTAAAATTTGTTGTATAAATGGCAAATGATACCAATGACAAACGTTTACCAGTTGTCATATTTAACAGAGTATGAAACATAAAGCGAACTTCAATTACATCTTGATTGCAATAGGAATTATATTTAAATGTGGTAAATGCATATGAAAATACTGTCAACTATACATGCTGCATGTATTTAAGAAATTATTATAAAAACATTAATCTGAAAAAACCACTGATGACTTCTAAAACAATTATTTCATAAACTCAAACATACCTTATAGACGGTATCTATAAAGCGCAAATCATTCTTTGCTATGAGCTCTACATTGGATTCCATCAGAAGTTCTGCTACATAAGGGGAATATGAGGTAAGAGAATAGCTGATGATGGGCAAAGATGCTGCTAAATCTCCCTTAATCAAACTGTTTGGGGAGAAAAAAGAAAAAGATTTTTAATGAGCATAATTCCACAAAGTTGGAAAATCGGGGCAATATAAGAATTATTGTCAATAATTTATAACAATACTATAGCCATAATAAAGTGATGCAAAGACCCTTCATATTCTATCCCCAACACTAAATTAGTCTAGCCAAATTACTATGAAATTATTATTTTTTTTAATATATTTTATTGATTTTTTACAGAGAGGAAGGGAGAGAGATAGAGAGAGTTAGAAACATCGATGAGAGAGAAACACCGATCAGCCGCCTCCTGCACATCTCCTATTGGGGATGTGCCCGCAACCCAGGTACATGCCCCCGACCGGAATCGAACCCGGGACCCCTCAGTCCGCAGGCCAATGCTCTATCCACTGAGCCAAACCGGCTTTGGCACTATGAAATTATTACTCATTTGCTCAAACAATTATAATAGCTCTTTAATACCAATAGAAAATCTAGTACATTTGGTCTTAATGAAACAAACGTACCATCTTACGGAGCTCAAGTACACTGTATGCTCTTGCAAGCACTTGTTACCTTACCTCATATGCTTTTTACCACAAACTGCAAAGGTAAAATATTATGAATATGTTAGGTCAGAAAATTAGTCCCAAACTTTGAGAAGCAATCTCATCAAGTACTTATCTAGCCACAATTATGAAGCTAGACATCAGTTTTAGTTTCAAGAAAGCTGGAAAATTCACAAATATGTTCATATTAAACAACACACTCCTGAAAAATCAGTGGGTGAAAGAAATAGAGATCTCAAAAGAATATAGAGGTAAAGTGAATACAAACACAATCTACCAAAACTTAAGTATAAAATGCAGGAAATGCAATTCTAAGAGGAAAGTTTAAGTTATAGATGAGGAAAACAGGGTTGGGATGCTGTCACTAGTCTGATTAGTATCTTCCCCTTGTATTAGGCCCCTTTGAAATCTGTACCTTATTAGTTTATGCTAATTCCTCCAGTCTAGAAAGGTATCCCCCTTTTCTCTGCCTATTATTCATCCTCCATAAATCATTTGTCAGATACAGAGCCTTCCATGAAGCCATCCTCAATGTTCTGATCCGTATTTCTCTCCCGCAGAATGATTCCCTGGCTATTCAGTATCTGATGCCTCATGCCTGTCTTGTACTCTTGCCTAATTGTCTACACATATGAATCTCATTTTCTCCATGTGAAGTGATTTCACAGATTCTCCCACAACAAAGCACAGGAGAGGCCAGTTCAATTACTCAGTTATACTTGTTCAATTGAAGTAATAATGCACTTCTGTAAAACATTTGTTTTCCACAAGATTCAAGGGGTACATAAATCCCCCTATTCCCACCCCAACATTTTTAATAAGGCAGAGAGCAAGTATATGATGATAGCATTACAATTTTTCAGGACAAATATAAATTGTTTCTCTTTTATATTTATGGGTACAATAATATTTTACCCATGAGAAAACTGCTCTGGCAACCTTTTTTACCTGTACAACAGTTTTAAAAAGACATACACAAAAAATGCTTTTGAACAGCAAAATCTGTCCCATTTTATGCATGTTATGAATAGAAGACAGCCAGATCTGCATTTAACATCTCATATAAAACAACCTCAAAAATCCTGGTTATCTATTGTCTAAGAACTTTGATTAGAAACAGTAAGAAGAACAGGTATTATAAACTGGCACACCAAAACAAAAAACAGCAAACCACAAGAAAAAATTTTAAAATGGGAAAAAGTAGAAAGAACCAAAATACGTGTATCTGGGGCTGTGTGTGTATGTGAGGGTGGTAATCTGAAGCAGCAACAAGTAGCATTGCCTATCTCAACAGACCTTGCCAATATTACTGTATTATGAAACTAGAGGCCCGGTGCATGAAATTTGTGCATGGGAGGGAGGGGGTCCCCTCAGCCCAGCCTGCAACCCCTCCAATCTGGGACCCTCGGGGGATGTCCAACTGCCAGTCAGGGATCGGAACTAAACTGACAGTCGGACAGCACTCTCACAATCCAGGACCACTGGCTCCTAACTGCTCACCTGCCTGCCTGCCTGATCGCCCCTTACTGCCCCCCCTGCTGGCCTGGTCGCCCCCAACTGCACCCCCCCCCCGCCAGTCTGGTCACCCCACTGTCCCCCTCTACTGGCCTGGTCACCCCTCACTGCCCCCTTGCCGGCCTGGTCACCCCCAACTTCCCCCCCACCAACTGCGGGCCTGGTCACCCCCACAGCCTGCTGTTTGGTTCTTTGGTCGCCCCTAACTAACCCCTCTGCCAACCTGGTTGCCCTCAACTGACCCCACAACCGGCCTGGTCTCCCCACACAGCCTGCTGTTTGGTCATTTGGTCACCCCTCACTAACCCCCCTGCCAGCCTGGTGGCCCCACACAGCCTGCTGCTCAGTCATTTTGGTCACCCCTCATTAACTCCCCTGCCAGCCTGGTCGCCCCCAACTGACCCCATAACTGGCTTGGTTGCCCCACGCAGCCTGCTGCTCAGTCGTTTGGTTGCCCCTCACTGCCCCCCCCCCCCCAGCCTGGTCACCCACAACTGCCCTCTCTGTGGGCCTGGTCGCCCCATGCAGCCTACTGTTCGGTTGTTTGTTTGCCCCTCACTAACCCCCCAGCCGGCCTAGTCGCCCCATGGAGCCTGTTCAGTCATACGTTCGGTTGCAATGGTTGCTTAGGCTTTTATTATTGTAGATAATCTAAAAAATGATTGTTTTTAATGACACTCTTGGGTCAATAAGAAAACCAAATGTTTAAGCAATGTACTCAGAAGAAAGGAACATAATCAGTATCTTTTAAAATTATTCCTATACAAATGTCTTTAAAATGTTGATGGTAGTCCTAGCAGTTTGGCTCAGTGGATGGAGTGTTGGCCTGCGGACTGAAGGGTCCCAGGTTCAATTCCGGTCAAGGGCACATGCCTGGGTTGGGGGCTTGATCCCCAGTAGGGGGCATGCAGGAGCAGCCAATCAATGATTCTTTCTCATCATTGATGATTCTCTCTCTCCCTTCTTCTCTGAAATCAATAAAAATCTATTAAAATAAATTTTAAAAAATGTTGATGATTAAGGTGGTAAGAAGAAAACTTGGCTATCAAACTGGTTAAGTCCCGGCAAGACCAGACTGTAGAGATTTCCCTCTTTTGAATAACCAACCTATTGGTATATGCTATGGAAACATACTATGGAATACCTTCTGCTTCTCATATATAATACCTGTGACGATAGTCACTAGAGCTCAACTTTCTCCTTGCTCTCCTTACTCTCCTTTCATTTGCAGCCATTTCTTAGTGTTAACTCTCAGTATACATTCAGAACTTCTATTTTTATATATAAAGCCCATTACTCCAGAATTCTACTTAGTAGTTTGTTTAGCCAAGACTCACTCTACTACTTGACAATGTAGCTAATCTGGAGTTGTCCCTTGACACTCATTAAATAAATGTTTAATTAGCTTCTAATATGTGCCAGGCATCATTCTAGATAAGGGGATACTACAATGAACAAAACTAAGTACTAGCCCTGCCTAGTGTAGCTCAGTTGGTAGGGCATTGTCCCATGCACCCAAAGGCTGCCTGTTCAATTAATAGACAGGGCATAAGCCCACACTGCAGGCTCGATACCCAGTAGGGAGTGTGCAAAAAGCACATTCTCAATGTTTTCCTCTCACATTGATGCTTCTCTCTCTCTCTCTCTCTCTCTCTCTCTCTCTCTCTCTGTCTCTGTCTCTCTCTCTCTGTCTCCCTGAACTCCGACAAAAAAATATTTTCTAAAAAAACAACAAAAACTAAGTACTAGATATCAACTTACTTCCCAGAGGGGGAAATATCAATGAATATCCCAGGTAAGAATAGATGTATTAGGGCAGTGATGGCAAACCTATGACACGCGTGTCAGAGGTGACACGCAAACCCATTTTTTTGGTTGAGTTTTCTTTGTTAAATGGCATTTAGATACGTAAAATAAATGTCAAAAATATACATCTTTGTTTTACTATGGTTGCAAATATCAAAACATTTCTATATGTGACACGGCACCAGAGTTAAGTTAGAGTTTTTCAAAATGCTGAAACGCCGAGCTCAAAAGGTTCGCCATCACTGTATTAGGGGATAGAGGGTGACAGGAATACCGTATTAGATTGGCATGAATATAGAAGAAATGTATGTTGCTTTGCTACAACCTACAAAAGCAAGTCAGTCATATTGGGAAAGTGGAAACTAGCGCAAAATGTCCAAATGTGGGGTCTGTTATATCAGTTAGCTTAATAATCTTCACGCAAGGTATAAGTGGTCATAAGAAATCTATTAAGTAGAATCTTCCAAATAATAAAGAAATACTATCCAACTAGATGTGAGAGGGTGGTATGTCATATAACTAATGAATTCATTACATTTCTACGAGTTTAAAAGTTGTACAGAGACCATCCTATCTAATAAAAGAGAAAAATGGTAATTGGCGTACGACGATACCCTTTTCATTGGCTAATCAGGGCTATATGCAAATTAACTGCCAACTAAGATTGGCAGTTAACTGCCAACAAGATGGCGGTTAATTTGCATATGCAGGCACAATGCAGGGAGGCAAAAGGGAAAGCAGGAAGAAGCCCGCTGCCACTGACAGTGATCGGAAACCCAGGGGGGAGCTAAGAGCTGGGCGGCAGGGCAAAGGCGGCCCTGGGGCCGCCTTTGTCCTGCCCCCCAGCCATGATCGGAGAATCAGGCACCTTTGCTACCCTGGCCAGTGATAGCAGGAAGTAGGGGTGGAGCCAGCGATGGGAGCTGGGCATGGTCGAAGCTGGCAGTCCCGGGAGCTAGGGGTCCCTTGCCTGGGCCTAAAGCGAAGCCCACGATCGCGGGGCCGCTGCAGCTGTGGGTCCCCACTGCCTGGGCCGGACGCCTCAGCCAGAGGCGTTAGGCCTGGGCAGGGGCGGAGCCTGCAACCGCGGGGAGCTGGGGGTCCCCTGCCCAGGCCTGACACCTCTGCCGGAGGCCTCAGGCCTGGTCAAGGGGCCGATCCGGTGATTGGTGATCGGAGGGTGATGAGGGTCAACTCCTCTGGCCGAGGCGTCAGGCTTGGGCGGGGGGTGGAGCAAGCGATCAGAGGGAGATGGGGGTCCCCTGCCCAGGCATGATTCCTGAGCCAGAGGCGTCAGGCCTGGGCAAGGGGCCGATCCTGCGATTGGAGGGTGATGGGGGTCAACGCCTGAGGGCTCCCAGTATGTGAGAGGGGGCAGGCTGGGCTGAGGGACACTCCCCCCCCCCACACACACACACACACACACACCCAGTGCACGAATTTCGTGCACCGGGCCCCTAGTACCATATATGAATGTATATTTTGCTGCTACTTCTTTTTTTTTTTTTTTCTCAAAAAAATATATTTAAATATATTTTTATTGATTTCAGGGAAGAGGGAGAGAGAGATAGAAAAATCAATGATAAAAGAGAACCACTGACTGGCTGACTCCCGCATGCCCCTGACTGGAGACTGACCAGAATCGAACCCGGAGCCCTTCAGTCTGCAGGCTGAGGCTCTATCCACCAAACCAAACCAGCTAGGACTCAAAATATATTTTTATTGATTTCAGAGAGGAAGGGAGAAGGAGAGAGAAAAACATCAATGATGAGAGAAAATCATTGATCAGCTGCCTCCTGCACACCCCGCACTGGGGATAGAGCCCGCAACCCAGGCATATGCCCTTGACCAGAATCAAACCCACAACCCTTCAGTCTGCAGGCCGGCGCTCTATTCACTGAGCCAAGCCAGCAAAGGCTTTGCTGCTACTTCTAAAAGGTGATTTAAATCTCAAGTTAGACTTTAAAATTCATACTTAGAAATAAACTCCTGTAATTCCCCGCTTTCTAAAATATTTTAATCATTTCTAGGAAAATTATTAAAGTGCCCAGATAAAATCAGTGTCTTTATTTAGATACTCCCCCATGTCAATTATATCAAATCATTACCAAAAGAGTACAAATACGCTTTATACACTAGCTTACCCTACACAATCCACTTCTTGAGGATAATTTAATGAGCGAAGCATTTGTTCTAGGTTCCGTAAGCTTCTCTTCAAGTCGCCTGTTGCCATTATTTAACATTACATTCAGCTCCAGCTTTTGAAATAATCTAATATTTCACCTAAAAGTAAAAATTTATAAAGCAATTAAGTCTGTGTATTTTTGAAGCTTCTCTATTCTATTTTGTTCACATATCCTATTTTGTTCACATCTCCATACTTACCTTGGCTTAGCTATTTCTCCCCTAACTTATCTTCTCTACTGGTCTAGTATTGCCTAGTATTTATCTCATATTCCTGAATATAAGGTGTGTTTTTCCCCCAATATTTTTTCCTTATAAAAAAAAGTTTGCTTTATATTCACGTTCTTGAAATGTGTCTCATATATGATACTCTCCCAGATACTTTATTTTGAACAACAAAGTACCATTTGAGAAGACACATCAATCTGAAATAGTCTACATCAAAGACTATTTTGGATGCTTATGAAGGGTACATTAAAAAAAATCAGGAAAAAATGGAGACAGAATAAGCACAGATTTAGTCATAATTCCCAGAGCTCTGACCTCACCCAGTTGCCAATAAGATGCTTTAGTTAAAAAAACAAGTGATTAAAAACCACATATCCTCACCAGGGCAAAAAGAACCATAGGGATTCCATAACAGAAGAGGTATCAACAAAATTTTGGAAGATGGAAAGCAGATGGATGAGTAACAGCCAACCTAGCAGAGCACAGACTGGCCAATCCCATCTATTTAGGAGAAAACCAACAGCAGCAACATAGGTTCAGAAATGAGGGGCCCTTACAGTTCTGCAAGGGGTAAGGCCAAGGGGCATTGAAACAAGGATGATTATATGAACGTTTATATATAAGGAGCTGCTAAATACTGGTTTTTCACTTCCCTTCCTGTCTCTGACACATAACTTGCTCAACTGGGCAACTAGCTGTCTGTGCCTCTGGGTTTAACTGTCCTCTAGCTTGTTTCATGTTTGTGTGTGTGTGTGTGTGTGTGTGTGTGTGTGTGTATACACACACATATATATACACATACATATATATATATACACACACACACACATATATATATATATACACACACACATATATACACATACCCATACATACTAGAGGCTTGTTGCACAAAGAGATTCATGCAATAGGCCTTCCCTTCCCGTGGCTGCTGGCACCGGTTTGCCTCTGGCACCCGGGACCCAGGCCTTCACTCCGGCCAGGCTCCAGCCGGAGCCAGCCCCAGAGCCATCCGGCTTTGCTGCTCTGGCCCCGGGCCGTCTGGCTTTGCTGCTCCAGCCCCGGGGCTGTCAGGCTTTGCTCTGCCACTTGGAGCCTACGCATGCAAATTAACTGCTATCTTTGTTGGGTTAATTTGCATACTCTCCTGATTGGCTGGTTAGTGTAGCAAAGGTACAGTCAATTTACATGTTTGTCTATTATTAGGTAAGATACACACACACACACACACATATATATATACACACACATACACATATATATACACACACACACATATATATATACATGTGTATATATCACATGTATATATGTGTGTGTGTGTGTATATATGTGTATATATGTGAATTAATTCTGATACTTGAATTAAACAAGTAAGTGGATGATTGAATAGTAGCAGCTACGCTTTCTCAATGCTGGAGTGAGAATTTACTGATAAGCAAGGGGAGGAGACAAGAATAAGCCATGCCTAATGGATTAATTAGAGACATTAGTATGAATTTATGTTTAGCTTAATATAGATACAGATAGTTGCATACTGAAATATTTATAGATATGTAGATATAGACAGCTTAGTATATACACATCTATTTCCGCTCTCTGCCAGCTGAAAGTGACTAAAAGCAATGACACCCCAGTAGCAAAGAGCACACATGGCATCCAGATCTTGGTGTGTAATACTATTCTCCAATAAAAGAAAGCAGGGCTCCCTGGAGAAAAGACCAATTGTAGAACTGGGGCAGGAAATATGCAAAATGAACCTAAAGCATTATGTAGCTCCAGAAAGTAAAAACTACACACAAAACAAACAAACCAATCCAACATTGATGGGGATACATCAAAAGTGCACAGGAGCCAAATGAAATAGCTCCCAATGGTCAAAGTTAACACACTTTGAACAATAAAATTAATAAAGTAGTATGAAATTATCCTATCTAATAAAAGAGAAAAATGGTAATTGGCGTACGACGATACCCTTTTCATTGGTTAATCAGGGCTATATGCAAATTAACTGCCAACTAAGATTGGCAGTTAACTGCCAACAAGATGGCGGTTAATTTGCATATGTAGGCACAATGCAGGGAGGCGAAAGGGAAAGCAGGAAGAAGCCCCCTGTCACTGACAGTGATCGGAAACCCAGGGGGGAGCTAAGAGCTGGGGGGCAGGGCAAAGGCGGCCCTGGGGCCGCCTTTGCCCTGCCCCCCAGCCATGATCGGAGAATCAGGTGCCTTTTCCGCCCTGGCCAGTGATAGCAGGAAGTAGGGGTGGAGCCAGCGATGGGAGCTGGGCACGGTCGAAGCTGGCAGTCCCGGGAGCTAGGGGTCCCTTGCCTGGGCCTAAAGCGGAGCCCACAATCGCGGGGCCGCTGCAGCTGTGGGTCCCCGCTGCCCGGGCCGGACACCTCAGCCAGAGGCGTTAGGCCTGGGCAGGGGCGGAGCCTGCAACCGCGGGGAGCTGGGGGTCCCCTGCCCAGGCCTGACACCTCTGCCGGAGGCCTCAGGCCTGGTCAAGGGGCCGATCCGGTGATTGGTGATCGGAGGGTGATGAGGGTCAACTCCTCTGGCCGAGGCATCAGGCCTGGGTGGGGGGCAGAGCCGGGGATTGGGGGGATATGATGGTCCCCTTGCCCAGGCCTGAAGCCTGGGTCAGAGGCGTCAGGCTTGGGCGGGGGGTGGAGCAAGCGATCAGAGGGAGATGGGGGTCCCCTGCCCAGGCATGATTCCTGGGCCAGAGGCCTCAGGCCTGGGCGGGGGCCAGAGCCAGTGATCAGGGGGAGATGGGGGTCCCTGTCCAAGCCTGACACCTCTGGCGGAGGCATCAGGCCTGGGCAAGGGGCCGATCAGGCGATCGGAGGGTGATGGGGGTCAACGCCTGAGGGCTCCCAGTATGTGAGAGGGGGCAGGCTGGGTTGAGGGACACTCCCCCCCCACACACACACACCCAGTGCACGAATTTCGTGCACCGGGCCCCTAGTTATCTAATAAAAGACAAAGATGGTAATTGACTGTACCTTCACTATGCCCACAGGCCAATCAGAAGAGTATGCAAATTAACCCAACAAAGATGGCGGTTAATTTGCATACACAGGCACCCAGTGAAGACTGAAGACAGTGTAGAAGGAAGCCAAGCACAGAAGGGAGCCAAGCGGCGGAGAAGGGAATGGATCGGAGATAGCAGAGACGAGGGCGGAGCTGAGGCAGTGGACATGGGAGGGAGCGAAGTGGCAGAGAAGGGAGGGAGCGAGGCAGCGGACATGGGAGGGAGCCGAGGCGGCGGACACGGGAGGGAGCCAAGGCCGAGGCGGCGGACACGGGAGGGAGCCGAGGCCGAGGTGGTGGACATGGGAGGGAGGCGAAGCAGAGGACACGGAGGGAGCCAAGGCAGTGGACACGGGAGGGAGCCGAGGCAGCGGAGAAGGGAGGAAGCGAAGTGGCAGAGAAGGGAGGCGGCCGAGGCAGCGGAGACAGGAGGAAGCTGAGGGCGAAGTGGCGAAGGGAAGGAGCGAGGCAGAGGAGAAGAGAGAGAAGCCTGCCTCGGTGGGCTTTGCTCCCTTCTCTGCTTCGCTCCAGTCTCAGGAAGCCCTATTCTTGCAGGAATCTTCCTGCAGGCCTCTAGTCCAAGGTATTAAAAAAAAAAAAAAATCAATCAGTATAATTCAATACATTAACAAATAAAGGAAAAATCTCATAATAATTTTAATACATGCACAACAGGCATTTGCTAAAATTCAACACCCATTTATTTCATAATTCTTATGACATTAGAAATAGAACTAACTGTATTTGATAAAGAGCATCTACAGAAATCTCTTGTAAACATTATACATCATAATAGTGAAATACTGAAAACTTGCTTCCTGAGATTGGGAATGAGGCAAGCTTACCTAGTCTCATCATTTCTATTCAACATTGTACTACAGGTGGTAGACAGTACAAAAGTTCAAGAAAAAGAAGTAAAAGGAATGAAGATTAAAAAGGAAGAAATAAAAATGTCACTATTCACAGACCACATAACTGTATATGAAAAAAAATAAAAAGTAAGTGAATTTAACAAGGTTGCTGGATAGAAGGCCAATTGTATTTCCCTGTATTCCCCAAATAATTAAGAGATGTTTAAAAATTATGTATGTATAAATAACTCACTATAGCCTCAATAAATAATCATAAACATGTGAATAAATCTGGAAAATATATGTAAGCCCTCAAAACAAATAAGTCATAGAACTCTAGTGAGATATATTAAAGTAGCCCTAAATAGAAGAGATATACACATTGATCAAGGATTGGAAGACTCGGCCTTAATCGGATTGGCTCAGTGGATAGAGCATCGGCTTGCAGACAGAAGAGTCCCAGGTTCGATTCCGGTCAAGGACATGTACCTTGGTTGAGGGCACATCCCCAGTGGGGAGTGTGCAGGAGGCAGCTGAATCGATGCTTCTCTCTCATCGATATTTCTAACTCTCTATCCCTCTCCCTTCCTCGCTGTAAAAATCAATAAAATAAATTTTTTTAAAAAAAGAATTGGAAGACTCAATATATATTGATTCATAGATTTAATGCATTTCCTCGCCCTCCCCCCAAAAAATGCCTGCAGTTTTTCATAGGTGGACATTATTCATAGGTCTCAAATATATATAGCAATGCAAAAGAAAAGAATAACTATCAAGTTAAATTTGGAAGACTTAATGACTAGATATCAAGATTCAGTATAAAGTGAAATTTGGAATAAGTGAAAAGATGTACAAATAGAACAATGGAACAGAATACAGTCCAGAAACCGACCACTGACACTAAATTTATGACAAACTTGATGCTGAGTAGCCCTGGAGAAAGGATAGTCTTTACCCATAAATGATACTTTGTCAACTGAATATCCAGATGGAATAAATAAAACTTGAACCCCTGATGTAAAGGGTGCCTCACATCCTTCACAAATTAATTTCAGGTTTGTTGAAAATCTAAATATAAAATATAAGACGACCAGATTTTCTGGAGATCACAGAAGAGAATAATCTTTATGAACTTCAGGTGCAGAAGAATTTCTTATCTTATGATAAAATGAAACACATTAAAATCAGTAACTTCTGTTCATCAAAAGACACCTTTAAAAGAGTAGAAAGATAAGCCATTGAGTGGGAGATGATGCTATCATATATGTAACCAACAAAAAGAATCATGTCTAAGGTATGTAAAGAAATTCCTACAAAAAATAAGAAAAAAATGGTAACTCAATAGAAAAATAGGAAAGAGACCTGATCAGGAATTTAACAGAAGGGTAAACATGTGAAAGGATACTCAATCAAATTAATTATTAAGAAATTACAAAGTAAATAAAGAAATCTGAAATCTACAGAATTCTGTGCAAGAGTATATTAGTGTTACTTGGCAATATCTGCTAAAGATGGTATACATAAGGCCTATGAGACAGAAATACTAATTCAAAAAATTTACATAACAGAGTATGTATTTATATATGTTTGTGCAGCAAAACACATGAAAAATATTTTTTAAATATATTTGTATTGATTTTCTACAGAGAGGAAGGGAGAGGGATAGAGAGTTAGAAACATCAATGAGAGAGAAACATTGATCAGCTGCCTCCTGCACACTCCCCACTGGGGATGTGCCTGCAACCAAGGTACATGCCCTTGACCGGAACCGAACCTGGGACCCTTGAGTCCGCAAGTCGACGCTCTATCCACAGAGCCAAACCAGTTAGGGCCACATGAAAAATATTTGACATTTTATTTTATTTTTATTTATTTATTTTTTTAAATATATTTTATTGATTTTTTACAGAGAGGAAGGGAGAGAGATAGAGAGTTAGAAACATCGATGAGAAGAGAAACATCGATCAGCTGCCTCCTGCACATCTCCCAATGGGGATGTGCTCGCAACCCAGGTACATGCCCTTGACCGGAATCGAACCTGGGACCTTTCAGTCCGCAGGCCGACGCTCTATCCACTGAGCCAAACCGGTTTCGGCAATATTTGACATTTTAAATAAAATGGTTCACTTTTTAAAAATCCCAAAGAAAATAATACCATAGGATTATATTTTTAAATGACTGATGTGGTAGGGCTTTTGTTAGATTCTCCAAAGAAAAGGTTATTCCCTAAGGAGGTCATAAAATAAATAAATACATTTTTATAAATAGTTAAGAACCTTTGCTAGAAAGAGATGAAAGAGATATATAAGTCTAGTCAACCAGTAAGGCAAAACACAACAACACTTAAAAATATCTACTTGTAACTGTACATGGACACTTCATAGAAGGAAAATCTATATAAAAGTCTAAGCGACCGAATGACCAAACCACCGGTCGACTGGCTGCTATGACGCGCACTGACCAGAAGGGGGCAGATGCTAAATGCAGGAGCTGCCCCCTGGTGGTCAGTGTGCTCCCACAGCCAACCTCCTGTGGTCCCTCCCCCTGGCCAGCTGGCCCTAATGGCCCAGATCGGGCAGTAGGACAACCTTCCACAGCCCCTCCCCCCAGCCAGCCAAACCTTCTGCGGCCCCGATCATCCTGACCGCTGGCCAAGCCAACGGACCCCACCTGTGTATGAATTCGTGCACTGGGCCTCTAGTAACATATAACAATACCTTGAGTAATGAATCTTCGGGAATGAAGCTTCTTTAAAGTGAAGCCATTGACATTAAAATTAAAACAGAACAATTCATAAATCAGGGGAAGTAGAGTGAGCATGATCTTTCCCCAGTCAACCTCCCAGCAGTTACCCAGGATACAAATCATCTCTCTACACACCTTCTAACTAGAGGCAATAAGTCTAACAATGTGCAAAATCCTAAATTTAGTAAGCTTTCTAGTTTAAGCTCCTAGGCATCCCATTCTGGACCTTTTCTCTGTTTTAGGAACACAGTATCTTCCTGATCCAAGTCTCCTCTCCTTTATCAATATGGTAAAGAACAGGTTTTTGACTATATTTTTATACACTCATGCATGTGTTTTAGTCACTATTTTTCAGCCAATCAATTACTTCAACTAAGCATTTACATTTTTAGGCAGGAGGAATTTCGGGTACTGTCAAATGGGAGATAACTAGAAAAGAAAGGAAGTACTCCTCAAATCACATTGTACAAAATACTGGCCGAAAAGGCAAATCTTTTTTAACATCATTTAGGATGATTGGGGATCAACAGATATATGGAAGAAGAGAGATGACTTCTCATGAACATGACCAGCCTTTACTTTCCAGGAAAAGATGAGGTGGGAACTAAGCTGGCTGTAATTGTCATTGGCCATTATAGAAGGTCTGAGATTAAGTTCCAGACACATCTGTTTTAAGACAATTCTTCTTGGAGCACCTTTCCCCTCACATTCTATAACTTTAATATACATTGTATTTCTTCCCACAGACTTCCTTTAATCCTGCATATTCCATCTTTCTAGTACAGGTCATTTCATTTCATTTAACACTTTATGGTATCTATTCCATCTTTCCTTTCTCTGTAGTTCTGGAACATATATCAATGTCTCATTATTTCTACCTCTGGTAATGGAATTTCTGACCACAAAGTATGTCCCTGGAACACATCATCTTCAGTACCAGCGGAATCAATATTTTGAAGAAGAGTAAGATACAAGTACAGCTTGGATCTGTAGGTGAAGGAGATAAGTGATAAGAATAGAATAAAAAAAATAAAGGGATACAAAACGTGAAATCATAGAAAAATTATAGTTACTGCTCTATAGTTTCATGAAAGGCTTTACTGAGTCTACAACAAGATTAAAAATTAAGATATTAAAAAAGTCAATCTCGAACTTATGCACATTTAACATAATACTTTCAGAGATGAAAAATAACTTTAAAAAAATAACATTTACACTTTATAACCCGTATCAAAGGAAAGTAAAAGAAGAAGATATTACTCAGCTTGTAGCATGGATCCAACCATTACGATGGTCTCAATATTGCTTCCTGGCTTCCTCCAGAGAGCTCTCTCCGCAAGTCAGCTCTGCCCAATCGAACCCCATTTTCAATCGAGCGAGAGATCATGGCTGTTGGGAGTCATGCAAGGATGCCTCCCAATGGAATGCCATTAAACTCAGAGGGATTTTTGATCAAAATGAAGCAACGACACTGACGACAGCGATTGCGGTTGATGACTTAAGTTTGTGACATTGCTCATAATGCTAGATATTATCTAAAAACCGTGTATCAAAAATAGAGGAGTAGAAAGAGGAAAAGTTTAAGTTTATAAAACTTTTCACAAAAAATATTAGGGAAACACTGTTCTAAGAGAGACAGAGAAAGGGCTGGGAGAGAAAACATTGAGAAAATGGGGGGGGGGTGGAACAAGGGAAGTAAGGGACAAGTATAGACAGAGTTCAGACTGTCGTGTTCACATATAAAACTGTTGAAAGGTTTGGACAACTTTAGAAAAACAGGTTAACACAGACCTAATTCCGGAATCAAAACGTCAAGATTGATTTTTTTTTTTTTCATAGTGAGGGAAAAATCAATAGTCTCCTAGGAACATGGAAACATATTGAAACCCCAGGGACATGCCAGCAAGGAACACATGCACTACTTTTCATCTCTTCCTTCCAGTCAATATTTCCGAGGAGCTCAGCTCAGAGGCTGCAACAGGAGGGAGCGGACTATCACTTCGCTACCGTAAATCACAACCGAATCCCAGAGGATGCGCTGCCACGGTTCTTCGCTGTCACGAAGGGACGTAAGCAGTTGGGTATACTATAGGCAAGACACGTCTAGGGGCCCTCCTCCCTCCACGAGATTTAAAAGGACGAAAAGACAGACCTGGTCATCGCTCACACTCGGGGCCTCGGTCACGGCATCAGACAGAGGAGAACTCAGCCCAGTCTAAGGGGCAGCCTCGCCAGCTCCTCGAGGCTCCCCCAGCAGCCGCGGAGCCGAGAAGCGGACTCCGAAAGGGAGGGGTGTGGAGGGGTTCCTATGCAACCAGCCCAGCCGCCAGCAACAAACCCGGGCAGCCGCACGCCCGCGCCCGGGCGCGTTTCTCGCGCCGACCGTTTGTATCTGCAACAGCGGGTCAGAGCCCGCCACGCAGCGCGGCCGGACCTTCGGAGCGGCAGGCTTCCCACGCTCCACGATCCCTCGCCGCAGATTCCACACCACGTTCGTCCAGACCCCCGAGGACGCTGACTCTGCTGAGGGCCTTGTCCACAGCCAGTCCGATCCCAAGCTGCCAGAGGAGAAACTGTCCCCAGTTTTGATGCTCAGAGTGGCTCGGGAGGCGAAGTGAGAAACGAGGAATCTGTAACGAATCGTCCACAACGGAGATAAAAATGCTTTTGCTTTAAGCCTCAGGCCTCACACGTCACTTCCGGCAACAATAGGAAACGTCAAACCTCGGGCTGTCGGCAGCCCTCGCTGCTGCAGTTGGAGGTGCGCCCCGTTTGGAGGAAGCCGGGGCTGTTTCTGAGGTTCTCGCCGCCCTCACCCTCACCGGCGTGAACCAGGAACGTCTGAACCGGCTTCTCCAATGGCCTGGGCACCAGTTCCCGGCTGAGCTCTTTTCTGTGTGGCTAAAAGCCCCCGTCAAGAGGCCGAGTCGTCGCGGCGGCGGTGGGGATCGCAGGTCGCACAGGTACCAGCGTCAGCCTAGATGTTTCAGGGCTCCTGCTTCTTTTCCCCTCCACTCCCCCACTTTTCTCCTCGGAAATGAAGATAACTGGTGCTCGCTAGTTAGTAGAAACTTGCCAACCAGCAAGACTTTGGGACCAATGACAGTGCAAAGCTTCTTGAGTGACAGCGGTGACGGCTTATTAAAGTGGGGGATAAGGCGGTGTCAGCAGGCGGGAATAGGTGTGTTCCTGGGGTTTTCTAGGCCATTAAGGTCAGCCTGGGACCGACGTAGTGACCCAACTTCATCCTGAAATAAAGCCGAGAAGAGGCGATGATTGTCCTTTCCTAACCCAAGTGTTGCTTTTCGAGCAAAGTAGGTTTTGTTTCCGTTGTGTGGTGTTTTTTTTTTTTGTTGTGGCTTTTTTTTTTTATGCATAAGCACAGTTTTCGGTTCTTTACATACTTTTCAGTAATATGAATGCAAACACAGTTAAAGTCACGATAGATTGCCAGTTGCTTCAGTTATCAAACTTTGGTTATACATTTGAAAGCTTCTTCGTTTTCCCATCTTTTGTTTGGTTCTCTGTGACTGGGCTTTAGTTTCTTATATGGTGGATGCTCAGTGACATATTATTAATTGGATGGAGTAGCATAAATGATTCCTAATCCTCAGCCATTGAAGGTTTTCGTTGTTTTATTTTTAGGTTCTGTTTATGTTTTGTTTAGGTTTAGTAATTTAGTAATTGTGCATGCTTGTTTTAACCAGTGGAATTTAGATTTTAAAGGATCCCAGGTGTTTCTGTCTAAATCAGTATATCATGATGTTTACTACTGCAAGGTGGAGCTAATTTATGTTTTCCATTTCAGTTTTTCTTCTCCCTCTTTTAATGTTTGGCGTTTGGTAACCTTATTTCTGAGGTAGAAGTCCCCTAATCCCCCCGCCTAAGAAAATGGTTTGCAAAATTGAGGAGAATGAAGAATACAGGTTTTTTTCTATTTTTTTCAGGTTGAGTAGGAAACTTCCCATCTTTATCCAGTTAACTTGACAGTTTGTCTGATTAGATCCTTCCCTAGTTACCCCTTGCTGAGTAACAAATTGCCCCCAAATTTAGCTGCTTGAAATAACAAGGATTTATTATATCAAAGTTTCTGTGGGTCAGAAATTCATGAAACGCTCAGCAGAGCACCTCTGACTCTGGTCTTTCATGCAGTTGTGGTCAAGCTGTACATGGGGGCTGAGATGTCACCTGGAGATTCCACTGGGGGGGAGAAGGATCCACTTCCCAGTGCTCTCGCCTTGTATTGGCAGGCCTGGCTTTCCACCACAGGGCTGCCTCGCAACCTCGCAGCTGGCTTCAATCTATCGGAGTCCCAGAGGCTCTCTATAGTCTTTTATAACCTGATCTCAGAAGTTTACCCCATCACTACTGCCATGGTGTTTGTTGGAAGTGAGTAAATAGTCCAACCCAAAATCTACCTGGAGAGGATTACACAAGGGCTTAAATCCCAGGATGCAAGGATCTTTGGGGGCCATCTTAGAGGCTGCCTAACAGATACTCCGCCTGATAAATTTTAGGAGGTAATAGATAGGAATAACTGAGCAGAAATGCAGTCAGACAAGGAGTAATGTCAGATTGTAAAGAAATAAGTTTATACAAGCCTTATCTCTCTTGGAAAAGTGTTTTGGTGTGTGTGTTTTTGTTTTTTTGTTTTGTCTCCCTTTTCCCCCCTACTAATTATTTGAAGAGAGGCTCATTATTTTGCTTGGGGAACTGCCTGAGGGATGATGTGTGTCTGAGGAATGCTTGTGTGTTTTAAGGTCTCTGTGAGCAGAGCATATCACAGCTGGAGATTGTGTATTCCTTACTCATTGCCATTTTATATGGTTGAAATTGTATCAAAACAAACATGAGCAACGTTAGCTTTTAAGGAGGAAAGAAAAGGTAGAGGGAAGCCTTCTGGTGTAGAAAGCAGGCACATCAGTGGCAGTCGTTATGGTGGTATGAGATCAAAAAGGGATTGGGGAGAGGTATGTCCTAGAGTGGAACTTCATCTGGTATGCCTGTTTTTAAGCACTATTAGGTGGCAGGTACCACCTTTTCCAGCATTACCTGGATGTACCTTACCAGCATAGCTTTTGTCAGGGAACCATATAAGTTTATCAGAAATTAAAGGTATAGACTTCAGGTTTTCTTGTGACACGATTTTGGCTGTGACCCACTGTAAAAATGTCTATGCTTCTTCCAAGTTTGAAAGATGTTGTAAATCCTTATCTGTAAGTAAAGTATTACTCATGTTTATCTCTTATCCCTCAGGGGCTTAATACCAGCCTGATTGTGTCAATTCTCAGATTGTAAATTTGGCTTTTAAATTGGGGCTCCCTATCAGGTTAACATACTTCATTTATAGGAGTTTGGGGCCCTTAGATGGCTGCAAAATTTTAAACAGATGCTTACAAAAGTAACACAGTTGATGTGCTTTCACCCATACAATATCTTAAGGTAATAACTTCTAGATAAGCTAAAACATGAATTGTAATTTATTATGTATGATCAGTTTAATAGGGAATGTTTTGTGTGTGTGTGTTGTGCTTTGTGTAAACTAAAACATTGAATTGCCAAGAGATGACCTTTTTTTCATAGTACATTGAAATTAGTCATTCAGATTTATGATTTTATAGTTCATTGATGAGCCAACTGCTGTGTACACTGTGTTTTTCTATATCTTCATTCAAATTTGGAAACAGACTAATGCCTTGGTTGGCCTGTGATAATGCATCAAAATAATTAATATTGACAAGACACTGGGGAGTAGGGGAGGCTGGGGGAAAGTCAAGGGGGGGGAAATGGGAGACATATGTAATACTCTTTGTAATACTTTAAGCAATAAAAAAATTTTTTTTAATTAATATTGAAAGTCTGTGAAATATACATCTAACCCATGATACTTTTTCATTGAAGTATTTTACTTAAAATTTTAAAACAACGTTAATATCATACATCTTCTAAAAATTTATGTTCCCCATTTATTTTTTTCTCATTATTTTGTTATTCTGACAAATTTATTGACATAGATTCCACACTAAAACTAAAATGTCCTAACTTGAGTAAGATTACATCATATTTGGGGCAAATACTTTTATGATATAAAGATGAGAAAAGATATTTGTGGTTTCAAATTTAAGCAGCAGATTTAGGGAGTTTAGCTCTGTAATCAGCAGTTTGCATATTCTTCAAGAATAGGTCGCACAGGATTTCATAAACTGATTGAAAGAAGGAGCAAGATTTTAGCAAGTGAGTCATGCTTGGAGAACAAGCCCCTGGGCTCTTGCTGAATAGTGATTTGTAGAAGTCATGAACATGGAAAAGAGATGGGAAGGGCAGATGCTAAATACACTCAAACACACATACATGCATCTGTCTCCATCACCTCTGCATTTTACCTTCTAAAAGAATGTTTTCTCATTTTATTTTTATAGAATCATAGAATTTTATAGCTAAAAGAGACCTTAGGGATCACCAAGTTCAAAATCCTTGTATTACAGGTGAGGAAACTGAGACTTTGAAATTTAAATAACTTGCGCAGTACTCACAACTAGTTAAAGAAGGAGCCTGAATCAAAACCATGTTTTGTGTTGGAATCTTTATTATTAGATGTTTCTCATCTCATTTCTGATTTTCCTCCTATTTGGGGCTTCCTTTGATATTTATCTTATTTAATATATTGTTTGTTTCGTATAAAAGTAATTCAGTAAGAGTTATAGTCTTGGTTTTATATTTAATTCCACAACTCTCATAGGAATGGCCATTGTGGTTGGTGGGGATGGAGTGTGGTATGTCCTGAGGAGGTGAGTTGGGATAGGCAGCTGCTGATTATAATTGGGTTGAGTAAATAGTGTAGTCAAGGAAGAACCAGTGTAATTAAAAATAATGCTGGTGAGAAGTATGATAAATTTATTTAAAAGTTAAAACAGTGGAACATTTTTTGGGGGAAAAAAGCTGAAGAGATTAAATAGGCACGCAGTTCTCAGCTTTTGGGTTACATTTAAATGACACATCTTAATTTTTACATTTGTTTAGATGCCATTTGGTAACACTCATTATAGAATCAAATTAAAGAGCAGGAAAAAACCTCCAGAAAACAAAGTATTATTGTAAATCTTTGTGAATTAAAACAAGTACAACTGGTATGCCTTTTAGGAACAAAAACTGCTCTTGCAGGACCAGATCTTTAAATTTAATGACTGGGTTTTTTTATGTGTTTAATGTACCCTGTGACCTCTTAGTACTTAGCTATTTCCCTTTTCTCCTTAGAAAGACCTCCTTGTGGACGGACCCTTCCTTCATTTCTCTACAGTTGTTGCCTTTCAATTTTAGAGGTGTGATTGGTTATCAGGTTTTTTCTTTCCTTTCCTTTTTTTTTTTTTTTTTAATTCTCTACTCAGACTTTTCTAAACTACTTTGGTGGTCTGTTCTTTTGGAAGTAGGGAAGTAAATGCTGGGCTGCCAAATTGATTCTAAATGTCACATAGAAAATACTTTCTCACAGAATCTCCTATGTTCCTATGCCATTGAGTAATATCATAATATCACTTAAAGATTTTTAAAAACGAAAGCATAGTTGTTACTTCTTTCTACTAGGAAAAAAAAATGAAAATTGTCAAAAAGATACAAATAAGTGAACATCCTTGATCTTTAAATGTTAATATAAATTGCATTTGAGAGATAACTCTTTTGGTACATATTTTAGATCTCTATCTCTGAGGTAGGAAATTTCTTATTTATAAATTCCACTATGTAGACACCTAAGAAATATCGAGGAAAACTAACCATTTATAATGAGTATTTAAATGAGATTTTTCATGTCAATCATTGCAAACCAGTAATTTAACGTTGTTTGCTCAGGAAGAGACTTACGGAATCATTTTGCTTCAAACAAGAGCATTTAAAGCAGAATGCTTTTTTTAAGACCTTCAGCCTCCTTTATACTTTTCCCATCTGCCATTGTGTATTCTCTACCTGCATAGGGTATAAACCATTCTTTATTACTTAGAGTTGCCTCCACAGGATGTGCCATTTGAATGCTTAGTGTCATGGAGTTACTAAAAGCCTTAGTACAGCTAGCCTTTTCTTACAGAAGAGTGCTTTATTTGATGTCTGTCACAAGGACATGTTTTGACTAAAACTGCTTAATATTTTAAATACAGGCTTTATATTAGATATTCCAATCGCTATTAATAAATAATTTCTATCTTATTCTTTTGTAGATGCTCTGCCCTTTTGAAAAAAAGGCAAGGCATTACAAGTGCAGTCAGTCCAAATCACCATCCCTTTTAGAAATATAGCCATCTACTGGAAATCAATAGAAAAGTATTATTGTTCTTAAAAACTAACTGATATAGTTGTTGGTAATTAATCTAATGTATACTGCCTTCTAGGTGGAAGTTCCTTTATGCTGCTTGCAACAAATTCGTTTAGACTAAAACTTTTTTAAAAAAGAGAAAACGACATCCAAAATCGTGTCCAAAAAATAGGTATAGCTTTTTCTCAGATGTTTGCATTAGGAAAAAAGAAAGTGAGGTAGGACCTACATACAGCTTTCCCAATTAAAAGAGGCTTTTATAGATGGTATGTTAGTTAAGGCTCATTAGCAACCCTATAAAATAGATAGGAGTGAATTCCCCTCTTTTATGGGAAATAGAAGCTCAGAAATCTTGTTTGAAATATTTACAGTCACACACTATATGGCATAATTGGAGCTCCAATTTTAAATTCGCCCTCCAGAGTAACAGTATCAAGAACACTTCTAACCATTAACATATCAATAGCAATTAAATATGTTAGTACTTAATACCAAAACGCTATCTTTGTTATCACTGACCTTATTTGCTAAACTTTGTGTTTATATATCAATCTAAGCAAAGTTACCTTCTACTTTATATATTCACTAGTTGTTATTTTCTTCTCCTACCAAAGGTAAATGGAATCTCTCCAAATTTCACAAATCCTAAATTAATGAAATTTAGAACCAGGATATGACTACTCAGGTAATTAAGTCCAAAATAATCAAGTGTACTCTGAAATGGGAAAAAACAAAATAAGTGTTATCATTAAAAGGGCGTGAGGGGTGGCTACAAAACTACCTCTTATTGTAAACTATCTACTGTGGGTAGGTTCTCTAAGTATCCATTGGGTCAGAATTAGCCATTATTTTACTGAGGTGGCAAATGAGGACCACAAACTACAGGCTCGTCAGATTCTATGTTGGAGTTTGAACCAGACTTGTTTTCACATCAAAGCCTCTGTGCTTTCCACAAGAACAGTAGCCTGAAAGAGAAGCACAGCTGGGAAAGAATGGAGCTAATAAGCAGTGACAGAGGTAAAAGATGCGAGCCAGTGATGAAGAAACAGATGGTAGGTTGCCTTTGCCATCTGTGGGCTCTAACAACTCAGGGCATGTGATTTGGTGGTTAAGAATACAAGCTTTGGACATTCATATTCCGTATTTAAGAAGGAGTTTCTTGGTAGCCCTTAGCAGCGGTTCTCAACCTGTGAGTCGCAACCCCTTTGGCAGTCAAACGACCCTTTCACAGGGGTCGCCTAAGACCATCCTGCATATCAGATATTTACATTACCATTCATAACAGTAGCAACATTACAGTTATGAAGTAGCAACGAAAATAATTTTATGGTTGGATCACAACATGAGGAACTGTATTTAAAAGGACCAGAAGCTTGAGAACCACTGCCTTAGGGAATGAAGGGGTGGGGGATCCCAAGTGGATTGCAAAGGGGAAAGTTGGGAGAAAGATGTACCGTTCTACCATATTCCTATATAGCAGAGTTTCAGTGGGTTCCTACTCTACTCAAACTCTCAAGATATGTCATATGTAAAGTATATGATTTTATAACTATGTCTATTAGATTAAGATTAAATTTAATTTTGATTGGAGTCACTGGGTGAAATCAGGAAAAATAAACCAGGTGATTGTTATGTATCTCAGCTGCACTTTAAGGATTGAACATTGGATCTTTTAGACAATAAAAAGTTGATCTATAGATGTATGCATCTGCATAGGGTTGCCTTTGCTCTGGTCTGATAGCCATTATGTTGGGCCACTTGTAAATGCGAGTAGGAGAGGAGCGGAGTCTTTTCTCTATGGTCATTCAATTTCTTTAGTGAAACTGTCTGCCTCTTCATTTTACTTAGGTAAGAAAAGGGGTTGAAATAGATGTGTAAGCATTCTAGACACATGATGTATGTGTGTTGGTGGCTAAATTGTGGTCTGTTGTTCCATGTGCGCACATTTAATTCTCACAAAAAATTGTAAAGGGGGATTTTTTTTCTCATTATTGTGTAAGTAAGGTAACAGTGACCCAGAGATGTTAATCCTGTTTTTTTGTTCCTCATTTTGCTCTGAATTACTACCATCTTTATACTGTGATTTGGACCCCTAAAAGCCTCTTGAGGGTTCTGTAATGTACTTTTCTCTCTGCTCTTCCAGACTTTTCTCCGCCTTCCTCTTCATGGGTTCATTAGTAAGCACTCCCCTTCCACTCTCACATTACAGAAATCTGTTGACATTTCATGTCCACTTAACATCCTGTTTTCCTTTCTCTCACAGGTTTAGTTTTTACAATTTTTATTCCTTTTCTCTCATTTTAATAGAAGGGAAAAGTGATAATTATATGTGCTCAATCTTACATCTTTTTAAAAAATACATGTATTTTTATTGATTTCAGAGAGGAAGGGAGAGGGGGAGAGAGAGATAGAAACATCAGTGATGAGAGAGAATCATTGATCAACTGCCTCCTGCACATCCCCTACTGGGGATTGAGACCACAACTCGGGTATGTGTCCTTGACCGGAATCAAACCCAGGACCCTTTAGTCCGCAGACTGATGCTATATACACTAAGCCAAACCAGCTAGGGCTCAGTCTTCTATTTCTAACAAGACAAAAGTTGACCATAAGATTTTTTCAAAAGTGAGTTAGAACATTCTTTCTTCTATCTGCTGTCCAATTGATACCTTATGTCTGCCATTTTCAACTGTTTTCATCTCATGGCACACATAAACTACTAAAATTCTGCAGCACACCAAAAAATATATTTTTGCGGATCTGTTAAAAAAAAGAAAAAGGTATGATTTTCATTCATTCACACCAGACAACTATTGTTGTATTGGCTATTGTCATTTTTTAAATTTTACAATCTAAGGGAAAAGAGGTCAGCACCCCTGACTGAATAGTCAGGTATTGCATGTTTTAAAAATTCTTGTGGCACACCAGTTGAAAATCGCTGCCTTATGTCATAAATCATGTTCATGAGATGGTACCCTACCATTTATATTTATCTTAATTCTGGTTTAAAACCTATTTCTAAAACTATGAATGAATTGAAAGAATTTTAGAGCTCAGAATATTAAAATTAAGTTATGTAATACCCAAAGAGCTGTTTTAGAAGGAAAATTATCAATGATGCATAATAACACTACATGTACCGTGCCTAAAATGTTGACGGTACGACAGGTCCTTTAGAGGTGTTAGTGGCTGTTTGCTCCATAAACGGATCTTGAAGTAAGAAACTGTATGCACTCTTCTTGGTAAATATTTTCCAAAGACTTTATTTTTGAAAAATGCTGGAATCAGTCCTAAAATCATGTTAATATCCATTTTTGTCAACCTAGCTACTAGGCCACGGCACATAGGACTTTGGAATAGAAAGTTAAATTTGAAGTACAAGATATGATAGTACTGAAATAAAAAATTTAAATAAATGAAAATACCCCTCTGTCATTTAGCTGATATGACATTTATCCATAGCACCACTGAGTACTCTAGGTCACTTAATTTGGTTACCAATCCCTGTTCAATAGCCTTTAGTGCCAGGTTTTTGAATCTCCTGTCCACTCCTGGAGTACATTTGTGATTAGTACAGAATTGAGCACGAATATTTGACCTTTAAACCAAGCAATATAAAACCAAGTTCTGAGACAGTGGGAGCATTGTTTGACCACTGTATTAAAACAATCAAGATTAGTTAAATTGATAGCCAGGTTTGCATAATTCCAGGAAAATACAAATTCCTGAATAATATTTATTTGGCCATTGCTTCATATGATACTTCATCCAATTTAAAAGGGAGTTCCAAGTTTTATTATATTTGGATTAACCATGCTCTATGAAGAATTTAAACTTACTAGAGTATCTAAATCTTTGTTTATAAGTATCGATTTTATCACCAGTCTGAAAAATAAGAAAATATGTGTCCTAATTGCCTTGATTTTTTCCCCCGCCACATAGCTTCTTTTGTCCTCTGAAAAGAAAAATTTCAAATTTGATATCTTCTAGACTCTAGAGGATTTTTGTTAACATAATTTCTCCTCTGTAACGCAAGTAATTATGAAATTTTTGCTTATTTCTATCAGATAATAAATAATGAAGTACTATTTCCACATTTAGAAATATCTTTGGTTCCACATTTAGAAATATCTTTGGTTTCATAATTTTATAGATCTTCTGAAGATGATAAACTTTAACAAAATATATTCACATTTGGAAGAAAAATGCATGGGCCATCTAGAATACTATTAATTTACAGTTCTCATTATTTGCAGATTTTGTATTAGTGAATTTGTCTACTCATTAAATATTTTTATCCCCAAATCAATTTTCTTGACACTTTTCCAGCCATTATTGGACATTTGCAGAGCTGCAAAAATTTGCATCTGTGGAGGCACACATTTCCAGCTAAGTTTGAATAAGCCAACGAACACTCTGCCTGCTTTAGTTCTCATGTTGTAAACAAATCTTTTTCGTGGTTAATATAGTGCCACATTTTTCCCATTTATGCCATTTGTTGATGATTTTGTGATTTAAAATGGCTCCCAAGTGTAACGCTGAAGAGCTGTCTAGTGTTCCTAAGTTTAAGAAGGCTGTGGTAGTGCTTTACGGAGAAAATACCCATTAGATACGCTTCTTTCAGAATTGGTGTGTTCTGTGGTAGTGAATCAATAGAAAGACACAAAACAAAATTATGTATTGATCAGCTGGTAAAAATGTGTCTAAAGGCTCACAGGAACCTAACCCCATATTTCTTCTAGGAGCAGTGGTTCAATATTTGCTAATTCCATGTTTGCAGTGATTTTACAGAACTATAAGAATTGACTGTTTTTTTAATCTTAACATGAAATAGACTAATTATCCAATATAATAAAACCCTAATATGTAAATTGACCAAACAGCAAAACCGCACACTGACCCCAGGGGGCAGATGCTCAACACAGGAGCTGCCCCCTGGAGCGCTGCTCAGCCAGAAGCTGGGCTCACAGCTGGTGAGTGCAGTGGCGGTGGCGAGAGCCTCTCCGCCTCTGCTGCAGGCAGGTGGTAAGGAGCAAAGGGGTCCAGGGAGTGGGCCTAAGCTGGTAGTCAGACATTCCCTCAGGGGTCCCAGACTGCAAGAGGGCACAGGCCGGGCTGACGGACACCCCCCCCCCCGCCCCCCAGTGCCAGTGCATGAAATTTCATGCACGGGGCCACTAGTGTTCTTATAAGAGTAAGTATTGTTTTCAAAAAAGAAATATCTCTGTTTTGAGTGAACAAATAATAGGTGATTTCACAAAATCCATATATTTAATTTATTTTTGTGTTTAATTTTTATTTAGTTTGAAACTCTTTGCCTAGTCAGTGATTCCACTATGCAGCTTAATTTTTTGACCAAGTAATTGACACAAATGACAAATTTTAAGAGTTTGAAATCATGTAAGAACTCAGCATGAAACTATCATATTTTCTCTCTCTTTTAGAGCCAAATGTTGAAGCTTACTAATGATAATATAAGGCCCTGTTTCATGCCATTTCTATTGACACCACCATAAGGCATGCCGAAGTTCAAAACGTTTTGTGAAACATAAGGCAGGATTTTGTTTTTTAGGTTTTGGTGGTTTTTTAAAATGTAGTCATTGATATAAAAGAATTGCTTTTATGAAGGGAACAAATAACCATGTCTAAAATATCAGATAGAGGATGAAGAATTATGTAAATAAACCTTACCATGCTAAGCAAGTGTCAACATGAACAAATGAGATTATTTGGTGTACAGAACATGAGGACAATTAAGCATCATTAAATATATTTTACCAAAGTACTCATGATTTTTACTTTGTGAAAATATTATTTTGTCAAAACAAAGTAATAGATAACATCTTAGTGGCTATTAGCTGTGGAATGAAACTTTATATGCATTATCTCATCTAATACAACAGCCTTTTAGGCTCTAAGTATTATTTTTTTACATTATATATGAAGAAACTAAAGTTTAGAATAATCAAGTAAGTCCCCCAAGGTCCTGTAAGTAATAACCAGTGGAGTGAGGATTTAAACTCCTCTGTTGGACTTCAGAGTCCAAAACACCACTCCATCCATGACTTGCTTCACAATGTCTGCAATGGATATCATGTCTTTTTGAGAGTTTTATCACTTTTCTGGGAGTTCCATTCACATTCCACATCCCTGTCACCCTAATGAAGATTGGGAGTGGGGTGGAACACTATAAACACCCTTTCTTTTCTCTATCGGATAAACTTATGATATTAATCTTCCTCAAGTGGTTTATTGTACTGTGTTCTTGCCCAGTATCAACAACTGCTTTAAAAGAAAAATGGAGTCCCAAAAGGGCAATTTGCAGTGTTATTTAACAGTAGGAGAATAGAAAATGCCGTTTTCTTTGTCTGAATTATGTGTACATCAGCTTAAAACTTCCCCTCTCCCCATCAAGTTTGTGTGTGTGTGTGTGTGTGTGTGTGTGTGTGTGTGTGTGTGTTGTTTTTTTACTTTTTATTTAAGAACCAGCTGCTGGCTTTACCTCTTTCTACCTGCCGGATGCTTTCTGAATCACATTCAGCGCTCAACTTTAGTGATCCCCATTAAAGTCCAGAGCCTAGGGAAATCACCCTGAGTCTGTGTTTCCTAGCAACATCCCTGAGAGGAACAACAGCTGCTTAACCATATGCCACTGGAAAGATGCTGTAGGGGAAATACACTGAAATTGATACTAAATGCCTTAAACCTTGAGACTTCAAATACCATAGTTACCATGTTTGATTTTTTTACCTTTAGTTGTGCTAAGGTAAAGAGACAAATAAGTTTAAGTATCTAAAATGACAGGCTACATGAACTTTAGCAATCAATGTGATTTCTAGATATTTTCTTGCTAAGATTAATGCAGAAATAGCCATGATGAAAATAATACCTTTTTTGTTTTGTCTTTTCCAGGATGTCATAATTAAAGTCATGTTACATATGACTTTTTAGATTGGTTTCTTTTACTTAGTTATATGCATTTAAGTTTCATGCATGTCATTTTATGGCTCGATAGCGCATTTCTTTTTTGTAGTAAATATTTCATTGTTTGGATGTACCATAGTTTATCCATTCACCTATTGAAGGACATCTTGGTTCCTTACAAGTTTTGGTAACTATGACTAGAGCTGCTATAAACATATACGGTAAAAGCATGTTTAGTTTTCTAAGAAATAACCATATTACCTTCTAAAGCAGTGGTTCTTAACCTTGGCTGCACATTAGAATCACCTGGGAATCTTTTTAAAATCCTGATTTCTGGGCCTCATCCTCCAGAAATTCTGTTTCTTTGTTACTAATGTTGTGGCCCCACCCCATAACAAAGAAACAGAATTTCCGAAGGATGAGGCCCAGAAATCAGGATTTTAAAAAGATTCCCAGGTGACTCTAATGTGCAGCCAAGGTTGAGAACCACTGTTGTAAAGTGACTGTGCCATTTTGCATTCCCACATACTTGCCAGCATTTGGTGTTGTCAGTATTTTGGATTTCAGTCATTCTAGTAGATGTGTAATAGTAGTTATGTCTTTGTTGTTTGGATTTGTGATTGCCTAATAATGTGATGTTGAGCCTCTTTTCATATGCGTATTTGCTATCTGTAAATATTTTTTTTTTGGTAAGGTGGCTTGAGATCTTTTGCTCATTTTTAAGTGGGTTATTTGTTTATTTTATTGTTGACTTTTAAGAGTTCTTTGTATATTTTGGATACCAGTCCTTTATCAAATAAGTGTTTTGCAAAGATTTTCTCCCAATCTGTGGGTTGTCTTGTTTGTCTTAAGATTCTATAATAGCCGAAGCCGGTTTGGCTCAGTGGATAGAGCGTCGGCCTGCGGACTGAGGGGTCCCAGGTTCGATTCCGGTCAAGGGCATGTACCTGGGTTGCGGGCACTTCCCCAGTGGGAGATGTGCAGGAGGCAGCTGATCGATGTTTCTCTCCCATCGATGTTTCTAGCTCTCTATCTCTCTCCCTTCCTCTCTGTGAAAAATCAATAAAATATATTTTTAAAAAAAAGATTCTATAATAAAAATAAGAATGTAATCACTGTAGCTTAATCACGAATAGAGGAACTGCTACAATTCTTGTGCTTTGTGTTGTAGGGAGGAAAGATTATCTTTTGTGGTTTCTTTGCGAAAACAAATTTCCTCACATTTTAAAATCATTAATATTTTTCTTCTCTTTGTATCCCCATCCCTTAATAATTTAAGCTCCTGTAAGTGTAAACAGTTCACTGTAAGAAGGAAGAGTGAAAAATTATGCTGGATTCTTTTTTTGTTTTCATCAATAAGTGATCTGTTATAATGGCTATTATCCAAATAATAGCCAGTAATTCCATAAATGTACACATGAGTCATGTGTTTATAGATATTGAAAAAAATATCGTTGACATCTTTTGAAATCCTACTCAATTTTCAAATTGTTCCTGATAATTTTCATAAGTTCTGGCCACCCGTGGATTTTATTTCTTGGTTTTGTTTTTGCTTTTGTTATCTTTTGTTAGTCCTTATTGTAAACAGCTAATTAAAACAAACCCATATTTTAAGGTCTGGTTATGCTATGAAATTTAGTTTAATGATTTTATACAAAAATCAATTTTCCCCCAAACTTTGAAATATGCACACATTCTAGTAATCAACTTGGGTTTATAAAACAAGAATATTTTGTTAGGAAAAGAGATCATGAAAATAACTACTTATATTAGTTAAGAGCTCTTTCTGATTTCATTTTTCGTAATGAATTTATTTGCCTAGGAAAAGTTACTTATTTTAAAGCTAAGATCAAATGCAAAGCCCGGGCCATTAATTTTCTATATGTTTATATACGATGAAGTCCAATATTTGCAACAGATAAATGTGGAACTGCTCTGGTTGGAGGTCAGTGGGTAGAGTGGAGGAGACGAGCACACTCTTGTCTGCCTTTTCCAGTTATCTCTGAGGAATCCATACGCCTATATGGAAAAGAACTGGAAAATTAGTCTACATTATTTTTACTTAAAGCAACAACAAAACCAAATAGTCATTATTGAGCTATTTATCATGGAGTTCTAGGTGTCTAATTTATAAGGTTTCTGAATTAGACTTCAGGGCCTATGTTACATTTTATTACAGTCTACAACATAAATGTAGACTGGCAAGAATTAAACTAAAAGCCTGTTTCACAGCTGTTATGCATCTGGGAGTTTGGTTAAAAGGGGCTAGCTTAGCTTAGCCTGAGTTGTGATAAAAAGCAGGGTCTAGAGGCCTTTTAACTCAAGTCCTGTGCTCGGATCAGAGCTCTATTTAATACTGGCCCATAAGTCCACATAATTATAATTTGTAAGAGTCTTTAGGACACCAGTAACTTTTAAATCTCACCATGTGAAAAATTATTATGTCACCTGTGGACTTTAAAAGTAGTTAGCAAACTGGGATAAAGGTGATAATCAAACCAAATATTTCTGAAACTTTCTCTGTCCAAGTTTTCTACGTATGATGTACCAGCTATTCTTTATAATATATTACTCCTTAATATGCTTTCATGAGGAATGTTAATTCTGATAAATGAATGCTTCATGTCAGAGTTGTTGTACCACTGGGAAACGCAGGTTCCCTTTTCAATTTAACCTTTTTACATTTTGGCTTTCTCCCAGGCTTGCAGATGGGTCAGGGTCTGTGGAGAGTGGCCAGAAACCAGCAGCTCCAACAGGAAGGCTATAGTGAACAAGGCTACCTCAGCAGAGAGCAGACCAGGAGAATGGCTGCCAGCAGCATTTCTAACAGCAGTCATCGTAAACAAGTCCAAGGAGGCATTGATATATATCATCTCTTGAAGGCAAGGAAATCTAAAGAACAGGAAGGATTCATTAATTTGGAAATGTTGCCTCCTGAGCTAAGCTTTACCATCTTGTCCTACCTGAATGCAACTGACCTCTGCTTAGCTTCATGTGTTTGGCAGGACCTCGCTAATGATGAACTTCTGTGGCAAGGGTAAGTTCAACTCGGATATCTCTAAACATAATCATCTTAATTGTTCTTTTTATGCTAGTTATATTTGTATTATGAAATGTTTCTTTCAACCAGAGTTGTTCTTTATTAAAACCTGGAAAATCAAGATACAGTTATCATCACAGTCAAATTTGATATTAGGAAAAGAAGGGCAGTATAAAATAAAATAATGATTTATAGTTATAAGAGAGGTTATCAATCAAGATGCATCAGTTTATTTTAAGTCAAAAATTGTCAGTTTATTCTAAAAATACAAGTTGTTAAGTGAGAATTTATAATCCAAAATTTAGTGTTCACAACCCTGGTATAGTTTGTGCTTCCCTTATAAAGAATAAGTATACTTAAAAAATCAATAAATATTCTTCAAATCTTATTGTTTCCATTGGTTACAGATGGAGTATGACTATGGTTTTTTCATATATATATATATACATATATATATATATATATATATTTTTTTTTTTTTTGGTCAGAGGTGCTTATTAGCATAAATTTTAACTGGTGAATATTTCACCTACTTTTTATTTTTTTCTAACCACTATGTAATCAATAAGTAGGCAAATATTAGAAAGCAAAGAGATCATTTACTTGCTGAACTGAATGTAGATTATAGAAATTTTAACAGCTATTATACCAGTGTAAATTTAAGCTATAAATCTGAGAATGTTTGGTGGAATAGAATCTGCTCTATGGAATCTACATTAATCCTTAAAAAGTACATATACTAGAGTTGTGAAAATATTCTCAAACATAGGAGAATCATTGGTTTTTCTAGCATTCTTTACCAAGATTTGTTTCATTATTTTTAAAAGGGACTTCATAATGATATAAAACATATCTAAAAACAAGTCTTTATGAGATTTGAATTTCTAAATGAAAATCCAATTGAGAGAATTAATAAATTATCTAAATAGCCAATCTTTAGTCAAAATGTATTACCAACAATGACATTCCTCACTCAGGCTTCCAGATGCAACAGAATTACAGTATTAATTAAATAGCTCAACCTCTTAACCTCTAAATAGATATAAATCATCAGTATCATCTTGTCATTCTCTCATTGTCTTGTCATAGTGAAAGTACTATGGAAGTGAGTAAAAATTATATTAATTAGTAATGTTTAAAATAAATTATGTTTATTAATTTTTAATGATTTAATATAAGAGGAAATGAAAATACTTTAAAACTTGCTCATTTTATTTATAATCTCTTTTCTACATTTTAGTAGTCCCAGCAAACTTACGTCCTTATCTTTGAAAAAAAGTTTATAACTAAGCTCATCTGAATGAACTCAACCAGAAAGTAGTTTTCACTTGTGATTTAAATCTGGATTGATCATTTTTGAAAGAAATGCTTTCTTTTTGTTTACCACATAATTATGCCTATTTTTATGATGCTTGAATTTTTTTTCTTAGTGATAAATTGCTTCTGTTTTAAATTAAAGGCTGGCTTAGTTTTTATTTTAACTTTGGATGTGCTGAATACTTACTAATGTTGGGAGGTTCTGTAGCTTAGTAATAAAAGTCAAAATCTATGGGAATAGATTAAAGAGGCTACTAAAACATTGATAATTTTCTAAATAAGTTACTAAACTTATTTAAACTGTTTCAAAAATCATTTATTTTATAAAAATAATGCAAGGATGTAAATTAACTATTAAGAAGATATTCTCATATTAAATTAGGTATTTTACCCACTATCTTCACAATTTTTGGTCTTATAGGCTGAGACAGTGGCTTTTTCTTGTTTTTCTATACATTGTGTATGTGTGTGAAAAGAAGGAAGTTTGAGCCCAAAATCAATAATTAATATTAGGAAGTAAAACTACTTTAATGTTTATCTCTACAAGTAGATTTTTTTTGTTGTTGATGATGATTTTAAATTGAATTTATTGGGGCAACGTTGGTTAATAAAATTATATAGGTTACAGTTATATAATTCTATAGTGCATCATCTGTATGTCGTGTACAAGTAGGTGTTTTTGAACACACAAAAATCAGATCATTTTGAGGTAGAGTTATTAAAAAATATAATTTCAGTATTCTCCATGTGTCTGGAATAATGTGTTTACATTTTATGATCTGTGGTATGTAGTCAGAATTTCTGGCAATGTAATAAGATAAAAGTTTAGCTTTCAAATAATAACCAGTAGTTAATGGCTCTGTACAGAATTGGAAACAACTATCCCAATCTGCAGAAATAATGTGTTTTGGAATATGAGCTGTTAGCATTTTGGGTTTTAATGAATTTTTAATCAATCATTTATCACTGTGATAGTAAAGAGCCAGTGTTTTAAAGCAGTATCTTAAAAATAGTGATGCTTAATATCACAGTTTTTGATGTATGTATTGAAATTACAAACAATTCCAGTGTATAGTTTGCCTGTGAATATATATATATATATATATATATAGTTTAAAAAAAGTTGTCCTTCTGCCCAGCTATCTTCCCCCCACCCCATTCAGTTTTATGTCCCAATACAGCACATATTTTACTTAATCCTGTTTAGCTCTCGGTTAAGATTGCAAGCTCTGGAATAAGACTCTGTGGGTTCAAATCTTGCCTCTACACAAATTTGCTGTGCAACCTTGAACAACTTTTTTATTGTGTCTGTTTCTTACCTGTAGCACCAATATCATAGGAATGCTGTAAAGATTAATAAGCAAGTTACAATACTGCTTGGTATTTAGTAAGCACTTGAATGTTAGCTATCATTATTACCTATAATAATAAAAATGTAATATGCTAATTAGACTGGACAGCCAGACAATCTTCCAGATGAAGCCGGGGCTCCAAGGGCCGAGGCAAGACACCGGCAGCTGCAAGGGCGGAGCCCTTTGCATGAATTTTGTGCATCAGGCCTCTAGTTTATATTTAGCTTCAAATAGTGCTTACAAATATTATTGATCTTTGTAACCCACACTTATTATGTGCTGTCAGAATTGCTAAATTGAAGGAATTTGTCTACTATACTCTAGTAAACAAATTTTAAAAGCATAAAACTAAACATTTTAAACTTTAGAGCTATAAAATCTGTTTTTATATCATTTCATGTTACTATTTTATCATGTTTATACACATTTAACTTGGGAAGTTAAATATGGTAATGTTTTATTTTTTATTTTATCTTTTATAGGTTGTGTAAATCCACTTGGGGTCACTGTTCCATATACAATAAGAACCCACCTATAGGATTTTCTTTTAGAAAATTATATATGCAGCTGGATGAAGGCAGCCTCACCTTTAATGCCAATCCAGACGAGGTAAGTGAAGAACTTGAGTATTTGTAACAGTTGAACTTTATTACTTTCTTGCTGCAATTTTCCAATAAACTTGCAAGTAAAATCACAAGTCACTGCACGTGCCTTTTCAATCACTGCAAAGCCCAGTATTTGAGTTATTGCTGTTTTTACCTTACCATGTCACTTTCTAATCTCTCTGCCTGCTCACTTTATATGACAACTTCCATGACACATGCAGTCCTCTACTGACCTGATTGAGATATTGGAGCGCATAAAATACGTTCATGGAAGTTTATTTGCAGAATTTTCTCCTTAATTTGTTTATATTTAATAACAGTGCTACTACTTTTATCAAAAGTGATCACAAAATACATTGTTCTAGTTTCCAACACATCAGAATGTTTTCTTTAAATAATGCCTTTAACAATCTAATTTCATTTGACATAGAAACTGCTTTTAGATTCTGTTATAAAATTGAATAATTTTGTATTCATAATTTAATTTTTTAAAAGACAATAAACAAACACAAACAGGAAAAAGGGAGAGTGGGGGAAGCAAGAGTAACTGCTTAATAATTAATTAATTTTTTCTTAACATAATACATAGGAATGATCAAAAGACAATTCTTTCACTGACTTTTTTCCCTCCTGTTCTCATTTTAATATATCCTGGAAAGGTTCAAATTTTTAGATAGATATTTAAATATATACTAGATTTATCTTAGAAATCTAATATCAATTATAGAGCACTCAGAACTACTAGTTCTAGGTGTATTATTTTTTTTGTGGAAAAACTTACCTGGCAGTTGTTTTAATTTACCTAATTTTTAAAACCCAACTTTTTATTTGTTGTGAAAGTATTAAAGGCTATTTAAATCACACAAATATTTTTTAAATATCTTAACTTTTGCTCAATTATAATTAGAGAAATGCTTCTCCCATGCAAAATATTTAAATCTTAAACAGAAATCCGAATTTTATAAATATGTATATAATACAAATGACACCATGTTTTTAAATTTAAATTGATTTTTGCTTGCTACATATGATTTCTTTCTTTGTTAATTTTTTTGTACATGAATGAAAAATAAAACATAACACCACTATTGAGGTTTGCCGATACATACACATTGTAAGTTGTCTTAGCCCCACAAATATAACAAAGCCTGGTACAAATATTTAAATTACGATATTTATTCTCTCTCTCCACCACTGTGTAAAGAGTTTTTATTTTTAATGAATGGCAAACTGATACTTTGTATGAAAGTAGGATGATTTATAAGTTAAAGTTCAAATTACATATTTGAAGCCAGTACTGGTTTTTATAAATTAATCATTTTAGAAGGCAAATGAGTAGATAAACTATTATAAATTTAGGTTTTGTAACTTGTCACTTTATTGCAATTATTTTCTGGTGCCATTATCATAAAATACACTTATTTTACTTGTTTTTTTTATCAAATTCAAATTCTATCTAAGTATATAGCAACAGATAGCATGTCACCTTTTTTATCTTGCACTATGAATACCTGCTCTGTACAAGAGATTTAACTAACCACATTATGTTTTTGAAGATTGGCACGGTTTCAGGACTTCATTATTTTTGTTCATTAGAATTAGGCATTACTTGATGTTAACTAAAACAGTTCATATGATGAACTTTATAGTAAGATATATTTCACATCAGCTTCTTGAGTTAATTGAATGATGATTACTGGAGAAGAACTGAAGCAGAATAATACAGTGTTTTACTCTAGATACTTAAGAATCAGGAAAGGAGGCTATTACAAGTCCCCAGTCTAATTATGCCCAGTTCCTCAAGGCGTACTGGCTCCTGTCATGACTTATGCTGATGTTGAGTAAAACTGTCATCTTCAATTAATATTACTTGCAAATGTTACATTCTAAGGAAAATGTAACTTGGTAAGTACTGAGTTGTAGATTTACAAAAGTCAGAAAAGGTGGATGTAGCTATTGATATTGACTGTGGTAAGTAGTTATTTCTTGTTAAAGGAGTACCAATTTTTTAAACAAATTATAAAGCCATTCTTTTTATGCAAAGATGAAAATATAGATAGGCCCTTATATACTAGAATGTGATGGATATTTTAAATATCTAAGTTGGAAAAGCTAGATGTTAAAATATAATCCTATCTTTGCAATACATATGTTAGATTATAGAGTTCTTGTTATACCGCCCCTAGAGTGTTTGGAAGTGGGAGGGGGCAGAGAAAAGAGGCAAAATTAAAGTTCTATTTTTTTAATCTGACAAAAAATGTTTAGTTTTAAGTCAAATGCTAAGAGAGGGATTGAAGTTATTAATTAAAGTAAGATTCTTAGATCTTCAGAGTTACTTATCCATCCTACCTCCCATTATTATTGAGAGTTGGCTGTATTTTCTTTTTCTTTACTCCCTGGCCTGATTTAAAGATATCCTGGAGCATTCCAGAAGTACTGAACTCCCTGTTCCGAAAGGGGCACATAGTGCTGCCAGGAGGCATAGGCTGAACCATTCGTAGTGACCTGTGGTTCCGGAATTCTGATTCTGTGCTTTTATGAACATCAGTAACTTAGCAGGTGTTGCCTAAGAGCAAAATAGAATTCTGCCTTTACCTGAATGTACTTAGGCTATAAATAGGCAAAAAAGGATATTGAAATGCACTTATAGGTGCAGAGAAATGAGGGGAAGTATTTTAATCACTATATTCCATATTTTCTTTCATTGATCAATATAAATAATAATCACTGTCAATTGGCTTGTTTTTCCAAGTCAGGCCTTCAGAATTTACATCACATAACTGAAAGGGATATCCAAACAGATGTTTTCATGTAGAATTTCTCTGTATGAGTCGTACGTTAGTCATACTTAGAAGACTTTTGACACGTTTTTTGAGAACTAAAAATTAGCACTTTTTGGAGGGTGATTTTCTTTTTACCCCTCCTCACTGGAGCACTGTCATCAGATGTGTTATTTTGGCTTAGTTTAAGCCTAAGAAGCAAATTCGTTTTGATGATATATTTAAATGTAAGTGGTGTTTATTGTAAGTACTTGAGATAAGATGTATATAATTGTTCAGTATTGTAAAAAAAAAAATAGTCTACCTTTCCATAATTTCTAGCTCTGTACTTAAGATTTGATAGCAAGCATCATTAAAATATTATCAAAATAAGAATACTTACAGCCACAGGGAACAAGATTCTCCAAAGGACATCGTTCATGTCACGGATATGGGTAACCAAACTCCACAGCAACTGGGGTGGGGGAGAAGATCTGCACAGTCTGTGGTACGATTTATCTAGCACGCTATTGTTGTATGCATGCCATTGTGATCTCAGCTGTATGTAAAGTCTTGATCTTGTGCATGAGCTTGTGTACTTTGTGGCAGGTGACCACATTCTAGTAAAGGAATGTGCTAAAAGCCATCTGTTTACATTAGGCTGTATTTTCCCTGCATGTATGAGTTCCGTGTGTTGATTTTATCCCACTAGCAATATTGTAATAAAGTAATTTTACTTATCATCCAGTCAGCTATATTCCTTGTGCTCCATTTAATATTGAACATTTTCTTGACCTAGTTATTTTTAAATTTAGTCTGAAAAATTGATAGTGAACATGTTTCTTTAAACTCTGTTATAGGTTTATTTTTGTCTAAGTATGTTCTTTAAAAGTTTTTAAACAAAGTAATCCTCATTGTGGTCAGCTATGAGAAGTCTTTATTTTTAACTATATCAGCACTTTTTTTTTTTTCCTGTGTTCATTGAAAAAGACCCACATGCATACAGTTTTATGCATTCTGTTAAATTGATCTGGGGTAGAACCTGTTATGAGAAATATTTTAAATTTGACCTGTGCATGTGTTTTACATGGAAATGCATAAGATAGCTATTTTTAAGATAACATATTCTTTTTGTTGTTTGACCAGCTAAAATATAGTTAGGAAATTGGTAGGAGTTCTCCATTAAAGGAAGGAAAACAAGCGTTTATACTCAATTCTTTTGAATAATATTTCAGAAATTAAATCTTACTGATTTTTTCCATTACCGTTACTTCATAGAATAGCAACAGTGATGAAAAAGAACTTTTATTTTTATTGCTAGAGATAGAAAATCTTGATTTGGTGTCAGAATTTACAGATAAGCATGTATTCTTTGGCAGTTAGATGAAGGTATACTTTGCATAATGTTTGATAGCATAAAGACAGAAAGGTAAACTAAACTTCCTAAATTCTTAGCTTATGTTATAAATGGAAATATATTTAGGAATAATTTATCCTCAGTGCTCTTCACTTTGCTGCTCTACTCAGCCTATGTCACATTTTATGATCTGCTACCTGCAGTACCCATTTCTCCCTGTATGTGCCAGCTAGGGTGTTTGGGGCTTGAAGGACCGGAGAACCTAATAATAATGTCTTAAGCCATATACATATATTTACTTCAAATGACACCCAAAGATGGGTATCCCATTCTTGATAACAAGATGGCTACCGCTGCTCAAAATATCTCATTCTCATATGAAAATACCCTCAGCACAAAGAAGGCAATCAAAGAACTCAAATTCCTTCTGCTTATTGGGGGAGGGGGGTCTTTTTCAGGAGCCTCCAATGTACTTGTGCTCATTTCTTATGAACAGAACTGAGTCAAATGTACACCCCTAGAACAACAGAGAACAGAATAGAAAGGATTACATGACTGACTAAACATGATTTAGTAACTGTGACTGAGATGCTAGAGAGCGGAATGGCCTTTGGGCAGGCATCCAGGCATCTGCAGCACTATTTTTTACTAGTGAGCCACTTGGAAAATTTGTAATTCTGCTTCCCTTATTTCTGGACTCTGCTGGTTTAGAGGCCTTAATACCCAAAGGGGGAAATATTGTAACAGAGGTACAATTCCAATTGGTAGCTGAAACTACCTTCTGGCCATATTAGGTCCTTCTGCCACTGAGCAAACAAGCCAAAACAAAACCAAACAAACAAAAAGGCTGTGAGGGTAGGTAATGATGCTGTGGTTGAGGTGATTAGGCCTAATTATCAGAAGGAATAGTTACTGGCACACTGGGGGTGGGGGGACAAAAGGCAGAAGTCAGGAGATGTTTTAAGAGTTCCTTCTAATACCACTATATCCTGTGGTAAAAGTAATTTCTAAAAAAAAAAAATCAAAAAAAATCACAGTATCCTTATAGAGGGAGCAGTGAAATCCCATCACTTAGACTCTCACTATAAAGCAGCCCCAGCCTCAGAAGTAAAATATAGATTATTCCAAGCTAATCGTGTTAATTCTAGTCCCCTTAGCTTCCATGACATCCATTTAATCCAGCGGTTCTCAACCTTCCTAATGCCGCGGCCCTTTAATACAGTTCCTCATGTTGTGGGGACCCCCAACCATAAAATTATTTTCGTTGCTACTTCATAACTGTAATTTTGCTACTGGATGTATTTAAGCTACCCCTGTGAAAGGGTCATTCGACCCCCAAAGAGGTCGCGACCCACAGGTTGAGAACCGCTGATTTAATCCATTCTGACCTGTGAGATTGAAGAAGATGGTGTGGAGAAAGATTGTTTTAGGTTTTAAAAAGAGACAAAAAGAAGTGTGTGTGTGTACATACACATATGTACATTGCACACTCTGGACATTGGTGTATGAGGATATAATGATAGGAGCATTAGCAGCCATGAAGGTGTTAACAACATACTGAGAATGACACATTAGAAAGAAAGAATGGGGTCCATGATGCTATGTGTGAGCCTAACAACCCTGGAACCATATTAGTTTGCAACTTCTTGTTATGCAAGGCAATAAATTCCTTTACTTTTTTTGAATTGAGATTCCTGTTGTTTGTAGTCAAACACATCCGAGTACTGCCTAATCATCGTCCTCATCACTATTACTGCTATTACCTAAACTTACAGGAGTCTGATATGTAATCCCAAACACATTTTTATAAAAATAAGCATTGCTCTTTCTCATTAGTAAATTAATTTTATCCCCAGATTTGCTGATGAGAATTTAACCAGAGCAAAAGGAGCTAGTTGACAATGAAAGGAGTCCCTCACCAAATATAGCTTCTGCTCTCTAAGAATTGTTTACCCAGAAGAGCCAAAATGCTCAAGTTTATTGGCAATGTTCCTTCCTTTGGATCAGCATGAGAGTCAAAGTGAAAAACTGCCTCTCAGGCACTAAATATTATTCTCTATCTAGATAAGTTAATACTTTCAGTCTGGTTGGTTACAACTAATCAAGTCATACTAAACTGCAGGCCAGTCACTCTTTCAAGGGCAACATGATATGTGTATGGGTATATATGTGTATATACATCTACTTCTTTTTAATCTAACTTGTATGTGTTGATTTTATGGTTAAGAAGGCAACTTTATCCTGTGTCTATTTAGGATAAAGATTTATTTAACTTTATTCTACACTCTGACCTGACCACAATATATCATGGCCACCCTCTCTTGCCCTCTCTTGTCTCTAAGAGTCATTCTAGCATGTGGTTTAGGATCAGTCCACTGAAAGATGTTTGTAGACTCATCTTTTTAGAAGCTTCAATGAGAATCAGATTTCCCAGGCTGTTTTATAGCCGTATTCTAATTGAAAAAGAGATTTAAGCCTATAGTTCTCCGTAGTTTATTCTTCAATTGAACCACTTGATGAATTTTTCTTTTGTTTTCTTCAGTATGCTTTGGGAGATACTAACTTGTTATCTCATTTAGTGTGGACTGTTTAGGGTAAAAGTAAACTGACATTAGGAGACAATGTATTAATACAGGACTTTGAACTAAAGGAGAGAATCAAATTAGAATATTTTAATTAGAATATTTTAACACCACAAGACCTATATTACAAATTTTAAAGTGCGAAATGCTAAAATGAGCAGTATTTTTTACTTTGTTTGAATTTTGTTACCAATTTAGATAAATGTACCTAAACATTTGCAATATTGTATTAATATTTTAAGTACATTTCAAATAAAAATTTATTTGTTTTTTTATTTCCTTTCATACCCTATCTGACCACCTTGAGACCTCTGAAATGTTCTTTATTATCTCATGTGACCACTGTTTTAATGAAACTTGACATCAAAATATCTCATTCTCATTGACATCACTTTCTAGATTTACTTTCTCAGCTTTAGTGCCCAAGGTAGTTGTCTCGCCTATGACTTTTTCTGAATCTAGCAATTACTGCTACCAATATCACAGTAGATGTCACTCCAAAATGTAAGTGTTTTAATAAAACTCTAAAAGAAAATTATTTTCTCAATTCTTGGATGTCACCAATTATACAGCATCCATCAATTTAATTGTAGCTTTTGAAATATGGGGGTTTGAAGGGAACACTACATTAAATGTGACTTTTTAGTTAACTAATTGTAGTATACACCTATACATAAGATTATATGATTTTCCTGTATGTTATTATAATGTTTAGAGATTCCTTCCAAATAATCAAAGTCTTAGATCCTCGTGAACCAATTTTGGCCATTAGCAGTTAACTGTATCGTCAAAATGACATGTTGGTTTTTATTATTTGGACTGGTGACTCAGAACTTTGAGAGTTTATAATTTGAGGCATTTCATAGCATACTGGAGTTTTGGTATAATTTATAGGTCTTTGTTGTTGTTATTAATTGTTTTTCTTTTTTTCTCCCTTAGTTGAAATAGATAATCCTTAAATTTACAGCTTTTCTTAAAAGTCAGCTGGAATCTTTTACATTATATACTCATGTTCATTCAACAAATTTTAAGTATCTCTCCATTTACTAGTTATATGACTTTCACCTTGGGCAAATTATTTGAACTCTTTGTGCTTCAGTTTCACTATCTGTAAAATGGGGAAATAATAGTTCCTATATCATTGTGGTGTTCTGAAGATTAAATGAAATAATGTATGTTTTGTGCTACTAAGAGCTTAGTACTTCTGAGTGCTCACCAGAATGTAGCTTTAAATTTATACTACAGGTACAACTACAACTTTACTACCAAGAGGCAGGCACAGCTCTCGGCTCTGGGGTTTTTCCTCTTTTGGAACTTTTTTATCTGATAGATAAATATTGACACCTGATGATGGTCCTTCATGAAATATGCATTGGTCACACCAACATCTAGTTTTTGACAGTGATACTCTTTGCCTTTCTTTTCATTTCCTGATATCTGATAAGCAGTTTTTTGCAAATATTACATTGCAATTTTTTGTTTCAGGGGTGCTACTTAGTTTAGTCCCTTTGAGGACATTGTAAGCATTACAATTAGGAGTCCAAAATTATGTTCAAAGTAAACATGTTTCTTGGATGGACAGATACTTTAATTACATGAATAAGTACATACATGTGCTGGCAGCAAACTACCACTTAAATCCCAACTTGCTTCCATTCTTTTCTACTATTAAGATTTGTTGTCTTTTTAATGTTATTTTGAAATTGTTTAAGAGCTGTTAAAATATTTCTATGAATGTACAACTTAGAATGTGGGTAATATGATAAAATTGTAGAGTTAGTCATTTAAATCAATACACATGCACATTGCAAATGCAATTTTAAAATTAGCTAACATTTTAATTTTGTCATTTTTCTCACTAGTTTGAATTGTTATTAATCATGCCTTCACCTAATAAAGTTTTATCTTGAGTTTCATAAAAATGTTTTCTTTTTCTAACTTCCAGATATATTAGAGGTAAAAGGACATTTTCAAGAAGCTTATCTCAACTACCAACAACTTTGTCAATAATAATTACAATAATGATTGCTATATTTAATTATTAGTAGTAATTTATCAATTAGGAAGTAATTTCATATTTATCATCTTATTGCTCTGTCCTGTCATGGGTTTGACTCTTTTGGGGACTATTAGAACTCACAGATGTGGCTCTTTTTCTGTTTGAGGCTATTAGGACTAATTAATATGGACTTTTTGTTATCTAAAACCTTAGATACTGAGGTTCATGTTATTATGTCTAATGTCATTGCTTTCTCTCCTGTGAAGAAGAATTAGAAAGATCGATCCACCTCTCTTCCATTTTCCCTGGACTCCCTTAGAGGCGATTTCCAATTTTTTCTTTTAATTTTCTTTGAACTATTCCTCCTTAATATGAGATTTCCTATTAACTTCTTCTGGCAACAAATAATTCAGGGTGTCTGTGTGACTGTTCTCGGCAATTCCTGAGCATTGTGCATTTTAATGTACTGAAAAGTCGTTCATAAATTGTTCTTGGAAGTTGAAATCCTTGTCAAGTCAAACAAGTATATAAATAAACTGATTTCATTCCATATTTTGTACTGAAAACTGAACAGTATGACCTTCATTATCCTCCAGATAAAATGTGATGTTCTGACCAATTTCAGGAATTGCCTTCAGGATATTGGCACCCTCCTCTCTCTACACTGTCACTTCTCTATTAAGATTGGGGGAGTATGGACAGTGTGTGCTCTCTCTTCCTAGGGAAGAGACAAAACTTAATCTGTGCTCAGATTTCAAACTAACATCAAAATTATCTTTACGTTTATTTTCCAATTTCCAGTGTCTCCTTTCCTTTGAGTTATAAGTCACACAGAGCCTTGCAGAGAGTAGCCTAATTATGGGTACCTCAGTAAGAGGAAAACATTTCTCTTATAAAGCAATCTTTCTACATAAGACAACTTTAAAAACTTAGGCATAGTTTTTACTCTTATCTTTGAATCTAGTGACTGGATTGAGAATAGCAATCATTATATGTATGAGTAGGTTGGATTACCATGATTAAAAGCATTGTGTGACATTTCTGAAGTATGTGCTAAGGTCAGTTTTACACATATGAGATGGCATGGAAACTTACAGAAGGGAGAAAACAAGGCAAAAGTTATTGGGTAGAATGAACTAGAATGACAGGACAAAAAACAGATACCTAGTCTTCAACCTTGCCATATTGTAATCTTCTGCATTTATTTTACTTCAACTCTAAAGCAAGATGTTGATATTTATTTGCAGAATAGCATGCATATCCCTAGGTGAATTTTACCTATGCAAATTCTATGTGGATTTTCCCCCCTTAATGATAGGACATGTTATATGACTAAATAGGGAAAATAAGAACTGCTGGACAGAATAAAAATTAATAGATTTAACATTTTTCTTAGTAATTCTGAAAGCACTCTGAAAAAGAAGAATGGTATTAGAAGTCATCTTAATCATTGATGTTGTTATTTTTAACCAAGACAATGGGAATACTATTTGACCTATAGAGGGCTGTCCTCTGATATGCTAATTATTTTTTAGAAGTAATTAAGAAAATAAAATTTCAAAACATATATTGTATCTCCTAATTTTTATATCATTGCTTTTGATGTGAAAATATTGCATTTCAATTTTTTTTATTTTACCGTGGTTAAAATGTATACTTGAATATTAATATATTAGTGTCATATTGAAAGGAAATTAGAAATCTAGATTGAACTGTTTTGTTTTATAAATATTGTTAAAATTTTTGGATTGTTTTTTAATAGCCTTCAATATTTTTAAAAGAAAATTAAATACACTGTCCAGTTTGCTTTTCCTATCATGTAATGCTCTAGGAACAGGTTTATTGCCTAAAAAGTAGTAGCCAAGGTACTGGATTTTCACATTGTATACAATGGCAGATTTGAACAAAACTAGCTAAATCTAATTGTATATCCTAAGCTGTCTTTTAGGAAAATAAATTAAGGGTAATCCCTGGTATACCACAGTGTTGTTTTATTAATGGTTTCCTTTATTGACCAACTGTTACACAGTGTTTCTGCAAAGTGCTTGTGCCGATAGCCAGTATTTTGAATTCCAACAGTACTTTTTATAAATTAAGACTTTTATTTTTAAGAGTGGTATTAAGTTTACAACAAAAGCCAGTACTTTCCTATTTGGCTTTGCATGCCTAGTTTTTTAGAATTCGCTTTGTACCCAAATATGTATATTTTTAGTTCTGAACATATGTATGGTAGATTTTGCTTGTGAAGCACAACTGTGGATATAGTAATTTGATTTTTTTTTAATTGGCTTTTTTAAAAGGTGAGAGAAAATAAGGAGTACTTATGTAATAGAAGAAAAAAGTAGCTATATCTTAAAACATGACTTATTATGTGGGAAGCCATTCTCACAGTTAAGAAGTAAATGGAGAGATGCATTATATAGGTGATTAGCTCCAACACATCTTTTCTTCATTCTAAATTACTTCCTAATATTGGTTTTAGTTACTTGTTTATGTTTTCTTGAATTATTTGGTTTTTGCCACCTAACAAATGACTTCAAAACAGCTCACCACCCTAATTTTATTGTGTAAGTCTTGGTGCTACATTTGCATAAAAAATTTTAGTGGAATACTATACTATATGGAGACTGCTTTACAAAATTTCTTGGTGGTTTTTTTTTTTTTTTTTTTGAATTGCTGAAAACATCTGTTCTATTAAAGAAAAGCTTAGCCTGAGATGGAATGAATTAATTTTACCTGAGTTCTCATTTTTTTATGTTTTTATTTCAGAGAGGAAGGGAGAGGGAGAGAGAGAGAGATAGAAACCTCATTGATGAGAATCACTGATTGGCTGCCTCCTGCACACCCCCAACTGGAGATCCAGCCACAACCCAGGCTTGTGCCCTGACTGGGAATCTAACCATGACTCTGACTCCCTGGTCAATAGCCTGATGTTCAACCACTGAGCCACACCCGCCAGGCCTTCAAGGATTTTTTATACCCTCCACCATTGTTGATAGAAATCTTTACCATTTTGCTTCAGGATCCCAATCAACTCTCTTTTCCAACTCCTTCCAGATCATTTGTCCTCCCTAAGAAGAAAACAACATGCACTCTGCTTTCTACTTTTATCACTTTCTTGGTACCCTTGTCTCTGGACCAACAGTGCTGTCCTGTCAGGCTTAGAAAGCACAGTGAACTCACCTGTCTTTTCAATTCTTTCCCTTGTTCCCCTTTTCTCTACCTTGCTGCTCCCATTATCTCATCTTTTTCCTGCACTTCAGTCTTTTCCTCTCTCCATTGATGTTCCTTCTTTTGTTTCTTGGGAAAAACTTCATTGTACCTTTTTGCCCTTTCATTTTGCCCTGTTTTTCCTCCTTGATACTAGTGCATTTTTCAAGTGAATGGTCTTGCCTTGTGTTCCTTCCTTAGCTTCTACTTGGACTTGAGAGTCCCCATTACTTTTTGGAAAGAGACCTTGAAAGTCACTACTTTCTTTTCTCTCAATCACCAAATCCATGCCCTCGTTCCCATTTTTGTCTCCTTGGGCTATCTAAAAGACAAAGGAAACTAGCCATGTTCTATACTAGGCACTTTCATATCCACACAATAACCTTTTAATTTTTATTGATTAGGAAACCAAGGCTCCTGGGTAAATTGTTTATGTTAACATAATCATTAAGTGGAAGAGCCAAAATTTGGTCTCTCTTCTGAACGCTATGCTCCTTTAATTATACTATGTCATTGCATTGTAAACTTTTCATTTCCGAGACCTTACCCTCCGGGGCATTACTCTATCCCTGCTCTCTTCATTACCTGTTCTCTTACTGAGTCTTCTTATTGAAGATCCTTAGTCTGTACCTTCAACCCTCATTTTTTTCCTTTATGTCTTATTAAATTGCCAACTGCCTACTGTACATTTCTAGTTGTATCTGTTAACATTTCTAAGACCATACACATTACTGTTCCATCAACTCGATGCCCTCTAAAACCTGTGGGATTTTTGCTGTCACTTATTTTTTTTCTGTCAGTCATTTCTCTCTGCATCTAAGCCAAAAACATCAGTTATCTTTGTCTTTTACTTATCCTCTGGATTGGTAGCATATGAGTTTCTTTTTCATGTTTTTTAAAAGATTTCCTTTGCATTTCTATTGCTTTTGCACATGTGTAAGCCTGGACAAGTTAGGTTAGATATTAAAGTCTAAAAACATGTAATCCATAAAAAAGGAAATGACCAACAGTGTACATACTTGATGTAGATACCAATGTTAATTTATAACTAAGAAGCATCAAATGATATTAAAATGGTATTTATCATGTAATTAGAGATTTATGTACTATTTAATGAATCATATTAGTGGGTTTTTATATTTTATGTAATTTTTTAAAAAGTAGATTAGAAATAGTTTTATATGTCTTAAATATTGATTTATAAGTAGGTATGAATAAATAACCTATTAAATAATCTTTAATTGACACTTCATCTTTGAATCACTTGGATTAAAATTAAGCCCTTCTGATATGTTATTCTTTTAAATGCAGGAATTTTATTTAAAAAACGGACCATTTTTGCTGGGTGGATCAATTAAATATACAGTCAACTCTCGATTATTCAAACTAATGGAGGAAAGGATGGAACAAGCATTACTGTTTCTCTAGTCCTGCCCCCTCAGACAATTTCTGAAAGCCTCATTCCAAACAAATTATTCGGCTTTCCATCTTGATCATGTGACATTCTCTAGCCTTGTATCCAGGATGCAGTCTAAAATACAGCTTGCAATCGAGTTGACAAAGTTTCATGATATCACATTCTGTTCTTTATATACATTTTTTAAATCAGTGCTTTAGGATTGTTTTTATACTATTAAAATACTCACTAAGGTGTTATCTGATGCCTCATACAATTAGTTTTATATAAAAACTTTATCTTTGAATTATAATTTATAGATAATTATAACCTTTCAAAGCATTACCTCATGGTACCAAGTTGTTATAAAAATTTTAATGTAAAAATTTTATGAGAGGGTTTTAAGAGTCTTTTATAAAAATCTTACAACTTTTGATTTCTTAATGTGTCTAATATTTCTGAGTAGTTTGTGTTTATAAAGGAAAGAAATGCTGAAGGAATTTATGTGTGAAAACAATATGTTGGGTGTATATACTACGTCATTTTCTCTGCCAATTAACAGTACATAATGTGCTATTATCCAGACATAAGCATTCGTGGTAATGCAAGTATCTGAATAACTGTGAGTTGAAATAAACACACCTGCCTTTTATTTCAATAATTGCACAATCAAATCCACATAAAGCAGTTATTTGAATGTGATTTCCATATACATAAGAGAACATTGATTGCTTTTAGCGTTTGATTTTATGTTGATGTTTTGTCATTGTTTTAAACCTAAAGTAGGTACAAAATTATGGGTAATGCTTCTCTGGAAAACTTTGCATGCAGAGAAAAGGAAATTCAAAGATAAATCCTATGAAAACATAAATTGTTTTGTTTTATGTTTTGCATCAGTGTGTATTGGAGCTAAATTCTTGAAGAATATAGCAATGCTTAAAGCCAAAGTGAACAACCCATAAACTGCCTGGGAATTGTGCCCACTTTGCTTTAAGTTAAATAATTTAATTATTTTTCTTTTCAGAATCAAGTTGTTAGTCTTTCATTTGGAGAATCTTCTCAAGAACCTATTTCCTTGAAAAGTGTATTAGAACATGTATCTGAGTTTTAAGAAATCGTGTTTTTTTTTAATTAGACAGCGAAAGTGTTAGTGATAAAGCTTATTTTGAAGTCTATATAGTAGTTTTTTCCCTCCCCTCTTCAACACCCTCCTCTGATTTAGGCTGTATTTCTGTATAGTTAGTTTTAACTGACATGAGCCAGAAAATTTAATTAGGATTTTTTTAGGAGTCTTAACTTTGAATTTCCTACTTTTCATTGCATGTAAACTGTCAGCCACAAGTAATAGTTTCAGTTCAAGTTCTAGCTTGTATTTTGCATGTTAAAGCTATACAAAGTATATTTAATGCTAGAAAGAATTATAGCTATTGTTCTGCTATTGCCTAATTGCTAAGTTTATAAATAAAGACTGATTTTATTTATGAGATTTGTATTTCTGCCTTAGGGAGTGAACTACTTTATGTCCAAGGGTATCCTAGACGACTCACCAAAGGAAATAGCAAAGTTTATCTTCTGTACAAGAACACTAAATTGGAAAAAACTGAGAATCTATCTTGATGAAAGGTAAAAAAAAATAAAGTTTTCATCATAAATGAGTTCAGTAATATTTTTTGTGAGTTGTTTTACTTTAAAACCTATACTTCAAGCCTGGCCAACATGGCTCAGTGATTAAGCGTTGAGCTATGAACCAGGAGGTCATGATTCAATTCCCAGTTCAAGGTATATGCCCAGGTTGCATAATTGAGTAAAGATAGGGAAAAGATTTTTGTAATTTACAATTTTGTAAATTTGTCATTTTTTTTGTGAGCTTTAACTTGCCTATAAAGAAAGCAAAAATAAAAAATAGTCCCACTCATACACGCAAAATGGTAGTCCATCATCTTTGTAATAGTAAATCAAAACCAAGTATTTTTGAATTGCTGCAGTCCTTTTGTATTTTTTTAATAACTAGCCATAAAACCTAAGTGATTGGGTAACTAAAAGTTCTGAATTCTAAAATTGCCGATATAAAAATCAGATAGACATTGTAATCATAAACTCACAAATCCTAGGGGTAAGAAATATATATTTTCAGATCAATACTGCACAGAAGTGTCACGGACAACTTTGAAAATCCTGAAAATGTGTCATTTAACAGTATGTTATACACAGAAATGATGCTGGGTAGTCATTAATCTGTGCTCTAAATCAGTGGTCACCAACCGGTGGTCCGCGGACCACTGGTGGTCCGTGAGGTCCAAAAAATTGGCGACCGCTACTCTAAATTATGGTTATCAGTGGACATAAAAAATACTGGGTTGACATTTAACGTGACATCACAGCACTACCATTTTTTTAATTAAAGGTCTCATACTAATCTCATGAATGGTTCAAAATGTATTTACCTTTTTATTATAATTTTCAGGGTTTTTTTTATTTCTTGGGAGTTTTTAACAGCAATCTGCATTCATCATATTCTAGAAACTTTGCTAGAAAGTAGGGTTATGCATTTGATTAAAATATAATCTCTGTCTTTGGGGAGTTTATAGTCCAGCTGGTCATTGAAAGAAATCTCTTACATAAAGAAAGTGTCATTAATTCTTTTTAACTTTAAATGCTAGGTATCTACGGATCAGCAGCTTTTCTCTAAAGAACCTGATCAATCTTTTTGTAAATATATTAGGTTTGACAGACCATATGATCTCCGTCACAGCTACTTACAACTCTACCATTGTGTCATGAAAGTAGATTTTCACAGTATACAAACAAGTGAGTGTAGCTGTGTTCTAATAAAACTTAATTTATTAAACTAGGCAGTGGCCATATTTGGTCCACTAAATGTTGTTTGCCCATCCCTGCCATAAGCAACTGGTAGATATTAAAGATTATAATCATGGTTTAGTTGAGTAAGGATTGAAGCATTTTTAACTAAGATTGTCTTTTTATTAGAATACTATTGATAAAAAAAATCTATATATATAAAAGCCTAAGCGACCATTATGACTGAACAACCGGAACGACTGGTCAATAAGTCGCTATGACATGCACTGACCACCAGGGGACAGACATTCAACACCGGAGCTGCTGCCCCCCTGGTAGTCAGTGCGTTACCACAGCCAACCTCCCACCAACCTCACGTGGCTCCTCCCTCAGGCCGCCAACCTCCCACGGCCCCTCCCCCTGGCCAACCAACCTCACTGATAGGCCCCAATTGGGGGGCCAGCTGGCCAACCTCCCAGGGTCTCTCCTCCTGGCCAGCCGGCCCCCCAATAGTCCTCGATCACTGGCCAGGCCAAGGGACCCCACCTGTGAATGAATTTGTGCACCGGGCCTCTAGTAACTATATATATATATATATATATATATATATATATATATATATATATATATATATATATATATATTCACAAATATTTATATAATTATAAATGGCCTAAATGTATATCATTAGAATTGTTACATTCATAAGATGGGATACTGTGAAGCCATTAAAAAGGGGAGTTAGACCTATGTATAGAGACAGAGCCCTGGCTAGGTAGGTCAGTTGGTTAGAACATTGTCCTGATACACCAAGGTTGTGAGTTTGATCCTGGTCAGGGTATGTACAAGAATCAACCAGTGAATGCATATGTAAGTGGAGCAACAACTCAATGTCTCTCTCTTTCTGTCTTTCTGTCTCTCCTTTCTCTCTCAAATCAACAAATAAAAAAACAAATTTAAGACAGAAAACTGTTGACCTTTACTATCTAAAATAAGCAAAAAAAATTTCTAGAACACCCCTAACTGGTTTGGCTCAGTGGATAGAGCATCAGCTTGTGGACTGAAATGTCCCAAGTTCGATTCCGGTCAAGGGCATGTATCTTGGTTGTGGGCACATCCCCAGTAGGAGGTGTGCAGGAGGCAGCTGATCGATGTTTCTCTCTCATCGATGTTTCTGACTCTCTGTCCCTCTCTCTTCCTCTCTGTAAAGAATCAATAAAATATATTTTAAAACATCTAGAACAATAGACAGTACATGTAGACATGTAAAAAGTGTGCATAAACAGTTGTTACCTCCGGTGATGTAGATTGATATGGAAGGTGAAGACTCTTCATTTTCATAATTAAAAATTGAAGAATTATGTTGCTCATTTGGACTTAGCCAAGAAGATACTTGAAAAATAACTGCCCTTTACAATATTGAAAATCTTAGTTTTTCATTTTATAATTAGAAATACAAGTTTTACCTTGTTTTGTTCTATTTATGAAATATTTTTAAATTATTTAATTTCTTAAATAATTCAGTCAGTTTTTTTTATTTAAAAATTATATATACTTTATAGGATTAGCTGATCTGCTGCTCAATAATAAAGTATTTTTATTCAAAAACTGATGATTAATAGAGAAAAGTTAACTAAAGCTGTGTCTTTTTCTTTTAGGAGAGATGTCTTGGATGACCTTGTAACACTGCATAATTTTAGAAATCAGTTCTTGCCCAATGCACTGAGAGAATTTTTTCGTCACATCCATGCCCCTGAGGAGCGTGGGGAATATCTTGAAACTCTTATAACAAAGTTCTCACATAGATTCTGTGCTTGTAACCCTGATTTAATGAGAGAACTTGGCCTTAGTCCTGGTAAGAATATATATAGTGAATTCCTTCTCCCATTCCCTCCTTCAGGTAAAAACAGTAGTTTATGAGACATTTTTCTCACTATAGGGAAAAATTACAAATACTTATTTTACTGCTTATAGCAGTGACTACTTTAGTTTGCCATAGCTATCATTTATATATAGTTAATATGCTGTCTTAGGAGGAAAGTTACACTTAGCTATATAAATTTTAAAAAATTGAGTATTGGTATTTTTACTAGTCTAATTAAAAAGTTGAGAAATTATTTGTAACACTTTTAATAATTTACATATTACATAGGTAAAACCATTTTTCTAATAAAATGTTTTTCATACAACTAGTGTTCATTGTTTTTGTGTGTGTAATATAGCCTGAGTCACTTATATATTTTTCATGTGATATAGCTTTACTTATCACTTCATATCAAAAGTTTTATTGTGCTTACCTTACTAAGAAGAGATTACAAAATACCTATCATATGAAATTTGTTGAACATTCTCTTATAAGACATAATGTTTAATTAGCTTTGTTAAGACTACAGGATTCTGAAATATAAACACCACAGTGGTAGCAAGTAGTAGCAAGCATCATGAACTTTGTTACTATTTTAATAGTAAACAACAAGTATTGCCCTAAGGATATATATAAAGAAGAAAAGTTTTTTGTTGCATGGTGCTCAGCTTTAGCAATCTTTTCCCAAAAGATTTACTTTTGAGATTAATATGTAAATTCTATAGACCCTTAAAATGCCTATCTCAAATAATATTAATTTACTAACATGAATTGTTTAAATCTTATTGTACTAAATTAATACAATTTTTGTCATTAAAGATGCTTTCAAATTAGGGTTTTATAAAAGCATATGTAAATAAATATGTGATTTCTTTTTAATGGGAAGATAAATATACTGACAGTACAAATATTTTATGGTGAGTTGAATGGAAATATCACATTTGAAAGCAAGATGAAACTAAAGCCAATTATGAACTTGTAAAATTTAGAGTGAGTTTTCATGATAAACTCTTGAACTATTCTGAAGTTCTTTTGAGTTGAAGAAAGTGCTGAATTGGTATTCAGTTAGGATAAGCAAGCATCCCTGTTTGCCCAGGACACAGAATTTTCAGTGCTAAAATTGGGAAAGACCCAGGCAAACGGAGATGACTTGGTAATCCTATAGTTAGAATCTAATCTTGATCTCTTGAAATTATGAACATTTTTGCATGATATGATGCCTTGGGAACCACATTTTGAAATGCTTCTTTTTCCTTCCAGATGCTGTCTATGTACTGTGCTACTCTTTGATTCTACTTTCCATTGACCTCACTAGCCCTCACGTGAAGAATAAAATGTCAAAACGAGAATTTATTCGAAATACTCGTCGGGCTGCTCAAAATATTAGTGAAGATTTTGTAGGGCACCTTTATGACAACATCTACCTTATTGGCCATGTGGCTGCATAAAAGCACAGTTGCTAGGACTTTAACTTTTAACGTCAAACTAAAGCTACCCAAGGACCTATTAAGCAGATATGGGGGTTACATTAGTGCCAGTCTTTCTAGCCTCTGTATACAATCAAGCTTGAGTGTACAATCTTGTTTTCTTTTCTATTTTCTTTTTTAGTCATTTTTCTTGAGGAACTAAAGAGTTTTGCAGAATTTTTCTTAATTTTGCTTATCATGTTTGCACAAAGCAGAGCCATTGTCTGACACAGCTGTTTAAGAATGTTAAACTGACATTATACTCTAAAAGATGGTATATTTGTGTATTAGATTTGCCTGAAAAACTTTATTCACTTCCATTCTTTTTTAAAATACCATGTAATGTGTACATATTTAACTAGAGATTTATAATCATAATTATTTTATTGTAAAGATTTTAACTAAAACCTTTCCTTTTTCTCTCAAACTGAGTTCTGAAATTTTTTTGATTCTGATATGAGATTATTAGTCTTTATAAAAATTGAATCTTACTTTGATACAATCAGTACCAGCTTCTTTTCCCTTTGAACTTTGAAAAGAGTATTGATTTGTTAGTATGCAAAATAGGCACTTATTTTTATAATATAAATTTATCACTTTTAATTTTTAAAACTTCTGGGTTAGTCAAGTCACAATAACCTTTAAAACATTTAAAATAGCAAAATATGTTAAAAAAAGATTTACATATGTAAAAACAAAATATTATTATAACTTATATTTGAAGTAATTAGTCAAACTGTACTATTGTCCTAATGTTGATGATTTCTATTCAGTATCAGTTGAGAAAGGGATATTGTGAATGATAGTAAATATTCTTTATTCTTTCATTCAGTAAATATGTACCAAGGGTCTTCCACATGCCAAGCACTGTGGTAGGTACACGTGAAACCTAGGCATGGGCTCTGCCTTCACAAATGTTACATGGTTAGGTAATGAGAGGAAAAATACTGCTTAATGGAGAGGAAATGTATGAAGTATATCTTAATTAACAATTATTTAGTAATTAAAACACTTAACATTGGAATGATAACAGTATATTTATATAGTAAGTCAAAAGTTCCCTGAAAATACCTCTAAGTGAAAAGCATCAGCTTTGGAATGATACACTATGTGGTGGATAGAACTGCTAGTTTATGGGAAGAGAACTAGAGGAGCAGGAACCCATAACTAGAGGTGTGGAATCAGTTTTCTTCCAGATTTGGCCCTAAGTCAATATTACAACTGAATGATGTACTAAGAATTTTCAAGGACAAATCATAAGGTAATCAACTTTTGAAAGTCAAAGGGAGTTTTCGACTGGTAATAAGTAAGCACTTTCTAAGATTGTGAAGCAAATACTCTAATAAGTTTCACAAGTACATAATTTTGAATTCCATGACAAAATAATTCTAATCTTTTTCAGAGCTAATTAATTAACTTCAAAACTATCATATGAAATTTTCAAACAATGAGTAGTGCTAACATTATCGTTTCTATTTTCCAGTGCATGGCACTTTGCCCTCTCTATCTCCTCTGTCTTTTCTATGTACTCCTACCTAGATTCTGCAATTCAGATTTTACTGCATACTCTTTACCACATAGTTATCCATCTCTGTCCATCAATCAGCCTGTCTTAATGTTTTTGGATACAGGCCATAATAAGTTTCAGACATCAGTACACTTCATTCCTTAAGATTTCAACTTGAATATCATTTGCTAGAGATCAATTTTTAAGGCCTTTTTTTTCTTTTTAGGTAAAATTGACATTTAATAAAATGCATAAGTCTTAAATATACTAATTAACGAGTCTTCACAAATGCACACACCTATGTAAAACAAACCCATGGTAAGATGTAACTCTACAAAGCCTGTTTACAGTTACTGTTGTACCACTACACATAAAAACTTAATAACCACATAGGCGTGTTTACCTCATTACCCTGTTATTTTATAGTTGTCATGTCTTACAAATAGTATGTTATTTTATTGTGGAGTTTATAGTTTGCTTTGTACAGTCATATATATTTTAAATAAATTAAGGAAAAATACTCTTATTTTTACCCACACCATGATTTCTAATGCTCTTATTCCTTTCTCTTCAGTAGTATCAGTCATTTCAGCCTGAAAAACTTTAATGTCTATTATAGTGCAGGTCTTCTGGCAGTTAAGTGTCATCATTTTCTTTTATATATAAAAATGTCATTTTGTTTTTCTTTTTGAAGAATATTTTTGCTGAATATATTTCTGTGTCAACACTTCCCCTCCCCCACACTCTTTGGCACTTTAAAGACATCGTTTCATTGTTCTGCCTCCCCCCCTTTGTTTCTAATGAAAAGTCAGTAGTACTTAAAATGTTTTCCCCCTGTGCATAATAATGTCATTTTCCTCTAATTGCTTTATTTTGTAAAATAGTTTTTCAGCCTAATTTTCTCTTCCTTTCCTTCTTTATACATATGCTTGACCTTTTGATGTCTCACATATTTGTGGTGTTCTGTGGACTTTTTCCCTCCCCTACTTCCCCCCCAATTGGATTGCTTCTCTTGATCTATATTCCAGTTCACTTACTCTCTGGTAATCATTATTTTAAGCCCATTCAATGAGCTTTTATTCTTTCAATTACTATATTTTTTAGTTCTAGAAATTTCATTTAGTTTTTATAATTTATACTTCTTTGCTATTTTTACCTTTTCATTCATTACAAGCACATTTCTCTTCCAATCTTAAACATAGTTATTATAGCTGCTTTAACATCTTTTTCTGTTTATCTCAATATCGAGATCATCTTAGTGACGGTCTTCCTTGATTGTCTTTTATGAGTAGATTATATTTTCCTGTTTCTTCATAGGTTAGTAATATAGATTTTGTCCTGGACATGGTGAATAAAATGTAGAAACCCTGGATTCTGATATGTTTCTCCAAAGACTTCTTTTTAAATATGTTGGCAGTTAATTTGGCTGAATTTCTGTTGTAAGTTCTTGCTCCCTTGCAATTGGTGGCAGCTCAAATCTCAGTTTAGTTCTTTAACCTAGCTGCTGTACTTGGAATATCTCCTATGCATGCATGCTTCAGAGATCAGCCAAGAGTTTGGGGCAGAGTTTATACATGGACTTTAGGCTTTTTCTCTGGTTCTTTCCTTCCATTATTTCTTCCTTCACTTTTTAGCAGCTACCATTGCCCCAACTCTGTCCTATGGTTCTTCAAGTCAGAAAAGCTATAGGCTCCTGTGGTACAGAATGGGGACTGCCCTTGGGCTAAGAGCTATAAGAATTGGGAAAGTCACTCACTGCTATTTTCTTCCAAGTGTTCTCTGTTGCATCAGCCTATTTTAATTTTAATTTATTTTTGTTGTTAATCCTCACCTGAATATTCCATTGCCTTTTTTTTTTAGAGAGTGAATGGTATGAGGAGAGACAGAGACCAGAGAGAGAGAAACATCGTGGTAATCTGTGAGAGAGACACATTGATTGGTTGCCTCCCACAGGCAGGGAATCAAGCCTGCACAAGGTATGTGCCTTTGACTGGAATTGAACCCGGGACCCTTCAGTCCATTGGCCTAAGCCAGCCGTGGGCAAACTACAGCCCGCGGGCCGGATCTGGCCCATTTGAAATGAATAAAACTAAAAAAAAAAAAAAGACCGTACCCTTTTATGTAATGATGTTTACTTTGAATTTATATTAGTTCACACAAACACTCCATCCATGCTTTTGTTCCGGCCCTCCGGTCCAGCTTAAGAACCCATTGTGGCCCTCGAGTCAAACAGTTTGCCCACCCCTGGGCTAGAGCCATCAGCCTGTTTTTAGCTTGCTTCCCATTACTTTGAGGTAGTTGACATTTTTTGTCCTGAGTTTGTGATTTTTATCTGTTAGAGGGTTGGTCTGAAAGACCAGCTTTATCTGGCTCTTATTTGAAATGGAACCTTCTCCAATTGGACAGTATTCTTTTTACTACTTCCTATACTTAATAAGGATTTGTTCTTGGTTATTTTTAAATTTAGGTGAGTAGAATTTTTTAAATGTTCTGTCTATGAAAAACCTTAAGTTTTTACTAAACATTTGCTAAATTAGCAATTCATTGTTTCACAGTGGAGGTCCCACTGCACTGGCTTTTGGGGAAGGCTGTTCATTCTAGGAGACTGCTTCATGCAGTGTAGGACATGACATACTTGGATTTTCCCTACTAGATGCCAGTGGCTTCCCTGTCATTGTGACATACAAATAATGTCCCAGTGTTTCCAGATGCCTGCTGGGGAGGCATATCCCCTAAAGTTGGGGACTACTGGAACTTCCTTCAGGTACAACAAGCTTGTCTTTCTAAAGTACAAACTTCTGATACCATTATTTAAAGGCTTTTAATGCCTCTCTTCTCTACAAAATTAAAGCCTCCTTAGCATGGCATATAAAACCCTTCATAGTCTAGCCTCAGCTTTTCTTTAAAGCCTCATCTCCTTCAATGTAGTGCCTAGTCTATCTTTGCGTTTTATAAGCTGTTCTTTATGTGATATCCTTCTCTCCCTTCTGTATCTAAGTTCTAAGATGCACTCCAAGTATATTTTCTTCCTCAAAGCTATCAAAGACTGTCTTTATCATACTACCACTGGTGTTAATTGCTTTTTTCTTTGTGAACCATAGCACTTTGTAAATATCCTATCTAATAAAGATGGAATATGCAAATTGACTGTAACTTTGCAGCAAAGATGGCGGTGCCCACAGCCAATAAGGAGGGAATATGCAAATTGGCACGACAAGGCGAGAGGCAGAAAGGCAGCTCTGGGCCAGAGTGAAGGCGGAAAGGCAGCTCCAGCCAGAGCGAAGGCGGTGCTGGCAGCCAGGGGAAGGAAGGCCTATTCTTGTATGAATCTTCGTGCATCGGGCCTCTAGTATTATTATAATTATACTCTAACCTACATCTCCTATTCCATTATCAGAATATGGTCTTCTTAAGAGGTCAAGGATTGCTCCCAACCTGTCAGATTTCATTATAAGAACTAAACTAGGCAAATGCAGAGGAATTGGAGAGGAGGAAAAAAATAACACTGGAAATCTATAAGATTTGGTGATTTTAGACAAAGTTTTCTAAGATGAGGATCTGATTGTCTTATTATCAAAGACTGGAGGCCGGTGCACGAAATTCCCACATGGGTGCGGTGCCTAGGCCTGGCCAGCAATTGAAACGCCAGTGTCTGGAGTGGAAGGGCAGGTCCCAGCTGCCCTCTGGGCCCTGGGCAGCATCTGGGACCCCAAGCCCCTGCACACCCCCCTCCACCTGAGTCATCGGGCCTCCGCCCTGATCCCTCAGTGCCTGGGAGCCAGCTGGTCACCATCTGCAGGGTGGTCAGTGGGGCGTTTGGGCTCCCTCTGTGCCTGGGAGCCAGGTGGCAACCCCACCCCCCACCGCTGCTGCGGGTTGCTGTCTTCAGGGTGATCAGTGAGGCAATCCGGTCTGCTCACACCCGCTTTGGCCTGGCACCGCCCACTCACCTACTCCACCATCTCTTCGTGGTCCCCCTCTCATCGGAGCCCATTAGGGTCAGCAGCACCTCCACTGCCTCCCGCTGCCAGCGCCGCGTCACTGATGCCTACTATGTTCCACACCATGCCCTGGTGGTCAGCGCACATCATAGCGAGCAGTCAAACTCCTGGTCAAACTCCCAGTCAAGGGGACAATTTGCATATTAGGCTTTTATTATATAGGCTAATCTGTCTTATTATTAAAGGTAAGTACTAGGAAGCAACCACTGGAGAAATGGAAAAGATAATCCCAATTTTTAAATTTGAAAGTATTAATAGAACATTGCTTGACTGCAGTTAGAGAATAAGACTAGAGTTCAAAAACAATTGGGGCTGAACATGTAAGATTGGGGTATCCTATAAAGTTATAGGAAGTGAAGCATGGGAAAAGAAAACTCTTCTAGGGCAGTAGTCCATGAAGTCCGACCACTGTTCTAGGGAACATGTTGAGTTAAAAGAGATACTTGGGAAACACAGCATTTTAAGTTTTGGTAGAGAAAAAGAAGTCAGAAAAGGAGGATTTGTTAAAACTGGAGATAGACAATGGAGTCAAGACAGTCTCTTCAATAAATGGTGTTGGGAAAATTGGACAGATACATGCAAAAAAATGAAACTAGACCACCAAATTACACCATACACAAAAATAAACTCAAAATGGATAAAGGACTTAAACATAAGACGGGAAACCATAAAAATATTAGAGGAATCCACAGGCAGCAAAATCTGACATATGCCAAAGCAATATCTTCACCGATACAGCTCCTAGGACTATGGAAACTAAGAGAAAATAAACAAATGGGACTACATCAAAATAAAAAGCTTCTGCACAACAAAAGAAACCATCAACAAAACAACAAGAAAGCCCACTGCATGGGAAAACATATTTGCCAATGTTATCACCGATAAGGGTTTAATCTCCAACATTTACAGAGAACTCATACAACTTAACAAAAGGAAGATAACCCAATAAAAATTGGGCAATGGACCTAAATAGATACTTTTTGAAAGAGGACATAAGAAAGGCCAAGAGACATATGAAAACATGCTCAAAGTCACTAATCAATCATCAGAAAGATGCAAATCAAAACAACAATGAGTTGCCATCTCACACCTGTCAGGATGGTTATCATCAACAAATCAACAAATGACAAGTGCTGGTGAGAATGCAGAGAAAAGGGAACCCTCGTGCACTGCTGGTGGGAATGCAGACTGGTGCAGCCACTATGGAGAACAGTGTGGAGTTTCCTCAAAAAAACTAAAAATGGAACTCCCATTTGACCCAGTGATCCCACTTTTAGGAATAAATTCCAAGACACTAGAAACACCAATCAGAAAGAATATATGCACTCCTATGTTCATAGCAGCACAATTGACCATAGCTAAGATTTAGAAACAGCCTAAGTGCCCATCGGCAGATGAGTGGATTAAAAACCTTTGGTACATCTACACAATGGAATACTACGCTGTGGTAAGAAAGGAATTCTTAACATTTACAACAGCATGGATGGAACTGGAGAGCATTATGCTAAGCGAAATAAGCCAGTCAAAGAAAGATAAATACCACATGATCTCACTCATTCGTGGAATATAATGAACAACATAAACTGATGAACAAAAACAGATCCAGAGACAGAGAAGCATCGATTAGACCAGCGGTTCTCAACCTGTGGGCCTTTGTAGGTCGAACGACCCTTTCACAGGGGTCGCCTAAGACCATCAGAAAACACGTATGTAATTGCATACTATTTTTGTGATTGATCACTATGCTTTAATTTTGTTCAATTTGTAACAATGAAAATATATCCTGCATATCAGATATTTACATTATGATTCATAACAGTAGCAAAATTACAGTTATGAAGCAACAATGAAAATAATTTTATGGTTGGGGGTCACCACAACATGAGGAACTGTATTAAAGGGTCGCAGCATTAGAAAGGTTGAGAACTACTGGATTAGACCATCAAACCTCAGAGGGAAGATATGGGTGGGTGGGGGAAAGGGGAGGAGATCAACCAAAGGACTTGTGTGCATGCATATAAGCCTAACCAATGGACACAGACACCAGGGGGGTGAGGACATGAATGGGGGGATAAGGACACAAATGTAATACCTTAATAAATAAAAATAAATAAATAAAACTGGAGACAGACCAGAGAAGAATAGTATCTCAAGAACTAGATAAGGAGGGTTTCAGGAAGGATGTTGAACTTTGCATATGATGCAGCCCAAGAAACTAGTTTTTTTCCTATCTACACTCAGGCTTTTTTGAAAGCTACCTTTTCCACTTGGGTCTAAGTTCTTTGAGGCTAGAAAGTCACAGTAGTGCTAGAGGCCTTTATATTGTCTCTGACCAATTATTCCCTTACTCAGCGTAAAATCTGAGCTCTGCTGAAACCCACGGGAGTATTTATGGTGCATTGCAATTCAGTCCTGTCTACACCTTCCTCCCCTACCAAGGGCTGTGCTGTTCCAAGCTCAGAACACACCATACAGCTGGGTACTGCTAGTACATTCATCCCATATACAACCAACACCTATATTTTCTAAGATACAGAATTTTTTTTTTTAAGAAAAGGAAAGGTAAATGGAAAAATGCTTTAAAAGTTTGAGTCCTCCAAATTTATCTACAGGATTTTTCCTGTTACATTCTGTTAAAACTAACACTCTCTAATTTCACTTGTTCTGCTTTCCCATCTGGAAAACTTGTATCCCCTTCCCCAGATTTACCTATATGTCCTTCCAAGTCTTCTCAGATGCTTTTCCCTCCAGCGCAACTTTCCTAATTCTTGCAGGTGAAAATCTTGTCATTCTATCTCCCTCAGTAACTAACACAGACTTTGGCCACGAGCAGTTTCTCAATAAATGCAATTGGGTTATTTTAGCCTTGGTTCAGTTTCTACATAAGCATATAGAAAAGTGCTTTACTTTTGCATATTTTAAAAATATACCCAGATCTTTCAGGTGTACAAAAGTTACAAATCAGAATACATTCGTTATTTTTTTAAATATTAATACAGATTTAATCTATGTATTATTCTAGATGTAAACTCACCTCTAGATTCTAACTTTAAATATTTGGAAAAATTACTGCTTTAATAGTTTTATTTTTTAAATATGTTTTTATTGGTTTTAGGGAGAGAGGGAGAGAGAAACATTGATCAGTTGCACCTCAACCAGGAATCGAATCTGCAGCCTGGACATTGCCCTGACTGGGAATTGAGCCAGCGACCTTTTGGTGCATGGAACAACACTCAACCAACTGAGCCACACCAGCCAGGGCGGTTGTTTTTGTTTTGTTTTGTTTTTAAGAATTTAAATCATTGATCTTGTTACTTTTCTAAATTATTATTTTCCATTTTTTACATTATTATTATGGTGTTCAATAAGAGTAAACTTGTTCAGAAGCCTTGATATTTGAAATAATAACCTGTTTATTCTAATTGGAGTCTGTTTTTCTGTGTTTAAAGTGAACTTTGTCTTAAAGATCACTATTAATAATATACTGCCTGCAGCTTCTTTTCAAGCATCTGTAAGTGAACATGTCCTCTTTGGGAAGCCATCCTATGGAAATAGTCCAAAATAGAGGAAAGGTAGGATATACACCTTAATTACGTTATTGTTTTTAATTAAAGAAAAAAAGGTGGAAACACCTGGAAAGCCAAGAACGTGGGTCTTTTGTAACAACCAACACATATTTGAGAACATACTATATACCAGACACTATGCCAAGCACTGGTGAAGTACAGCAAAATACATCCTCATGATGTATTATTATGAAGCCTTGATGTTTATAAATAGTATGGAAAAACAGTTATAAAAACTGGTAAATATTTAAAAGGATATTAAATTATACACATAGACACATATTACAATTACTATGTAAAACAGCAAAAACCTATTACTGGAAAGAAGAGATTGGAATAAAATGTGCCAAGATATTATGGTAATGAGTTTTTTTTATTTCTTCTTTCAGCTATTATTAAGGATCATACATTTTAGGTAGAATAAAATAAATTCATTGAAAGGTAAATGGTGTCCTTAATTTAACTAATATAGTTTCCCCTCAGAACGTTCCCATGTATTTTTATTCAAAATTTGTTTTCTTTTTAAAAGACACTTGGTTGATCTGTTAAATCATATCTGGACAAATGTTTTGTTTGCAGGCTCAGAAGAGTGGATTGCTTTATTTTATTTTTGTCTAATCGAATTAAAGGCCCACAGGAGAAAGATACCAAATCTTTGCTGAGGAAATTTTCATTTGTTAAAAAGAAAAAAACACGGCTTTCTTCTTGGCATGGTTGGACAGGGAGGTTGGATTTAATTTAGAATGATTAATGAGATTTTGTCAGGCTCCTTGACTGGACTACCACTGCAGTTTGTCAGTGCCGCAACCTGGGGAACCCGGACGCCACTCTGTCGCCCCAAACCACTCTCCAGGGAAAAAATTAACTGGCAGGACTAGTGCCAGGTACATGTCAATGGCATTGTCTCTGAGATATTGACAGCTTAAAAGTCTGAATCAGAAGTATGTAGGTTTGGGGGACACACATACCTCCCATGTTGTGTTCAGTCTCTTTACAAGCGGTTAACCGCTTTTGAAATAGTTAAGTTGTTGATGTTTTTCCAAAGGGAACTAAAGACAAAATCTTTACCAAGTCCCTCCTCCCTAATTTATTTTAAAAATTAAACAAAGTAACTTTAGGATCTCAAATTACTTTCTGTTGTTTGTTTTTCTTAAAGAATTAAGATGAAGCTTTTCTTAAAAAATGAAATCATTTTTCACTTTTGAAAACGCTTTTTGAACCATTATCATGACCTAATTTTATAATCGATTTTCAAATTCAGCTATAAGTTTCTGAACTGATTTAATATACCCCCTTTTTTACTTACGCATGTACTTAGTTTAAAAATAATCAATGATATGAATAGCAGCCTGAGAGAGCACAGAGAAGTGAAGGGGCCTAGAAAAGTTGACCGAAGCTGCTGCTCTTATTGAGAGAAGAATAAAAGGAGGAAAATAAAGCAGCTGTGTATATACCAGCACGACTGTCCCCATGACATAGCCCGGTTGGGAGTTTCTTCCAAAGCGAAGGTCATTTTCAATCGTGAAGCCATCAACTAGTATATTGCATTCCTAAAATTCTGAGAAATTATATAGACTATTTTCAATGTGTATGAATTTAACATGATTACAACTCAGGTGCCGCAATAAATATTCCTTCCCCCCCACCCCCACCCCCAAAAAAATATAATGAAGGAAATTGTGTTCATGAAGGAATTCACAGTTAATTTTATTTCACTTTGGAGATTTCTGTCCCTTAACCTGGGAACAAAGAAAATAATACATAGTATTTTCCAAAACACCATCTAAGAAAGATTATGGCCATTGTCATTAAAAAGCCAGAGAAAAAAATTCTTGGACGAGGCCCAGCCCCTGTTGGAATAGGTGAACTCCGAGGCCCTGTAACAGCTCTCCTAGGGGAGCATTTGTTGGCGTGTTGAAGTGGTGTTGGTTCTGGGTCTTATTGGCCTCAGAAACCTGGTTTTGTCAACACACCTCAAGCAAATGTATTTTTCATAGCATTGATTTTTTAAAATCCAGAACTAAAGGAAATGTTACAGCAATAATTTACGAATGTGATCGTTCTCTTCCTTCAGCAGCCTACAGAAAGTTGACTAATGATTTTGAAATCAAAGCAAGGGAAGTTGCCTGAATCAAATGCTATGTTTCGTATCAGACTGAGAGAACCAAATGCATCTCTGTCTCAATAGAGATGATTTTGCATATTTAAAATCTCATAGCCAAAGTCACTTTTTAATAAGTTTTGCCAGTATTTGCTTCCATGTTTCTCCTTATTTTATACTGTTAAATTAAACAACGTTTGCTCTGCCCCTCACCAGTTGCCTCCCATTTTCATTGACTCAGAATGTTTCTAATATTTTCAATTATTATTACATTGATGTATTTAAAACCTTTATGTAGCCTATCACATTACAAGCATGGCCTGCTCTCCTAAAGTCATTCTGAAGAATTTTGTGCTTTTCTCGCTGTTTAAGGAAAATCTCATGTCTTACATAATCAAGTTCATGATAGCTCCCAAATACCTATAACATGACCTAAATTTAGAGCATTATTTTACATTATGGTGAAGTTTTAATTTAAATATTCAGCCTGGCAGGTTTGACTCAGTGTTTGAGCACCGACCTATGCACCAAGAGGTGACAGATTCAGTTCCCAGTCAGGACACATGCCCAGGTTGGGGGCTCGATCCCCAATAGGAAGCATGCAGGAGGCAGCCAATCAATGTTTCTCTCTCACATGTGTTTCTATCTCTCTCCCTCACCCTCTCTCTCTCTGTGAAAAATAAAACTTAAAAAAAAATCAATAAAAATATATTTTTTAAAAATATGCAAACAAACATTTAAAGATGGCTCATTTTGTACTTGCTTGGGCAGCACATATACTAAAATTGGAACGATACAGATACTAGCATGGCCCCTGCAACAAGGATGATTCCCAAATTTGTGAAGTGTTCCATTTAAAAAAAGAAAAGATGGCTCATTTTATGCAAGGAGGGAATTAACTAGGTGCTGTGAAAGGGACAAAAATAAAGAAAACTGTTCCCTGTCGTCAAGGGCTTCAGCGGGAGGAAGGCAACCATAATCACATACAGTTCTATAATGCTCTCTATATATCACCACAACATAGCGACGAAGGTCTGGAAAGGGGCGTGTCTTGGTCACGTGACCACTTATAGAGATTAAGAGAGGCAGAGCCCCAAGTACATTTTGTATATCACTAACCTTATTGAACAGCAGAAGAAAATGTGTTAAAAGATCTTTTTAAAAAGTGTTTTACAAATAAGAGAATGAGCAATTAATACTGGCTAGCTGACTGTGAAAGGATGAATGTTATTTTAATAGAGGTCTTACTTGGTGGGAGGATAGCCTGATCAAAGACATGGAAACAGAAAAGCGTATGAGGGTCATAGAATAGTGAATGATGTGGAATTCCAGGGTAAGGTCTGAGCAATCATTTAGTGGAAGAAAGGACTGAAAAATACAGGTTGGAGCAAGAATATGCTAAAATAGGGAGTTGGCACTTTATTTTTGTAGGTAATTGGAGATTGTCATGGAGAAAAGTATTGTTTCTAATCTGTGATTTAGGAAGATCTAAAGCCAATCTGAAATATGAGGTAGAAATGCAACAGAAAGTAGTATAAGGAAATCACTGAAGAGGCTACTGTGATTATGCCAGTGAAAAACGATCGAAATCTTGAACTTTAGCATTGTTATTGGGAGTGCAAATGATAGAAGGAAGATGTGAGAGACATTTTGGAGGTGAACCATCTTGGCAAAGTACTGACTGTTGAACATAAAGATTAAAGAGTTAAAAATTACTCTAAATAGTCGGAAGAAGATAGAGGGAACACAAGTGAAGGACAAGTTTACTTGGGTTGGGAATAAAGTGACAAGAGAGAGGATTTGAGTGGGAGAGAATGAATTCCCCTCTGGTCAGTTAAAGTACAAATAGGACAATCGTGTGAAGATATTCAGCAGCTAGTCAGTTAGGTAGGAAATGTAGTATAGAGCAGAGCTTGGCAATGAAAGCTAACATTTTGGTAGAGTCCTCAGTATAAAAATGATAGAATAAACCACAGGAATAGCTATGTTTATTGACAATGTCATGATCACTTCAAATAGCACAGTGCACTTCAAGTAGTGAAGCCTAAATAAGTATTTGTTGAATTAACAGATTGATTGACAAGGGTTCGCAAACCAAATATTCAAAAATAGTCTTAAAGTTTTTAAATAACATGCCTTAGATATAAAAATATACCGTGTTTCAATTTATTTTATTTTATTTTTTTAATATATTTTATTGATTTTTTACAGAGAGAAAGGGAGAGAAATAGAGAGTTAGAAACATCGATGAGAGAGAAACATCGATCAGCTGCCTCCTACACATCTCCTCCTGGGGATGTGCCCGCAACCCAGGTACATGCCCTCAACCGGAATCGAACCTGGGACCTTTCAGTCCGGAGGCCGACGCTCTGTCCACTGAGCCAAACCGGTTTCAGCTACCGTGTTTCAATTTAAAGAACCTTTCAGAATAACTCTCTGTTTACAAAAGAATCTTCTTGCCAGGACATGAGGCATCCTACTTATCCAATATTCTTTTTTAGTGGGTAGACTGTAATTGACTCTATAATCGAAGTACCCAAAACTAAAATTATACCGGACCAAATTAGACCTTGCACTGATTAAGACACATGTGAATCAGCCCTCACCTCCCACCTGAATATCTGAGTCCTTAGGCACTCTGGTTTAGCTGTTTTCACGCCTCCCTGAGGTTTAGGGTTGCAAAGCATCTTCTGGGTTACATCCCATTGCCTTGACCGGGATGCTGTCCCCTAATATACTTATTACAACTATAAGCTCTACATGAGCCAAAGTGCTGCTGTTCTCTGTAAGTCTCCCTGCCCGGGCGTATGTTTTCTCAGCAAAAGTGGGAAGAGGAACCCTCTCTTTCGGTGCCTAGCCATCGTCTTTGAGGCCCTCTTGACTCTCCTCCACTGATTCTGCCTTTAGCCCTCAAAGCCCTTCTCTGCATGCAAATCAGCCAGACAGCTCCGAGGAACCAGACTCACCAATTCCTCACAAAGGCCCACACCAGACTTAGGACCACCCCAGTGCTCCTCAGCCTCTCCAGCCAGGCACCTGCCCCATAACCTGGGGGACTACAGAGTTTATTGTCTACACCAGGACACTTCTGAAAGCGCTAAAATGCTAAACCAGATGGTACTTCAAGACAACAGGCATACACTAGGAAGTATGGTCGCCCTACCCATGACTATAATACAATGTGATAAATGCAATAATAAAAGTTTAAACACTTGGCCGTGGGAATGTAAATGCAGCAAGGGTCAAAATTGGGCCCCATCGAAAGCATCTCTACATTATCTTCCAATTGGCACCCGTGATAAAAACCTTACTGTTAAACCAGGGATATCTGTATTCACGCTGCACAGCAGAGCTCTGGCCCTGGCAGGAAATACTCTGTCAGCATCTTGGAAATAGATTCTGTAAGTTAGAATTCTCGTTTTGTAGTTCAGTCAGTATGACAAGGAACTGAGTCTCAAAAATCTCTGGAAAGATCGTGGAGATATTTCATTTGGCAATAGATAATAACATCAAAATAACAGGTAACATGTATCTTACTCTTCTATTAAAGCTTACTCTGCTAAAGGCTTTGTATTCCTTAACTCATTTAGTCTTGGCAAGTACCCTCTGAGGAGATAGTGAGTCCTGGATATGCATCTATCTAAATACACCCGTCGGTGGGAAGATATGGGTAAGAGTGTTTCAAAGCAAGGGAAGCAGCAATGCAAAGGCCATGAGGCGAAAACGAAGTTGGTCCCTGTACAATAGAATGTAAGCTTCATGAAGGAATGCGCTGCCTTATTTACTTATCCACTCCAAGTACCTCAAAAGAGCCACTGAAACAAGAAACAGTCAGTCAATATTTGAGGAATGCATGAATGCATGAATGAGGAAACCCAGGGAAGGTGAGTTTTAGAGAAAAAGGCAGAGGTCATATCTTGTAGGGCCTGGTGGTGATAGTAAGAAATTAGGAAAAATCCCAAACTACATTTAAACCACTCTAAAAGTATTTCTACATCCTATATAAACCATTTTCTAAGAATGGAAGATTTTTTATTTTTTTTACCTCTTTGGGAGTCTGAAGGTGAAGAAAGGTCTAATTTTATTTTAGAATATATTCTATTCCAAAGAGATCAGAATACATAATTTTATTCCTTCAATGTAAGTGAGAGGTCGCACGTAAGGGGAATATGGAAACGAAATATAGACATGATTGCATGTATGTATACATTGTCATATATGTTTGACTACTTTTCAGCATGGGTGTTATTCTAAGATATTAACGTTTGGGACAATACAGACAAATCACAGTGTGATGCCTAAGTGTCTCTACAAGAATTTGAATACAATAGACTCAAGGCCTCCTGGAGGCCCATGCAAAGCCAGATGTTCAGTCCTTTAGGCAGATTTCTATAATCCCCACACCTTGGGGACAGAGAAAAGTGGGAGGGTAAAAGCAGAATTTCTTAAGATAAGCTTGGGGTCTTCCAGAGAGGCTCTGGGGAACACAGCTAACTCTTCTCCCCTTGAAGGGACGAGTCCCTCGCAAGGAATGCTTTAGAAAACTGAACGCAAGATGCTTTATAACCACTAGCTATTAATTGTAGTGTTACAAAAGAGACATTTTAAGCAAAATATGGTGGAAATTTTTATAGAAATACTCTATTCTTTGCACCAAATTTTGATTCATATTAAGCTATCAGTTTTGCACATTTCGCCACCTGGTGGATAACCTGGAAACTACAGGATTTTATTTTATTTTACCCCACCCCCACCCCTATAGTGATTAATTTCCACATTCTCAGAAAGAATTGCTCTAACCCAGGGCGAGGATATTGTTTCTTTTCTTCATCGGTGCTCCTAGAATAGTGCCTGACACTTAGTAGGTAAAAATAGTTGTTAAGTGAATGATGGGTTCATACTCCATTTAAAGGACGTCCTTATGGAGAATTGGAAATGTGGTGTTGGAGAAATGTGTTTCCTAACTGACATGAACGTTACAAATTATTTAAAAAGTGAGTGGTGAAAAAAATAGTAAGTGGTGGTGGGGTCTATATTATGGGGTTAGAAATATGTCTACATAGTTCATTAGGAACAGAAGATGTTATCATTGCTCAGTGTAAACAGATAATGCAGTTAGTTTAGTGAGAACCTAACTCTCCTCACTCCAACTGCTCCAAATGAAATTAAAGATACCCTGGGAAATGTCCTTTCTCCTTTGCCTGAAAACCATGACTAGCTTTCTTCTTACTTCAGGCTTTGATGCTTGCTATTCCCTTTTTCTGCTGCCAAAAATTATAAGCCTTTTTTTTTAAAAAAAAAATAAAAGAGTGTGTATGCATATGTATAAATGTATGAATATGTATTATTCTTTTTCAAAATAACATTCTATGCTTCTACTCAGAGAACCAAGAGTGTTAATGACTTCTAAAGATATTTCTCCTGGTATAAAGATTGGTGATTTCATAAACAAAATAATCATCATAATTTTTAGATAAAGCATTTCTCTAATGTCTTTTTGATTTCTGAGATTTTCTTTCGGAAATATTTTAAAAAGCAAAACATATGCTTACGTTTTAGCACCTAAAAATTTGGGCTGGAAAAAAATAATTAGATAATCCACCTCAAATTTCTCGGGAGGGTTATTTTCCATTCTAAAATCAGCAAAATATGTATACAGACAACATATAACAGTATACCTATGGTTAATTGAAAGAACTTAATTGTTATGTTTGCAAATCAAGCTGATAGTAGATTGGCAATATCCTTATAGGTTTTGATAATACGTTGTTAATATACAATCTTGGTTCTTTTAAGCTGAAACTATATATATATATATATATATATATATATATATATATATATATATATATATATATATATTTGTTAATAAAACTCATTTATGTTGGATAGAATTAAAACTCTCTTCGGAGTTCATAGTTTTAAACAAATATACACACACATCTAAATAAATATTAAACCCCAAACAGTGACTTTATTTTGACAAAAGCTATAGGAAATCCAACCTCACATGCATAACTTACTAAACAACAGAAATTTTTAAAATGCCAGTTTTTAAGAAGCATAAAATTTTTTTAGGATGAGAAAGTTACATTATGAATTAAAATATACATTTCAAAGACTTCAAAAGTAGAAGTTGCTTCTCAGGTGATTTTTGCTGCTCTAAAAAAAAATAGAGGTTAAAGTAACATTTTAAAAATCATTTCTTATATATCTATTGATTGAACATAGCATTTATAGGTACATACAAAATAACATGCACAAGAAAAACAAATTACAGAATAACCTTTCAATTATTTTTAGTGTCTGTGAAATCATTTGTTTTTCTCCACGCTATCCCTGGGTGAAGGTCTAGAGCATTTATTTGAACCAGCTATCTATTTCATTTTCCTAAGGGTCCCAGGAGGCGATAGTCATACATTGTTACTTCAGCCTTCACGAAGGCAAAACAGCCCAGAGCCCTGTACTGTAATGGACAACACAGAACAGTCCCAATTTCAGTTCCTGCTACATTGACAAGACTCCTTCAGGTAAGAGATTAAAACATTCTTTTATCTTTATAAGGTTAGTGACCATTTTAATGGAATAAAAGGATTATTTCTGCTGCACTGAGGATAGGAAGTTTAGAGTGTGACTATGTGGGGAAACTGTCTTTTCACTTTTATGCTTGTGTTTCTCAAAAGTTCTCCTTAAATGGATAGTTCTATAAATCTGAATATTAATACTTATAATAAAAGCTACTGAAGACACTGGTTTTATAGAGTCTGACCAAATAATTCAACATACTTTTTTTAAATATAAATCACAGGCTAAAAGGTTTTGACTTTTAATATCAACAATATAGTACTAATATTTGTTCTATCATTGTGACAAAAAAAAAATCTAAATTTAATTTACTCACCTCAAGCTATGTGTAACATTTTTAAAATAAATGAGTTTCAAAATTAATTTCTCCTGCCTAATATGCATGACTTATATAATTTACATATATATTCAAATATGTAAATTAGAAAGAGAAAAAAACAACAAATATAATCCCTAAAATTGTTAAAAGATTTTCAAATAGCTAATTTCTTCAGATTTTATATTTTTATATAATTTGCTGTTTAAACAAAAAGATCTTTCATTTGGGAGATGGGCTTTTAAAAGATAAGAAATAAATCAAAGTAAGTGACATTACAATATGTGCTTAAACACTAAGACTTCCATTTTGCTACAAAATATATATGACATAAGTGAATTATGTTTCAAAGAAGTGTAAAATTTATAAATGAGTTTCACATGTTATGAAGTGTAAGCTATGTTTTACTAGGAAATTTATACAGCATTTTAATCTTGACATTTAATGATTTCTTGCAAATATTCGTTTTATTACTTTCCAATCCATATCTAGGAATTAAAAAAAAATATTTAACCCAAAGAATTGTTCTTTCTTGGTTTAAGTGGGAGTAAATTCCTAATTCTTAGAAGGGGATGTATTGTGATACTTTCTAAAATACAACCATCTTTAGTGTTTTGTATGTGTTCCAGGTAATTAAAAACATTTTGTTTAAAAATAACTGCGTGTGTTTAAAAGCCAAATATCCTATCTGTTGCCCTGGCGTTATCATTTGGTTAGGGGAGCAATCTTTTTTTCTGGAAAGTTAAGTTTTACAATCAAACGTCATCCACTCAGAAAAGCTGTGCAAACGACTAAAAGAACCACATTTCATTAAATTGGAAAAAGCGGTTTCTTCGTTGTAACTGTTCTCATAAAACTCTGTGCGCGTTTTGTTGTGTTCTTTTAAAAACGCCTCGCTCCTTTTTTCCTTTCACTTTAACAGCGTTCTGGCACGTGACCCGCGCAAACCACACCGCTCTCCCTGGGCATCGGAGGTGGACCGCGGCAGATTCCAGAAGGAAGAAGAGTCACTTAACGTCCTTCGCATATTGGGAGTCATATTTATGAATCAGGCAGGGTTATGTCCTTCCGGGCTTTGAGGCGCCATACCGACGATTGTCTCATTGGCATCTTCCACCGAAACTTAGCCAATCGAGTGGTTTTTCGGGAATCCCAACGCCCGGGAGCTGGAGGGGATGCAGAGTCTTCCCCAACTGTCTCCCGCGGGCACTTGCTCTGCCTCCAGGTGTGTGTTGGGGGGCGGGGGGTGTGGGGGCGGGACGGTGTGATGTAAACAGAGGCAAAGCAGGGCAGCGGACTAAATTCCTGCTGGATTCCGGGACCTTATCTCCGCGGAGCACTTCAGGCCCCACTGTCGCATCCTTCATCCCTGTCTGTCTACGGCAGGGCCTGGTGCCCCGAGGTCCCGGGCTTGGTTGCAGCCGCGGGGCTGCTGGTGGGGATGGGCTTGGGGGATTTAACTCCGGAGAGCGGGAGAGGAGCAGCACGAACCGCCCCATTCCGTCTCCAGACCGCGTCCGCCTCGCTGTCTGGGACCAAGCGGACCACGAAGTTGGAAGAAATAGGGCGCATTGCAAAGGGGGATAGGATAGCCCCTTCCCTCTCTCGGTCTCAGGGGACAATTTTCCCAAAACACTGCTGCCTGACTTCAGTTACGTGCTCTGCGATCGGTCGTCGTCGTCTGTTTTTGTCCGGAAGTGCTTATAAAATGTATTGATCCGCTGCGTGGAGAAAGGAACTGGGCAAGGACCTGGGAGGTCCCACCCGAGACCTGCCGGGAGGAGGCGTGTGTTTCGCGACGTCTGGAGGGTGCGGCGAGCTTCGGTGCTGAGAATGGTGAATGGCGAGAGGAGCGCTTCCTCTGCTGGCTCGGGAAAATTAATAATAATAATAACAATAATAACAATAATAATAATAATTGTATTTGTAACCGGATGGAACCAGTCTCGATCTTTCATGGAGAGCACGGTTTGGCCGCTTGCCTGGAGTTGGGGCTACGACCACAGCAGCTGCTGCTGGGTTCTGGAGGAGTTCACGTCTTAAAACAAATGATCGAGGATAATTCATTCCCGAGGCAAACGGCCTGTCCCTCCTCCCTCCGCCACCGAGGCGCTTCGCGCTGAACTCGAGGGCGGCTCGTTCCCACCGTGCGCTCGCCGGGCCTCGGCGCCTTGCGGCCTTGCGGCCTCGCGGCAGCGTGCACCCGGGGCAGTCCGCGGCCGCCGGGACCCACACCAGACTCGGCCAGACGGATCCAAGAGTGGACATGCGCTCAGTTTCTCAAGGGGTTTGGAATAGAATCCACCGAAGCGCGAGAAGCTGGAAACCCCGCGCCCCCGAGCGCCGGGTGGGGAGGCGGGGGCTCGGCGCGCAGGACGCGAGAGCGGTCCTCTGGCTGAGCAGTCCTGCGTTCACTCCGCCGCAGCTCCCCACGACTGGCGAACCGTCCAGGTTTCCCGCCGACGCGTGTCACCAGCGCATAAATCACTGTCGGCCGAGACGGCAGGGGCAGAGCGCTCTGGCCGCCGCCGCCCCAGGCAGGATCACCGCCCGGGCGCGGCGCGACGTTTCCCGACCCGGACGGAGGATCTGCTCGGGGTCTTTGCCGCAGAGTCTCCTCTGGCTCCAAAGACGCATTTGCACTTGAACAGACACGCATAGGGAGGGGCTGGGGGAAGAAGGTCCGGCTCGCGACGGCCAGATGACGGCCCATCAGTCCGAGGATGTCAGAGCGCATCATGGGGTTTCATTCTGTGGCAGGGACCCCGGAGCCCCTCCCAATGAAAGCGGCATTCTCGAGGTCACAGAGAGCCCCGGGAAAACTGCCGCTGGGGCCCGTGCCTCTGGATCCCCGCTCTCCCTGCCCGCCCCCGCCGCCACCCTGCCTCTCATTCGTTCTGTTTTACAGGGGTCGCATCTAAGGGTGCCGGTAAAGAAGGGTTAACTCTTTGCTGTCATAGCAATTTATCGGTGCAGGTTTCAAGGTGGTATTTCCAGCGACTGGCCCCAGGAATGCGCTTCAGGGCTTCTCTCTCAGGCTACACCACACGCTCAGATGAGAGGCACCGCAGACCGACGTCAGGGTCCTCTAGACGCCCAGCTCGCCCCCGGGCAGGCGCTGAGGCCGCGGGGCGCTGGGCTCCAGGCGCCCATCCGAGGGCGGGGAAAGGAATTCCGCGCGCGGGGCCGGAGCCTGGGGGACCCGGCGGCGGAGGGGGCGGGGTGCGCGCGGGCTTAGCGGAATGCCGCGGGGAGGCGAGTGGTCAGGCAATCAACTTTCACCTTCTCAGGGGCTGCTATTAGAAAAGGGACTGGTTTTCGTCCAGCGGACTCCCCCCTCGGGCGTTCCGGGCTTGACGTTATCGCGATTATTCCTCACTATTCGCCTTCATTGCTTTAGGAAAAGACACGCACACACCTCCACGCTCGGGCGAACTCCAGCCACATCAGGGTCTCTTTGTCCCTGTAGTTTCCTTTATTTGTTTTTTGTTTGTTTGTTGTTTTGCTTTGCTTTTTGAAATCTGGGTTAGAGAGTTGGTAGTGCTCCCCCCTCCCCCCCCCCCCCAGCATTTATTTCAGAAGAGGCCACAAAGCATTGATCTCTACCTTTTTATTCTCACTCAAATGATCTCTCTCTCTCTCTCTCTCTCTCTCTCTCTCTCTCTCTCTCTCCCTCCCTCCCTCCCTCCCTCCCTCCCTCCCTTTCTCTCCCCCTCCCTCCCTCCCTCCCTTCCTCCCTCTCAGTCCCTCCAAGAATAGAAAAGAAACCCCAACCTTCAACTGTCAACTGTTTTCCAAACACCAGATTAATGTTTCCCAGGACTCGGTAGTAACGTGACCTTTCTGTTTTCAGATGTGTTTTTCAACATGTAATCGTTTGTTTGTTATGTCTCTCCAAACGGAGCAAGGAAAGCTGGGGGGAGGGTGCGTGTTACCAGAGGGAGGAAAAAAAAGACCCCCAGCCTGTTCTTGTTCCCCCCTCCACACAGGAGAGCTCAAAGCATTTCGTTTTCTTGAAGATAATCCTCAGGGGGGAAAAGTCCTCCATGCTGGCATTGAAAAGAGATCTGAGCACTTGATGAGCAACTTATTTTTTAAGAAAACAAAATACTCATATATATATATATATATATATATATATATATATATATATATATATATATATATATATATATATTAAATGAGGGGCCAGTCTGGGGTGTTGTAATGCTCTTTTCTTGATCTAGGTAGTTACATGAGAAGTATTATTTTAAATTATTTGTCAAGTGTTCACTTATGATTTCTGTCTCTTTGGATTGTTATACTTCAATAAAAGTTTTTAAAATCTAAGAAACAGAACATCTCTGATGTGTGTGTATGTAACGAGATTCTAAAATTTATTCATCATACGTTTCCAAACCAATACATTTATTAAACTGTCTTTAAGCAATTTACCCATAACTTGATTTCTAAATATTAGGTTCTGAATCAAATTGGCAATATTCTTGAATTAGTTATTAGGAAACCAGCATAAATATTTGACCACTGTTTCTAGTATATTAAAATATCAAATAAGCAACGAGAGTTCAAAGCTTGTCTTAAGTAATACCTAAAGAAGCAAAATAGCTATTTTAGTGGAAAAAAAACAACAGCCATCAGACTTTATACTTTTAAACAGCATTTAATTGTTTGATCCTAGCTCCTATCAGGAAACGTTGTATCCCAAATGAGAATCTTAAAAAGAATTTCAGCCATACTCAAAAGTGAATTTCTAACCCTAGAAAGAGGCCATTTTTAAACGTGTTTTCCCTCCATAAAATATGATTAGGCTGCATCCAGGGTTTGGTGACTAGGTATTTCATCAGGAACCAAAGACTAAACGGCTCTTCCGTTTAATCAATGGCTTTTATTGCTGCTACCAACCTCACTAATGACCCAACTCCTTATTTCCTCCTTTCTTGCCTCATCCTTTGCCAACTCACCTCAAGTTTTCCCCCCTCCCCGTTCAACTTAGAGAAATCGAAGTTATTTTCCGACAGTTCGCTTTCCTGTGGACTCCCACCCCTTTCCGTTTCTCGCTCCGACGGACCCTTTATCCCGGAGAACAATTGCTAAGCCCGCCCCGCCCACACGGAGACTTCACCGCTGCTTTATGTTATAGGCCCTTCCGCGGTTTTATGATTGGTCGCTGTGGCTGGAATGTTTATAGATAATAAACAACTAATCCATTTCTTGCCTAATGAATTGCCCCACCCGCGTACCAGTTTAACACCCGTAACTAGCTCCAGGATCAACCGGAGCCACTGAATAGCGGGGACCGAAACCACCCCATTTCGCTGCCTTTGAAAATCAAAGCCAAATCACCCCAGGTCGGCAGACGGCGCATTTCCCATTTTCCAGGTCCTCTCCCCCGCTGCCCCCCCCACCCCCCACCCTGAACTCAGGCTCTCCCCACACGCTGCTCTGCCCACCGGTGGAAGGATGAATCCCAAAGTTGCTTTTTTTCTTGGCATCTTTCTAAAAAAGCCAGGAGGGCGATCCCGGCGCCTGGGCACCCTGCGCTCGGGGATGGGTACGCCCGCAGGGACCCTGCCTGCATCCGGGTGGCAGGCCGCAGCTGGTGTCTGCAGCAGCTCCTAACCTGGCGGGCCCGGCCCCTCCAGCCCTCAGGGGCAAGACAGAACACAGGGGGAGTTGGAGTGGTCCTGGTTCTGAAAGAGGTCCTGCCAGCGCACGATCCCAAAGCTGCCCTTTTGCAAGGCCGCGCGCTGAGAAACCGAGGTCGGGGAGAGGTTCTTTGCTCCTCGCCACGGCAGCAGAGGCGAACGGCCCCTGGCAGGGAGTGAGATGACGGCGACTGGGGACCAGCCTGGGGCCCCAGAACCGAAGGCGGCGGCGAGCTCCTAGGTGTTGCTTTGAGGGCGTCCACGGTCCAGGCTAGTCTTTGGAGCGACCCCGAGAACGGCAGTGTTCGCCGTGGATCAGTCTCTTCCCACAGGAGCCAGAGCAGGGAAGCCTCCTGAGTCTCAACCCTAAGGACCCAGATCAACAATTCTCCTGCTAGGTAGAGCCTCCCCCCGCCCCCCCCCCCCCCAATCCATTTCACAGTTTGTATTTTGCATGAATGCACTTCCTTTACTGAGACAATAGTTTGAAGGTTCTGCGGTTTGCGGTTATAATGCTAATGTTGATGTTGCTTCTATCTGTGCCCACAGTTCCCGGATCTCTTCTGTCCAAGAAACCAAGGAAGAGTCCGTAGGAGCATCAACTCCCCCCCACCCCCTTCAAATGCCCCCCTCCATCCACGTGTGATTTTGCTTCCCTTTATTGTAAAGAGGAGATGAAGGTGTTGTTGAGTCAGAATTAATTTCCCTGGGTGGCCAGATCTTACCAGAACTGTGAGTAGAGAACCTCTGTCTTCTGTCACTGGTCTTGGTTTGTAAATCCCATTGTTTCATGGTAGTGTGTGTGTGTGTGTGGGGGGGGGGGGTGACTTTTAATGCTCTACCATTCAATTAAATACTTATAGCAGGTAACAACGCCCTCCTCCCCTCCCCCCTAGAAGCCCATTGTCATCTCGATGGCCCTGGGGAGAAGGGCACTTCATGCCACTCCAACTCGCACTGGTCGTTACTCAACTCCTGGAGTTATCAATTCAGTACGTTTAGTGCCCGCTAAGGAATCTTGGCTCCATAGATCTCCAGTGACACCAGGCCAACTTCAAAACAAAAAGCAGGTCAAGGTCACGTTCCTCCGTGAGAGAGGGTGTTCTGTCTCCACCAGGGCTGTGCTTGGACCTTCTCCCCACCTGGGATGCGCTCTGCTCCGGCTCCCAGGGCACACAGGTGTTGCTTGGGGAAGAATTGGCAGCTCTTCAATGGCCATCAGGACTGGCCTGGTTTCCTCCAGGTATTGACTTATTTTGCTTGAAGCTGTCTCTCTCTCTCTCTCTCTCTCTCTCTCTCTCTCTCTCTCTCTCTCTCTCTCTCACCAGAAAGCCTCCCCTCCTCAGTGGGAAGGGACGTTGCCCATTTCACAGGCAGGCAGGGAAGTCTCAGGGCCTGAGAGACTTGCCCAGCCTCCTTGCCACCGCCTGCACCCGCTGCTCACAAGGATTTCATTGGCCCCTGATAAAGAAGAGAACGGAAAAGATCCGCAAAGGAAAACTGGAATGAAAACAAAAGCCAAGAGCCCACCGCCAGCTGTTTGATTATTTTCTCTGCCTTCGCTATTTGATTTGAACCTCCCTCCGTCAGAAATAAAAATAAACAAGAACACAAAACGTTGACTGGTTCTACAGCAGTGGATGTGTGCATGGTTGATACAGAGAGTAAAGAAAATAAATCCTGGTTCCTTAATGAAAGGAAGGAATAATTTGTGTAAATGGAGCCTTAACAAAAGAAACGGGGAACGCGCAGGAAAAGGTTGCAGCGACCATAGGTACCTTGGGGGACGCGCGGGGACTGGGACTAGGACGCCTGCAGTAAGTCATCGGGATGCCTCAGGCCGGCAGCCCTAAGAACCTGGACCCAGCCGCACATCAAAGAGCGGGGAGCAGGCTTGATTTTATTTGATCATCAAAGGAATGGCTAAATCAGCAAGGCATTTGTCTGCACCCTGGGTAGTGCGCAGAGCTCTGGAAAGGTGTTTGCGCTTCGGGCTGGCTTCTACAGAACAAGGCGGACAAAAGGTTATGCAGAAGAGAAAGCTCTTACCTGCAGGAAGGTACAGCCCTTGTGTCCTGACCATGCTACGTGAACTAGACACAAAGTGCGCGCCAACACAGGCACAGTTGTGAGACCCACACAGGGTCTCTTCGCAGAGGAGTCTAAAGAGCATTGGGGTCCAGCCGGCTTTTCCTCAGCCTTAAGAGCATCCTGGCTGACTCCCTGTTGGGTCCTAGTGTGTTCAGGGATCACACCCCGCAGACGAGGGAAAATGCATGTGAACTCTACTATGTATAGAATGATAGCAAGTCTCCTACGTGTATTTGAAAATTTCATAGACAAATGTGGGGATGACTGGTAAGAAAACTCTTGGGAGAGTTCTGGTTGCATTTTATTTAACCTCTCTGCCACCTCCCCTTTAGCTGTCACTCTCATCTGAAGTTGACCTTTATTGGAACTTGACACAGTATTTCTAAAATCCAGCCTTTGCTGCCTTCTTCCTTTGTAAAGTTAAGCTGCCTGCAGACTTGGCTGTAGAATTAGCCAGGGATCATGCTCCGTTAGGTCAGAGGCACAAAATCACTGTGTGTTCAGAGGTATGCTTAAAGGAAACTTCCTCCAGGGCAGGCCTGGAGATGTGGAATAATAATTCACACATACTGAGTCAGAGCTATAACTCAATGTTACTCATCACCTTAATGTAATGTAAAAACTAGACCCAGAAGGCCATTTGCCTGTTCATTTTACAAATTGTGGGAGTTAAATACTCTGTGCATACCTTGGGGGGTTTATGGTATTACATTTTACCTTTGTATCCTGGATGAATAACTTCCTACGTAAAATATAGGGGCCTACATATCAATGTGGATAACAAATTTTGTGTGTAGATTTGAGAACGTTCTTGCCTGAGTTGGGGGAAGAATAGACCTGTTTTATGAAAGAGACAGAACTCAGGATAGCTCTGCGCACTCTGTTAGGCACTGTTATTGGTATTGGTGGCAACAGAATCCTTTTAAAGTCAAAATCAATTAAAACAAAAATATTTATAGTTGACACAATCAGAAGAATAAAGTAGTCCTATCAGAAAAGAAAATCTCTGGATTTGGAGGTAGGAGCTCTACTGCCCAAGGGGAGGGTCAGATGAGAACTGCTCCACCCTTCGCTCTCACGCCTCAGCTTTTAGAGCCTCGGTTTCTTATCACTGCCCTCTACTGCTCAGGGTTCCATATCTTTTCTTTTCGTCCCCTCCACTTCCCAATGACACAGTAACTTACAGTTCCCTGAAGTGGTGACCTAGAAAACATTTCTCTGTCCCCAACCCCACCCCCCAAAAAACTTAACCAGGTTTTTTCCTTCAGGCCCAAGAGTTAGTACATAAACTTATTCATATGGAAGTGCTGATGGATGGCTTAATGTGTTCTCCTGTCCAAACTATTATAGTTGCCCTGAAATTAATGTTTTCAATGCTTAAAAAGAGGTGGGACTGGAAATGGAAATTCTAGGTGGCTTTGCCACAAGGGCAGATATTTAAGGGGAAGTTGCTAATAAAGGCCTTTTCAACTACAATAATATCTTATCTATTTATTGTCTGAAATAACCTGCCCCCTTCCACAATAGTGAGTGAATTCAGTTATCATCAAAATTGATAGTGAACACAATCAGAAGAATAGCTGGTTTGGCTCAGTGGATAGAGCATCGGCCTGCGGACTGAAGTGTCCCGGGTTTGATTCTGGTCAAGGGCACATGCCCGGGTTGCTGGCTTGACTCCCAGTGGAGGGCATGCAGAAGGCAGCAGATCAATAATTCTCTCTCATTATTGATGTTTCTCTCTCTCTCTCTCTCTCTCTCTCTCTCTCTCTCTCTCTCTGTCTCCCTCCCTCCCTCCCTCCCTCCCTCCCTCCCTCCCTCCCCCTTCCTCTCTGAAATCAATAAAAATATATTTTTTTAAAGTTATAGTGAAACTTGTATTTCAAATGGAATTTCACCTGGAAGCCCAATCATGAAATGAACTAAGAAAGAATTGCCCTGGTTGAAAAGAGGGCGATGGGTCTATAACAGAGAACTGGCCAGTAGCAGCTCACCATCCTCAACATCTTTACTTCTCCCCCCTGGGCTCTTGGGAGTACAATTTGAAAATTATGATTTTGCATGAGGTCAATATGGAAGATATAGACATCATGGTGGACATAGGAAACAACTGGTTGGAACAAGAGAGAAATTGTATAATTAGAAGCATTATCATGACCACGAATGAAAACAATCATATATATATGTAATGTGAATAGAATTATTAGATGTCATATTCATAGATTAATGAATATGTTTATAAATAATGACTGCTGGAAAGGGTTCACTTTTATATCTTCCTTGAACCAAGGGTGTAGTAATGTCAGCATCTGTGTTGAGGAGTGTACACTAGATACTCACAATCGGGGCCTGGGAAGGGAGCCACAGGAATGAAATGTTGTGTAAGTTGTGGAGATTTTTCCCCCCTGTTTTCTCCATTTGCAACAGGGCAGACTGCACTGATAACAGCTGCAGAAACAATTGGGGACCTTATTCACAAAGTCAAAGGCACAATGCCAGATGGCAGCAAACCAAAGGAACTGAAGATGGAGAGGATTACAAAATGCTGGTGAAATAGGGAACAAGCCTCTTGGGGAAAAACATCCTCGTGTTTCCATTAAAATGCAGAAATCAAACATTTTTGTGTGCAAAATCACAATCAATGCAGTACAAAATAAAAGCAAAAAGTGTTTGTTAACTGGAAAGGTTATCCATGGAGGAAAACAATTTTCTTAGTAGAAAGTTTGATGGGCTGTTCAGGCTGCTCTGTCATTTTTCTTGTCTCTCTTCATAATCTCTATGGAATCCAGAAACAACCAGTAAAAGGAGAGAATCTCTGCTCCTTTAATTACTTCCTGTAAATTTGACAACTACTACCTCAATCTCATTGGCTATTCTACTAATAAATAGGCCACTCTTTCAAAGACAGTGTAATTATTTGGGTACACTCACTTCCCTAGCTATATATCATGCCTTTCAAAACTAAGTGCTTCCAACCTGCCTTAACAGTGTCTTATATTCTCACTTGAGCAATATGTTTAACTGTTAAATGTTACTTAATTTCTTGGCTGGTAAATATTCAAATATATTAGCTGATAATATGGACCCAAAGTTTGAAATAAAACCCCAAACGAAGTTTAGCAAAGTTGAGGATAAAAAAGAAACCCAATCTTTGTGATGGGTCAGAATTAGTGAAGCCTACTTGATCTCACTCACACCTGCATATTTTGTAATTTACCATGAATTTTGTATTCATGAGACTATTCTAGGTGAAGTGCCCTTAGGAATAAAAGCAAACTTTTGAAAATATTGTTTGTGCATGTGTGTCTAGTTGGAAAGGAAATATGCCATTAAGGAAAATAGCATACACCAGCATTATAATTCTGGTGATTTAATGAGTTACCACAATTCTTAAGCCTACAATGCTAGTACTTTCTATTGTGTTCTAAGAAAAAAAAATTCTAATTTTTTAAAAGTATTAGTGCTGGTATAGATAAAAATAATCTAGACTAACTTTTTGAAAATGGAATTTTATTTATTGGTTCAAGATACTTTTTTCCTAACAAAAATTGGGAGTTTATAATTAATATTTAAACCCTGGGTATTGACTTAAATATAAGATTAATCAGAAAGAATTCCAGGGTCATGCATGGGGTATACATTAAGTTGCTGTTTTGTATAGTATGAAGTTAAGAGAATATCTGGCACCTATATAATAATTTTGATCCATTAAAAATAGCCAATCTGATAGTTGAAGACACTTTAATAAATTTTGAGGAGTTCTAGCTTATCTGCTTTGGCTCTCTATTGACAAATAAACCATTTGATTACAAACATATACTTCATTATGTATTGGATAATGCCTTAAGTTTGTACTGCTGGGTCAAATGTTTAACTATGAATGAAACTTATTTTGAGTCCAATGCTTGACCTTTAAGTATTATTTTATAACTTTAAATAAATAAAAAAAAACATTTTGGAGCTTTATCATTTCAGAGTTTGGTATATATGTTTAACATAATTATAGGAAACTATAGGGCTTTTAGGAAGTAGTAACAAGGTGGGTGGGCTCTCCTGTCACTTCTAATATGTGCCAGGTGAAATGGAGAGGGACATAATTATGAAGCAAAAATTTCAGTGCAAGCATACCTTCAACAAACTTTGGAAAGCAGAAATGAGAGATTCTAGAATGAAACAGAATCATCCATTACAAATCAGTGATTCTGTTAATCTTCGTATCAGCATATGTATCAGAACCAAAGGAAATAGGGCAATCTGTGCCTTATCTGGAACACATTAAACTATGGCAGTAAAACAATGCACATCTGCATAAGTGATTAGTTGTGCTTTAATTTTCCTTTAAAGGCTGTGTATGGGGCGGAAGTGCTTGAAGAAAACCTACTGCTTACTTTTTTATCCTTCTTAATTAAGGAGGAAGGTAGTGGAGATTCAATCTTACCATTGACTAGTCTGTTTCAAACTTGAAAGAAAAAATTGCACAATCAATCGAGGAATATTTGTGACAGACATTTCTATACAAAAGCCAAGGCTCTGCCTGGGTAGCTCAGTTGGTCAGAGTGTCATCCTGATATTCCAAGGTTGCAGGTTGGACACATACCAAAATCAACCAATGAATGCATAAATAATTGGAGCAAAATTGATATTTCTCTCTCTAAAAAAAATCTATAAATAATTTTAAAAAATCTATAAAGAAGCCAAGGCACACAGTGTCCATAAATGGGAAAAACATGTTAGTACATAAAGCATTAAATATTTAGGGAGATCAATATTTGTTTGATACAAAATACTAAACATATTAAAAAGCAGTGCATTTTATTTACTTTTCATAAAATACACAGAAAGCTGATAACATTGGTTGCTTTAAGAGGGAACCCAGCTGGTTGAAGGATGGGGTTAGGAGAAAGACTTTTTTGGTATGTACTCTTATACCCTTTGAATTTTGAACACCTATAATGTATTACAAAGCTATTCCCAACCTAACAAAAGAAAAGAGAAGAAATAATTAAGTCCATGGTTGGTTTCCAAAAGAAATGGTTCAAATGGACACCATTATTCTTCGGATTTTTTTCGTTGGGCCTTAATGAAGAAACAGTAATCTGGACTGAATATTAAAAGATGAATAATAGCCATTCTTTTCTTAGGGTTGCACTATTATCCGATAAGCATGTAGTGAGAGCTGACCTGCTAACAGCTAAGCAACACGCTTCCATCAACCAGAGCTCTGCTTTACTTTGGTGCGATTTTTGGAAAAAAAAGAAAAATAACATTTGGATATACTAAAAGGAGGGGGAAGCATTCTAGGCAGGGCAACTGACATTAAGCAAAGTCCTAGGGAAGAAAATATAAGACATTCATGGTCTTAGTAAGTAGATTGGGCTGACTATAAGTAATTTGGGAGGTATGGTTGGAGAGAGATTAAGGTATAGATTATGAAGGGCCTTGAATGCTAGGATAAGGAGTTAAGATTTAGCAATACAAGCAGTGGAGGCTTGGAAATTTTTGAACAGGGGAAATTGGCCTCCTTATAATGTTCAGTGTGGATTGAGATGGGAGAGATTGGAGTTTGCACAACATTCCAGACAAGGAGGTTGGGGTGGATTTATAAAAGTCGGAGGAATGAAACTGAGAAAAAGTCTCAGCAAGTGGACTGTGAGGAGAACCCATTCGCTGGAGGGTTCCCAAAGAAAGTGGCCTCAAGTGCATCAGGTTCTTAAAGGTCAAAAAAGTGAAGGCTAAGAAAAATGTTATTTTATGTATCGATTTGTAAGTAATTGTTGAGATAGTAATTTATTAGATTTTTTCATGTGTTTTGAAATTTTAGTTTTCTGGCTAAATATTGGTGGTTTTATGTTTCTCTCTCTCTCTCTTCCTCTCTCTCTCTCTCTCTCCCCCCCCTTCTCCTTTACTCCTCTATCCAATGGTTTTATCATTTATTCCTCCTTGCTTCTGGCACCCCCAAAACCATAACACTTTTGATAGTGTACAATTTCATGAGACTAGAATGGAAACCAGATTTTCAGGAATTATGGTGAAAGAGGTAAAAAAAAAAAAAGCACTTATTAAAATGAAAAAAAACCAATATCATCAATATTTTTGAATGCTTTCTATGTGCCAGACTGTATTAGGCATTGAGCTTATAGCCTGGAACAAGACAACTTAATCTCTGCCTTTATGGAGTTTATAGCTCTCTTGAGAAGATAGACATGAAATGAGTAATTAATGATGCGTGGCTTATGTGCGCTAGAAGGAGAAGACCGAGTGCTTGGGAAGTGAATAGCAAAGAAAAGAAGGACAGAAATGGAAGAATAGCTGAAGAATGTGGTGGGACACATGGAGTAGTTTTTTCCCCAACTGGGTGCATGTGTCTTTGAAGACAGTCTTAGGAGTCCCTGGCGAGGATGAGAGCTGATAATTGATGATGCAAAGTGCCTGGGGAAGCAAGAGGAGATGGGTGTAAGCGCAGCATAGGGGGGAGGTTTACTTGTGAAAGGCAAGAAGGAAGAAGAGAACCCTATCATGTAGAAAGAATGCTGTTTAGAGTTTGGGAGAGGGAAAGCTGGCAGTATTCAGGACTCAGGTAAAGTTGGGGCTTCAGGGTTATGGGTTGGGAAAGCTGCTGGGAGAGAATGTTGAGAGTAATTGGCTTCATTCTGTGTCAAGGTTCTAGATTGCACTATTAACCCCATGTCCACTCAAAGGTATGGCAAAGGCATGGGATGGTGAAACAGTCTGATATGAACAAATCTATCACCATAATTAGAAAAGCCTCAGGAAGCATGCCCTAAGTGGAAACCTTTAAAATCAATAGGATTGCATAAAAGGCATCTTACTTCTTTTTCATACTATATGAAAATAGGGTATGTCATTTACTTACATATATCTAAAGCTCTCAGATAGCAAAGACTCCTTATGTGGTTAAAAAAAAAGCTCGAAATGATTTTAATAGGATGGATTGAGTCAATAAAGAGATTTCATCTGGTTTGGGAATCTCCCTTAATGTGTGATGGAATGAATCAGCAGATTACAGGGACCTTCTGGTGAAAGGGTATAATTAAGAGTTCATTAAGTGACTTCTGAGATATTTTGGAAAATGAAGAACAAAGCTCAAAAGATAGAGTCAGTTGGGGGCATGAGTCAGGGGGCTGAATCCACAGGTTTCTCTTCAGATTCCCAGTTTCAGATAAAAGCGACCGGAGAATGGGAAGAAGTCTTTGCCACTAATGTTCCCCATGACAGACAAGACTGGTGTATCTGGAAGGGCCGCACAGTGTCTGCTCTGGGGCAGGTGGGGAGGGAAAAGGTTAGCCCGCTGTCCGCTGCCCTCTGGTGCATCCCTCCCAGCTGCTCTTTCCCAACTGGGGAACCTCCTTCCTCTTTATTCAGCCAAGGAGTAGAGCCCCCCCCCCCCCTTCAACAAGCCTGGGAAGATGAAGGATATGAGTCCAAAGCTGTGCTATCAGGACTTATCCTAGTACATTTAACACATTCAGTAATTTTGGGAGTGTAATCCAGACTTGAGTATCCAGAAAAAGGCTAACTTCTGGCTAGAGTCTGGCCGGCATAAATCAAGCAGTCCACTACCAATACTGTGTTGATGGAGCCACTGTGATTCATGAATAGATATTTTAATGAGGAAAAAAGACACATTATGTTGTCATACACTCCCTACAAAAATATCTCTTTGCCATTTAGCTGTGAATGCCTTTCCACTTTATGAAACCGTACTGCCTATCATTTCATAGCATTTGATAAATTGCAGCTAAGTATAGAGAGTTATTGCAATTAAAAATTGGTCTAATTCCGTGATTGCCATATTTTACAGGGCATCAGAAGTCAGACTGTCCTCATTATTTTTTTTTTAAATTAAATCTGTCTATCAGATAACCTAAGCCTTTAAAGCCATATATCCTATTTTAATTAAAAAAAATTCTGGTTGTGATCATTGTATAGAATTAAAATCCCATGTAAAATATGGGAAGAGGGAAGGTAAGGGGAGGTCATATAGTGTTACCTGATAAAAGGAGACAGTAATATTTAAAATGAGGTAAGTGTTGCACCGATTTATGACGTATTTTATCTTCAGGAGAAACCATAGTTTATCGTCGTGTCATTCAGGTTGAATCATCAGCTGTATATCTTGGACTTTTTGAATGTAACTGTTGAGGGGGAAAGACTTTCAGAGAAGGGAGCTAGGAGACAGATCAAAAGCTTCAAGCAATTTTGCTTCGCTAGTTCAAATATATTTCTATTGAAACGTATTTTGTTGTCATGCATGCATACATATATATAGTGATAGTTAAAGAGGGTGAGTGTCCCAGAGTTGCTCGGTGTTGTTAATAGAAAGTCAAGTTAAAATTAAAATATTTGTATGGCTTCTATAATCTAAAATTCTTTGCTCTTTCTACTTTTCTTTTTTTTTGACATCTAATCTTGCAGTAGCCATTCTTATTTGTAGGTAATACCTATTGTAGAAAATAGAAATAGATTCATGATGTGAGATTCAGAGACTAAATTTAACAGTAAATTTAAAGAACATACATCTTCATGAAATAATAGTAAATACTAATTAGAGTGTCTTAGGAAGTTGATTAAAGTTCCACATCCTACGCAAGCCAGCATACTTAATCTGTAGTGTTAGTTTTTATTTTATTTTTTGTCATATTTATATTTCTTTGTTGCTTTTAGTTAGTAACACTGTAAATAGTCATGAAACAAAACTTGTTATCAATACTTTGATAATAACTCGTTAATTTTACTTTAGTCAATTCCTTTTAACAGATTCAGATTTTCTCTTGATTTAACATTTCTTGCACTTTAAATACTTTTAGAAACGAAGAAGAATATTGTTTTCTTTAACTAGTGGAAAACATTTTTATATTTTTTTAACATGTCCTTTTTCAGGAGTTGATATTTGATTAGAATTAAATGATAAAAAATAGCCCTTAAAAAGGGTCATTAATATTAGGAGAAATAGATTTGAACTAGCAATACTATAGTCTGAGAACAGGAAAGAATGTAAGTTCTTTAAACAGTGTTTGTGGAAATTGATCCCAAACGAATGAAATTATTTGATTCAAAAATATTTACTAGGAAAGATGGGGGAGAAAAAGAGAAGATAGTCTACTGTATGTTCTATACGTATATATTTTTTAAATTTCTTTATTGTTATTACATATGTCCTTATCCCCACATTACTCCCCATCTCCCCCACTATACTTTTAAAATCTATTGTCTTTTCATTTTTGTTGTTAAAGACTACAGTTAATAAAGTAATCAGAGGCTAATCGGCCTTTCTATATCCGTTTTACCAACCTTCCTCATAAGAGTAAATGCCGAGAACAGGCTCAAGCTCACGGCATCTTTGGTTCCCTCCCTAGAACTAAGGAATAGAGGCTTTAGAAGGGGGCGAAGGGGGAATTAGGACTCAGAAATTAAATATACCGATCTCTTTCTCTAAAAAGCATGGGAATCTTATAAAAATGTAGATTTTTCACGGCACTGTTCTCACCTTTGCAAAGTAGAAGAATAAAGCAGGTTTTCTTAAAAGAATTTTTAAAATGAAGCAAAAAAAATAATAAAAGAAAAAGCAGCAGTCTAATGTTTTGAGTTGGTGTAACAATTTATACGTGGACGTTGGAGACTTCCATATAATTCTTAGTGTTATTTAGAGAACAGCAGCTTGAAGGGTTCTGATGCCTTGTGTGTCTTATCCAGACTTTATTAGAATGTTTACAAAAGGACTCACTTCATAACTCACATCCTTTCTTAAAGCAGTAACTATAAAGCCGCAAACATATGACAGATGTGTGTCTGTGTGTCTTTTCTGCCTTGTTTAGGCTTTATAGGAAGTTTTTTTCTCCTTTTTAAAAGAAAATCATTAGTGGAGGATCATTTCACATTAACATGCTTTCTTTTGTTTGGTTTTTTTTAAAAGCTTGCTTAAAAACTGTATTTTCATTAGACCCATCAGAGAAAATAGTGTATAAGTTTCTGTATTTAATTTAGGTCACTCGAGGCTAAATTCACATTTACTACAGCTTATGGTAATAAAATACCTTTCAACGTTTTCACCATATTTTATACTTTGCTCTTTCAAAGACTTTTTTTTTTTTCAAAGTCTCTTTGCCCCTCCCCCTCTTTTTTTGGTACTTCAGCAAGGTGAAAATCTGAATGAATAGAGTTTTTATTTTTAAAAACAAAAATATGTATATATATATTAAAAATATGGGTTCCAGAATTTCTTACATTTAAACATAGGATTATTTAACATGTATATATCCAACATATATAACTAGTAAAAACAAAGCATGAGGGTAGAATAAGTGGGAAAATAAATACTAAATACTAGACTTTGTACACACAAAAGTCCAAATGTATTTATTCATGATATTTTGTAAATATCTTTTATGTTGCAGATGTTGCATTAAATATTTAAATTTTACAACCTAAATTACACTATCAGCTATTTTGATTACCTGCTTTTCAGAAAGGGATTGTTGTACCACATGTAATAAAATTGCACTAATTCATATTCCACTCATTTATCTAAAGACCGGTTTAAGTGAAATTAATTAGTTTTACTAATTAACACTATTCTTGAAATTAGTAAAATTCAGAGCAAAATAAGTTTGTTCAAATAGTTAAAATAGTAAAAAACAAAACCAAAAACCTACTCCTTTCTTTTGTGAAAATATTTGTTTGCATCCTTAGTGCAAAGAAAGGAATGGAAATTTTAAAAATGAGTGTTTTCTAGTTGGGACATAACATGTTCTTTCCCTGTACAAGCTTTTCTATTAATTATGTAAGTTATGTGTTAAATTCTAATGGAATAAAATATTTCATTATTGTATAATTATAATATAGTATCATTATAATACTTCATCATATATTTTAATCTAGTTAGATTTATTAATAATTCTTTTCCTTGTAAATGTTAATCTATACTGTATTTTGGAACCATAAACAACCATTTCTTAAAACATAATACAGTTTTGACTTAAGACAATTCAACTGGTTTTTAGCTCTGCCTCCTTCTTCACCAACCCCATTTTTTCCTTTCTATTTCTGCATTTTCCATTTTCTAGGAAAGAATTTTTCATCATTTTTATTATTGTGGTTTCATTCATAAGGCTTCTACTTTTCAGATCTATTTCAAGGTTTTCTCTTAGTAAATTCTTCTTGGATATTAATAAAGTGTCAGTTTGTATCTTGCTTTTGGAGCTGCTTGATGGTGTAGAGGGCAGTTTTTTTAATTTTTCCTAACAAGATTATTAAGAACCTTCCAATTAACTAAGCCCTCCAGACTTTTGATAATTCTTCAGTACAAGGGGATAACAGTTCCTGGATGAACTCATGTACAGCAAACAAATACACATTTTAAACAGGGAACTTTAATACAAATAATAAGATGGTTATAATGATTTTAATGGTCACATTAATGTATTTCATCACTACTTTATAATCATGAAGTGTTTTTCTGAGAAATTTCAGTTGCGGTTACTTGAGACATATAATTTACTTATAGCATATGCATTGTTACTATAATTACTCTGATGGATTTATTTCTGAGGGTTTTTGTAATTAAAGGGCAAAAAAAAAAATCCATCAACAAAAGTGATTTCTCATTTTCCCCAATGGATGTTTTGTGAAGAAAATCACAACAATATTATGAAACTGAATCAAAACGATGAATCGTCAATGTGTATTTTTTCTGTTTGTTTTTCCTCAACGCATGTTTTTAAGCCCATCTAATTCTCGAGAATATCCTCCAATACTTCTTCTATTTAATAGTTTTAAAGTTTCTAGTCATTATAGTCTAAAAATAAAACCAATGAAACACTCCCATGTTAATCTATAGTTATCATCTAAGTCGATCCCTCCATTCATTCATCCATTATTACCTACCTTGCTATCTATCAAAATCAATCATTTGCTAATATGAAAAAAGTATTCAAGTCTTCAAAATGTCCTGAAACATGACTTTTCTTTGCATTTCACTTCAGCAGAACTACATTTGAGAGAAATGCCACTATGGCCCTATAATTCAAAAGCTTCACAAGAAGTAAAAGTACTTTTATTTTAAATCATATGACATATAAAAATATTTGCAATGAGTAGGTTTTATCCCAACTAAATTATTGTTAGGTTTCTAGTTAGTACCTGATGTCAAAGTAAAACTTCAAACGTAAGTGGTACAAAAGGAAAAGTTACCTGAAACTAGCCAATTGATTATTATGAGACCTGCTTATTGTCTTTCCCCAGAAGCCAAAAGCCATCACGTTGATTGCATTATTTTATCATTATGTATATTTTTCTTATCTTTAAACATAGATGCGTTGTAAGAATGGCATCTTGGTAAAAGATAAAAGACATTGTCAACTTTGTCCAACAGTTGAAAACAATTGTAAAAATGTATTCTCATTTTGAATTTTGATCATGTGCCTTTGTATTGCTATAAAAAGACTAAACCCTGCTGCCTGTTACATTGCTACGATTCTTCCTTCCGAAGACAGGACTGTGAAAATCTGCAATAGCCTTCAATGTGACTTGATGAATAGCAAGAGAGCTTGGTGGAAATGTTGAACTCCTTCATGATTAAAAAGCAAACCTTTAATGTAGTTTTTGTTTACCATGTCATAAGTGCAGCGTTGGAAGTTACTGCCAAAGAGTCATTGGAACAGGCATCAGTAAGGCAATGTCAGCCAGCCAATGCTTTGAAAATGATTCAGTTCCTCTAGCCTTATGACTAAAATAATATCCAGTGGCTCCAGCCCCAAGCCTGGTTAATGCATCTGTCCAGAACACATAATTACTCGGTCATAACATTCCCCCGGCCACCAGCCAACAAACCAATCAGCATTTCTTCCTAACTCACTAGAATTTTTGCTGTGTCAAACTGTTTGATCTTTAGGTAGTAAAAATGCAAAAAATGGAAGGACACTGCACTGGAAGGTTTTAATTTGGAATAGCTTCTCATGGAAATTAAATTTGAAGAGAAACATGTTTTTGTTGTCATGACTAAAGTTTGAGATTTTAATTTGGTATCCCTTTGCATATTGTGTAGTTTATTTTTTTAAAATTATAAGCTAACATTTTTAGTCATTTCAGTGAGGAAATATTTTAGGAACAAAATAACGGCAAATATATCTCCGGTTACTATTAAAAATGATTTTGTTTCCCAAACATAAACAAATATAGTGGCGCAAATTTCTGTTAACATAAACATTGTATGTGCATATATTTGTATACATGTGTGTATGTAGAATTCCTCATATTATCTTCAGAGGGCAATTACAAAAGCATATATGTATTCACATATATGTATGAATATGTGTAGTTGAGATTTTTACACAAGCTCATTACATTAGAGTGATTACTAATGAAATCCTTGAAATTATTATAGATTCATTTACATTACTTCTCATATTTCCACAGAGTATCTACAAGGTTTTAAAATAGATTACAAAAATAATTTTTATGAGGTAAAGAGGGTATGTGAAATTTGAACTTAGTTACAAAGAAAAAATTGATTTAAGCAATCAGAGGAAGCAGGGAAAAACACTCCAGTTAGAAATGTAACGTGTGGGAAAAAATGTAAGTATGAGAGAAAATAGCATGGCCAGGAAAGTGTGAGAAAGCTCATCTTTCTGGAGTGCAAAGGGCATGTGAGAGAGTCATGTGAGGTAAGGTTGTAAGGGCTCTTATGAGTCAGGTTATGAGTGTTCTTAATATGCAAAATAGATGCAGAGATATTAGAACTGATAAGTTGAAGAAAGGGGAATTCTTCAAATTCATAAACGCATGAACATATTTTCTCAATGATTTATCTCCTCTCACCTTCCTTCTGTACCAGAATTAGATGGCATTGTGCTCATTGGATCAGATTCCTGGCTCCATGTTTGGTATAAATAGAAATAAGTGTGGAACTACTTAGTTCCCACAAACAGTTGGTGAAATCACCATAGCATCACTTCTTTATCTCAGGCACATACTGACCTCTGAGGGGCCAGGGCCTGGGAGATAAAAGATAGTGTTATGGCATTCATTTTGCCTTCCACATAGTTGGTTATGGAGCACTCTGGAGGAAGAGCGCAGGAGGAAAGAATGATGCATGTACAGAATATACAAACACCGGCATGTAAGTGTGTGATGCTTTCTGCCTAGCTTCCCTCCTGCTCTACTGTCTCTTCATGCACATTTGTGTGTGGGCATTCACATTTACAATTCATGTCTCACTGTATTTCTCAGGTGCTGTTCACAGTACTGTTTGCAGGTTAAAACTTTGAAGTATTTACCAAGATACTGTAATAAATGACAAACATGAACCATCTCTAAGACACAACTGCTTTCCTTTTTAGTGATTGACATTTTATATTTCCAAAGGAGACTTGAGCTTCCACTACTGTTGATAAGGTTAGGCCTACAAGGCAGAGTGAGTCAGCGAAGAGAGTGTGTGGAGTCCCGAAGCTGCTGCTACAATTTCAAATCTGTATTTTTATGTCCAACTATATCCTTAGAAGTCAATTTAGTCTGTAAAGAACTCTTGCTTAAAGGATTATTGTACTTAAAATGATAAACAACTTTAAGAAATTACTTTATCTTAAGGAAAAAAGATAGTGTTCACGAATTACTATAGTCTCTGCTATTAATAAACTCTACCTAGTGATTTCAGAGTGGATATAAATATAGAAATTTCTATTTTGAGGTAATGGAATTCATGCTCTAAGGCAGTGCTGCCCAATAAAAATGGAATAAGAGCCATATATGTCATTTTGAAATTTGTACTGGTTTAATAGCCACATTAAAACAAGTAAAAAGAAACAGATGAAATTAATTTTAATGTTTTACTTAACACTACAGAAAAATAGCAAAATAATATATCCATAATATTATTTCAACATTTAATCAATTAGCAATATTAATAAGATATTTATATATTTTTTAAAAATTAAATTCTCTCACCCTGGATGGTTGGACTGTTGTCCTGTACACCAAAAAGTTGTGGGTTCAATTCCGGTCCGTGTACATGCCTGGATTGCAGGTTCCATCCTGCTTAGAGCACATACAGAAGGCAGCTGATCAGTGTTTCTCTCACATCTATGTTTCTCTCCTCTCTCTCTCTCTCTCCCTCCCTCCCTCCCTCTCTCTAAAAAATCAATAGAAAGCATATCCTCAGATGAAGATAAAAATAAATCAAATTTCTAAATCGAGTGTGTATTTGATATTTATAACACATCTCAATTTAGACTAACCATATTTCAAGTGTTCAGCAGCCACATGTGGCTAGAGGCTACCATATTAGACACACAGCTCTAAAGTGAGAGAGCTGAACACATGATTACGGCATGCTAGCTTGGAGGAACATTTGAAGTTGATGTATACCTCTGTGTTCTAGTCCTCAGAGCAACATCGCAATGACATTCCCCACAGAAGGCTTTTTTCAGATACTTAATTCATCTGGATTTATCTACATACTTACCATGATTTTTATTCTTTATTTCTTCTTGAATTTCTGAGTTTCCTCAGAGGTAAATTTTATTCAGCCTGAAAAATATTCTAAATGCAACTCTGTTGGAGATGAATTCTCTCAGCTTTTGTTTGTCTGAAAAATGTCTTAATTTGATCTTCATTTTTGGACGGTATTTTTTTGCTATTCATATACATAAAATTTAGATTGTTATTTTATCTAAATCATTTAAATCTAGTATTTTTATTTTTCTTTTGCTTGTGTTGTTTCTGTTGAGGAGTTAGCTGTTAGCCATCAGGCTAATCATTGCTTTTGTAAGGTAATCTGTTTTTTTTTTTCTTTTAATTGCTTTCAAGATTTTTTGTTTGTTTGTTTTGGATTGGTTTTCTGCATGATTTTCTTTCTTTTTAAAAAAAATCATTGCCTGAGGATATGTTTATTGATTTTAGAAGGAGGAAAGGAGAGGAAGAGAGACAGAGAGAGAGAGAGAGAGAGAGAGAGAGAGAGAGAGAGAGAGAGAGAGAAGGAGAGAGAGAGAAATATTGATGTGGAGAGAAAGATCAATGGGTTACCTCTCCTGACAGGAGAAAAAACCTGCAACATAGATATATGCCCTGACTAGGAATCGCACCCTCAGCCTTTGGTGAATGGGAGGACACTCCAACTAACTGAGTCACAAACCAGGGCAGCATGATTTTCAACATCAGTTTTACCATGATGTGAGTAGGCTATTAAATTTTTAAAGTTTTTTCCTACTTGTGCTTTGTATGGCTTCTTGACTATGTGCCTTGATTTATTCCATTTGTTTGGGAACATTCTCAGCCATTTTCTCTTTAAATATAATTGCTATTGCATTCTCTTTCTGTTCTTCTTCTGGGATTTTTATTATAATTATGTTAGACTTTTAAACTATATCTCTTTACAGTTCTTTTTTTTTTTGGTATTTTTTTTTAAATTCTTTAGTCTCTCCATGTTTCATTCTGAAAATTTTCTTCTGACCTACATCTCAGTTTCTGAATTCTCTACTTAATCATCTTTAATTTCCTATAAAACCTGTTCATTGAGATTTTAACTTTGCTAATTGTTTAATAGTGGATCTGGAATTTCTACTTCAAAAAATGATTTAGTTTTTTGCTAACATTTGAAGGCTTATCTTTTATGTCTTTGAACAAAATAAGCTTAACTAAAAATTTAGAGTTCCTATGGGTCTGTTCCTTTTTGCTATTTTTCAGTAGAGTTATTTTTCATTGTCTGCTTCTTTCCCTCCACGTCATTCCCTAGCAATGAGTTTAGAGATTTCCCTTAAATGATTCTGAAAAAGAGGATAATGTTAAAATTTCTACAAAGGATTTACTTTTCCCTCCACCAGGAATCTGGGAATACTGGCAAGTTGGGGATCATCTTAATCCGTTTTCACGTATTGAGATGATTTTAGTTGAGCTGTGGTTCCTGCAAGTGCTGTACACTTCACACTTATCCTTACCCTTATCCTTGACACTTATCATCTGAAGGTGCATTTTCTTCAAAGTCCCAACTGAAAGGAAGGGGATTCAACCTCCTTTGGCAGGCTCTGGACTGTTTCTGTTCTCTGCCGAAGGCCCCACTGGTTCTCTCACCCTTCCTCTCTCAATTAAGAAAAAAGAAGGATGGGGCCTAGCCAGTTTGCTCAATGGGTAGAGCGTCAGCCTGTAGATTCAAGGGTCCTGGATCGGATTCCAGTCAAGGGCACATACTCGGCTGCAGGGTCCTCCCTGGGCCAAGGCCCTGGTCAGTGCTTGTGCAGGAGGCAACCAATCGATATGTTTCTCTCTGTCTTTCCCTCTCTCTTCCTCTCTCTCTAAAATCAATGGGAAAATATCCTCAGGTGAGGATTAAAAAAAGAAGAAGAAGGATGGAAAGTGGTCACAGAGCTTGGCTCACTTTCCTGGTTTTCTTTCTTCCTTTCTTTCTTCCTTTCTTTCTTCCTTTCTTTCTTCCTTTCTTCCTTCCTTCCTTCCTTCCTTCCTTCCTTCCTTCCTTCCTTCCTTCCTTCCTTCCTTCCTTCCTTCCTTCCTTCCTTCCTTCCTTCCTTCCTTCCTTCCTCTCTCTCTCTCTCTCTCTCTCTCTCTCTCTTTCTTTCTTTCTTTCTTTCTTTTACATACATTTTATTGATTTTTTACAGAGAGGAAGGGAGAGGGATAGAGAGTTAGAAACATTGATGAGAGAGAAACATCCATCAGCTGCCTCCTGCACACCCCCTACTGGGGATGTGCCCGCAACCAAGGTACATGCCCTTGACGGGAATCAAACCTGGGACCCTTCAGTCTGCAGGCCGACACTCTACCCACTGAGCCAAACCAGTTAGGGCTCCTGGTTTTCTTTTGTACCTCAAGATTCTGCACTAGTAGCTTTTCACTAACATGTTAGCTCTCCCATACCTTAAAGCAGACGTTTTGTCCAGTTTTTCTAGTACATTGCAGAGGTCTATTTCAAATTATCTAGTCTACCATTCTCCCTGTAATTCTTTCTAATTCCTAAAAACGATGTTATTGTTGTCCATGTTATGATCAAATTTACCTCACTACAGTGGCAATTTATTTACTGTTGAAGCTGACCTAACAGATCAAAGCAGAATACCTGTGGGCTAAACACCATCTTTTAAAAATATTCGTAGTTTTCTCCCCCAACATTTTTTTCCATTTAACTTTAACCAAGTACACCTCAAAACTTTGCCCATTGTTTTATGTTTTGTTTGAAATAGATTTTTTCAGTTATATGAAATGCCTCCAAACAACTCTGGTTTACATCTTGGGATCATGATATATCAGTAACATATATGTCAAATATTAACTTGTGCAGAGCCCAAATGATACTTTTTCTAAATATTATTCAATATGAGGAATTTTCAGTATAGCTTTTGAAAACAATAATTGACAAGGTTTTTTTTCTTCATGTATACTTGTTTTCTAACTGCACAGTCAGAGCTTGTTTTAGCTAATTTGTATGTGTGGGTTTGACTTTGGTTATTTTGCTCATTTACAAGCCAGGGAATAAAATGGTATTTGAAAAAAAGAAGAAGAAGAAAAAAAGAAATGGTATTGGAAAAGACTGAAGATCAATCACAGAAATAGATTTCTTGGAGTCTAAAGATGTTCAGAGTCCATTTGTAAGTGCTTTAGATATTCAGAGAACTTGATATACACCTCAGTCTCATCTAATTTAGAATTGAAAGAGATTTGATTCATCTAGGAATTCATTCCTGCTTCCCTTACCTCTGAGCTCCCTTAGCTAGTGTGGCAGAGGCAGCCTGCACACCACTTCAGATCCATGTAGTTGCCTTGCTCTCTGACAGGAGGTGTCCCTGCTTCTATAGAGGAACGGACTCATTATGGCAGCTGCTCGCTATTCCTCCTGTTGCTCCTGGGCATTCCTTAAAGCACCAGCTGACCCCTCCTCAGGGAGCACCTCTTGCTTTGGCCCTGTGGCTTCCTGTTACTGAGAAGCACGATACCAGGGCATCCATTGGGAACCAATTGTAGGTGCAACCCATAAGTGTCAATGACCTTGGGGCAAACTTTGAACAATGGGAGGACTGATAGATAAATACTTATCTCTTCTTCCATCATAAAAGAATTGTTTAGAGCAGTGGTCGGCAAACTGCGGCTGGCTCACGAGCCACATGTGGCTCTTTGGTCCCTTGAGTGTGGCTCTTCCACAAAATACCGGCTTCTGCGCAGGGGCCACGAAGTTTCAATCGCACTGTAGGTGCGCTCCTGCACGTGGTATTTTGTGGAAGAGCCACACTCAAGGGGCCGCAGTTTGCCGACCACTGGTTTAGAGACTTAATAGCTTTATAACTGCATACTGGTGATATCTCTCTTGTAAAAATGAGCAATCTGCTCACCATGAAGCTGTGTCCAGCATTACTCATTGATCTCCTTCACCTTTTCCCTCCTTGTGCCTGTTTCTGAATCTACTCCTCAACAAAGTGCTAGCACATCTGCTTTTGCCTGGAGTTCTGTTTCTAGGGAACTAGGCTAAGATAGGCTGTATCAGCAACATAATGAATATTTATGACTGTGATACTGCTAGCTCTTAGTAGACTAATAGACTCTTAGTAAACACATGTGGACTATTGATTACAGACTTACATTTACCAGCAGATATTTTGATAAAGATGTTTAGCCAATTAAAGTTTAAAATGGCAACAAGAGCAAAGATTTAGTGAGAATTTACTATCTGCCAGACATTGATAAATGCAGTGTTATTTCTTTTAGCCTTCCCAACAGTTCAATGGATTGGTGGTACTATTTACACAATTTTTACATACGAAGAGACAAAAGCTTTTAGTAGTTAAAGAACTTATTTAGGATCATGAATTAGTGTCAAAATTGGATCCAAATGACACAATTCCAGAACGTATGTTCTTGACCACAAACTGTACTGCGCATCCAAACTTTTCTTTTTGTTTATATACGTCCATTTTATTTAGGTAGGTTTATCATACTATCATTTATTACTGTAGTAACTTCTAGAAAGGGCATCTTGGGAAGGCACATTTTTCAATATCTTCATCTACCTACTCTTTCTCTAACAAAGCTTCTTTTGGGAACACTTTTGGCCCATGCCCCCATTTAGCATTACTTTTCCCAAAGTGTTAACATTATCATTCTCATTCTTTTTTTATTTTATTTTTTTTACATTTGTGTGTGTGTGTGTGTGTGTGTGTGGTTAAAAATATATTTTTAGTGATTTCAGAGAGGAAGGAAGAGGGAGAGAGATAGAAACATCAATGATGAGAGAGAGTCATTGATCAGCTGCCTCCTGCAAGCCCCCCCACTGGGGATCAAGCCCACAACCTGTGCATGTGCCCTTGACAAGAATCGAACCTGGGACCTTTCAGTTCGCAGGCCAATGCTCTATCCACTGAGCCAAACAGGCTAGGGCAGTGGTCAGCAAACTGTGGCTCGGCAAACCGCGGCTCATGAGCCACATGCGGCTCTTTGGCCCCTTGAGTGTGGCTCTTCCACAAAATACCAGCTCTTCCACAAAATATTGACTTCTGCACATGGGCAACGAAGTTTCAATCGCACTGTACGTGCGCGCCCGCACGTGATATTTTGTGGAAGAGCCACACTCAAGGGGCCAAAGAGCCGCATGTGGCTCGCGAGCCATGGTTTGCTGACCATGGGGCTAGGGGTGTCATCCTCATTCTTAAAGGCAAAGTGAAAAAGAGTGTATGTTGTTTCTATGAGGGATGAAGAAACAGAGGAATAAGTCAGAATTTTAAAAAAATTGTATAGTACTGAAATTTGAGTTATAAATCCCAAGAAATATGTATTTACTGGCCCTTATATTAAGAAGTAGGGAAAGTTTCAAAAAGCTATTCCATTTTATATATCAAGCATCTTAGAAAATATAAAAAACGATTAATGTTATTGCTACAACTAGTAAATAATACATCTGTTGTTTCAGGTTAATTGTCAAAACCAATAAACTGATATTTTCCTGAGTGAAGAAAAATGAGCAAATTATAAAAATTATTTGTCTGAAGCAATGAACGCAGTACACTCATATTGACCTTATTTTATTTTATTTTTTTAACTTAAAATCATTATTTGAAATGACATCATCTTTAACAAAGTACCTCTAAATGAAAAAATGGATGATATTTAAGTTACAAATAAGAAACATTTTTGAAATCCATTTGACCAAAATGGATTCTAAGTAGGGAAGCATTCATCTCAGTAGGAAATCTGACAAATCAAGTATTTTCATAATTAAATAGTAACATTATCTTGTGCTTATTATCTACTAGGCACAATTGTAGGTGCTAGGAAAATGGCAGTGAAAAAGACAAAATCCCTGTCCTCATGAAGCCTATATCTGAGGGAAATTTAAAAAAAAGTGAGATATATTTTTAAATTGAGATAAATACTGTAAGAAATAGTAAATCAATATGAGATGGCAGCCCTTGATAAGGTGGTGGTGGTGGAAATCAGTCATTTTAGCTAAAGTGGTCAGTTTAGAGAGTCTAGATTCTCAAGTATAGGATGTTATTGATGATGAGCACCTGAAGATTTGCTCTTAAGTGCCATGAACTTCTGCAGGTACGGATTAACATGGAATCACAGAGACCGAAAGGTTTTCCTAACTCACCCTGTCTAATATCTTCATGCTAGATGACGTTGAGAATGGGAAATCCAGCCCGGCCAATGTGGCGCAGTGGTTGAGCACTGACCTATGAGCCAGGAGGTCATGGTTTGATTCCTGGTCAGGGCACATGCCTGGGTTGTGGGCTTAATCCCCAGTAGGGGTTGGGCAGGAGGTAGCTGATCAATGATTCTCTCTCATCATTGATGTTTCTATCCCTCTTTCCCTTCCTCTCTGAAATCAATTAAAGAGAAAGAGAGAGAGAGAATTCCAGTTGATCTTACTAGTTATACAATATGGTCATGAGCAAGGCTAGTCCTCTAACCCAGGCTTTCCTGTTCTCAGTTAAATATTCTTTAGCAATTTTTCACTTACTCTGTATGAATAAAAGAATATGATTCAACTTCATATAGCCACAAAGCTCCTAATCTTACAGTCTTTGGGTCTTTATTTCAACTTCTCAGTCTTTCCCTGATGCTCTATCGAAAATTGCAACCCTAGCCGAAACCGGTTTGGCTCAGTGGATAGAGCGTCGGCCTGCGGACTGAAAGGTCCCAGGTTCGATTCCGGTCAAGGGCATGTACCTGGGTTGCGGGCACATCCCCAGTAGGAGATGTGCAGGAGGCAGCTGATCGATGTTTCTCTCTCATCGATGTTTCTAACTCTCTATCTCTCTCCCTTCCTCTCTGTAAAAAATCAATAAAATATATTTAAAAAAAAAAAAAGAGTTGTCTATACATAATCCCCATTTAAAAAAAAAAAAGAAAAAAAAAAAGAAAATTGCAACCCTAAATGTTGGGAGATAATTCTCCACAAGTTGGTTTCATTTTGGAACACTGCACAAATCACTGCCTTTTGTTCCAGATTATTCTTTCAAGAATGTCCTTGAAAGATTAAAATTGTGTCACCTCCAGAGCAAAGAGCAGGTTTGCTTAACTAGGGCTTTGGAAGATAGTAATAGTGTCATCCTTTTGATCAAAGGGTGTGTGGTCAGGTCCTTAAGCTCAAGATTTCTGTCCTGTAACACAACCCAAGTTTGAAAGTAGAGTCGTTTTAAAGGGACTCCTGGGCTTGTCTCCTGCGTGGGTCAGGCTTTAACATGACTGCCTCTGCTCTTTGATGTCCAAAGCTCTCACTATCCTCGTGCTGACCGACTGGTTGGCAGGGAAGGAGCCTGAGTCTTAACGGTCCAAATTGTGGTGTTATGACACCTTCACTAGCAAGGGTGGCTAATAAATCTCAACAAAATTCAGGGGCCTGCTCACCAAGAAAAGATTCTTGTTACTCTATGGGTGGATTCATACAGCTCAGTCCCTCTGTAAGTCAACATTTGTTCTCACAGCTCTGGTCAATACCTTGATGGAGTTGTATTTTTACCAACCTTTGGGTTATTGCCACTGGCCTACGTGTTTGGTCTGCTACCTGGAAAACTAAAGGTTGGCAGGGGTTGGCTGATTAAAGTCTTTCTTTGGGTCCACAAACTCTGAAAACAAATCCTTACTGGACCGTCTGGGTCACTGGTATAGATAGCCACAGTAAGAGTCTGTTCTCTGCTTATACTAACTTGCTTCTCTCTCTTAAAAATGGTAAATTGAATCATCAGGGTGATTATTCAAGGATTTAAAGAAACAGCACCAGTAGATTATATAGGACCTAAGATCTCAGTGAAGATCTCTCCAAATGAGACTACTCTTTATAGGGTATATGGCAGAGGGACAACTGACTTACTATGTGCACCCTGTGGGAAGTCGTTCCTACCTTGGGAATCATCCATTTAGAAAAGGTGAGATTACTAGTAAATTGGTGCCTAACTTTAGCTGAAGTGATTAATGACACTACTTTGTCCCTGGAAATCATTCAGGCTAGCCTCAACTCACTGGCCAGGATGGTTATGCATAATATAATTGCCCTAGACCAGGGGTGGGCAAACTTTTTGACTCGAGGGCCACAATGGGTTCTTAAACTGGACCGGAGGGCCGGAACAAAAGCATGGATGGAGTGTTTGTGTGAACTAATATAAATTCAAAGTAAAGCCGAAACCGGTTTGGCTCGGTGGATAGAGCGTTGGCCTGTGGACTGGGAGGTCCCGGGTTCGATTCTGGTCAAGGGCATGTGCCTGGGTTGCAGGCATATCCCCAGTGGGAGATGTGCAGGAGGCAGCTGATCGATGATTCTCTCTCATCGATGTTTCTAACTCTCTATCTCTCTCCCTTCCTCTCTGTAAAAAATCAATAAAATATATATTTAAAAAAAATTCAAAGTAAACATCATTACATAAAAGGGTACGGTCTTTTTTTTCAATAGTTTTATTCATTTCAAACGGGCGATCCGGCCCGCGGGCCGTAGTTTGCACACGGCTGTCCTATACAATGATTACTTTATTTGGTATTTCTCTCTCTCTCTCTCTCTCTCTCTCTCTCTCTCTCTCTCTCTTTCTTTGGAGAGAGTGGAAGGGAGAGGGAGAGACAAAGAGAGAGAAACATCGATGTGAGAGAGACACATCAATTGATTGCCTCCCATATGCTCCCAGACTAGGACTGGGGATCAAGCCTGCAACTGAGGTATGTAACCTTGACCACAATTGAACTCAAGACCCCTTCAGTCTGTGGGCTGACGCTCTATCCACTGAGCCAAATTGGCTAGGGTAGTATTTCTCTTCTTCCTTATTTAACATCCCAAATATACATAGTTATCCATTAATTCAATAAATATTGATTGAGTGTTTACTGTGTTCTAAGAATTTAGGCTGCATTAGTGAACAGAATAGTCAAAGATCATGAACTTACATTCTAACAAAGTGTTGGGCAATAATAAGTATAATAAATAAGTAAAAAATTACATATCATGTTAAAAGTCATTAGAAAAAAAGAAAACTCAAGCAGAATAAGGGGCATCCTGAGTGTGGGTGAGGTTGCAAAGGTTGGAAGCAGAAAGCATGTATTATCAATAAGATTAAGCCTCATTGGGAATATAGTTCACCAAGGACTCAGGGGCTCATCTCATTTTCTTCTTACCATAGCCCTTAAGGAGCTCATACACTTTAAAGTCTATAACTAGCAGCTCTATGCTGGTGACTTCTATACCTGTAACACTACCTCTCCTCTGAGGTGTGGTCCTGTTTAAATCTTAGCATTATTCACCAATTCAACAAAGTTTTGAGCACCTACACTGTGCCAGGATTTCAAAAACATGGCAAAGATGAACAGTCAACTCCCTGCAATTCAATGAACTCATACACTAGGGAAATACTGTTATTTAGCGGCATCATTTTAGAATCACCAGAAGGGCATTAATAGAGAAGCAGGAGTACTAAGAATGGTCATGGAACTCTCTCTTAGGGAGGGAGTCATGGAAAAATTCCTGGAGAGGTTGACTTAGTAGGAGATATCTTAAGGCCTATCCCAAATGCCATAACTTTATAAATTCCATCCCAGTTGAATAATACCAGTTCTTTCTGTAACCCACATCTCCAACCCAATAGCACTTATATTTTCTTTCATTTCTTGGAGAGAATCTTTTACTATAATGCATTATAGTCCTCCATGTGTTTTTCTCTTTACCAGACTTTAACGGCCAGTCTATGACTCATATTTGTAGCCACCGTGTACACACGTGTATACACATGGTGCTTGTTTGTGGATTCAAATTCTGCAAAGAAGTAAGGTAATGAACCAAGTGGAAAATGGAAAATTAGCATGTATTTTTGACTTACTTGTATAGAGGTCCAAATGTGCTCAAAGGTAAGGAATATTATACAATGTAGACAAGGGTATAAGTTTAATATTAGGAATACGAAGCAAAGATTTCTAAATTTTCTCTTCTTTTGTTCATTCTCCTCAGACGTTTCATCATTACTTACCCAAGGAAACCACACTTTTTGCCGAATCCTTGACTAGTCCAAGGGCTTGCTCTATAACAACCATTCCTATGTGATCTGGCAATTATAAATTGCAGGTTAGGTTTCTCTAGGCCAGACCAATGTCTAGGATAATTTGCATGGAAATTGCCGTGATTACATAGCTCTATTTCAAATGACTATGTCATATCAGAGTGGTCATTATTCGTAGTAGCTGAACATGAAAGTAACCCCATGCTGGCTTTACAAGTAGTATCAGTGGCATAAATGACTCATCTTAAAGAAAAGTTCTTAGGCATAAGTAATTATTTTAAAAGGTATATTTTATTTGCATAAGGACCTATGTAGGATGGCCACATTAAAAACAAACAATTTAAACTGTCACCATCTGGCAGCATCTATGTGTCGTCCCCCCCAACCCCCTCACCAGAGCATGCACAGTGCTGTGGAGAAGTGTCGGTTGTACTGAAGTATTAACTCCTGGGACTTCCCCATATCCTGGTCAGCCTATCCCTGGCCTGCCTGGATGTATGTCAGGGTTGGCTGTAGCTCCCTGTACCTTCTGAGTACCAATGACCAGAGGTTTTTCTTACTTCAGAGCCAGAATCTCAGGAGTCCATATCTAAGTCCCAAGTTTGGTGAACTTAAGATAGAAGGGGAAGAGGCATATAAAGATTTCTGTGACCACCTTGGTGTTTAGAAATTCATGTCATCTGGTGACCTGAGTAAAATTCTCAGTTCTTGAAGTGATCAAGAGCCTTTTTATTTCCTTAGTGTTGTCTCCATGAAGTACCAGTCAGAATTGAGATATTAAAAAGTCAACAAAATTTCTAGAGGGTGAAATTATCTGATATTAGAGAGTCAATGGAATGTTTAGGAGCTTTGACTTTGGATTCAGACAGAGCTGTATATCAGTCCCCAGTAGGCTCTCCACTAGCAGGTCCTTTGGACGAGGTGTTTCATTTCTCTAAGCTCTAGTGTTCTCACCTGAGAAATGGGGTTGTTAATGGGACCGGTTTCATAAGGTCATTTTGAATATTATCTAAAATGATGCTGTTTTAAAAACATCCTTATCTTCCAGATATTATATATGGAAATATGTATAGATGAAATCATAAGAAGGTTCAGATTGACTTCAAATAGTACAGATGAGAGGAAATGTGTGGGAATATAGACATAAGTTTATTATTGGCCATGAGTTTGTAATTATAGAGGATGGATTATGAGGTACATGGGAGTTCATGATACTGCTTTATTTTATTTACCTTATTTTTTAGTTAATCCTCACCCGAGGATATTTTTCCATTAATTTTTTAAAGAGAGTGGAAGGGAGGGGGAGAGACACACAGAGAGAAACATCAATGTGAGAGAGACACATCAATTGGTTGCCTCCCTCATGTACACTTACCAGAGCCAGGGATAGAGCCTGCAACCGAGGTAAATACCCTTGACTGGAATCAAACCTGGGACTCTGCAGTCTGTAGGCCAATACTCTATCCACTATAAGCCAAACCGGCTAGGGTTGACACTATTTTATTTAATATATTATTGAACTTTTTCATAATTGAAATGTTTTAAAAGATAAAAGATAATGAAAGTAAAGCTCTTAGCATAGTGTTTGGCACATAGTACTGTATTTAATAAATGAATTATTATAACACTTATCTTCATAAAGTAATGGTTAGCATCATGGAAATAGTGAAATAGAGATCAATGTTTGTCACCTTTAATATGAATGGTTCTAAATTTTCCGAGGTGTTTTTTTAATAGGATAACAATCAAGCATGTTCCTGCTATTTATGAACTTTTTTCTGTTAATTGATTGAAAGTATAACTACTTTGTTATTTATCACAAACCAATAAAGGACCTACTAATAGCTATTTTTTCAATCTTCTCATACCAAGTCTAGTAGAATGGGTGAAAAGAAAAAAAAACACAAAAAACTAGGTGATTTCTGAATGATATGACATGATTGTAACAAAATTAAAAGTAACTGCAAAATTTTAAGTAAATCAAGAACTTTTTTTTAACCCTCACCCGAAGATATTTTTCCATTGATTTTTAGAGAAAGTGGAAGGGAAAGGGAGAGACAGAGAGAAATATCGATGTTAGAGAAGTACATCGATTAGTTGCCTCCTGCACAAGCCCCGTCCAAGGCCCTGGCTGGGGAGGGGCCTGCAACCAAGGTATGTGTCCTTGGCCTGAATCGAACCCGGGACCCTTTGGTCCGCAGGCCAGCCCTCTATCCACTGAGCCAAACTGGCTAGGGCTCAAGAACTATTTTTATTTGCTTAATGAGGAAAAAGAAATTCAATAATTACGTGCTAGGATTAGTACAACTATATTGAGGTCTCAACATTGTTAACAGAAATATCTAATGTTCACTGTTAAAATCCATCTCTTCTTGTTCCTATGGGGCTATGTGCAGCCCCGTGCCCAGGCCAGAGCCCTGTTACCTCCAAGGCTGCTCAATATTGCAGGCTTTCCTCTCCCTCTTTGGATAACCATAGACTCTTCAAATCCCCGAAATGACTGCTGAACCGCCTGTTCCTCCTGCCCTCGTGGGATTTCCTGTCGTGTAGTCGATGTCTCCTCCTCTAAGACAAAAACCGAACTGTGAAACACACACTTCCTGTAGGATTTCACAAATCCTTCTTTTCGGAAATTTTCACTTTTTCTCACTGTCTGAAAGTCAAGCAAATCTCTGACACCCATGTTCTCCAATGGCCCTGCCCCTTTCTGTGACTTCTGGAAATAATTACCTTTGCACTTCAGAGATGAAAGCTTGGTTATATATGTGAGAGACCAAGCAGATGTGGCAGAACAGATTATGCTGCACATTGTCTCGTGTCACAGCTGTACAGCTGATGGAGAGCTTGCCTGTGATGATGTCGTTTAGAGCTGTTAGCAAAGATGGTTCTTTGGAGGAAAAGGATGAACATCCCTTCTATCGCATGATCTAGCCGTGAAACCTGGGGTGCATGCGTCCAAATGATTTGGGGCTTTTATTTCCCTTTTGAAATTTATATAAGTAAAACATGGATACAAAGCAAAGCAAAGTAGGAAATAGACAGCAAGTGTTTAGAAAACTCCCTTTGCCAATAGCCACAATGACACAGAAAACAATCTATATATATAAAAGTCTAAGCCACTATTACAACCAGTCAACCGAATGACCAGTCGACAGGTCGCTATGACATGCACTGACCACCAGGGGGCAGACGCTCAACGCAGGAGCTGCCCCCTGGTGGTCAGTGAGCTCCCACAGCCAACCTCCCACAGCCAGCCAGCCAACCTCCTGCGGCCCCAATTGGGATTGAGTAAGATGGCCCTGATTGGTCCCGGTCACTGGCCAGGCTGAGGGACCCCACCCGTGCATGAATTCATGCACTGGGCCTCTAGTTTTTAAATAAGAAACAATTGTGCCATTAGTTTAATAAGGAGTAGTGTGTATCATACTGTGACAAGTACTTCTCATTATCAGATTTTTTTTTTCATGGAGCCTATGATTAAAAAGCATTTTTAATCTTGCTTTTTAATTCTTTAAAGAAGACTTTTTTGTTCTTTGAAGAATTCCACAATTCAGATAGTAACCTGCAACTAGATAGTGCTTTACATTATTCAAATAATCTCATGTCTACTGGGTGACAAGGTAATTTTAAAACAAGTTTTAAAAACATGATGCAGAGTAAGAAAGCGTTCCATATGTGCCCCTCATGTCACATAGCACGCATCAACCCTGCACGCTCATTCCTAATTCTCGATGGTTGCAATGGAATGAAATGACTCCTGTTTTCTCAAGGCTGCAAAGAAGAAGGAAGAAAAACACATGTAGTTCCTGATATCTAGATGAGAAATCTCTTGGTGAAGTTTGAGGACCTGGTGGCCATGCTTCTGGAAGGCATCAAAACTTTGACTCAAATGGCCAATCTAGAACCCTGCAAGTTCATGATGGACCTTCAGGTGTTTAATGAAAGGAGGACAAAAATTCATTTTGATGATTTTGATGGAAGATGAAGTTAAAAAAGTATCAAACACCTGTGTGTGTGTGTGTGTGTGTGTGTGTGCGCGCGCGCGCGCGCACGTGCAAATGGATGGCAGGATTCATATTAGAACTGTCTATGGATCCTAGTCTGTTTTACTGTGTTCACATTAAAATAAACGTTAATTATTTCTTGTGCTTGGTATTTAAAGGAGAAATGTAGAAAAGGTTTATATTTTATTGATTTTTTATTATTTTATTTTTATTATTTTTTTATTTTTCAGGTAAAACTGTGCTCTCTTTTTAATTCATGTTTCCTTCTTGGTTGCAAGTAGGTCCCCACCTCTCATGAATAGTGCATCTGAACAGGCTGAGCCAGAGCCAGCCTGAACACAGGCCCCGAACCAGGGCTTTTGGAATAACAAGAACAGCAAAACCAGCTTCTTCTTCAGGTAGAAAGGGCCTATGAGCGGGAGGGTCCAAAGCTCCACTCTCTAAAAAGGAAACCTGGAGCTCAATATAAAAATGGAAACCAAAATGTATCAGATACGAAGCATAAAACCTCATATACTCAAGCTCAAGATGGGTTTTTGGAGAAATAAGTTTCCGATTATCTGGCCTCTTGTATGAGGAAGGGCCCCATGCCAGCATTTTTAAAGAAAGATGTCTTTGTTTCTATTTCATTGCCCAAACCGGTATACAATCTACTAACAGGGAGATAATGAATCAGAATAAATCAGCTCACTCACAAGAGACACTCCTAGGTAATGATTTTGGTTGCTGAGAGTATTCAGCACATTATTTCAGAGTGGCAAACTTAGAGGTAACTTCAAAGGAGAATTTGAAATTGGCAGCCACAGTCACTGGTAGAGTGATGTGAGATACACAGCCATTTTTCAGTGTATATGTCAAGGGGCCCAAACCCCTGATCATCAAAATAAGTTATTTTGTACATTGCAGCGCATGGAACAATAGAGGCAAAGACTTTCTTGGAGAGTCACCGAAAGGCATTTGCAAAAGGTTCATCTCGCTCTGAGTGGAAGGCCTGGAGCCAGTGCTGCAGCAGGGCCTTCATTAGCTTGACCCCTTCTCTTCTTCCGTTGCGTGGCCTCAGTAGGAGCTGCCTTTTCTAAACGTTCTGCTGGCTTCTTCTCTTCCTCTTCCTCCTCCTCTTCCTCACCTTGGGGATGGAGGTCTGGGTACTTCTGCATGCATTCCTGCAAGGCCTGGACAGGTCTACACAGCCAGACCCCTTGAGGTCCTCTGTGCTGTAGTGGAAGCAGGAGAAGGCTGACTTGAATTGTTCCCCACAGGGGCCACTAGCCATTCCCGCAAGGCACGGGCAGTTCCAGTTAATGTCTCCATTCGGCAGGATCAATCCATGCTCCTCGTATGGGTCATTGGGATCGTCAGCCACCAGCTCTGCACTGCTTGGAGGTTCATGGTCTTCTTTGGTCACAAATATGATTCGATCCTTCCCTTCCTGCCCGCAGTAGGCCATGGCTGCCGCCCAGCGCTCAGACCTCGCCGTGGTTCATGCCGTGACCTCTTCTCGGGTAACTTATCGATTATTTTAGATGGTTGATGCCCGGCGCTCACACACTTCATGTGCATTTTAAAAAGGACCTCCCTCGCCACAAGACTTGCAGGGTCTGTGAGCACTTGAGGATTATGATTGAGGGCATTTTGCATTTTCTAGATAAGTAATTTCACATCCACTCTCCCTGCCTCTCAGTTCCTGTGCGTGGAGGGCCTGCTTTGCTCTATTTGATCACATTCTGACCAAACTGAGGCCCTGCTGAACTGGCACTTCATTGTAAAATTATCTTGATGTCTTTTAGGAAAAGTGTGTATGTTCCACTTTTGAGCTCATGTAAAACTTTCTCTCTACTGTCCTTTAGTCAGTTTCTCCAGTACAGTGGTCATTCATGTCGTATTCTCTTTACATTTCCTGATGACTTTACATGATCATATCCTCCTGAAGAATCGATTGGTGTTTTAGTGGGTGATTGCCACGTATGTGCTGCCTAGAGATAGAGCAGAGAGAGCATCATTCATGTACTTGAAAGAACAGAAAGATCAATCTGGTCCAAAAAGTATAAAAGGATCAATAGTCCATAACAAAAATAATAACTACATTATTTGGGGAATTAAGAGACATTTTTGGAAGCATTTAATGATAGGATCAATGTTTATCTTTCACAAGTTTAAATGAGAATTCAGCCAGATTTTCCATGGAAGTTCCTTTATTGCATAATAAGTTATGTCTGCTCTGGAATATTTCTGAGCACTGAGATATTTAACATATCCTACAAGTAAACAATTACATTTTCAGTAAACGTTTTAATGTTCTACTATGATGAATACTGTTGACAACTTTTTTCTTTGGCTTGTGGTTTGTCGGCAGTTTGTAATATCCCTTTCTGGAATCCTAGACGCTCTCTGTCACCCCTTCTTTCAAAGATTTAGAAGTAATCCTATCGGGAGGTGTAGAAGAAAAGAAGGATAAACTTTAAAAATAAGATATGAAAATAATTAATTGTGATGACCCAATGTATTAGGAATTATATAAGAATCCTTTTTCTTTCCAATTTCTTTTCTTCTTCTTTTCCTTCTGATTTCCTTGCATACTCACCTCATTTTTAAAATGTGAAAGTGTGACTAATGAAAGACCTAGGAAGCAGCATCTAAAAATGAGATTACTGGGTAAGAAGTAGAACTTGGCATATTATATAACACATTCCCTAAACCTTACTCTATTCACTGATATCAAGCCAACATACCCTACTGAAAACTAAGTACATGGTGCTGTATAAAAGCAAAAATACATACTTTATGTATTTGAGATTTCAACTGAACTGACACTAACTGAAATGGGAGCTGATTTTGAATGACATTTGGTTTGACTGGACTTTTTAATGAACTTTTAAAGCAATTTGATGGATGATTGTGACATTTATAGGCACAGCACTGGTAATTATAATAAAATGCGGAAAACAAAAAAACCCATTATTTATAATTGAAATATATCTGCATGTTCCAGTCTGAGATGAGTATATATTCTATAATGTAAAATTTGTTTTTCAACTATATTTTAAATATATTTTTATTTATTTCAGAAAGGAAGGGAGAGGGAGAGAGAGAGAGAGAGAAACATCAGTGATGAGAGATCATTGATCAGCTGCCTCCTGAATGGGATCGAGCCCAAAACCTAGGCATGTGTCCTGACTGGGAATTGAACCGTGATCCCCTGGGTCATAGGTCGATGCTCAACCACTGAGCACACTGGCCAGGCTAAATTTTGTTTTTTAAAAGGGGCTTTAAAAGGGGAATAAAACTTGGCCTGATAATTTTTAATTACTTTGGCCACTTTGAAATACTTTTATTTCTGAGTAAATCACGAACAAGACATATATCGTGGATAAAGATGTATAAGCTTGGTTGCACCAATGTTCATAAGTCACAATTAGAAAAGTCAACACAATCAAAGAACTACTCAGAGAAGAAAATTTTCACATCTTTTAAAGCTTTAAATATATTTAAGTGACACGTGAACTCACTCTTCTCTCTTAAAATTTATTAAGTTTTTAATCATGAAAGATAGTTGTAGCAGGATAATAATTTTGAGTTGTTGACAGAGGTAATTTTTTCTTACGGTTACTGGACCCGCGTGTCTTGGCTCCCATGACTCCCTCCACTCCTCCAAAAAGTAAAGAATCCACCTTCACTATCTTTGTGAGTTTTGAAAGAGACTCTTGCAACCCAACACTCTATTTGTATATTTGGAAACTTGGGTTTGGCATTAAAAATAAAAGCTCTGAGGAAATTAAATCCAAGTACATTTCTTTACCTCATAGACAATGTTGAGGTGGAAGGTAAGAGAAGAGCTCAAATAGGAATTTAGCAAGTTAGATGCACTCAAAAATAATACCGAAACTAATTGACCACCCTTGACCCTTGGCAGTGTGTCCAGGGCATAATGTGATGGAACTCCTTTGGAGGCTTAGGAGAAAAGAGGAGAGAGACCTTGCCCCTCACTCTTCAGGTAAAGACTGGATGACAGAGAGGCTCACTGCAAAGGCCCTGCACCATTCCTTCACTTGATGACTTGCACATGAGAAGGTAGAGGTGCCTGCTTAGTTTCCCATAGTTCCACGTTAACCTAGGAAAGCATCTGCTCACCCAAGATTAGGGCATGGAGCGAAAGCATGAAGAATTAGGGAGGAAGGGAAGGACAGAGGGTGAGATTGAGTTTTGGGGATTTTTCTGCAGATGGAAGAAAAGCCTGCTGAGAACTAGGAGTGCTTATCTTGCTGGAAACTGGATGAGTCACAGTTACATCTTAGCAGGTGCCAATGTTAAGGGGACCTGTGTGATGGTCAGGTGGGGCAAATAAAAGAGAATGTCAATACAGAACAGGGGCTTGTGACACCTGAGAGGTAGCGGGTCTCTTCTGTCTACCGTAAAGGTAGCATTGGCTTAAGCCACCTAGGGTTTAACACCCATCTCAGGAAGAAAAAAAGTGGAAGGGAGGCTAGTCTCAATTAGTTCAAAATCAAACCTGAGATGATTGAAAAAGATAACAAATTGGATTTCTTAAAAGTGACTGCTAGATGAGATAAAATGGGGCCTTGATTACTACAATAGTTACATTTTTACACTCTTATTTTTGTGGCTACAATTTATACCAGCTCCATATCTATACTTTATTTATAGATCAGATCATCTTTGATTTTTATTTTTTTGCAAAGGCAGATGAAAGAGAACTATGATGCCAGAACTATTATGAACTAAAAAAAGAACAATAGGAAACCACTATTAGCAAGTTTGATGTACTGAAACTGATTGACCAAAATATTCTTTTTTTTTTTTTTTTTTTTTTTTTTTTTTACATATTGCACTTTACTTTGAAGTGCAAAGCCATAGAAGTTGTTCCTTCTTTGAATTCATTTTTAACAATTTGGAAATTCCTCCAAACACTGTAAATTTTTTTATGAAATAAGGGTGATATGATACTCTTTTTCAACACATGTACTGAAATGTTGTGCAAAAGGGTTGAAATGGTTTATATCAAGAGTAAAAAGTTGTGATAAAATTAATCATGTTTGTTTTATTCCATAAAGATGCATGTTTCTACTTATGTGGTTAATCTACGAATTGGTATAGTTGTCATGATTAATGGCTACAAAGCATAAAACCCATTTTGGGAAAAAAAACCTGCTACTGAAAATGACAAAAACGGAAATAATTTACTCAAGGGTTAATAAAAAATAAAGAACGGAAAAATCAGAAATAAACTATTCAAGAACTAAAGCAGTCATTTACATGTTTAATATATTATACTAGAGGCCTGGTGCACGAATTCATGCACCAGTGGGGTCCCTCGGCCAAAACCCAGCTCTCCGACATCCTCCAAGGGGTCCCGGATTGCGTGAGGGTGCAGGCCAGGCCAAGGGACTCCATTGGTACATAATCGGGACCGGGGAGGGACACAGGAGGTTAACCATCCAAGGAGGAACTGCAGGAGGATTCTAGGGTGTGTCCGGCCCATCTTGCTCAGTCCCCATCGGGTGGACCCCAGCAGCAAGCTAACCTACCAGTTGGAGCATCTGCCCCCTGATGGTCAGTGCACATCATAGCAAGCGGTTGAACAGCCTTAGCATATCATTAACATATTATGCTTTAATTGGTTGAACAAATGACTGGATGACCGAACACTTAGCATATTAGGCTTTTATTATATAGGATTATACTTATTACTAAAGGCCCAGTGCATGGATTTGTACACATTGAAAGGAAATTAATTAGAAGAATATTTTAGAGGCCAGCGAGGGACTGCAGGAGGTTGGCTCCAGGGCATGTCCAGCCCATCTTGCCCAGTCCTGATCGGCCGGATCTCAGCAGCAAGCTAACCTATCAGTTGGAGCGTATTCCCCCTGGTGGTCAGTGCACATCATAGCGACTGGTCAAACGGTTGGACCAATGGTCGGACACTTAGCATATTAGGCTTTTCTTATATAGGACTAGAGGCCCAGTGCACGAAATTTGTGCACTCAGGGAGGGGGCGTCCCTCAGCCTGGCCTGTGCCCTCTTGCAGTCTGGGAGCCCTCGGGGGATGTCTGACTGCTGGTTTAGGCCTGCTCGGGGGAGCGGGCCTAAGCCAGCAGTCAGACATCCTTAGCACTGCAGCAGAGGTGGGAGCAGCTCCTGCCACCGTCGCTGCGCTCACCAGCCATGAGCCCAGCTTTTGGCTGAGCGGTGCTCCCGTTGTGGGAGCTCACTGACCACCAGGGGGCAGCTCCTGCATTGAGCATCTGCCCCTTGGTGGTCAATGCATGTCATAGCGACCGGTCATTCCGCCGTTTGGTCGATTTGTATGTTAGCCTTTTATTATATAGGATTATATGTAAGTAATAGTATAATAGATATGTATATGTGTATATGCAAATACATATTATAGATGACATGTTATATTGATAATGGTAGTTATTTAATATGTGGAAGATTGATTTTAAATAATGTTAAAACTAAATGTTAAGGTTATGAGACTAATTTACAATTTTAATTGGTACAATAAATATAAATTTATTTATAGCACCAAAGTTTTAATCAACAAAGTAGAAAAATGTAATTTCAGTGGGACTTTGTAGAGAATAGTAAGTACACTAGTAGAATGCTGTTAAGTGTCCAAAATAATATTCTTTTAATAATTGAAACAATCATCAATAGAGTAATATGGTTGAAAATTACTTATATAATATCTCATCTACATAAGTGATGATGAAAAATAAAATTCATAGTTTAAATCCTAAAAAAATGCAACAAACCTGTAAGAAAGCTATTTTCTCCTTGGTTGCTTAACCTATGACCATGATGGTTTCAAAGTATATTATAAAAGAGGAAAATTAAAATGGGAGAAGCTAAAATTCTAGTTTTTAAATATATTTCAAACTCATGTGCACAATAGCTTTAACGTTAGCATTTAAAACCTGGATGTGAGTGTCTCATTTTTGCTTCTGTGCCAACTGAAAATATTTGTAGCTGCATCTGGAAGATGTAGGGAAGGTTCAGCCATTTGATTTATGAATCCTACAAGTGGAGTGTCTAGGGCAGGGGCTTTTAATCCCCAGTAAAGTCTTTGAATTCATAAACATCTTGCAAAACCCTATTCACATACACAGAAAGTGTATTTAATCAACATTGGTTTACAGGAAGTGGAGCAGAACAAAAGCAGTTAGTGAATAATTAGGGCTCAAATACTCAAAATCAGGCAATGTTGTAAAGTTGTGTTCTACTGTGAGTATTCTCTTGTCTGAACTCCCTTTTGTTTGAATTTGCCTTAAATTTTACCCATAAAAGCAAGCATCCACGTTTGCTGAAGAGTTTCTTGGGATATGAAATGTCATGGTCCTAATAACTCTTAAACACATTCCAAAGCTTAACTCATCATGATTTTTGTGTTTTATGAGGGCACATTTTGCCTGGTAAAAAGTGACATTCCCATCAGATGCCTCACACATGCCTAGATATCAGCAGGTGTTATGAGTCAGCAGGTGAACAAACACATTTGTGCAAGTTGAAAGTTTTTCTATGGATGAAGGCAACCATGTGGTCAGCTGGTGGCTTCATGGTGGGAATATTCCTAGGATGTGTTAAATATATAGTTGGGTGGGGATGGGGCAGCCAGGGTTGCAAGAAAGGGAATCATTTACTAGCTGAGAATCAAATAAGTATGTTCGCATGTGTGTGGAATCAGACCTAAGTCCTTTATTTGGATGGAGAACAGAAGAAAGATAGGAAGAATAAGAGTGTTTTGATGGAAGTTAGTTCGACCAATTTCCAGATGGTAGGTTAGGTCTTCAGTGTCATTTCCTCTGCCTCTTTCCTCTTTGTACTTTCCACTTGCCTTCATTCTCTGGCCTGGATGAGTAACAACACCAGTACAGGGCCTTGGTTTCCCATGTTTATTAGTCAGGAATTTCACTATCCTTAGTTCATTTGTCTTAGAACCTTGGGGTTTAGTGTAATGAGAATGGGCTCAGAACCTGGAGGAAGGGGGATCAGGGTTGATGTATGGTTTGACCATTCCTACAAGACCTTTTGCAAGATACCTAACCTCTCTGAACTTAAGTTCGTCATTAGTAAATTGATGATTAACCTATATTTATTCCTATACCCTAGGGTCACTAAGGCTGGTTATATATCACAGAACACACTGAGTGTTTAACTCAGTAGTCTAGTACAAAGGATTACTCACTAAATGACACTGTTTCTCTTTTTCACACTCCAGAGCTGAAACACTGTTCCATGTCATAAGTACTTTATCCCATCCTCCTCCTCAGGCCCAGAAATTATTTTCTTGGGTGAACTCAGTGCCCAGCACCTCCCCCTGTCCTTCTAGCACCCAGCTCCTTCTTGACAACTTCATAGTCCTACATCAGGTTCTGCCTCCTCTTAGTAACTGGCCTTCATTTGAGTTCAGGTATCTGGGTGGTCTGTGAGAAGCACTGGTATAGAGAACCTTGTAAATTTGGGGCAGTAGAGAAGAGAAAGAAGAGGGTAAAACTGAAAAGACTGGAGCAAAGGAGAATAGACGTTAATGGGCCTGTATTAGTCTACTAGAGCTGCTCTAGCAAAGTACCACAGAACGGGTGGCTTAAACACAGAAATTTACTTACTTAAGAACTAGAGGCTAGATGTCCAAGATCAAGGTGTTGGCAGGGTCTGAAGCTTCTGTTTTTGGCTTATAGACAGCTGTGTTTTACTAGTATCTTCACATGGTCTTCCCTCTATGTCTGTGTCCTCATCTCTTTTTACAACGACACCAGTCATATTGGTTCAAGGCCACCCTAATGACCTCATTTATCCTCAACTCTTAAAAGATCCTATTGCCAAATGTAGTCACATTCTGAGGCACTGGGGTTAGGACTTCAAGCAGCATATGCATTTTTGGAGGATTGAATTCCACCCAGAACGGGAGGCTGAATAACATGGGGGAAGAGAATGCACCAGGGACATTTTGGGAGAGGTGAAAGGCTGGTCAAACTTAGCCTGAGGACAGTCTCGGCAGGGGTCTCAGCCAGAGAAGTCATAGTCCAGGATGTAAGTAAGTGAAAAGCTAAGCATCTCAAGAAATTTCCAAAGTGGAAATAGCAACATAGTTTAAATTCTTCTTTCTCACCTCAACCTCCTGCGTGCAGGGTAGTTTTCCTTTACATCCTTTCTGCTCATTGCAAATTTCCTCAATCCCTACCCCAACAGGATCCATACTCTTGTCTCTTTTATCTCCCTTCCCTGCCTGGTTCTGTTGCCCCACTTTCTTCCTTCAGGGACTCTCAGCCATTTTCAGAATAAGGAATGTGTTCTCTGTATCTTCCCCAGTTCTCTTTTGATTAGCAATAATAAATGAACCCCAGAGCTAAATATGCTAAGTCGACAAGGGAAGAGATGAGACTTAAGATCTCCCGCTCCCCCTCCTCCACTCCATGGGGCAGAGCAGATGTCATCCCATATTGTTGATAAACAACCGTTTCAACCACTGTTTGTGAATATTTGTACTTGATGCTGACTTGGTTGATGAATCTTCCCTTGGGAGAGTCTGTCTCTGGACATAATCAAACTTATAACTACTGTAAAAGCCATTTCCATGTTCAAAGGAAAAACAGCTGTATTTGCTCTTCATTTGACTTCTTAGAAGAGGAAAATCTTAACATTTAAAGTGAAAACAATTTAAGAAGAAAAATAATACTTTGAGTTCAAATAATTACTTTCTTTTAATTTTTTTTTATTAAAGCACAAATTATTTTGCCACCAAATATAAACTGGGGTGTTTGAAGATTATGTTCTCATCCTACTCTGGTCTCCTTCCAAACAACAAAAAAATTAGCCACCCAAATTGTAGATTTCCACCAGCATTTAAGGAAGCATCTATCGGGTGTTTTTGCTTGAATTGTGAGGTAACTATCTAATTTTTATACTGACCCATCTCATATTCATTGAAAGTATTTTCTGCCAAACCTTGTACTTTGAAAACGTACTTTATTTAATGCTCATTTTATTATCTGGCAAAGTATTGGTCTAAAAGTTGAACAGAATTTTAAAAATCAAAGCCATTATTGGAGAGTCAATGGAGAATTTAGTTATTGTTCACATTTTGATACTCACTGAAAACATCCTGTTATCTTGAGGTGATTAATACACACTTTAGTGTTTCTAAAAAGTTATAGATTGTGTTATAAAGTAAACATGTCATTTCTTGGTGGTTGTTCAAAATTAAAGAAAAAAAACATGTTTCTTAGCAAGATAGATAAACACATTTTACTTGATCTGGCATTATTTTATACACATCTAGAAAACACAACTAGTAGCATGTTATAAAGGAATTGTTCTCTACCTTAGTAGACATATCTTTTAGTTTAATAATATATGAGTGCATTTATGGACAAATTTATTTAAGACGATGACAGTGTTCATTGAATTAATTTTTGATAACATAGTAGTTGAAAATGTAGTGAGAAGGTAATATCTCAGGTTTTGATAGTGTATTAAGTAGCATAATTTTAGAATTGTAATGATGTCGACACTGATTATGTTGTTTATATGAGCGATTTGTGTGACTTACTTGTATCTTTTCCTTGACAAAATGATGCATGCCACTTTCAACTTTAAAATTTCCTCTTTAAAATTATTATATCTCATTAAATTCAGCTATTTAAGTGGTTGGCAGAGCATTGTGATTGCTCATATACATTCTTTCTCAAAGCTCAACTTTATAGAAGAATTTATAAAGGTGATAAAGAGTGCCTATATTTTTAGGAAATTAAGGGAACAAACTGGATTAAAGACATGTTATAATTTAAAAATGTTAAGAAGAGTCTTTTGGGTATGAATATACATAAAATTGTGCTACAGTGTATAGAGAAGACGTTACTCCAGATTTGAAAATATTTGTTTTCTGTTTTTAAATACTTTTTTTATGTTTTAATTATATTAGTTTCAGGTGTTTTATTTAGTCACCATTCAGTTTTTCATTCTTTGTATATGGTTTGATATATCTTTATCTCTATATCTATCAATCATCTATCTATCACTCTATCTATCTATCTATCTATCTACAATCTTAATAACCAATAACCATTAGATGTGGCAACATGTCAACATAGGGACATGTTTGTTCATATTTACAGATATGAAACCTACCAAATTGTTTTTCTCATTGATATAGAATGAGGCATTTTCTTTTCTTTCTTTCTGTGTCTTCTTACAATACAAATGCTTTATTAACAACTGAATATCATCCCTATGGGTCAAGTGGCCCACCCAGAAATACAGCGCAGCCTCAGAGCCCCTCGCTCTGACTCCCACAGGGTGTGCACGTGGCCCTCGCGCACCTGGGCCTTTCACGTAGGGAGCCGGTCCTGCCCAGCACCTTGGTGACTGGCTGGCTTGGCAGCTTGCACATGGCTCATGTCCATGATGGCAGTGCGGTGGCGTTCCCACAGAGACTACTTCTTTTTTTGGATTAAAGCTTTAAAAGAAGAATTACTGGCTTGCCTTTAATTAGTTTTAACCCCTAAGCCTTTTAAAATGGAATCAATCAGAAGGCAGTGGTGTAGGGAATACTTTTCCAACACTTCTCTTGTAAACTCACATTTTATTCTTCTTTGGGGTAAAACAGGCTCTTCACTGTTTACAAAGTTATTGCTGAGTTGCAAAAATTCCGTTTTTTCCCTGTATCTCCCATTCAGTCTTGGCCGCCACATTCAGGCAGAGGGTGTGGGGATCCTTTTTTCTTGCATCTGCAGCGGAAATCTTCGCAGCAGCCAGTAATTGCTCCAGGTTTGCCAAATAAGTGTGCTGATTAGAACTTTTGCTCAACTAATAAATGCATTTTCTTTCTTTAAATCTTTAAGGTGAATTTAACTTAATTTTTTTCCCCATGAGACACCTTTAGAAGTAGAGAGTACTCCTTTCTGTTTTTCTGGGGAGATTGGTTTCGAAACCCCTTTCATCCGTTTACTCTTGGGCAGGGGCAATAAAATGTAAAAAGTGTTTCTAGGACTACTCTGTCCCTGGGCACCTGTGAGGCACTGTGATGTCCTAGCAGGGCTGTGCACGTCGTGCATGAAATTAGGACAGTCTGTGCTTTGATGCTCTTAACTCTCTTCTCTCCTCTTCATTTATACTCGTTTGGTATTCTGTGGCCTGAAATATAACTAGATCCTCTCTCTGCCCCCTCCTTGCCCCAGTGAGTTTGTCAAACTTTCCCCAACACTTTCTTCCATTTCTCAAAAACCGCCAGCCATTTTTCTGTCTCTGTTATTCTTCAAAACTCAGGTCTTGCCCTAGCCGGTTTGGATAGAGCATTGGCCCACGGACTGAAGAGTCCTGGTTTAATTCTGGTCAAGGACACATACCTTGGTTGTAGGCTCGATCCCCTGCCCTGGTCAGGGTGCATGCAAGAGGCAACCAACTGATGTATCTCTCTCACATTGGTGTTTCTCTCTCTGTCTCTCCCCCTCCATTCTACTCTCTCTAAAAATCAATGGAAAGATATCCTTGGGTGAGGATTAACAAAAAGAAAGAAAGAAAAAACACACCTCAGGTCTTTACAACAAACCTTATTTATCTGATTTTCATATATTGAATTGGAATTACTGATAAAAAAGAATGTTAAATTCTCATTAGCCTCTTTCTTTTTATTTACCCCTTGTTTTAAGACTGCTCCCACCCTCCAAAAGATCCCAGCCATGCATATTATTGGGTCAAAAAACTATGGCAAATGAAACTTTATTCCCCGCAAGTGCCAATGGATTGCTGTGCTGCTTGAGGTCGTTGTCAGTTGCTGGAACTCCTACTTATGCTACTGCCTTTGGGAAATATAACTGTTAAGACTGATTGAAGATACGGAGATAACATTCTATAGCTGAAATACCTCCTCCACATCAATTAGATGGAAGTAACTCACTGCAAGTCGCTCAATGGACAGGCAATAGTCATGCAATTCCCACTTCTTGTGTAGCTTAGGAAAACATGGCAAACAGATTTGATTTTATTAAATTTTTATGAGTTTATTTGAACCAAACTAACAACATATGCTGGGGAGCAAGATCTCAATTATTCCCATGACATTCAAACTTTTAAAAGCAAAGGTGTACAATGATTAATACAGACGAAGGCACACTTCTAGGTGTGTGTGTGTGTGTGTGTGTGTGTGTGTGTGTGTGTGTGGTCAAGTGCTACGTTGGACCTCTGTGTGCACCTTATTGTAAGACCTTGCAAATGATCAAGATGCTTCACAGTGTGAAATCCCCTGCCTGGATGGCAGTTCCAAACTGGACCAGAAATCGTGCAGTCAGACTGCACTTTGACTGATTTTTAAAGAGGATCCAAAATTCTTTTGTAAAAAGGTAAAAAAAAATAAAATAAAATAAAGCTCCACCACATTGCTGTGGTCCTTTAAGACCTCCCACATGGCTACTCTGACTGACAGGCCTGACATCCTTCAGTATTCCCACAGGATTCCGGTTAATTACTTAGAAACAGTTAAGCCCACCAAAAGCCGACCAGTAAACAGGAACGTATGTGAGGAGTGATCTCATCCTGGGTTTCTCAAGGAGACAACACAGACATGGAAAAAGAAAGAAAGGCAAAAATAGTAATTGATGGATTTTATCCCAACCATCTTTCTTCTTCCCGCTCTGCCCCTCTGTTTTGATCTTTGGGATTTCAGAGTAAATGCACGCTCTCTGAAAGATAGTAGTGTATGCTCATGGTGCAGGTATTTGATTTATCACTGCACTTTATCAGGAGTGAGTGAATCACGTTTTTAACAGGCAGCATCCTAGGATGATTGTTACACTATTGGGAATGTCTTTGGAGAGCTGGAAAAAAGCTTAATTGTAGGCAGTTGTTTGGGGAAAGATTTTTTGAAGGCAGCGGATGATGGTCTTCAAGACTTTTTAACATAGAAGTTAAAAAAAATTACCAATCTTTCTTTTGTGTGTGCGTCTTAACAGTTCTTTCCTATCTAGACGTGTCATACAGACATTTTTCATATTATTTTTAAAAATTTGAGCTTTGCGTTTTCACATTTATGAATTCATAATCTAGGTTTTATTGTTGTCTGTGGTGTGAGAGACTTTAAGTTCATTTTTTTTCAGCTGAAAGAAAATAGGTCAGCAGCATTATTGCTCTAACGATTTGTTACATGAAAGCTGCGTGGAACAAGCGATGCTTCCATGCATGCCTGCTTCTATTTCTGAACTCCCCGGGTTGTTTGCATACCTGGAGGCAGACGACCAGGACTCACGTTTCAGCACCACCTCTCACGGGCAGTGTGGTCAGCTGGGCTGTGTTAGTTTTCAGGGTCCTCTAGTGGAGAAAATCATGACGAGATTCTTGGGTGTTATGTGTGCAGGCTGAGTGGTGCTGGTGGAGCAAAGGGGGCTGAGGTGATGCTCTCCTGTTCTCCAGAAAAGACACCCCCTTTAGCATCCATTAGGGCTCTTTCTGACATTAACGCTTGAGGCGCTGCAAAGAAACCTCTGCTCTGTAAGGAAAGCCTCCCAGGATGCCACTGCCTGTTGACTGGCACTTCAGTTATAAAGATGCTGTATACTCCAAGTGCATATTTTAATTTCCCCATTTGTTCCCTCACTGACTCCTATAGCTGTTTTTAGTTTTATATTTTGATTGTATGTTGTATGTCTCTGTCTCTGAAATGATCAGTCTCCCTCCTTTTTGAAGGCCAAAGTGAATTCGCTATCTTCTTACCTGTCAGAGCTTACACATAAGACGCCATGTCTCATTTTAAGGTTGTCACTGCAAATGGAACAAAGATGTATTTATACCAGTGAAAACAAATAATTCCCATTAAAACAAAACTTCTCTTTATTCTACATATGAGAAAACACACACACACACACACACACACACACACACACACACAAAACACCCTACACAAGAGATTTACTTCTACCATTTAAAAAATTCTTCCGCATGATAAGTATCATTCCACTTAAAGGTTCATTAATTTTACATTTTCATACTTCTATCAAAGTATAGAAAGCAAGCATATAAATATCATACAATAATAATTTTTCTTGTCTTGCAGTGGGAAGGGCTGAGGAATTATTCACTGAGTTTATTTGCCAGTATCCACATACATGCCAGAATATATAGAAAAACATCAGAAAATAACAAATATAATTCTTATTTATTTTTTTATAATTTACATAAATATAATTTTAAATATATTTTAAAATTGATTTCAGAGAGGAAGGGAGAGGAAGAGAGAGAAATATCAATGATGAGAGAGACTCATTGATCAGCTGCCTCTTGCACACCCCACACTGGAGACTGAGCCCCCAACCCTCGCATGTGTCCTGACCAGGAATTCTTATATACTTGCACTAGATGCTTATTTAATGAGAAATATTTATAAATGTTACATGTACATTTCAATATTTTAAATTAAACATTAGGAATCCAATACTTCTGTTAGTCACATTTTCTCTGTCAAGTATATTATTTGAATTACTAGTCATTATATTGACTTTTTGAAGAGAACAGGCAAAAATCCAGAATGGCTGGACTTTTTAATAGCTGAAACTTACTGAAAATTTTATGTAACTGTTAAGAATAAAGTCATGTTCTGTTTGCTACTTCTGACTCAAGCTCATTTAATGAATTGAGCAAAACTATATCCCACAAAAATATAATACTGAATTAATTTCTGTAAAACATCTAGAAAGGAATGAATATATTCTTAAGTACTAATTATGGAGATAAGTTCATTATTAGCCCTCTAAATTTTATAGATAAACCAGTAATATCATGCTTGCTAATCTCCCAGGAGATAGGTATGAGCCTCTTTCCTAGAGTTTACTTTATGCCATGAGGATTTATACCTTCTCCTCTGAAATAGAATTCGCGTATCATCTGTAACAGGGTGAAACTATGCTACAGTCAGAAAAAAGGTAGAAGATGAACATACTCAAGGACCAATCTTTCAATGAGGCTAAAAGGCAATCCTGAGGTTCTTTAAAGTTTCAAAGAAACATGATTTTTGGTAAAGATACATGGGGAACATGGAAAGATAGAAACGTGTCAGAAGCTTTAGAGTGACTCTATCAGTGATGGCGAACCTCTGACACGCGAACTCATTTTTTTGGTTGATTTTTCTTTGTTAAATGGCATTTAAATATATAAAATAAACATCAAAAATATAAGTCTTTGTTTTACTATGGTTGCAAATATCAAAAAATTTCTATATGTGACACGACACCAGAGTTAAGTTAGGGTTTTTCAAAATGCTGACACGCTGAGCTCAAAAGGTTCTCCATCACTGCTCTAGATCTTAGGCCTTGTAAAGTTAGAATAATTCTAATTTATTATTTTATGATTATTATTTAAATTTTTAATGTTGCCATAACTACAGTTCTAATTTAACTGCAATAGCATCTCCCCTGACTTTGTTATTTGTGTTTTTTGCCCAAGAGGGTACCTGTAGCTTTCTGCTACCATCTCTTTAGTTTCTTCCATGTGGATCTTACAGCCATAACCCCCATAACCAGAGGCTTTCCCAGAGGAAGAATAGAGAATAAGGAGAATCAAGAAACCTAAGTAAGCAGAGACAAAGATCTTCCAATAAGGTTTTAAATTATATTTCCACACTCTGAAAGACAAAGATGAAAAAGAAACGTTGACGCTAAAGAATAAACTTAAAGGTAAAATTATGTGGTAAAAATCAAGTCTTCATGAATGCCAAAACCTGAAGAAACTGAAAATAACTGTTACCATGAAGATATGTTTTGCTAAGAATGTAGCAAAAAAAAAAGTAAGAAAAAGGGTGGGAGAATTATGAGCAATGTCGAATACCCCATATTAGATGTCTTAAAGGGGTATGATTGGATTAGCCTGTCCTATCAAACTGGGTGGATTATCTCATGAAGATGTCACAAAGGCAGGTGACCCTTCCTTTTAAAAAAAAATATTTTTTTTTATTGATTTCAGAGAGGAAGGGAGAGGGAGAGAGAGAAACATCATTGATGAGAATCATTGATTGGCTGCCTCTTGCACGCCCCTTACTGGGGATTGAGCCACAACCCGGGCATGTGCCCTTGATGGGAATTGAACCCAGGACCCTTCAGTCTGCAGGCCAATACCCTGTCCACTCAGCCAAACCGGCTAGGGCCAGGTGACCGTTCTTATGTCTAGTATCTTCAGAGCAGCCCTTTGGGTAAGCCAGTCCTTTGTCCAAATAGCCTGGTAGAGACAATACAGCATGAGGAAGGACATCTTTCTGTGGCCATTACCCAACAAATGGGGCTGTGAATAGGACACTTAGAATTTCATGGATTAGCTAGAACAGGTATCAGTGTTAGAGATATTTGCTAACTATCAGTTTAATTAAAAAGAGGTCCAATGAGGCAACTGTGTTACTGAAAATAGAAATGAAATAACATTAACAGAGACATGAGGATGAAGCCTGGGTTGGATTTGAGCTGAGCAAAAGAGAAAGGAGAAAGCTGTGCTGAGGAAAACATGAGATAGATTTTCTTTGTTTTGTGATGTTTTCTTCCAATTGTATATTAGTGTCATCTAGAAAGAAGCTTTGGATATTGGACTTTTAATCTGACACAAAGATCTGTAGGAAAAAAGTAACAGCACCTTTCTTAGGGGAAGAAAAGAGGAAAGAGAAGGAGGAACGTTTGTAACAGAGACAAAAATATTCAAAAAAGATTTTATTTTAATTTTCTCTACTCAGAGAGACAGGAAAGGACAAACTTAAAGGTAAAATTGAATGATGAAAACCAAGCCCTCATAAATGCTGTAGGCTGAGGGGTTGCGAATAATGACGTTACCACAAACATATGGTTGGAAATGGAAGAGAAAGTTTTGGCGGGGGGAAAATGGTAGAAACATTCTGAGCAATATGTGAAAGAAATAGCCCGATGTCACTAATTTTAATAAGTACTCAGTGTCTTCAGCCCATATCAATAATCTATAATAATAAAAGCATAATATGCTAATTAGACCAGATGTCCTTCTGGATGTCCTTCCAGATGAAGCCATGTCCCGGGTGCCAGAGGGAAGCCGGTGCCAGCAGCCAGGGGAAGGAAGGCCTACTCTTGCACGAATTTCATGCATTCGGCCTCTAGTTCCTATATATTTTTGTTAAGAGGAATATAGCAAATTAAAAAAAAATAAACCCTTCTTTCCAATTTGGATAGCTTCTACTATCATTATGAAAAAACTTACTCAGACGGAGTTCTGTGCATTGACATTGAAGATACTTTTCTTAAGAAGACTTTTTAATGCTGACCTCTACAATAGCCAAGTTTTATGTTTTGTTTTGTTTGTTGATGAGAAAAGCCATGTTGTTGTACATGCACAAACCACTTTCTAATGCTCTTTAACCTTATGCCATTTGGACTTGCCTCTCTGAAGAGAGATATGTCAGTAAGTGGCCCATTACCGTTACACAGAGGAAGAGCCTCATTTTTTTCCATAACCACTGAACCCCTTGTGAGACGTCTCTGGAGTTTGTACTGATATAACAACCATGAAGCTCTTCAGCAAATGGCAACTCTAAACCAGAGCCAGTTCCAACCCTCAATCATGCAACCCCCAGCTCTCAGCAGACATTGTTTACACAGTGGTAATCAACAGGGTAAATTTAGAATATCCTAGAATAAATTATGATAAATTCCCTGCTTTCGGATGATAACTTAATGGAGCAGACAGTGACTATCTCCGCAAGAGAGAGTGAATTGATGAACGTTCTCTTCAGGGAACAATTAGGATAGAGCTCTTTTGCTGTAAAATTCAAATGCGTTTATTTTCAATGAGCTTACACACATTTCTTCTCTTTTAATTCCAAGTTCATGTTTTAAAAGTTAAGAATAACTGTGGTTTTTGTAGGTCGAGGAATAAACTGTTTACAGCAAGAGAGTAATGGGGTCCTGTTGGGAAGATGAGCCTTTCTTGTGTCCCTTCTTCCCCCCCATGACCTACTGATCTCCAGGAAGAATCCTGAAGAGTGTGCCAGATACGCAATTCTCAAACGCAGTCTTCTTTTCTCTATAGTTAGGGTGACTGGCTAATATCCCTTCGAATCTATCAAAGCAATTTTTTTGTATCTTTCTTGGAATTTTATTTCCACATGTGGGACTGAGTCGTCTCTATGGAATTCACAGTTCACCTTTGACTTCAAAATCTGCACCAGCAGCTTTGAGTGAACAAATAGCAGCCTCGCAGATAGATCAACTTCATTCCCATTTCCATCCATCTCTGATCCTTTTCAATTCCCTTCATGTCAACTTAACAATTTCATTTTTTACTCTAATGCCTTTATCTATTTGATCAGAGATTACATTTCTCACAGTGTACATTTTTTTAAGCTGATTTTTTTTTTAAAATTGAGATCATGGAGCAATGCTTTTCTTATTTTCAGTTCTTAGTACCCCAGATTCTGGTTGTTGGAATAGAAGCTGAAGGGGATAAAGTCAATGCTAATTAAAGGTATCTTTGGTAATAACACATACATTCATTCACTTTGGAAATTACTGCTGTTTCTTCCTGAAGCTCCATGGAGCACAGGCATTTCTTGTTGTGAGTGGGGTAGCAGTTTAATCCAGTGGTTAGACAATTTTAATCTGGACTCAGGCAGAACTGGGTTTTCATATCTACTCCACCATTGTGTGGTCTTGGTTGAGTTACTTAACCATTTCTAAAGAATATTTACAGAATGGGATTAATAACACTGACCTTGACCAAATGCTTGAAATGTAAAGGGGAATAATAAATCCAAAGAATTAGGTGGCTCCTGTTAGAATGGCCACCATCATTCAGGCAAGAGATAATACATGCTGGCGAGGATGTAGAGAAAAGGGAACCCCCATACACTGCTGGTGGGATTGTAAAGTAGTACAGCCACTATGGAAACAGCATGGAGATTCCTCAAAAAATTAAAAATAGGATTACTACATGGTCCAAGCAATCCCACTTCTGGAAATATAGCAAAAGGAAATAAAAACACTATGTTGAAAGATCTCTGCACCCTCATGTTTATTAGACACAATTTATAATAGCCAAGATATGGAAACAATGTAAGCGTACAATAGGTGAATGATAAAAAGGCTGTGGTATATATTCAATGAAATATTACCCAGCCATAAAAAAGCACACATACACAAGATAACCCAGCAATTTGCGACAATCCAATGGAACTTGAGGTCATTATGCTAAGTGAAGTAAATCAGAGAGAGAAAGACAAACACTGTGGGATATAAAAACAAACAAAATAACAAAAACCAAACTCATAGAGAAAGAGATCAAATTTATTGTTACCAGAGGTAGGGTGGGAGTGGGGGCTGGAGGAAGGAGAATTAGAGGTAGTCAAAAGGTACAAACCTCCAGTTATAAGATAAATAAGTACTAGGGGTATAATGTACAACATAGTGACTATAGTTAATATTTATATGTGATGTGTATAAAAGTTATTAAGAGACTAGACCAGCCGTGGGCAAAGTACAGCCTGTGGGCCGGATCCGGCCCGTTTGAAATGAATAAAACTATTGAAAAAAAGACCGTACCCTTTTATGTAATGATGTTTACTTTGAATTTATATTAGTTCACACAAACACTCCATCCATGCTTTTGTTCCGGCCCTCCGGTCCAGTTTAAGAACCCATTGTGGCCCTCGAGTCAAAAAGTTTGCCCACCCCTGGACTACATCCTAAGAGTTTTTAGCACAAGGAAATTTTTTTCTTTTTTTTGCCTTTTCTTTTTATTGTATCTATAATGAGATAATGGATGCCAACTAAACTTATGGTCAAAATCATTTTACTTAATTAATATAAGGTAAGACAAACCATTATGCAATACACTTTAAATTTATACAGTGTTATATGTCAATTATATCCTAATAAAACTGCAACAAATTTTTTTAAATATATTTTTTATTGATTTCAGAAAGGAAGGGAGAGGGAGAGAGAGAGATAGAAACATCAATGATGATGAGAGAGAATCATTGATTGGCTGCCTCCTGCATGCCCCCTACTGGGGATTGAGCCTGCAACCCAGGCATGTGCTCTTGATCAGAATTGAACCTGGGACCCTTCAGTCTGCAGGCCGACGCTCTATCCACTGAGCCAAACCGGCTAGGGCGTAACAAATTTTTAAAAAGAATTTGGTAGTTAATGAGTACTCAACAAGTGTTAAATATAATGACTACTTTTCCATTTTCAATTCATAATGACCATGTTCCTCTAAGTTAATTGTGGCCTCTTGAACTGTTTCTAATAATTGTGAGCTGGTTATAGGAAAGTGGTATACAGTAGAGGCAAATTCACAATACAGTACATGTGGAAGTTCTATGTAAACCATAAAGTACTATGTAAATATTATTATAATCATGAGACTATTTTATAAGTTAGGTGAGTACTTTAGCAGAGCATAGCATGTTCAGAAGAAGTCATTTATTCAATAACAGCATTTACTAGTACTATATGCTATAGGCTTTATAAAATAATTTAAGGTGTCACAATTTTAGAAGAGAAATAAATGAGTAAATGCATATCTTCTTTCATTTGGGAATAAGAGAGAAGAAAAGGAAGAAAAGTCAATGAACACCTACAAGCGACCACACATTACACCAGGTATCTTACCTGCAATTTCTCTTTTGGTCTTACAATAACTTTGGAAGGTCAACATTATTTTCACCATTTATTAATGAGTAACTTGATTTTAATGAAAGTTAAGTAACATGCTTAAGGTTGCATGTGGCAAAACCAGCATGCTAATCTATCCATCTGGAGTTTCAAATCCCAGACACTCTGTTGTCTCCCCAGGGTAACAGAAATTTAGATTTACTCAAATGACAGAGCCAAGTAAATACTCTACCTGGCTTTATGAACTGCTTCTAATATATATAAACTAGAGGCCTGTTGCACAAAGAGATTTGTGCAATAGGCTTTCCCTTCTCCTAGCTGCCGGCATCGGTTTTCCTCTGGCACCCGGGACCCAGGCCTTTGCTCCGGCCAGAGCCGCCTTCCATCCTCTGTCTTCGAGGCCCTGGCCGGAGCCGCCTTCTGTCTTCCATCTTCGCGGATCCGGCTCGCCTTCAGTCTTCGCTCCGAGATTGGAGTCTACGTATGCAAATTAACTGCCATCTTTGTTGGCGGTTAATTTGCATAGTGCACTGATTAGCCAATGGGAGGCGTAGCGAAGGTTATGTTAATTACCCTGTTTGTCTATTATTAGATAGGATATATATAAATATATATATACTAGAGGCCCAGTGCATGAAATTCTGGCATGGGTAGGGTCCCTAGGCCTGGCTGGTGATCAGAGCCAATCAGGACCTTCCTTCCCCCAGCTGCTGGCTGTCGGCTGGGGCCTTTCTTCATTCCGTGCCACCCCCGGTGGTCAGCACACCTCATAGCAAGCAGTCAAACCCAGTTGATCAAACTCTGGAGGGAACAATTTGCATATTAGCCTTTTATTATATAGGATATATATTTAAATTAGATATATCATGAAGAGATAGCATGGCCAGAGCAAAGTTACTGGTCCAATAATTAAGGTATTTTAAATCAAGTTCTTGTTTTGTCCCTGTCAATGTGTCTTTGATAAGTAATGGAACCTCTGAGGGCTTTACTTTCTGAACCTATAACTGGATTGGAGCTAGATGACTTCTCACATTTTTTGAGCTAATGAGCTAAGTCTGTGCCCACACTTTTTTTCTCAACCTAATTAATTTAAAAGAACTATTTATGTTAGTGGATCTTAACATATCAAAAACACTAGGAGAAATTAAAGGGAATAAGGCTACTCGTGTATGCCGAAACCGGTTTGGCTCAGTGGATAGAGCGTCAGCCTGCAGACTGAAAGGTCCCAGGTTCGATTCCGGTCAAGGGCATGTACCTGGGTTGCGGGCATATCCCCAGTGGGAGGTGTGCAGGAGGCAGCTGATCAATGTGTTCTCTCTCATCGATGTTTCTAGCTCTCTATCTCTCTCCCTTCCTCTCTGTAAAAAATCAATAAAATATATTTTTTTAAAAAATAAATAAATAAAGGGAATAAGGCTACTCGTGTAGAAATGATCAATTTACTGGATAACTCACTACTTAGAAATCTCCATCACTTAATAAAGGGTTCATTTAGGGTTCTTATCATTTAAGAAAGAAACTGCTACCCTATCAAAAAGATTTAATTTTATTTCCAGAAATATCAACAAGAACATAATCTATTGTTGATTAGAATGATAGACAGTAAGACCTAGAAATTGTTGTATCTACTTTTCTCTCTTTAGAAATGAAAGAATTGAGTGTCAAAGAGAATCAAAGATTTGCCCAAATTTACATGGTGGTTATTGATCTTTAGATAGAGCCTGAACCAAAGTTCTGCTCTTTAGATATCATATTCACAGGAGCTCTTTCCTCAGCCACCACTTAGCTTCAGCTCTCTTCTCTCCCTCCAATAAATTGCCCCCTTTCTTTGCCTGAACAAAGGCTCTCACACAATTTTATTTTGTACCTCAGCACCAAATTACCTTCCTCAAAACCCAAATACCTCTATTCCACTGCTTTATACCTCTAGTGACTCTCACTGCCCACAGAGTACAACTAAAATAAGTTCTATTGAAAGCCCACACAGTCTGGCTCTATCTTCCTCTGTTGGTATATATTTCTTTTTTCATCTCTAGTCTACACAAGTTTCAAAACCCAACAAACATACCTTCTTCACTCTGAAGCCTTCCTTAATTTCCCCTAGTTAGAGTAGTGTCTCTATGCTTGGGAATTCCCTAACCTTATAACTCTCATATAACAACTCTCATTTTTACATCATACCATAGTTATTGGCTTGCTTTTTAAATTTCTTGTGCTAGAATGCAAACTTATGGGATATGGCATCAAGAGTAAAGCAATTAGCCTAAGGCCTGCTGTTTTGAAGATAGTCAATAAATACAAATCCTCCTTGAATACGTTCTTTCCCTCACACCTCTTCCTATCTCTCAGACAGAAAGAATTCAGTCATATGGGTTAGTGTAGTCAGCCAACCTGTGGAGTCAAGCACATCTCTGGACTCCAGGCTCTGGGCCGGCGGCTCCTCCTTCAAGCACTGACGACGCTCCTATTCACTCCCACTGGTCCATGCCCTACTGGCTCTTCAAGATCAGCGTAGATCCTCACTCCTTCCCATCCACGGCTATTCCCACTGTCATTTCCCCTTCCTCTGAACTCTGTCAGCATATATGGAATGCTTTAGTGAATTGATGTTTATTTCTGCATTACTTCTGTCTTTAGGAAATTTTTATCTGTCCAGTCTCCCCAAATTCAGGGATCTGCCTGATACTTCTTGCACTCCTCAATGCATTTTCACAGAGGTAATCAGTCAAAATTAGTTAATTTAAAGTATTGTTATAATGATTTTGTACCTACTGATGCACAACTGATTATTCTGAAATAACTTGCCAATATTCTGTTCTCCTGAAATAGTTATGAAAGCTCCCCAAAGCTACTTGGTAACTGTATTTGGTCTTCATCTCGATTTCATTCCTCAGCATTTATAACATATGTCAGTTATAATAGGAGGCATGTAAACCCACTAATAGGAGAAGTAAACATGAATTACCATTACTACTTTCCATAACTATGGCCCTATACGAAACAGGAACAATTAATTTATCATGAAAAAGGGCATAGACCTTCCCATCTGATTCTTAGTTCTGAGTCTTTATTCCCTTCTACCAGCAGCCTAATCAAAGCTGTAAAGGAGCAAAGGACTTTCCATGGTCACCTTTAAGCCACATTTTGATGTATTTGGCGTAGAAGTTCTCTTTCTAGGAGCTTGGCCCCTAACAGGTTTTAAGACTGAAAATACTCACTTTGAAAGAAATGATGAAAGAAAAATATCTTTTATACGGTTTGGGAGATTGGGGACACATAGGAGACATTTATAAGTCAGTGATTGCATGGTATGTGTGTTGGGAGGTTGGCAAAAGATCAAGAAAACTTAGAAACTAGTTGTTTGGTTACTAAGGAAAACTGAGAAAACAACAGTTTTAGGTATAATTCTCACCAGGAAATCCTAGCTGCGGTATCTTATTCAGGTATCTAGAAGTATATTTGCTTGCATTTTTCTCTCCCCCTTTTTGTATGAAGAATTAACGTTGGTTCAATTTTCTTCCTCTTTCATCTTTTGGTAAAACTATTTTTCATTTCTCTGTTATTATTTTCACACATGCACATGTATTAAAAAATCATCCAGTTTATCCTATTGCCATATTTTAATCAGTGCATGGGTATTATTGGCATTCATGGCCAAAGGAGTAATAACTCAAACCTGATATTGTGAATATTTGACAAGTTGGGAAGACCACAAGCCCTAAAGACTATGTCCTCCTTATAAAAATATGAAGTGATAAAATATATGGCTTATATTATAACAGTTTAGTTTCAAGCAAATAAATCTCCATATTTTATATTTCAAACCTCATATTTTATGTGGTATAAATTAGAGAGTCAAGTTATTATTGAAAAATAATGCAAGATTAGACACATGTAATCTCCTAAAGTTTACTCTTGCTTCCCCCCCCCCCATTCCACAGTGCTCTCTACACTAAGAAAAAAATACAAATGGAGTAACCATGTACGTGAAGGAGAACTTTACAAGCAGATAAGTCTTCCACTGTTGAAACCCTGCCAAAGCCACGCTGTGCTGTTTATATTCAAAGAAGGAGCGGTTATCACTTGACTATACCACTCGGGCTTGCCACATACCAGATAAAATTAATGGCTAAGAAATTCAACTTGACTTTAAAACAAAGCCTTAAATACTAATACCTGATCTTTATCAGGCCATTATAGCAAAAATAACATTTCTGTGCCAACTGCCGATATTTATTCATAAAAGAAAGGAGTTGTACTTTGGCAATCACATTGCAGACCAATAAAACCGCAATTTAAATCACTCCTCCGACAGTGTAATTTACGTTACTGCATTATGCCCATAACATGAAAAGGATGAAACATACATGACTATTCAAATATGTGTTGGATTGGACCATTAGATTACAGTGATGTTGGGGCATATCTCCAGTAACTTTTTACTGGAACGTTTTCATTGCACTGTGGAAGCCAGTTAAATCTGTTCCATTGGTTTCCTATTTCAGTGAACTGCTGGATATTAAAGGGCAAAAATTGAAGCAGTAACCAACTACCCAATTTCTAAAATTAGAATCTAATTATCAAGTGGAAAAAGCCTAGAACACATACATGTGTTATCTAAATTAGGTAGTTTTATATGAAATAAATTTAAAATGTGAAAAATGATCAGCAGCAATTTTTAAAGTAAATTAATATCAATGGAATAAGCTTGACAAATATTAATATTTTTGTCTTATTAGGTTGTATTTTTAAAATATTTATACTTATCCAAAATAACAATAAGACCAATTTTGAATGCAAATGCATTAATTTTAATGTATATATCATGATATATACATTAAGTGCAATGTATATATCATTATCTTAAGTATTACTCTTTAATATGTGAATTTTAAAACACTTTTATAGTTATACCAGTTTATATAGATATACTAGTTTATAAAGACAGTGAATTGACTTTAAAAAGAGACACTAAGAAATTCTTTGATTGAAAGTGTGGTAATTACTTTTTTCCTTTAAAAGAGTTTGTTCCCAACTGCACAACTGTTTAATCATAAAGTTCAAACACAGGTCCATTATAAAGTTAGACACTAGGTGGCAATACAAACCCCCAAACTTTAAAATCCCTTCTATCTCTAAAAATTAGAAACAAAAAAACAGTGATATTCCCATTACTTGTTAATCCCATACTAATCCTTTCTTTTTGATGAAGAATTATGTTTCAAGTGAACCAAAAATTTCTTATGTATATAACACAAAATTTGGAAAATAATGAGTACATTTATTAATATAGTTGTCATATATGTGTTTAGCTATAAAAAAGCATTGATGACATATATTTGTTCACAAACCCCAAAAAATGCATTAACATTTTGTTGTACCAAAATAAGATATGTGCTTTTCTTCACCCATCTGTGTATGAGACATAAAATGTAGTTGTAAAATATCTTAATATTCATCATTGGATACATTTTAGCACTGCATTTCTAATAAAGTGGAGATTTTTCTTTTAAAGGGAATAGTGAGCAGTAAGCTTATTACCCTTTAAGATGATTTTCTTAAAATATGTTAATGTGATGAAGAGAAGTATTAGTATTCGGCAGTAACTGTCATAGAGCTGCTCTAAGAGCATGTTCAAATACTTGTGTAAAATAACATGGAGGATTTCAGTGAGAAGGAAGGGCTGAGTGCTTGTACTGTGAGGTACCAATTAGAATGAATATTTATTTTCTTGGCTAGCTCTACTGTATCTTCACCAGCACAGTGACTTTGTCCTGCATGAACTGGGCTGACTTATCAATTCAATTTTGGGTTCAATTCAACGTGCTGAACTTAATGTGTGGGTTGGAATTTGGAAATTTTTTTCTAGTAAAGTGATTATAGATTTTTTTTTAAAGTTAAGTAAAAGGCTATGTTTTTCAGGCGGAGTTCATGATTATTAGACACTCATTTCAGATTAAAGGAGTCTAGAGATATGGTAACTAAATACAATGTGTAATTCTTGATTGGATCCTGGATCAGAAAAAAATATAAAGTATTGAGACCTGTACATTAGCTAATAAACTTCTTGGGTAAGTTATTATAGTTTTTGTTAAAAAATGTTCTTGTTCTTAGGTGATATGTGCTGAAGTAGTTAGGGTTGCAGTGTTATGTCGACTGCAATTAACTTTCAAATGAATAAGCATAAAAATATGTAAATAGACAGAGGAGGAACACAAGAGCAAATGAGGCAAAATATTAGAAAAGGATGAATCTAAGATATTTTGATATTCATTCTATTCTTTTAACTATGTTTTTGAGTTTGATATTTTTCAAAATCAAAAGCTGGAAAATGATCAACTTCATCTCTGGAAATACACAAGAAAGTAAATAATATTACTATTTTTTTCTTTTCTATTTGCCCAGAACGAATATGCCATTTTCTCTAAATGAACTGTAATCCAGACATTTTAAGGTTAATATTTACTTGATTTCTCATAACTGAAAAAAAAATTTTGTCTTTTGGATAAGATAGGAATGATTCTTATTTCTGGAATAGGGGGTAATAATAAACATAAAACCTCCTGATATTTTTATGAGAAAATTCACCCTCTCTAATATACCCCTAGCTGCCCCATAGGCTTTCGATGCACAATATGCTGTCAGGGGTGAGTCATTCCTCCTGCAAATTGAAACTGTGCTTCTAAAGAGAATTTTCTAATCCAAATCAGAGCCTCTGCCTCCTAAGTGATGCAGCTTTTATAGTGTTATCAGTCCAAAATATTTCCTCACAGAATGTATGTTTATAATAATCTCATTGTCAATAAACTGTTTGAAAGAAAAAGAATTCGGAAGATGAAGTATGGGATTTGAGCACCACATTTTGCTATGGAAAATTTAAACTGGCTTCTGGGAGATCATTTAAATGAAGGAAGCTGTTAACTCTCACATTTTTGTTTAAAACACTGGCAAAATAGCAAATAAATGCTGTTTGTTTTTCTGGACTCTGCCTTGTTAAAAAAAGAACTTGAGACAAACACAGTAAAGGAGAATACTTAAGACATGAATGGTTTGAAAAAGAAAATTTTATCTCTTTGTTACATTAGCACATATTGGGGCAAAAATGAAAAATCAAAATTCATGTCAGGCTTTTAACAAATGAATAGAAATTTAGTTTCAGTATCTTTCACATGTCTTCTGAATGGAATGCTAGAAATAAACATGTAGTTTTTCTTGGAATGGTAGGGTTTGAAGTACATACTGACAAATAATTGATATATTTTCCATTCATTACACCTTTACTTAGCATACATCCACAAATGTAGTAATATTTTAACAGCAGGTAAATATATTTACCTGTAGAGCCATTTAAAGAATAAGGGACTTTACTTCAGATGAATAATCATTTTTCCCAAATGAACTTACTAAGATGCCATTCACATCCTCGTATTCCTACATGCATTTATTTCATGACTTTATTATTTTTATCAGGTTTCTTAAAAATTGAGGATAACTCCGTTTCAAAGTACTGCCACATCATTGTGTTTCTTGCGGCTCTAAATCACTTTCTGAGTGTGAACAAGGTGAGTCTACTTACACGCAGTTGGACTTATCTGAAGACAACATTTTTTCAGGAGCTAAACACATCTATTTTACATATCAGATATACACATTATCATGTTACGTAGGACACAGTGATAAGTTAAAAGGGAGAACAAGACTTTAGGATAAAGCCATGATGGTTTTGAGAACATGCTTTCAATTATATTTAAAAGCTGGCATAAAGGACTTGTGTAAAAAAACTTCAGCATGTTACAAACCACAATGTAAATCTTCCATCAGAATGCTTATTTTTTAAGACAGTTCCACAAGGCACAGGGAGGGTGAGAAAACGGGAAAAGTATCATATGACCTCTTATTTTACAGTCAGCTTGTTTGTTAAGCACAGAGAGGAGATTATAATTTATACCTTTTAAAAGACAAAATTCTAGCCAAAACCGGTTTGGCTCAGTGGATAGAGCGTCGGCCTGCGGACTGAAGGGTCCCGGGTTCGATTCCGGTCAAGGGCATGTACCTGGGTTACGGGCACATCCTCAGTGGGGGATGTGCAGGAGGCAGCTGATCGATGTTTCTCTCTCATCGATATTTCTAACTCTCTATCTCTCTCTCTTCCTCTCTGTAAAAAAAATCAATAAAAATATGTTTAAAAAAAAAAAAAAGACAAAATTCTAGCCGTGCCGTTGGGGCTCAGTTGGTTGGAGTGTCATCCCGTACACCAAAAGGCTGTGGGTTTGATTCTCCTATTGGGTATTCTCCCCAGGTTGTGGGTTCCGTCTCCTAGTGGGTATGCACCATTTCTCTCTCACTTCAGTGTTTTTCTCTCTTTCTCCCTCCTTCCCTTCCTTCTCCTCTCTCTAAAATCAACGTTTGGATCTTGAAACTCTATGTGTGCCTTTTGCCAATTTTAGGCTGGCCGCACAGTCTCCAGCGGTCACAAGAGCACCCCCGTTCCATCCCCCCCGTGGTGCTGTTGCTGCTTCCTGCCAGTTCTCTACAAAAACCCAGAGTGAGGACAAGTGTCAGCTCTTACCTAAAAGCACACGCACAAGATGGGCAGGTCAGTGGAATCCTCGCGGGGCTCCTCTCCACATGGGGCTGAGACACCAGTCCTTAGAGACTTCGTGTAGAGGACAGTTGATCTTTGTCGAGGCAGGAGACTTAGTTCCGCCTTCTGTTTTGAAGACATAGGATATATTTTCTGAACTTGAATACCCAGTTCAATAGAGAGCTTGTAGTTACCCAGGAGAAGGCTGGATTCTCCTGATAAGGCCATTCCTTTCTTTCTGTGTGGCCATGGCCTACGGGCTTCCATACAGCCCACATGTCCCTGTCCCTGTGCCCCAGATTCCCTCCTCATGCAGCAAAAACAAACTTCCCTGCATTCCAAGCAAAATGGAAAGAAACGGAAGACTTCGAAAAGACTTTGAATTGCTTATTAGAAGTCTGAACTCTTTCCAGACGATCATTTCGAATTGTTTATCAACCTGAAAGGTAGTGATTGCAGATAAGAAAACTGAAAGGGGCCCTTAGAACTGCGGCTGGAGGGGCAGCTTTGAGGAGTGTGGTTTGGGTACGGCTATGCCCATTTTAGCAGCTCATTTTCTCATGTTGCCACTCACCTGGTTTCTAGGCGGCTTCTGTTTGCACTCCACATTCACCGTGCATTTCCTGTGTGCACGTCTATACGGCACTCTGGGTATACATTTTATAAAGCAGTAATCGGTCTGACTTTTCCTTAATCTTCTACTCAGCCATACAGTTTCCATATTAATTGCCTAGTGTGGACCCCTCTCCAATGACAAAATCATTTTTAGAAACACATTTCAGTTAGAAATATGGTACCATAAACCAAAGAAATCGAAAAGCTAGACATTTAAGACATGATATCAGGGCGATAATTATTTTTAGCCAGGTAGAAATTCCAGTATTTTTTAGTGGAAATTCACAGAAAATTTGCTACTAAGCCACTGCCACCTTTCAATTTTGACCAAGGAAAATACAAATCATTAACTAGTCAAAGATCATTGGGTCTTTGTTCCCAGTGACTAATTATTCCTTGATTAGAGAATCCTCTTCTATTATTGTTATTAATGGGACAGTAATTTTTTTAAATGGCATGTCTTTAAATTTACAGTATCCTCATGCTGGTGATTCTCCAACTCCTTGAAGTGAAAAGCTACCCCCAAACTGTGATGCTCTTCAGAACGCCAGAAAATATGACATCATACAAAATAAGAATTTTTTTTTCCTTGCAGAAAATCTGACTACATATGATGTATACAATTATAGCCCTGACTCATGAGTGTATGGAAACAAACAGTCTCATGCTAAGCTTTTAGGCTAATATTATTTGGTGCTGGTTATTTTTTGGGGTCTTTTGCCGGCAATTGCTAGCAGTTGTATGTTTTAAAAGTTTAAAAAAAAATCTGTGAATAAAATTTGAAATTGAAAACATATTATCCACGAACAGTACATCTTTCTTGAGAAATGGGAAAAGACTGCTGGTATTTTGCCAGGAGGAAAGCTTCGTCACCGTTGGGATGCCAGGGTCCGGCAGTGGCTTTCTGGAGAATGACTCACCTGGATGGTTGTTAGAACGTGGAAAAGAAACAGATGTGCGTCCAGCAGAGGTGACAGCTCTGCAAGGCTTCTGATTGTATCTTGGTCCTTGGTTTTTGTCACAAAAATTATTTTGAAGACATATATGTTTTTGCAGTGAGGGAAATCAGTAATTCCTTTTTCTATCGTGTTCGTATCTTCTTTATTATTTTAATTTGTGTTTGTTTTTGGGGGGGTTTTATTCTGATCCCTCACATTGAAGAATGAAAAAATCACATTTTCAAAAGTTGAGAAATAAAGTATAAAGTAAAATGCACAGCAATGTGCCTCAGGTACGTATTAGGAAAAATTGCCTATTATTATTAATTACTTTCCATTCAACTATATATTCTTCTATGTATTTATTTTCCATCTGTTCTTGTGTAATTGTTCTTTTTCCAGTATCGTCCCAGTAATCCACTCCAGCCCAGCTCAACTGTGACCAGTTATTGCAAACTAGAGTCATTAAAAAAATTACAGTGTAGAACATTTGATATAATTCCCTGACATTGGGTCCTTGTTCCACTACTCCATAACCAATGATCAATTTTTACCATTTTAAATGGGGGAAGATGAATGTTTTAGTAAAACTGAATTTAAAAACCCTGATGTTTTCAATGAATGGCCGAGTTCAGTTTCTAGCTTTCACCTTTAACTCAGGAAATATTGAGTCCATTGAGGGAGTAGTTTAGGCTTCAAACAAAATGCAAAAAGTCCACAGTGCCTATTTGCAGAAGTTCTATTGAAAGCAGTAGCTGGGCTATTGCCAGTTGTAATGAGCCCTGATCAAAAAGAATTCAAGAAAGTTTAAAAAATGAGCTTTACTTTAAAAGACAATAAAAGTAGGATAGATGGAGGCTGCAGGATGAAGGAGGAAATGGTCACAAAAAGAAAATGTTTCACCCTTTATGGCTTTTAATGCATTGCCTTACCTTATTCATCATGACATCAGCATTTGAAAGTGAAACCTATCATTCATATTTTTGCCATATTTTCCTTTTTAATTTTACTAGGAACCTCTGCAGTTCCACATTGTGAGCATTTATAATCAGGAAAAAATCCAATATGTAATTTTAAGTGAAAATGGAATGAAATAAAAGAGTGAACTCTAATATGTATCATGGTTGAACACAGATTTACTTCTCACATGCTTTCATCCTACCTTTTTTGACGGGTTCACTTTATCTTTTTCACAACGTCTTTCGACTTTCTGAACACTGTCCATCAAGCCCGCCTTTCAGTTCATCCTGCGACAAACTAAAAAAGCTCAATTAACCTCAGCTGTTTTGAGAAAAGGACGTTCATAGCCTTTAAATTTTATACGTAGAGAGAGAAAAGTAAACAAAACAAACTATGCATTAACAGAATTCTAGTTTGTGCATCATTATGATAAAGAAAAACAATGGGTTTTCTATGTCTTTGTCTTCTTCCAAGAGAATTTCCTTCTCCGTAATTGAGAATGCTGCATATGTTTTGAATCCAGAGACTGCTAGTAGTCACTGGGGCATCTTTACCATCCTGAGTAACCATACGCATGGAGCTCATTTCCATAATGTACAACTTGAGAGATGCTTTTGAAAAATAATGGCAATGACTGATTAAGTATTTGTTCTTTTGTGGGCATGGAGCGATTTGTTTTAGTTGTTTAGGTTGTTTCCACTTCTAAGATCTTAAATTTTACCATTAGCCAAAGTATCAAGAAAGTTGAAAAGCAAACAAGTTCTACAAAAAGTTGGTATCTTTAAAAAAGTGGGGGTGGGCGGGGAGAAGAAATTAAATGATTACCCACAGAAGAGACTCTTAACAGAGATGATGCCTCATTTATGTTGATGTAAATCTACTCTAAATAAAATAACAATTTAGAAGATTCTGTGCTGAGAAGGCATCATATGTCATTCAGATTACAACTTTGTCTTCATGACTGTAGTTTACAGCTGCATTTACAACCAAATAAAGCAGATGGTGCCTCCGTTTATTATCAGATGCAATTAACAAAATAAGTTTAAAATGTATTATTTAAATGTTAATGAAAAAGCAGCCCCACTTAATAGATAGAGAATGGCCCATGTAGGAAGGCAGGGTTTATTTAAGTGGTCACAAAGTTAGGAACAGCTTGCTGGACTTTAATGCAGTAACTTTCCAGATATTACTTTGAATCCATGAACATGAATCTTGATCTGAGCAGAACATACTTATCTGAGTTTTGCATTAGAGTTCATAGTCCATTGGACTAAGCTAACATACAATGTTACACTGTTTACATACATAACTCAAAGCATGAGAAATTTTATGTAGTCTTTACAAGCTGGCTGAGTGGCACTTAGCAAATAATTTAGTAGTAATTTCCCACTGTCTCTACAGAAAATGATAATATTTCATCTTTTCCTGTGAAATCTTTGTCAATTTAGGTATTTGTTGGAGATACTACATCATTGATAAGACCTTGGGTGAATGGAAAACTTGCATGTTCAGGTGCATATAATGCTTCCACTCATTTTTTAAATCATCGTTAGTATTTTCCCTTCAGCTTTATAAAATCTGCATCTACAGCATGTTTTAATAATATAGCTCCTTCTGAAATACTTCATTATCAGCATATGTGACATCCTAACACACATTAATCATCCACAGTGGCAATATTTGTCAACCTGAAATATGGATTTTATTTCTGCCTTAAGAAATAGGTTAACTAGTGTGAGAATATTAGAACATGGGAACCACTTTCTGGGAAGCAGTGCAGATGGATGAAGCCAATATGTTTTTGATATTTGTTTTGGGGGCTTTCTTTAAAATGTGGTTTGCCAAAGAGCTCTGAGGATAGGTGGCATACACTTACTTTATTTAACATGTAAAATGAAAACCAGTAACACAAATGATAGGAAGAAGATGCTTAAAAAACAATTTTTTACTACTATCAATAGCTTAATGTTTAAGCCTTAAAATGAGAGTATAAATGAATCGATAAAACCTGCCAAGTCCTAATCATTTCAGACAACAAACGCCACACTGAATTGATTCTATAATTATCCAATAAATGTGCAAGAGGGGAATAATCAATTGATAGTATTTTAATGTTTTAATCAGTGAAAAATGTTCACCACTTATTGCTTTGCTTTGTAACTTAAAAATGACCCAAATCAGCGGGGGAAACTCTTTAAAGGAAAATGCTAAAAATATTCCTTAAAAACACAGGGCGAAAGCTGACATTTCAGATTTAAAAGAAAGTTACATTTGGCAAGAGCCTGACTCTCATGATGTGTTAGTTATGTTTAACGCTGGTATTTTTTTTTTTTTAACAAATGACTAAACCTGAACCCTGCATTTCGTGGGCCAAGACATCATCTTTTATGACACATTTCTACACAAACATACTCCCACCAAGGTCATCACTCACCTTCTTAAACACCAGGGGAGCACAAGCCAACATTTTAATTTACGGAGCAAATTTATACACAGGGCTACAAGATACGGAGCTCCTATTGAGGGCTGCCACTAACAACAGGAACATATGGAGCAGCTCACGGCGGCTGGGAAAGTCTTTTCTATTTTGTCCATGCATTTCCACTCACGTTCTTACACCCTCTTAACCTCCTTTCTCTCTGTAATGGTTGTAACTAGGGCCGGCACCCTGCTTGAAAGAGCCCAAGGAGTTGTGATTCAAAATAGAAAGTGCTGGAATAGTGGGTCCTTGTATCTGAAGCAAAAGGGGGAAATGTGCACAAGAAATATGAGCAAATAAATGGGTTTTAATTGGTATATTCTACCAAGAGTCTATTCTGGGCTGCATCCAAATGTATGACCCTATGAAGTGAGGAAAAAGGCAACATTTACTGCTACTAGTTTTTAAAGTTCCACAACTTAAAAATATTGGAACTTTTTGCTACATGTAGTTTTTCACATTTAATGTTCATCTGAAAATTTCTTTCACCAGAAATATTTTTTATTTACCTTTCTTTCTTTCTTTCTTTCTTTCTTTCTTTCTTTCTTTCTTTCTTTCTTTCTTTCTTTCTTTCTTTCTTTCTTTCTTCCTTCCTTCCTTCCTTCCTTCCTTCCTTCCTTCCTTCCTTCCTTCCTTTCTTTCTTTCTTTCTTTCTTTCTTTCTTTCTTTCTTTCTTTCTTTCTTTCTTTCTTTCTTTCTTTCTTTCTTTCTTTCTTTCTTTCTCCTTCCTTCCTTCCTTCCTTCCTTCCTTCCTTCCTTCCTTCCTTCCTTCCTTCCTTCCTTCCTTCCTTCTTTTCTTTCCTCTTCCCTTCCTTCCCCCCCCACTTACTTTATTTTTTTCAACACCATTTTTATCCCTCCACACCCTCTTCCACCTCCACCCACCTCCCTTCTCCCAACAATCACCATATTGCTATCCGTGTCAATGAATCCTTTCTCTTCTCTCTCTCTCTCTCTCTCTCTCTCTCTCTCTCTCTCTCTTTCTCAATCTCTCCATCCTCCTCAGCCACTTCCTCCCCTCTGACAGCTTAGATCTCTAAGAACCACATTTTCTTTAGTAAAACAAGGAAGGCCAAGTTCAGAGATAACCAAAATAGGTCATGAAGAAAACAGGGCAGAGGCAAAGAATAAAAGGTTTGTAGAGGAATGAAGAAGAAGAAACATGTTAGAAAATCAATCATTCACAAACCAAATGACCACTCATCTTTTCCACTTTCATTTCTCTTCTATCCATCTTGCTACCCAAAATAAAGGTGGTACATATTTATGATTGAATAATTCAAAACCGTATCACAATCTCCTCACAGGACATACATTCTCCCACCCTCAGCAAGTTCTGTTTCATAAAGATAGATAGTGACACTATTCTAATGTTGCCTTGATAGAGTAAGAAAATTTTTTTTAAATGATGCTTGAGATCGAGGTGTGAGTATGAGCATGTGCACATGTACACACATGTATGTGTTGTCTTTGTTCTCAAGGGTCTGGCTCCTGTGCTCTGTACTAATGTCCCTTACATGAATAGTCTTCTCTTGTTGTTCTGAGTTTCTAATGATTTAATACTTCATCAGATACTTATTGAATAAATGGGTAGACAATTTGTTTTATAAGTAACATAATTTCAATAGAAACACCATCATTTTGAAGTGGTTCGTCACTTCTTCCTCCTTTCTTCCTGTAATTTTGGTTCCTACGTAGAATGAGAAAAAGAAAGTGATGCATTTTCTTGAAAGAGAATAGCTGGCTCATATTTATCTATTCATTATTCAACACGATGCACTGAGTTTCTGTAAGGAACTGGGCATGGTTCTAGCCATTGGCCTGTGAAAACCACTTTTATAAGTGCCTCTATTAAAATGCTGCTCTTTGGTTTGTAGGTTCTCCTAATAGTCTGATATGTGTGTTAACTTGTTCTCAAATTTTATGTGCTTCCTTCTTGTTTCTGGTCTCGCTCTCTCTCTCTCTCTCTCTCTCTCTCTCTCTTTCTGTTTTTTAATAATAGAATTTTCTAAACTATAGTCTGTTGAGCACCAGTATCTTGTGAGATGTTAGTGGGTAATCATTAAAAATCCTGTAGTTAAATACATTTTGGCATGGTTATGTACTCTATAATTTCCTAGGAGATATATAGCAATATTGAAATATTCAAAGTTCTGAGAAGTTATGCAGCCAAGCAACCAGTTTACCTTTGTCTAATCTAGTATTCTCACACATTTTTGAGGTTTGATTGCAGACTGATTTTCAGAACACCTATGATTATGTTATGGTTAACAAGTGCCAGTGGGTTTACAGAAGCATAACATGAAGCATACAGTTATAATCAGAAGATGTAGCTCGCTAGAAAGTAGGTAGATAGATGGATGACATGCAGTAAGTTGAGTGAGGCATTATTACCACTAATTCAGTCTTAAAAGCCAGATTTAAAAGTGAGCCAATGCATGTCAAAGACAAAATCATATAAAATTATTTTTTGAGCCAGTATTACACCTAATTGGCAGGAAATTTATCTTTGATGCTGTTCCCCCCCCCCCCCCCCATTTTTAAGAGAGGGAAAACTTACCCAATTTATGGGGTTCCTTGGAAGATTAAATGGGAAATGTTGTTTTAACATCCAATGCAGTGCTTATTTCATTGGAACAATTCAGCAAAAGGTCATTTTCTTTCTCTCCTTCTCTCTGGCCTAGCTTCCTGGCTTCTTATAGGAAACATAAATATCTATGGCACTGGCTTTTCCCCTATAAGGAAAACTTGGTGAGACAAGAGATCAAAATATAAAAAATTAAATTACAATAAAAGAAATTTATTTTAATAAACATTTACATTGTTCTCCTTATGTGTTAGGCAATATTTTAAGTACTTTAGAAAAAATTAACTCATTTAACTCTTGCAACGACCCTATGCAAAAGCGCACTATTATTATTCCCATTTTACAGATGAGGAAATTGATGAGTTCCATTTGTATGCGACAGTTCAAGAGATGCTGCTAGGAAATTGTTATTGCAGAAAACACAGCATGGCTTTAAGAAAGCAAGCAAGCAGCGAGCATGGTAGCACATACATACTGATTAGAATTTAAATATGGGTATCAAGCTATAAAGAAGCTAGGATGTTAAATATGTCTATAGAGAAGAGGAATGGAGGATAGTAGGTGGCATACGCATATTTGTGTGTGTGTGTGTGTGTGTGTGTGTGTGTGTGAACATCCTTCAATATGTAAAGCACATGGTAAGTACTTCATATAGACTAGACTCGCAGGGGTGGGCAAACTCTTTGACTCGAGGGCCACAATGGGTTCTTAAACTGGACCGGAGGGCCGGAACAACAGCATGGATGGAGTGTTTGTGTGAACTAATATAAATTCAAAGTAAACATCATTACATAAAAGGGTACAGTCTTTTTTTTCAATAGTTTTATTCATTTCAAACAGGCCGTAGTTTGCCCACGGCTGGACTAGAGCATTTAATATTATTCCATTATCTGCATATCTTGGTTTTCCAAGGGATGATATCTTGGAAATTTGGGGAAGATTTATTAGTGCGAAGCCTCTTCCCCTCTTCCATTTGAATCTTTGTTATTTCTCTCTCCAGAATTTCCTCTAACTCCCAAAGGATCATTCTTTTATTGATGAAGACTCTGTAATGGTTAATTGTCCATAATCACACAGCAAGGAAGGGGCAGAGTCAGGATTTTGTACCCAGATCATTAAAAAGCAAACCAAGCAAGTCCCTCTCCTCCATTACATTTGATGTCTTCCTTTGGGGACTCCCTCTACCCAGTACTTATTCTAGCATGCTTCCTACCATGGAAGCAATAGGACTACAGAATGGTGGAGAACTGTCAACTGAAAGGCCATTAGAGATACAGTCTCTGTCATCCTCCTTAATGGGGAAGGACAGAGAAGCTGAGAGGGAAAATCTTGCAAGGACTAGAAGCCATTTCCAGCTTCAGGGCAATTAGTTCTGCATTGCTGTGAGCTTTGGATTAATTTATATTAAAGTAAAAATCGTAAAATGTTCCGATTACATAACACAAACCTCATAGCATGTTTACTACATAAATTTGTATATACTTTTAAAAGCCAGAAAAGGCATTACGTAACTTAAAATCCTAGCCCTCGTTTTCTGTAATTTGTCTCTAGGGTACAGACCAGGTTCCTTTTTGCAGAATTCCGAATGTTCTGATGACTCAACAAGTGGAACTGTTTTGATCTATCTGGACAGTAAGCTGTGGGACCAGCTTGAACCATGTTGGAAAGTAGACAGATAGCATGAAGGTTGCAATAATGTGCAAAATAAAATTTCTATAACTAGGTAATCTCTTAATAGACCGTCGTATATTAGGCCTGTCAACTGTTTCCACTCATATGGCATGACAGATTTTCTTTCTGCCTTTTCTCTGTTTCTCAATTTAAACATCATTTAAATGAAAATGAGTTTTAAATTTACTGAAAGACCCAGAAAACCTAGATGAATACAATAGTAAAATGTGTTTTGTAAGGAAAATGTGAGGTTGAAGCTTTGTGTTCCTGACTTTAACTTAGTGATGTATAAGAGTGGCAAATATAGAATTTACTCACTCTAGTCTCTAGTCTTTAGGACTAAAGACTCCTTGTTTCTGATTGTAATTCTACTCTGTGGTTCAGTAAGAGTTAGTTGCTTGGCTGGGACTTTACTATCATGAATAACTTTTCTCCCCAGTAGGGTACTAATTGTTACAAAGACATGTGAGAATAAATGCAGGTTTACTTTTCAAATATTTCCTTTAAGTGTTCTATATATATATATAGGTTTATTCCTTTGGTTATGACAACTTTACCTAGATCCAGCACTCCAAGTAGAAAGATCAAAGAACTCCGGATTCAAGTCCTCACTGCGGTTATGATCAGCTGTGTTGCCTTGATAGGTTACTTACCCTCTTGGGACTCAATGTTATTGCTGAATTGGTCTTCCACAAATAAAATGATCTATCTGAAAGTAGAGAAAAGAGAAATAATGTAAGCAAAACTCAACCATGCCAAGATTTGAACAAGGTACTTCACAGAGGATATTATTCAAATGGACAGTAGCCTTGTGAAGGGCTATAGAGCCCCATTAATCATCAGAAAAACCACACAGTGTACATACCATTCTATACCGATTAAAATGGCTAAAATGAAAAAAGATAGCTTCAAATATTTGTGAGGCTGTGGAGCAACTGGAGCTCTCATGACCTGCTGGTGGGAGTGTCATTTGGCACAATCACTTCGAAAACTACTCAGCATTTTCTATGAAAGTTGAAGATGTGCATCCCTTATGACCCAGAAATTCCACTTCTAGGTACACCTGCGACAGAAATGCATAAAAAAGCGCACCAAACGACAAGCATGATTCTATTCAGAACAGCATTATTTGTAGTGCTGTCCATCAGCCGTAGAATGGATAAATACACTGTGATTCACACAATTGAATACTATATAACTATGAAAAAGAATAAGGATCTGATATGTGCAACGACCCACATTACTCTCACAAAGGTAGTTTTGAGCAAAAGAAGATAGAAATAAAAGAGTATCTATTTCATGAGTCCATTTATATATGTTTCCAAAACAGGCAATTTAAGGTGTTTGAAGAGGATGGTGTAGTGACTTGGAGGGGCCACGAAGCAGGTCTTCTAAGATGCAGGTAATGATCTATTTCTTGATTTGGGTGTGATAACTTGGGAGTATTTATTTTGTAAAAATTTCATGAGCTGCACATGTACGATTTGTGCACTTTGTGTCTGTATGTAGGACTCCCCTAAAATAATTTAATTTAAAAAAACCCTACCAACATTGCCTAAACCACATGGCCCTTCAAACTCGGCCAGGCAGATTCGCTAATGATGACTCAGTGCACAGTGGTCAGTAGATACCAACATAGGTTCCATTGCCCACATCGTTTCTCAGTCAGAGAGTACTTTTTCTATTGCTTGCTTAAATGCTCATTTGTGTGTGTGTGTGGTGCTATTAACTCCATGTATAATAAACCCCTTAAGGCAATATCCCTAGGATCTTTATTTTTTTCTTCTTTCAGTAATTACCTCTTGTAAGATTGGCTAGTCCTTATCAAAAGTAATTCAGCGACTCTTCTGTGACAGCTATTACTGGCACCCAGAAAGAGCTGAGATGTTTTGGAAGCAAAGCTTGCCCCACTGTTTGATTTACAGACTCCGTTTTTGGAAAGCAGTTTGTTTTATTCTTTATATCATTCTATTATTTATATATGGCTTCAGAACAAGTGAAGCATATAGTCTGGTTATTGTCAGGATGTGGAAGAAGCCAAAACAGTGTGGAAATGTAACTTTGTAAATTCTTTCATGTGACAGTTGTAAGCATGATTTTTCAGAGTGTGTATACAGTGTGCTTGGATATCCTGTCTCAAGGAAGAGGTGCTGTCACCTTCTAAAAGGAAGAAGAAATAGAATCAGCTCTGGAAGAATGCCAAAGTATGTTAGGGCCACCTCTTGGTAGTGCCAGTTTATTCAGTTTACAATCTCCTGTGATTCTTAAGACAACATGTCAGAGAAGCTGACCCTGGTGTTCTGAAAGATAATTCTGCTTAGAGAAAAATCTTGATTTTTGCCCCCCCTCTTTGATTATTGGTTGCATCTTCGTGGCTGAGTAAAAACAGGGGTTTTAGCCCTGGCTGGTGTTGCTCAGTAGTTGGAGCATCACTTGGTGCACCAAAGGGTTGTGGGTTTGATTCCTATTCAAGGGATTTGCAGGTTCAATCTCAGGCCCTAGCATTTGCTGGAGGCAACCAATAGCCAATAGATGTGTCTTTCTCACATCAATGTTTCTCTCTCTCTCTCTCTCTCTCTCTCTCTCTCTCTCTCTCTCTCTCTCTGTCTCTCTCTCTCTGTCTCTCCTCCTTCCCTTCCACCCTTCTGCTCTCTCTAAAAAATCAGTGGAAAAATATCCTCAGGTGAAGATTAATTTAAAAAAAAATAGGGGTTTTACAGGTTGATATGCCAATGTGGCAGCCATGCAATCAACTGCAAAATACCACAAGTTCGAGAACATCACTGGTGATTGACATTCTTAATAGACTCACTACACTAATAAAATTCTGATTCATCAAATTTGTGCTTTGTGAACTATTTATAGGTAGATAATAATACTTAATTTTATTACTGATCCTTGTCATATTCTTAACAATGATCTTTCCAAAAACATTTTTTTAAACCAAAGCAGTCTTCTGCAACACAAAACTACAGAAATTTTAAATCAGAAAATTATGTTGCACATTTATTTAGACTTAAAATCCCCTGTACAAGCTTAAAAAGACTCAGATTGCGAGAATTTGAAAACAAAACTACCTAGCCGAAATGCCATCTTGTGTTATTCTCTTATGCCAGATGGACCACAACTATGGGCTTACTGTAAATATTCCGTTTCCTTGCAAAAATCATTTCATCGTCAATGTTCCCAACAGATGCAATGCGTTTCCATTTCTTTGTGAATTCTAAATAATGAGCACAGGTAAACCTTTGAGGTTCAGCTTGGCTTGAACCAGGATCCACATGATTAAATGCTTATTCAAAACTCTTTCATCTAAAAGTCTTACAAGAAGGCTTGTTTTTGTTTTACTGCCTTCCTTAAAGTGTTTCAGTCTTTCCAGTTTGACTTCCATCTCATACCAAAAGGTGAAAAGACATTGGAAATGATTGCTCTCCCAGTGAATTTCAAAAGAAGTTCTGGGTTTAATTTTGAATAAACATTTGGCTTTGTTTTCAATTTTCTAAACCTGGATGGCTCAGTCTTTTGAGGTCTCCTTATAAGAGATATATTTTTATCATTCTGATGGTAACTACCTTTGCAAAATGAATGGGAGAATTGAGTCAATTATTCACATAGTTCAAGCTAGAAGGTCATTTTGTTTTAATTATATAAGTATTTCATGAAACTGAGGATTTCGGGAGGACCTGTCTTTTGATAATTGCTCTAATTCTTCCCTTGGCATGGACGTAATTTGTGTTGCTGATCAAATTGTTAAATATATTTTTAATTTTAATTTCTCTCATCTGGGCTAAAAATACAATATAGGGAAAGCTTGGAAAACCTTGAGTAAAAAACTATGCTCCTATTTTTTTCAACTTTTTAAAAAATGTTTTTATTGATTTTAGAGGGAGAGAGAGAAACATTGATCGGTTGCCTTCCATACACACCTAGACTGGGATTGAACCATAACCTGGGCATGTGCCCTGAATGGGAATCGAACCAACAACCTTTTGGTGCACAGGACGACACTCAACCGAGCAACAACAGCCAGGGCAGGAGGCTCAATTTTTGAATAAATTAAATGCTTCTGATTCTATTGAAATGCATACATGTATTTCTTCTATTCTTTAAAAATTTTTCAATTGATCTTTAGAGAGAGAGGAAGGGAGAGGGATAGAGAGAGACATCTTTTTAAAATATATTTTTATTGATTTCAGCAAGAAAGGGAGAGGCAGAGAGGGATTGAAACATCAATGATAAGAGAGGATCATTGATTGGCTGCCTCCTGAACACACGCCACTGGGATAGAGCCCTGAACCCGGGCATGTGCCCTGACCAGGAATCAAACTAGTGACCTCTTGGTTCATGGATCGACAATCAAGCACTGAGCCACACCAGCTGGGCTATTTCTTCTATGTTTTAGAAAATAAAAAATAAAAACCTTAAAAGTTTACAAGTGATATGAAGCACCTACAATGTGGTGGCGCAATGCTAGGTGCTAAGCACACAAAGGCGTAGGGAGAACCTTGTTTCCTCATGGGCTGGTGGCTTCAGGTTCGCAGTCACTGGTGGACTTTTTGGTGCTGCTTTAAGTGACCAGATCATGAAAAACGCCTGTCGCACAGAGCACACAGGTAGGGTCGCTCCCCACTGTGTCTTTTGTTGTGTCTCTTGAGCTCATCTGAACGGGCGAATTCCCATGTGCATCCCTTCACATTGCATTTGTAGGGCCTCTCTCCTGTGTGTTTGCGATTATGGATTTGGAGAGAGGAATACTTTGAATATGATTTCTTACAGCCCTGGTATGTGCAAATGTAGGGCTTTAAAATGTCAAGATTCTTCTTGAACTGACATCTCTGGGTTTTGAGTTTTGACTTCTGCTCTTCTAGGGATTGTCCTTGGGTCAAATGGGAACTTGAACAGTACAGGAATCCTGGGTATGGCAATGATGGCGGCTGACATGGCATCATATGGCTTTCATAGAGAGTGTGGTCATCAGTGAAGGCTCTCATCTGGTCCCCCTTAAGAATCCCCATCTGACCCCCACAGAGAGTCTTGTCACTGTTGTATGTTGTCACCTGGCCTCCAGGGAAGGTATGGCTCCCAATGAAGGTCACTGGATACCCCCTTTAAGAGCTGTCATCTGGCCTCCATAAAGGGTCTGGTCCCCACCAAAGGTCATCTGGCCCCCATAATGGGTCTGGTCCCCAACGAAGGTCATCTGGCCCCCATAATGGGTCTGGTCCCCAACGAAGGTCATCTGGCCTCCATAACAGGTCTGGTCCCCACCAAACATCATCTGGCCTCCATAGACAGTCTGTTCATCACAGAGGGTCTTCACCTTGATGAATACATTTCATCAATTCTTTCCTTTAAAAGACAAAATATGATACACTTTGTTTAATTTCTCGTTTCTTTTAAATATATTTTTATTGATTTCAGAGAGAGGAGGGAAAGGAAGAGATAGAAACATCAATGATGAGAGAGAATCATTGATTGGCTGCCTCCTGCACAACCCCTGTGGGGGATCAAACCCACAATCTGGGCATGTGCCCTGACCAAGAATCAAACCATGATCTCCTGGTTCATGGGTCGATGCGCAACCACTGAGCAACGCTGGCCAGGCATGTTTAATTTTTTCAAATCAACTCTAACATGCTCTTACATTGGAGGGACATTTTTTTTCTTATTCTGATTATTTCATTGGGTTTCTTTTCTTTTTTGGCTTCATAAATATATTTTATTCATTGGGTTTCTTTTAAATATATTGATGGTCAATTATTTCCCTGCCATAGTAAATATGAAGTTTTCTAGTTTCAGGAGCTCTAAGTAATCTTTGTTAGTATTTCAGTTATTCATAATATCCCCCATTCAATGTTCAGACACTAATATTTCAGGACAATGACTTTAATTTTGTATCACTTTGGCAATGAAAATATACAACATGATAGAAATTCATTCATAAAAAAAATTATAAGATGCCAATAAAAGTTGATTTCAAGGACAAATAACTAAAACAAATGTTTTGATTAAGAATCGGAAAGAGGGATGAAGAAATAAATGTTTGTATCCCATAGCGTGTCAAATAAAATTCTTACTTCAGTCCTGTGAAGTTCTAAACAGCCCAGTCATAAAGTGCTAGGATGTGTTTCCTCAGTGTTGAAACGTAGATATTTTACCCTAATGGAAAAAATTCCACTGGTGATATGAATTCTTGAACTTAAGGATAAACGGTAAGCTATAAAACCTCTAAAGATGATGAGCCAGTTAGGCATTTAGACTAAATAAACACTTTGAGGATGGTTCGTGGAATGCAGCAATCAAAAGATTTCCATTGCTTCACTTGGGAGTTGGATGTCTTTTCAGTAATTCTAAAGACAGCCACTCATACCCATCACATAAATCAACCTCAACAGTAAATTCCTCCTCTCTTCCAATTATGGTTGTTAAGAGTTATCTGTTACTTTGGAGTCATGTTTATTTTTGTTCAAATAAACAAGGAGAACTGTACTTGGTATCTTTTCATGGTGTTATGCCAATTAGTGATAATGGGATAATAATATCACTGTAATGAATCACAATATTTATTTTTTAGCTTTTACACTATGACCTCACAGATCTGCATGCTATTTATGATGAGATGATAATGTAATATTTATCATTTATTGAGCATTTACTATATACGAAGTACTATGCTTAGAACTTTATATATATTTCCTCATTTAATTCTCACAGCAATCTTATAGATTGGTACTTTTATTTCATTTAATAATTAATTTTATTTTATCCTCACCCGAGGATATTTTTCCATTGATTTTTAGGGAAAGTGGAAGAGAGAGGGAAAGACAAAGAGAAACATCGATGTGAGAGAAATACATGGATTGGTTGCCTCCTGCATGAGCCCTGACCAGGGCCCAGGCCAGGGAGGAGCCGGCAACCAAGGTACATGCCCTTGACTGGAATCGAACCTGGGACCCTTTGGTCCACAGGTTGATGCTCTATCCATTGAGCTACACCAGCTAGGGGGGTACTTTTATATATCAGAATTTAAGTAATATTTCAATGGTACACCATATGACAGTGGCCAATCCAAGATTTGAACTTGGGTGGTGCATTTGATTCTTTCACCTATGCTCTTAATCACCACGTTATACTGCCTCATAACTGTACCATTCTTGGCTGATTGAGAATCCAAGAATTAAATAGAAAGGTTTAGAAATTTTATCAATGGGGCTAAAGGCCTGGGGAGAAAAATGAGAGAGAAGACAGAAGGGAAAATGAGAAGTAGTTTCCAGATTTCCTGAGCTATGCTAGTGACTTCCATTCATCCATTCCTGAGTTATACTAGAATGGTCTTGATGCAGGAGTCCTTTTGGACTTCCCCTAAACCATGTATGAAATATGCCAGCACTCTGAATATAGACTGGGGCAGAAGTCTCCTCCTGCCTTGGAAGGAGTGAAGGTGGCATAGCTATGACTAAATGTTTCCATTCTTGGATCTCTCCATATTTATGAGATGTGGTCGGTGGAGGTTAGGGTTCCAACAGCATTTACTCTTGGAGAGAGCCTGTATGACACCCCCCTTTACTGGCAATTGGCACTCTTTCTAATGTAAATAGAAGAAAAGAGGTGCTCACCCATCTGAGGACTTTAGTTTTTCCTATTCTGGAGGTCTTCATTTCTTTCAGTCTTTCATTTATAGAACTCCTTGCTTTGACGGAAAACAATAGCAAAAGCCTCCACTAGTGACTGTATAATCTCCAGTATGATTATGTAATTAGAGAATGTTCATGCTATGGTATATTTTATTGACTTTCTAGCAGTTTATTATTGTTGCTCATCTATGATGAGTCCCCTTATCCACAGTTTCGTTTTCCATGGTTTCAGTAACCCATAGTCAACTGTGGTCCGAAAATATTACATTTAAAGTTCCATAAATAAACAATTCATAAGTTTTAAATTGCAAGCTGTTATGAGTAGCATGATGAAATCTTCATCTCAATCAGTGCTGTCCAGGACATGATTCATCCTTTTGTCCAGCGTATCCACACAGTATATGCTCCCTGCCCATTAGTCACTTACTAGCCACCTCAGGTATCAGATTGACTGTCATGGCATCATAATGCTTGTGATCAGGTAACCCTTATTTTAGCTAATTATACCCCAAAACACAAGAGTGATGCTGGCATTTTGGATATGCCAAAGAGAAGCCATAAAGCCTTCCATTAAATGAATAATTAGGCATAAACATAGCATATAAGCATAGCATATAAATATATATGGTTCGCCGAGACCGGTTTGGCTCAGTGGATAGAGCGTCGGCCTGCGGACTGAAAGGTCCCAGGTTCGATTCCGGTCAGGGGCATGTACCTGGGTTTCGGGCACATCCCCAGTGGGGAGTGTGCAGGAGGCAGCTGATCGATGTTTCTCTCTCATCGATGTTTCTAACTCTCTATCTCTCTCCCTTTCTCTCTGTAAAAAATCAATAAAAATATATTATATATATATATATATATATATATATATATATATATATATATATATATATATATATATGATTCAGTACTGGGAATATACCCACAGTTTCAGGCATCCACTAGGGGTTTAGAATTTATTCCCTAACATAAGGGGAGACTAGTTTAAATTATAATTTAAAAATTAATTTAGTGCCCTACCCGGTTTGGCTCAGTGGATAGAGCATCAGTCTGCGGACTGAAGGGTTCCAGGTTCGATTCCGGTCAAGGGCATGTACCTTGGTTGTGGGCACATACCCAGTAGGAGGTGTGCAGGAAGCAGCTGATAGATGTTTCTCTCTAATCCAGGGGTAGGCAATCTTTTTGTGAGTGCGTGCCAAAACCAGCAAAACCTCTGACTGAAAATTCTTCTGCGTGCCAACCCTAATTTTTTGAGAACATGTTACACCTACTTGATATTTTGTAAGGTGTAGGTATGTGAAGAACCTTGAAGAAATAATAAAATTCATTTGAGCGACAAAAACACAGTATATGATGATGAAAAATACATTTATTTTTTAATGTATACACGTACACTGATAGTCCGACAGAAAACTTTGACTCTGTTTGATATTATCAGTGGGACTTTTGCTGCTGCATCACTGATGACAGAGATTTTACATCAGGTTTATATTTCGTGACCTTCAGAGATATGCACGAGCTACTACTTTCATCCGTCAGGCTACTCCTATTATGAGACTTAACAAAATTCATCACTGAGAACAAAGATTCACAGCGTATGTGGAGGAAACCAAAACACTGGTCGGATCTAGGAAGGCAGGGAGAGTTAAGGCAGAGGCATAGAAATTGCTCTTCCCCTCTCTCATCAATCCATGTCTGTAGTCTTTAAGATAACTTGTTATGTAAAATTATTTATTTATCTAAGATGCAACTACACTGAATTTATCTGAAAATAAAAAAGTCAATATTAAGAAAAAAGTTGTAAATGGAAGATTATAAGAGAGGGTTTCATGTTCCAGCAAAAGTTACTGGTGTGCCATGTTTGGCACGCATGCCAGGGGTTGCCCACCCCTGCTCTAATTGATGTTTCTAACTCTCTGTCCTTCTCTTCCTCTCTGTAAAAAAATAAATAAAATATATACTAAAAATTAATTTAGTAGAGAGATCTTTTGTTAAGATTCTGTAGAATCATAAAACATCTTCTGGTTATGTCTTAAGAAATCAAATTTTAATCTACATTTATTCTTTCCCTTTTTATATTTCTAACAAAAGTGTGAAATATTTAAAAAGATGTTGCTAGAAATGCTAGAATTATAGGATCCAAAAATATTTATTGACTTTCATATATGCTATAGCAACATAATTTAGAAAAAAGGTCTCTGTTCAATTCAGTAATCAGATGGAGGTAGTGACTCATAATAGATGATCAACAATCATAAACTACTCAAAAATCAATAAAATATTACATAGCACGAACATTCTCTAATTACATAATCATTTATAGTGTTGATCTTGTTTTGAACCAAATTTAGCTAAGCAAGGACTTTGTATTAATTGACTATAATTCAATGTAGCAGAAGTTGTATGTACTTAATATATACATTATTTATTTTTTCGTTCTTACCAAGGATATTTTTTACATTGATTTTTATAGTGGAAGGGAGGGAGGAAGGAAAGAGAAAGAAACAACATTGATGTGTGAGAGACATTCATTGGTTGCCCCCAGTACGTGCCCCAACCAGGGTGGGGTATTGAACCTGCAACCCAGGTATGTGATAGGGAATCGAACCTGCGACATTTTAGTGGTGGGCCAATGCTCTAACCACTGAGAACACCAGCCAGGGCAATATATACAATTTTGAAGTGGCAATTGTTGGATTGACTCTAGATGTTGTAGTTTAATATTCTTTTGTATAAAACTGGAGATATTGATTGGGGCGAAAGTTAGGGACCTGGATCATTATATTTTTTGGGGAGGGGGAATGAATTTTTTATTGATTTCAGAGAAGAAGAGGAGACTGAGAGATAGAAACATCAATGATGAGGGAAAACCTTGATCGGCTGCCTCCTGCACACCCCCCACTGGGGATTAAGCCTGAAACCCAGCATGTTCCCTGACCAGGAATCAAGCTGTGAACTCCTGGTTCATAGGTCGACGCTCAACCACTGAGCAACACTGGCCTCTCGGTGGGTCATTATCTTTTCTTTAATTGGGTAATAAATCATCTTTTCTTTAATTGGGTAATAAAATGCCTTTGTAATTGTTCTGGATTCAGCAGGACCACCAGGGGATAAGGAGGCTGGGATTGCCAATGTCACAGGATCAAAACAAAGGCAAAACATGAAGGGCACATGGATCTACCTTCTAGAGAAGACAAAAAGAAGAGGCCTGACTCTCTCTCTCTCTCTCTCTCTCTCTCTCTCTCTCTCTCTCTCTCTCTCTCTCTCACATATATATATGTGATTAATAACAAGTCGTAAGACAATCGCAATGGTGTGGTATCTGTATACATCACACAAAATGATGTAGTGAGTTGAGACTTCATATTTTTCAGGCTGAAATATTTAGATGATTTATTTTTAAAAGTTTTGTTTTGGTCTATTTTGCTTGGTTGTTTAAATGATCTACATAATTGATAAAACTATTAGCTCAGATTTTTGGGGGAAGATGCAATCCATCAGCTAAAATAGAAATGCCAATTTGGAACAGTAAATTAGAAATTAAAGTTCCAAGTTAGAAAATATTAAAGCACACACAACATTAAGAAGTTTATACTTTGGCAGAGAGACCTGGCTGTAATCTGCTTTAAAACAAATAGATTGTGTACAGCTGTCCCCATATCCCTGGCAAAATGATGATTTAATGTTGATTAAGAGAGAAAGCCTTTGAAGTGAGTGAGGCAGCAGCCCCCAGTAAGTCTTTAGTGATCATTATCAGTCTTCCCTGAAGGATGCCTTGGTGCCAAAAGCCCTTTTCTCCAAACTGGTTAAGGTGGATTCAGAAGCGAAGGCTTTGTGCGTCTGAAAAGGCCTTCTCATTCGCAGGCCTCTGGTGTCTTATTCCTTTAGGATCATGAATGTCTGAGAATAAGCAGATGCAGCCCTTTTCACAAGAAGGGCAAGGTCCGCAACTCCACGGCCTCATGGCATTATTTATTCACCAGGAGAACAGCGAGTGCACATGTACCCGCGGAAAAATCAAATCACTGTTCCCTGGTCGAGCAGCTGCCTTTGACAGAGGAGAAGCATTTGGATCTAACTTTGGTAACTGAACAATTAGAGGCGTTATTAAATTGGAGATGCAAATGAGTAACCCTATTTTCTTCTAAGTTTGTTATATTTCACTTGCAGTGCTTGAATTAAAACCAGCTCCAAATTTGTAAAAGCTGATTCCGGAAAGCTTACAAAGTACCATGCTTGTCCCGATATCAATAGTTTTACTAAAAATATTTACATATCAGTGAACCTCAAAAGGCCCAAATCTGCATTTCTTCATGTTTACCAGTTAAATGGATTTAGAGCCCAAATCATCATGTCCTTGATGCCAAAGAGGGAAGATTTGCTCAGAGGTGGAGATTCCGAGAGAATGAAACATACAAGCTTTTATGTGTTAACAAAATAAATGAATGCCTTGTATCAATATCTATAGACAATGAAAAGGCTTTCTAATTTATATATATATATATATATATATATATATATATATATATATATATATACACATATATATGCTACCTAGCTTGTGAAGTTGACCAAGATTACATCACATCCTGAGAAATTTTTATAAATTGCTGGGTGTTTAATCACAGCTCCTCCATTTACAAGATCTGGGACTTTGGGCAGACTTTACATCCTCATTATAAAATAGGGACAAGAATAGTGTCTACCTCTTAAGTTGTCAAGATAATTAACTAAATTTAATAAATTACATTAAATAAACAATGACAGACACTTAGTAATTGCTGTTGTTTGTGCGTGTATAAATCGAATACAGTTTTATCAACAGGTAAATTGGCCTATAATAATGATCTACCTACACCTATCTACCTATTTGCATTTTCCTCTATATTTCACTTTAGTACAATTAGTTTGGAGGAAATTTTGTTCGTGTTGTAGTTCATAATGTCGCTACATGCTACTGTGCATTTGGATGTACAGTATACATACTGTAGCTTTTAAACTGGAAACCCGCATCTGTCCTAATCTGGTGAGTCCAGAAATCAAAGCCAGAGAATTTTTTTTTTTTTTTTTTTTAGTATTTTAAACATACATTCTCACCATTTAAAGTCCACTATAATGCATAAAAAATTAAAAAAAAATTGAATGAAGGTGAAAATATAGCAAAGTAAGACACCCGGACGGGACAGCGGGGGAGCCGCCCAGGCTCTCTGTCTTCTTCCCGTGGACATCCATTGACTGCTGACTTCAAGTTCCAGTAATAAACCCTCACTAAATTCCTTGAACTGATTGGTTCCTTTAGTTCAGTCTCTGATCTGGTGCATAAATCTCTCCTGCAGATTTCAAGTATTTTCAATGACTTTGTTTTTCCCATGGTTTCTTTCTTATCCCCAACAGCTAATCATTCTATTTCCTTCCATTTGCAGCCTTTTTGGTCTCATTTTGGAATTTGCCATGACTATATTTTACTTTCACTTTGAGATTAAGCTTGCAGCTATCAGCATGGAAAATTCCTATTAAAATACTCAAGAAAGTGTATATTCGAGAGCTGACTGTAACACATGCTTAAATTGTGGAATGCAAAGCATTTACTTATACACAAATGGAGACATGTTAGAATTGTGCACAAACTGAGATATTAGAGCATCTTCAATCCTTTTGTAGGCAAGTTTAAAAAAGGCCGCAGAATAAATTTGGGCTTTTTGGTAAAAGTTTGTGATGTTCTGGCTATAAACATCTATTTAAATTGCTGTCTGTAATATTAACATTTTGTACAATTTTTGGATTTCTCTTAGTGGTAGGATATAATTTTGTATTTTCATATGTGCCCCATGGAATTTTATTTTACCTTATTTCTTAGTTTTCATTTATACTTTAGAAATTAATTTAAAATGGAAGCTATTTATCACTATTGAACCCCCCCTTATGTTTTTATATGTTCTGAAGAAAACTCAAGTCATTATTTGAAAAATCCACAGATCTGATCTGGAATCAGGCCTATTACCTCAGTAACTACACTTTATTCAAGAGATGGATGTTGGAAGATGATTCAGGTGTGTGTGTGTTTTTTAAGATATAAAAAATAAATGATTTTTTAATTGTCCAGTGATTAAAAAAATGTTCCACAATGCAAATTCCACATCTGCTTCAACTGCAGACATATAAAACCAGTGTGACAAAACAGGATCATTAAACAATCTGATTTTCTTGTTGGGAGGGTTTAATGCTGTTGGGTATAGTATTAAAATGTAGAATTTGATAGCATGTCTTAAACTTTTAATGATGTGTCCATGAATATAAAACATGCTTTTCCCAGTAACTTTATGACTTCTCCTCTGCATAATTAGTGGTATCTGTTTTATGAGCTTACTGTTGTTTCCTTGATCCCATGAAAATGTGAAACCACTGTAATGATTTACACCATTCCAGAGCTTTAAAGATACGAGCTGTTTCTAAAACTGAATAAGAACAACAACAACAACAAAATCCAAAAATATATTACTTGAATTAGTTATAGTGGGATGTTTGAATATTTAAAAACAAACTCTCATAAGATTTGAAAATAAAATACATTTTTGACATTTCCCTTAAACATTTGATTTTTCAGAAACACACTAATACAGAATATATTCATCTTTTATTGTATATATAAAGCTCCCTCTTGTTATATTTATTTTTTTTCTCACTTATAATTGAAACATTTAGGGGGAAATCTCACTTTAAAATGTTTTAAAAATAATTATTTAGATCACTTGCCATCTCAAAAGTGATTAATTGAAGTAATGAAGAAACACTTTTTAGTAAGCATTAAAGATCCATATATCATTAGTAGCTGCACAAAAGGATATCTCTGAACCTTTGATTTTTAGATTGAATGTGGTTATTTTACTTGTCATAATTATTATTTTCTTAGTTTTATTTCTGATAGGGAAATTCTATAAGTAAATAAATAAAAAATAAGTAATGTTAGATATTCATGTAAAAATTTTATCCAAAAGAGGAAAACAAATAATTGGCATAATTTGCATATCTCTTTAGAGAACTGTTAAGCTTTTTCTATTGTTGAAATAGAGCTGTGCATACATGGCTCAGGGGAATGTATAAGCAATGTTTTTCCCACAGTAAAACACTTGGTTTAGATTATCTTCCTTAATTGGATTGACTTTTTAAAAAACCAATTGATCAATTATCTGATGCATCATGTAACCTATTTAATAATAAAAAAAAAGTTCTTATAGTTATTGTGAGTAGCTATCCTTAAGGTATCATTTAGTTAGTAAGATGATATCTGCAGAAAAGGCTTTGAGTATTGGGTTTTCAGTACATCCACCAAATAAATACAGCATTCTAATTCTTAGTTTTAAAAATTGAGACATTTCAACCACAGACAGTCATGTAATTAAAGGACTTTCATTACTTTCTGTCACATATTAATAAAACATTTATTTATTTTTAATAAACATTTTTATTGAATTTATTGAGGTGACATTAGTTAATAAAATTACACAGGTTTCAGGTGCACATCTATAATACATCATCTGTATATTGTATTGTGTGTTCACTACCCCAAGCGAAGTCTCTTTCCACCACCATTTATCCCCTATTTACTTTCTTCTACTTCTCCCCAACCCCCCTTTCCCTCTGGTAACTATCATACTGTTGTCTGTATCTGTGAATATTTTTTTCTTTGCTTAATCCCTTCACTTTTTTCACCCAGCCTCTCAATCTTGTGATTTAAATATATTTAAAGTAGTCAGATGCTCACTTACCTCTTTTTTTTTATCTTGGACTTTAATTAAGACTTATTTTATTTTTAAGAAAATAAAAACAAAATTGAAACTGAATAAATAATTTAATTGTTTTCATGGTATCTTAAAAAAAATTGATTGAAATAATCACAATTGTAAGAAGTGGGGTAGCCCTGGCTTCTTTACAGTCATCTTTGCGCAAACACACGTATTCTGTGTTTGCGCAAAGATGACTGTAAAGCAAATATTGGAAATGTGAATCCATTTTCTATTTGGTTTCCATTAAGGATATTACCTTTTGGAAAAGCAATTTCCAACAGATCGAGTTAAAAACTTTTTGATGTCTTTAAATTGGAAGTATGGCCCACACATTCTGGCTGTCATATTCTTGGAAGTATTTTTAAACATTTTTTTTATCATGTCTTTGTGCTATTTTTAAATAGGCAATTTTCTAGTACCAGAGGCCACAGAGATCTCCTGCTTTTACATTAACAACTCTGTTCCCACCTACCATTTATTCAGAATTTCACTATAATAGCATATTTACTAATAGTCCATCGGAAAGTTTCCCTGTGAAATTAAAGGAATTAGTGCCCTACATTCATAGAGGAAACATATTCCACTCCAGTGACATTAAGATCAAGCAGATTTGTGGGAGTTTTGATTTTTTTTTTGCTCCAACCTGCAAATATTTATTTTACTACTCCCCAACCCCCTTTTTCATGAGCATTTAATAGCCACTGTTTACATTTACTATAACACTCCTCAGTTTATCCAGTTCCTGACCCTGATTCCTGAAGTAGCAGTCTTTGTGATTTGAGAAGCAATAGGAAGAAAAAGAAAATTCTAATAATTATGGTGCCACTTTCGAGTGTATTGCAAGTATAATTTAGGTTCAATTGAAGTGGGAATAATTCTATAATAGAGAAATTATCCACAAATTGCCTGCATCCTGATGTCAAAATGCAAATTTAAATGATAGAAATGACTCACTATTTGCACCTTCCAAGGTATTAATTCTAGCTATTTTTAAAAAATATATATTTTATTGATTTTTTACAGAGAGGAAGGGAGAGGGATAGAGAGTTAGAAACATCGATCAGCTGCCTCCTGCACACTCCCTACTGGGGATATGCCCACAACCAAGGTACATGCCCTTGGCTGGAATGGAACCTGGGACCCTTGAGTCCGCAGGACGACGCTCTACTCACTGAGCCAAACCGGTTAGGGCAATTTTGTGTGTGTGTTGAGTTACAATAATCTATACATTTAATTCTATCAAAATAGACTTAGAAAATATACTTTGAGTTAATTTCTGTTTCCATTTACATGTCCTATCAGGAACAACTTTTCTTTCTTTTTTATTTTATTTTACTTTTATTTCAGAGAGGAACAGAGAGGGAGAGATAGAAATACAAATAATGAGAGTGAATCATTGATCAACTGCCTCCTGTACCCCCCACACTGGGAATCAAGCCTGCAACCAGGGCTTGTGCCCTGACTGGGAATCAAACCATGACCTCCTGGTTCAAAGGCTGACGCTCAACCACTGAGCCACACTGGCTGGGCCTTTCTTTCATTTTTGAATACCAATTACCTCTCATACAAAGTTCATATGTATTAAAAATATAATCTTTGATTAAACACATGATCTTTTACTTTTCTAATGTGACAATTATTTTTGGAGCACTTTTTTAAAAAAAATCTTCACCTGAGGATAGGCCTCCATTAATTTGAGAAAGAGGAGGAAAGAGAGGAGAGAGAGAGAGAGAGAGAGAGAGAGAGGAGAAAGAAGCATCCATTGGTCACCTCCCATATACACCCTGACTGGGGATTGAACCCACAACCTGGGTATGGACCCTGATGGGGAATCAAAGCCTCATCCTTTGGGTGCATAGGATGATACTTCAAGCAACTGAGCCACAGTAGCCAGGGCTTGGAACACTTCTTATATTCACTTTTGTAGGTATTACAAAAGGTGTGGCGAGAGATACAAAAGTAACTCTCTTGTCAATACTATGGTGAGATCGCAGCACTTAGCTTGGACTCTCTGTCCCCAAGCAGCAGTCTAATGAACAATGCACCTCAGTTTTCCAACAGCAAGTAAGAGGACCACATCTTATTCATCCTCTATTGTAGTGTCTGACACACAGTACACTTTTAATACATTGTCTGTCTCATTAATGTGTGAATGACTTAATTGAGCCATCTTTGTATCTCCTGAACTGAACTTGTTGCACATAATGGCTCATGATAAATCATCAATATATCCCACATATCAGACCCACAGAACTATCTGTAGTTATGCTGGAACCCCACATTCTTCCACCTTCGTGCTCTATTCTCCCTACCTTCCCATGCCACCTGAACTTCTTAATACCATCCTACCCACTCCTTCCAGAATCACCTCAAAAATCACATTCTTTGTGAAGATGTATTTCATCTGAAGAAAATCGTAAAATTAAGCTTATTAACTGAGAAAATTTTCCTAGGCTGAGAATCACATGAAAGCAGGACAGTTCATTCAAATGGATATCTGAGGTGGTGGATCATGACACTGCTAGCCCATCAGAGGATGGCTCCAGGAGGCTCAACCATACAGATACACTCTTCTCTCCACCTCTACCAGCTATGCACAGAATGGAGAACTCTCCTACATCCCTCAAAACTCATGATGGATGCTATATACTGAATGCTTGTGTTTCCCTAAAAGTAATATATTAAAACCCAATTCCCAATGTGATGGCATTTGGAGGTGGGGGTCTTTGAGAAATTGTTAAGTCATCATGGTAGCTAGAAATGTCCCATACTCATCTGGTCTTGCCATCTGGTAAACTCAAGAAACCCGACACTGATGCCACCTTATTAGCACCTTTTTTGTGTGCATGTTTTCTTACTGATTTGGCCTTCACTCCCTGTCATTGTGTGACCAGTCTTACATGCATGTTTTCTGACTGCTTGCTGCCTCAGCATCTTTAGTTAGTTCCTGGCTAGGCACCATGGCCCACCACATGGGCAATGAGGTCTTCCTTAGGAAGAGCAATTAGGAGAGTATTTCATTCACTGAGGCAAGAGATAATGAAGATCCATTGTGGGAATGGAGAGGAGAGGACAGATTTGAAAGTTCTGAACAGAATTTAGTTTTGGTCTTCATTCTTTTTTTTTTTTCATTCCCACTCATTCAGAACATATTTACTGAGACTCTTCTATATGACTAACAATTTGGTAAATGCTAAGTATACACATTTGAAGAATATAATGGAGTATGAAAACATTTGTATTAAGGGGAGCACTGTGTACAGGGAAATGAATGAAAAGGACAATCATCCTGGACTTGGTGGAGAGGACTTTCAAGAAAGGGCAGTGGTTACATATAGAGATGAAGTGAAGTTTTCAAGGTGAAAGAAAGCTGTCCCTGATAAGACACATAAATAGGCCCAGAGGTGACAGGAAGCATGGGGTCTTCCAAAAACCAGACAGCTGAAGTTCAGAGTTCTAGGAATGAGTGGGTAGAAATGAAGATAAAGGGGTAGATAAAAATCAAGATTACAAAGGGTCTTAAAAGTCACATTATAGAATTGAGCCTTTATTCTGAAAACAAAGGCAAAACATTGAATGTTTAAAGTGAATAAATAAAGATTGAATTGTTTTTTCAGAAAAATCCCTCTAGAGGCAGCATGGAGAACAGACTAAAAGAGTGCAATCCTATAAGAAAGCCATCTAAGGTACTGAGCAGTAACATGTTCAAAAGAAGTTGGGGGGGGGGGGTGTTGAACCAAGGAAGTGGCACAGGGGATGTTAAGTGGAATGACTTAGAAAGTGTTTAGGAGATGGAGTAAACAGGACTTGTGAATGGTTTGATGTTGATGTTAAGGAGGTGATGGGAGGAGCAAAGAGTTAAAAATGACACCATATCTCAGGCTTGATCAACCCTGTGAATGGTAGTGCCACTTAAACATTAAAGAAAGGGCAGGTTCTGGGAAGAAAGATAATATTTTTGTTAAGTTTTAGGTATCTGTTGTGGATAATGAGAAAGAGAGAGAGATGTAGAATTTATTCACATCTTAAGATGGTACATAAGGCATTAAGCAGCAATGGAATCACTTGAGGAGAGTATACAGAGTAGAAAAGAGAGCAGAGGATCTGGAAACTAAGGCACATTAACATGAAAGAATGAGTAGGGAAGAAGAAGCCTAAAATACAGCTGAGAAAGGAGGAAAAGAAATCAGATTTGTGAGGTGTTCGTAAAACGGAGGCGAAGTTAAAAGTGTTTCTCAAGGGTTGACTGGCCAGATTGCACATTGGTTCCTTCAAATAAAATGAGGAGTGAAGGAGGGAAAGAGGACATTTGGTTGGGATGGGGAAAATGGACCAATTGAGCTTGAGGTTTGTAAGACAGCCAGGTTCAGCTATGTAGTGAGCCATTGGACAGTTGGCTCATCAGAGAAAAAGAATCTTGGTCCTTAAGTGAAAAATATGGCAAAATATGTTCTTGACTTCAAAACGTTTTGGTGGGACCTTATTATAACATTCTTTACATTGCCTGGAATACTATAACTTTTTCTATTATAAGATTTCTTAAATTATGTTGAGTGAAATTATAATCCCTCTCCCAGACAAAAAATAAAAAATAAAAAAAATCATGCAAACAAACAAGTAAAACACCCCTGTGTGCTTTTGCTTACAGAGTTGAAATCAAGAATTTAGGATCTAACAGATCTAGGTTTGATAATTGGCTCTCCCATTCCTTACAGTGTGACCTTGGGCAAGTCTCAACTCTCCAATCTTATATTTTTTTTGTTGTAAAACTGGGCTAGTAATATTCAATATTGTAGGATGTTTGTGAGAATGAAATAGATGACATGAAAATAATCCAGTATGGTAATTTGCATCTAATCAAAGCCCTATAAATAGTGATTATTATAATTATTTAAAATTATCAGACATAAAAAAATTTAATTCCTCACATTTGCCTTAACTACTTTCAAATTTCATAACATTTACTTTTCCTCTTACCTAGAACTTTAAACTCCTCCTAGTATTAGCATCATTTCATGCAAAATAAGCTCAAGATTTTGTCACATGTATAATTTGTTTTGAGTGACAGGGAGATGGATAAGATAAAGGAGGGGAGATAGAAGGAAACAACAAATAGCACCATTGCCTTTAAGGTAGGGGCAATCCAGTTGAAGAGTCAAAACGTACTCTTACTATCAAACAACAAAGCAAGGCATCCATGAGAGAAAATTAATATCAGACAAATTAGCTGGAGAAAAAAGAGTGAGGTGGCATCTCTTCCTGCCCCCACCCTTTGATATAAACTTGTCTATGCCTTAAAAAGCACACACCAGATTACTGTTTCTTCATTCACATCTAGACACCCAGGAACATGGTAACTGCAGCTACTCCATTATTTCCTCCAATGTCTGGGAGTATGTGGGTATAGACCAGAACCAGGAAGATGATTTTATGGGAAAATAATCTTAACATCAGCCTATTGTAAAGATGCATGAAATCTGGATGCTGCTGCCAAGTGTTTCTCCATCATGGCACCTTTTAGTTCAGACAGAGTTAGCTTCAAGTAGAAGTCTGTGGATCATCTTTTCTATTTTTCTACTATCTGCCCTGACCCCATCCCTTGCTCCAGCCCCTGGCTTCCCTTTAGTGGCATGCCAAGACCAACGCCTCTGAAACTTTCCTTCTTGGCTCCATTTATAAGAAGGATAGATCCTTTCCAGGAATAAACTTAAGTTGTTCTTTGAGATTTTCCCAGAGTGAACTATTCGCACAGCAAAACATCAACAACAATGATGCACCATTTTCCTCAGGCTAAATGTTGCCTTGTTTAGTGGTTTAACTGTAATGTATTATTATGCCCAAAGATCTTACTATGGGTGAAAATAGGAAAAAATTAAGTGTTTGAAGAAAAATGAAAATGTGATCCTACCTCACAGTATTCTGGAAATTGAGGGGAGAACTTCCTCTGATTCTTGCCTCCGATCTCATTGAAGGAGACGTCCCAGTCCTTCCCAGCCATCAGAAGTGTTTAGTAACAGTCAGTAGAGTATTTTGCTGTCTGTGTTCTGAAAAAATCACCAAGGAAAGTGTTCTTTTCTTGTAGTTCCAAACCAACAGAAGAGTATTCCATTTATGAAACTCTGCTCTTGAACATACGCATGCCTTTTGCAATGAAAAGCAGGGAGGAAGATTGAATCCTCTGGTCCCAGTATGAACAACACTCTGTTTAAATTAACACAGTCTATTCAATTCAATAAAGGTTTTTTAAGTGGCTAGTATATGCCAGTCATAGCAGTAGGTCCAAAGTTTAACAAAGATAAGGTCTCTGCCTCCTGTAATTAACAGTCTAGTTTACTATATATATAAGTAAACATATAATATAAGGGGCTGAAGATTTAAATAGAGGTATTATAAAGGGTTGGGGGGCGGGGAACGGGAAGTGAAGTGCTTGAATGCATTTGTGTGCCTGTCTGTTGAGGAGGCTGGAGGCTTGAAGGATGTCTGGAAAAGATAAAGGGAGTTGAGTAAATAAATAAATACAGTAATTAGCAAGTTCAAGAACATTGTGTCTATCTTATACTTCTGAGTGCATCAGGGGAATGTCAGCAATTCACCATGAAGCTAACTGCCCATCCCTCTGTGTGCTTATTGAGGGCTAATGTATAGACTATCCCCTTCCTCTGCTTGTCTCATTTATTTTCTATTCTCCAGTCTAGAGAAAGAAACTCTGATTTTCTTCCTTACAGTTTCATCTGTGACACGCTGTGTTGTGAACAGCGATGACACAAAAGAGTAATGTGTAATCTTAAGACTGGCTTCTTAGAGCAAAGAACAGATTCTTGCATTAACTGCTCATGCTCTTTCTAAACCTATTTACTATCCGTGCTATTGGTTGGGGCTGGGCTGTGGAGCAAGACTCCAGTCTAGAGAAAGTCAGATTTGCAATGGAAAACTCTTTCTGCAGATGACGGACACTTTTTAAACAGTTGCTTCAGAGAAATGTTGCTGGCTTTCTGTCACATTTAGAAGAGTTAAAATATTATATTTTAAGAAAATTTTACTTCTTTTGGAATAATACAAAAAAGCTTAACATTCTCGTTTCTTGGTTGCAAGAATAGGCAGCTTATTAGGTGATGCTCCAAGCAGCTCAGATCAATTGTTGGTTTTTTAATGTCTTTGCTAATTCAGATCAGCAAGGCTACCCTTGGATAGATATTATTAGTGAGGGTGGGGGAAAGGGAAATTTATACTTTACAATATCTGAGGAACATTGCTACATAATACCAAACTTTACTTATTTTCCTCCTTGGGGAATCCTTCATCTGATTTCAAAGGGAAAAAGGGGACTATATGGACACTTATGTAAGTTAGAAAAATATATTACAAATATATACCACTGAGGTTCATAGAAGTTAAGAATAGTAATCAAGGGGCTATTTGCAGTAGGTATCCAATAATGCAAAGCGGCCATAAAGAAGGGCTTGGAATGAAGGTGGAGCCTGTAAAATGTGCCCAGAATGGGACTGAGAGTGTGGGAAGATGTTCTGTAATCAAGTATTTGGTTAGTAAAGATGGGGGCTTGGCTTTGTCACAAGGGAGTGCATTAGATACGAGTGCCCTTATGAAGTAGTCTATTGCTTACTTTGAAACATGGAATTTAAGAGCATGATAGCAGCTTGGAGTATCCTGCCCCTCTGTGGGAAAAACTGATCTCCAGATAGTTAAGTAACCTGGCTGGAAAGGGAAATGGGCATGATCCTGACTCTGACTCCAGGGCTCTTTAAACTTCACCAGATTTTTTAATACCATCGGTGGGCAAAAAACTAAAACACAGCCATGACATTTAAATTTTAACTACTGTGTAATTTGCAAAATCAAGATTCCACTCTGTTAATAAATTAGTTTGATTTTCTGATGGAAAGGCCAAGTTGCTTTATATTATAGGATTAGAAGGAAATTGGCTTGCTTTCTGCCACTAGGTGGCATGATATGTTTTTTTTTCTCTGAACTTCCCTTTGAAAGGGAATTTGTCCCTTTCTACACACACACACACACACACACACACACACCCCACTTCATCCACTCTGCAGATTTCTGTGATTTTGACTGCTATGAAATTTGACTTGGAGTATCTGTTTGCAAAATACCATCAAAATCAAACCCATTACATTCCACTTTTTCCATTACATGGTTTCTGCTTTAATGATACTTGCCTGTTTGGCCTATTCTGTATCGGAGGAGAAACGAAGTTTGGTTTCAGTTCTTGTTGATGTTCCATTTAATAAATGGTGGACAAAGTCTCTTCTCTTTTTGCCTTTTGGAGAGAAGAAAGAGACAGAGTTCTAGCTAATTCTTAAGTGGCCCCTTCATTTATTCAAAATCGATGAGCAGCTAATTATTAAGGAGGTAGTTATCTATTAATAATGCTTTGGCTAATTACCTAGTTCATGATAGATATATATATTTCAAGCATTGCAGAGAGCATTGGAAAGTTGAGATCTGAGCCATGAAGAGCAGCTACCTGTTAGAGAGAAAGGAGCAGGTGATCACTGAGCGGGCTCTGAATGGCGCTGGAGAGACTAAGGGTTCAGCAGGAAGAAGGCATTGAAGTGAGTCTTCAGCTACGTTCCTGAGTCAGCCTTGCCATCTGTTGGATTTTCTGAATCGTCAGGAGCTTCGATATGTGAGGTAAAGAAAAGAATCTGCAAGAGCAGAATTTATAGAGTCTCTCATTAAAGTTTAGCTTTCCACCCCATGTATTACTTAATAGATTTTTGCTTCATCTTTTTAATTTTTATTCCTCCCCTCATCCTCTGCCCTCATTTTCAACCCCGTATTATTAAATGTCATAAATTTCAAGTTTTCTTTACCATGTCTTACTATTTTAAATACAAAGATCTTTTAGAAATAAACAAACATTTTTGTGGAAAGTCGAGACACTTAAAATGATGTTTGTTATTAACCTCAGCAATACAGTAAAATCATTAGGGACAGGATGTTTAAAAAAAACAACACTAATTGAAACAGGAATTTTAGGGGAATATAGGCAGGTTTAGGGAATTTTTAGAACTGGGGTCCATGGAAAAAAACACAGGGCTACAGACTGGGAGAAGTTACATTTTTGAAAGACCAGAGAGCTGGGAGAAGGTACATTTCCATAACACAAGGAAGCTGCAACAATGACATTTACACAACACAAGAGAACTGGGAGTAACCAAGAGGTCTATATTTACAAAATAAAGGAGGAGGAAGAAAGCCCAAAGGGAATGGGACAATGAGGGAGGAGGGTATCACTTGTCCCAAGTGATGTTTGACCTTGGAGCTCAGGAATTACTACAGTAACCATTCAAAAGGGAATATTGACCAATCAGAGGGGGTATCAGGGCACAGGAACTGCAGCCTTTATAAACCATGGAAACAGGAAATCAGTGGGACTCTTTCCCCCTCCCCACTTGGGAGTCTGTGCTGTGAGATTCTTTCCCCTTCCCCACATGGGAATCTGTACTTGTTCCTCAATAAATTTCCACCTTTGCTATACCAACTTCCATCCGTGGATTCATTCTTCAATTCCGGTGGACAGAGAGCCCGGGAACCAGTCTGCCCAGGGGAACACCGCCTGTTCCAGTCCAAAGATTCCGTATCATAATGACCGAATTCACTTCTGCCCAACTAAGTCATAAACTCTGGAACCGAAGGTGGGGTAGTTGTATCTTTTAAAACTTCCCAGAATATCCTATACACATTGAGGGTTGAGACTCTCAAATGCAACGATATGCATATATCATCTTTACTTTAAACAAACATCGTGGTAGTGACTCATGTGAAAAACTCGGTCATCCTTGACTCTTCACTAAATTAGTCCCTAAATCCTGCATCTTCCATCTCACTTACATATTATAGCTTTCTACTGTCTCACCACCAATCTCACTATCGAAATCCAAAGTGTGCCACCATTCTCTTTTTCCAACACTCATTTAGCTGCTGTTGCCAATGTTTGATTTACAGTTTTTGTAGCATTCTTTGGATGGCAAAATAACAAGAGGAAAAAAAAATCAGGATAGAAACAAATAATACTCCTTGGGTGTTAAAAAATACTCTTGTTAAATGTGGAATGTAAAATAAAATCACTTCCAAATCTCATTCTTTAAGAGATAGAAAATCAGCATTACAAAGATAAGTTTACCCCTTAGCAATATTACTGAATTACCACCTACTCTTCTTACCATGAGGGGAATGACCATGTACCTCTTGTTTTCACTGTGTCCCTAGGGGGAAGCAAAATGTCTAGTTTTGATAATTACAGCTATATTAGTTTTGAGTAATAAGACCCATCCTGAGATAGCTTGTAAAAAGCAGGTAAGGTATTAAAAGCTACAGAGAACAGTGGTAGAATTTGGCCTGGCTTTAGGAAAGAATTACATAAGCCTTGGAGAGCCTTCAAAATGCAATGTTTCTTTCTGGGTGATTATTTTATTTTTCTTCTTTGCTCCACTGACTAGCTTTTCGGGCTTCTCAGGCCAATGTAATATAGCATAGTTGCTCTCTGCTCCCAAGCATATATGATGCAATTCTAGTCACAATAAAAGATTAACTGGCTATTTCTCGCAACCTTCTTGAGGACAGAATCTAATTGGTCCAGCTTAAGTGACATCCACACACTCTAGTCAAGTCCGCCAAAATCTTATGCAGGGTGACTATCTGTAGGATGTGGGTTCTCAAAAAAGAATCGATGTAAGCTGGGTAGATGCCTCAAAAGTGATAGGGATGAAATAAATATTGCGCATAGGTAAATTAATGAATGAATGAGTCAACCAAGAAACTGTTCATTTGGGGTTGCTCAATAAACTCAGATTGATGGGTACAGGGCAATTTTTTAAGGATCTACTTTGTGCCTGAGACTGTGCTTAATACTGCCAACAATAAGCATGAAAAAGAAAGGAATTTCTGACCTTAAGGAGAAAGGCAAAAAGTATCATCCTATATAATAAAGAGGGAATATGCTAATTTGTCCGTGATGGTGTCCCATAATGACCTATTTGCATATTGATGCGCTCACAGCAGCGGGCAAGTGGCCAGAGCCAAGTTCCCTGGGTTCTGAGGAGAGTGCCTGACAGGAGCCCAGACTGCACAGAAGGAAGAGGAAGAGGCCACGGGGAGCTCTTCCATTCCCCCTGCACGGACATCCTACCCCAACCCTGTACCCCCGGGGGGACGAGGAGGCTGACCGGATGGGGAGAAGATCCAGCCTTGGGGGTAGCTGCAGCCCACAACTCCAACTCCCGATCTCTTTCCCTGCCACCCCCGCCAGGGTTGCCCACAACAATAGCACGCCGGCGACCACCTGTCAGTGCCCCTGAGGCACCCCGGGCCGTGGCCGCCACTGCTGGGCCTCCTCCACTGGGGCTGGGCACACCTCTCCCCCCTACAACTCCAGACCTGGGTGGAGGCAGGCCTGAGCAGCCCGCCCCCAGGGTCAGACCCTCTCCCCACCCCCAAGGCAGCAGTGCCGTCTGCCACATCCATCCTCAGCTGAAGTGCACTGATCCTCACTGAGGGCACGGCTAAACCCGCCCTCCTAGCCCACCTGGCTCCGCCCTGGCCCGGCCCCCACCCCACTACAGGAGATTGGAGCCCCACCCTGAGCAGGTACAACTGTGAAACAGCCATGTACAATTTAAAGAATGAAGCCAAGCAGGAAGGTTTGACAGTTACTCCCCCTTTGGCCTAGCTGCCCCCCAGTACCCCCTAACTCCCTGCCCCCTGCCAGCGCCTCCAGGGACGACCAACATTACAGGGCTGCTGGCCAGAGCCTGCCCCTCTGAGGCCTGCAGAACCTTCTGCAAAGCTTCCATAACTATAGTCCCAGGAAACAATCATGCCTCCTCCCCTAATCAGCACCTGCTAGCTGTGAGGGTACCTGTGGGCAGTTGGGAGCAAGCAGGCTGGCGGGGGGTGGGGGGGGCAATTGGGGGCAACAGGCCTGTGGGGGGGCAGTTGGGGGTGATCAGGCAGGCAGGCAGGTGAGCGGTTAGGAGCCAGTGGTCCCGGATTGCGAGAGGGATGTCCAACTGCCGGTTTAGGCCCAATCCCTGACAGGCAGTCGCACATCCCCCCATGGATACCAAATTGGTGAGGGTGCAGGCCAGACTGAGGGACAACCCCTCCCCCCCCCCAGTCCCCGCGCACAAATTTCGTGCACCGGGCCACTAGTTCTTATATAAGGAGAATACAGACACTGATAAGAAAAACACAGAGTATTATGGATATTTAGCCAATGAAGAGATCGTAAGTTTGGTCTTGTTAGTTAAGATAACATCATCTGCTCAGAAGTCCAGAAATCTCAGTGGGTAAGCACAATAGAAGTTTTCTCTTGCTATGTAAAGTTCAATCGTCAGCAGAAAGTGGGCTCTAATGCAGAGTCTTCAGGAACTCCAGCTCTGCCACTTCCATCATGTGGCTCCTGCCGTAGTCATAGTACAATAATCAGACCCAGCCGGCAGAAGGAGGAGACCGGCTCACGCAGAAGGATATCACTGCTTCTGCTGTCAGCCCATTGGTTAGTCTACCATCCTGTGGCCATACCTCACTGAAAAGAAGTCTGGGAAATGTATTCTCACTGGGCCCAGGAGAAAAGGCAAGTATGTTTTGGGAACTGCTAGCCAGGGACCACCACAGCAGTGTTGTAGTCATGGCAGTGGAAGGGAGGAACAATATAAAAAGTATGAAAAGAATGTTATATGAGATCATCTTTGAGGCATAGCTCTTAACTCTTAGAAAGAGAAAAGCTGTTCTTGGAAGAACAAAAGTAATATGGGCAAAAACTTGGAGTTGGGGAAAATAATTGTGTTTGGGAGTGCTGAATATGGGGAGTAATTGAGTTACAGTGTAATAAAAATGTTAAGGATAGATGCCTTTATTTGTCTCTTTCTTTTGAACATGTCTTTCTACACACCTTAGAAATTTCGCAGACAATGGATTTTGGTAAGAAATTATGCTGATAATTAAATAGTGAGGAAGAACTAAAGTTTAAAGGAAAAGTAATGACCAACACTTGATTTTAAATATCTATCTTGATTATATCTTGTACTCTCATTCTGCCTTTCTGCATTCTAAACTGGAACAACCACCCTCGTTTTCTTTTTAAAATATTAAGCTGGTTCGATTGTGTATAAAAGCCATACAAATGTTTTTATTGAAAGGGGGTTTAAAACAATACATATAAAAATTAACATATTCCCTGTGTTTTCTTACTTAAGTTCAATACATCCAAACAACTGTATTTATATATAAATGTTATTTTTTTCTTGGGTGGCATTAATCTCAACTAAATATTGAAAGAGAATAATGGGAGGGTTTTTCTTTTGGTTCAGAATTTCTTTTAAATCAGACATCTGGTATTTGGTACTCAACTTTTATTAGACTGATTGAGCACTTTTAAAGGGGGATAAATCATATGACTTTCATTTTAATTTTTACTGTAATGGTTTAATGTAGCCAACATATGCTGAGTAATAGCATTAAAATAAAATTAGTAAATGAAGGATTAAAATCTGTCTGTGTTCAATTTTTCAAAGACACTAATTAGAGAAAGGTATTTCAGATCAGAATTGGATAAGCCAACATTTAAAAAAATTGCAATAATATAATGAGAAATTCTTGGGCTTTAGCATGTTGTTATTGAGAAAGAAACATTTCAAGGGAAATTAACACTTTCACTCTAATTCTAGGCTGTGGGGAGAGTAGAACAGAGGAACTCTTTTGCATGATCCTCTCTCTCTACTGCCAGAAAGTATTTAGACAAAAATGTTAGGTCATTTCACAGTTATCTATTTTAACTAGAAAAATTAACTTTAGAACTGGAATGATTTGAGCTAGCCTAAGGATAATGAAGATTTCTACACATCACAAGGAGCATTCATTTTAATTTTCTCATTTCTCTAACTTGGATCTGAAAAAGCCTTTTTGTCCCACTCCTCGATTTTTGGCAGCCAGCCAGCTATTTTCTATGGTTCTACTTATTGAGGTACAGAATGGTGTTTGGAATTAAGTTGGAATTTTATTTATAGCTCTGGAATGTCTTGCTAAATGTCCCGAAATATGGCACTTCTCTGTAAACTGAAATGGACCCTCAATCATTTCTACAGAGAAATTGAGCAAAGAGAATATGGAGGTAAATATTTATTAAAATTCCTCCAGTTATGGGTAGCATAAATAAGAAAATTAAATGAATTAGTCTTACCACAGAGATCCTAATTATAAATATTTGGGGTTCCTATATATGACTAGTAATTTAAAGATTTTTGACAAGTGACCTAAAACATGGCAAATCATAGTATAAGAGATAATTTTATGACTTGCAAGATAATTTGGAAAGGTGTTGTTCTGATTAAACAAATAAAAGGTTTTCTGTTCAGTGAGGTATAAAGTTATTATACCTCTACCCATTTCAATATCATGAATAGGACAAACACATGATATATTCATTTAGTATTTTTCAATGAATAAGAAACATGATTGGTTATACTTTGTCATGTTTAGGCATTCACTGTAGTCATAATTTCTTTATATTACAGAAATCCGAACAGAATAAACCAAACCACTGGTTCAGTGTACTACATTAGCATATTCAGCATTTGAAAAGCGTGAAAAATGGCTTTCAAAAATGCAAGCATGCCTTTGCCTTCCTTTATTCCCTCAAACTAGTCTCCATTCTTTTCCAAATATTCTAAATTTTGGTTATTTTACTTTCATTCTTTGTTCTTTGTCTTCCTAGATAATCCTAAGCAAAGAAGGTAATTCTCAGCTAAGGGGGACTTTAAAAATATATATATTTATTGATTTTAGAGAGGAAGGGAGAGGGAGCAACAGAAACATCAATGATGAGAGAGAATCACTGATTGGCTGCCTCCTGTCTGCCCCCTACTGGGGATCGAGCCCACAACCCAGGCATGTGCCCCTGACCAGAATCAACCAGCGACCCTAGGGCAGATAGGGAGACTTTTGAAGGAGTACCACAAACAATGCTCTTCTAAAGACTTCTCTACTGCACAGAGGGGATAAATGGTGATGGAAAAAATAAAAATAAATATAAAATAAAAATAAAATAAGGACTCCTGCTGTTTGCCAATTTGATGTCTTTTCTGCTTATTTGGACAATAATTTCCACTATTAGATTTATTAGAAATTAGGCAATAGGCCAGAATAATTACCTTAAAATATACAATATATGCAATCTGGTGTGCTCCTCTAGTCTTTTTACTTTTATATTATTTTTATTCATATATTGCTCTTGATGAAATGAAAATACTATAATATACCTTATTTGTATCCTAAAGGAGATTATCATAAAATAGTTAATGTACCTGAAACAATCTATGAACAGCTTAAGAAAAAAAATTGAGAAATTAAGTGTAATTATTTCAGATGTGTGTGATACAGATAGGACAAGGGGGCTCTTACGGAGAGGGTGGGAGCTTATGAGTCTAATTTATGTGTGGAAGTGACTTGAGTTGGGCCTGTCAGTCTCCACACCTGCCAGAGGTTTAGAGTACATGGCAGTTTTGTTAAATGACTCCAACTTTCTTATAAAAATGCAACTACTAGTAGTCTTCCAATAAAACTTTTTGCAAGTGTAGGTATGTATACATTTTGTTTAGAATATAGTAACTATTTTTCCTCCCCAGACACATGTTTTTGTTATATAGATTTCATCTTAACATAGTATTTGGATAAGCATTTTCTGTCCAATATTTATTATCATTTTAGTCTCCTTATACTTGGTTTTGTCTTAATTTTTTTTATTTTTATTTCAGAGGAACTTTGAGAATAGATTCAAGCAAATGAAGACATTCTACATCATGAAGCCATTAGAATTCCCAATCATGGAGAACTATGATGTCATAATCAGACAAGCTTAGCTCAGAACAGTTTCAATGAAATATATTCATTTCACACTGTATTAGCCTAACTCTTGTATTGCTTCTTTTCATTCATCTGAAAAGCTTTAGTTTCTCCGGTTAGTTATAAATGAGACACAATGCAAAAAAAAAAAATCTTAAAAAATAGTAAATGTTCTTTTAATGCTCATTCCTACTACATTAGTTTCTAGGTTTCCTATCTTATTTGTACTAATTAACTCAGTGTCCACATTTGTGTTTAATTAAGAAAAAGTGAAGTTCTGATTACCAAGAGTAATTTCTGACAGTGTTAAAAAGATTGGCCCTTTTCTCTGGGCAATGTGCTAGGTTAATGAATCTAGCATAGAATAAGATGTTATTTTGTATTCAATAAAAACACTTACCTGTTTTGACTTCTTGTAGTACAATGATAAGCATTTTGAAATACAATTTTCGCCACTCACAATGCTCATATATTCAGTTTAGCTTGAAAAAATACCATTGTTTCTATCCCATAGCCCAGGGCTACCACTTCTCTCTCAAAGGCTTAAAGAAACTGACTGAGCATATGCTAAAAGCAATTGCAATTAGAATTTCCTTCATAGACTTTCTCAAAAACCCAATAAAAAGAAATAGAAAGGCGAGGCTGAGCCTATTACATTTATTGTAGGCATGCTGTCTGTTTTCTATTAAGTTTGACAGTATTTATTTTTGAAGCTAGAATTATGTACCTAACTGTGGTTGTAAATATTTTCCCCAAAATATCAAATATCTAATATGCAAAAACTGAATAATAATGAAAAGGGTGGAAAGTGACACAACTGAAGTTCTTTCCACTGCTACGCCTCAGAAATTCCACTGAGTGGACAGACACTGATACTTCCTGTCTCACCATAAAAAGTTTTGGTGCTTAAATTTGTCTCCAATTTTAGTCCATGGTGGCATATCAATTGTATTTAATTAAAATATTGCCGTTCCAATAACATTGTGTCATCAGTTATAAGCTGGGACATATTTCATGAAACAATTAATATTTGTATTATTGCCTTTTAAGAATATTCAAAGGATATTCCCCTCCCCCCTCAAAATCTAATGTTAGGACATTTTTAGTGTAATAGTAGACCCATCTTCAAAAATTGCCACTTTTAAAACAGTTTTCCCAGATGATGTACCCAAATTCTAGGTTTTGTCCAAAATTTAATGTTTCTTATGACATTTTCTCTTTTGATAGCTCGTCATGTGAAAAAACAAAAACATGTTATGTTTCTCTACGTAGAACAATTTTTCCAGTGAATAAAATCTTAGTCCAATGCTCTCAGGAAGAGACTGAACAAGCGATCTTGGTATGTTGTAGAACATACAGTTCCCTTACAGTATAATTTTCTCACAAATGTAGCAATATCTTCGCTCTTATTTTTCAACTTTTCTTTCTTTTTTAAATGATGGACTTGAAACTACCAAGTCAGACTTTCTTTCTTATGAACTGTATTTATTGGAATACATGTTTTTAAACTTTAAACTTTGTATTTATTGAACTGGCTTATGATGACTTCTGATATTACCTTTTAGGCAAATGGAATTCATTTAAATTTGGGTTCTGTGAATTTCTGATTTTACAAGAATCTTTTGGCTTCAGAAGGGGAATGAGAACATCTCTGGATCCCTTTACCCTCTTCAACTGTGCGGCTCAATATACTTTCTGCTGAAGGAGTATCCCCAAGTAGTTAACATAAACTATTGGAAAACACCCTGAACTTTGTATGGGCAGAATAATTGCACACAAATGCATTCAGAAATCCTATGGAAAATATAGTGCTGTTAACTGGCATTGTTACAGCACAATTTAGCAAGTATGTTAGAACAAATTATCCCCTTTTACTGTAAGCCTTTCTGCTTCACACTTTTTAATGAAGGCCTGTGCCACACACTAGAATACTTCTCACCTCATTACTACCCATAAAAAGCAATGATCCATTCAAAGGCTCCTCATATCTCCCATATGAGTGGTAAAGAGCTTCGCTTCTCACTCTGGCACAGAGGACGGGGAAGCCTCTCCCTCCCCCCTCCCCCCACCCCGCCCCTGCCTTTGAAGTCCATCATTAGAATGTTTACTAGATAAAAGAGCTCAAAAATTTATCTGTGTAATCTCACTGTTGTCGTGTGTTAATGTTCTACCCTCCCTTTACAAACAAAACAAACAAAACAAAATAAAACCTGAAGACATCTTTGTTCTTGCTTAGAGAATACAGAGGATTTGCAAGACTGTTAGTACAATTTTTCTCCTTCAATATTCACAAGATATTTTCAAAGAAACTCTAAAAAGGGGGAGGAATTTATTGGGTCCCTGAAATAAAAAGTTGGATTCAATAAAAAAGGTGGACAGAGAAGTAAGGTGATGGGCCAGTTTAGAAGGAAAGGTTCAAGATTTTATTTAACCTATTTTTTTTCTTCTTAAATATCATTTTAACAAAAGTTGATTATCCTTGGAAATACACTCTCTTTATATTTGTTGCTGATGCACAGCTTTCACCTAGACTGGAACACAACCCTCCCCCGATCCCCATTAATTTGAGGGACAATATATAATACTATTTAAGATAGATTTTGCATATTATATTCAGTAAAATTAAGATGAATATATATATATATATGTATATATATATATATATATATATATATATATATATATACACAGAGAGCAAATTCAACTACAACATTTTGTACATTTTTTTAAAAGCTCCATGTACTAGGAATGAAAAAGCCTATATAGAAGAGAAAGAACTGTCCAAAATACGCTTTTAACAACATTACAGTCTTTCAAGCAGCAGGAGAAATAGCTGTTTAACTCTATTACCTCAGAATTTCCAGTTTGGCTATTAGGTTAATAGTGTGCAACAGAATAACAACGTTTGCAATTCAAGCAAAAGCCCATACCAGGCACTAAAATAATTTGAAAGTAGAGAACTAGCATCACAATTCTGTCATGTAACAAAACACTGGCATCTGGCACATGTTATAAATTTAAATGATGTTGCCATTCCTTTGTAGGCAAAGTACACTTCATGTAAACTTTTTGGTGACGTTTCAAACTTTCTTTGTGGTATCTCTGAACAGTTATCTGATCACCTGATGCCACGCTGTCAAACCCTACCCAACACTTAGGCTGAGCAGTTTCTAAATTAAATTGGTATTCTCCAGGCGCTTTCCCAGAAACACAAGCTCGGGTTGGATCACACTCACAGAGCTCCGAGAGGGAAATGTTGGTACTGTACTTTAATAGGCTTGAGGAAGCACGTGCTTGCGTAGCCTAGTCAACCCCGGCAATCATAACTGCACAGCTTTGTTTCATTTGAAAACATAAATCTGTACACACATACTTACTTAGACAGATATCCATGTCTCTAGAAAAAAGTCCAGCTAATAATAAAAGAAAGGATGAACATTGGCACAGTGGATGTTGACAGCATTATGCAAACTTTTCAATATTCCCTTGCATGCTCAACTTTAACTTTTGTTTATAAAGTCCACTTAGACATAATTTACAACTTCTGTTAACTTGAGCTGGGTTCTGTAAAATCTGTCTTAAAAAATCAGCACAGAGGGCTGTGAGATGTTACAAATATATCTAGATATCAACCATTGAGCTGGGCAAATTATAACCATTTTGGAAACTCTGGGTTTGTATTTATATACATAATATATTTGAACTCTGTTTTAAAATGATGAAACAACCCCCCCCCCACCTCACCCCGCCTCGCCTTTTCTAACTTTTGCTGTAGTATCTATGAAAGGAATCCAAGGAAAACAAAACAAGAGATTCTGGAGGTTGTCACTATTTAACAAATTGTTGGAGTTCACACTTTGTCAGGTGATTTGGGAGAAAAAAAATACAAAAGTCAAGCTAAACTTCTTGCAAATTACCCGAAGTTTGTAATTTCATTCTAGTATAAAGACTTCCATACTTTAAAAATGTTATAAAACTGTTTTCTCCCAACTTCAATTGCTTTTAGATCAAAGGCAGAGATTAAAGCTCTTCTTAGTATCCACATATTAGAATAGCAGAGGAGCAAAAACATTTATATCTTCTTTTGTTGCTTTCATTAAGAGGAGAGTTTGTCTTTTTCTCCCCAAAGTAGCTGTGAAGAGCGAGGTGCTCTGAGTGGTGCCCCTTTAACAATATTTACAATAGGTTTTGGTCAGAGTAAAATATTTCTCATTTAAATTGGAAACTGAAGGATTAAGTGAAAGGTAAATTAATGGAGACTAAAATAACTTGATAATATTTTAATGAATTAGTTTTTGAATGTGATAATATGGATTTAATTTAAGTATTAATAAAAGAGGGGGACAAATTCCATATCAAAATACAGTTGGGTAGACACACAGAGACTTTCTTATGGGGAACATCAGATTCTTAGTCAACTCTGGCTAATAAGAGTTGGAGAAGACCTGCTCCTTCAGTCTTCTCTCCAATCATGGACCAATAGCTCTGCACTGTTGAAGCAGTGTGTTCCAGCCTCTAGCACTCCCCCTTCCACTCCCAGAACCACTCTCATTATATCCCTTCAGATATAATCAGCATCTGCTGGCCCAAGTCCTTTCCTCTGAGGTCTGGATTCCAGCTCTGGCCCCCCTCAAAGTTTCTAGATTCTAGTTACCCCAACCTTTCCCTTGGTTCTGCCAGTTTTGGGGTCACTCTTTCTTGCAATTACAATTACTTGTTGCCTAATGCATATGAAGCAAATCCCAAAACTCTTTGTAATTATAATCAGTACTAGAGGCCCGGTGCACAAAAATTTGTGCACTCAGGGGGGTCCCTCAGCCCAGCCTGTGCCCTCTCGCAGTCTGGGACCCTCAGAGGATGTCCACCTACTGGCGTAGGCCCACTCCCCGGAGGATTGGGCCTAAGCTGACAGTCAGACATCCCTCTGGCAGCCCAGGAGCCCTCGGGGGATGTCCACTTGCCAGCTGGAAGAAGGCCTAAGCTGCAGTCTGACATCCTTAGAACTGCTGAGGAGGCAGGAGAGGCTCCCACCACCATCGCTGTGCTGGCAGTAGTCAGCCTGGCTTGTGGCTGAGTAGAGCTCCCACTGTGGGAGCACACTGACCACTAGGGAGCAGCTCCTGCATTGAGCATCTGTCCCCTGGTGGTCAGTGTGTGTCATAGTAACCAGTCATTCCCAGTCATTCTGCTGTTAGGGTCAATTTGCATATTACCCTTTTATTATATAGGATAGTTCCCATTTCCTTATAGGCCAAGTCTGATACACCCTCTTTGCTCAGATTAGATTTCTAAAGTTTCTCAAACTACTTATGGTTCTATTCCTGATTTCCCAATTCAGTTTTCTCTGCTAGCATTTTTTTTCTGTACCTGTTCTCCCTCTATCCTTCCCTCATGCCTCACATCTCAGTTCTTGCCCAGGTAATTTCCCTTTGAAACATCACTTCCAGAGGGAAACTCCCCATGCTCCCATGTTTCTAAGACCAATCACATCACTTTCTTGCCCAGTGACCATCGTCCCTCCTACTTCCATACAGTAAGAAGGCAGAGAACATATTTTATTTTTACCCAGTGCCAGACACATTTTAGACAATCCATAAATACTGATTACTGATTAAATATGCTTCTTAAAATAAATTGGGTAAAGATTTTCAGCTAAGTGTATAATTTTAGATTTTTATTCTGTTCTCACTTTAGTGATTTCAGGCATATGGGAAAAGAAGTGTGGGATTCTTCTTTTTTCTTTTTCTTTTTGGTCTTTGTATATAGCTCCCTCATAATCTCCACCAGGGCTTCTTCCAAATCCTGGTGCCAAGTTGCTCTAAAAAATATATATTCTCTAAGTGAAAACTGTGTGCTTGCTAAGCAAATACTGTGTCAAGGAAAATCCTTTAGCTTCTCCTATGTAGACATTCGGAGCTGCTACGGGTTTGCTTTTGGACTTTAACTTTCCATCTGGCTGCTGTTTATTTGCTATTTCAGGGATTCTGGTTCCTACATTTTTTTCTAGAGACATGCTAGTACAAAGAAGAAATACTTTTAACTCCGTTGCAGCACTTCTTTGTGGTCACTGGCCACCTCTGAAGATGACTTTCTGCTGTTACAGAAGAGTCTAAAATATTTACAAAGTTGTTGCTATTTCTACATTAATGAGAATAGCCAAGAAAATATTCTTCATGGCTCAAGAACAGTAGTGGTTTTATGACTATGACCAGCACTGCTTTCACAATGAAAGGAGTTTTAGAGATAAAATAAGCAGGTTTAGGAATAAAGAGAGTCCATGGGGGAGGAAGGCACAGGTGAGGGCTTGGAGCTGCCAGAAGGCATACATTCACGCCGGGGGGGGGGGGGGGGGGGGGGGGGGGGGGGGGAGGGTGTCACAGGATAAGGGGAAATTCACATAAGATAGGGAAAAGCTGCAGGGTATGGGGAGAAAGAGGAAGCAAACTTTGACAGAGGATAGAGAAATGATGATGAATAGGAGAAAGAGGAAAACAGACTTTCACAGGATATTTTCTACTACTGAAGGGGGAGAGAAAGCGGGGTGGGGGAGGGGGTGGAGGTTGTGGGGAGCACCATGTGGGATTTGGGCTTTGAAGCTGATACAGTGACCAATAAGAAGGGAGCAACAAGAAACAAAGGAGCTTAGTGGGTCACCCCCTTGGGACCCCCTCCCTACATGGGAGTCTGTACTTGCTTCCAATAAATTTCCACCCTTTTCATCTTCCACCCTTTGCCCGTGGCTTCATTCTTCGAATCCATCTGGAGAAGAACCCGGGAAGGAAATCACCCTTGCATCCTGCTCAGGAAAAACAACCTGACTCAACATGAAGCTGCAAAATAAAATAATTTTGTTTAGGCAGCACTCTTTTTTTTCCATCCCCCACACCACTAGCTGGTGGCTGCGGTACACCCAAGGGCATTGTGGCCTTGAGCTGTTGCCTTGAGAAGCTATGACTGCTCTCCCAGGTAGTAGCTGCCCAGGTAATAGTAGCTCCCTCAAATCCCAAGTAAGTTACCTGTTCTTGGCCTCATCTTCTCTCAGGAAAAATGAATGCACTCTAATGAATTAGTGGGTGCTGAGGGCTAAGGAAATGCATTTTACGTAAAATATGAATTTGAACTAGAATTTTCTAATGTCAGCATTCTGAAACGGTGCCTTTTGAATGCAGTGTGACTCCGTAGCAAGTAGCAGACCTTAAACATCTCATTTCCTTGATTAGAGGACTGTGTGTAACAGACAGCAGACAATTCGCAGTACATTTGTACATGATGGCGATCAGATATAGCTTCAAAGTCTCAGATGTAATTTGCATTGCCTCAACCCAAAGGATAAGTCTGATGATTTTTTAAAATTGTTTTTTGTTGTTGATTTTAGATATCTGGGGCCTGAGGTAGCCTCTGGAGCTGATGCAAATCTCTGCTTACTTTGTTTTGAATAAAGCTACCCAGAAAAAGAATCTTGAGAGAATTATGAGTATTGATTCTCTAATGGGTCCCTGCCTTAGACTCCACCAGTCTGCTTAGGCAGAAAGGAATATGTTTTCATAACAGTAGCTGATCTGCTACTATTTGCCAGGTAATTCACATATATTCTCAAGTAACCCTGATAAAATTGTCAACTAAGCATTTTATCCTCTGAAGCTGAGGATTAGACTGGCAAAATAATTTTCCAAAGGTAACATCGTTACTTAAGAGGCTTGACCGGAATTTAGGTCCAAAGGCTCCAACTCTTTGACTATTGCTCTTTCTCCATTACGTCACATTGTCTCTGTTTTTCAGCTGTATAGTTAGATTCACAGCTACATACATAACTCATTTGTCATCATCTTTTAACTTAGCTTTCTAACAGTGTTCAAGATCACTTTTTAAAATTTTGGCCGAACTCTGATCTACAAATTCAAGTATCTTGCTTACATGCTTGAAGATGGGGTGTTGGTAATTTTATAGGCCTGGACGTTCTATACTATAAACTAGAGGCCTGGTGCATGAAATTTGTGCATTGGAGGGGGGTGTCCCTCAACCCGGCCTGCACCTTCTCCAATCTGGGACCCCCTGGGGGGATGTCCGACTGCCAGTCCGACGGTCAGACATCCCTCTCACAATCTGGGACTGCTGGCTCCTAACCACTCGCCTGCCTGCCTGCCTGCCCAATTGCCCCTAACCACTTCTGCCTGCCAGCCTGATCACCCCCTAATCACTCCCCTGCCAGCCTGATCACCCACAACTGCCCTCCCCTGCCATGACCCGCTTCCTCCGCCAGGACTTGCCTCTTCTGTGCCACGCAGAGCCGTGGGACCCCCCAGGCCTCACTGCACAGAGTGGCCACCGGGCCCTGCCTCTGTTGTGTGCACAGCCAACTTGTGGAGGCCATCTTGTGATGAGGTCGTGCGGGGGCATCATGCCACCTAGGCTTTTATTATATAGGATAAATTTTGTTCTGAATGGTTTCAAGGAGAATAAGCAGACTATTTGCCTGCTACTTTTATTTTGACCATTATAACCTGTTACAGAAACAGAAAATCTTTAAACCTTTATAAAATGTAAACCTACGTAAACTCTCTATTGTCCTTCTGTGGTGGGTATTTGATGTTTATAAGGTTTATTAGTTGGCTTTAAAAGCATTTGCCAAGTTCAGAACTTATTTGCTAAGCGGTATATTCTTAGATGAAGTTAAAAGAAGTTCTCTTCTGGGAATTCAGTAACCTTTTCCTTAGGCAAAATTTTATGTTCATGAAGCTATGACAGAATGCCAAGGATTCAAGCCCCTGGTGGACTGTGAACAGGAGGCAGTCGTGTGCTGGAGCTGGTTCACACTGGCTTACGAGAGCTGGTTGCTAAATATTGAGGAATTTTGTGAGCTGGTTAACCATAGCTATTACAACAAATTGGATTATATCAACTTACAATTAAATAAAATATTAACAACAAAGGTAATAAATACTCAACATTCATTGCTTCCTGATTAAGTTACTGCATTATACTATCATCTATGCTGAAGACAATTTGTGTCTACTATATTATATAGTATTGCACTGTATACGGTACTGTGAAAATGCCATGTGAGTGTGCCTTTGTGTATTTCTTCCCAACTCCACCCACCTTCAGGGATAGGTGTTAGTAGCTTGACTTCTGTCCTAGTGGAAGCACAACCACAGAAATTGGCAAATGCTAAGAATTGAGGCTTTATTTATTTATTTATTCACTGATGTCAGGACTTTAAAGAATGATGGAGATGATGTCAATCCTGCAGGTCAAATTTAAAAGTGTGCTATAATCTGTAGCTGTTACATCGTGACTAGTGCAAAATTGGATGACCTATCCTTCTAGTATTTGCAAACTGTTATGAGATTCAGTAAGGGAAATGCTCATGTCATTGATCATGAGTGAAATCCCAACATATTTCTTCAGTGTTTTTCCTTTCATCTCATTTGTTAAAATGAATGAAAACATTAACCAAAGTTCATGTTGGAACTACATTTATTCATCGGTTGTAACCAGAGATTGATTATGGATTTAAGAGTTTGGCAAGAAGTCAACAAAAGCCTTCTGTGAGAATAAATTGACTATATAAAATTGAAAAAAATAATTTTAGATACCATTACTAGTTCTAATCTCTAGGCCACACATTCTTTATATCAGTAAAATTTATAATAAACAATAAACACATGCACGTTTTTTCTCCTAGGGAGCCGGTTGTTAAATATGTACCAGCATACCACTCACATATAAGCCTTATTTAGATTCCAGTTTATTCTCTGTGAATGGTAATATTACCATCTGCCTTTCCAAGGATGAAGACTGTCCTTTGACCCTTTCAATTAAAGTTACAACAGAACAGAGAAAGCAAAGCATATTTTTAAAAATTATTATTTTAGATATTTACTGTGAAGGGGAATTGTAAAATGACATCGGAGTCATTATTTTTGAAATATTTCTAACTTGTTTATGTACTCAGAGCCTCTGCTATTTTAAACACTGTAAGTTTCTAGTGACGGATGGTTTAAAGTGCCCAAACTGTTCAAGATTTCAACTTCCACAGGTTAGTATAGTGATTTGCCCAAGGATTAATAAGATATTTTCTTGCCCAGCTGGTATGGGTCAGTGGTTGAGCATCTACCTATGAACCAGGAAGTTGCTGATTGGATTCCTGGTCAGGGCACATGTCTGGGTTGCAGGCTCAATGTCCAGTAGGGGGCATGCAGGAAGCAGCCAATCAAAGATTCTCTTTCATCATTGATGTCTCTTTTTTTTTAAATTTTTTAAAAAATATTTTTTATTGATTTTTTTTTTACAGAGAGGAAGGGAGAGGGATAGAGAATTAGAAACATCGATGAGAGAGAAACATCGATCAGATGCCTCCTGCATACCCCCTACTGGGGATGTGCCTACAACCAAGTTACATGCCCTTGACCGGAATCGAACCCAGGACCCCTCAGTCCACAGGCCAATGCTCTATCCACTGAGCAAAACTGGTCAGGACTCATCATTGATGTTTCTATCTCTCTCTCCCTTTCCCTTCATTTCTGAAATCAATAAAAATATATTTTTTAAAAAAATAAAAGTATATTCTGTAGAAACTGTTAGACCACATTTTTCCTTATTTCCAAGACAGGCTGTGTGTGTGTGTGTGTGTGTGTGTGTGTGTGTGTGTGTGTATACAAGCACCCACAGGCATCTTAAGAATCCTCACAAGAGTCTGATTTCCTTTCTGGCTACTTGTGAAGTATTTTACTGCGTTTGTTACATATGGGAAGAAATTTAAAATGACAGTCTCTATTTGTTTAAAGCAAAAGTAGCTTGGTGTTCATCATGTGGTCAGTAAGGCAAACCTGCCTCCTAAGGTTTTATGAATCTAAATTCTTATGATTGTCCTAAGACCTGAGTAGTTAGCAAGTCTTTGTTTTTCCTGACAGAATTGTTCTCTCAAGTTTAAAGTTTAAATTATCCAACTGTTCTAAAGAGATACTCTAAAGTAATAATCAAAAGAATGAAAAGCACTGTAATTATAAAATTGAACCATTTTGGCTAGTTAGCTGTTTGGTATGAAAGATCCATCAGCAAAATACATTTAAAGAAAAATTAAATTTAAATAATATTAATTAAATAAAATAATTAAATTAAATTAAATTTATTAATTTAATAATATTCAGGAGATATTTCAATGTAGTTCTAGAAAAGTTTCCTGCTATGAGAATATTTCTGTGAATAAAATCTGTTTTTAAAAATTCTCTTTCACCTTAAGTTCCAAAAGCAGTATTAATGTTTGCTAGAAAATAGATTTCACTTTATTTTGAATCATTATTCAGTATATATTCTTTTCCTGCTTTCTTTGGAGGAAGTCTCTTATCTGCAACCTGGCCAGTTTGAAACTGAGGTTTGAAACTAAAATGTATTTCTTCCAAGGAGCATTTGCATCTCTCCTTTCATTGATTGGGTTTTAAAAAGTGACAAATTTCTCTCTTTTCCATTGATCTAAGTTACATATTTGTTTTATTTTTCAGTGATTCTCCCTTAAACTGCTGAGATCTGTGACATATGAACTGAACTCATCCTTTTATTTTCTAAGCAAAATATGAAACTTAACTGTTTGCTTCATCTTATAACAATGGTGGTAGGTCCAAGATAAGCTAGAATGCTTACCTTGTAGGGAAATGTTGTTTATGAGTCTTTCTATGGAATTTATCTGGGATAGGTTTTGAATGTTATATGATTATCTGTATTTCTCAATGGAGACCTCATTTTTTTCATGGACTCAAAGAATCCCAGGATTATAAGACATCTTACAGACCAACACAATCTTTCTTTAATAAAGGAACTGGGATCTAAAGATCGTAAGTGATTTGCCAACATCATCATACAAATAATTTTGGGCAGGGCAGAGAATAGAATACAGATTTTCAAGCTTCTATTCCTCTGCTATTTCTCTGCTCTATATGGCTTCTTTTGAGGTTTAAATCATCTTGTTTGTGGTTACTCCTTACAAATTAAATGCAAATCAGGAAATTTCAGTATTTTTAATATTTATTTGATTGTCTCAGCTATTGGATTATTAGAACCTGTTCTGTAATCAAAAAGTGCAGGGCAGATTAGATTATAATTTGAGGCACTGATTACTGACTTTCTGAGCCCAAATTAACCTCTGGTGGGAAGAACAGAAATGATTGTAATTTTCAATTTGTACATTACAAATTCCTAAAGTAAAGAGGAATTTTGTTTCAATTCAGTTTCTTTCTGTCTCCCTTCCTCCCTTTCTTTTTATTCCAGTTGAGGAATAAAACATTCAGCTATCAAAACATTCAGTCCCTGAATGATAAGCCCATTGGAGCTGATGGCCTCATAAAGACTCTGAGAATATTAGGAAAATACCTTGGAGATAACCTGGTCTCTATCTTTCACTTAGATCCAGAGAGATGAACTGGCTTATCAAGACCACAGATAATGGTAGAGCCAGGGCTAGAACTGGGATTCCTACCTCATAATCCACTTCTCGTTCTACTACTTCATGCTATAAAAAGGTAGTTAACATGTACTTCTTTTGTCCTAGGTAAGAAGTAGAAATAAAGAAAACAAATGATGACTGGTGCATCCTTTAGGCATTCTTGTTTGAATTCATTAAGAGACATGGATGCAGAAATCTGAGTTCATGTGTACACATGGATGCAAATATGGAAAAGTTTTGACTTTCATTTCATTCACTGAGCCATTTATATAGCATTTTTTGATGATCACAGTAAAAGCTTAATGAGGTCCTCCCATAATTGTAACTGGTACTACGGAAAATGTTCAGCCTAGAAAATATCTGTTATTAAGTTGGGTTATGATTTCATAATAAGGAAAGTTTAATCATTCACTTAGATCTCCTCTTGCTCCAACCATTTTGAAGCCACTAAACTGCAGTAGACCCTTGAAGAGCGCCCACCGACCACCTCACAGTCGAAAACTTAGTCTACGGTCAGCACTTCTCATCAGCAGATTCAACCAACCACAGATGAAAACAGGATCTGCAGTTGGGAATCTGCAGCTGGGAAACCGTGGTTAGGAAACTGCCCTTCTGGAAAGCAGAAATAGCGTTCTCCATCCAAGGTTGTTTTGAGTCCATGGGATTGTGAACCCGCAGATACCAAGCAAGGGCTGGCGGTATTGAAAAAAAATCCACCTAGAAGTGGGCTCCGCAGTTCAAACCCATGATGTTGGACGGTGAACTGTCTGTGTAAGTATCAAAGGAAGAGGATTAGGTGTGCTTTTCTCATGGTCACTGTGGCAGAGACAGTGCTATGTGTTCTCTTGTTTCCTTTAACGCCAGGGCGCACAGCTGAGGCGCATCTCCCAGGCTCCCCTGCCTGGAGATGGGGCCAGGGTTCTGACCGCAGGTAATAATAGACTGCAGGTGGAAGCAATATACCCTTTCAGACCTAGCACCTAAGACCAATCTTGTGATCCCCACACTGCCTCTGCTTGCTTTCCAGATAGAGGAGGAGGATCAGAGGAGTGAACATAAAGGTGGTAAAACCACTGAAATGGAAAACAAGGAATCTTCGAAGGACTGCATAGAGAAAAACCATCCCCACTCACCCCTCTAACTGCAAAAGACTGCGGCAACGGTAAGGAACAAACTTCTGTTGCTTTATGATACTAGGTTGTTAGTTTGTATAACCTGATTAATGTAACCTACTTAGGCACAGAGGAATTATTTGCTTCGGGTGTTTTTGGATTGAGAAATAATTGCTTAAACCTCAAATAATTTTCATTAGAAATTTTGTACTTGGTAAAACTTATCTTCTGTGAAAAATCCTGTCTGAAATTCTCTGTGGGTGAATAAGTTAACAAAGTAATGAATTTATGGTATTGAAAAATCAATCTGAAGTTGACATACGTGTTTGGAATGGGAAGAGGATGGAGACCATGTAAGAGACACTGGTAAGCAAATGTTTTACGTTATGCTTTTACAGTTTGAAAATGCCAATTTTTCAAAGTGACCGTACCATTTCGCATTCATACCAGAAACACAGGAGTGTATCATTTGTTCAGTATTCTTCTTGCCAGCATTTTTATCGTCACCGTTTTTAATTTTAGCCATTCTGGTTGGTGTTTAGTAGTATCTCGTTGTGATTTTCATTTTCATCACTCTGATAAATAATGATGCTGAACATCTTTTCATGTGTGTATCAGTGATTCACATAATCTTCTCAGGTGAATTGTTTAAATCTTATTTGTTTTTTTATTTTACTATGAGTTTTTAAAATATATTCTGGATACAAGCTCCTCAGATATGTGTCATGCAAATATTTTCTCCTATAATCTGTGGCTTGTATTTTCATTTCCTTATAATGTCTTCAAAGAGAAAATGTTTTTTGTATTGATTATACCCATTCTATCAATTTATTCTTTTATTTTTTTTTTGTTTTTTTGGGTTTTTTTGAATTTTTGTGCCCTCCAAGAAATCTTTACCTAATCTTAAGTAGTAAAGATTTTCTCTCATGCTTTCTTTTGGAAGTGTCATAGATTTATATTTTATGTTTAGGTCAGTGATCCATTTTGCATTTATTTTTATAAGTGGTGTGTAGCAAAGGTTGTTCCAGCATCATTTGTTGAAAAGACTGTTCACTCCTCATTGAATTACCTTGTTTATTATGTTTATATCCTCATTAATACCACACTGTAGTTTTGTGATAGTTCTTGGAATCCGGTAATGCAAGTCATGCAGTTTTGTTGTCCTTTCAAAATTTGTCTTGTCCATTTCATTTTCTTTGCATGTCCATATATATTTTTGAGTCAATTTAATTAACTTATATACAAAAGCCTGTTGGAATTTTAATGATGTCATGATGAATCTATTGATTAATTTATAGAGGATTGATTTCTTCACATATTGAATTTTCTAATTTGTAAATATTTCTCCATTTATTTAACTTACTTAAGTTCTCTCAACAATGTTTTGAAATTATCAGTGTACAGATTTTGCACTTAGTTAAATTTATCCCTAAATATTTTATGGTCTTGATGCTGACTGTGATTTTATAATTGAAATGTTCAGTTGTTAGATGCTAATATATAGAAATGCAGTAGATTTTTGTATGTTATCCTTATACATTGTGACTTTGCTAGTGTTACTTGTTGCTAGTTGTGTTTTTTGTAGATTCCTTAGGATTTCCTACCTTGACAACCATGTCTGGAAGTAAGGATGTAATTATTTCCACTTGTAGCTTAGTTATTTATTTTACCTTATTGCACTGGCTAACTTCCTCAGTACAATATTTATTAGATGTTCTTGATCCCAATATTAACTTGGGAAGAATTTTCTCTTTTAATATTAAATATAGTATTTGATGTAGAATTTTTGTTGACGCTCTTTAACAAATTGGGGAAGTTTCCTTTTATTTACACTCTCCTGGGAATTTCTATTATGCATTGACTTTGAATTTTGTCAAATGACTTTTCTCCATTTACTAAGATAATAATTTTTTTTCATAGTCTGTTAATACAACTTACAGTTATTGATTTTTTAATGTTGAAACAAACCTCATATTTTTGAGATGAACCCTACTTGTCATATTTTTTAATGTATTTCTTGAACTGATTTGCTAAAATGTTACATAGAATTTTGCGCCTATATCGGTGAGAGATGTTGGTCTTTAATTTTCTTTTTTGTACAGTTTTTGTCTGGTTTTAATATCAATATAATGGTGGAATCTTTAATTTTGTGAGAGCTTATGTATAGTTATTGTTTTTCCCTTAAATGCTAAGTAGAATTCACTAGTGAAACAATCTCCTCTGCCTCCTTCTCCTCATAGCACATTTTTTTTTAGAGAGCTTTGGTAATTTATATCTTTCATGAAAACCATATGTCATTTTATTTACTTATTTACTTGTTTGTCTTCTTTATTAGCTTTTTATAGACTCTTTGAGGGAAGGGACCCTGCCTTTTATTTTTAAGACTTCAGATCTTGGTATAGTGTCAGGCACATAATAAATATTCAATAAATATTTCTGAAATAAATGAGGAGGTGGATGAATTTTGGGGGGACCATACGGAGTTTCCTAGGGGAAAACCAGAGGTACATCAAGTGGGATTAAGATGAAAGAGAAATAAGCTCACAAAGAAAGAACACCAGTGTAATGAAGAGGAGACAAGGGCAGGGCACAATCAGAAAACGGTAGAGCATGCCTCTTAGAGTATGGCAGCAGAAGTTAAGCTGGATTAAGATAAACCAGAAATAAGCCCAGGGGTTTACTGAACTGAGGAGTTTGGATATTGGTCTGTGCACTACGGAAAGCCATTGGAGGTTTTAGAGAAGGGGAGTACTAAGAATTGTTCTGTGTTTAAAAGGATGTTTCTGGTGGTACAATGTGGAACTGATTAGAGAGGACAGAGACAAGAGGCAATGAAAGCATTTAAGAGGCTGCTGCAGTACTCCTTTAGTGAGTAGTAATGGCGACTCAAATTAGCCATGAGCTGGGCATAAGGAAAAAATGATTTTTTTTGAAAGTAAGATTCTTAAGATTTTTTTCATCCGAATGGGTGGTGAAATGAAGAGATGAAAGATAATCCTGTGTTTGGGTGGATGGTCATGCCAATAACCAGGATGCAATTACAAGTGAAAGGGCAGGTTTGCTACAGAGGGGAGCTTAACCACAATCAAATAAAGGGTTCTGGGACTCAGGAAAGTTGATGATTTTGGAGCCCACATGAGTAGTCGTAAAAGTCAAAGCCGCTGAAATAAATGAGAAAAGTGGATGGGAAGAAGCCCTGGAAACAGGGGGTGGAGGTTCGGGGGGGGGGGGTGGGGGGAGTCTTCCATATTTGTGGAGGAAAAATAAAAAGCAAATGAAGTTCTGGCTGAGGGAAGGGAGAGATCCAAGAAAGCACAGAGATTTGATTGTCTTTCAAGAAAGAGTTTCAAGAAAGTGCTGACTGGGAGATAGTGTATTGGGGTGACTGAGTCTAGAGAGAGGAGCCAAACACTGTCTGTTGGATCTCTGCTTTAACATTTGTAGGCTGCATGGTTTTGAGCAAGTTGTATAAGTAGAGTGAAGGCAATCATATACCTATCTCATAAGGCAAAGAATAGATGAGAAATAATACCCTTAAAGTGCTTCTCACTTTGTGTGGCATATACTAAGCAAATAATATTATCTACTACTATCAACAGTGGTAGAGGAAGTTTTAATTTCAAAGGATAAGGGAGAAGTGGATGTCAGTTTTGTTTCTTTGAAAGGCAAGACACAGATTACAAACCTGTAGTAACTACTATTAGGCAGGGTGTATGCGTGTGTGCACACACTTGAATACAAATAGTTAATTCTAAATAGGTCTGATAATTTATATGAAAAGAGATTCCAAGGAAAATATCAAGAAGGCAATGATTTCTTCTAGAAAGGTTTATGAAGAAATGCCTCAAAGAAATGAATCAAAGGCAGTTACAAGCTAATTGGTTTCATTTCTTGGCTGAAAATTACTCAGTGTTATTTTATCATAGTATAGTATGCTTTTTTTTATTCCTCCAAAACAAATAAATAATTTAGATTTTGATCATGTTTTGAACTTAAGCCACTTGGCTTATGAAACAAGCCATTAAATCAAGAAAGGCCAGATGTCTGAATTTTAATGTTCAAGTAGAATCTGAAGAATGACCATTTAGCGTTTCAATTTATCATTTGATAGTCTACTCAAATTAACATTAAAATTCTTTCTATGGAGTTTGGAAGGGAGGTTGTGAAATACCAGATACAATCTCAAAAGTTTGAGCATGATTTTAAAAATTGTATTTTAAATGTTACTGACAGGAAAGCCGTTTTGGTCAGAAGATAGTAGCAGTCAGCAAGCATGATACAGCCCACCCGCAGTTTCCACACGTGTAAAGGGTATAGATTCCCTTTGAGAGTGAATGCCCATACAGCATCCTTCACCAGTAGAGAGCTTCAAGCTTTTCCACTTATTTTGTGATCTCTGCAAAGTAAACACAACTGCTTACTTATCTTTCTTTTTGTTGGAATCCGCGTTTATTTCAGTAGAACTACACGACCAACTTTCCTCCAAGACATCAACAGAACTGAAATTCCTAGTTCATTCTTCTGGATTAAAAAAAAAAAAAAGGATATAAACAAAAGCTGGCTTTAACTTTCTTCTTTGCTAACCCACCAAGGCACAATAGCAGCACCTCCCTTTGATTACTGATGCCGGTCTACTGTGGTCATCGAATATTATACAATAAACTGTTTACATAGCAGCCCTTTTTACAGGTTTTAAATCTTCCCAACCTGCCAGTTTCTGAAGCGGAGCCTGCCAGCTGGCAGACAGAGAGGTGCTTGTGTTCTAGTTGATTGAGGTAATTAACAGCCCAAACTGTCAGAAGGTGACAGCAGGCAAAAAGTTCTTGCCCTGAGGTCACAGCTGGACTCCAACAACTTGCTCCTGATTTAACAGTAAAACTAATAATGTAAGTAATATTGGTATTAAATTATGAAATCAAGGGTCAGACTGAAATTCTGGTTTGTGCCACACACTCATGGCCAGCAAATGAGCGGTAATGTCCTGCAGTTGCCCTGCCCTCTTAAGCCACCTCTGCATAAGTCAGCACGTGCCCCTTTTGGCAACAATGTGTGGGTCTTGGTACACACATAAAGAAGCAAAGTGGTGACTTTCACTTAGGTTTCTTTCCATAAATGTACCTTCAGAGAACCGCCAGCAGTTTCTTAAAACCGTAGAGAACACAGGACTTGAGACATAATAGCAACTCATTTTTCTGGAATGTTCACGGCATACCAGCCACTGGAATAAGGGCTTTATAAGCACAGTTTCTTTTAATCCCTACAATCATAGTGATATGACAGTACTGTTACATTCATTCTTTTACAGAAAGGGAAATCAAGAACCAGAGACATGAAGTAACTTCTTAGAATCACAGAGCTAAGAGGTGGGAGAGCCAAGGTTTGAGCCCACATGGTCTGGGTCCACGGCCCAAGTTCTTAATGGCTCCATTGTATTGCCGGAATATAAATGGTCTTGAAGAATCTGGTGGATCACCAAATGGTTTGCAGCAAAAGAGTGATGTATTCACTCTTCCCTCTGCAAGGAGGGGGATGTATTAGAGAGGCATCAACAGATGCATGGAGATCATTTAGGAGCTTAATGGAACCTGGGTGGTAAATGATAGTTCTGGAGTTGATCTAAGTGGTTTTAATAGGGACATACAGAGATGAGATATTAAACAGGTAGGACTTACTTCCCCACTTGGATGTGAAAAAAAAAAAAGGATATTGCCTTGAGCAGCTGACTAGATGATGGTACAGTAATTATTGAATAAATCAACTGTTGATCATTTATAGAAAAAAGCCAGAACTTAATTTTTGGTATTTTGATAAAATGTATGGTCTGTATGATCATTTGGGCATCAATTGGGAACCAATGTAGCTTAATTATAACATGATAACATTTAGTACATAACTCTATTAGGTAATAGCTTATTTGGGCCTGAGATGTTTGACCCAACAGTGTTACTTAATAATGGGACATATGGACAATGACCAAACATAGATGTCCACTAGAATTTCACAGCCTGCTGAGCTGTCTTTCACAGCTCTAATCGAAAGCTTTTTTAGTTTATAATCCGTAATAATACTTTTCCCTGGAGGATATCTTGAAAGTTTGTTGGGGATTATTTTTGCAGAATTAGAATTGCCCACTATTTTGTTAATATATTATTTAATAAATGTCAAAATAAATATCAGCTTTTACAATTAAGCTAAATAACTGAACTAAAGAGGCAGTTTCCTATTTAAAAAGCTAGGCACTTTTAGTCATTATTCACCAGCATTTGTCAAATACGGCATTTGTTTAGAACATAACTTTCTTGTGAACATTCATGTCTTTGGGCCTCAGTCTAGACTTGTAATTTTGTCCTTATTAGGCTTCTTGAGAAAATGAAATAGGTAAAGAAGATAACTGTTCAGGTATTAAATGCGCTTTTGTAAAGAACAGTGATTCTAAATAGTTCTGTAATAAGATTTCTTTACATTGCTTTTATATTTTCTAGGCATTTCGGGTTTTAAAAAATGTCTACCAAACTTCATTACCAAGTTTGAGCATTTTTTTTTTTATATCAGAGTTTCTGATAAATGTGAAATAACCAATCTTACCCAATGAGTCAATAAAATTCCACTCTAAATTAAAGAAACATGACCTTTGGGTTAGTCTGTGAAACTTCATTTTAGGTAAATGTAATATTTCAGTTTAAAATATTAGTGATGGCCCTGGCTGTTATACTCAGTGGTTAGAGTTCCGCCTCACACTCAGAAGGGTTACCAGTTTGATTCCTGGCGAAAGGCACATACCTGGGTTGCAGGTTCGATCCGGGCCCTGATTGGGGAGCATGCAGGAAGCATCCAATCGATGTGTCTCTCACACATCGATATTTTTCTCTCCCCCTCTCTTCCTCCCATCCACTCTCTCTAAAACTCAGTAGAAAAATACCCTTAGGTGAGGATTAACAACAACAAAAATATATTGATGATAATTCAACAGTTTTTATTGGTTAGAATTCAATGTGGTTGAACTTAACAAGGCCCAAAAGTACAGTGCTTTAAAACAGGTTTATTTCTATATCCCAAAATAAGGATTCTAGGGCTGGCATGACAGCTCTGCTTCATAAAGTTCTAAGGAAACTACACTCACTACACCAGGGGTCCTCAAACTACAGCCCGCGGGCCACATGTAAATACAAATATTGTATTTGTTCCCGTTTTGTTTTTTTACTTCAAAATAACATATGTGCAGTGTGCATTGGAATTTGTTCATAGTTTTTTTTTAAACTATAGTCCGGCCCTTGAACGGTCTTGAGGGACAGTGAACTGGCCCCCTGTTTAAAAAGTTTGAGGACCCCTGTACTACACCATCATTCCTTGGTGTGGTAGGCTGATAATAGTCCTCCAAAATATCATGTCCTAATAGTTGGAACCTGAAGTTTTACCTTACTTGGGAAAAAAAGTTTCTGCAGATGTGATTGAGTTAAAGATTTAGAGATGGGCATAGTATGTTGGATTTTTCAAGTGGGTCATAAATGCTGTCACATGTATCCTAATAGATGGAGGCAGTGGGAGTTCTGAAACATGGATAGAGGAGAAGGTGATACGAAAGGATTAGAGAGGGAGTAATGTGGCCATAAGCTTAGGAATTTCACTCTAGATTTTGAATTCAAGGAATGGATTCTCTTCTAGAGTCTCTGGAAGGAGCCTGGCTCTAGACCCCTTGATTTGGGCCACATGATATTGATTTTGGACTTCTGGACAGCAGAACTGTGAGAAAATAAATTTTTGTTGTTTTAAGTTACCAAGTTTGTGGTACTTTGTTACAATTGACATAGGATACCAATTCACTGGGATATGGCATATATCCTTATGGTTCAAGAGAGGAAAATATCTCATTCAACTTCTAAGCAAGAATGTGTAGAAAGAGAAAGTTATACATTCATTTGCTCACAGATTCATCCAACAAATATGTATGGAGAGTCTGTTATATGCCTGACATTGTTCGAGATCTTTGTAATATACCACTGAAAATACACCAAAGACTCCTTTTTTTTTTCTCCTGGGAACATGTATTCTAGCTGGTGAAGACAAATAAAGATAAAACATAAAATAAGTGAATCATATATTATGTTAGAAGATGAAAAATCGATGTAAAAAAAGAAAACTTACAGCAGAGTAAGAGGGATTGAAAGGGCTATTCAGAGGCCAAGCAAGTTGCAGTTTTAAATCAATTGGTAATGGTAAAGCTTGCTTCATTAAAAAGGTGGGATTTGAGCGATTCCTTGTGAGGGTGAAAGTTAGCCAATAGAACAGATGAGGAAGAGCTCTTGGTAAGGAAGAAATGGCCAGAGCATGCACTTTGAGATGGGACAGAGCCCTATTTGTTTGGGGAACAGCAAAGAGGCCTGTGTGGAGGAGAGTCCAGTGCAAATTGTAGATGAGGTCAGAGAGGCAAGGAGGAGACAGTCGAGTTAGACCTTGCAAGTTACAGTAAGGTCTTTGTTTATTTAAATGTGCAGCAATTGGGAGGTATCAGCTGAGAAGTGACAGCATTTTACAATTAAAAGGATCATTCTAGCAGCTCCACTGTTGAGGATAGATTGCAGGGGGTGGGGTAGGCTCAGAGAGACCTATTAGGGAATTATTGTAGTAATCCAGGAGAGATATAAGAGTGGTTCAGATTAGAGTTGTAACAGTACAGATGGAGGGTATTGGTTGATTTCTGGATAAATCTTAAAGATAGAGTCAACAGAATTTCTGACAGAATGAATATGACGTCTAAGGGGGGAAAAGGCATGAAAGGTGATGGATGACTCCAAGGATTTGAGGTTGACCAACTAAAAGGCTGACAGTGTTATCAAATTACATGAGAATGCTGTGATGAAGTGAGGTTTTGCTGAGGGAGAGGTGTTGTTAAGGACAGGCCAGGGTTTCAATATTGTTTGAGCGATTAGACATCTAGATGTCAAGCAGGTATTTGAATTAGGAAAGATGTCTAAGATGGAGATATCCAGTGGAACTTTTGCTTCTAGAAGAGCAGACTTGCTTATTTCAGACCAATACTCTTACCAGGAATAGCTAAAATAATGAAAACAATTGTTTGGAGGTGTTGGAAAACTACCAACGTTGTAAAGATTTGAGAGGATTTCTTCAGATATAATGATCCAGATAGAAGCATGTAGATGCATTAAAGAAAAAAAAAAAAAAGCCCACAAGGGTAAATATCTGAGCATATCAACTTAAAATAGATTGTATAAATTGTCTTGTGAACTTGAGATATATATGATATATCATAATAATTACAGAAGGAAAATGGATTATTATTAGGTCCTTGCAATACAGTGGGGCCTTGACTTACGAGTTTAATTCGTTCCGAGACCGAGCTCGTTAAGGAACTCATTAACTCAAATTACTCTGTCAACTCAATGCAAAAAATCAGCTGAGAGACAGCTGGTATCTCAAAAAACTCGTTAGTCGGGACACTTGTAAGTCAAGGCCCCACTGTATCTGGAAAGTGATGAAGTTACTAATTCATGTTAGATTTTAATAAGCCAAGAAGGCATGCAGTAATCTCTGGATTAATCACTTAAATTAGTAATGTACCACCGAGAAGAAACAGAGTGAGATATAAGATGATATAAAATATTTGATTAATCATATAAAAAGTAAGATGTAAAATGAAATATAAGAGGTGGGATGGAGAAAAAAAGCAAATAGTAAGACATGATTTAAACCTCAATATAGCCCTGGCCAATTTGCTCAGTGGTTGTGTGCCGGGAGCCGGTCCATCCTTGCTGTTTCAAGGGACCTGGCATATATGGCATACGGTTCTTAATATGTTTGCTCACCTTCTTGGCGCTGTGTTTTAACCAAAGTCACCTCTCCGAGAAAGGTTGAATCCCCAGATAGGGATTTTCCCCTGAAGTTAGGGAGGGAATAAAACCCCTCAACTAAGTGCCAGGCGGGTAATTAATCCCTTTAACTACGAACAATCATGCTTAAACTACATAATCTTTTCTCCCTGGAATGGAGATAAGAAACGCCCTAACCTTTGTAATAGAGATTGATAGGATTGAATCAACTGGTATAAATACAGTTGTAACAAGACAGAAACACTCAGAACTTAGAACAGAATCAAGAAGACAGAACCTACACGGAGCCTAGAGACAGAAGAACTTCGCTGGAGAGAGCATGCCGGAGGATCCTGGAGAGGGACTGGCCTCGGAGCCTAGAGACAGAGCCTAGCGGGAGAACATGGCAAGGGATCCTGGACTGAACCTGACTACAGAGATTGGCAGGAGAACCTGACTGGAACCTGGACACTGAACCTGACTGGAGAGCCTGGACAGAACCTGGCTGGAGAACCTAGCGAGGAACATGACTACAGAACCTCGCTGGAGATCCGAAGCAGAACCTCTCTGGAGATCCAGACCAGAACTTGGCTGGAGATCCGGGCTAGAGATCCTGGCTAGGCTGCTGATCAACTGAACGTTGTCTCCGTGTCATTCCTTCTTCGCCGACTCCGTCCACACCTTTGGGGACCCCTGGACCTGCTGGGGTTGGACCCTGGCAGTTGTGTTGGCCCATAAACAGAAGGATCAAGGGTTTGATGTCAGGTCAGGTACCTCAGCTGCAAGCTGATTACAGGCCCTGGTTAGGGGGTGTGTGTGAGGCAACCAACCCACTGCTCCCTCAGGCGCTCTTTCCCCACCTTTTTTGTCTCCCCACTCCTTCCTTTCCTCTACTCTCCAAAACAAACAAACAAACAAAGAAGCAATGGAAAACATATTCTCAGGTAAGGATTAAAAAAACTCCACAGTGAAGCCAGCAAACAAACAACAAAACCTCAACATATCAGGAATTATATGAAATATAAATATAATAAACACTAATTAAAAGATAAAGTTTATCAAACTCCTTAAAAACCCCCCAACTTTGTGCTGTTTACAATGGATGTAGCTTTAATATAAGTATTAAAAAGTGTTGAAAGTAAAAGGATGGAAAATCACAGAAAATGCAAACTAATCAAAAGAAATCTGGTATATCAAACTAATATGAAAGTTGATTTTAGGCAAGAAACATTATGAGAGATAAAGAAGGACATTTTGTAATGATAAAATGTTTAATCCAGCATGATAACTTAAGAATTTTAAATTTGTATGCACTTAATACATAGCTTGGAAGTTCATAAAGCAAAATTTGACATGACTAAAAGGAAAACAGAATATTCACAATCATATTTGGAAAATTTAATATACATCTCTCAGTAACTGATGAAATAGGGAGAAAAAAATCAATAAAGATATAAACACAATTAACTTACTTGATCTAGTTAAACATGTAGAATACTGCATATAATAACTACAGGATATATATTTTTTCAAGTTTATCTATAACATTTACCAAAATTGACCACAAAAATACATACAGATTAACTAGAAAATCTTCAATACATTCTCCAATATAATTCTGAAAAAATACATGAGTGAAAAAGTAAACTAATAGATATTAGAAAAATATTTTAAGCTCCATAATAATAAGGATATAATATATAAATACCTTGTGGGAAGATGAAATAGAAATTTATAGCTCTAAATTTATATAGTAAGGAAAAAGTCTAATAACATTCTCTCAAGTATCTATCTTAAGAAATTGTTAAAAGAATTACAAATTAAACACAAAGAATGTTGAAAGTAGGATATAATAAAAAGAACAGTAATCCGTGAAATAATTTCTGTTTGAAAAGAATAATAAAATTGATAAATATCATGCAAATAAAAAGTTTTAAAACCTGAAAAAAAAATTGATAAATATCTGGAGTAATAAAAGAAAAAAGAGAATTACTAAGGTTGGAATGGAAAAGGGATGATTATTGTAGATTCTATGGACATAATCATCATAAGAGAACATTACAAAGATTTCTATTGCAATAAATTTTAAAATTTGAATGAAATGGGATACTTTCTAGAAGAATATACTTACCAAAACTGAAACAAATTTTTAAAAATCTGAATAGTTTAATATGGAAATTGAGTCAATAACAAAACTTCTTTACAAAAATATTTTCAAAAATAGATGTCTTTACTGGTGAATTTTACCAAACACTTAATAAAGACATAACACCAATATTAGCACAGTCTTCAAACAGGAAAATATTGAAAGAATATTTTCCAACCTGTTTTATGAAGCCAGCCTAATTTTGATACCGAAATCCTGACAAGACATCACACACACACCCTAGAAAATTATAAAGCCAATCTCTTATGAATATAGGTACAAAACTCCTTAACAAAATATTTTCAATTAGGCAGGCATGATTATGCTTATTTCATTGTTGGGGAAAGTGAAAGTCAGATTAGTTAATAATTACTTGAATTTACATAGCTAGTAAAGCCAGATATAAATTTAGGTCTAACCAGTAATAAGTCTGAATACACTATTTCCACAGCCTTTAGGTGCCTTGTAAATATATTTTTTAAATTCTAAAATGAGCCCTGCCCCCTAGCAGTGTGAATTAACCTTTCTTTTTTGCTCCCCTAGTATTTTATATGTCTGTATTAAAACATTTATCACACTATATTTAATGTTTATTTACTTGCCTATGCTAAGTGTCTTTTCTACACCTTCTCACCCTCCCATATTGTACAAAAAGTTCTTTAGAAACTGAGATATCCAGTCCATGTTTGTATCCTGTTTTTGACTCAGAGAATTACTGAGGTAACGTTGTTAAATAAATTAATAAATGCTTAGGTAAAAAAAAAAAAGGGAAAAGAAGGTGGTAATAGGACACAAAATGCACTAACCAGGAAAATATTGACAGATCTGAGTAAATTAAAATTAGGGAATTCTATTCACCTAAAGATACAATTAAGAGAGCACCACAGAAATACCCAGGTGACAAAAACTTTTAGCTATTTCAATATCTTGGTAGAAATTCATGTTGCTTTAAGATCTGTGCAGCAGTTAAGTCTCAACCCAGCTAAAACATTTAATTAATTGCAAATGATAGATTCCATTACAAGGATGACATTTCTTTTGCCTGAGATTTTGCATGATTTTGTTCCCTTAGTCTAAAAAGAATAATATATTTCTTTCTACTGGGACATCATTACCATTTTAATTTAAGTTAATATGCCTGTAACTTTATTAATACTCCCATTGTCATGATCTCCTCTTTCATTGTGCTTTTATTTCAGAAAAAATATTAGTTCTTAGTGTAAGAAACATGATTTAGTTATTTCCTTTGTGGTAGGAATTTAAAGCATTTATTAAGATCATTAGCTATTATGTGCTATTGAGTAATTTATGACTATTCCCATTACAAAGTTTAAACTTTGCTGTCTTAAAAAAATTTGTGAGTTGAAGAGTAGTTTCAAAAATTTAGACATCTATTTTAAAAATTCTGATATACTGTAAAAGCTTTATTTGGCTTTAATAAAACTGGTTAATTAGCAATATTTTCCATTTTTTGTGACTTGGGAAACAGCAAGAAAGCCCATTTATTTATTAAGTTATGCCAAGATCTTTCCCATATGTTATTTTGTTAATTATCCAACCAGTCTGACTGTAGGCACTATAACTTAATTGCCAAGATGAAAAATTTGAGGCTCAGAAATTGAAGTTTCTTGCCCAAAGTCATAAGCTATTAAGTGGTGGAGCCTGATTTTAAGTCCATACATGTGTCACCTCAAAGCTGATGAATCTGCTTTTGTCAAGGACCTCCATTTGTCATAGCTCCTAGGACTTCTCATTATTAACCTTTATTTTGCCATTATCTTCCTTCATCTTTCTCTGTCAGTAGCATTTGGCAGCATTGATCACTCCTTCCTTCTCCTCCATATGAAAAGTCACTTCCCTTTATTAAATGTTGATTTTTACAGACCAGAACTACAAAATATGAGTAGACATAAGCCCCAGTTAGAAGCTACAGGCCTGGCCTTATAAAACTCATGCTGCAGCAACTTGAACAGGACAAGCAGAGGCTATACCTTAAGACTGGGAAACTCAAGGAGGGTTCTGCCTTGCCTTGTCTCCCACCCAATCTCTTCCCAAGTTAAAAAGAGTCATCCATGGGAAGTATCTGAGTAAGATAGCTCTCCTGCTACCACCGGTAAGTGCATATCACCAGGAGAGCTTGATTAGATGGCACAGAATCAAAAAACTACATTTTAACATGAGGAGAAACTGGTACCAAAATATGAATGGGGAGAGAGAAGGTGTGATAGGGCAAGTGTAAGGAGAGAAAGATTCCTCTTTTCTATTCATTTGATTTTGACATCCAGTCCTCTGAGCTGGGGGAGTACTGGCTAGTTCCTATTCTTCCAATTCCTTACTATGCCTTCTCTCTTGGTCTTATTCTTTCCTGTCATCATAGGACACAAACTGTCTCTTCAAGTTCTCACTTAGCTGCCCTGAGAATGATTCTGATAATGAACCCCTGGAGGGCATTGATACCTTTTTCATTTTTACATTTATTTTCTTTTTCTTTGGCTTGTCCCTCTTAGAACACTTACCCTGGCCCCCTTTATATTATATTACGTCTTTCTCATATTCCCTCCAGGTATGCTTAGTCTTACCCCCTTTCTCTTTATTCTATTTGGACATTTCCTCCAAGAGCTTGTCGCCTCTCGTAAAGATCTGTGATGCTGATGCCAAGATCGTCTGACCTGATCTTCTTTCAGCTAGCATGAGCCACACCGACCCTTGTGATTCGTGGCCATCTGGCCTTTTTGAGCTGTTTCTTCTTCTCATCCCAATCACTGTGATCCTCATTACTGGAGGATCTGGCAGAGCATTGCTATCTAACTTCTCTGCCATTTCTTCCTTTTCTACACCTGAGTTGAATGACTTATTGGTCATCATTGTTGTTGGTGCATTCTCTTACTGGTATTCTTTCTCAGCTCCAAGTAGGCATCATGCTAATCTTTATCAGAATTAGAGATCTATTTATTGTAGTTTGAGTTTGAGTTCAATACTGTTTTTGATGTTGAGCTTTTTTGCATTGCCAAAATCATTTTCGCATACTCCTCCCTTACAATGCTGCTGAAGGTATACAGAGTTCCTTGCAGGTGCAGAAAGGTAGGATAGATCCAAACATTTTAAAAACCAAGGGAAGTCACACAGTGCAGCTCCTGGAAGATGCATCTCCAGTGGCCTGGCTTATATTTGCTGTGGATAGCACACATTGGGCAACCCTCTCAACCAGGTACACGCCATCCTGTAGGTTAGGAGGCACATAAAAGAGACCTTGGCATCAACATTCTGATGGCATTCCAGTGTCACTTTATTCTTGCCTATGGTGCACCTGAGACATGTTGCTGAGGGGAATCTCAGACGGGCTGGTCACCGATGTCAAAGAAAAATAGCAATCCAACAAACTTTACTGCCCCCAGTTCCAGCCCTTTACATCAGGTCAAGGCAATAGTGAGTTTTAAAGAAATCAGAGAATTTCTCAATTCAGATTCTCATAAGCCATCATACTTATAAACATGGTCGTTTTCTGTGAGAAGTTTAAGTCTATGACCCAGAAGTGCACTGTGCTAGATGCCTTCCTTCAACACTACTATTATACCTGGATATTATCTACTTTTCCCATCTTGCTATTCTTGAAGATGATACTCAAGTGGCTCAACCTCAGCTAACCATCATTCATGGAGAGACTTTTACCTCCTGATAGACATCTTAAACTCCAGTGTCTTATTTGTTCATCACTTCTTAACGCCTAGCACAGTGCTTATTTTGCACTCAGGAAATGTTTGTAGGATAAATGAAAGAATTAATGGATGCATGCCTTTCATAGTCAGCTTGTATGGACCATGTATAGGTTTAAGTCACAACTGTGCTGAAATAATTTCAACAATACTTTACTACTAATAAATATTATTTCTACAAATGACAGTAATGTTTACCCAATCACCCACACAAAAATAGGGACTTCCTATTTCTGTTTCTTTAGGTAAAGAAGTTGGAGGTTGTCACTCCATTCTAATGAGTAAATAACTCAACAGACTGAAAAATGAACTCTTCTAGGATCCAAAGGATAGATGAGGGTTCAAGGAAAACCAGGGCTTCAAGATTAGAAAGACAGACAGAAAAATACAGGGAGTCACAGATTACTGGAGCAGAGACATATGTGTGGCAATTGCCATGGGAACCAGGTATTATCACAGCCTATTCAGATTTTCTTTTCTTTTTTTCTTATGTGAGTTTTGGCATTTTGTGTCTTTCAAGGAAATGGTCCATTTCATCTAGGTTATAACTTTGTGGGCACATAGTTATTCATAGTATTATTTGATTGTCTGTTTAATGTTCAAGGAGTCTTAGTGATGTTCATTCTTTCATTTATCATATTAGTATAGTTCCTGGATATAAGGTTATAATCAAGTGCCCGGGTCCAGCCCCGGGGGCCCAGGGGTTCCCAAAGGTGTGGACGGAGTTGGCGAAGAATGTTTTACACGGAGACAGCATTCAGCGTTCAGAACTCACTAGCTCTCTTCAGTCTCTGTGGATCTTCCTGTGCCTGGCTGAGGCCACAGAAAGATCTGGAGGCAAGCTGAGCCTTTATTTTTATAGTCAGAGGTAAACAAGGTAGTGGTCACCAAAGTTACACTGTTTTTGTGAGTTCCACTTGTTTTTGTTCTTGTTGCACTTCCCTCAGCCCATTAGCTTCCCTGGTAAGATCTAGGGAGTTATAAGGTCAAGCCTAATTATGCTAAGAGGACTGTGCCCTCTAAGCTGGGACTTGTTTGTGACTTTGACAACAGGTCAGTCCGAGGCTTAACCCTATACCGGCTCCCCACAATCAAGGTTAATCACATGAATAAATGATTGAATGAATAAATGAAAATTTACTTTGAAAATAGTTTTTCACATGTGTCTTTCCTCTCTTTTCCTGCTGGCACTTTCTTCATTTCAGGATTTAACCATTACAAATGGACCTTGTAATGATGCCTAAAAAAACTCTTTGAATATGAGGTCTCTTCTCTTTTTACACACACACACACACACACACACACACACACACACCTGTTCCTGAACACAATTAGACTAGACTTTATTTAACACTACTATCCCTATTTGCTTTCTTGACTAACACCTTCTAGCCATTTTCTTGAAGGTGTTGGTCAAGAAAAGCTCTCCTTTCCCTCTTCCATTAATTCAGAGTATATTTATTTATCTCATCCATGCTTTCTGACTGCTCTAGCTCTGATATTTCAAATTTATCAGCTGACTTCCTTCAGCAATTGTTGTGTGTACCTCAGATTTTATCATAAATGAATGTACAACATGGAGTATAACCGCAACTGGATTATGGATCTCTTGGGAAAAGAGGGTACATTCTACCCTCCTACAGAATACAAGCCTGAATATGTACTACTATTTGTAATACTTTAAACAAAAAATATAAAATAAAATAAATTTTTTTTAAAAAAGAATACAATTCTGATTTGAAAACATAAAATCTACTCAGAAAACTACTTAGTGATTGATTTAATGATATTTGTTTAAAATTGCAATTGTCATTTTCATGAAACTATTATTAGACACAAATACAATTGGGTGCTCACACACTAAATCTTCCATCTTATATCAATAGGACTTTGTCGATTTCTACATTTTGGTTTAAGATATTCTTTTGTGCTCATCTTCATGAATCTCTATATATTTTTTATTAGAATCTTAATATGTTAAGATCTTAAGATATAAGGCTATAGAACAAAAAGGTTAAGTACTTGTGTTATGGGCACAGATTAGCCTGGTTTAGAATGATCTCTGGGTCTTTTTCCAACTGAATAACCTCAAGCAAGTTACAGAATTTCAAAGTTTCAGGTTCCTCATCTGTAAAATAGAGACAGTAAGTTCTTATTTCATAGACTATTGGGAGAATTAAAAGACGTGAAGTATATGTCAACTTGAAAGAAAAGAACTGTCAACAGTGAGTTGTATATAATGTCCCTCTTTTCATTATAATGTTTTAAATTTTGTTTTTAATTTAATTTTATTAATAGCAAAAACTGGATCATTTAAAATATTTAGCATAGCTCCTGACAGAGAACAAAGTGCTTGATATATACTTATTTTTACTATAAAAACAATTTCAAGATCAAGTCCACACGTCTCATTTTATTTATAAGAAAAATGAGACCTAGTGAGGTCAAATGAATTGCTCAAGACCACTGGTTAATGAGAGAAATGTCCTGGAAAAAAATCCAGGTCTCCTGACACTAGATCTAATGTGTCTTCTAATTCCCATATGACTCTGCAGTATGACTAGCTTCTGAGGGCTCCCCAAGGACCTTGTTGGTATGTTCTGCTTTATCTTATGTTAGACATGTGTTCTGGGAGAGTTTCATATCTAATATTTTGAAATTAAAAGAATAAAAATAAAAATATTTATGTCATCATATCCATTTTCTTTATTTTTCAAAAGGATCTATAAAATATTCATTTTTATGGCTAGTGATGCAAATTGAGTTATATTCAGATTTTCAGAGATATTAACATTATTTTAGGTTAAGTATAGTGGTATTTTTATCTTATGAAGAGTTTGTTATTTCAGAGCTTAAAAAACTATTTAGAATGTCAAAATGCTCATAATTAACCTCTTCGAAATATATCCTACATGCAATTTTTAAAAATGCTTTCTTCACATATGAACCCTCCTCCCAACCCCTGTCTAACTTCATTATGTTTCTGATTGAATGATGGAAAGCAAGGACATTCTCTACAGACTAGAGTTTCCAAGGTGTGTGTTGGGGTATCTTTCCATGTGGCTTTGCAAATAAACTCCACTATTTATCAGGAAGGATATTTTTTCCATATTTTTATGGATATTTAGCTGTAACAATAATGATTTGTTTGGCTCATTTAGAATTACAAACCTTTTGAGAGAAGAAAAATTCTCCTAGAGGGAGAGCTAAATCAACTCTTATGCATTTGTAAGAAATGAATCCAAGCCTTTCTTGTTTCTGTTTCCCCCCCAAAAAAATTGTATAAGTGAGGAAGTAGTGCCAAGGACCTATTAGTAATAGTTATTTCCTAATTGCAGCGGGAAGCATCCTGCATGTTTAAATAAATATTGTTAACTGTGACCTCTCGCTTTGCCAGGACTGATAAGGCAATTGTTTGGCCTATACGAAGCACATACAGTATACACAGAGTGGAGTGCAGCAGGAAAACAGGAAACAATAAATCAGAAATTAGAGCACTGATTGTTGTAGCTAATTACATCAGGCTTCTGCTTAATTTCTCACTCTGTCATTCTAACCTGATTTTCTTGCCAACAGACTTTGCAAATTGCTGGTGTCACGTACATTCAGCAAATAATAATCCTTAGTTACTGTGACTGACAAATGAATGAGCAGGAGAAGATAGTTTATTATGCAAGGATGAACTGAGACATTCACCAGATACCTGCCTGGATGCTCTTTTAATTCATTTACCTAGATGAGCTGCATGATGCATTTCTCCAGGAGCAGAGATTTTGGCATCAAGACAGCTTAATTAGATTTGTGGCTTGGTTTGATAATATTGAGCAAGAAGAAAAGATGGTACTGTAAAAGAAAGGGAGGGAAGAGATTGGCTTGGACAAAGAAAGAGATAAAGGGGTAACTTAGCTACTTAAGTCAAATCTGAAAATAATATGTTTAAGGGTGAGATTAGTCAGCACATTATTGAATGCTAATCTTGTTCACACATAGATTTGGTGAGCTAACTTGGTATTTTTCAACCCATTGTGGTTTGATTCCTGAAATTCTAAAGCATGTATGCGAAGAAAGAATGTTAAAAATGAGATGCTCTTGTTCAAAATTAATTGTTTGATTCCTCCCAGATTCTATTTGTTCATGTAGACAATGCATGTTCAATTCATTTTCCCATGATCCCAGTTCTGGTGTTGTTTGAAAAAACAATTTTCCTTTCCTTTATGATTTGACAAAATTTACATGGTCTCCATGCTTTAAACAATTTTGCTACAGTCTCTGAAGATGGAATATGGACTATCTAACTGAAGAGAATTTTCACTCCATTGTTACTTAATAAATTTTCCGTATTGTGGTTATATTTTCTGCTTTCGTTGTAGTGTTTACTAATTAGATGATCTAACTGCTGGACAGATCAGCGCTAGTGACCACTTCACCCAGGCGCTCTGCTTCTTTGGTGCTTAATAAAAATCAAATTACTTTGTTTAACCAGAAGGTACCATGTACCTAAGGTCTTTAGAAAGAGAACTGTTTCTCAGTTCAAGATCAAATTTACTTTGTTCTTCCATTTCTAGTGGGTCCTCATTTTACTGCTGTCTGCTTTCCGTGTCATCCTTAGGGGAGGAGAACATGAACTCAACACAGAGATGTGAGGACATCACAGCAGAACCTTCCTCAGGTCACAGAGGACATGGCAGAGCTGTGGGGTTCCCACTCTTTGGAAATCTCTGTTCTACTTGGTAAAGCAAGTGGTCAGAGTTAACTATTTCTTTAAATGTGTAGGTGATGTCTTACATGCCACTGATGAGGTTGGAGTGCAGGCCAATTAAGCAGCCCAGAGACTATGGTAGAAGGGCTGAAAACCAGAGTATAATTTGCCAATATTGCTGCAGGCCCAAAGGTCAGAGGCAGTGGAATATTTCACTTCTAGTGTCTTTAAATGAATTCTTGTGTATCAAGTGGTTAAACCACCTCAAATCCCAAATTGACTCTTCAAGAGTCATTCTTAATGTAATTTTTTATTTTATCCATGTTTTCAGACAAAATGTTATAAATATACATTAAATATTCATGGTATGCCTATTGTGCCATTTCATGTCCCTTCAGGGGAGAAAGTTTAATATAGGAGAAATGTATCCCAACTCATTGCTCTCAAAAACAGTTGAGGGAAGCAAACTTGAACTTAGAAAACAAGCATTGTATAACACAAACCATAATGTGATATTCTAGATACCTAAATGAGTGATATTGACAAATACGGCTATGGAATTTAAAGGAAACAAATCTTTCAGAGAAGACTTTATGGTGATAATTTGACATGAACTTGGAAGGATAAGTAGCATTTGGATAGCTGGAGAGGAAAGAGGAAACTTTTAAGCAAAGAAAATTGATTAGAAATGGGGAAAAAGCATGGCAAGACTGGAAATAAGGAAATGAGTGGTACAAAGGGTTAGGTGGGAAATATGGTTGGATAGAGAAGATTGCCAGGTACTGAGTGTTAGGGGAAGGGTTTGAACCTAGTGTTATAGGTGGTGAGAATGACAGGGACAGAAATAGAATATTGGGGACCAGTTATAATTGTACGAAATATTAATCATGCTTTGTTAAACATGATTGTTTTGTTTTGATTCAAGAGGGCACATTCTAACCTGGCTGGGAGTTGCATGTGGGAACTGGGAGCTCACCTGGAAATGCAGCCCATCCTCCCCACCAGGGAGCTGCCTATTATGGAAAGATTAACAATCTTGTTGCAGAAACCAGAGCCACCAGTGCTTTGAAGACCCCCAACCCTTTGCATATCACCAGCCCTTGGAAGACCCCAGACCTTTTCATACCCACGGGCCTTTGCAAATATCTAGCCTGCATTACCTAATAACTGCCCATTTGGCATACCCTTTTGCCTGCTTCCACATGTCATCTTTGTTCTTCTACCCAACATAAGCAGCTGGCTTATGGTGGGGCGCAGAGCAGATTTTTGTGAATGACCTGCTGCTCTCTATACTGCCAGCAGTATTGGAATAAATGCTCATATATGATTCAACCCTGTCTCTGCTTAATTGGCTCAAGTAGTGATAGGCAGCATGGACCCATTGATTATCCAGTTACAAGACCTCTCAGGGATCCCAGAACTAGGGACTGATGTGTGGGAAACAGACCCAGGAGAGGAAAGGCTGGAACCAACACATCAATTAAAATAATGCATGTTTTATGAGCTCAGGGTCTAGGTGGTGATTGTGAGGGAGAAAAGGAAAACATGAAGTCCAAGTCCATTCGGAAACAGAAGTCGGCAGATATCATGAGGTTTCACATAGAAGATAAAGAGGAAAGTTGAGTCAAAAAGGACAGACTTGGCACCTGGAAGAATTTTCTTTGCTTTGGCAAGAATAGAAAATTTGGAAGAGCAAGTGTTTAGATGAAAAGATGACAGGGTGTCAATTTCCAAGGAGAGAAGGAGAAGAGACCGAGTTCTTTTCTGGTCTTAGCTGCCACAAGTCTTTCAGATGTGTCATTATTTATCAGTTATAGACATTTGTATTAGTACACCTTGGTTTGCCTGAAGCCCACAGACTTGTCTGAGGACAGTGGGTATGACAACTGTGTGAAATGTGTCAAAACTAGAAAGGTGTGTGTCGGGGTAGACAACCCGATGAAATACTATCAAATGCTACCCCTTAAATACCAGAGGCAGCATGATGTTTGGGTATGGGTACAAAGGGGTGGAGACACATATTACCTTCGTAAGAAGCTACCACAAAGAACTCTGCCTACAAATGGAGGTGGGTTTCTTAGCTTCCTTTCCTCTTCATTGACTCTAGTCAGCTCTAACATTAACCGTGCTCTAGGATCCTGGTTCTTGGACCTGACCTACTTGGGTTTGGTGTCTCTGCCAGTTGACTGGTATATAACTGGCTTGTCTCCTACTGTGCTTTTGCTCTAAATACTAGGCTTTGGGGTCCAGTGTCTAACCTCATCCCATTCACTAGTGATTGGCTTTGCAATTGCTGAGTTGTCACTGTCCATTGGAAGGGACTAAACAGTTTAGAATAATGTATATATCCTATATAATAAAAGCATAATATGCAAATTGACTGACCGGTGGAATGACCAGTTGGCGGGGGGTGGGGCCGGCAAGCAGGCGGCGCCAGGCCAGCCAAGGTGCATGCCAGCGGGCAGAGGGAGGAGAGGGTGATGGGGGGGAGGGGGAGGTGGCAGCAACCAGCCAAGGAGCAATGGGCAGCCTGGTCGCCTCCCACAGAGGGAGGCCAGACTGTGGGGAGTGGGCCTAAGCCATCAGTAGGACATCCCCTGAGGGTTCCTGGACTGTGAGAGGGCGCAGGCTGGGCTGAGGGACCCCCCACCCTGAGTGCATGAATTTTCATGCACTGGGCCCCTAGTATATAAATATATACTATATATATATATATATATATATATATATATATATATATATATATATATATATATATTCTTCCATTTTCTTTCACTTCTTTCACACCTCAATCACTACAACATTAGACATGAAAGGCTGATACTTTTGCTTGTCACTCTACTTTTACTCACTTCATCCTCACTGCCAGATGGCATGGGACTAAAAATCAAAGCAGCAGCATATTTGTACTTTTCGCACATATTAGCATCTGTGACAATTTCAAACTTTGTGCAAGAGAAAAGGATATGATTGTGAACTGCATGTCTTCCTTATCCCATGTGAGTACAATAAGGAGCTCAAACACATGTCCTTATTCAAGATAGTTCATATTAATCTAGATACTGTGGTACTTATAGGGAGAGACTGAAGATTCAAACCACTCCCCAAAGGAAAGCCACTTGTAACTACCTTAGATAATAATAGGAGGATCCTTCCAAATGAAACCAAGATAAAATTTGAGGTTGACTTTTGTAGATGAGCCAATTCGAGTTGTAAGGAGCCCAAGGCTTGGTTTGCAGTGTCCAGTGCAGCATAGTCTCCCAGTTAAGTCATTAATCTGGTTTCATTTTTACCCTATTTAAAACCCAGCTAACAGAACTTATACAAAGATCACTGTATTGATCCAAATTTTGGCCCAAATTTTGGATCTAGAATGGAGGTTGGTCAGAATTGGCCCAGATTGACATTATAGGAAAACTTGTTTTATTCCCACCCCCCTTTCCCATGGACTTTAAAATATTCTTTCTCCAGGCAATTTTCACTGGTGAATGATTTGCTATAAATGGGTGCACTGTACTAGTTCAAAGTTTTTATTTTAATCAGGGTTCCCAGAATAATTAACTTTGAAAAGAGCCTCAGCATCTTCACTTCTTTTTTTTTTTAACCTAAATTTGAAATACTCTTGCTTTCCTGGACCCTGATGACACCGTAAATGGGAATGTCACTAAGAGCTTATGCTGCTCATTAGTGCAGCTCCACACACCTGTGCCACACTATGTCTATAAAAGACTGGGCTTGCTGCCTTAGGGAGGACCATATAAAAGAGGCTGCTTCAGGCAAGATCCCTCTGGGGAGGAATATTGTTTTCTCTTTAAAAAAATATTAGTTCTAATAGTTTCTTCCTATAAGATCATGGGAAGAGAAAAGCTTAAAGAAGAAAAGCACAATTCTGTCAAAATCCAGTTAACCCCTTTCCTGAAAAAAACATTATTGGTAAGAGTTGTAATCTTTGTACTTGACTGATTTACTCCACAGGCAAAGAAAACCTGAGTTTAAGTGTTTGTGTCTGGGGATGTGAATAGCATAAGTACTAGACTGCAGTGATGGCGAACCTTTTGAGCTCGGCGTGTCAGCATTTTGTAAAACCCTAACTTAACTCTGGTGCCGTGTCACATATAGAAATCTTTTGATATTTGCAACCATAGTAAAACAAAGACTTATAATTTTGATATTTATTTTATATATTTAAATGCCATTTAACGAAGAAAAATCAACCAACAAAATGAGTTCACGTGTCACTTCTGACACGCGTGTCATAGGTTCGCCATCACCGGCCTAGAGGCTGTGGTTCAGCCGAGGATTCTAGAGGACTTCAGAATTCTCCTCATTCATCAGCCCCATCAGCCGCTTTCCTACCCCACATTTGCACCCCAAATGTACATGCCAAAATCCTTTCTAGGTAGGAATTCTGAAGCCATCACACACTAGAAAAGCAAACCTAGGTTCAACTGGAGATCCTCATGGGTTGCATAGAGCAACAATCTCAGTAACAGCCCTTGCTGTTCCCAGCTTCTGTTCATTGTCCCCATTTTCATACTGACTCCGCCTCTGTTCTAGGGGCCATGCTCAGCCACAAGATCCCCTTCCCAGGCCTGTTTTACTGTCACAGATGTCATGTGACAGTTTTAGCCAATGAGAAGTAAATATAAACTTTAAGTCGGGCTTCTTGGAAAATTATTTTAGAAGAGGCAGCTAACTTTGCTCTTTCTTATTTTCCTACCTGGACAAAATATATAATGCGAGCGGCGAAGTAGTCATGTTGTGACCGGGAGTGAGGGATGTGGGAGATAAATCCACATGCTAAAGATGGCTGGACAGAAAGGCAGAAGAGATTCAGGTCCCTGAAGGTACTGTAGCGTCAATACCCTAAAGCTCTTGGTGCAGGCAAACCTATTCCAGACTGGTAGAGTCGTACAAGTGATTTTTTACCAAATCTTTAAGTGTTTTATATACTAATTCTTTATTTTCATATGCATTGTTATGCATATGCATTTTATTGTGGCTTTTCATGGACAGAAAACCCAATTACAGTATGTTTACATTGAAGTAATAAATCTGCTCCTGGCATAAGATATTTAATATTTATTGTGCACTTATTAGATATCGGGTACCTGTTCTTAAGTCAACTAATTTAATCTTCAGAGCTATACCGGCAGGCAAAATTATCTGTCATTTTACAAAAAAAGACTTTGATGTTTAGAGAGGTTAAAAGAATTTCTCAGGGACCCACAGCTCATGCTTCTGACCTCAAAGTCCATTCTCTTCCCACTATACAATATTGCACATAGCTTCTCTCACTGTGTTTTCTAAGAGAATTTCATTTTAACCCTTTGAGTGCCAACCAGTATCCTAGGAACTATGCTAAAATTGCCAAGGCATTTTTGCTGATTTAACAGCAGTTTAGGAAAAAAATTATGAATTGCAAGTAAATGAAGTGACATATTCAAAAACTTAAGGAAACATTTACTACATTTGTTTTCATCTTTGACGTATATTGTTTTCTGATTGTATTATAAAATACTAGTAGAAAAAAAAATTTTGAATAGCGCTCCCGGCACTTTTGGTGAAAGACAGGAAGAGCGCCATCATGCTCCCCGGCACTCTAGGGGTTAAATATCTTTATAATGAAATACCTCAAAAAGGAAGACAATTATAGAGGATAATATAACGAATACAATGAATTAACTCTCCAACACTAAAGCAGTATAACATTTTGCAAAATTTACTTTAAAAATGTTTCAGGTAAATAAAATGTAGAGCTATTCACTACTCTGAATTTCAGTGACAGTCCCATCCCTCTTCCTCCTGCCACCCAGCACTAAACACTACCTAGAGGTTGATGTATATTATCCCCACCATATTTTATAATTTTATTGTGCATATTTACAAATGACCTCAATTAGTGTTTTATGTATTTTTATGAATGGTATATTGATTTATCATTTTCTCCTTAATATTATGATTTTGAGGTTTAGTCATGTTGATACTTGGAGTGTGAGTTTTATCTAGTGTATTATTTTTCCTTATGCAAGTGTACCAACATTTATTTATCCACCTGCCTATATTGATGGACATTTACGAAGTGTCTAAAAGCTGCCATCATAAACAGCTCTGCAATAAACAATTTGGATGTGTTTTGTTTATATATATATATATATATATATATATATATATATATATATATATGTTTCTGTGTGTTGTATACATTTCTAGAAATTGAACTACTGGATCATAAGATATACCACCTTTAATTCTGCTAGATATCACTACTAAATACTTTTCCAAATGAGTCATTTACTTGCTTTGGTTAGACCTTCCAAGTTTTTGCAAATTTGATGGGTGTGAAATATGTCATTGCGGTTGTTATTTCTATTTCCCTTATTACTACAGAGTTTTATGTGTTAATATTAACTGTTTGGGCTTCTGCCTATATTGTTTGTTCATAACATTTCTGTATTTTTCTACTGGGATCTATGTCTTTTTATCCTGGAAAATCATTAAATGTTTTAATAAGGAATTCTTTCTTTGTTATGCATATGCATTTCATTGTGGCTTTTCATTTAATTTATAGGGTATCTGGTTAAAAAAAAGTTCTAACTTTCAATGAAGACAGATATAATCCATTTTATTTTTTCTCTCTCTTTTTTTTTGGGGGGGGGGCAGGCGGTTTGTTTATGAGGGTATCTGTTGTGTTAAGAAATTTTCCCTAAAGGGAAAACAAAACAAAATGTAGTTTCTCAACTCACACAGTCCTTCTGACATGACATGTATTTTGGGAGGTGGGGGTTCCCCACACCAACCAATTCCCAAACTCTCCTAACACCAACTAGGTATCATACAGCTCAATTCTGACTGCCTGGAGTTAGCTCAGACCCCATGGGTTAAGGGCTCAGTCCCACAGGACTGAGCCTATTTCAGACAGCAATAGAAAGTCCAGGACTCCCATCCTTCTGATCAGGAGGCTATATATCAGGGTTCCATGACCCCTTCCTCAGGTTTGATAACTTGCTAGAATGGCTCACAGCATTCAGGAAAGCACTCTTCTATTGCCAGTTTATTATAAAGGATACAATGCAGGAACAGCCAAATGGAAGAGGTGCATAGTATGTGGGAAGGGGCATGGAGCCTGCTCTTTCCAGGCATGTTGCCTCCCAGATCTTCTATGTGTTCACAACCTCTCGGAACCCCTCTGGTTAGGGTTACGGAGGCTTCCTTCCATAGGCATCATGGGTTATAATCAGCGGTTCTCAACCTGTGGGTCGCGACCCCTTTGGCGGTCGAACGACCCTTTCACAGGGGTCGCCTAAGACCATCCTGCATATCAGATATTTACATTACAATTCATAACAGTAGCAACATTACAGTTATGAAGTAGCAATGAAAATAATTTTATGGTTGGGTCACAACATGCGGAACTGTATTTAAAGGGCCAGAAGGTTGAGAACCACTGGGTTATATCATTGCCCATGGTCATTACATCCATGGTAGACAGTTACACAGGTCTGAGCAGAGCAAGGAGGTCAGGAGGGGGGAAAACCTTGGGCACCTCGCAATGGACAAAACTGGGAAAACAAAGGGCTCACCCTCAGAATAACCTTTCCTCCCCTAGTATATCACTGGTCATGCAGTTTAGACCTTTGACCTTTCATATCACTGATAATGCGGTTGGGATACTCCCCTGACCTTTAGCTCTTAGGCATTAAGCGCCCAGGACAGTGAGGTTCTGACCCACATCAAATACATCTAGACCTCAGTTTTATTTGAGCTCCAGGCCCAGAAAAGCAGCAAAACCAGGCAAAGGACTCCATGGCTGACCTCAGGACCAGTGCATTGACTAATGACCCACTGCTCTGGCGCTGACCAATCAGTGGAGACCACAACTCCGAAAGGATACACTTGGAAAGCTGATGAATAGTCTATTGAGACTCTCTCCTAGGACCTCCCCTAAAATCTCCACCCTTACAAGCCCACGGACAAAGGACCCAGTGCCTCTCTCTCTCGGGGGCCTGTCCTTGCCTTTCCTGTCCCCCACCTTTTCCTCTCAGGTGGGTTACCTTTACCCTTCTCTCACCTAAGCTCCAAGGGCCCCCTTCTTTTGCCTCTATAACTTGTTTTCTGAGCCAGTTTCTTCTACCACTCATTTCTTCTACTTCTTTTCTCAATAAACTTTCTCTCACAGTTTGGGTCTTGGCTCTGAATTCTTTCCTAGCCTAAACTCAAGTACCAAGGCTGCTGAATCAAGGTCTGGTCTGACTCCACAAGTAAAGCATCTGTGCCATTTTAACCCTCCAGCCCCTCTTTCCAGAGGGTGGGAGTGAGGTGGAAAGTTCTAACCCTCTAATCATTTTGTTGGTATTCTAGCAACCAGCCTACCCCCCCTCCCACCCCTCCCCAATCTTTGGATCACATCCCAAAGTCACTCATTAACATAAGCTGAGGGTTCATTGAAGGAGCTTGGTATGAATAACAGAAGGCATGTCTTCCTGGTTATCACTCTTGAGCTATTTCAGGAACTGGCAACAAAAAACAAATATTATAACAAAAGGTGCTCCTATATTTTTTATCATATTTAGGACATTACAAGGAGTTTCAGGAGCTCTTTCCAGGAGCTGGGGACAAAGACCAAAAATATGACAATATCACACTCTTTATTGCAAAATCATAAAGATATTATTCTTTATTTTTATTCCTACTGTATGTTCATCAAAATAACTTTTATAGTATATTAAAATTCATCACTTTTTCTTCATGATTCTTTTTCTAAATTTTAAGAAATTCTCAAGGTATTATTGCTTTGCTTTCCATAGTTAGACCTTTAATCCATCTGGAAATTATTTAAGGTATGATGTAAAGACCACGTTTTATTTTATTATACAGGCAAGAAATTATCTAACAGTTTCTTCTTTGGTCTTTTCCAGACTATTTGTAATATGACACTTTTTATATAGCATGATACTGTATATGAGCTCTCTATTCTGCAACACTTGCCTATCTATCCTGTACAAATTCCATGTTATCTTAATAAAAATAGCTTTCTTATAAAACTTGATATCTGGTTGATTAATACTGCTATTCTTTATATTCCTTCAAAATTTTCCTCTGTATCCTATGTTATTTAATATTTAAAGTCCTTATTTTTTTTAAAAAAAGTTTTAGATTCACCGAAAATTTAAAAAGAAGGTATGGAGATTTCCCATATAGTCCCTGTTCCCAGTCCTCCCATTATCAACATTCCCACCAGAATGGTACATTTGTTGCAATTGATAAATCTGCACTGACATACCATAATCACTCAAGACCAGAGTGTAGCTTAGGGTTCACCTTAGTGTTGTATATTCCTCGGGTTTGGAAAAGCATATAATTACATGTATCCATCATTATAGGACCATGCAAAGTGTCTTCATTGCCTTAAAAATCTCTGTACTCTACCTGTTCACCCCCGCCCCTCCTTTCCCCACCCACAACTCCTGGAAACCACTGATATATTTTACTGTCTACATTCTTTTACTTTTTCCAGAATGTCATATAGTTGAAATCAGACAGTATGTAGGCTTTTCGGTTGGCTTCTTTCACTTAGTAATATGCATTTAAAGCTCCTCCATGTCTTTTGAAAGCTGGATAGCTCAATTTTTTGCTGAATAGTAATCCACTTTCTGGGTGTACCAGTTTGTTTATCCATTCACCCACTGGAGGTCATCTTGGTTGCTTTCAAGTTTTGGCAGTTATGAGTAAAGCTGCTATAAAATATCCATACAGATGTCCCTTTGTGAATATAACTTTTCAGCTCCTTTGGGAAAATACTAAGTAGCATGATTGCTTGAATCTTATGATGAGTATGTTTAGTTTTGTAAGCAATAGCCAATTATCCTTCAAAATCATTTGAATTCCAGAGTTCTTGTTGCTCTACATTCTCACCAGTATGTGGTATTGTTAGTGATCCAGATTTGGCCATTTCAAAAAGGCAGGTAGTAGTATCTTACTGTTGTTTGAGTTTGCATTTCCCTGATTACATTTAATGTGGAGAATTTTTTATATGCTGATTTGCCATCTTTTTTGGTAAGGTATCTATTAAGATCTTTGGTCCATTTTAATTGTTGTTTTCTTATTGTTGAATTTTAAGAGTTGTCTGTTTTGGTTAACAGTTGCCTGTCAGATGTGTTTTTTGAAAATATTTTCCCACAGTCTGAGACTTCTCTTCTCATTCTCCTGGCATTGTCTTTCACAGAGCAGAAGTTTTAACTTAAATGAAGTCCAGCTTATCAATTATTTCTTTCATAGGTTGTAACTTTAGTGTTGTATCTGGAAAGTCATTGCCATACGCAAGGTCATCAAGATTTTCTCATATGTTACCTTCTAATTTATAGTTTTGTGCTTTACATTTAAGCTTGTGATCCATGAGTTTTTTGTTTGTTTGTTTTGTATGTGAAAGGTAAGTCTTTGTCTAAATTCATTTTTTTTGCATGTGAATGTCCAGTTGTTCCAGTCATTAAAAAAATGACTATCTCTGCTGCTTTGTATTGCTTTTGCTCCTTTGTCAAAGATCAATTGACTCTATTTATGTAGGTATATTTTGTTCCACTGATTTGGCTATTCTTTCACAAGAGCCACACTGTTTTGATTACTGCAACTTAACGATGGATAGTCTCAGTCCTCCACCTTTGTTCTTCTCCTTCAGTATTGAGTTAGCTATTCTGGGTCTCTTGACTCTCCATATAAATGTTAGGATTAATTTGTCAATATCCACAAAATAACTTGCTGGGATTTTGTATTGAACTATAGATAAAGTTGGGAAGAACTGACATTTTGTCAATATTGAGTCTTTCCATGAACATGAAATATCTCTCTATTTACTTAAGGCTTTGATTTTATTTAACAGTTTAGTAGTTTCCCCCCCTCATATAGGTATTCTATATATTGTTAGTTTCTATCTAGGTATTTCATTGTTTGAAATGCTAATATAAATGATATTATGATTTTAATTCTAAACTCCTCTTGTTCATTGTTGGAATATAGGAAGGCGATTGACTTTGCATATTAAGCTTGAATTGTGCAACCTTGCTATAAATGCTTATTAGTTCCAGGAGTTTGTTGTTATTGTTGATTCAGTCATGTCATCTTGGAGCAAAAACAGTTTTATTTCCTACTTCCCAAACTGCATACCTTTGATTTCTTTTCTTGTCCTATTGTATGAACTAGGACTTCCAGTAATATTGAAAAGGAGTGGTGAAGGACACATCCTTGTCTTGGTCCTCATCTTAATGGGAAAGCTTTTGAGTTTCTTACCATTAACTGTGATGTTAGCTATAGGTTTTGTAGATATTCTTTATCAAGTTGAAGAAGTTCCTCTCTATTACTAGGTCACTGAGAGTTTTCTTTTTTTAAATCTTGAGTGGGTCCTGCATTTTGTCAAATATTTTTCCTGCACCTATTCATATGATCCTGTGATTTTTCTTTTTTAGCCTATTGATGTGAGAGATCATATTAATTGATTTTCAAATATTGAGCCAGCTTTGCATACATGGGATAAATCCCACTTGTTGGGTTTGATTTGCTAATATTTTGTTGAGGATTTTTGCATTTATGTTCATGAGAAATATTATTGTGTAATACACCCCCCATTTTTTTTTAATAAAATCTTTGTCTGGTTTTGGTATTAGAGTAATGCTGGTTTCGTAGAATGCGTTATGAAGCATTCTCTCTGCTTCTGTCCTTTGAAAGAGATTGTTGATAATTGATCTAATTTCTTCCATAAATGGTTGATAGAATTAAAAAATGAACCCATCTGGGCCTGATACTTTGTGTTTTGGGAAGATTATTATTTATTGATTCAATTTTTTAATAGATATAGACCTATTTCTACTCTTTGTTGTGTGAGTTTTGGCATTTTGTGCATTTATGAATCTATTAAAAAACATGGAAGTTACACCAAAACCCAATTTTCAAGCACATTTTAGACTCTGTCCCCTCCCAGCTACTATTGCCTGTGTCTAGCCCAGGCCTCGGCATGACTCATAGTTTTGTGCTTTGGTTCTGTTTTACTTGATGATTTGCTATGTGCAAGAATGGGGGAGTTAAATTACTGGGGTCATTTCTTATCATTCCACTAATTATAAATGTTGGGAAAATTTAGACATATATATGGCCATTAGAAAATAGAGACAGATACTACCATGAATGAATTTTTGGGGCTAACAAGTAGGATGAAAACACTATAAGACTTTCTATTTGGATTGGTAAAGAGAACCAGACCAGAGAGAACTTTATACTTACATTTACCAATACTGAGAACATATAGGGAAATTCCTATATCTGTGTGTATGTATGTTCTTTAGATAAATGCATGCCATCCTACCTGAATGATTTCAAATATGAAATTTCTCAGTAGCTTACACAATTAGTTGAAGCTATAACTTTAATGCCTAACCACACTAAATATTTTATAAGTTATCTTGAATCTGGCAGTGTGTTCTTTTATACTCTGCTTTCCACAGCCTCCCCACCCCAATAGCCAACATATTGAAAGTTATATAATAAACTCAATCTAATTTTAAATGTATTGATAGTTATATTTTATTGAGCACATACTATGTGCCAGACTTTATTAAGTTCCTTAAGTATATTTTCTTATTAAAACCTCACAACCATCTTGAGTTAGGTACTATGCTTATTTATGTGTAATCAATGATGGAACTGAGGCATAAAGAAGCACAGAATAATTAAAGTTTGAACTGGAATACAGTCCAAGACAATCTGGTTCTGACATCTACCTTTTGAAATACTACACCATACTTACTTCCACTATATGGATATTAACATAATCAGTGGAGAATGAGGCATTACCCTATAATTCAACATCATATTATCTCTGCTAAAAAACAAATGAGTGACACAAATTCGCAAACAATTTAAAAATTCCACTGAGTTTTGTTTAGTTTTTCTGGTAGAAAAAAGGTACATTAATTTTCAGTCTCTCTGTTTTTGTTTTAAAGACTGACTAGACAACAGAAAATTAAGGCCATGGCATAGAATTGGCATTGCTTGCTTCAGATTGAATAGGTGTCAGATCTACAAAGACTATGTCCTGTGAGACAAAGGCAAGGAGACAGATGTGAGAATAACAAGATGAATTTACAAAATGGGAATTTTAAAAGAAACAACAAAGTATGAAGATAGCCGTAATAAGCAATTGGTAAGTGAAGAGATCTGGGGCATGTACTGTTAATAAGAAAAGAATTCTTGAGGAGAGGAGAAGAGCTTCAGATTAAATGAAGAAAATTACAACACTTAGAATAAACAGAAGAAGTTATTACATGTATAAGGGGAAATCTAGGGAATGTTCAGGATGGAATTCTACCAAGCCCTTAGAGACCAACAAATTGGGTCACGATCAGAAAAAACAACAACACAGAAATACCCTAAATTGTTTCAGGGAACACCTAAGTGTGGTGTTTGAGGAATGACCAGCATGGTTTAGGTAGCCTATTTTGAGAGCTCTGATAATTATGATTTAAGGACCACAATTCATAATCCTGAGAGCCGTTTGAAAGGTTTTTCAGAATGGCAGTGATGGGGCCTGAAAGATGAATACTGGGCAATTATGTTGGTGGTGCTGTGGGGAATCCCACAGCGAGAGGGAGCTATTATTGGGCTTCTCAGGGAGTGGGAAATGTGAGCAAAGTAGCATTTTATAAGTACACATGTGTTACTTTTCTGTAAAAGAGATATATAAAAAAGAAGGAGGTGGTCCAAAGACTCAGGAGAGTTATCCCTGCCATGGATGGAGAAGTGCGGCAGTGTAAATACAAAATACAGAACTGAGTCCTCAAAAGAGACTTCTGGAGCTACGGCGTATATACAGATGGAAATGTATGTGCACAATAGCGGATTCTACAATAAGGGGCTGAGGCATAGTTGAAAAAAACCTGGATGGAACTTCATGGAAATGGGAAGAGGTCAGTTACAGTGATCCAGAGAAGAGCAGAGAAAGAGGAAAACTAAGTCATGTCCACAGGCACTGTAGGAGGGAGAAAGGATTAGGGAAAGCTAGTGAAGAAGAATTCTTCCGAATTTTCCTTATTGAGTCATATGTCAAATTTTCATATGGATTGGATTAAAAATAATTTAATTTTGGCAGCTCTCCACTCGAACTTTTATAAAATATACATTCTTTTCTTTTTTTTCACTACCTGCAAAAATGAATCTTAGCTTTGCAATCGAGCACATAAAGTAAAATAAATAAATGAGTGTACTGCAGCAAAAGTTCAACTCTAATTACTTTAATCTAATATTTTCTTTCTTAAAGTATAATTGTTTTAGGTTTTAAGTGGTCATATGAAAATAGATTTAAATAATGAGAAAATTATTTTTACAAAGCCTGAATAAGAGTTAATACATTCATTATAGTCAATACATTAGTACATTATGGAAAGTTAGGAAATTTATTTCTTTTACAGTTCTCGCCTCCTCTTTCTGCCTCAGAAGTGTTTATATGTGAAGCAGAAGCATCAGAGCGAGGGATAATTAGTTTGGTCTTTGGGAACATTTCCCAGATAATCACATGGTGCCCCAGAGACCTGAGAAAAGAACAGCATGTATGAAACTCGGAGTTCTAATTGAAGCCTAATCACTGACTCACATTCAGGTTCTTTGAGCAAATTAATGGACCCATCTCTGGCTCTCCACAGCACAAGGAGAATAAGGCCTCCTTTAAGACAATGTGGGATGTATTAGCAATTTAATGATGCCAAAATGCCTTGAAGATACAAGGCTACGCTATATAAATAAAGGTTAAGTAAGAATGGAGAAAACAAAGGAAAAAACAAGCTTGGGAATCTGGTAGGAGTAATTCCTGGAAAAGCCCCCCAAGAGGCCAGGGTGTCTGTCCTGCCTGGGCTTTTTTGCATAGCAGCTGAGTCAATAGACCACTCTTCACAGGAAGAGAGGCTGCGGGACGCTGTGTGCTTCCCACTAGGCGAGCATCAGTTAGTTTGGTCCAGGCATTGCTTGTATGTGCTGAGGGAGAACATTCATAGTGTCCTATAGCCCGAGGTGGTTTGCCCTGAGGAAACACTAGGCTGCCATCTAAAACCTGTGGTAATGCCAGCTGGATGGAGGTGGGTAGAGCCCTGTGTGCTAACTTACGGTTGGTATTTCGAATATATAGTGAAGACGTGTGTAATACTCAAGAAAATTTTCAGAAGAAAGAGAAGTTATATAGATCCATGTTTCCTTACCCCAATATCTCAAGGCTTATGTGTTTAGAATTTTGATTTTTTTTGGATATATGACTCTGTCTATCTATCTATCTATCTTCTATCATCTATCATCAGTCTATCATCTGTCTGTCTATCATCCATCTAGCTATTAACATAACCAGTGGAGACTAAGTCATCATTCTATAATCCAATACATTACTATCTGTGCCACAAAACATTTGGGTGGCACAAGTAAACATAAGTCACACATAACCTCACATCAATTCAGTCCAATTTTGCTGGTAATTATTTATTAAGCATTTTTAATCGGCATTAGAAATTTGCCTTTTGCCAGAAACAGACTCATAGATAAAGAGAACAGACTGATGGTTGCCAGAGGGGGAAGGAGTTGGGGTCTGGGTGAAAAAGGTGAAGGGATTAAGAAGTACGAATTGGCAGTTACAAAATAGTTATGGGGATGTAAAGCACAGCCTAGGGAATAATATCATGATGACTATGTGTGGTGCCAGGTGGGTACAGGAAATATCGGGGGGAACACTTTGTAAAGTATGTGATTGTCTAAAGTCTAAATGCTATGCAATATATACCTGAAACTAATACAAAATAATATTGAATAAGAACTGTAATTGAAAAATAAAATAAAAATAATTTGGCTTTTGCATACCAGAATTATAGATTTGTTTTTTAAAAATACACAAACCAACTCTGAGGTTGAAACTGCAAACTTAGCCTTGTATATAGGTCTTATGGTCTGGACTGTATACTTTGTTTGTGGGGGGCTGTCTACTTAGGTGGAGATTATAATTATGATTTAAGGGTCACAATTCATTTAGCTCACTATTAAATAGTTTTTCTGATTTTCCTTAACCCCAAATCCATGGGCTCATATATAAGCTCCTGCGGAAACATGAACTCAGTTAACCCCTGAAATAGTATGCACACTTCTGTGTATGGGTGCATTTTTCCAGGGAGATGATCCATAGCTTTTTTTTCCTCCTTAAAATCTCCAAATATCCTAAGAGTCAGAAAGTTCATAAACTTCTACTTCAAGTTAATAAAACAGATGCTAATAACAATAGTTTAACAGGTAGGTTTACATTAATATTTTGCTAATATGGTCCTTACCAGGGGTCCTCAAACTTTTTAAACAGGGGGCCAGTTCACTGTCCCTCAGACCGTTGGAGAGCCGGACTATAGTTTAAAAAAAACTATGAACAAATTCCTATGCACACTGCACATATCTTATTTTGAAGTAAAAAAACAAAATGGGAACAAATACAATATTTGTATTTGCATGTGGCCTGCAGGCCGTAGTTTGAGGACCCCTGGTCCTTACCATGGCCAGGAAGGCCACACACAGACCAGTTCCTTCCTCCCTGTGCTCATCCTGCCTACTCTACTCTCCTCCCTGAGCTCTAGCCCCATTGGAATTCTTCCTGTTTTTTGTTTTCAGAAAACTGGTCTCTGCCTAAAAGGTTTTGTAGGAGTTATTTGGTCCGCCTGGTGCCCCTGCCCAAGATCTTCCCAAGGCTGGATGCCTTTGTCATTTAAATATCAGTTTAAATACCACCTCCTCTGAGAACCCTTCTCTGACTACTTAATCTAAAATCATTCCCCCATTACTCTCTATTGCATCATTCTTATTTTTCCTCTCAATACTGAGAGTTAGTCACAATTTGCATGGCTAGGCATGGTGGCCCTCAGAGCACTTATCCTCTGACTGAAATTATTTATTTATTTATTTATCTGTTTGTTTGCTTATTTATTTACTTACTAGTGCCCCAGTGCACAGATTCATGCACAATGAGAGAAAATTAATTAGAAGGTGGCTGGCAGGGCAGGGCTGGGTGAGACAGGCCGGACACGCCCTGGAGCCAACCTCCCGTGGTCCCTCCCTGGCAGGCAGCACCTGGGGCGGCGCCGGGGCTTGAAGGGCGTCTTTGGAGTAAGCGGGGTCCCTCTGGCAGGTGGTGTCCCTTGGCCTGGCCTGTGGTGATCAGGCCGAAACTGGCTCTCTGACATCCCCAGCAGGGTCTCGGATTATGAGAGGGTGGTTCTCGGGTGACGCACCCTGGAATTGGGCTCCCTCCTCTTTGGTTCCAGGGTGTGTCACCCGAGAACCACTGCTGCCTAGTCACTGCAACTTGGCAGCTCCTGCATTGAGTGTCTGCCCCTGGTGGTCAGTGCACATCATAGCTACGGGTCAGAGGGTTGCTTAGCCTTTTGTATAGAGAGATTTATTATCTGATCTCCCTTCCTGGGATGTAAATTAACTGCTATCCTCTGTGCCTAGAATAATAATTGCCATCTAGTAGGCCACAATGAATATTTGTAGAATGAATGAATAAATTACATTCATTGAAGTAGTAATGGTGCTTATTGCAGAAAATAGGAACTAGTAAGTTATGGTCAGTTAAAAGTTAGTGTGCTAAACAGGGCAAATTACTTAAACCTCTTTAAACTTGTTTTCCTCATCAGTAAAATAATACAATAGTACCCACTTTCCAAGTTTATTGTTAAATTTAAATGTTACTGCATTTAAATTTGGCAGACTAGAATACATTTGTTAAATAGTCATTAATATTAATCAGGAAAATTGGTTAAATGAGACAAAAGGCATATTCAACTTGATAGAAAAAGGTATAAAATACATTAGATTTGAGAAAAAATTATTTAAAGGTGTAGATAATACAATGTCATGTTAACATAAATTTTAATTGCTGAATATGTATTGAAATGGAAAACATTAAAAATTTTGTGTTTGATTATAGAACATAAAAGTGTTTTTGTAAGTTAAGTACTGTTTTGGATTCCAATTTTTAAGAGTCCATAATATTTTGAAACTAAATACATGCTTTACTCTTTTATTTTATACTGTACACAATACATAAACAGAATACCAAGTAGTTAATCTTTATAATATCTAAAACTCTCCTGAACTCAGCATTCTGCATTAGTAATTCTCTAGAGAATGTGTATAGCTTGAGTATTCATTTGTCTTTATAAAAGAAACACTCAGGATATGTTGACTAACTAGATAAATGGAGAATGTGATTTGCAGGATGTGCTCCCAGCAATGAACTTTATTTTGGAGAATTTTGCTATTGCCCTGCACTAGTAGAGTTAATGAGTGATTTTTTCCATCTACTTAGTTATAGCTAAAAAATTATTTATAATTCAAATAGTATTTTCTCATTAAAGTTTTTGTCAATTAGCTCTTTATCTCATTTATACTGGAAAAAAATGTGGTTATAAACCAAATTTCTAAAACCATTTCATGTGTCCTAATCCAGTTCATTAAATATCACACCCTAAATATCTCTTTACTTTTGTTTTCTCTCAACGCATGCACCAAGCTTGTTTATCTCAACTTTGAAGGAACTATTTTATAGCTTTATAATATTTTTAAGCTGAAATAGTCCTTAGAGATCATCTAGTCCAATTCTCATCATTTAAAAATGAGGAAACTAAAGTCCAGAAAGGAAGATGTGTCCAAGATCATGGAGTGAATTAATGGAGGAGCAGAGGCTGACCCTCATATCTGACTTTCTTTCTTTAGATCTCTAACCACTAATTCCCAAGAGACAGTCACCCCCTAATGAGCTCAGCACAGGCTGGGAGTAACTTCTTAGCTAAAAAGTCATAATCACAATTGCTCTTAGGTTGTCACTGTGCGTGTGTGTGTGTGTGTGTGTGTGTGTGTGTGTGTGTGTGTGTGTGTTTAACAAAGAGAATCTGCCTTAGAAACTAAGGAGAGTGCAATGAAAGAAAAATGTTTTCAATTGGAGATAAATTCTCCAAGTCACTCCCTGTCCTTGTTCTCCTGAGAATTCTTTGCTGTTTGAGTTCTGGGTTACACCCCTGCTAGGGATTCTGTTTCCTTTCCTTCAATTTTTTCTTCTCACCCTTTTTTTTTTCTAGGAAATATTTTGTTATCTTTGGATTAGTTCTAGCAAGAAAGTGAAAAGACCAATCAACTACATCCAGTTAAGCAGAACTTTTACATACAATTTAATTTTAAAAATTGAGTCAATTATTTGGATAAGAAGCATAAGGAAAAGGCCAAAAGCTTTTTTTCCTCTGAAATAGCCAGAAGAATAAAATGAGAACCCCATTTTTATAAGGATTAGGCAAACAGTCAAATCTTTCATTCATTGGACCCACCCAGACATCCCCTATTAGTGGCCTTTTTAAAATGTGTATCTGTAGAAGTACTCATAAAATGCTGCAAGAGGAGGGTGTTGAAATATACCATTGCCGTTGTGTAAATCTTAGGCGTTTGTTCTCAAAATTTATGCCATCTTCTAAGCAAGGGATTGTAATCTCAGTTGCCTCAGTCTGAAGGCAAGATAAGATTCCAAGCATTTCTAAAATAGTTGGTATAATTTATTGTCACTGCAGAGCAGTCAAATTTAAACACTTTTGGACCCCGATGCCACAAAACAGCTCTTCAGAGTTCAAAAGGGTAGGTCTACACATGCGATTGAGTTATCACTAATGGAACTACTATAACCCTGGCTGTGTCCTGGCTGCTCCTGGTGTTCCAAAAATTATATGACACCCCGAAGCCTTCAGATACCTAATATGCATATTTTATCGTATAAATCACAGGTGTCCAAGTAAAACGCATTCAATGAATTGCTTCCTGCCACTAACACAGAAATTATTTTCGAAATCAAAAATCATGTTTCCTCGTGAACACGAACTTCTCCTGACAAACCCCCAGTGCCGAATGTGGTTTCCATTTGCTCTTTTTGGATTTATTTGACTGTGCCAAAGTTCAGGTGTGCCAGCTCTTTGTAATAAGCCATTTGGATGAAAGCTTGGCCAGCTCAAAGGATCTTGATGTATTTTATTGCTGCCTTTTAAGATTATTGTTCAGAAATACCAAGTCTAATTTTGAAATCAATTAGCCATTCGGTCTGATGAGGTGTCGGCCCAGCTCAGGTTCACACCCGCTGTCCACAGATTATTGTTCACTTGAGTCAGGTCCGAAGGACTGCGCTGTTCCCAGCATCTGGTAGACATATGTTTGATGTTCTTGCAGAATGAGCTGATGGTTTAAATAGCTGACCCTAACGAAGAAAGCTTTGTACATTGGCTGCTATTAGCCAGGAAAACAAACTTTTTATAATACTCTGTAAAAAAAAAAAAAAAAAAAGAAAGAAAGAAAAAAAGAGAGAGAAAGAAGAAGAAAAAGAGAAACCTCGTTGCTTTCATATTTTATTATTTTTCTATGATCCGTGTCTAGGGAACTTACATCTTCAAAATAAATGGTAGAATGAACAGATGTAATGACAAAGGAAATGATCTGCTACCTACCAGTACCAAACCCTCGTCTTTCCTTGGGCCCTCTCCACAGCCACACGGGAGGTGTAATATCTTTCCCAGAAAGCTGCCGTCAGAGGGGGACCCTGCCTTTCCCATCACGGTCAATCAGCAGTTGTGAAGGTGCAAATTCTGCCTGGCAGGGGCCGTGCTTCTGGGAACAGTGCCAGAGGCCCCAAGTACCACCCATGCTGTTCAAAAGAAGTGGCAGACAGTAAAATATAAAGCTAACCTACCCCTTCCTCGGGTTTCCGACTCGCCGGTCGCCTCACGTTTTGGTAGAGCGGGGATATCTGACTTGTTCTTTCACAGGACGCCACTGATACCTCGAGTGGGCTCAAGACAGAGGTCTCCTGTGCAGGCAAACAATAACGGGTGGATACTGGGCATGTTCCATGACTTATTTTTATAGACAAGAATGTTCTTCTTTTCCCAACTCTGGAACAAAGTATCAGAGCCATTTATAAATGCAAAATGAAATTAATTTGACACATTATTTGTGCCATTATTTGATAATAAGGATTTAGTGGGCTGATCAGAGATCAAATGGGATCTTTTCTGCTTGTAGCCCCATTCCCTCCTGTTAAGATCAGTGAGGCCAGAGAGGCTGGCCATTTGTCATGTTCATCACATGCTCTCTCTTAAAGGAGGTTCATTAGTTTTCATTCATTCCATCAACACATTTATTGACTGCCTGCTGTGTGCTAGGCACTGGGAAAGCAATGGGGAGCAGAACAGACCTGGTCCCTAACCTCATGAAGCTTATAGTCTAGAGCAGTGATGGCGAACCTTTTGAGCTCGGCATGTCAGCATTTTGAAAAACCCTAACTTAACTCTGGTGCTGTGTCACATATAGAAATTTTTTGATATTTGCAACCATAGTAAAACAAAGACTTATATTTTTGATATTTATTTTATATATTTAAATGCCATTTAACAAAGAAAAAATCAACCAAAAAAATGAGCTCGTGTGTCACCTCTGACACGTGTGTCATAGGTTCGCCATCACCGGTCTAGAGGCAAAGAGAGATGTTAATGAAGTAAAAACAAATAATGGAATTGTAGTCTACCAGTTTTAAAAATAAAGAAAAAGAAGTATCAGCATATATTTCAATTATTATGTAAAACTTGAGCATTGAAACAGCTTTTCTTAAAAAATTACCTCATGCTCTGAATACTTTTTGCTAAGAAAGGTATAAACTTTTAATGGACAGGAAGTGTAACCTGTTAAATAATTTCTAGTGTATTTTAACCAAGTATTTAAAACTCACTCCCACTTTTTTGCTGTACATTATGTATGCATCACTCTAGCATATTTTGTCAATTTTACTGCTGTCCCCAAACATAGCTACTGACAAAGACTCTGAGAATCAGAATGGTGAAATAATATGTATCCTATCACAGAGCCTGGAAATTAGAACTGAGATTCAATTAAGATAATACTTGTCTCCATGATCCATGCTTTTTCCAGCATTAATGAATGTTTCTCAACAGTCAAACTCAATAAGTGATAAAAACTCCTTTCATGATCATTGAATGTGCTGAGTAAGTACTTAGCAAATTAGCTCTGAACCTGCCACTGCACAATACCAGGTTCTTCAGGTGAGTCCAAATACAATGGTGAACACTTACGGCCTCTGTCACCTTATACATGTAAGAAAAGGCCTATATATCTGCAGAATGAATATGCTTACATTCTTAAAGAAAGCTGAGGATGGACCATACAATTTTAGTATACATACTGTATCTATCTCTGTGCAAGTAACTGTGTTAAGTCTCCAATCTGTAGATGAGAGAAGCAGCATATAGGTAACCCTGGGAGGGAAATTACTTTTGCTTCACTACAGTGGAGGGAGAAGGCAGCTGGGAGGAGAGCTTCTGAATAGGAGGCATTCAGTGAATTTCCTTTCGTGTTTGGTGAAAATACATTGTTACTCTGATCACCTTAGTCACTCCCTGGGCGAGCTTTTTCTCAACTTCCAGAAGAAACATGAAGAAATATCGTGACTTAAAGGGGAGAAGGTTATTAAATGGAACCATCGAATGTGACACTATGATTTTTCTTTAAAATTTCTTCATCAAGGACATAAAATTTGAGGTTGATGTTATTATAATAAATAATAATAAAGCATGGCTTGCTTAATCTTTCTAAAAACAAAAGTGACCAACTTGTATCAGAGCGTCAAAGTAACTACTGTAATTACTGCTATCAGGAATTACTGCTATTGTAGGTTGCTGGCTGAATAACAGACCATCAGAAAGGATGATAAAAATGAAATGGCCCCAACCTGTGTGTCTCACTTAGTTGGTTATTATCCTGTGCATCACAGGGTTGCCAGTTCAATTCCTGGGTCAGGGCACATACTTGGGTAACAAGCTCAATCCCCAATAGGGGGCGTGCAGGAGGTAGCTGATTGGTGTTTCACTCTCACATTGATTTTTCTCTCGCCTTCTCCCTTCCCCTCTCTAAAAATCAGTAAAAATATTTTTAAAAAGTGGCATGGCTTATTCTTTCTTCTAACATGCAAAATATCTCACCAATTTTTATTAAAGATAGAATATGACTAGACATTCAATCAAGTTGAATTTTTAACATTTCTAAATCCTCTGTGAGTTCTAACCTTGGTGAATCTTCAAAACTTCAGAAACGTAATTTCTATAATTTCATACCTAAAAACATAAATATTAGACATTTCTATGCCATTGTTTTATTTGACCTGATAGTAGGCCCTCTGACTTCAAATGTAAGAGGATTCTTGGTAGATTAGAAATGTGACTAGTGAGTTTAACATTTTTCCATATATATATATATATTTATATTTATATATTTATTTATAATAAAATATTTAATATATTTTATTGATTTTTTACAGAGAGGAAGGGAGAGGGATAGAGAGTTAGAAACATAGATGAGAGAGAAACATCAATCAGCTGCCTCCTGCACACTCCCTACTGGGTATGTGCCCGCAACCAAGGTACATGCCCTTGACTGGAATCAAACCTGGGACCCTTCAATCCACAGGCCAATGCTCTATACACTGAGCCAAACTAGTTAGGGTTTTCCTTCAATATTAAAAACACACACTGGAACAGTATATAATGAAGGGGCCCATTTTATAATTCTCAGCATGTGATGATTCCTTATTGTTAAGGTGATTGAAATTTAGTAGTGTAAAATAATGTTGTGTGCTGTTACAGTTGTTAACATTACTATTCCAGTTAAATGCAGCTGTGGATTTTCTGAAACATGGCAATCCTACCTTTCTCTTTCAACTACCAGATACAATAGGTCCTCAACTTCAGTTATTTGGCTCAATGGCCTTTTGTTGTAATGTTGATGAGATGCTTTAGGAACTCAGTTGTTTATATCACATAGTCTATGGTAAAATTGGTTTCCTTATGTGTTATTTCGCTTAAAGTCACAGAACCTATTGATGACATTAAGTGAGGACTTACTGTACTTTTGTTATCTTATACATTCAACCACCTATTTTACCCTCTCCTTATCACCAACATAGTAACTTCACCCTTCACTTGGACTAGAAATTGGCAAACAGCAATGATGAACTTCCAAATATCAAAACCTGCCTCAAGTGCCTTTGGTAGACATTAGTATACACTGATTCCTGACAGAAACAGAATAGATCATGATCCAGTATTTCAGAAGTAATGTATCAACTCAAGCAATGTATCAACTCAAGCAATCTCTTCACACTTTTCCTTAATCATGGAAATACTATTTCATATTAACAAAAATATCTAGAACATTGTAGAAGATTTCTTTTTCATGCTGACATCCTCATTTTCTTTCAGCTTTGTTTTAGTTTACTAGTTGGTGCAGGATGTAAGCATTTTGTCATCAGCAATCAAAGTGTGTATCTGCAGTTAGATATACCTTTCACACTAATTCTATTGACCATAAAGTCCAAATCACTTTTGAGCATTTGTTCCTATTTTTAGGAGGGCATCAGAGATTAATAACACTGTAAATGCCTGCTTATTTTATAAAATACCAAATAACATTTTAAATGTGTGTAATCCTTTTATTATTTTTTTTCCAAAACTGTTAAACACACTATATATCTACTTCAGAAAAGTATAACTGGGATGGTGGACACTTGTAAATGAAGGTGGATAAAGAAGGTAAAGTGACCTAGTTGGATTCGCATAACTGGTGAAGCTGTAGTTAAACACTGGATAGTTTAAGATTTTTGTCTTTAAACTTAAAAAACAATATGTATTGTAGATATTTTGGAAAATGCAGAAATGTGTAAAAAGGAAAATTTAAATAAACTAAAATCCAAGGTTGATACTTGACTCATGTTAACATTTTCTTTTTTAAATAGGTTTTTTTAAAAATGTTTTTATTGATTTCAGAGAGAGAAAGGGAGAGGGAGAGAGATGGAAACATCACTGATGAGAAAGAATCATTAATCAGCTGCCCGCTTCATGCTTCCTACTGAGCCCCCAACTCAGGCATGTGCCCTGATAGGGAATTGAACCTTGACCTTCTGGTTCATGGGTAAATGCTTAACCACTGAGCAACACTGAGATAACATTTTTTTACTGTTCAGTATAGTGTTATTCTGTGCATAATAACAAAATTTGAATCAAAATATATATAGAATTTTGTATCTTAATTTTCTTGAATATTTGTATCTTGAATATTTTTGTATCTTGAATATTTTGCATGTCACTAAATATTCTTTGAAGATATGATTTATAGTAGTTATAGGATATTGCATTTAATGTATGCATTATAATTTATTCAGCTCATCTTTTTTATTGAGTTTTTAAGTTATTTTCCTATTATAAATAAAGCTGTTATGACTATCCTTATACATAAATCTTAGTGTGTATCTCTAAATTAATTCCATATGATTAATCCCCAGGCATGGAATTGCTGAACCAAGCAAGGTTCATAGACATTTTTAAGGATCTTGATTCATATTGGCAACTTATCTTTTCAAAATGTTTTAATTTATATTCCTGCCTGCAGTATATGAGAGTGTCTGCTTCACCCAAACAACACTGGGTATTATAACTTACTTTTTAGATTTTTCAAACAGAAAATAAGAAATAAAATACCATTTCAAAATGATATTTCATTTATACTTCTTAGGTTAAAAATGGAATGAAACCTTGTTTTTTATGTTGAATGACTATATATATATATATATGTATATATATATATATATATGGTTGTCCTTGACTCTTGTGTATAATCATATTGGTGTGTTTGTTTTTTATTTATTTGTAGTTCTTTATTAGTTAGGATTGTGTTCACTAGTGTACCATGTGTGTTTTAATGGTTTAAGAACTTGTTTTTCCACACCACAAGATCAGATAAATATATTTTCTTCTTGGTCTTTTACCATTTATTTTTTTCTTAAACATTAATATTATTAAACCATCTAAATGGTTTAGATGGTTAAGCCATCTTATTGCTTGGTAGAAGTAGAGGTATAATTTTATTTTTTCCTGAAAAGCTAACTACTTTATTTAATGGCTAAATCATCCTTTTCCAATTGCTTTTAAGTGCCACCCTTAACTAAATACAATATTTTAATTTTCTTCACTGAACTTGAGTTTGGTTTATTTTTTTGTGTCAGTATCACCAAACTTTATTAAATAAATAGCTTTATAACAAATTTTTATATCTTACTCTAATTCTTCTCTTATAAATCTTTTTTTTTACTCATCTTGGGCTTTCACACCATATGCTTAGGAAAAATTTAGTTAAAAAAGTATTTTTGAGATTTTGATTTCAATCCTAGACTTTTGATTTCTGTGTCCAGTGTTCTATCTTCGATGTAGTTGTATAAGGGTTGGTTATTTTTGTCTTCATAAAGTATGTTCAAAAATTTTAATTGATATAATTCCCCCCACAGCATCAGTTCAGTAAAGAGAATAAAAGAGAAACTTAGATTAAGGATCAATGTGAGATACAGGTTTGAGCCAGTATGTGTAAATTGGCTCTTCCCCCAAAAACATTTATGTCATTCAACATAGAGTGCCCAGATGGATTTCTCCTTATATTAGGACAAAACTTATTTGGTTCAAGTTGTCTAGATACAGAAAAGATGTATGTAAAGATATATATATATATATATATATATATATATATATATATATATATATCTTTATGTATGTGTATACACACACACACACACATATATGAAATTTCAAGTGGACAAGGGGGTTTATTTTCACAATTTATATCTATAGAGGTCTTTGCAAGTTTCAGAGCTTGTAGAAAGCTATAATACAGTCACCCTTCTGAACAAACTTGCATGTAAATACAGTTTATTTCACTTGAAGCCTGTCCCGTGACTGATGGAAATTGTAGTAAAACTTCCACCTGGGTTGTCAACTACGGGAAACCTTCTTATTTATTTTTATTTGTCACAGCAGGTTAAGCTCACAAAGTCCAGGTGCTACATGGCTTTAAATCTGGACACAGGCACTGGGATCGTCTGTTGAAGGTAGTTTATTTAGGATCACTAAACATGAAGGGACTTAGCGAAATGGATTTTATCCAGCTCTGTGGGTCAGGGTGTAAACTTAGTGTACAATGAGCAGAATTAGAAGAACACAAAAACAGTACCAATGGAACCAAGTTCAGATACACGTGCTATGATAATTCTGTTGGTTTTTTTTCTGAAGATGGTAGGGAGGAAGGGAGCAAAGAGGCAGAAAAGCAGCAGGTTACGCTGCTAATTTACCTAATTATTTACAACTTTGCTAAAGATGGCCATCCCTCTTAGCAATCTTTCTGGTTTTATGTGAATGAACACGACTGCTGCTACTAGCAGATAAGAAGTGTAAAATATAGCTCTTAATATTTTATTATTTTATATTTATTCATTTTTATTATTTGAATCTTCAGTCCCAAGGCTCTGATTTATATATTTATTTAGAAAATACATGGTCTTCATAATTACTTTATTGTTGTTTTGTTTTCTAATGACTTCGCCTAAAATTACATGCTAATTCTTTGGTTAACATGATAATTCACTGTACAGTAAGTGAAAATATCTAATTTATCTAATTAGCCCATCATATTTGCTATATTTTCTGTTTCCTTCCTAATGTAGCTGAAAATAAAATTATCATTCTGCCCTTGCCTACACCTCTAGCAGATGTTGTCATTCGTCCAAGTGCTTCTCCTTGTGAGTATACAACGAATTTGGCTCCAATTAATGCACAAGTAATTAAAGTTGATTTTTGTATGTTATTCTAATTTTCATCACACTATGCTTGTATTTCAATACTTTGGTATTTCATAAGCTGTCAGCTTGTGATACATTCCAGTTATAAGAGACTTTAGTTGACTCTTGTAGGATGTATATAAGTGCATGTATCAAATTGACCCATCTGGATAGCACAAAATTCCCAGACAAGCCCGTTTGAACTGAGCCACTTTTGTGGTCTGCTGTAATAGTTTATTATGTCCTGTTTTACATTCATATTTGACATTTGCTTTCTACTTCCTGTACATCAATACAGGAATTCAGGAATCTTTTTCCACAATGCCCCTTCAACTAAGTCTACACTTGCCACTTCATACTATATGGTCCCCAAATTTGAGAGTAAAAAGAGTTAAAATTCCACTATGATTAATTCACCATAAAGAAGTTATTAACTTTTTAAAAAGTATTTTGGTCCATAATACATTATTATGTTTTAAATAAACCACTTGATATTGAGGTAAAAATTTGTATAAAATTCCCCTATACTAATAAGACTTTGTAATTCAAGATGGAATTTTGTTTTAGAATTCTAATTCCAGATATCTTCGGAAAAAGTTTAAAAGTGATGCGCAAGGAAAACTCCAACAACTCTATACATGATGCAGAAGCAAAAGTAATGAGAAAATATCAATTTCATCTAACTAGATGCCACTCTAAAAATTCTGTATTTGACAACCTGTTTATTTTAAAACTAGACATTTTTTTTTCATTTTACATTATTCACTACTTCATGATAAAGTGTGAGACTGATGAATATATGAAATAATTTTTCAATGAACAAATGAATGAGTATTATCTTGGATTCTATAAAATAGTTTATCTATTGTCTAACCCTCCTTTTTCTCACTTATATTTCAATAATCAGTGGATTATAGTGGAAAGTTGAAATAATTATAGATATCTGTCTTCTTCTACTTAGCCATGTGGCCTTGACTGTGTCATTCTTCAGTTTTATTTTTCTGATAAATAGGAACAATACTATCTACTTCTTATATCTCACATGGTTAAGTCATAATATAAACATGATGAAAGCAATTTACACCTGGAAACACTAAATGGCTATAAGATAAATCTAATTTACATCTTAAATTCGTTTTTTGTTGTTCTTGTTGATATCCTTTGGTTTTTGTTTCCAGTAATGTAACTTAAACTGCAAGGGAGTTTCAATTATTTTCTGATTGGCACATGTCTAATTTTGTATTTCATAACCTTTGGGGATTTGTAATATCCTACAAGTGCTTTGCAGTATGTATAACTAGAATGGTACTGAAGGCATTTAACTTTGAAAATGTTGGTGTTGTTTTATGATACTTCCTTGGGCGTGGGAGAGAGAGTATGTAACTGAGAGAATGTAACTAACCGAAGTGTTTTGTGATTTAGAAGTAACGCTCCAGACTTTTTCTATCCTCCCTGACCCCCACCTCATTCCCACCCCCAACACTTTTGTGGACAGAACAGAAAGTCACATTGACCACTCACTTTGTTAAATCGTCTATCATTTCCCTGGCAAGTTAAATTGGCCGATGTATACGATGAATTGGAGCTGAGGCCGTCACTTCTCTTTGAAGCCCCAGGCATTTGTTGCCAAATAAACTGACTGAATTAGTGAGTCCCCATGTAATTTATGATTTTTCATTTACTTGACTTATTTCCATGATGATTGGAGATTAGTCCATTTTAAGGAAGACAAGAGAAATTGGGTTTAAGAAACATTAAAACTAGACCAAAAAAGCATACCAAGATCAAGTAGTTCAAAGTTATGGTGACAGATTGTCCTTAACTCATGCCCCACTTAAGAAAGAGAAAAACACTTTTTTGGGGAGCTAAAATGTGTGCTTGCAGAATTTTTATTTTTATTTTATGCATAGAGGGATTAACGTCTTGAGTTCCATATACACTTAAAGTCACAAACCCTTGGTTATACGGGGTTTACAGTTTAAAATGTGAAAAACTCCTAGCATTTATAGTTGGAGCTACGCCTGCTCAGGGATTAAGGTTTGAAGGCCGCAGTGATGTCACTGGATTAGCGTTAGGAAGATACATTTTGGTTAAGACTGAAACCAATGCCAAGTACATGACTCCAAAATTTATGATTGAACTCTAGACTGCCTACAGATTCATGAATCCCAAATTTATGATTGAACTCACGACTTTCCATCTACAGATTTAAGTGCATGCGCTAATAAATAAAGACTCCTCAACCTCCAAGTAGGTTCAGTGGCCGTCAATGTGCAGTTACCATTTAAAATACTGATCCAAGCATAGCCAATGCAATGACATTGTGTCCTGGCTGTGTGTGGGTTAGGGTACTGTACCACTTCAGAGACCATTTAAAATATTAATGTCTATAAAATTATATAAATTCGAATTTGAGTACATCCATTTTATTATAGGCCATTTCATTTGTTAACATTTTGTTAGAATTTACTTTCTTAACTTTTCTCTCTTTTTGTTGTAAGTCTCAAGAAATAGTAACAAGACTGTTCCCTTTGGGAGGAAATTCCAAATTCAAATGCAGATATTCCTTGACTTTTACTCAAAGATTATGTTTCCTTGATTTTTTTAATCTTAAAATTTTGAGTCCAGTGTTGGGATAATGCCAGATATCTGGACGAGAAGATCAGTCATCCAGATGTTTCATCTCTGTAGTAACAAATAGCTCTACACTGGCCTTCAAGGCCCTTCATCACTTTGATCCAGCTTACATTTTTCTTTATGCTCCAATTTTCCCCAAGTAATAATCTGTAGCTCAGCAAATCTGGGAAATTTATTCTCATGCCTCCTCCATTCTTTAGTTTAATTTTCTTTGCTCCAGGTTGCCTGCATTTAATTTTGTCTACCAGCACACATGGCTTCCTCCCTTGTTCTCTGACCATTGTACATTGAGATATTTGTCACATACCTTGTTCCATGATGACTGTGTGTTTATTATAGACCTCTGTTGGAGGCTATGGGCTACCATGCCTTCTATAATCTTGTATTTTTCCCTATATCTAGCATATAGAAAATGTTCAATAAGTATTTATAACATTGTCCATTTAACAAATAATAAACAAAAAATTGGTTGATCAATACGTTGTTTTACCTATTTATTTTTTCTTATGGTAAACAATTTCAGGTCTCATCGATTCCTTCTCTAGTGCATCTTTAAAATTTAATAGGCAAACTAATATCTATATTTAGGGTATATAATATAAACAAATGCAAATTTGAAAAGTGGGAGGCAACAGATATAATTCAAGTGTTTGTTTTTTTATTTTTTAAAATATATTTATTTATTGATTTCAGAGAGGAAGGAAGAAGGAGAGAGAGATAGAAACATCAATGATAAAAGAGAATCATTGATTGGCTGCCTCCTGCACACCCCCTATTGGGGATCGAGCCTGCAACCCAGGCATGTGCCCTTGGCTGGAATCGAACCTGGGACCCTTTAGTCTGCAGGCCGACACTCTATCCACTGAGCCAAACCAGCTAGGGCAATTCAAGGGTTTTAATTTAATGAAGTTGCAGATAGCCATTTTTATTAATTTATAAAATTGTAAAATGAGAAAGAAGTGGTTGCTGAACTCTTTAATAATTTCCAAAGTTAGAGATTTAAAAAAAATATTGAGACAACCAAAGGGCTTGGGTGTCATAACTGAGTAAAAGTATAATATAGAAGCATTGGTTTAGGATGGGCTTCTTTCTTGTCTTCAAAAATTTTGTTTTTAAAAGGAAATGTTAGAACATTTTAAAACTATTTCCCAGCTGACACAGATTTGTCTTAATCCATATAATATTGTGCCCCAAATGACCATCTAGCTTCCCAAAATATATTTTCCATTTTCAATACTATTTTCCCCTCTCTCTGCTGCTTTTCCTGGCCAGAAGCAAGTAAGTATTGGACCTTACATTTCTGATGAGAAGTGATATTACAGCAACTTCTCACACAATGAGGAGCCTCCCACTTCTTCAATACATTGCATTTCTCTTCTCCAGGTCAGCACTCTTTACCCTTGGAGGGTCTTCATTCCCTAATGGCCTTCCCAAGCCAACCACCCAAGCTCACTTTTACTTGTTAAAGAGACCATGTGTGTCTCATTTTTCTAGTCATGGAAACAGATCACCAGTGAGTTCTTTTGCTTGGGAGTGAAGAGGCATGATGGGTTACTTCTAGCTACAACCCTCGAGTAAGTTATTTAATCTCTTAGTATTTATCACATACGTTAAACATTCTAAAATTAAAAGGTTCATTTCACAATTTAAAAATTTAATCTAATATTGTATTTTCGTAGTTTTTTCTCCCAGAGTTGCTTTTTGTAAAGGGAGAAAAGTAAGCTAAGTCTAGAGTGAGGGCTATTTCATTACACTTTTCTACCAAGTAATAAACCATGGAAACTTTTAAAGGCACATTTTATTTAAAATTTTTTAGTTATAATTTATTTGTGTAATAGTAGTTTAAGTGTTGCATTCAATGTCATTAGTTCATCTCTCTACTTTGTAATATGGGTCTCTATATACTGTGTTCAGCCACAGTATGTTTTGTATATTCAAAGCGCCTGTTTACAGGGCCACTTGTTTTACAGTCTTCATTGCATCTATTTATTTATTCTAGTGACTGTCATAACCTTCTATTTTGAGGGCACGTTAGAGGCTAATGTGCACTTTGCAATGTCTGCCCTTTGATGTCTATTTACTTTTGTGTGATTTGGTTCCAGTCTCTTACGTAGAAAACGTTTGCCTATAGTTTTAGTTCCCCCAGGCTGTATCCATTTTAATTTTTAATATAGCGAGTGCTGATCTTATCTCTTTATTTTCTGGTTCTCACTGCTTGATAACTAATGTAGGTCATCTCTCATGTCCCTGAGAGAGAGATAACTAATTCTTTGATGTATAATTACTGGTACTACCTCCCCCTCCTTCCCTCTTTTTTACTTAATCTCTCCTCTTCTTTCTTTTTCTCTTCCTTTTCCTTCACCTATTTCTTCTCTTATACCTCCTCTTCCTTTAGTTATATGTGTGTTGTGTGTGGGAATTTTTGTTGTTGTTGTTGTTTAAACAGTACAAAGTATTTCATTTTCATTTTCTTACTTAATTCTTATATTTTAATCCCACTTCGGATCATGTTATCTTTAAGGTCCCATTTGTAAGAAGTCTTATTATAAATCCCTAATGTCATAATGTCTGTTTTTGATAGTATCTCCTATTTATAATTTATAGGTTCTTCAAAATTCTTTTGCAATATTTGCAGCAAATATGATCTCTGATGATTTCTTAGTTGCTGGTGTGCTCATTTTATAACTGTTTTAGATCTCATTTCGCCATATTATTGCCAGTAACACTTTGGGATCACAAACTTTGTAGCACATTATGTTTGGGTAGGACTTGAGGGAGAGACATAGATTTCCCACATGGCATTTCCTCTTGATTCTTAACTGGATTTCAGGTTCCATTTTAAGTACTAAGGACATTTTAAGGAAATTGATCAGGCTCAATGGATTCTTTTTTAATTCTTACTTAGATATAAATTATTAAACATGTAATATTTTCACTGCAGAGAGACTCTAGAGTTTTCCATCCAAGGTTCGTGTTTTGCTAATGTTGCTGGGGTTTACCATGTAATTTGAAGATACCCAGATTGTCAACATTAACTAATTTACTGTGAATTAATGTTTCTCAATTTGTGGAGATACAACACTTAGGAAACATTCACCAAAATTACTGGGGAGCTTGATCGACATTTAATGGACAAGACTGTTTCATGCTAAAAGTTCTGTAATACATGGGCCAATCCTGAAAATAATTAATTATTCTGAACAAAATGTCAGGAGGGTCTTCTTTAAACACTGAAGAGTCTTGTTCCAGTTTTGCTGGAATGTAGATACATTAGAGACCTGAAAGAAGGGCTGTAATATATCAGTTACTGATTTATCAAACAAATGAATTTAGGGGGGATAACCAGAAACTAGTTTTACTTATTTATTTTCTGCCATGGTGTTTCACAACTTACTTTTCCCCACAACTGAAATGACTCTCAGGCCTGATTCCTTAACTTATATACAGTCTTCAAAAATAGAAAGACTGGTCTAGTCAAGGGCAATATCAAAATTCTAAGCTTTTACCCAATTTAAATTTTTCCTTTCCAGCAGCTCATGTCTGACACAAGTTGGGAAGACTGTGGTGGGGGACGTGAACACAATTAATTTGTTCTCTTTCACACCACTTCCTTCCCCACTTGCTGACTGCTCTTTGTATAGATATGATCGGGTATAGGTGCCCATGTTGCTTAGAGAACATCTAGAACTGACTTTCTTAGGGTATCCCCATTGGGAATCATGCCTAAAGCCTTCTTTCTTCCTATCTGTGAGTCTCCATTCTGCATCTTGGTTTCCTGTGGTCCATCCATTTATTAGATCAAGTTGGTCTTCCAAAGTGATCTTTTTGAGTGGAATAATTTTTAATGCATCCCAGGCTAGTTTATTATTGCAAGAGTCACATCTGGTCCATAAATACCTTTGTTCTACTGCAGTTCGAAGGTAATTACTTCCCACTGCAATCCTTTCTCTGGTGCTGCCAATTTCAGCCAGGCTTTCACCGTCATATTTCTTCTGGTGAGAGTCCTACATTACTCAAGACCAGAGTGAGTGTCTTAAGGTCCCCTCTTCCACTCAGCTTTGCTCCTGAGAAGCTTAGAATACTGACACCCTTCTCCAACACACTTTACACTCTCAAAATTTTCAGTCTTAAATTTTATGCTCTGAAATTGAATAATGGGCAAAGGCTACAAAAAACTAATGTACTTCTTTGCGAGTGTGGCTTATGTGGTCTCATACTTTGCTTTAGGATTGGTGGTAGTTGCCCCCCCACACACACACTTATTCTCAGATTTGGGGGTTTTGTCAAAAACAGACTGAAAGTGTCCCATTTAACAGCCTGTTTATTATTAATTATCAGTTTGTCATGCAGTTTATCATCAAGTTTATGCAAGGAACTCGGTGATCAACGTCTACATGAGAAATAGCATGTTGGTAATAGGTAGTAGTATTTACTCACATGATAGCGTATGTATGGTTTGACTTCAGGAATGCTAGCCAAAGTCAAAATGGCTTATATATATATGTTTCCTTTGATAAATGATTCTCCCTTTTTATAGTTCAGCCAGATTATTAAGGGTTGGAAGTTCTAGGCATGAGTCAATAGAACTCCTTCCCTAGGTTTGTGCTAGTTTTGTCATGTTAGGCCAGCAGAACCAGACTCAAAACCCTCCAATGAGTTAAACCCCAACAGCTGGATTTCAGAGACGAGCTGTAGAGAGACCAGCTGTACATGCCAGCACAAGGCATGAGATGCAGGATGGTCCCTTCAGTAATAGGAACATGAGGATCTCTGCTGAACACAGCAGAACACCAGGAGCATGGGCAGAGACTCAGATAAATAGGTAGTAGGTAATATGGATGCCCAATATTCATAAAGTCATGGGTGCTCTCTTAATCCAGTTTTGCTAGAAAATAGAGCCTGATTAGTCACCTCAGACTGACATAACAAAACAACATATATACTAATCCAGAAATGTATCATTTTGTATGATTTGATCTGCCTTCCATGATGATCTGCCTTGAACATGAATTATATTTTCCTTTTGTAATTGCAATTATATTTTCCTTTCCATTGAAGTGCAGTGTCATAGTGTAGAGAATCAATGGATTATTCAAGGCCCAGTACAACGCATAGTACTTGAGGTACAGATTAAGAAATCAATAAACACTTATTGAATAAATTAATGATTTAACTTGTAATTATATATATACTAGAGGCCCGGGGCACAAAAATTTGTGCACCAGCAGGGAGAGGGGAGGCTGTTCCTCAGCCCCACTCACAGTCTGGGACCCCTCGGGAGATAACCACCTGCTGGCTTAGGCCCACTCCCCAGGTGGCAGATGGCACGCCTGGATCCCTAGGTGCCTGCCCCTCCTCCCTGGGTTGCGCACAGGGCAGGGCCGTTTGGGGGGTTGTGGCGCATCCCCGTCTCGCTCAGTGCAGGGCCAATGGAGGGTTGGGGCTCCGTCCCAGGTCGCACACGGGATGCCTGGGCGGGCCAGTGGATCGCTGCTGTCCCACCTGGCCCCAGGTCGCAGATAGTAGGCCTGGATTGCAGCAGGGCAGGCGGAATGGCGCTGTCCCGCCCTGCCTGCAGTATGCAAATTAGCCGTCATCTTTGTTGGCGGTTAATTTGCATATTGTGATGATTAGCCAATGGGAGGCGTAGTGAAGGTATGGTCAATTACCATGTTTGTCTGTTATTTTTTATATATATATATATATATATATATATATATATATATATGTAATTAAATTTATTGGGGTGATAGGTCAACATGAACATATAGATTTCAGATGTGGGTTTCTATGTTACAAGATCTGTATAGTCCACACGTGTGCCCATCACCCAAAGCCAGATCTCTTCCTGACACCATATTGTAATTATATTTTTGAGAACTTTTCTCTCTGTTACCTTTTTCCTTTTGGTGAATCTAACAGTGTAGTCCTGAAACTTTCAGTGTCTGCAGAATTCTTTTTGACTGGCCTTAATAGAGCTACTTTTCCCTAAGCAGCTGATTAGGAATCTCATAAATCTATGAATGGCCTCTAGATTTCTGTAGTTCCTAGGTCAGGGGTGGGCAACCCCTGGCACACGTGCCAAACATGGCATGCAAGTAACTTTTGCTGGCACGCGAAACCCTCTCTTATAATCTTCCATTTACAATTTTTTCTTAATATCGACTTTTTTATTTTTCAGATAAATTCAGTGTAGGTGCATCTTAAATAAATAAATAATTTTACATAACATGTATACATTAAAAAAATAAATGTATTTTTTATCATCATATACTGTGTTTTTGTTGCTAGAATGAATTTTATTATTTCTTCAAGGTTCTTCACATACATACGCCTTAAGAGATATCAAGTAGGCATAACATGTTCTCAAAAAATTAGGGTTGGCACGCAGAAGAATTTTGAGTCAGAGATTTTGCTGGTTTTGGCTCGCACTCACAAAAAGGTTGCCCACCCTTATTCTGGGTCCTTGGAATTTTTGTTTCTCATTTAGATTTATTCTTCATATAAAGAAAGAGAAGAGAGAGAGGAAGAAAGAGAGACTACTTTTCAAACATTTAATAAGGAAAAGATCCTCAACCTCATTCCACACTCCAGAGTGCTTGGTATATACTAGTAACCTTATAGACTTTTCTAGGTGTAGCTATACATGCACATACACAAATATAATAGTTACAATAATGGAATAATATTATGCCAATTATATGGTAATAATTTAGTATTATGTAATGAACTTGTACCATATTAGTGCATCCATGGCTATCGAATCAATGCATGAACATGGATTACCTTTTTAAAATAGTACATAGTCCATATAAAAGAAAGTATCATTTTCTCTGTTTCTTACTACACCTTTACCCAAGTTCAAACTCGAGGTCACAACTAATAATAATTTCCGATTTTAGTCTAGATATCTTTAAACTTGTGAAAAACCTTATTATACCTCTGATTCCTGGTTAGTTTTAGTTAATATTTGTTTACTCTCCTCTATGAAAGTATTAGGAATTAACACATACCAAATATCTTTTCTTTCTATTGACCTTTAAATTTTGTTGTTTTTCATTCTTTAAGTTGCTTTCTTTATGTTATTAAAATATGCACTACATTTTCTGTTTCTTTATTACTTTTAGTCAGTAGTCATACCTGATAACAAATTTTAGTCAGTGATGGACTGCATATACAAGGGTGGTCTCATTATAATCTTAAAATGGAGCTGGAAATTTCTATCACCTAGTGACGTCATAGTGCAATGTCATAGTGCAAAGCATTATGTATTTGTTATGAGTCTGGTGTAAGCAAACCTACTGCATGGTCAGGTATATGAAATATGCAGATACACTTGTGTGCAGTACATAATATTTGATAATGATAATAAATGTTATTGGTTTATGTATTTACTAAACCATAGTTTTACTATAATTTTAAGTGTACTCTTTCTACTTATTAAAAAAAATGCTTGCTGTAAAACAGTATGCTGTGTTATGCCGGCAGCAGCCTGATACATCTCATGTTTACTGCATCATTTGATTGCATCATTTTCTCTTGCTTGATTTAATTTTGTGTTGTTTTGCACAGTAACATGCTGTACAGGCATGCAGCCTGGGAGCATTAGACTATAGCATATAGCCTGCATGGGTAGTGGGCAATACCATCTAGGTTTGTATCAGTGTACTCTGTGATACACACACAATGAGAAAATTGCCTAATGATGTATTCTCGTCATTAAGCAGTACATGACTGCATTGCATCATTTCAAAGGATATTAAAACACATTCACTCACTCTCCCCTTATCCTTCCCCCTTCTACTTATCGTTTTTGTTGTTATATTATAATTGTTGGGATTATAATATTCAATTATATTCTGTGATCCTAATTAGATTTTTGTACCTTTGTGTAAGTTAAAGCATAAAATTAAAATCTTCCAAATGATACTAAATTGATATAGAAGGAAATGTGTTTCTACTGAAACTTTGTGTATTCATGGAGAATTTCTAAGGCCAAGGCTAATAAATCTTTCTATTTCAAAATGTCTTCTTCTTGTCTTCTCAATCTTTCTCAGTTGGCACAGTATCTTGAAGCTTACATCACCCTTTCTTTAAATATAATACAAGTTAATTTTTAAATGAATAGATTTTACTTTTTTAACATAATTTTTAGGTTTATAGAAAATTGAGTAGATAGTACAGAAAGAGCCTATTTGCCGTTTGGGTTAGTATTATCAAACTGTTCATATAGATCATATGATTATCTACCTGGATTCAGAGAAGGCATTTAACAAAAAAAACATTCACTTTTATTTTAAACACTCAGCAATATAGGAATTATTTTAATTAATTATCCTTTCTTTCTTACTTTTATTATATATGTAGATATCTATATGAATATCTATCTATCATCTGTCTATCTATCTGTCTATCTATCTATCTATCTATCTATCTATCTATCTATCTATCTATCTCTAAAAGCCAGTGCCATACTTAATAGGGAGATACTGTAGGTATTTTCACTAAAGTCAAGGACAGGAATGAATGCCCACTATCACCACTGTAATTTAACATTGTCTGAAAGAGATTAACCTATAGATTAGGCAAGAGAGGAAACTGAGGTATAAAATATTGGAACGGAAGTGATAAAACTACAACTATTTGCAGTTGACATAATGTTATTTGTGGGAAAACCTCAGACACTAAGGAAGAAAACAGAACGCTACAAGTGTAAGATAATACAGTAATATGGTAAAATATAAAATTAGTATATATAAATAGAATTTACTTAAACATAAAACCACTATTTCAAAAATACAATAGAAGACTCCATTTTTAATATCAGTATAAAGCATAAAGCCATAGGCCTAAACTTAGCATTAAATGTGTAACATTTGTATGAAAAATACTTTAGACTGCCCTGAAATACAGAAATGAATAGAAATTTAAACTTAAATTAATAGAAAAACATATCATAGTCTCAGATAGCAAGATTTAATACTGATGGTGCCTATTTTTCCTAAGTTTGTTTGTTTTAATTTAATGCCATTTTGTTTTACTTTTTAAATATATTTTTATTGATTTCAGAGAGGAAGAGAGAGGGAGAGAGAGAGAGAGATAGAAACATCAATGATGAGAGAGAATCATTGATTGGCTGCCTCCTGCACTCTTTCTATGAGGGATCAACCCAGGCATGTGCCCTAATAAGGAATCAAACTGTGATTTCTGGGTATCTAATGAACAAAATAAACCAACAGACTTACAGATACAGAAAACAGACTGACTGCTGTTAGAGGGGAGAGGGTTTGGGAGGCTGGGTGAAAAAGGTGACGGTATTAAGCAAACCCCCCCCCAACCCCCCCCCCCCAAACTCATAGAGACAAACAATATATGATTACTAGAGGAGGAGGTAGAAGATGATAAAGAGGGGATAAGTAATGATAGAAGGAAAATTTGGATGGTGAACACACAATACAATATGTATAGCTAGCTAATCTCACTCTGAAAAAAGAACAATGAGGGAAACTCATCCTAAGAATTATGAAGTATATGATAAACCTCAAAAGAGAATATAGTTTGGTACTTTGGTACTCAGACACATAAAACAGACTTATAAATAAACAAAAATGTATTCAGGAATTTAATATATGATAAAGGTATCATGAGAAAAAAAATGAGTAAAGATGAAGTTTCTTATTTTTATGTGCTTGAAAGTACCAGTCTTAATTTTCATGGCTATTGGATTTTGTATTATGTTTAGAAAAACCTTGTCCAATCTGAAGTTATTAAGTAAAAATTAACCCATGGTTTCTGTTCATTAAAAAACATGAACTTTTGAACAATGCTATTAGAACAATTAGCTCGCCATCTGGAGTAAATTAATGTTGCACATCTTGCACCAGGACAAATTCCAAATGGATCAAAGATTGAATTTTTGAAAATAAAACCATACAAATACTATAAGAGAACACCATTGAATTATTCTATATCCTTGCAATTGGGAAGCCCTTTTGATTATAATGCAAATCCAGTAGTCATTAAAGGCAAGAATGACATTTTTGACTAGATAAAAATCAAGAGCTTCTGCTTCGAATGAAAAATACACCATACACAAACTCAAAAGATAAACGAAAAATTATTGATGGTTGGCGGAGGTGGGGATGTAACTCATATAATCAACAAAGGCTAATTCCCTAATATATAGATAGCTCTCAGAAATTGAGGAAAAAACAGACTAACAACCCCAAAGTAACAAAGTTGAGATTGTTAACAGATAAATACATAAATGCCTCCTCAAACGTAGGAAAAGAAGCAACACCTCAATGCTAATATGAGAAATGCATGGTTAACCTACAGGAAGATACCATTTTTTTTACGTTTTTATTGGCAAAAATCCAAAAGGCTGACAAATTCTTCCAGCAAAACTGTGGGAAAACCAATACTCTTGTATGTTGTTTTTCAGATTCAAAAATGGAACAACTCTGAAGGAAGGAAGTTTGGTATTTTTTTACTGGAATTCATCTAACCTTTCTTAGCAATCTCACTACTAAGATATAATCCTATAGACACATATGGACATTTAAGAAACTATAATATATACAATATTACTATATATAATATTAATTGTAGTATTGTTTCTAACACTACAAGTTTGGAAACTGCTTAAGTCTTCAACAATAAAGGACTGGTTACATAAATTCTGTTGTACATACACGCACAGTCGTAGGAAGCTATCAAAAAGTGTGACATGACAAAGATTTGGGTGCCAAAATGGTGAGGTCTCCAACACTTTTTTGTTATGTGATAAAAAGATTTAATAGAATAATATTTAGAGTAAGCTATCTTTTGTGTAAGAAACTTGGAAGTAAACATGTATTCATATTTGTTTCTATATTTATAAAAAATATTAGAATATACACAAAAATGAATAAAATTGCCATTTGTAAGGGACAGGATGGGGAAAGAGGAAGGAGTCTTTTTGTAGATTATATATTTTTATATTTTGATTTTTGAACCATGTAAGCATGCCTCTTCAAAGATAAAATTATATATGTACTATATGCAATTTAAAAATTGTAGATTTGAATTGCTTTTCCTGGAAATCTGAATATCAGAATAAGTTGCTCCATTGTCTCCTAGAATCTGACTCGTAAAAATCTAATGCAGTCAAATTCTTTTCCTTTGTACCTTCATAATCTCTCTCTCTCTCTCTCTCTCTCTCTCTCTCTCTCTCTCTCTCTCTCATTGTAGACTTTTTCTCTTTATTTTTTTAATGTTTTAATGGATTTTTAGAGAGAGAGAGAGAGGAAGGGAGAGGGATAGAGAGATAGAAACATCAATGAGAGAAACATCATTGATTGGCTGTCTCCTTCATGAGCCCTGCTGGGAATCAAGCCCACAACCTGGGCATGTACCCTGATCAGGAATTGAACCAGTGAACTCTTGGTTCATGGGTTGATGCTCAACCACTGAGCCACACTGGTGGGCTCTTTATTTTTGAAATTACAAATTTTCATCAGGATGGATGGTTCAGTATTTTGTAACCTGTCTCAAAATGAATATGAGTGAATGTTTTTAAAGCTTGATTTTTTTAAAGTTATATTTATTTGATTAGCTTTCCTCTTCACATTCTGGAAAATTCCCATTTTTTTAATCACCTTTTTCACCAAGACATGATTCTGATATGTAAATACAGCTTAAATATGTGAATGATTCCCAAATGGACTATACAGTGCTCAGAGAAAAATTCAGAGATCTAACCAATGGGGATTGTATCCAAATTATTGAATTTCTAGCCAAGATATATGTTATTTTAAACTCCACACTCCCTACTATTTATCACATCCTCCTCAAAAACCAAGGATCTCTTTCATTAAAAGACATAAAAATGTCGGACAATGTCCAAAAAATAGCTCTGTTGCCTTCCTTTTGACTGGCTTTCTCAAAAATGCATGAACTAAGAATGGTATAAGACAAATGCTTTCTCGTGCTTCACCTACAAAAGTTCAGTACATTTATCAAATATAGGGAAAGATCTCTAAATCAGAATCTAAATAAGCAAACACAGTTATAAATGATCTATGATGGAACAGCTCTTTTCTTGCATTTCCGAGGCCAGAGTAAAAGTGGGCATATGGCATTCTAACACTCCACGGCCTTTGGGATAGTTATTGTAATTTCTGTTAAGCTTATTGAACAAATTTTCTATTAATAGATCATTGATAGTTTTACTAGGTTTATTTAAAATTCTAATTTTATTAGTATCATTCTTTTAATTGTATGATTATATGAGGTTCTTTCAGGCTGACTTACTACTCTTTAAATGAACAATCAGTAGATCAACTTATGTTGTATGTGACATGAATCAATGCACTACACAGTGCAGTGAAATGGACTGTATTAATTACTTATTGCATTCTCTCCCTTCCTGGCATATGAAGGAGCTCAGAATTATGCATTTTCATTTGAAGGGATCTGATCCCAGATTCATTTTTTTCTATTCAGTTGAATGGAAGCTAGTTTAGCATGCAGTAGCATTCATCTCTATCAATTAACTGTTTTTTTTCATCAGTGTATATAAAGGGAAATGTATTTATACTGCGTGATTTTATTATAACTCTGAGGCTACTTTTTCATACTTACAATTTTGTATGAATTTATTTTGTGCCTTAGAAAGTGAAGAAGTTTGTTGAATTAAAATCATACTTTTTTTTTCTTTTTTTTTTTTTTTACTCTGGAATTAGTCATCACACTGAAACCTCATTCTAACTGTCTCTCTGGATCTCACTGTATACTTTCCCCACCCCAACCCCTAACCCTGTCCTATCCAGCTCACTCCCCTGTTCTCCCTCCAAGTGACTGCATGTGAACTGATGCTGTGCATTTTCTTTCACTATGTCCTCTGCTTGGAACACGTTTCTTTTCTCTTCATTCTTCTATCTTACCCCTCCTGCAAAGCTTAGTTTAATCTCCCCATGGCCTTCAAGGCCTCCTTCAACCTCCTCTCTGTTTTTACTTTGAATGACATTGCCATTTAGCAAAAGCTTTTACCATCAGGGCTTGTAAAACTTTTCCACTAAGCTCTCCCTTTTATCAGAGAGGAATGAATACTATTCCAAGGGTGGGTGGAGTGGGGGTGTTTTATATGTGCCTTAAAATTACGTTTGTTTAAAATAATGTTTTAAATTTATTCCCGTCAGAATTGAATTAGGGGTGGGCCATCTGGGCCACTTTCTGGGAAACACAGCTCTAAGGCATGTTAAACATCCATAGAAGGAGTCAGAAGTAGGGTCCTCAATAACTTTTCTCTTAACACATAGCTTCTTACATAATGGGTGAGATATAAATTAGTAATCCTTCCCCTGAATTAGAGAGGGCTCTTGATTTGAGAAAAAAGAAAGAAGGAAGGAAGGAAAGAAGGAAGGGGCATTTTACATGCAGTTTCTCATATAATCCTTGTAACACTTCTTTTTTTTAAATTATTGATTTTAGAGAGAGAGGAAGGGAGAGGGAGAAAGAGAGAAATATCACATCGATTGATCCATCAGCTGCCTCCTGCAGGCCTCCTACTGGGGATTGAGCCCACAACCCCAGGCATGTGCCTTGACCGAGAATCCAACTGGCAACCTCCGGATCCATGGGACACTGCTCAACCTACTGAGCCACACTGGCCAGGACAACACTTCTTTAAATGAAGTACACTTAAATCCTTCAATAGATTCTAATCATGCTTAGGTTCAAGACTAAAATCCTTATTGTGGCTGACCAGTCCTCTGAAATCCACTGTCTGTCAAAATCCTGGGCCTCCTCTTCTGCCCTGGCTCCTCCAGACTTCTGTTCCTTTCTTGATGACACTGGCCACCACTAACTACATGCGACATGGCACTTTGGTCTCCATTAAAAGACCAATCCCTCAGAAAGATCTTTGAGGTTTAGTTTTGTTTGTTGCACTCTTCTATCTCCCTTTCGGAATATTTTCTACAACTTGACTACTTGCTTTTTGTTTAAAGAGGGATGAAAACAAACTGTACTAAACACTAGAGCTTGTACATAACTGCATCCCTAGAGCTTGGCATATGGTAGACACTCAAATATTATTGAACAAATTAGGTCACATTCTGATACCTATTTTAAGAATGAGGTACTTGGAGCTTATATGGGTTAAGTAAGTAACCCAAGGTCACACAGCTAATGAGCAGAATCAGGAGCCAGCTCTTTCTGACTCCATGGACTAAAGATTTAATTACCACACTATATAAATTTAAAATGACCAATTCTTACTGCCAGCTCACCTATTGCCCATCTCATTGGATGCCTTATAATAATTTCTTCCATTTCTGTCAAATTATACTGATAAGTGTTTTCTAGGTCACATTTCCCCAGCTGAAATGTTGCCTTCTCTCTTCAAGGAGATAGACATGTTAGTTGTTATTGTTTTAAAATATTTGTTTCTAGTTACATATTATTGAAATGGGTGCCTTGGACATTTTAGTTATTCAGCAAAGATTTTACTGAATGATGTATAGGAAGTGTGCAGGGAGACAAAATTATAAAGTTACAGAATGGAAAAATAATTATTTTAACTACTTAAAAACATGTATTAGTCATTGGTATGTATATATTAGGATTATGAAAGATAGGTGAACTCTTTGCTCTTCTTCATGAGTAAAAGGATGATAGCAATGAGGGAGGTTTAATTTATTTAGTTTAACAAAAAGGCCATGGTGAAATATACTTGCCTTCCCATGAGTGAAGAAAGCACCATTATTGACTGCAGGCACTTTGAAAAATAGGGAAGTAACAAGATTATTTTTGGTTTTCATCCACTTTCCTTTTTGATATCCTTTCTTATTCTACTGATTTACGCTGTAGAAATGCTATTCTGTGTCCATTTCCACAGGTGTTAGCTGGTAATAGTTAAACAAGGTAAAACATATGTTGGGGTCATTTGAATTTTGAAGGGAGTCTTACAATTCTCAAAGCAATATTGCCTCGCGTTAGCGAGATAAATTTGTAAGGCCTCCAGAGACCAAATTTATTTCTCATTCTTGATTTCTCTGGGCTCCTCAGGGCTATTCATATAGGCACTGCATTATTTACAGTAAATGGATGTGGAGATTAGAAAATAATACTAAATGAAGGCATTTTCTCACTTTTATTACTTTTTTTCTTGTCCCTGTTTTTCCTGAGGAACAATGGGCCTGTGCTAGCCACCCTCTAGGAGGTCCAAGAGTGAGACAGCAGCATATAACACTAGTTAACATCTTTCAACTCACATGCTGGTTTTCTCCAGTTTTGGAAGATGTTCTTGTAATTGTCTTTGATTTTTTATTTTCTCTTCTGGAACTTTTGTTGCATAAGAACTTTTGTTAGTTTGAGCCGCTTTGTTTCTCATCTTCTATCTATTTCTTCTCTTTGTCTTTTGTTCTACTTTTGAGGTGGTTTTTTTTAATCTTTTAAATTGCTATTGATTTTTAAATTTCAACTTTTGTGTTTTTAATACAAAAAATGTAGGTTTTTTCCCCCCCTGGATGAAAAAATTATATACACACACACACACAAACACACACACACACACATATATGTGTATATATATATGTGTAATTCAGATCTAATAATATGGGTTGTTGATCTTCTGTTATCTCTCTGAGGATTTTTAATTATGTATGCTTTTATTAGGCATACCTTCATTATATATCTTTTCTTTAGGTTTCTCTCGATCTGTTTGGTTTTTGCTTATTTCTTTAGGTCTTTCTTTTTTATGTTGGAGACTTTCCTCAAACATGTGGTACTCCTGGCCAGCCTATATCTAAAAATGAAATATTTAAAGCTCATTTATTCCATACTCAATAAATATTTATTGAATGCCTACTATGTTCTAGGCACTGTTCTAGTGCTTGAAATTCATCAGTGAAGAACTGATTAGGAATTCTGTGTGCTTGGCTAAAGAATAAAGAACTCCTGCCCTGTTAAATGTCAATATGTCTTCCTTCTGGGACCAAGCAGTCTCTTCAAAAAGAGACTGTTTATCTCCTTCCTGGGTGAGGAATGTTTGGTTGTTGCTAGTCTAATAGTGAGGCAGGAGATTGGGGAGTACCATTCTTCATTAGATAAAGAGACTATCTTCTAATCCTAGCATTTACTTTCAACCCACCCTACTTGTTGTTTCCAAATTCTAAACATCTCCCTCTTAGCTTTTCCAGACAAAATATTTCCTCTTTCCTGTAAAACAGTTAGTTCATGTCTCCATGCAGACAAGGACAAGGACTGAGGTCTAACTGCTTTTTTGTTGTTGTTAATCCTCATCCGAGGATATTTTTCCATTGATCTTTTAGAGAGAGTGGAAGAGAGGAGAGGGAAAGACAGAGAGAAACATCGATGTAAGAGAAACACATCAATTGGTTGCCTCCTGCATGTGCTCTGACCAGGGCCCTGGCCAGGGAGGAAGCTGCAAAGAGCATATGGCCTTGACTGGATTCGAGCCCAGGACCCTTTGGTCCACAGGTTGACGCTCTATCCACTGAACCAAACTGGCTAGGCCATCTGCTTTCTATGTAGGTTTCACACCAATATCCCAATTTTCAGTCCTTCTCTTCACCCCTCACCCTTCCCAGTTTTTGAAACCTCCAAGCCTAGAGCATGATAGGGAAGAGGAAGTGAAGGGGCAGGGTTGAATGATTAATTCCACCACTACTTATTGGTAAGTATTTTGGTGAACATCTTCTTCTGCTTTGCTAAATCAGTTAACAAAAACAGTGTTGAAATGTTTTCTTCAATATTTTTTCCCACCATCTCTTTATCCTTTAGGTTTGTTTGTTTATTTATTTATTTATTTGTTATCATTTTTAATGGGTTTTCTGGAGGAGGAGGGAGATACATATATTTAGTTCAGCCATCACCTTTAACTAGAAGGCTTGTTTCTTGAATTTAATATACTTGGACTTATGTACTTGTGGGGTGCTGCAATCAAGACCCCAAATTTGTTCCCATCTTCTTGTACTCATGTCCTTGGGTAGCTGCCCCCTCACTGACTCTGGGCATGGCCATGTGACTGCTTTTGGCCAGTGGGGTAGTTGCAAATTATAAGCTACAGAGATTTGCGATTTGCTTGTAAGACTCTATCTTGTGAACAAGGCTGAGCTAGTTGGCCGCATGATGAGAGATGACATGAAGAGAGGTTCAGTCACAGGTATTCCCAGTGGAGGACATTTACAAGCCTCCCAGCCCTGCTCACCCAATACACCACCCGATCGCAGATCCGGGAGTAAACCCGAATTAAATCAGCTTTGCTGGACCAGCCCATATTGTCGATTTGCAGAATCATGAACTAATTTTGAGAGGTGCTTATTCAGTAAGAGGTAATCTATATAACTATTCTAAATTAATAACATTTGTTTTCTTAACATTTACTACATGGTACCAATGTGCCAGGTACCATTTAAGCACCAAAATTGTGTAAATCCTGTAAGGTTTTACCTAACCAAAATCCTGTAAGGTTTATATTCCCAATTTAAAGATAAGAAAAATGGGACACAGTTAGTTTGATATATCGGAAAGATCAGTGACCTGGGAGGCAGGAACCACGCAGGGCTTTGCCGTTAATTTAAAGTGCAAGTATCTATAATAATAAAAGCGTAATATGCTAATTAGACTGGATATCCGTCCAGACGAAGCTGGGGCTGCGAGGGAAGCCTGGGTCCCAGGTGCCAGAGGGAAGCCGGTGCCAGCAGCCGGGGGAAGGAAGGCCTACTTTTGCACGAATTTTGTGCAAGTCAGGCCCCTAGTAGAGTATAAGATGCTATAACCTGCCTTTTATGCCTATTATTCCCCAAAATTCTTGCTCCAGTTAGGCCATGTCTTTATTGACCCTCCCAATGTCTTCTCCAGTTAGTGATTAAGTAAGCACTTGTATTGCACTCACTTGTCCCAGACTCGACTCTAATTGCTTTATACAGTATATATTAACTTTACATATATTAACTTATATACTTTATATTATATTAATTCATTGAGAAAAACGAGGTAATGTTATTTCCCTCATTTTACAGATGAGAAAATCAAGATGAAGCCAGTTTAGGGGGCACAGAGACAGGCTTTGAGTTGATCAAGGAAATCTAACTCCAGAACCCTTGTTCTTATCACTATGTAGCAGTGACTCTCAGATCCACGCATTCAATATTTATGCGTTCGTGCGAGTCATACACCTATCTCAAGTCTCTGCCTTCGTCCTTCTACCCAAATCCTGCTCATTTCCCAAGACCTGCTCCCCTTTTAAACCTGTCTCCCCAACAAGAGTAAATCACCAGGGATAGAAACTCCTCAGAAGTCCTTATCAAAATGCTAGTTACATGAGAGTCACTTTATAAAAATCTGCTGACTGGTGTCTGCTTAGAGCATTTACTGGATTAATATCATGGCTCAATATTTGGAACATTCCAAACTAATAAGACCTACTTGACAAAAGTGTCTTGTTACTTTAGACTGGTGTAATTGATTTGTCATTATCTTACACTAGTCACAGTCTGGCAGTAGTGGAGAAGATTAAATATTCCTACACACTGTGTTTGAAATAAAACCAAGATGACCTGGATTAACAGGTCTCACTTTATACCCTAAGCCTTTCTTGGGAAAAGAGAAGGTAATTCTCCATCATTCCAGTTTGTTGAGGCTATGGTTGGATGGTTTTTGCTAGTTTATGGCTTGACTTAACATTTCATTAAGCTCTTTCTGGACTGCTGTTCTGTGTGCTGCAAGCATATATTTCTCATTATCATTAGTGACTGAACACCTCCAAGTCAAACATATAATTTTATTTTTGAATATATTTGAAACATTCTTCAACCAACCATTCAATGTGAACATTTATCAAATATCCACTTTGGATTTAGCAGTATCCTAAGATCTGTGTCAAAATTATGCAAGAAACAAAAGGCATAATCCTTCCCTTCAAAGAGCATACAGTCAAATTTATTTGTAATTTATATGTTTAAAGTGTATGATTGTGACTTAAAATACTAGTTGAAATTAATGCAAAACATCTTTGTTTCTTAAAGCAACAATGGCTTTTGGGACAAGATATAAAAACTACCTAATTTGATTAAAAAAACCTCATATATATGTGTGTGTATGGATACACATGTATGTGTGCAAGTACATATACACATATATGTATAAAGATAGATAATTAGTTAATCTATGAGAATAACTCAGGTAGATTTTCATGTAGAACATATACCTATTTATGCCTTTTGAAATATTGCCTAATACATGTATCTGAAGCCAGAGATTTGAGACAGTCATTTTGGTTCTTCTAGTAAATATTTTATAATTTAAGTTTTTCATTTTTGGAAGGATTTGGGCTGGGAAACTATATGACAATCAAATGATTACCTGGAAATTTCAGTTAAGAATCAGATAATGTACTTCCAATTGGAGGAGCATCTTGCTTCTTAGGCCTATAAGTCTATACATGATAAATCTTATACTTTAAATGTATTGTAAAGCATGGAGTACTTTCCCATATATGATCTCATTTTTATTTTGGCCCAAACACACACACACACATTTGTGTGTGTATATATATTATATATGTATATGTATATATACACACACATATATATACATACATACACATGTATATATGTATATGCACATATACATATATAATATATATACACACACATATATATACATTTCTCTTACATATGTATATACTAGATGTATATATTCATGTCAACTGAAGATGAAAAAAGAATGTACTCATATATTAACAGTCTCATTTGATGATATAATAAATAGATATTTTTGTTTATTTGTTTATATGTTTTCTTTTGGCACAGAGGTTCCCTTGGTATTAGAGGTATGATCATTTTAGAGATTATCTCTATCTCCATAATTTTTACCACCAAGGTTTTGTGGATCTTCTTTATTCTTCAACTGAGAAGAACTATACTTCTTAGAATTATATGAATTATGAATTATCATTTTTCTATGATATAAAACAGGCAGCCCTTTCTCTATTATCTAGAATGACATTGCCAGGATTAAATGCTACACTCACATTTGGGTTTACTGATCAAGGAGGAGCAGTAAGCATAGGTAGACCCACAGTTAGCTTAACCACAGTTAGCTTAACTACACCAGGAAAACCCTTCCAGTACACACCCTGTGGTAGAAGCACGATCATCTTCAAGTCTGTCATTATAGTTATCAATAATTATGATCAGCTGAGTTTTCAGAAACTTAATGCTAAAAAGTGAAGATGTCTAAACTAAGTTCACAAAATTATAACATTGAACATTACAGGAACAAGCAGAAGCGATAAAAAAGAGGTTTCTTGGGCAGAATAGAGGCATATGCAAGCTGAGATTCTAAAGCCAATCATAATATCTACCAATTGTTTTAAAAGAAACAGGAAGTGCAAACAGCTCATCATTCCAGCCTATTATATTGCTGAAAGAGACTTGGAATTTCATGCATTATTAAAATATTTTTAGTTAGTTAATACAAATCTACAATGGCAAGACTTTTACCAAACTGTTTCTTCATAGCTTCCTGTTATGCCATGACATAATGTCCAAGGAAAGTATAAAGGGGAGCATTTACTGCAGTTACAAATTTATTTTTGGAAATTGCGGATTGATTAAGTTGTGTTCTTTGAATTCATTGACGTAGCACACAAATTTTTCAGAGGCACTCTTCCTTAGGAGTATGTGTTCATGAATTACTGTGAACGTTCAAACTAAAGTGGAGAAAAGATTAGGGAGTTGAAAGTTGAAGTTTGTTTCCTCTTGTCTGTTGAACCCTTTCTGGTCATTATTTAAAGGAGTCAAAGACCATTAGAGAAAGCTAATAGCCTTTAGAACCCTCAGATTATATTGATATTACTGATGGCAGAGTTAAGCCAAATTGCATTCTCAAAATGGTTCTGGGAACATACCACTTCCAGTAATGATCCTATCAACCAGACCTAAAAGCAGAGAGGGCAGGGATGCACTTAAAGGCAATTATCCATCAACCTTGGAAAATATGGTTACTAGATTAAGAGAGTTGAGTATATGCAATATATCTTGATTGCAGCAAAGCAGTTGATACAGTATTATTCAATTTACCAGCTAGATTAATTTAAATTGGCTTAGGCAGAGTATGGTCAAATGAACTACCAGCTATCCAGAGGGCCATAAATAATAGATAACAATAAACACATTTGTTTTACATGTTCCTAATTTAGTTATTCCCCCCCCCCCAGAACTCCCCTTCAGTTCAAAATATGACAGTTATATAATATATGCCAACCTCCAGTTATCTTTTCTTAAGATCTTTTAGGACTCCCATCTGTTCCATAAAGTTGCAAGAACCAATTATAGGAACATCAACAACTCCCATTATTCAAGGCTTACTTTATTTATTTATATTCAGTTTTCAGCTTCCCCTTATATTTCTATTTAATGTCTGGACTTTCTCTTACTGTAAAATGTCAGGAGCAGGAGTACAGGGCAGTGGAATAGCCTGTGCTTCCACACAAAATAGCCACTGACTGTGGAATCTTCTGGGTGCTCTGGTGGAGGTGACAATGACAGGAAAGTCCCATGTGTCCAGTGCTTTCCTTTTCTGCCTGGGATGTCCACCCTAACTAGGGAGTAGTTTTCCTGACGTGGATTTACCTAAGCAAAGGTGTAATGACCAGGCCAAGAGTTTCCACTTGGCGATTTAATCCTTGAAAATCCAGCCCATATAACAAGAATACACACTTGGGGACTACATGACCATATTATACAAAAGAGAAAATGTAAGCACCAAGAAGAGCATTCTTCCATCTTCTAAAGAGAGACAATTTTGAGATTTATAGGGTCTTTAGGCTATTTTCTAGGACCTTCATTCTCAGCTTGGCAATGGGAGCTGGGATTCTCTAGGCAAAGGCTCAAAAGAGAGGACACACTTGTAAGAGAATTTTCTGTACCTTGGGAGCCATGGGACTGGTGCAGTTCCTGAAAATATTGAATTAATGTTTACTATATTAGAAGGAAGAAAAAACTCTTGTTATCTATCTATATATAAAAGGCTCTGCAAAGTGTCCCCTTGGGAGTTCAACCGGGAGACCAGGAGTTCAATTGCTCGCTATGACATGTGCTGACCAACAGGGGGTGGCACGGAACAAAGGAAGGCCCCAGCCGGCAGCCAGAAGGCCCCAATCGGCCGTGATTGCTGGCCAGGCCTAGGGACCCTACCCATGCACGAATTTCGTGCACCGAGCCTCTAGTTATAATATAAGCTATAGAAAGTAAAGTTTGAAAAAATTGTTTTGGGTTGAAAAAAAAAATGCAGCAATTTCCAACATGTCTCCTGGTGGACAAAGGGTAGTGGTGAGAGAAATATAAGGCTTCCCTGACAGTGGCAGGTGGGGGCCCCTGTCGGACTGAGAAACACTGCTACAGGTACAGCCCACACTGGAGATGAAGCAGCACATGCTTGAGCTTTATCATAACCCCCCTTTCTTCCTATGCTTATATTGTACAATTGCTTATTTGGGGAAAGTAATACAATAACATATATGTTTTTGAATGTTGGAATGTTTGTATTAGGGGTTTAGATACAAAATGTACTGTGTCTGCTTCCCCAAATTATTTGTAATCATATATAATGAGAGACAGAGAGATGCTCGCCTCTTCTCTACTAGTACTTGAGACTGAGTTTAAAATGTAGCAGAGAGATAGTGGATACAACATAGTAGAAAAACTTTTATGTCCTCACTAACTATTTGGTTTTAGGCAAATTACTTAATTATGAACAGTTTTCTCATCTGTCATAACGTCTTTTAATTGATGTATCACTGAATATCAGCGTGCTAACTGAGCTGTGTTTGTATGTGTTTCTTATTTTCAAACACTTGTTTCCTTTTTGATGATAAAAATAAGGCATACTTATTATTTTAAAAATCTGAAAATATATAAAGTATAAAACAGAAATAATGAAAGTAATTCTACTAATGTACATTATTAGGTTACTTTTTTGTGTATGTTATTGCCTCAGCTTATGTTGATTTTATTTTCATTGTTGCATTCTAATTTTATCATGTCTTTCTAACATTAGAATTTCCTTTCTTGATTTCATTTTCTAAAATAAATTATTTTGCTTGGAATCTTACTTGATTAGTGTTCTATGTTTTGACTCAGGTTTCTAGCCCTAATTCTTGTTTTTGGTCTATCATCCCACAAGGACTACACTTTTTTAATTTTTTATTTAATGAGCTTTAATGTTTTAAATTTATTAACATTTTCTCCATTTGGCTTCATGTTTTCTTTGTTTTGTTATCATTTTCTACCATTAAATTCCTTTTCCTTCAGGTTGGTTTTTCTCTGTCTTTCCTGATTTATTCTTTGATCTCTCTCTGCCCTGTTTTGCGGCCTGAGAGACCAGAAGAAAATTGGGGGGTGGGAGGAAAGAGGTCAGGGAGAGAGGTCCCCTTCCCTTGGCAGGGTGGCCATCACTGGTTTGGACAGCACCATCTTGAACACACTTTTCCCTTTTCAAGCTGAGAAGTAGTCATGGTTTCCCATTTTTCACCAGTCCTTTTCGGTTCTCTTAACTCTCCTCACTGCTCTGTAAATTCTTTCAGGGAAATCCTTTTAAAATGCCATTAATTTCATGCTGAGGTATTGATGGAAATAATTTTTATCCTATTAATCTTTTAAAAAATGTTAAAAGATTTTTTTTGCATTGCAGTTAAATTCTCTTAAGTTTAATATTGACTCCTTTAAACAATGTTAAATCATGTAATGTTACCCTATTTTATTCTTATCTCAGTTTTCATTAACTATTCACGCATAAATTTTAACTTTTACTTCTCTAATATAACTTATGTTTGGACTTTCGAGTGACTTACAGAAAGCATAACTACAGAGTGTGACAGTAAGAGAGTACCTGCACCACAAACAGGAAGTTGGGGACCTTCTCCTTAGTGCTCCTTACAGTCTTCTATCCTGTTTCCTCAATCAATTTCTAATCTCTATTCAAATTATTTCTCTAAAATTACTGACGCTGAGATACTCAGGGACCTACAGATTAATGTTCCCCAGGGCAATTTATTCGCTTCATACAAGTTCTCTACTTTTCTAACACTGTATTTTCCATGCTACGCCGTCTTTACATTTGGAACTGCCTGCGTTACTGTCTATGATCTCTGACACAAGAACCAGTGGTTTTGGCAAAGCGCATCACTGTGTTACAGACAAGCACACCCTGGCGTGAACCTTTATCCTCCAGGACTGGAGGGAGGGTAGAGGATTGCCAGGATTGCATTGAGGCTGGAGGCTGACTGGATAGGGAGTGGCACTTGACATTCCAAGATAGGAAATCAGTTGCGGGAACACACTGAGCCTGCACAAGCTGAAAGTGGCTCATGGAGGGATTAGGGTTCTTATTTGCCGATTGAGGATGTAAGCCTGTTTCAGAATCACCAGAGAAGAACTCTGCCGGTCATGGCGAGATGTCCTGGAGATTCCTCCTGCAGAGTCACGGGAGGAGCGCTCTAAACCTCAGCCCGGTGACGAAGGGATGCATGTGTACATCCAGCATCACTGGAGCAAAAACGAAGAGAATCCATCCTCACTGCATGGGCTGCTCTTTCTTAAAGAACGAATTGCTACAAAAGAGGAAAACAGCACCTCCATGGAGATTATTGGAGAAAATGGAGGATGTGGTGCTGGAGGCGCTGAGAAGGAGCGCACTTGTAGAAAAGATTGACTGAGGGAAGTGAAACTAGACATTTAGAGAATTGACTTTGTATTCTCAAGAGAATCAGTGAAAAGTAAATACGAGAAATATAAAATAAGAAATGTAAGTAAGGCCATGTGTTAAGGCTCTTTTGGTTCCAAGCAGCCAACAACAGAGGGAAAAGAGAGATGGTGGGACAGCCGATTGACACAGGTCTGGGATGTAACTGAGCAGCAACAATGACCTGCACAAGCACCTGAGAGCATTATTTTATTTTGTTTATTTCAATTACAGTTTACATTCAATATTATTTTGTATTAAGTCCAAGTATATAGCCTAATGGTTAGACAACCATATACTTTACAAATTTTTTCCACCTGATATTTCTGATACCCACCCGGTACTATACATAGTTATTAAAATGTTATTGGCTATATTCCCTATTTTGCACCTTACATCCCAGTGACTATTTTGTAACTTCCAATTTGTACTTCTCAATTCCTTCTCCTTCATCATCTAGTTCCTCACACCCCACCCATTTGGCAGCCATCAATCTGTTTTCTGTATCTATAAGTCTGCTTCTATTTTGTTTGTTTATTTTTGTTCTTTAGATTCTATATATAAGTGAAATCATGGTATTTATCTTTCTCTATCTGACTTATCTATATTCTAGGGGCCCAGTGCACAAATTCATGCACGTTGAAAGGAACAGTGGGCCACAAGGCTCCGGTAGGCACAGAGGTGGGTCTTGGCCCATCCTCCACACCCCCACTTGGTCCCTCTTGCCATGGCCCCCTGGTCCCCTGTCTGCTGGCAGCCTGGCTCCCACTGCTGTCACTCCCACACAATGATGGCACGGGCCCCACTCGCACCCATTGACAACGCAGAGCAATTGGGGCCAGCACTGGCAGTGGATGCAAGTGGGGCCGGCACCATCAGTGTATACAAGCAGTGGCTGCTGTTCTGATCACCCCTCAGGAGCAGGGGGAGCTGGAGAAGCCCTCAGGGGTAATCAAGGCAGGCAGCTGCCGCTCACACCCGCTGATGGTGCCGAGTGATTGGAACTGGTGCCAGGCACCGGCAGTGGGTGCAAGCAATGGCTCTGGTACTGGCTGCGGGTGCGAGTGGGGCTGGCGCCAGCAGCAGTGCAAGTGCCGGGCAGGACTGTGGTGCGCGAGAGCAAAGAATTTTCAGTAACCACCAGAGGCTCACCCCAATGACAGCGACCAGTGCCCCCCCTTAATCTGGCACTCCTGCTCACCTGCTCCACCATCCTGCCACAGCCAACACCCCTCCAGGTTCCTCACACACCCCCTGGTGGTCAGCACACGTCATAGCGACCAGCTGTTTGGTCGTTCTGGTTGTTCTGCCATTCGGTCTATTTGCATATTAGCCTTTTATTATATAGGATATAAAAGGTTAAAATACTAAGGATCCCTCTGCCTGTCTGACCAGTCGCTATGATGTGCACTGACCACCAGGGGGCAGATGCTCATGGCAGTGACTTGGCAGTGGCAGTTCTCGGGTGATGCACCCTGAAACCATAGAGAAGGGAACCTGATTCCTCGTGGGGCCATGTGATTCCACCTTCGGCTATGGATTAAGTTATTGCTGGGGCCTTGTCAGCTCCAAATCTGGTTTACTGCATACTTGCATTTGAGTTCCACACCCTGTATGACAGCAACTTTGAAGAGTGCCCTCTCACACTCCAGGACCCCTTGGGGGATGTCAGAGAGACAGTTTCAGCCCGATCCCCACAGCCCAGGCCGAGGGACCCTACCTGCTGGAGGGACCCCACTTACTCCGCAGACTCCGGGGAGGGACCACAGGAAGTTGGCTCCAGGGTGTGTTCAGCCCATCTTGCCCAGTCCCGCCCCACTGGCCACCTTCTAATTAATTTCCTTTCAATGTGCATGACTCCATTCACCAGTCACTAGTTTCACATAACATAATACTCTAGATCCATCCATGTTGTTGCAAATGGTAATATTTCATTCTATTTTATGAATAATATCATATATATATATATATATATATATATATATTTTATGAATAATATCATATATATATATATATATATATATATATATATATATATATATATATGTAGTATATATACCACAACTTTTTATCCATTTATCTATTGATAGGCACTTGGGTTGCTTCCTTAGTTCTGTTCCCCTCTATGCATTGGCTTCATTCCACTCTCTCACTACAGGCCAGGCCGTGTGGCTATAAGAAGTCTCCCAGAAGCATCAGGCTTTCCATTTTAAAGTCCCGCATTCCCAGAGAAAGCCTGACTGGTGTGTCTGTCTTTCTCTTGCTCTCAAAGGAAAAGGGTCTGATTTTTCCCATCTTGGGTCTTGTGCAATCCAGCCAACTCCTAATGCGGCCACATTAAGGAATAAGCAATTCATTGAAAAGAATGGCCAGACTCATTATACTATAGTGTCCACTGTCGGTGGCAAGAAAGGCCCATGAGATGGGAGACGGGCATACATGGAAAAGGTAGCTGAATGTGATCAGGAAAGCACATAAAGAAATTCCATCTCTAAAATCAATTTTTGAAACAGTTCAGAGCAAAATTAACACTGAGAAAAAAATGCAGGTATGATGCAAACTTGAGTTTATTCAGGGTAAATTAGAATATAAAAAAGAAATAAAAAGAGCAAAAAAAACTTTTAACAATTCTTTTTATCTATCTATTTATTTATTTATTTTAAACTTTATTATTCAAAGTCTTACAAATGTCCCCCCTCTTATCCCTCCACCCACTGTTGACCCCTCCCCCCACTCCTGCCCCCTCCCCAGGCCTTCCCTGCACTAATGTTTGTCCATGGGCTATTGCATATATGCATATAAGTTCTTTGTTTAGCCCTCTCCCCCCCTCTCCACTTCAAAATCATTGTTTTACTTGGGTTTCAGAAATCCTTCTTTGCTAGTTTTCATACATCAGAATTTCTTGAGTTTAATTATTTGTTTATTTCCATTTTTTTTCTTGTTTAATATTCAAAATATTCCAGGCTGTTATTTTGATTTTATTTTCAGATATGGCTTCATCTATAAATTTTGGAAAAATATTCTCATTTGTTATTTTCCTAATATTATATAATTTCAGATGAGGATATATTTCAAACTCCAAGATTTTTCTATTTGGAAGTACTTATTTATATATTTACATATTAAATTGTAGACAAAGACAATAACCTGTATAAGATTCAGCTTTTCAGATTTAATTTTCATTGGGGTATTAATATGTGAGTCATATTTATTAATTCCAACCCAGATTTGTATGAGAGAAATATAAATAGACATGTATTCAACATTATTCAAACTGTCTGAGTTTTTGGTTTGGTTTGGTTTTGCAGGGAGTGTTGGCCTTTTATTTTCTAAACTTATCAAAGGCTGACAGAATACTTTAAAAGACCTCAATAACAATTGTAGTTCTGTTTTTCTTAATAGAGTCTGATGCAGTTATTTGCCTCAGAAAGATCTGTGACTGGTATTTTTCATAATGAATATTATCCCTTAGAGTTATTATGAAGATTAAATAAGACGATGCTTACAAAGCACTTATTCAGTAATTGGTATATGGCAAACGCTCTATAAATGTTAACGGTGACTATAGTTTCCTAAATCAGTAATTCCTGCTTTTATCTTTATTAATTTCCAGCTCCTGTATTTTTCTTCTTTCTTAAATTGAATGGCTAGTCCATTTGTTATAAATGTTTCTTATTTACTTGTGAAATCTTAAGCTGTGGATTTTCCTTTAACTGTAGACTATAGGCTTTGATATAGAATATTTTTTTAACTTTATTTTTATTGTCGACACTATTACGGATGTCTCTATCTCCCTGCCCCCACTTTGCCCACCTCCACCCAGCTCCAGCCCCCCTTCCCTCTGGCCATCTTCATTATGTTTACCATCTCTAAATAACCAGAACTTTTAATATTTTGTTTATTTTAATTCCAAAGGTGTTGCCATAAAATATGTATTGCTGGAACGTATTAAGATTTTCTGTGGCTGTATCCATATTAATTTTTAAGCATATTTCATGAGCATAAGTGAAAATGAATGTTCTCAGTTTTTATTCTATACACAGTTCAGGCACAATTGTATTCCTTAAATTTTTTATATGCTTATACATTTTTGTCTACTTCATTACTCAGTTTCTGTGAGATAAGTTTTAAATTCTCTTCCTCACTGTTCAGTTATATCTTGGCTGCCTATACAATCCTTGAATGCTAGTCTTTTTGCTCTAGAAAATGGTGAATCGTATTTTACTCTGTTGCAGCTTCCTGAGTTGCCGAGGGAATATTTCTCCCTCTTCTGGTTCATTATTGAGAAACTTCTCTCTGTTTGGAAGCTTGGAAGATTGGCGTTTTATCCTTGGAGTCCAGAAGTGTTTCCAAATGAAATAGAATGTCTTTTATTATTGTTAATCTGGCTTAGCAATAAGGAGCCTTGATCTGAAAGCAGCACAGAGAAATATTCTTATTATTTCTTTGTTTCTCTTTCTCCATCTGCTTCTTTATCTGTTCCTGAATTATTGGGTTGTTTGATCTCTAGGATCTATCTTCCATTAAGTTTATCTCTTTTTTTCTCAATTTCCACTCTTTGTCTTTTTTTACTCAGTGTGTTAGGATAATTTCCAGTTCATTTACCATAGTATTAACGAGGCTTTCACCGGCATCTGTTCTATTTTCTACTGCTACTATAGAAAACTTAAAATAAACACATCAAGATTTTTTACTAACAAAATTCTTTATTATTATAATATTTTTCTCTCTATTTTGTAGAACTTTCCCTCAGATCTCATTGGATCCTTCTTAGTTCTTTCCTGTTTCCTTTGTTATATTTCTCCAATAAAATGTTTCTCTTTTTCAATGAAATCTGTCTGTTCTATTTAAATTGCATTTTCATCCGTAAAACTGTGGATTAGCCCTAAATGTTTAGAAATTTTTATTTTCTGATTATCAGTAGTACTCACCATACCTAGGAGGAACGTTGTAGTTATTTATTTCTTCTGGAGGTTAGGCAAGCAGTGGAGCAGGTGGGGGAATATGTTACCAACCTGTTACTAGGAGGGCAGCATGTAGAGAGGCAATGTGATCATGGCAATTCTTGGGAAATTTCAATCTTAGAGGGTAATTATCTTCCTAGTTTTATAAGAATGCAAACAGCTCAGTTCAATATTGGAAAAGTTACTCAAAAGAAGCCAGCATCAGAAGCGTTAGAAAGTTTCTCTCTTGACTCTGCACAGCAAGTGAACAAGAAAATGCGAGTAATGTTTCTTATGAATTATTCAAAATAATTGGACTTCTTCAGGAATCCATCTGGTTAGTCATCTTCACCCCAAGTTTTACCAAAGAGGCAGACATCTACCTCCCTATGGACCCATCTACAAACTGTGGTGTGCAGCAGGTGGACTTGAAGTACACAGGAACCAAAAGGCTCCAGACTACAGATTTGGGTCAAACTTCTTCCCTTACATTAATAATTAGCCAAACAGATGTACAGGGTTAAGGGAGGAATAAATTAAAAATAAACACTATTCATTCCTGTTTGCTCCCACCCATCATAGTGTACTGAAAAATATAAAGATGGCATGGGTGCATTATAAAAAACTACGACTAGCCTCAAAAGATAACTGGCCCTACTAGCAAATTTCTCTATAAAAGGAAAAAAAAAAAATCTCTAGATTAACTCTTTCAAAACCAGAGCCATAATTTTTTTTACACATACCCCCAACATTTAACTGGTCTATATTAACATCTCTAAAAACAAACAATGTAGCACACAGGATATTGACAAAGACATGGCTTTTGAGAAAGGGAAGGATGAAGGCCTCACGGGTGATGAACAGAAAGCTGTTATTTAGAGATGCATTCATTCAGAAGGTATATTTTACAGATATGTTATTGTAATGGGTTTGCCATATTCTTCAATAGATGCTTGACGGATATCTTACTGAAAAAAAAAATCATAGCCACGGTGAACCCAAATTTAATACCTTATCTATGGCTTCCAACTGGAGTTTGGGTGTCTTTAGGAAATTTCTCCTAGGGGGCCCAAACTTTGATAGCAGCTAGAACACAATGGGGAAAAACCTCTTGAGACCTTTTACTGTCTTTTCTGAAAGGATATAAGGGTGGCATGACAGACTGCACAAGGAGTCAAGCTTTAGATGGTCCAGCTATCGTCATTCTTCCTTGAGTGTCACACACCTCCGCCCTTTAGTCTCCCTTGTGAACCAGCCAAGGTTCCAAGATTCTCAACTCCACACCTTTGTGGCATGTCTTGGCAATCCTTCTAAATAGAAAGTCCTCTTGAACCTCTTATTTCTGAATATGTAAAATTCAGCCCAGATAATGTCTCATCTGTGACTCTTCAGGCTGAGGAAAGTATCTTCTATTCCTTAACTTTCTGCTTCATATACAGCAGCAGAAATATTTTTGTTTCCTTTAGCATTGTTGGGGGGAGGAGGATGGTGAACAAACCTCCCTTCATAGAGAACTTCAGTCTTCCTGACATTATTTTTACACTAGAGACCCAGGGCACGAAATTTGTACACTTGGGGCGGGGACGGGGCGGGGGGATGTCCCTCAGCCCGGCCTGCACCCTCTCGCAGTCTGGGAGCCCTCAGGGGATGTCTGATTGATGGTTCCATGGGGAGCAGGCCTAAGCTATCAGTTGGACATCCTTAGCGCTGCCACAGAGGCAGGAAGAGGCTCCTGCCACTGCCACTGCGCTCATCAGCCATAAGCCTGCCTTCTGGCTGAGCAGCACTCCTCCTGTGGGAGTGCACTTACCACCAGGGGACAGCTCCTGCATTGAGCACCTACCCTCTGGTGGTCAGTGCGTGTCATAGTAACCAGTCATTCCGCCATTCGGTCAATTTGCATATTAGCCTTTTATTATATAGGCTGACCCCACCACCCTATTTCATTCAACCTTTGTCATATGCCTAGTTGTTGTTTTTTACTTTTATGCCTATATTAAAATTTGTGAAGTCATAAATTATTATACATTGTAATGCTATTCTATCTGTACCTCCCTTTTTATTCTTCATCAGCTAGAACTGCATTTATGAGGTCTTCTCAGCTCCTCAAACATTTTGGACTCTCTTCCAGAAATTCATGTTTTGGGGTTGAATCTAATTTTTCTCTGAATTTTTTGAACTCTCCTCTCCTCAAACTTTGGTTATCAAGTCTATCTCTATACTTTCACTTACTGGCTATCAATGACTCAAAGATGATCTCACTGCTTTTTCTTCAGAGATTTTAACATTTTCTTTTTGATAACCAAGGAGCTTTTCCTTATTGGTAAGAATTCATCCAGAAGTTTTGTTTCGGTTGGTTTTATGTTTCAGTTTGCAGGAGGTATAAGTGATATCAAGAAAAACAGCCTACCTCACAAGTTCACTAATATCTAGGGCTGCACTGAAATGTGGACTCTAGGCAGGCCAATATTTGGTAAACATTAAACTAACATTTGTTAAATATTTGTTCAACATTTGTTTATTGGCAGGGGAAATAAATTGATTTTCTATTAATCAAATGTTCAGATTTTTATATTCAAAATTAGTTATGTGTAATGTCTATGTTATTTTTAAATTTGGAAATAATTTTGAACTTAAAGAAAAATTGTAAGGAAAAGACTCATGCATAAAATGCTTATATAGCTTTCACTCAGCTACACCTATATTTAAAATTTAGGCCCATTTACTTTATCACTTTTTATCTATCTATCTATCTATCTATCTATCTATCTATCTATCCATCTATCTATCTATCATCTAATATAGCTAATCTACCTAAGTATTTTACCCATCCATCTATTTATATAATATTTTTCTGAGTCATTTAAAAGTATATTTTGTGCATTATGGTCCCTTACGCTAATACTTTAGGATATATATTTTAAGAAGGATATTCATTTATAAAATCACATTTATTTATCAACTTCGATACATTTAACTTTTGTCTAATCCCTCACCTGTATTCCAAATCTGTCAATTGACCCAATGTCCTATATAATATTAATTTTCCTTCAGTACAGTACTTACTCTAGGATCTAGTAAGGCATTTACTTGCCACTTTTTTTTGTCAATGTTTCTTCAAGATTAGACTGAAGTTATGCAGTCTCAGGTGAGATATTACATGGAAGACCCTATATCCTTCTCAAGGCTTCATGTCCATCTGCCTCTCATTGGTGGAGTTAACTTTGACGATCCATTCAGGGTGTTGTCTGATTTTTCCATTGTATGCTTTTTTCCCCCCTTGCAGGACCCACTTTTAAGTCCATACAAATACCCTGCTTGTCATCAACACTTCCTTTGATTTAGGTTTCCTTTATGATGTTTGCCTGAACCAGTCTTTACTATGTTGGCTGCAAAATGATTTTCCACCTCCACCACTCCCTTCACAGTTGATAGTCTATATTCTACTCTAGGCAAGAGCCCCCCTTTATCTTTCCTCCTTCCTTCCTTCATTTATTATTTGCTTATTATTGGTATGGACGCTCACAGATTCCTACTTAATTCAATTGTCTATAATCTATTACTACTCCTTAATTATTCTGTTGCTCAAATTGTTTCAGAATCCTCTTTAAGCTGGATCCTTCATTCTTATGACATGCCTCCTTATTTTTTGGAGTGTTTTCTTACTTTCTAGAATGATGTAGTTTTCCTTTTTCTTTTTTTTTCATTCACCAACTCTGCCTCAGTCCTAGAATCAGACATTTCTCAGGGAAGCCCTGGTTCCTTGCAGAGAGTAATGGCACTTGAGACAAGTTCTGGGCACTTGGTGTACCTGTGCTCCTGGGTGTCTTTGCTTCTAAGAAAACTAAAAAAATGCACTTATTTATATACACATATACATAAATACATGATACATACATATATCCATGCACATAAGCATATATATATGTATGTCTGCATGCATGTGTGTGTATGTGTACACATACAAATACATATACAGGATGGGGCAAAAGTAGGTATACAGTTGAGAGTGTGTGAAACACAGAGTGTATTCTTGTATTATTATTTATTAATTATTGTATTATTTTCTATATGAACAACTGTAAACCTATTTTTGCCCCACCCTGTATACATATATACTAGAAATCATGAGTCCCAACAGTGTTTCTTTAGTCGTCATATTTATTGTTTCATATAAACTTCAGTACAAATTCATCTAGCTCTGTTAAAAAAAGTCATTGGTATTTTTATTGGAATCACATTAAATGTATAAATTAAGTGATAGAGAGCTGGCATCTTAGTATTGACTCTCATTCTAGAAACAGGAATGCCTTCTATATCTTCAAGAATGTTTTGCTTTTAATAATATTGGATTGTGTTTTATGTAAGATTAGAATATTTCTTGTTAAACCTGTTTCTAAGCATGCTGTTGTTACTGTTTTTGTAAATTGTGTTCTCTTACCTTTAAAAATATAACATTTTAAGAGTCCAGACATTGTCTTTTTTTGTTTGTTTGTTTCTCCATTACTCACTATAGGAAACTATATAAAATTACAAAGTTTAGTTCAAAATTATGTAAATGTTTTCTCTTGACTTCCATGTCTGTAAAATCTCATTTATCTTCATTTTTCATTCTGCAATTTGCATTTTCAATATTCTGGGATAGACAGTGTCTCAGGAAGTATATTAAACAATTTAAATAGTTATTTCAATCTGATAACAAATCGCATTTCTAGAGCCTTGTATTACTTGTTTCTGACTTTTAGCTCACTGTCCCTGGCACTCCTTGCCAACTTGTGACTCTCAGCGCAAATAAATTACTCAGAGATAGGTTTGTGGGGGCAAGTAATATTATAATTTTCATCTAGAGCAGGAATGAGTTACAGTTATAGTTATGGACACAGTGTTCTGCAGAAATCCTAGTTTCCTGGCATCATATTTCTGATTCATTCTAGCAATTTATGTAACACAGTGCCCTACTCAGATGGCCTGCTCTATCTATTTTTTAATCTGGCACTTCCTCTAATCCTATTTGGATATATTTTAACCATAGAATAATGTTTGTATTTCTGTTTCTCCACTTATTTACTCACTGATGTAACGAATAGCTTAAGCATGGTCAAGTGCAGGAGCTTGAAGTGGAGAGGGCAAACAGACTCATTCAGCAGACCAGATCCATCAGGAACTCCCATGATAAGGAAGGAGGTGAACTTAAAAGAATGATTTCATCTCTTTGATTCTGTTTGTGAATCAGTAAAATAAAGGAATTTATCTGAAAATTACCAAGTTCAGTTGTAAAGTGATACGCTTCTCATTAAGTTGAAATAGTGAGCATGCTTACCATTCATAACATTCTCCATTTTGTTTTTATAACAAAAAGGACATAAAGATATAGCTCTTAATAAACAGGTCAAATCATTCTAATAAGAATGGAATAATTAGCCATGTTTTAGAATCTATCAAGACATAGCAGATTCAACAAGTGAATTACTTTAGTGTATAGAGTGAATTAGCATCTCTACTGCCCACCAGCATCATTCCCCCAGCCCTTCCACAGCGTGTGCACGCACACACACACACACACACACACCAGAGAAAGAGAGAGAGAGAGAGAGAGAGAGAGAGAGAGAGAGAGAGCGAGAGCTTACTTTCTTTGATCAACAGAACAAATCAAATGAACCTATATCAGGTGGCATGTGAGAAATATATTTTTTCAGATGAAATATAAATTTTAATGCTGTATCAGATGTTATTCGATAAAGGAAATCGTATCCTTATTATTAAACAAGTCTGTCTATATTGTTTAAAAGAAAGACATAGAAAACAGATCTTCATTGATATATTAAGCCAGCTCATCGTTGGTGCAGGCAAAACTAAAAGACTAATCAGCCTTTCCCAAAACACAGTGTCCTGTCACAGGAAAGAATCATCTCCCATCACTGTCTGATCTTATTTCAGAGCACCAGGCATGGCAGATTACCGGCGAGATAGTTTGTTTTTTCCCCATAAGTCCCATTGCCAGAATTTAAAACCCAAATTGGATTATTAGAACATCAGAACAAAATCCTGTTGCTGTATGTTTTGAAAGAAAAAACCAATAGAAATAGAAAAGGCAACCGGAGGGGGAATGCTTGCGTACGTTCAGCATCGATTTGCTCAGATTCCCACTTCGAAATACAAATACAAAACACTGTTAGGGGGCACTTGTAGCTCTGAAAGTATTTGTAAGAGTTTCGGAAAGGTTTCACTTTCTTCTCCTGGGGCTGTGAGAAAACACATTCAGCAGCGTCCCAATGCAGGGGATGAAAAGCAGGACTTGGCCACTGTCGCTTAGATTTGTGACCCAGCCCGTGGTCGGCAAACTGCGGCTCGCCAGCCACATGCGGCTCTTTGGCCCCTTGAGTGTGGCTCTTCCTAAGCCTGAGGAGTAGCCTATTTCAGTTGATAACAATGTACCTACCTATATAGTTTAAGTCAAAAAAATTTGGCTCTCAAAAGAAATTTCAGTCGTCGTACTGTTGATATTTGGCTCTGTTGACGAATGAGTTTGCCGACCACTGTCAGCTAGGCTGTAATGCTGCCTCATTCCAAGAAGTGGCCACCAAGTATGCAGGCCACCAGATACAAACCGCTAACACAAGCTATCTACGCATATCTGGGGAGATGACATAATGCCGACAAAATATATGAATGAATGGCTTAGTCTGAATCTGGGTGTTTGGCTATTTATCATAGCTCATTGTAGCATAAGAAGCTCCCCCCCAAATTCTGTGTGAAATTCAATTTTCCTTAGGTTCAACTAAGGATGGTGTGAGACTTCCATTTGGGTTCCCTTTTAATGGCATCTTTGTGTCTCCAAAGTGCTACCACAGGAAACTTTTCTGGGAAGGAAAGTATTTGGCCGGGAGAATTTGTCTTTTGCTGTCACAATCTTCAGCTACCATTCAGCTAAATGTTGTTTAGAATAATATGGCCTTAGTGCCCCTATCTCCCGCTGAATTGCTCAGACGGGTAGGAGATTAGAGTGGGGAGAGGTGCCGGTATTATCTGTGCGAGGGCTCCAGGGGTCACGCTACACTAACAAGGCCGCCCCCGTCAGGGGTGACAGAACCCAGCTGCTGCCTCGCACGGCCTCCACCGTCAAAAGGTTCCACTTACTGCCGGACTGTGTCTCCGACGTGGTGTGTTCTAACTCTTTTTTTCCACCTCTGAAAAAGTGGCTAGCTCATCGTTTTTGTCCTCATTTTTTTTAGGAAGGACCTCCATGTGAAAGCACTTACCTGGTTAACCCTCTGAACTCAAAGAAAACATGTAATGCCACTTAAAATACCGAACCTCAGGTTCTGCCTTCTCTAACTTCTGGTAGTTGTGACCTAATGAGGCATTTATCAAGCAGGTAAATAGAGGATTTTTTTTTTTTAATGTTCACACATTCTCAGCCATGAGATTTGATGGGACTATTTTACAGATTACTTAGTTCCCTATTTATTCCGGGGAAAGTCACATTCTATGCACACGGAGCACTGTGCATTTGTACTTCAATCTTCAAGAATTGTTTGAGTAAATTAAAAAAAAAATTAAGGAAAATACTTTTTTTTTTTTCCATCGAGGGCTCTTTATTTATGGCAATCACATTTTCGTTTATTTTTGTTCTAAGATGGGAAGGAAATTTCAAGGCACAGGACCTGACTGGGAGCCCAGCACCTGACTGACCACAACAGCTTTCCTTGGTTTTCTGCCTTGTTCCTGGGGGAATGCCTGTCCTTGGCTCCCCAGAACGCAGAATTTGGGATGATGATTTAGCCAGTAGAGGGAGATAGAGGTATCTGACAGCTTTCTAGGGCACACCCTAAGGACACACTAATTTTTTTTGGTCTGAAGCTGATTCTTAATGCTCCACCGATAGTCAAGTGAGGAAGTAAACAAAACCATCCCTACTGTTAGAGGAGAACCACAAGTCAGAAGAGCTTATTGATTTTTGAAGTAGCTGTGGAGGAGTAAATTGTTTTTGGAAGACAAATAATTTTTACAATTATGCTCATTAGACTACCATGATTTTTAAAATGTTATTAAAACAATTTTAATTTATACAGGGCCAAAAGTGGGCAGGGGGTGAGAGAGCATTCATTCTGGGGCTTAGCTCAAAGGAGACCTCAGATTTGAGTTCTTGTTACATGTCTGGCATTTAAAGGGTCTTGCCATATTAATGGATGACATGGATTCCTCCTCATCAGTGAGACTGGTGGGAAAGGCAATGAATGCCCTGGCTGGGTAGCTCTGTTGGTTAGGGCACTGTCCTAATGCACCAAGGTTGTGGGTTCAATTCCCTGTCAGTCAGAGCACATGTAAGAATCAACCAGTAGATGCATAAATAAGTGGAACAACAAACCTCTCTCTCTCTCTCTCTCTCTCTCTCTCTCTCTCTCTCCCTCTCTCTCTCTCTCTTCCTCCCTCCCTCTAAAAATCAATCAATAATTTTTTTTAAAAGGCCATGAAAGCATTTTTGGCATCTTACTTCATCATTTATCAGCATTTGTAATTATAGTTAAGTGCTTCCAAAATGGGGTCTAGATCTATGCAAGGTCCCGCATTTCTATGAGGCTTTTAACTTTACAGAGTATTCCTATATGTATCATCTCATTTTAAAGTAGTTTTGACACAGCCCCAATCTATTAAGGAAGTGACCCTTTAAACCCAAGAACACTCTGGAAATGTTTTAGCTACACTTATCTTAGTACCATTATAAAACTCAATGAAAATAATGGTGATCCTAAAACTTCCATAATCAATATAAAATTTATCCAAGTAGCAGATTTACAAAAAGCCATTAAATTATTTTTTAACATCCAGATGGCTTTCACATTTTTATTTTTGATGGATTTGAAATTACCTGTTGTTTGTGTTAAAAGTAAGACTGTCGAGAATTTTATTGTGGCCACCACTGTGAGAATTTTGCAGAAATAACAAGTTTTGTAAATGTGTCCAGACTTGTTCATAAACTAATAGGAGGCTTGGATGTCATTTTTTCTTTAAAGATATCTTTAAAAATATGATAAATTCTATTTCCTGAAGGCCTGTACCATGTCCTTTTTGAAATTTGTGCTCGCTCCGTGGTGTCTTAAGAAACAGTGGATACTCAAACACTGTTTTTGATTGTCCCAACTGCTGTATCTGGGAATCTGGGATGTCTATTCTGGTTCTTGTCCATCTTCTGGAGTAACAAGGGCATTTTGTGGAAGGCCAGCAGAGATATTAATGCCACCAAAGTTGTTGATTCAATTCTGAATAACCATCCAAATGCGTGTGTTCTAGCGATCATGCATTGAGTAGCAAAAATTGAGAAACAAGAATACTGGATACAGTCAGAAAAAATTAATTGCTTCAGCTGGGCTAAAATTTCCTGGGGAAATATTTTCCCCCCAAGCTTGAGCCAAGTTTGAGATAAAAAGCATTATTATCATCTTCTGAAACCAAATTAGCAGGAATCTGGGTTGTTTCCTTGATAATTCCAAACTCTTGTCATTTTATTTATAATTTGCTTCTTTTTCTAAGTTTGTCATTCTTATAAATTACATATAAAAACTTATTTATGGGGATATATGTAGGTAATATGTAGAAAAATTTATGTTCTTTTTTTCCTTTCTAATTTAGGAAATAAAATTGGAGTAGTTTGTTTTGAATTAGTGGCCTTTGACAAGCATTGCATATTTATCATATTATTAGAGAGGAAATTATTTTGGAGGCTATTTTTTTTACACTTTAAATGTATTAGGATATTCTTTGTTGATTGAATTGGAGTAAATAATATATTGTGGAACAAAAGTAAAGAAATATCCCATGTAAGTAAATACTCATCTCAGAAAAATATACTTATTTTTATGCACACAACTTTTTGTTGTGTTTTAGTGGCAGAATTGAAGTATTTTTAAATTATCAAATTATAAATATTATTGTTTTAATCATTAGTCAGCCATAATCATATCCTACATGTCCCTCTAAGAACCTACCTCAATAGTGTTTTTACAAAGATTTAACATCACATGTAAAAATATTTGTTACTATGATTGTTTAATTAAACATATTCAAGACACCTTTGTGGTTTACTACAACTTTAGAGATAGAGACTGAAATACAACATAGAATGGATTGTTCTGTACAAATTATCCAAATATATTGTTTGAAATAAGCAAATTCTTTAGAATTCTTTTTACTTTATTTTTAAAATATATTATTTATTGTTGATAGTATTACAGATATCTCCCATTTCCCCTCCTTTACACCCCTCCTCCCAGCCCCTATCTTTTTACTTTAATAACATTTGTAAATGTAAAGCTAAACTATATGCAAATACTTTTAAGATATTACTTTGTCTTTTTCACATATTTAAGTTTCCAAATCTCTATAAACCTGAAGTAGGTATTTATGTTTAACTGAGCTGAGAAAACTGAAGCAAATAGAGAGGAAATTAATTGTTTAATTTCATGAATAGGTTATTCTCAGAATGGCAAAAAATGTAATTTCTCCCAAGTTCAAGTTTCTGCTTCCTTCCATAGCTTAACGGAGAAAAAGGAGTGTCAAGTTGGTAGAAGAGTTTCAATTTTAAATTGGGTTGCCAGAAAGTGGCCATTTGAATCAAGATGAAGGTGAGGGTGAGCTTGGAGAGTCCTGGTGGAAGAAACTGCTAGACTGAGAGGACACAAGTTCCCTGAGATGGGAGCATACAGGTGGTCCACCTGTGAAGAGCCAGGTGGTCCACTCTATGAATAGGAGCTGAGCTCAAGAAGTAGCAGGGCCAGGCCACATACTTTGATTCAGACTGAGATGGAAAGTTATCGCAGGGTTAAGAGCAGAAAATGCCATGATCCAATGTGAATTTTAACACCATCATTGACTGAGATGTGAACAGGTTAGAGAGGCAAGAACAAAGGCAGTAACATCCAGGTGATGAATGCTGGGGTGATGGATGATGAGGCCTTGCAGTAGTTGTGTCATAGTGGAGATAATAAATAATTGGAGACTAAATATATTTTGAAAAAACAAACTGTGGCCAAGATCACTGCTGTCCTGCATCTGTGCTATCCTTCTTCCTGGGCATTTGGGTGCCCAGCTAGAAACATTTCCAAGCTTCCTTAGCAGCAAAGAGTGTCCATATGACTAGGTTCTCAAACGGGCCATTAAGTAGAGTCCTATGTGTCAACTCCTAGCCATCCTTCTAAGGATGGCCATCTTGTACTTGCTTCTCCGGTTTTCTTCATTCTTTCTGGAAATAGTGATGACTAGAGCACCTTGGAATGTGTTGAGGAAGCAGATCTGCCACTGCCCGGGAACAGGATAATTACTCTCTTTCTTGAACTCTTATAGGACGAAGAACTAACTTTTAAGCTATTTAAGACTATTTTGTGGTCTTCTTATTAGAGCAGCATAGCCTCTACGCTAACTAATAGGAGCATATAAAACAGGGGTCCTCAAACTTTTTAAACAGGGGGCCAGTTCACTGTCCCTCAGACCATTGGAGGGCCGGACTATAGTTTTAAAAAAGTGTATCTTATTTTGAAGTAAAAAAACAAAACAGAAACAAATACAATATTTGTATTTGCATGTGGGCCGCGGGCCGTAGTTTGAGGACCCCGATATAAAGTTTGTTGATGGATCAGATGTGGATGTGAGAGAAAGAGGAGTCAGGGCTGATTCCAGAGTTTTGGGCCTGAGCTCAGGTAGAAAGAAATTGCCATTTCCTGGGATGTAGCAAACTCTGGGAGGAACATGTTTGGCAGAAGATCAACAATATAATTTTGGGGCATTGTATGTTGGCGATGTCTAATACACATCATATATATATATTTCTAATATGCAAATAGAAGGAACAGCAGAACAACCAAACAATTGAACAGCTGAACAACTGAACAAACGGTCACTATGACGTGTGCTGACCACCGGGGCGGGGGGGGGAACGGGGGCGTGCAAAACATGGCAAGCATCCACCGCAGTGGGATGGTGGAGCAGGTGAGCGGGGCACCAGACCAAGGCAGGACAGTAGTCGCTGTCATTGGTGCGAGCCTCTAGTGGTTACTGAAAATTCTTTGCTCCCACATGCTGTGGTCCTGCCTGGCACTCTCACCTGCTGCCAGCACTGTCCCAATTGCTCCATGCCTTCAGCGGGTGCAAGTGGGGATGGCACCATCAGCTTCGGGAGTGGTGGTGGTGGGAGTGAAGCTGCCGGCCAACAGGGGACTGGGGACTGTGGTGGGAGGGGCCGGGGGGGCACAAAGGATGGGCCAAGACCCACCCTTGTGCTCACCACAGCTCACGGCCACAGTTCCTTCCAAGGTGCACGAATTCGTGCACTGTGCCCCTACTATAGAAATAATAATTTTTTATTGGCCCAACTGGTGAATTAAAAAAATACCTAAACTCTCTAAGTGCACTAAGTATTGTACAAAACTAAAAAGATATATTGTTTCTTCTCAAGGGGTTTATAGTTTAAAGAAAGTCATTTATTGGAAAGAGTATCAGATCAAAATTGGCCCCCTCACACAGGTTAGAAATTTCTAGAAACTCATTCAAGTTTTAATGGCAGTGACTTTATTACTTAACTTACTTCATGTGCATCATTCTGCTAGAATCTCTTTAAATGATCTTAAAATACAAGTATTTGCCAAGCATACACAAACAGCATACCATATCTCTTTATGCACAAGCCAATTTTAAATGACCATATGATCTTTTGTATAACTGAGTAAAATGGTTTTTTTTAAAATAAAAAATGATTTTCAATAATTTCAATCTAATTCAAAGATGTGATATTGCTGTTTGCTATGTTTCTCACCTTTGTTTTCTCTATAATTGACCCCACCAGATAATACCAAAGTCAAGGCTGGATGTTAGGAGGCAACACCGGAGCAGCTAAGAAAAATGTTTCTGACCACTTTAGAGTCATCTCCTTTCTGTGTCCATTAATCTTCTTCGGGTACATTTTTTTTGCATTCAGTTATTGAGCAGAGTTCTCTCCAAACCCAAAACCACCCCCAGGCTTGCTCCCTCAGCCAGTGCATCTCATTTTGTCGGGCTTGTGGATGCCAACTCTTTTTTCCACCTCTTTCTTCTGGACACTCAGGTCACATACTTCATCTCCTCAGTACCGTGTTTCCTGTTTCTTCTGATATGAAAATCATACAGTTTGATAAAAAAATCTAAAAAGAGAAGGCTAGAAGGTCAGTCATATTCTCTTCCCCCATTTGACATGGACATTTCAACAGTAATATTCTAGAAACACCACCACCTTGAGGACTAAGGGGACATGTGGAAATTTTAGAGAAGGAACTAATAACGAATACTTTAGAAATCAATTGCTTCTTTTACACAAAAAAAGACTGCAGCATAGAGTATTGGTTAAGAGTGTTAAGTGTGTGCTCTGTGATTGAGAAAAATCTAGATTTTAACACTTCCACTGAGCACTCATTTCACTTGACTTCTTTAAAGCTCAGTTTCCTCCTCTGTTAGAAGACAGGGAGAATAATGGTTTTTATGCACTATTATAGCTTTCCTAAGATGATCTTGAGTATGAATGACAATACCTACCAAAGCACTTAGCACAGAGCCTTGTACACATTCAATGAATCCCAAAAACTCATTTTTACATATATTATCTCATTTTTTCATCTCACTATAATTTTTATGTATGAGGAAATGTATTACCTCCATTTTTTTCTGTTGAGGAAATAGACACGAAGAGAATGCTAAGTGATTTGCTTCAAGACAAATATTGTTAAAATAGAGGTTTAAGCTAAATGGAGGTCAGGTTTTTCCCCTTTCACCAACACTAACTGGTAGAGGGGTGTTATTCCATGGTGCCCCCCCAAACACAGTGGGCAGGTAGCAGGTAGGTAAAAGATCACTCTACCCCTCAGACAATCTTTTATCATATATACATTTTTTTTATGCCTTATGTCTTCGTGGTGGGGCTGAAAACTCCTTAAGGGCAGGAACTATGTCTTCTAAATTTTCATTATTTTATAATCCTGAAGCCAGGGTTAGACATGATGGACTAAAACAAAAAGAGAGAGAGAGAGAGAAAGGAAGGAAGGAAGGAAGGAAGGAAGGAAGGAAGGAAGGAAGGAAGGAAGGAAGGAAGGATGGAAGGAAGGAAGGAAGGAAGGAAGGAAGGAAGGAAGGAAGGAAGGAAGGAAGGAAGGAAGGAAGGAAGAAAGAAAGAAGGAAGGAAGGAAGGAAGGAAGGAAGGAAGGAAGGAAGGAAGGGAGGGAGGGAGGGAGGGAGGGAGGGAGGGAGGGAGGGAGGGAGGGAGGGAGGGAGGGAGGGAGGGAGGCTGGCCTACTTTGCAAAGACAGGCAATATATAAAGTATCATACCTTTTTCTATATGCACACTCTTTAGGGTAAAATCTAAGATAACTACTAAAATCAAATGACATGAGATTGAGATTATTGTTTACTCTGTTGTTAATGTCATTATTCCAAGGGTGACTATCAGGAACTGACAGCTATACTGTATATTCCAAGCAATACTCAATGCATAAATCATTTAAATTACTAAGAACGCATTAAAAATGGAAGCATATGTCAAGAAATAGTTGAATGAAATTATAAACGTTGTCTGAAAGTTACTTTGGAAGTGTCAGTTCCATGTGAATAAGCCCTAAATATAAAATAATTAGGAAGGCTAAAGATATAGTTACACAAAATTTCATAATTTTCCTATACCCAGGTAATGTGGATTAGTGTTTCCAAATTTGATTATGCCTCAAAATTATCAGGAGAAATCTTTTAAAAGATGCATTCCTAGTTTCTATCCCCAACCCCCAGAAATTCTTAATTCAGTGGGTCCAGAAAAGTTCTAATCTGGATTTTTATCAAGATTTTCTTGATAAAAGAAAATGTTTTTCATGGATGGCATGGCTTGAGGATCAATGAACTGGGGACGTTTTTAAGAACTTGTATCTTTTTTCTTATCCCCCAGAACTTTTGTTCTTCTAACATGTTCACAATTTGCCTTTTGTAGTAATTACTTTTCTATAGCTTATCTCCCCCATGTTTCTATGTTCTCTGAAGATAGAGCTGACTATTTCTAATTATTGTATCCGTTACAGCACCTAGTACAGTAGTGTAAAGCAGATATATTAAAAATAAATTGAATTCCTTCATCATTCATTTTGGTGCATGTTGGGATGCCCTGGTCACTTATTTCTTAACCCCAATCTCTGAATTTAGACCAATATTTCATTGTTTTTCAGAGACAAAAACCAGGGCAAAGGTAAGGGTAGGGCGAGATGTTTGCCAGACCGCTTTCGGAGAATTGCTGCAGAAGAAACCACAAAGCCTCTCTTAAAGATGCTTCACTGTAGTGGTCACTAATATTTTTCTTTTCATGAATAAAAATATTTGGACAAATCTAAAAATACTTAAGGAAACAAAGTATTTGAAAATAAGGGTCTTAGAAGGTGAAGGATATTGTCACCAAGCTCAAAGCATGTGCAGGTGAATTCATCTTGTGTCAGTCAGACATATACATGTGGAGAGAAGAGCTAAACCTAAAATACTTCTTGAAATATAATTAACGCAACCTTCCTTAAACAATAATAAAAATATATTAAATTATTGACAAAATATTTTTACTTCAGAACCCACCAAAGTATAATCCCATCAATGTGTATGGGTTATTCTTTTAAATTACCTCTTTATAAAAAGAAGAAAAAAATACATAGAAAAACATTTCACTTTTAACATGTAAACTACATTACCCATTCCATGTTTAAAAAATCTGTGTAGTAAGTGTAACCACATTCTATTAACATCCTTGGAGAAAATGTAAAATGTAGCTCTACATTTTTTTTCAGTAATTATGAAACTTTGACAAAATAGAAAACTATTCTTTCAAAACATTAAGCATGCCAAATCACATAATATTTTCAAGGTTTAGGTACCTGAAATTGTGTTGCAATATTACCATGATCTACCTTAATTTTACAAAAAGATAGAGACAGACTAATCATGAGAATGGTTCATATAAACATTGCTATCTATATTTTTCAATTCAAAAACAAAGGTTGTGTGGGAAGGGAGGAAAGTGGTAATTTTAAGCATGCTTACCCCAACTCAAGTCTGGTTTAGGAAATGTAGCATTTCTTTGATTTGTAATTGTTTTTGCATTACTTGCGAATGTGGCCACATGACTATAGTTTATGCTATTATGTTGTCAGGCTTCTGATAATGGGAAGGAATGTTTGTTTAGACTGTGTAGCTCTTCACTTTAATTCACTCTGGCTCCAGTGTGACATGTTAAAACTGCTATCAATGGAAAATCCAAATTTCCCAGCAAGACTTAAAACAACAGCAACCCCTGTGAACCAAAATTATCTCCTATTGAGGCTAATTACCTTAGTCCACTCAGGAAAGTGCTGCCATAGGAAATCGGCTGCCTTGGAGTCTCCTCTTCTGTAAAGTGCTTTTAGCTGATATTGAAGTAATATATTTGCTGATTACTCTATTGCATCTTTCAGTGCCAGTCTAGGTGTGAGAGGAAACACAAAAACTGAAATGACATATTGTGCCATAAACCAACTTATTACATAATGCATGCAACTTTTTTCATGGCTTTAAGCCTGTGCTTAGAGAACTGGCCCCATTAGAGTGTGAGTTTTAAAGAGGGGGAAGTGGAAGGCTTAAGATATAAGGGGGGAAAATTTGAATTACTAAATAAAAAAATCTACTAACTCTGAAAACTCACATATAACAAAGACATAACAATATTTAACAGATAAACAAGCTGTGTTTTCTTATCTTTTGCTGCTGTTTTGAGCATACCATTACTCAGTCCTTTAAAAAAACCCTAGTTCTCTGGGCACATTATTTAATATAAAAAATGTTAGTGATTCTATTTGACATTTACAAAAACAATCATAAAGTGAAAGGTAGAGACCCATAATTATTCTCAATTTTAACAAGGTAGTTCTTGATAACTCTGTAAAACTATATTGTTTACTTGAATTTAGGGTGAAATTGAGTGTTATTGAAATCAACATTAAGTGGATATATAAACCAATTATTTCTGGATCCTCACAGAAACATTTTCACTCTTCATTTATCATTATACTTGCTGCCAATTAACTGTTGCAAATTGGGCAAAAGACAATCTGTCCAACAGGTCTATTCAACTCAAATATGGTACCTACTGCCACATGTCAGGTTTTTATTTGTTTATTTGTTGGGGTTGGGCCAGCCAATTTTGCTGTCTATAATTATGATTATTAAGTAATAATTATTCTATAATTATTCAATTCCCACCCCATTTTTCTACATTAAAAATGTTGCTATTTTTTTTATTCATACAGCACATTGTCACATTATTTGGCCTTCACTTAATGTAAGTGGGATTGTAAACACATGCACAAACATGAGAACTGATCTTGAGCAGCCATAGTCAGACATAATTGGTCATCTACATCGCCCAGTGTATGTATATATTAATTTTTGGGATTATCATGAAAATAGAAACACAAAATTAAATTCTTTTTCCAAGAATTCAGTGATGTGGGTTTGAGGAAAATTGTCTAACATAGGGGCTCAATGAATATGCCTATTAAAAGTCTTTGATTTACAATACTTCATTTGAATTTTTTATGATGTAATTTTTTTATTACTTATATTCAAATACATGTTAACTTCTAATCTGCTTTTGGCATTAACATTATATAATCAAAGTACAATCTAATTAAAATAAGTTTTACAGTAAGGAACTGGAATTGTGTCAGTGTTTCTCAAGCATTTCTAAAAATAAATTAAAATGTTTTGCATGAATTAATGGAAATAACATATCTGTAGCCAACACTATGGGTAGAAATACGAAATACTAATAATTAAATACACAGGCGGAAATAATCACCTTCCATCAACAGTAGAGTCAGCTTGTGAAGTATGTTTCCTAAATTGTCCACCATACCTCATCCACAGTCTTTTCCTTGAATATGAAAAAGTAGAACCCCAAGAAATGCTATTGTAAAGTCCATCTTTGTCCAAGTGTAAGCTGTGTCCAAAGTCATCTTAGCCTCATTCTTCAACTTGATATTCCACAATTAGTCACTGAAGTTTGGGAAGCTGGTATCATGCTTCCATACATGATTTTTTAAAAATAATAATACTCGCAAAACTTGTTCCTTAAGGCCTTAATGAGAGGAGAGTTAATTTATCTCAGAGGTGTGAGTAGTAAGACTCTGATGTCTATTTGCTCATACGTCTTGACTGTGTGGAGGGAATAAGTTTAAAAGTCTTGTTTCTTTACATCCTTGGTTGAAGAGTCAGCTGTATAAAGAACAACTTTCTGCATAAAAATCACCCTAAAAGCCCTACATGGTTTGGCACAGTGGATAGAGCATCAGCCTGTGGACTAAAGGGCCCCAGGTTTAATTCCAATCAAGGGTACATGCCTGGGTTGTGGGCTCGATCCTCTGTAGGGAACATGCAGGAGGCAGGTGATCAATGATTCTCTTTCATCATTGATATTTCTATTTCTCTCTCCCTCTCCCTTCCTCTCTGTAATCAATAAAAATATATTTTTAAAAAATCACCCTAAAACTAAGCAGTTCAAAACAATAAACATAATATCACAGTTTCTGTGGTGTCAGAATTCTAAGTATAGATTAACTAGGTATCTGGCTTATGCCTGGTTTCAGGATTTCTCATGAGATTACTGTCAAAGTGTCAGCTAGGAGTGCTGTCATTTGAAGGCTCGACTGGGGCTGGAGAGTCTGTTCACACATGCCTTGCAAGTTCGAACTGGATGTTGGTGGAGGCCTCAGTTTGTTGCCATGTGGACTGCTCCAGACGGCTGTTGGAGTACCCTTCCTGTGTGGCTAGCTTCCAGAATGATCAATGCAAGAGAGAGGAAAGTGGGTGCCTCAGTGTCCATGTTGTTTTAGCCAAGTTAGAAGTTACACAGTCATTTCTGTAGCATATTATTGGTTACACAAGTCAGCTCTATTTAAAATAGAGGGAATTAAGCAAGCATGGATATCAGAAGGTATGGAGGCTGGCTACTACACTCCCCTAGTGTGGCAAACTCTTCCTTGGGTAGAGCCCCTAAAATCTAGACATAGGGTAAAATATATTCTTCAATTCTGCTACTTTAGTAATTTAGCTAACATTTTGGTTCTGAATCTTGTATCTGTTTCTTAAATAGTTACTCTCAGAGAGGGTGGGCTTATGAATTAGTTAAATTCCAGAATTAGCTCCCCATCACCTTTAAGGTATACCTTGATTTTGCCTCCATTCATTCACTTTGTATTCCTAATGCCACCCTCCTTACATCAGACCCCTATTAGCTCTTTGGGTGACTGTGGAAATAGCCCTTAAGTGATTTCCTTCCCTCTAATGCTTGATACCATTGGCCTCTTCTCCATACCAGCAGCTCAGTAGCACTTTCTATAATGGTGGAAATGTTCTCCACCTACATTTTCTGTATGTAGCTTCTGAGCACTTGAAATGTTGCTACTGCAACTCAGGAACTGAATTTTAAATTTTGTTTAACTTCTTGCCTTCTTGCCTCTTTTAACTTTCCCACTAATATATCCTAAGTATTAACGTTGGATTAAATTTTTTTCAAAACACTGTATTCCTCTGGTTGTTCAATGTCTCCCAATTTTAAGAGATATAGCCCAATCGCCTAGGTATAGAATATAAAAATTATCATATTATAAAAGTATTTGAAGCCCTCTAAATTTGACCAAAACTGGCTTTCCTTTTCATGCTGTGTCCCATTATTTGACTCCACTGTTTCCTTATTCAAGCCAGGGGCTCTTCATATCAACTCCCTAAACAAGTCCTTCTTGGTCTGGTTTTGCCATCTTTGTTCCTTCTACTAATTGAAATGCCCTTATTCCTTCCAGGTTAAAGACTTTCCAAAATACCAGAGCAACACTAGCTTTCTTTTCTAAAGTTTCAATACACCATCCTCTCAACTGCAGCATAATTTATCTACTTAACGAATTGTAAGGTCTTTGATAACAGTTATCACTTGTTATGCTTTTTTGCATCCCACAATTAGGGCAGTTCTTGGTGCATGGTAGAGATATAATAAGTACTTCTTGAATTAAGTGTATACTTTTTCTTTGCTACTTCTTTTATATTTTAGCGTAGGAATGAAAATCAAAGAAATCTTGTATAGTGTTCCTAATTTATAAATTTAAATCCCCAATCATAACAGTTAAAATAAGTCTATTTTTATTGAAAATACATGTTATTGATATACTAATACAATGTAGGAAAGATACTACTTAAACAGAATAATGCAGTGTGATAAAATGTTTTTATGACTATATGCACATGTTTACAAAGTTTCTCTCCTACTTTAAATGTACCCAAAGGCAACATGAATTTATATTTGCCATTTTTCACTGTTATTAAGTCAACAAAATTGACTTTCATAATGTGCCTTTATATAGAAGCCTGGTGGTCTCATTAATTTGGTGGTAATGTAGAAATATTTCCATAACTCAGTAAATAAAAATAATTAGAATAAGTACAAAGTACCAAAAAAAAATAAAAGAGAAATAATTTAAGATAACTAAAGTCCAAAAATGTTAGGTAAGAATCTGTTCATTTCTAAATGTTTTATAAATAATATTTAAAAACCTGTTTCTTACAATTCAATGATTGCTTTTTCTCAATTGCTTTTTTTGTTGAAATATATAATTATTATATACATTATTCGTTAAGTAATGCTATGTGAACATGTACAACAACATGACACCTTTTCACAAATACTATTATAAAGTTATTTCACATCCAAATGCTTTAAAAGACACCCCCACCTCAAAAACCCCTTCCCCTCAAGAATTAGCAATGTGCCTTGTTAGCAAAACTTTAAAGCAGGGACATGATTTTGCATTTGGCGCATTATAATTATCTGTGCTGGTTGCCAGGTTTCCCACTGATTGAGTTTGTGCCAACTTAGTCTCTGTTTAGTTAATTAAACTGTAACTTCTCCATGTACTAGGGAAATCAATAATGTGCTACAATTAAAAAAAATTCACTTCATCAGTAGCTCAGCTTCCTGTGTTGTGAATACACAGATTTTAATTGACGTGGGCTTTTATTTTCAGTGAGATAGCTAATTTGAAATTGTAGTTAAGGTGAAAACTGAAGATTGAAAATCAGGAACTAGAAACAAGACAAACTATGGCAATTACTTCTATGAATATCATCTTGAAGAATATTTTATACATGTTTATACTAGATTTATATGTTGTGGAAAAGCTATTAAAGCTACTAAATCTCTTTGATAAATTCCAGAATCCCCCAAATAAAAATTCACTCATTAAATATACCTCTCTGATTATGTGGTTTCAGTAACTAATGTAATTGATTCTTATTCACCCACACAACAACAAAAATTATATTTTATGTACGCTTTTATTTAGTTCTTTAGGTAATATCACAACCTTCCTTGAAATTAAGTTGTATCTCTAGTATGTTTTTACCAAAATGAAACAAAAAGGTAACAATGCTGTCACAAAACATTCAGCATATATTTTTCTAAATAGTAATACTTTAGCTGATATTATACATTATCTTTTTGGAAGAAAAATTAAACTTTTCCTACAAAGACAAAGATTTATTATTTAGAGATACAACTATTTAAATTTCCTTTTTAAAAATATAAAACATTTCTCACAATCTGGTTGCTTTTAAAGAAACCCCATTTCCCAAAGATTTACATTAAAAGATTAACAACTCCCTTGACATTCTACATAACCAACAGCAAAGAAACTCTTGGAAAGGGGAGTGGAATATGATTCAAACTCATTTGTACAGTGTGTGTGAGAATTTAAATCAAAGTATAACAACACATTTTTCAGGGAGAAAAAAACATTATTCATCAAAAATTATGAATCTGAAAATAAAAAAAGTTCTTCAGTCATGGTAGGATAAGAATTGCACATACATGGCCTCTAACCTTTGACTCAAATCTTTTATGTCTTATAATACAAACATAATTCCAACAATGAGGAATATTGATTGGACTGCAAAGCATCCAACATGGAAACCTAACACATTCCACAGCTGTATTCTGCTACCAGCAGGAGCCATTCATAACCTGAGTTCAACAGGGCAACCAGCAAAGTCTCCATTTGAAAATGCAAGTTCTACATGCCACAACACACGTGGCATTTTTGTCCCCAGTGAATTAAAAGTAGAGCAAATGACAACACTGATGAAAGTAAAAAAGGAAGCCAGAGACAGAAAAAGTAGAACATTAAGAGGTTACAAGAAACTCCCTTTTTATGATTTTTTTCCCTACCATTGTCCCAGATGTGAATTGCAGAGGTTCTGAATTATAGTTATTCAAGATGTGGAAGGCAGATTAATTATTTGACTGTCAGGTGATAGAGTGGAGGAAAGGCAGGAAGGATTGTTTCCTTCAACTTCTGATGAGTAAAGATACACGAGGCGCAATTGCTATACAAGGAGAATGAGATTAATTATCATAACTCTTCTCTCACACAAAGATCACAGTGTGTAACTAACTATAAATGTTCCTGATTGCACTGCATTCCAGTGATAGAGATATAGTTCACATGTAAATAAAACTAGCCAAATCCAATAGAGAATTTTGCAAATCATGCAAAAACAAGGTTCATAAACATGTCTGTTCTCTTTACTAATATCCCCAATCCTAGAATTCTACCCTGCCCATAGTAGGCACTCCATACACATGGAATGACAGAAAGAAAGAAAAATCCTTATAAATTAATCATGAATGTTAGTTTGCAAATAAATACACAAAATTTTAAAATCTATTCTAAAACCAGACACATGGGGTTGTCTTTGTATCTTTCAACAAGGTAACGGATTAGGAATTCCATAAACTGCATCTGTAGGCCATGAGGATTCAGAGCTTCATCCTGTGGCAATTGGGAGATTTAAATACAAACAGATACAGTCACGTGCCGCATAACTACATTTTGGTCCCCTAAGATTTTAATGGAGCCAAAAAAAACTCCTATTGCTTAGTGACACTGTGGCCGTCTTCATTGTCTTAGTGCAATGCATTACTCCTGAGCTTGTGGCGATGCTGGTATAATCAAACCTGTGCTTCCAGTGTATGAAAGTATAGCACGTACAGTTATGTACAGGACACAATACTTGATAAGAATAATAAACAGCCATGCTACTGGTTTATGTATTTACTGTACTGTACTCTTTATTATTATTTTAGAGTGTAGTCTTTCTACTTATTAAGTAAAATTGCTGTAAAGCAGTATGCCAGATTTGTGCAACAGCAGCTTCATACATCTTGTGTTTACTGGGAACCTAGATTGCATCATATTCTCTTGTGCTTGTTTTAATCTGGTGATGGCTTATACATTTAGTGTAACCAACGTGTACAGTGTTTATAAAGTCTATAGTGGTGGACAGTCAAATCCTAGGCCTTCACATTCACTTCCGACTCACTCACTGACTCACTCATAGCAACTTCCTGTCCTGCAGGCTTCATTCATGCGAAGTGCCCTACACAGGTGTATCATGTGTTATCTTTCACACTGTATTTTTACTGTACCATTTATATATTTATATATGTTTAGATACACAAATACTTACCATTGTGTTACAGTTGTCTACAGTATTCAGTAAAGTAACATGCTGTATAAATTTATAACCTACAAGCAACACCATTGAGTAGCTATACCATAAAACCTAGGTGTGTACCATCTAGGTTTGTGTAAGTGCACTCTGGATGTTTACACAAGTACAAAATCACCTAATGACTCATTACTCAGAATGTATCCCCGTCTTTAAGCGGCACATGACTGTAATCTAAGGGCACGTCATTTTAAAGATACTCATTCATATGTGTCATTTATTTTTTAAAAGACGAAAATGGATAAACTGCATTGGAGGTCTAAAATAATTAGACGTTTGAAAGCAAAGGAGATACCCCTCTTTATCACCTATTTGCAGGGGAGTTAGAAAGAAATACATTGAGATTTGCTTGTGAAAATGTTTAAAGCCGTAGGCTGTGAATTGATGGGGTGTGGTGGTATAGAAGAAAAGACATGTGTGGACAAATTATGAGGCTTTCCCAGCCCAAGTGCCACTTATTAAGAGTTTATGATCTGCCCACCAAGTGGCCAGATATAGTCCCTATGACCTTCACCACACACTTGGTTATTGGCATTTTGACACCTTTTTTGCACAGTGGGAGGCATTCCTGACACTATCAATATAATATACCTGTTTCAGATCACAAGCATTACTCATTAACCTTAGGGCAGAAATTTAACATAATCAAATATCCCTTTGCCACCTAATTTAAGTCAACAGGAGATTGGAGAGATTGGAAAGCGTAACGTAAACAATAGAGGGGGAAAATGCTCAAGAATTTATGTAGGGCTTTTCTCTTCTCAGAGTTCAAAATTTGTCACAGTTCCCAGGTTATTAATTATTTTGGACACAGTGCACTAAAAGGAGTTCAAAATATGGATACTGTCATTTAGGGGAATTACACTCTTTAGAAGAGTCACTTTTACTAGTGTTCTCTTTTCTTTCAATAAATATTCATGTCCTCAAATATGACAGAAAAGTTTTCAAGAATTAAATTATTCCTTTTTAATTTTGATTTCCTAAAAGTCACCTCTTACAATCAATTCAGAACATACTGTTTCTATTTTGGTCACACCACTCTTCTAGAACCTGTATCTCCTGGATTTGTATATTGCAGTTAATTAAATGTGACAATAATCACCTGAAAAGTTTAAGAGAGACAGGGCTGTCCCTACCTTGTCTCACTTACCTGACCTCCTGATAAGCAGGGCCAGGAGGAGGGTGCCTCACGCACTTCACCCTTTTCCCTGTTCTGCTGCTGACCAGATGCTAATTATGTCCCTAAGCAGTGCATATTTTAAGACACAAAGTGATGAGAATTACTATTAGATTTGTTTGTTTTTGTTAATCCTCACCCGAGGATATTTTTCCATTGATTTTTAGGGAGAGTAGAAGAGAGAGGGAAAGACAGAGAGAAACATCAATGTGAGAGAAACACATCGATTGGTTGCCTCCTGCACAAGCCCTGACCAGGGCCTGGGCCGGGGAGGATCCTACAACCAAGGTAAGTGCCCTTGACTGGAATCAAACCCAGGACCCTTTGGTCCATTGGCCAATGCTCCATCCAATAGGCCAAACAGGATAGGGCACTATTAAATTTTTAACATCTAAATCACTATTGTATCATCATGTTGCCCCTAAAGATGCTTCCTCACTTTAATCAGAAAAGATAAAAAAGTAGGCTTTGACATTGGAGCGAAGCTTAACCTCCAGGATTTTTATGGAACTTACTTTAGATGACGTCAGTTTTACCATAGCTCTTCACTACTTGAATTATGTCTAATGGGCAATATACATAGTGAAAAGGCTTCTATTACAAGTAGATTGAGATTTATTTTATATGCAGAGAAGAATTGATTTTATAGTCCAAACGCAAGCACAATCTTTTTATTTCAAAATTTCAGTGACTAAACAGTCATCTTTTATTTTGGGGGCTCCTCAGTATAACATTCGTTATGTTCATTATATATTATCCTAACAGCATTAATTAAGTGTTGCTGAATCACACTGAAGGACAATTCTGTCTCCTTTCTGGGATATAAGAAGCAGTAGCTCTGATGGCAAGATGTCAACATCTAGTCCCTTCCATGAGCAGGAAGATGAGTGAGGCCAAGAAAATCGATGGCAGCATATATAAAAGCCAATTACATTCCCATTCTCCGTCTGTCTCTCCTGACTTCTGTAGTATCGTCTCACCTTCACCCAAAGCAGGTCCAAAAATACATATATTACCTGGCAAGTCATCTACCTGCCCAGCTGCCCTCAATGGGAACGTCGGGTGTCATCCAGGCCAATGCTTAGGTAGGATCTGGAGCAGTCCAAGGAAGCTGAACACCCAGCCTTCCCTTTGCCTGGCCACAGGGAACGACCCAATGTATTTTGATGTGGTCCTGTTTCAGAGTGGTTTAGAGCTGTCTAAGGACAATCTTGCTCCAGAAATTTGAATGAGAAACAGGAAAAAATACCTTTTCTCTGCGCCTCAATTAACTCCATTTTTATGTACATCTAAATTGTAGTGTGGGTAAATCTGTGTAAAATTGTAGTGTGAATAAATCCACTACAATAATAATATAGTCAGTCTTCGGATCTGAGACCAGATAGAGTCCAAATGGCCCCCACGTTCTCCTTGGAGGTAATTAACTTCTTCATGCTCCTGCCTATGGTACTTCCCTTCACTCAGTCACTTGTCAGCCATGACAGGTTGCTAATGTTACCCATCAGCCAGCCTAGACCCTCTTGGTGAGTGACACTATCTCCAAATCAAGCCCAAGTGTAAGGACTATAACTGGGTATGCCAGCCATACTCACCCCTCTAGACCAGCCCTGTCGCTCAGGAATATAGGTAGGACAGATGCCGGGGATTTCTTCTGTCCTCCCAGCTTCTTATTGAAGTGCCCACATGTTTCATAGTTGAGTTGTCTTTCCTCGATTATAGCACAACTGGTTCAAGAGTCCCGGAAGGGTGATCTCATTTTTTTAGTTTCCTGATGTCCCGTGCTCAATGAACTTACATTTTTCCAACTCTGAGTTGGAGGACATTTGAATAGAATCTGAAAGTGCTCCCCTAAAAGTGCAGTGTACTCTCTGCCTCAGACATCTGGTCATTTCTTATTTCTGAAGTTTTCTGCCTATCTGAGGTGTTTCTAGAATGCTTCTTCTATTATCCTTTCAGAGTCTTAATTCCTATAGCCTGGAGTCTGATCATTAATTCCCAAATCATCTTTCATAATGTCCCTAGTGGGTTTATTTGGTCCTCATAAAAATCAGACCACTTTTGCTCTTTTCATATTTTAAGCACACACTATATGCTAAGCACGCCACTAGACGTTTGGGATTTCATCCTTAACCTGGGGGCTTTATAGGTCTGAGTGGGAGGCAAACACAGAACACTAGAAATCCCAAAGTAATCTATATCCTCAGAATTAATATTAGAAACACAAATGAATTCTCAATCTGAACTTGGGACACATTTGTTAAAACTGCCAATATTTCTGCCCTCACAGAGAGTGGAATAATCACCCAAGTGTCTCACTGGTCCTGCTTAAAACTAAAACTAAAATTAGTAGATCGCTAAGCATATCTGAAATGTCTTATTATTATTTAGCCCACGTTCAGAAATGCCATGAAGCTAACAAAACATGAAATATGCAAGGCACCTATGGCCTCCTGGATTATCAACTAATGGTAGCATGGTTGACGTAACAAAATTAATTTTACTTAAGGAAGCAGAGACAACAGGAACTGAGGTCCGATAGGTGAAAAATGAGTGCTTTATCGGCTAAAGTACTCAGCTCCAAACTCCCCTTCTTCTTAAGTACAGTGTCATCTAAGTAATGTATTACTGGTTTTGGTGTTACATTGCATGCCTACCCATTCTGTCATAATTAAAAATTGGAGAGACCTAAAAGCTGTTAATGGCTCTCCAAATGCTCACTAAATGAAAAATACCCACTAAAGCAGATTTTTGTGAATCAATAAATTTATAAAAGACTAGATATGACATGGTTATCACATAGAGGGTTTCAAAAGATAAACTATGGGGGAGATAATCTTCAATTATTAACACACTTAAAGTTTCTTTTGTTGAATTTTATTTTCCAGACAATTTACTGTGTTAAATTTGACTATATTTTAAGATAAGGAGTTGAAATATTCTCAATTAGAGCCTTCATCTTTTTAAAAAAATATATTTTGGCATGTGATAGTATGATTTGATTATCAGCTATCATGTTTGGTTGTCATAATCTGTAATTTTAACACCTTATGCTGGGATCCTTTCTAATTTATGGACTGGGATACCAAGGAACTAAATCAGCCAGCCATGCAGCTAGGGAGTTGCAGGTGACCAAGACTCTGCCATTCAGATGCACCCCTGAGAGTCTTGGGCTTAAAAGAAAGTAAGACGAGATAATAGATATAGGGCCATCATGTTAAAGGATAAACTTGGGGGTATTATGCTTCATTATAGTCTTTGCTTTTATAGGCTTATTTGGTGACTTTAAGGAAATGCATGATAACTTTTTGCTTAACTGCACTTTAGGAAATTAAGATAATGCATTTATTTTGTGTTGTTGAAAGTTGTTAAGAATGTTCTGAAGTGGTTCTTAAAAAGAAACAACTTCATAATTTTATAAATGTTGGAAAGCTATGGTTTTCAAAAAATAAGTAGGTGTTCATTTGGATTAGCCACTAAAGAATGTGGGAAATGAATAAAAGCATAGCTTACATACATTAAATTTTTTTTTTTTTTACTTTATAATGTCAAGTTCTATCTCATGTTGTATCTACTTCCTGCCTTGACTTCACTACAAATTTCAAACTTGTGAGACTTGACATTTATTCCACTTTGTACTGACAGTTCCCCAAAAGAAAATATGGAAGGTCTAGATGTTTAAAGTCAAGCTATGTTCTTATTATAAAACTAGAGGCCTGTTGCATGATGAGATTCGTGCAATAGGCCTTCCCTTCTCCTGGCTGCCGGCACTGGTTTTCCTCCAGCACCCGGGACCCAGGTCTTCACTCCGGCCGGAGCCGCCTTCCGTCTTCCGTCTTTGCTGCTCTGGCCGGAGCCGCCTTCAGTCTTCCGTCTTCGCTGCTCCTGCTTCCCTTCAGTCTTCGCTCCACCGCTTGGAGCCTACGTATGCAAATTAACCACCATCTTTGTTGGGTTAATTTGCATACTCTCCTGATTGGCTGGTTAGTGTAGTGAAGGTACGGTCAATTTACATGTTTGTCTATTATTAGGTAAGATGAGGAATACTTCATGTCAGGTTCCATTTTAATGCTCGTAGTAACCATGGAAAATGTTAGTTACTATTTAGCATTTAGAGGACTATGTCCTCTGTGGAGTAACACAAGCTCTTCACCAAGCTCTACTTGTCTGGCTTACTGGATTATCTCATGCCTCCATGCTAGGAATATAATACAGTGACTGCTATTTGGAGCCTGCCAAAAGCTCCGGCTTCATCTGGCAATTTTGCTCTAGGGTCCCATGCACTCTTGTGATCACAAGTCAAGTCATCTTTGAACCAAGAGTCAGCTGTGTTTTATCTAAACCTATTCATGCTAGTTGTATTTGTTATTGTAAGTATGTAATTTAGTTAGATATTATATAAGTCAATTAAATATTAGTGCAAAAAGAAAGGTATCTTCTTCTGGAAACTAAAAGGAATGCTTCAGAATATTTTAATAAAACTACTCACTGAAATGATTGCTGTTGAAAGTGGTAAAGTAAGAGAGATTGGGAGAAAATCAATGTAGATGAATTTTTGATCATATTGTTTTGAAACTTTCTTATTCACTTGAAAGAAAACAGCAACTTGAAATTATAAATAATGCCCTAAATATGTGATTTATACTAGAAAGATGATTTAGAACCCCGATGACATATCCATCAAAGAAAGGTTTGGAATTGCATCAAATTTTAGTAAAATTCATGAACATTTATTGTTTTCAATATAACTAAAGTATCCTATCTAATAAAAGAGAAACATGCAAATTGACCATACCCCCGAATGCTTCCCATTGGATAATCAGCAGGATATGCAAATTAACTGCCAACCAAGATGGCGGCCGGCAGCCAGGCAGCTGAAGCGAACAGGAGGCTTGCTTGCTCCAGTGACAGAGGAAGCCAAGGTTCCCGGCCTGCAGCAGCCCAGCTCTGAGCTCAGGATGCAACATTGTTGCAATTATAGAAGCTAAACAAGCTCCAGATAGCTGCTTTCAGCCGGCAGCAGGCTCAGAGCTTAGAGCGGCAGTGACGGCAACAGAGTTTCAATTATAGAAGCTAAACAAAGCCCAGATATCTGTTTTCAGCAGCCAGGGCCTCAAGTTGGAGCAGGCCTCAGATCTAAAGCCGGCTCTCAGCTCCAGTGACAGCCATAGAAAGTAAATAAATCCCAGAATAAAAAAAAAGAAGAAAAAAAGGAGAGGCTGGGAGCTTCAGTCACCCGCCAGCCTGAAAATGGCCCTCAGCCCCTCATCCAGACTGGCCAGGCACCTCAGTGGGGACCCCCACCCTAAAGGGGGTGTGGGCAGCCTAAAAACAGCCATCAGCCCATTATCCAGGCTAGCCAGGCACCCAAGCGAAACCCCACCCTGATCTGGAACACCCTTCGGGGCAAACCAGCCGGCCTCGACCTGTGCACCAGGCCTCTATCCTATACTACAGGCAGGGCGGGACAGTGCGAGATGCCATCTGGGCCCCATGTGCAGCCCTGGGCAGCGGGGCATAAGCCCCGCCTCCAGCCGGGACCCCTATGTGCCACCTGAGCCCCCAGCTGTGAGCCCCGTGCCGCCTAAGCCCCGCACTGCTAAGCCCCGCCCCCCAGCTGGGACCCTATGACTATTGGAGAGCAGGAAAGTGCCGCTGGGCCCTGGGTCACTGTGGTGATCTGGCCATCAGTAAGTAGAAAAGTGCAGCCTGTAGGCAGCCCCCAGCTGCGCCTGATCAGGGAGCAGGAAAGCCCGGCCTGCGGGCAGCCCCCCGCTGGGCCTGCTCCCCGGTCGCCATGGCGATCCAGGAGCAGGAAAGCCCGGCTTGCAAGCAGCACCCCCATCCTGGCCGAGCTCAAGGGAGAGTACAACATGCAGTGGAGGCCAGGAGCCTGAGAGATCAACACAGAGGGGCTCCTGCTCCAAGCCTCCATGGTGTGGCTGGGGACACACACACACACACACACACACACACACACAGTGCCTGCTCTGAGCCTCCAATGTGGCTGGGGGGCAGACCCCCAGTGGGGACACACACACACACACACACATACACACACACGGCAACTGCTTCGAGCCTACGTGGCGCGGCTGGGGGCAGGCTCCAGCAGACAGACAGACAGACACACACACACACACACACACACACACACACACGACGCCTGCTCTGAGCCTCTGCTGCCAGATTGTGGCCATCAGTAGGACATCCACTGAGGGCTCCGGGACTGTGAGAGGGGCAGGCTGGGCTGAGGGAACCGCCCCCCCCCCCAGTGCACGAATTTTGTGCACTGGGCCTCTAGTATATATATTATATTCCCAATGATTCCTTTCTCTGTCTCCATTACACAAGTGAACACCATTATTAATTGTATCAGGAAAGATGTCTTTTCCTGTAAAATCAAATGAATTGCAAAACCAATTTTCCAGACTAACCAATCATCACTGAAACTTTCCACTGGATCTCACAGATCTAATGAGACACTGGATTCTATTTCCCAACCCCCTTTATATGCATATTATCATTTTCCTGAACCAGACTTTATCTCCTGAGGCCCCAATTGCCCTACTTATTCTCCAAATGTATCATCACTTATTGTCCCCTTTGGCCCCACAATATTATAAAATATTATCATATTTAAGTGCTCATAAATTTGTTGTATTATATCATTTAGTCCAAACTTTTTACCTAGCATTATAACCTGGGTCAAACTGGTCATACCCTCTGCTTTCTCATTCCTCTCTGATTTGAGCACCTCTCTGGTGTGGGAGCCTTCCTGCTGTCCCCTGAATGCACTCCACTGAATTCACACCACAAGGCAGCGATACATTCTTCCTGCTTGGTGCATTCCTGCCCATTCTTAAGTGCCTGATTCAATTCATTGCCTCCTCCTTCAGAAGGTTTTCCATATATGCATACGGACTGAATTTTCTTTATTTCCATTTGTCCCACATTCTGTTCTATAGACTGACATGGTTATTGAGGATGTGGGTTAGATGTCTTCTCTCACCAATTAAATTCCCATCTTTGAAGATGGGAATCAGAGTTTTTCATTTTTCTAGCTTCCTATCATAGTACATTGTATGTACCCAGCTTTTAGTAAATGTTGTTGATTGAAAAAATGATGATACTAAAGAGAAACAGTGTGTTTGAAATACCCATAGAGTACTCCTGTATTAGAAAAGCAGAATACATAGGTACTTATATCTAGGATAAAATTTCATTTCTTGCACTTATAATAGTGCAATTTTCTTGGTTTCAACAATCCCTTGGTTTTCACAGGATTGTTGTGGGAATTAAGTAAGGTAATTCAAATAAAGAATAGTGCCTGAGACATCACAGGCTATCAAAAAAATTAATTCCCTTTCTATCACTTTTTTTCCCCATTAAGTTTTGTTTGACCAGAACTCCAATTTTTTTCTGAAAGCAATGTATAGTAAACTTTTTTAGTGAGGTATCTCAAAGAACCAAATGATTATTTGGTATATATAAGTATTTATGATGTTTATCTAAAAACTTCAAGCAGCTCATACTCCTTAATAAAAATGAGAAGCAGGCAATGGGTTGATAATGTGACTGAAAATTTACAGTTGAGGGAAAGGCAGTCACCCAACTCACGTGCAGGCTCACCTTATCTCCTTAAGTCAAAGTGAAGGGCAATGGATCCTTAAGGAACACCACCAATGGTGGGTTCTAGAAGAGACAGAAATAAATTTCTGTATTTAGAAATCAGTGCTGCAAAGATTTGCATATTAAACTATTATGTAGTCCCAGAGTAATGTATGTCAAAGGAGCATTATTTTTACAAATAGGAAGTTTCACTATGAGTTGATGGAATATCTCTCTTTAAGTTTGCTGAAATCAAGGTTAGAATGGGCTGTCATAAAGAATGATTCAGAATGAATAACCAAGACTTAATTTGAGAATTCGTATTTATTTAAATATTGGTTAGTTGCACTGTTTAACACCCAGTCCTCACTCTTCTTTAAGCACCATCATAAGGCAGGTTGTTCAATCCAAAAGTCCCAAGTCCAAGCAATATGTATCTATCCAAAGTATATCATAATTTTCGAAAAAAATCTGAGAAGCAATAAACATTTTTGAACAGTTTTATTGTGAAATCAATTATAGTATTCCTGATTTACTGATGAGAAGACAGCAATTCTAAATATAATTCAGAACAATAGATCCACATCTAAGGGTTTTTGGATATGAGGGAAATAGAGAACTAACAAATTATTACATATTACATCATTCAGGAAAATAGATATTAAACAGTAGAACCCATTTTCTTCATGGTTATTGCCTCCACCCAATCCCCCAGATTTCTGAAGAGGCAGCTAATTGTCTACCATTAAACTCTTAAAAATATTTTTTTTTATTGTTTAAAGTATTACAAAGAATAGTACATATGTCTCTCTCTTTTTTTTTTATCCCCCTTGACTTCCCCTGGCCTTCCCTGCCCCCCAATGTCTTGTGTCCATTGGTTATGCTTACATGATGTATACAAGTCCTTCAGTTGATCTCTTAGGAGAAGAGTTTGAAATGGGCCTAGAGACATATGGCTGTTAGCTGGCTATGGTCTCTCATTTCTCCTGAAAGTCACTGGAACACCGATCTGACCATCTCTATGGGTAAACCAGAAAAGCCTGACATTTGCTATAAAGATGACACATCCTTCTCAAAGGTGGCATTAAAATGAACTAGCCCACTAAAATTTTTGTTAATTCACAATAAGATGTTTCATTCGCCCATTTACACATGGAAAATTTCATTAAAGGTCATATTGGGAAAGAAATCTTTTTGTCTAATTGTGCTGAATTTCTCCCCTTAATATTAACAAATAAATCAGTAGCTTTTACCATGTACCAAGCATTGTCCTGAGTAGCTTATGAATTTAATTTTTTCAACAACCTTGTGAAATCAGTTCTATTATTATTCCTGATTTATAGATGAGGAAACAGAGGCACAAGTGCTTAGGAATTTATCCAAGATCACATAGCTGTTATGTAGTGGACGCAGGAGTCAAACGCAGTCTCCTGGCCCCACATTGATACTTTGGCCCCTACACTCAGAGAAATGGTTTTCTGGGCTAGATGAAAGACATACAAGAAAATGTCCTTCCTGGAGAGCAAGGCAGCTCCAATGTAGCAGAACTGCCAATCATGTAAAACTGCTTCTCTAGTCTCAGAACCACTGCAAAAAATTAGCTTGATGGGCATAAGTTTCATGTATGTATAAGTGCCTGTGGGTTTGTGTGTGCATGCATTAATGAGAGCATCTGTGTTCGTGTGTGCGTGTGTGTATAGTGTGACTATCTTGGTTCACACGTGTGTGTGTGTGTGTGTGTGTGTGTGTACGAATGCATGTATGCATGCATGAGTTATGCATATGTAAGTGGCAGAGCCAGGATTCAAGCCCAGATTTGTCTGGTGCAAAGAACACATTCTCCTGCTCTGTTTTCTCAGCAGAAAACAGGAGGTAGTAATGGGTATTTCTGTTTGACTTTAAGGTCTGCAAAATTATGTTGTGCACTTTGCCTCAACTGAATAAAGGAAAGGCACCATGGCGTCTTCCATCTGCAGATCCAGAAGGTTACCTGGAAAGTGGAAGTCAAATGGGCTGGGAGTTGTGATAAGTTTAATGTGTGTAGCAGCTGACAGACCAGGAGGGGGAGGAGGGTGGAGAAAAAAATCACAGAACAGAAACACTACCTTTAGGAATATATCATCCTTTCATCAAGAAATCTCAGAGCACATTTTGGTATTTTCTACCTAATTTTCCCACGCATCGGATAGCATTTCCTTTGTTTAAGGTAAACAGTTTGACGTGGAGATTGCTTATGTGATTGTCCAGAACCAGGCAGCAGGTCAGTGGCTCGGCCAAGTTGAAAATGCAGCCTTTAGGAATTCAGCTCTTCAGGGGAGACCTCAATGCAGCCTTTACATGACTCGGCTATTTGCCACAAAGGGGTACAGATGTCACCGCATCCTTTAGGGCATCCTCCCTTCTGATGCCAGCTCAGTTTCCTGTGGGATGCTGGTCCTCACCTATTAGCGAGCTCCACAAATAGCTTCAATAGATTGTCTTGGAAAGAATCAAAGGCCATTCCAGCTGACGCTCTCCAGAGGAAACCTGAGGCAGACACTCTCACCTTCTGGTCACTCTGACACACTAATTTGCCTCCGCCACCTCACTTCAAGACGAAGTCTGGCACCACGGTGGCGGGAGCCCTAATCAGATACCAAACCAGCGCTGACTGTGTCAGAAATGATGTCAGATGAACGGCGGTCCCGGGACCACTGCCTCATTTGGGGCAAACACTGAAACACTTGTTTTTTAGGCTACTTTATGACTTGCCTGAAAAATGACTTTGTTCACCGTGGAAGGCCACTAATGTATGAGGTGTTACCCCAGGATTTTAGCACTTCTGGTGTATGCACAACCTCCTTTTATGTACATAGCTACACAAACACTGGAAGTATCATTGAACTGCTTCTATTATCAATGCCATATATCAGGGGAGAAACTACATGGCAAAAGGTGCGTTAATACTTTCCTGTATGCAAACTCGAGTAAGAATTTTCCCAAAGATAGAGGGCGAAAATGTTTTCATTTTCAGCCATATGGTTTGGCTTATATCGGATTTACACATGCGGAGTTTCTTATTTATTTTTAACGGTGGTCCCTCACCTCAGGTACATGAAGGTGGTTTTCACCTCTGCTCTGTTGGGACTGTGCCTGTCAAAGGCTCCATTGACTGTGGCTCTGAGCAATTGCTGGCCCTTCTGTTGGCAGGGTCTTCCTTTCCTCCTATCTCCTCACAGTAAGGTGCTGTCCTCTGTAGAGCATCTGGCTCATTCAAACTGCCACCCTTTCCTGCCACCAGGACTGTCTGCCTCCTGACACCACTGCGGTTCCCACTGTCAGTCACTCACCAGCCACTGCACCGAGAATATCGCTTCTCCTCACACTCCCCTTTCCCTCCCTTCTGCTACTAGGCCTAGCCTGGTCTCCTTCTGGAAATTATTTGGTAATAAGAAACAGACCCGAGGCGGTGCTGGGAGGTGAGGCTGTGACCTTTCACCTTTGGAGACATGGGTTCCAAGGCTGTCTAGAGGTTGGTGGTCTTTGCCTAGTCAACACCAGGAATTTTTCAGTGCCACACAGCCGTATGGCATTGGGGAGCAGCAGTACCTTGATCCCCAGGAGGAATCGGTGATAAGGTGGTAGACACAGGATTGTGCAGAACTACATTTCATGTTCCTGCATCCCCAGAGTCTCAGGTCCAGTAGACTTTCTGGTTTGATTTCAGTAACTTCCAGTTTCATAGAAAATTATCTGTAGAAGGCAGGGTGCTGGTGGCGATAGATCAACAATTTTGTCTATGTCATGGTTCTCTTAGATTCATGGTGTTGGTTTACAATATTTATGTCTAGGTTGTGATTAGTCCAGATTCTAATCCATAATTTCTAATATGAATATCATTCCTTTGATTCATTACCTATCAATCTTTATTTGGCATTCCCTCAAATTATAACCCAGAAACTCTGATGTAGAATGCTGTTGCTATAATGGTAATACATGCTTTTCCTCTTATTTATTTACCTTCAAGGATAACCTAATATATCAATTTTATCTAGTGGTAGCTTTCTTTACTCTAGAAAGAAATCTACTCCATTATAGTAACTAAGAATGGCTTTATACTATTATCACAGTTCCAATGCTAAACTTCAGACCATTTGAAGACAAAGTTCCAGGTCTTTGTAAGCCCTCACAGCTCCAGCTCACAGAAGCTAATTATATATCAAACTAACCTTGAGTGGCTCTGAGGCTAGTGGGAACCACATTGCTTGGATTCAAATCCACAGCCCTGCCCTTAATCATATGGGTGATGGTGGGCAAGTTACTTAGTCTCTATGCATCTCAATTTTCTCATCTATAGAATAGGACTTAGGGCTGTTGCGAGTTGATCTATGGTGAGTGCTTGGGGTTGTATCTGTCTCACAGAGTGTTATAGAAGGGTTTGCTGTCTTTCACAAGAGAAAAACAACAACAAACCTCCTTTAATTTGGCAAGTATTTCCAGAAGGTCACAAGAGACCCAATTGATAATAAAAAGTATTGCCCATAAAAACCTAAAAGTGAATGGTCTAAATAAAGATAAAAGAGAAAGAAGTTAAAAGAGAGAAAAAGTGCCCTAACCGGTTTTGCTCAGTGAATAGAGCATAGGACTGCAGGCTGAAGGGTTCCAGGTTCAATTCAGGTCAAGGGCATGTACCTTGGTTGTGGGCACATCCCCAGTAGGGAGTGTGCAGGAGGTAGCTGATCAATGTTTCTCACTCATTGATGTTTCTAACTCACTATCCCTCTTCCTTCCTCTCTGTATCAATAAAGTATATTAGAGAGAGAGAGAGAGAGAGAGAGAGAGAGAGAGAGAGAGAGAGAGAGAGAGATTGAGAGAGAGAGAGAGAGAGAGAGAGAGAGAGAATGAGGGGGAGAGATACAGACCCCTCTATTTAGTCAGGCAAATTTCAACACTACTGTATTAGACCAGCCAGTACCCCAGAACTGAAATTAAATGGAGAGAGGACTAGAGGAGACTGCCTCCTCTCATTTCCACCTCAGTTTCACCCATCGGTATCCTCTAATGCTGAGTGTGCTCATGAGATTCTTTGGCACTTTTATTCCAAAATATTGTTTGGCACTACACTGTGCCTAACAGCCCTAAGTAACATTAAGTCTGCAGATTGGTGCAACCACTGTGGGAAACAGTATGGAGTCTCCTCAAAAAATAAAAAATGGAACTGCCTTATGACCCAGCAATTCCCCTTCTGGGTATATACCCAAAAAAACCCGAAACACTAATTTGAAAAAATATATGCACCTCTATCTTCATTATTTATAATAGTCAAGATTTGGAAGCAGCCCAAGTGCCCATCAGTCAATGAGTGGATAAAAAAGCTGTGGCCTGGTTGGTGTTGCTCAGTGGTTGAGTGTCAACCCAAGCACCAAGATGTCAGTGGTTCAGTTCTCAATCAGAGCACATGGGTTGTGGGCTTGATCCCCAGTAGGGGCCATGCAGGAGGCAGCTGATTGATGTTTGTCTCTCATCGGTGTTTCTATCTCTCTCTTTCTAAAATCAAGAAAACATATTTTTTTAAAAAGCTGTGGTATGCCTAGCCAGTGTGGCTCAGTAGATTGAGTGTTGTGAGGTGCACCAAAAAGGTTGCTGGGTTCAATTCCCCATGAGGGCACATGCCCAGGTAACATGCTCGATCCCCAATAGGGGCATGCAGGAGACAGCTGATTGATGCATTCATTGCTCTCAAATCAATGTTTCTCTCTCTACCTTCCTCTTGCTCTAAAAAGCAATATATACTATAAAAGCTGTGGTACATTTACACAATGGAATGTTACTAGTCTGTAAATAAGAAGGAAATCTTAACCTTTGCGACAGCATGGATGGACCTGGAGAGTGAAATAAGCCAATCAGAGAAAGACAACTATTATATGATTTCACTTATATGTGAATCTAATGAGCAAAAACAAAATAGAATCAGACTCATAGGTACAGAGAACAGACTGATAGCTGTCATAGGGGAGGGGATTAGAGGGCTGGGTGAAAAAGTTAAAGGGATTAACAAAAACCACACACAACAACTCATAGACATAAATAACAGTATGATGATTACCAGAGAGAAAGAGGGGTGGGAGAGGTAGATGAGAGGAAAGGGGGAGTAAATGGTGATGGAAGGAGGCTTGACTTGGGGTGGAACACAGAACGCAATTTACAGATGATGTATTATAGGATTATATACCCAAAACTTATATAATTTTATTAACCAATGCTACCCCAATAAATTCAATTAAAAAAAAACCTCTTAAAATATATCTATTGGGATTCAAGTAATCAAAATTAGTAAAGTTAAAGAAATCTTAGGGTTAGGTGGAGAATTTAACACCGTGGGCAGTGAGTAGAACTTGGAAATTTAGGAAGAGACTAATCTTATTGCTGTTTTTTTTTTTTTTTTTTAAAATTGAATTTATTGGGGTGACATTGGTTCACAAAACCATACAGGCATCAACAAAACATCATCCAACACTGCTTGACTGAGGAATTGCACTTTGTTGAAAGACGTCTGGATGAAGTAGAGCCCTTGGCATGCCAGGCTCAGGGATTTTCTGAAGACGACTAAGCTAAGAAACTCTTTCTTTGGTACAAAAGTCTTATCATTCAGATCTTAGCCAGAGCGCAGAACCAGCAACAAGTCCAGACAAAAGATGAAAATAGAGTCCTTCCTCTGTGTCGTTGGTTCTGCACCTATGGGGGCTTCCTTCAAGCGAACGAAGAACACACACAGCAATAGGGGAGTGGGAGCTGTGCCCCATAGGGTGTGTGTCTAATTTCAAGCAGTTAACCTGGATTTCAATTCCTTTTTACAGAAATAGATTTGGCTTATCTAAATTATAGCTAGTAAACTACTTTAAGCCTACATTTCAGATCTTGGCATTGACTATCCCTTCATAGAAACACAAATGTAAAAAAAAGCAGAATCTAGAGAAACTTTTTAATTATTAAAAATAAGAAAAATAATTACGTGATTTTCAAGCTCACCCCTTAAGCTGTGTTACACTTACATTGTGAGATTGCTGAGTGAACACTGGTGTACGTGTTTTCCTGTTACAGAAAACCGAAATATTTTTTAAAAATTTATAAAGGCATAAATGAAAGCACTTACTCATGCTGTCTACAAGTTTACATAAAAATTGTTACAGAAGTAACAGATTGGCTTGCCAAATATTGAAAGATCCCCTTTAAAGTTTTATATGTCTAGCTTTTTCAAATATTTGGGCAATTTTGAAAAAGAAAGATACTATGTGCAATTTATGCCTCTGAGTCAAAGCCAGCATTTCTTATAAAAGTCAAATTTTGGTGGTCAGACTTCCCACTAACAAGAACCAAGGATTCTTAGAGGAATGACTGATATGGGTTGAGCAAATGTGTAAGATGAGCCTGGGAGGCTTTGGTGTGTCAGAAAGCAAGAAATCTATCGAAGAGGAAAAGTAGCACATCTAAAGGGCATAAAAGATACCTGAAGAGTTCCCACTAGCCTAAGATGGGATCATTTTAGTATGAAAATAATAACTGCAATGGATTAAAATGCATCAGATATATACAAATCTTTGCATTTATAATGATGCTAAAAAGAACCCCACTTCGGGCACCTTTGGGGTTGTTAGTGAAATAACACATTATCCTGAACCTCAATAAAGGAAAGAGTCCTGTGTTTCTGGGTAACTAAAAATGGATAAAGTAGAATTCTATCTAATAATAGAGAAACATGGTAATTAACTGTAACTTTGCTACCCTTCCCATTGGCTAATCAGCGAGATATGCAAATTAACTGCCAACCAAGATGGCGGCTGGCAGCCAGGCAGCTGAAGCGAACAGGAGGCTTGCTTGCTCCAGTGAAGGAGGAAGCCAACGTTTCCCGCCTGCCGCTGCTGGCCTCTGAGCTGCAGTCTAAGAAACAGTGTTGCAATTATAGCAGGTAAATAAACCCTAGAAACCTGCTTTCAGCTGTCAGAGCTGGAGCTAGCAGGACCGCAACAGTGTTACAATTATATAACCCAAACAAACCCAGATAACTGCTTTCATCAGCCGAGGTCTCAGAGCTGGAGCCGAGCCTCAGCTCCATTGACAGCCATAGAAGGTAAATAAATCCCAGAATTAAAAAAAAAAGAAAAAAGGATAGGTTGGGAGCTTCAGTCACCCGCCAGCCTGAAAACAGCCCTCAGCAACTTCACCCAGACTGGCCAGGCACCCCATTGGGGACCCCCACCCTGAAGGGGGTGTGAACAGCAGCAAACAGCCATCATCCCCTCATCCAGGCTGGCCAGGCACCCAAGCAGGACCCCCACCCTGAAGGGGGTGTGACCAGCTGCAAACAGCCATCATTCCCTCATCCAGGCTGGCCAGGCACCCCCCCCACCCTGATCCGGGACACCCTTCAGGGCAAACCAGCCAGCCCCCACCCGTGCACCAGGCCTCTATTCTATATAGTAAAAGGGTAATATGCAAACTGACCCTAACAGCAGAAGGACTGGGAATGACTGGTCACTATGACACACACTGACCACCAGGGGGCAGACGCTCAATGCAGGAGCTGCCCCCTGGTGGTCAGGGCACTCTCACATGGGAGGAGCTCTGCTCAGCCACAAGCCAGGCTAATGGCTGCCAGTACAGCGGTGGTGGTGGGAGCCTCTCCTGCCTCCTCAGCAGCGCTAAGGATGTCCGACTGCAGCTTAAGTCTGCTCCCTGCTGGCAAGTGGGCATCCCCCGAGAGCTGCTGGGCTGCCAGAGGGATGTCTGATTGCCATCTTAGGCCCAATCCCCCGGGGAGCAGGCCTAAGCCAGCAGGTGGTCATCCCCTGAGGGGTCTCAGACTGCGAGAGGGCACAGGCTGGGCTGAGGCCCCCCCCCCCCCGCCCAGTGCACAAATTTTTGTGCACCAGGCCTCTAGTTCCTTTTATAAAAGAATTCCAGAAATGACAGAATTAGCGAATTATGATCTTGCCAACTGCAGTGAAATAATGAATCTATGCAATGGTAATGAATTAATGTTAAATTAAGTGAAGTGATGGGGATCATCATCATGGAGAATCAGGCTGACCCCATCTGGCCCCACTGATTAGTCTTTGCCATACAAAGCAGGGTGACTAGACAGGTGCCTCATAACTGGTTGCAGTAAGTACTCAGTGCCACCCATCAATCATGTCCCTGAATGTGATCAAGCCTCTAGATCTACTAGTAATACCAGCTTAAAGGAAAGCTCCAAAGAATAGAGATGACAGCAAGAGGAAGCAGCTGGCCAAATTCAGAACTCAGGACACTTTAATCCCTCTATCAAATCAATAGTACACAGCAAGTGGGGTTGAGGAGGTCTATTATAGGTTAAGAGAAACATAAAAGAATAACACAAAGAGCAGTATATTGATCTTATTTTTTCCCAGCTTTACTGAGATATAATTGGCAAATAAAATTGTAAAATATTTAAAGTGTACATCATGATTATTTGATGTATGTATATACAGTATTATGAAAGGATTCCTCTCATTTAATTCATTAATACATCCATCCTATCTATCTATCTATCAGAACATTTAAGTTCTATTTCTTAGCAAATTTCAATTGTACAGTATAGTGTTAACCATAGTCACCATGTTTTTACATTAGATCCTCAGACCTTATTCATCTTATAGCTGAAAGTTTTTACCCTTTTACCAATGTCTCTCTATCCGTCCTGCCCCCTCTACCCCTAGCTACCTAAGTGATACCATGTGGTATTTGTCTTTATTGATATTATATGGATCCTTCTTGGAACCAACCAGCTGTAGAAAGACATTTTCAAGACAATCAGGGTAACATCAATACAGACTGAAAATTAAATATAGATGATATTTACCAATTGTTAACTTTATTGGCATGGGGCATGTTGGTTCATTTTTTTTAAAAAAAAGTCCTTAGAATTTAAAATTGCATGCTGACAATATTTATGGGTAAAATGACATGATGTCTGAGATTTTTTAAAATACTCCTAAAAAATGTTGGGGAGAGGTGTCTAAAGAAAAAAAGTGTTGAATAATGTTGCTCAGTACTGTGACTCAGTGAGGGGTACATAGGGCATATTGCAGGAGTAGTGGTACCTTCATGCATATTTGAAAATTATTTTAAAACTAGTGTCCTGGTGCATGGATTTGTGCACATTGAAAGGAAAATAATTATAAGAAATATTTTAATATCGCTATTCATGTCTTGCTAATGAAAAGAAAATAGGATTCTACCAAGTCTCCTATCTACCTACTCCAGGACTTCTGTCAGGATCAAATGAGATGAGACATAGGAAAACGCTTCACAAACATTTGATTAAACTGTAAAACATTTGCACCTGGCTATAAAGTAAGTCAGGTTCCTGGGCTGAAGAAACTCCAAGGAAGCTAGTCACTAGGGAGAGGAAGTTGGGTGTTGCTACGTGACATCATTACCCGGTGCCCACAGCCACCATTTCTGGGCTGGGCTATGGGCCGCATTTTGTGCCATGGGGTCTTGGCAGTATTGGCTGCGATTTCGTGAGTTGTGGCTCCGGGGTGGTGGCAGGCCTATGTACCACTTGGGGCAAGCCAAGTGTTGGTTTGGCAAGGCCAGGTCCATGGTGCAGTTTACTTTTAAATGGCCAGTGCGCGTCATGGCGGCCCCTGCCTTGAACGTCTGCCCCATGGTGGTCAGTGCACATAATAGCAACCAGTCGGATGGATGGCCACTTAGCCTTTTATATTATTTTAAAATTGATAGACAGTGTCTCAATGATGATTCTGAGTGTCTCCAGTCTGGGTATCTGGATAGATTTTATACATCAGGACACCCATAATGTTGTACAGAATTTTGTCCCTAAACTTTTCTGGCAACATTTCTAGACTATTTTTACATGGCTGCAGCATGATAAAATATCCATCATCATTAAGTATTCTTGAGGTTTTGTGTGTGTGTGTGTTTTTTTGTACTAACTTATTAGGCAATGGTATGACATCAGCTGTACATATTTTAGGTGTTTTCTCACTAATATCCTTGGCAACAACTGAACACATGGCTATTTCTAAACCATTTCCTTTAAAAATAAAGTTGATGGAAAAAGGGTCCAGCTCTTGTTGAGGCATTCTGGGGCAGCATGTAAATACATAACAACACATATTTCAAAATCTGTCCCCCCAAACAGGGGCAGAAGCAGGGACACCCTTGGGCAAAACTCAGAAATGGGGATGTGAGCATGTAACCTCTTACTTCAGGTTCACAAATGGTGTAGGAGAGATTATTTGTTACATTCTCTATGAAAAGAGCAGCTGTTTGAGGCTCTGGGGTTCTCCTAGATGACAGCTGGAAAAGCTGGAATCCAAGCAAGGGCTAGCTCCAAGTATCCAACCGTATTCCCTGAAAGACATAGTCTGCTAGTGAAATAGTCACACACTTGTCAACACCAATGACGTCTGGTGTCTGCACATACTACTATACTGATATCGTTCATCATTTTGACACTTGTATTAGAATATTATCTTTATTTCGTGGCTGCTTCATGCCTCAAATTCTAAAAATGAATAAATGTCTCATTGCACTATTCTGGGGTTTATTGGTAAACACCTGAGACAAACTAAATGAATAGCAAACTGTACCATTTATCATTTATATGTGTAGCAGAGAATATAGTGTAGTACACTTAACATGCTTTTCTTTACATTTATAAATTTCTCTTTAGACTCTTTATAATTTATCTTCAGGAATTGTACTAGGATTATCCCACTTTACTTTATCCAAATGACTGAATCAAAAGTCCTGCTTTGCTGTAAAGCACCAAAGCAATTCAAGAATAAGTAGAAATGAATGTATGTTTCCCATTATGTATCTGCTGGGCTATCTAACTCTCTTAAAGAGACAGGAGAGCTTTTTATTTTTTTAATTCTTTATTTTTTAAAGTATTACATATAGTATTACATATGTCTCCCTTTTCCCCCCATTTACCTCTCCCCGGCCACCCCCACTGTCCAGCATATGTCCTCACCTCTCTAGGGTCTGTGTCCATTGGTTATGCTTATATGCATGCATATAAGTCCTTTGGTTGAGGGCCTCCCTCCCCCCGCCTGCCTTCCCTCTGAAGTTTGACAGTCTATTCAATGCTTCTATGTTTCTGCTCTATTTTTGTTCATCGGTTTATGTTGTTCATTAAATTCCACAAATGAGTGAGATCATACGATATTTATCCTTCTTTGGCTTATTTTGCTTAGCATAATGCTCTCCAGTTCCATCTATGCTGTTGCAAATGGTAAAAGTTCCTTCTTTTTTATAGTGGCATAGTATTCCATTGTGTAGATGTACCACAGCTTTTGAATCCACTCATCTGCTGATGGGCACTTAGGCTGTTTCCAAAATCTTAGCTATTGTAAATTGTGCTGCTATGAACATAAGGGTGCATATGTCCTTTCTGTTTGGTGTTCCTGATTTCTTGGGATATATTCCTAGAAGTGGGATTACTGGGTCAAATGGGAGTTCCATTTTTAATTTTTTGAGGAAACTCTATATTGTTTTCCACAGTGGCTGCACCAGTCTGCATTCCCACCAGCAGTGCACAAGTGTTCCTTTTTCTCTGCATCCTCTCTGACACTTGTCGTTTTTTGGTGATAGCCATTCTGACAGGTGTGAGATGGTATCTAATTGGAGTTTTGATTTGCATCTCTCAGATGATGAGTGACTTTGAGCATGTTTTCATATGTCTCTCGGCCTTCTATATGTCCACTTTTGAAAAGTATCTATTTTTAAGTCCTTTGCCCATTTTTTTTATTGGATTGTTTATCTTCCTTTTGTTAAGCTGTATGAGTTACCTGTAAATTTTGGAGACTAGGCCCTTATCAGATATAACCTTGGCAAATATGTTCTCCCATGCAGTGGACTTCTTGTTTTTTTGTTGATGGTTTCTTTTGCTGTGCAGATTGTATTTTGATGTAGTCCCATTTGTTTATTTTCTCCTTAGTTTCTATTGCCATAGGATCTGTATCAGTAAAGATATTGCTACAACATATGTCTGATATTTTGCTGCCTTTGGATTCCTCTAGTATTTTTATGGATTCCTGTCTTAAGTTTAAGACCTTTATCCATTTTGAGTTTATTTTGTGTGTATGGTATAAGTTCGTGGTCTAGTTTCATTTTTTTGCATGTATCTGTCCAATTTTCCTAACACCGTTTATTGAAGAGACCATTGTGACTCCATTGTATGTTTTTGACTCCTTTGTCATATATTAGTTGAGCATAATGGTTTGGGTTGATTTCTGGGTTCTCTGTTCTGTTCCATTGGTCTAGATGTCTGTTTTTGTGCCAGTACCAGGCAATTTGGAGGACAGTGGTTTGGAATATAACTTGATATCTGGTATTGTGATCCCTCCAATTTTGTTCTTCATTCTCAAGATTGCTGTGACTATTTGGGGTCTTTTTAAAATTTTACATGAATTTTTGGAGAGTTTGTTCCAGGTCTGTGAAATATGCCATTGATATTTAATGGGGATTGCATCGAATCTCTAGATTGCTTTGGGTATTATGGAAATTTTAATGATGTTAATTCTACCAATCCATGAACATGGTATATTCTTCCATTTGTTTATATCTTCCTCTATCTCCATTTCAATGTCCTGTAGTTTTCCGAGTACAGGTCTTTTACCTCCTTAGTTAAGTTTATTCCTAGGTATCTTAATTTTTTTGGTGCAATAGTAAATGGGATTCATTTTTTGTTCCTTTTTCTGTGAGTTCATTATTGGTGTATAAAAATAACAGATTTCTGGGTGTTAATTTTGTATCCTGCTACATTTCTGAATTCATTTATTAAATATAATAGTTTTTAGATGGAGTCTTTAGGGTTTTCTATGTACAATATCATGTCATCTGCGAATAATGACAGTTTTACTTCTTCTTTTCCAATTTGGATACCTTTTATTCTTCTTGTATGATTGCTATGGTTAGCACTTCCAGTACTATGTCAAACAGGAATAGTGAGAGTGGGCATCCCTGTCTTGTTCCTGTTCGTAGGGGAAATGGTTTTAGTTTTTGCCCATTGAGTATGATGGTGGCTGTAGGTTTGTCATATAAGGCTTTTATTAGGTTGAGATATGATCCTTCTATTCCCACTTTGCTGAGTTTTTATCAAGAAAGTGTTGGATTTTGTCAAATGCTTTTCTGCATCAATTGATATGATTATGTGATTTTAATCTATCACTTTGTTTATCTGATGTATCACGTTTATTGATTTGCGGATATTATATCAGCCTTGCATCCTGGAATAAGTCCCACTTGGTCTTGGTGTATGATCTTTCTAATGTAATGCTGGATCTGATTTGCTAGAATATTGTTGAGGATTTTAGCATCTATGTTTATCAGATGCTAAAATCTTCTAATTCTCAGGCCTATAATTCTCTTTCTTTGTAGTGTCTTTATCTGGTTTGGGGATTAGGGTAATGCTGGCTTCATAAAAAGAGCTTGGAAGTGTTCATTTCTCTTGAATATTTTGGAATAGTCTGAGGAGGAAAATTTTAGTTCTTTGAATGTTTGGTAAAACTCCCCTGTGAAGCCGTCTGGCTCAGGGCTTTTGTTTCCTGGAAGTTTTTTTTTTTTTTTTTTTTTTTTTATTACTGCTTCAATTTTCTCCATAGTTATCGGCCTATTCAGATTCTTTGATTCTTCCTGATTGAGTTTTGGAAGGTCATATTCATATTTTTCTAGGAATATGTCCATCTCTTCTTGGTTGACCAGTTTATTGGAATAGAGTTGTTCATAGTATCTTTTTTTTTTTTTTTTTTTTTTTTTTTACTAACCTTTGTATTTCTGTGGGGTCTGTTGTTATTTTGCTGCTTTCATTTCTGATTTTATTTATTTGGGTCTTCTCTCTTTACTTCTTGTTGAGCCTGCCTAGAGGTTCTTCAATCTTGTTTATTCTTTCAAAGAACTAGCTGTTGGTTTCATTGATCTTTTGCATTGGTTTTTGGTCTCTATTTCATTTATTTCTCCTGTGATCTTTATTAGCTCCTTCCTTCTGCTCACTCTGGGCTTTTCTTGTTTCTTTCTATATAATTCTTAAAGTTGTAGAGTTAGATAATTTATTACCAGTTTTTTGTTTTTGTTTGTTTGTTTTGTTTTATTTTTTTGAGGTAGGCCTGTAATGCTATGAATTTCCCTCTCAGGACTGCTTGCACTGTGTCATAGGTTTTGGATTGTTGTGTTTCCATTGTCATTCATTTCCAATTTTTTTAAATTTATTCTTTGATCTCTTTGGTAACCCAATCATTTTTTAACAGCATACTATTCAGCTTCCAAGTGTTTGAATTTTTTTATTGTTTTTATTGTAATTAATTTCTAATATTATGCCATTGTGATCTGAGAACATGCTTGATATGATTTTCAATCTTCTTGAATTTGGAGAGACTTTGCCTGTGACCCAATATGTGGTCTATCTTTGGAAATGTTCCATGTGCACTTGAGAAGAATGTATATTCTGTAACTTTAGGCTAAAACAGCTGTGGGCAAACTACGGCCTGTGGGCCGGATCTGGCCCGTTTGAAATGAATAAAACTAAAAAAAAACCAACACCTTTTATGTAATGATGTTTACTTTGAATTTATATTAGTTCACACAAACACTCCATCCATGCTTTTGTTCCGGCCCTCTGGTCCAGTTTAAGAACCCACTGTGGCCCTCGAGTCAAAAAGTTTGCCCACCCTTGGGCTAAAATGTTCTGAAGGTGTCTATTAAATCCATCTTATCTAGTGAGTCATTTAGGATTGCTGTTTCTTTGCTGATTTTTGGTCTAGAGGATTTCATTTAGGATTGCTGTTTCTTTGCTGATTTTTGGTCTAGAGGATTTATCCAGTGATGTTAGGGACTCTGTGCTGTGTGACTTTTTCTTCCCCAAATCAAGGAAGTTTTCTGTCATTATTTCTTCAAATAGGTTTTCCAATCCTTGCCCCTCCTCTTCTCCTTTTGGCACCTCTATTATATGTATATTACTTTGTTTCATGTTGTCCCAAAGCTCCCGCAGGCTCTCCTACTTTCTAATTTTTTCTCCAATTGCTGTTCAGATTGGTTGTGTTTCACTGCCCTATCTTCTAATTCACTAATTTGGTCCTCCACTCCTTCTAGTCTACTATTGAAACCATCCATTATGTTTATTATTGTAGCTATATCTTTTTTTATTTCCTCTTGATTCTTACCTAAGTCGATTTTCTCATCCATCCAGTTTATGAACTGTATGACCCTTACTCTGAGTTCTTTTTCTGACATATTGCAGGCCTTTGTTTCATTTAGTTCCTTTTCTGGCAATTCCTCTTTATCTTTCATTTGGGGGTTGTTTCTTTGCCTCCCCACTTTTGTTGTCTCTTTCTGGCCCTGGGCTTCCTGCTAGGGGTACAAGGGGTTGAATTCCCTAGCAGTGCAATGGTCCTGGACTTTCTAGCCCTGGGGGGGGCTGGATCTGCCTTGAGTTTCACACCTTTATTGTCTCTGCTCTGAGTTTTACACCCTTCTCCCATGGTTCTGATCCCTCAGTTATCCATTTCTTGTGGTTGGTGGGGGTGGGTGCACAGCTCTTCTGGTGTGCGGGCCCAGAGCCCTCGGCATGCAATTCGCTTTGTGGCCCCAGCCCTAAGGTGGGATGGTGCCATAGGTCCCTCTGGCAGTGCACTTGCAGTGTGGTCCTGTAACCTGTGGCTCAGCACACCAGGTTGCACCAGCAGCTCTGACCTGGGCTAGGGGTAGGGCGCTTGCTGGTGACGGCTCTGTCTATGCTGGGTGCAGAGTACACAGAGACCAAAGTTTCTGTCTGTGCTGGGGGTGTAGCACACACTGGGTTGTAGATCTGTCTGTGTCAGGGGTGCACACCAGCCAAAGGTTCTGTCTGTGCCTGTGGCGGAGCGACCTCTGTCTGTGCTGGGGATAGGGAGCTTGCCGGGCAAGGGCTTGAGACAGGAGAGCTTTTAACCTCCAATTCATTTTGTGGCTTTGACAACCTCTTGCTTAGGCATAACAGTCAGCACATATGAGTATTTTCAGAAAAGGGAAAATCTTTGTCTATGATGGGTCACTTTTCCATTGTAATGTTTAAGCTAAACCATCTGTTCAATATTCAAAAAGAAGGAACAAATAGAGAGAGCAGATGTCACTGTTATGAGGGACAGGTGATGTTCACTGTGCCCTTGAAAAGAGCTTGAATATTCTCATGGCTTGCATGGGGCTTCTGGGTACTGATGCCTGATTGCCTACACAGATTGAGCTTTGCGATCCAATCAGCTCTAAGATCTACCTAGTACCTCTCCAACTTCCTTTCCAAGCAACTGAGTCTAGGAATGCAAAAAACCCTAACTCAGTTCTCTTCAATCCTAGCTTCTCTTGTACCTAACTCACAGCTTGGTCTCTGATATTTTTCCATTGAGGTATTGAGTGAAGTCCAGTCCAGTAGAGTGGAGAAAATGACCTCAAGGTCTCCACACATTGACGATCAAGGAGGATAGTTTAACATATTATCCCAGTGTACATTTTATTACAAAATCAAAACACTTTCCACTACAAACCGGAATGTTACAACTGCACCAGTGAAGCAGAGATTCCTTTGTTTGTTTGTTTTTTCTTTAGCATCCTCTTATTCTTCAGACTCTACCCAGTCCTCAAGGCCCTAGCTTACCCACAGTCTTCCAGCACAGCAATCCATCAGGTTTGGCCATTATGGATGCAGCCCAATTTAGAGAGTTTTCAATAACCTACCCTTTATTCCTCTAAAACTGTACCAGTCTTGTCTCTAGGAACATACTAGTAGCATTATCAGGTGGATGACATTTAGTTTATTACTAAATTTATAAATGTGTATGTATTAATATAGAGGAATCCTATCTAATAAAGAGGGGATATGTTAATTGACCCTCACACCATCACAAAGATGGGAGTGCCCACAGCCAATCAGGAGGGAATATGCTAATTGACTGCCCCACCCTCAAAAATGGTGGCACCCACAGCCAATAAGGAAGGAATATGTTAATTGACTGCCCCACCCTCAAAGATGGTGGCGCCCACAGCCACAAGATGGCCAGCAGGGGAGGGCAGTTGGGGGCAATCATGCTGGCAGGGGAGCAGTTAGGCATCGATCAGGCTGGCAGGGGAGTGGTTAGGGGGTGATCAGGCTGGCAGGCAAAAGCGGTTAGGGGCAATCAGGCAGGCAGGCAGGCAAGTGGTTGGGAGCCAGCAGTCCCGGATTGTGAGAGTGATGTCCAACTGCTGGTTTAGGCCCGATCCCATAGGGATCGGGCCTAAACCAGCAGTCAGACATCCCCTGAGGGGTCCCAGATTAGAGAGGGTGTAGGCTGGACTGAGGGACACCCCGCCTCCAGTGCACAAATTTCATGCACCGGGCCTCTAGTATATTATAATTCTTTCACTAAACAAAACAAATTACTTTGAGTAAAGTTATTTTAAAAACTTATTTCTTAAAAAAGATACTTAACCTCACAGAGTTGTGGCAATGAAATTAAATATATAGCATCCTCTTATTCTTCAGACTCTACCCAGTCCTCAAGGCCCCAGCAAAGTCAACACCAAGCCACTGCTTAATATGCACAGAGGATATTCAGTTAATGTTGATATTAATGATACTATTTGATTGAGCCTACGTTTGGCCATATTTCACCCAAATGAACTATTATTGTTATTGTATATAAAGCCCAGACACCGTTTTCCTCAAGATAGTATGTTTACAATGGAAAATATTTTCAAAATACTTAAGTCACTTTTGAAAAAAACTCTCTTTAGCAGAGTACATGCAAAAGTCTTGTTATAAATTACAAACAGTGGTTTATGGCTATAAACTATATATATCCCATTTGTGCATAATAGTTACACATGTTGTTAGATGTAATATTGTGCAGTTAGGCCATGCCAACGGACTTGGCTGCCATCAAATAGACACAAATCCAGAAGACCACATATATACCCAAGACAATTGCATGGGGTGTGATATCCTGGAGCAAGGAAAAGGAACTGGGTATCAGGATTATTCTAATACAAAGGTAAATAGAGACAAAGTAAATACAAAATTAGGAAGCTATGAGGTAATCTAATTAATAGCTGTAAAAAAAAAAAAAACGCCTGCAAAATATAGAAAGGATGAAATGAATTAGAAAAGGCATAGCAAGATATAAAGAAAAAGGAACATCAAAAACAACAAAAGCAAAATGATAAATTTATTTTCTAAATCTAAAGTGTGACCAGCCATAAATAAACTGAAGAGAAATATCAAATCGCCACATTTCAGAAGAGTTTGACAACCTTGGTTCTGTAATGACAGGACAAAAAGGGAAGAGAATAATGAAATGCACACAGGACTCCCAGTGACATCCTTTTCCATGCCCAGTGCCAGTGGTAACATGCCACAATGAGGACAAGAAAGTGAAGATAAATATTTTCATGTTGTGCTTGTTAGTGGTTAAAAAAAAATCTGTGGTAAAAAAGCGGGTAAATAAATAAAGTGACGATATTTTTATAGGGAATACAAACTCTTCATAGTCAACTGTCCAGCAGCCGGAAGCTTCTGAAGCTGAGGTCCAGGAGCACCAGTCTTCCTCACAGTCAACCAAGGAGTCGTGTAAATACACCGAGGAATTTAAGAGCGTACAACAGGATTTTTACGAAGTCAGCAATAGTGGAGAAGACCCATTTCATAGCAGCCATGATTTTACACAGGGGCTGAAACTGTGGCTTATGAGGCGAGATGTTGCAAGTGTGTGGAAGTTTGAGCCAAAGAAAGTATTCTTTCTAAAGGCAAATAATTCTATTTAAAAGGAAAATTTAAATGTCACATTAAGAACTGGACTGTGGCTTCCATTATGTAGTATATTGGCCTCTTAAAAAAAGCAGTGAAAACCTCATTATGGATTTTATTAAGGGAAAGAAAGGACATGTGTTAAGGTAGATAATGACTCTATTCAACTATGAAATTGATTTTATACATGTATATATCTAAATAGTATGTATTATATATGCAGGGTGTCCCAAAAATGTATACATTGTTTGCCAGCTGATAGGTCAATTTTGAAAATGAAATGTATTTTAATAAACATGGCCTTTATAATTATTCAAAGTGTGTGTATACATTTTGTGGGGGCACCCTATTATATTATATACAGCTGGGTCCTTAAAGAAGACAAGGAGTGATGGAAGAATGTCAAGGAGGAGATGATCAGTGCCTTGGCCACTACAAGCAGATCAAGATTAAAAAACAACAACAATACTCTAATCTTCTGCTTCTAATGACAGAAGAAAGCTCAGGAACTTGAGGCCAGACCTCACTCACAGAGCTGCTGAGCTGGTCCTGCTCCACTGGACTCTTAAACGGAGTATGTTTTTTTTAAACAAAGAGACACATAACTGTCCACCTGTGTCTCCCCTCCCCCTTGGCTGCATGGAGCCAGGAACCTCATCAGAGCCTGAATTTTGCCTTTGGTTCTGCCTTTGATGCTCTCCCTCCCTGGAGAGGGTGAGGGGGCTGGGAGGTTGGAAAGGCAAGGAAAGAAGGGAGTAAGATGCTCTTGAACCTGTGCTCATTTTGCAAATCAATCAGTAATTTGGCTTAGAATGTTCATGAAAAATAGTATATATAAATGTATGTAGATCTGTATACAATAAACATTTATTGATTCAACAACTGTTTATTGATTGCCTGCTGTCTTCCAGGCATCAATCTAAGTGCTTAAGATACTTCAATGAATAAAACATTCAAAATACTTTTGCTTTTGTGAAACTTATGTCAAGTAGGCTAACATACAACAGACAATGAACCTAGGAAAAAATATTCTATTGTATGTGAGAAGAGAGTAAGTGTAGAGGGGATTGGTAGGGTTATAGTTTTTAGGTAGCATATGCAGGGTAGACCTCATTGAACAAAGATAGTGATGGAGTTATAGGCAGAGCCATATCTGCAGGAAGGGCAATTCAGACAGAAGGAACAGAGTGTGGGAGGGTTAAGGCATGCGTGGTGTGTGGAGGAACAGCTAGAAAGCCAGAGTGAGTAAATTAGGGTGAGGGAGAGTGGAGAGAAGTAGAAGAGGGCTAAAGGGAAGCACATTATGTAGGCTTTTGGCCACGGAGAGGAATGGGCACTAGTTAAACTCATCATGTACCCATCGAGACACAGGGCATACAGAACTGGACCACAACCTCACCCATGCCCTCTTAACTGGCCGTCTGTCTGCTTATGGATACAAGCAATTACAATGCGATGCAGAAAATGTGGAAGGGGTGCCCTGGGTGCCACAAGTCCCTGTGAGTGTTCCATCTTTTCAAGCTCTGGAGGTGGGAGGTAGAAGTGGCCCAAGTTTTGAAATATGAGGAAAATTCAGGCAGGGGAAGAAAAGAGAAGACTTTTCTAGACAGGGAATGGCATGTGTGCATCATTCTATTAATAAATAATTATTGGACACTTACTAAATTCTAGGAATAGTTTTAGGTATTGGGGAAACAGTGGTGAACAAAACTGATAAATTTTTTTTTAAAAAATCCTTGCTCTTATGGAGAGGGGAAGCATGGGGTTATTCAGGGAACTTCAGGCACTTTGGTGTGACCTGGGTGGAAAGTGGCAGAAGTGAGGCCAAATGATAGTTAACAGTGGCAGCTCCTAAAGAACGAGTTTTCATGCTAAGAAGTTTGGCTTTTCCCCTAAAGAAGGTGGTGGAAGAATGTCCCTGAAAGATATTCCTCAGGGGAAATACTTAGTTTCCCTGGGTCCATGTCAGATACCAAAAAACTCTACATTTGAGAATACAGGAGGTAGACTGCCATTGTTTTCAAGATAGCTTGTAAGCAATGGCCTTCCCCCACCTTCCTCTTCTTAGAATGTTTGGAAAGAAAACACAACTGGGAGAGAAGATATTTGAACATAACTATATGTGAGTGTGTACGTGTGTGTGTGTGTGTGTGTGTGTATACTAGTGTATGTGTGTGTGTATATATATATATATATATATATATATATATAGAGAGAGAGAGAGAGAGAGAGAGAGAGAGAGAGTGCTTTGGAGTATTTACATGGTTTATGATTCATTGCCATTCCCTTCTCCATGGGAAAATTTCACTTGTGAAACACTCACATTCTTCCATTGTAAAATAAAAGCTTAAAAATAATACCCATCCATCCTTGTAAAACGACAGGCCAATTTAAACTTGGGGGGAAACAACTGGAAACAGGTTGGGAAAGGGAGCAGAGGCCTTTCATTCAGGGACTTGTGTGAGTTGACTAGATAAGGACACACTCCCGGCTTTTATGTGGGCTAATCTCCCATTGACCCCCCCAGCCCTGCTGCGGCATCCATCACAAAGTAAACAGGACCCTTTTTGCTTTCTAATTGTACCCACTGACACTGTTTTTCTCCCTGAAGATAGATTATCTTCTTCTTCCAATTACTTTTTATTACCTGAATTCAACTTATATTTTATTCAGAGTCTGATTTGTAGAAAGTTTTCTTTTTAGGTAAATTGGGGTAGAAGGGTTAATATAATCTTCCTATTAACACATATATTTTACGGATCTCAATTTTTTAAAACCTCAAGCATTCCCAAAGTTACATGATCAAGACTGGTTTTGTTTCCCAAAGAGGACGATCTGGGGCAGTTAAGAACTGGCCCTGGAATTGAGCCCCACAGGCTAGTTTACAGCCTCCGAGTTTCCTGAGCCAGATGCTGGCGTTTGAAAGCAGCATTACTAACCTTCTCCAGGAGGCGAAATGAAGTTCTTTTCAAAAGTCGCCAGAGAATCTGCCTCACTTAAGAAACCTGTGGCATCTGAGGTGATAACAGAACCCAGTCGTTTCAGGCTGGCTGCCCAACTCGGCTGAAAACTTAGTGACAGATAAAACATAAATCAGAGCCCTTATCATGCTGCTTCCTTGCTTGCCAAATGGGGGGTCAGTTTATCAGCGACCTGTAGGCCCGCTGACTGCTCTTCCCCTGCGTGCTGGGCAGCGGGGCAGAGCCGGCGGGAAGCTAAATGCTGTTCTAAAACGTGTTCATGTAAACAAGCCAGGGTAAGACTTCCTTGAACTGCCAGTTAGTGACGTGTCATCCATCTCACTAAACTGTACATTTGATAGGGGCATATCGTCGATATCTTGAAAAGAAAACAAATAAAAAGGAAAAAAACCAAGTTCCCTGCTTTAGGCTGGGACCTCTGGTGTTGATAAAAGTACTAAGAATTAAATTGCCTGGCCCAAGAAATGGCTACTCATTCACAGGAAGGCAGGGGGTGGGGCAGGGAGGGACAATTTTTTTTTTTTTTAAGGACATTTAGAAATATCATTGGCATCCTCCAAAAAAGCATGTGGTTGTCCCTTTCATGTTCACTGTACTAGCTATAGTAGGTTTTCCTAGTATTTAAAGAAACAATTCTACAAACCTGTTCGGAAGATGTTAAAATTGATGTTATTTTTTCATGTTTTCATATGGTTTGCTGACAGGAACACCATGGTCTTCTAGACATAGAGGTAAACCCAATCCAGGGTCACTGCTCTAGCCTAATAATTTACCAATACCTGGAAAGAATTAAGTCCTCTTTTATAAAGCACCAGTACCCCCCACTCAGCACCCCTAGAAAAGTAACAACAGCTTGAAGATCTCACTATAGGATCTTCCTCCAGGAGAATGTAACTCTCCTTTGGAGGAATGGATACACATGTTTTCAGACATAGCTAAGGCAACTCTACTTGGCAGGAAAATATGTGACCTTTATAAAAGGCCAAATAGTTGTGTGCTGGCACCGAAGTTAACAGGACGCGTCCAGCCAGAGGTAGAGTAAATGTCTGGAAGTTAACTAAGCTCGGCATTGTTTAAAATGTTTGAATGTGGAACTGACACTTTAGGAAGAAGAAACAGTAGGTGCATTTTAGAAAGACCAAAACAAAATTACTTTTCCTCGGCACCAGGGTGAGAGGAGGGACACCCAAATGCGTTCAGATAAGTGATGAATTTCCTTATGTGGTAGAAACTCCAGATGCATATGCATGTGCGTTATGTTGGCCACGCCTATACATTGTATCATGTGTTGTGTGAACACTACTTTCTCACTCGAGATTGGCACATTGCCACTGAAAACTCAGATGTTTCCATTTAAAAATTGATGCATGAATATAAATATAGAGAAAATAAACCTGTGACCTGTCAAAGATACCAGCGCACAAGTTTACTAAACACTGAAAACTGAGGCCAGACACATTTAAAAAAACAAAACAAAACAAAAAACCAAAGGCTTCCACTCAAAAAATCATTTTCATTGTAGATTTCAGGTAATGCATCACAGGTTATAAACCAGGCTTTTAACTTGATCAGGGACTTCTATTTAAATAGAACGTTTTTTATTAGAGTTTGGTGGTTCCATTTGCTTGAGTTGATACATGTAGTGACTATTCTTTCACATAGTCATTTGAAGCCATACTACCAGAAGAACTTAACTTGCAAAAGATTTTAAAACATCGATATATTTACAGAAATTATTGATAACCTACAGAAGACTGATCTCACAATTTATCTCACTGGAAAAAAATCCAAATTCTAGTACACTTAAATGCAGCATTTGCTTATGAAGTTTTTGCGATATACATGCATTGGGCCAAACTGGAAATATGGGGATTTGCACCACGCTTTGGCTACTTTTGCCACCTAAACAGTGCAAGTGCAGACATTTGGGTTTTTTTATTATTATTCAACATTATATATATATATATCCATTCACCAAATATTTTGGAATGACTACATGTCTGATAGACTACATATACACATTTAATGAATACACTATAGTTCTGTGCTTACAAAGGCATATCATAATAAGGTCATACAATAGACTCAGATCTTGAGGGGCTCTCAGTCCAGTTCCAGATGTAATATTTTGATACATTTAAATGCAAATTTTATAAGACAGTGATGAGATGTCACAAAATAATACATTTTAAAGAGAATGTTATTAACATCTAAGGAGAGACATTAAAGATGGCTCCACTTGCAGGCTCATTGTGTTTGAAAGGGCTAGTGATCTTGTCCGGTCTTGTCACCAACTTTCAGAAGCACTCTAAGTATCTGAATAAGTACTGATATTGGGATCACTACCTTAAATTGTCTTCTACAATCTTATACTTATCTGAGACTTCAGAGGAGGACCTACCTTATTATCATTGCCCTCCAGAAAAAGAAGAGTCACAACCTGTCTCAAGTGTTAAACAACCCTGACACTTAAGAAATCATTCAAGTTAACCTCCAGCCTTCATGCTGCAAGCTTACCTTGTTTCATTAAGCCCTCAAAGATGTTTGTCAAATTGTTTTGTCATTCTCTCTTTCAAACTGAATAATGCCAAATCCTATCTTTCTAGAAGCAGTCCTTTCATTGTCAAGGACACTGTTGATGTTATTAGCTTTATTGTCCATTTGGTATTGTAACAACTCCAGCTCTTTGACTGAGAGCTAAAAGCTCTGGGAAACAACCCAGATTAGGGGATTGGAATGAGTCAGGAAGTATTGCAAACGCTGTGTTACCAGACCACGTCTGGTCTAGGTCAGTAATGATACCAACATAGGCGACACTTCATTGGTCTTCTACATACACCGGCACTCTCCATTAACAATATAACTCAAGACATACATGCAGTTTTAAATTTCCTGGTAGTCACATTAGAAAGAATGAAAAGAGACAGGTGAAACTACCTTCGATAATATATTTCATTTAACTCAGCACACCCCAAATATTGTCATTTCAACATGTAATAAACAAAATTACTAATGAGATAGTATACATTCTTTTTTATGCTAAGCCTTTGAAATCTAATATGTAGTTTACACGTGTAGCACATCTCAACTTAGACCAGTCACATTCAAGTGCTCAACAGCCACATGTTGCCAGTACCAGACCACATGGGTCTGCATAAACTAGATGGCAGTCTCAGTGAGTCTCAGTCTCAACACATGGAATCTTCCCTGCTGATAAGGCCACTGGGTATGAAAACTGAATCCATTCTCCCTATCAGAGGTGGTCCTTGTTCTCAGTCTCTCTGCTGTTTATTCCAAGTTTGAACAGTGGTCATTATAATCAGTTTTATCACATTTCAAAATATTCTCAAATGCTACTTAAAGTCTACAAGCTGGATGGCAATTCCCTAGTACAATATGTAATTACATATGTCTCTCCTTAATGAAGAGAGATATCAGGTGTGCCTTGTTTGTTTGCTGGTTTACCATATACATCTCTGTTTTCAGAATCAGTCATCCTGTCAGGCAATATTTATTAGGGCCAGGCAGGGTTGAAGTGCCAGGGACAAGCCATGAGGGACACAGAGTCCTGGTCTTCAAGGAACCTCTCTCTATTCTAGATCCACCAGGTAAAATGATTTCTATTTTTCACAAGTTTTGTCTCATGAAGGAATATAACACAGACTTGTCAGACTACCCATTTGCACAGTACCCTCTAGGGCAGTGGTTCTCAACCTTCCTAATGCCGCGACCCCTTAATACGGTTCCTCATGTTGTAGTGACCCCCAACCATAAAATTATTTTTGTTGCTACTTCATAACTGTAATTTTGCTATATTATGAATCGTAATGTAAATATCTGATATGCAGGATGTATTTTCATTGTTACAAATTGAACAAAATTAAAGCATAGCAATTAATCACAGAAACAATATGTAATTATATATGTGGTTTCCGATGGTCTTAGGCGACCCCTGTGAAAGGGTTTTTCGACCCACAAAGGGGTTGCGACCCACAGGTTGAGAACCCTTGCTCTAGGGTATAAAAATAAAAATGAAAAATATCTTTAGTCTCTTTCTGTCCTGTAACACTCAGTTTGGCAAAGTTTTTTGAATAATGAAAACTCATTTGCAAGCAAGTGCATCAAATTGCTCTCATCGTACCGTTTCATAAATATTTTGTAACTGACTATAATACGATATTATATCATTTGTCTTAAGTGCCACATTATACCTAATCTCTTTCTTCTTAAAAGTAACAACAAAGGGAAAAATGCTCCCTCCGCAAAAAAGCCCAAAGAATAAGTCAAATAAAAATCATAAAGTGGGTCCCTGGAGATACAAACCATCTGTACAATGAACCGCCAGTTCACCAATTTCAAGTATTCTGTGGGCAGAAACTGCCTATTTGACGCCGGTAGCTCCCTGAAGAACTGACAGAATGGCTTCCTTCTGAACCTAGTGAATGAAATGTTTTCTGATCTCAGTTGAAAGTTAAGCTCGCCTTCTCATTAGATGTTCCACCATCATTTAACAAAGCAAAGCGCTCAGAACTTCCCTGGGCACAGTGTGCTCTTTCCCCCTATTTATCAGCTGACTTTCATGTTCTCTCTTTTTAGCTTTCAAGTTTCTGTGACCTTAATATGACATTTGAGTTGGGTGATTAATCGCTGTTAAATGGCACAGCGCTGATTAAACGAAGGCCTTGTTGGCATGAGAGTCGGTTACAATGCTGTGATTCAGTGTGATAAGCTTAAACATACACAATTAGATGTAGTAATATCTAATTTGTCAAAGCTCTTGTGGCTTAATTTTCTGCCATAGAGCTTGAAAGAAACGGTGACTGGACAAAAAAGCTCCAGATTTATTGCTTAAGTACCTTCTAGTAAATTGATCTTGCCCATCATGTAATCTCATTTGGGACATTTTGGGAGACAGCGAAGCTCAACTAGCCTGAAACCTCCTTAAAAACGGGCCTGAGGGTTCCTGATCACAGAACTCGAAAGCTAAGCAACAAGATATGAATGTCTCTTCAGAGACAGACAACAACCCATTTGCCCGGCCAGCGCTTTCCTTTTAGGATAATTGCATCAAAAGAATAAATGACAGTAAAAGGATGAAAGATTCATGTAGGCAAATAAAAATATATACCGGCTCCTGAAAGCATCATGCTGAAATAGGACCTAGCTCTATTATGTGAAAAACGAAACAGAAGCAGCTGACAATTCTTTTCAAGAGGTTATTACAATCATAATTATCTTATCCTAACAATAGTTGGTTTTTCTGGAATACGTTTTCAAGGCAGGCTAGTACTAATTGGAAGAAAAAAAAAAAAAAGGCCTCTTGAAATTTTTGAAGTAACAATTACTTTTCCACTTGATAAATAGGAAAGGAGGAAATGTGAACATCTCTTCAGATTAAATGTGCAAAACATTTATTTTAGACCGATAAGTACACAAAGAATAAAACTGGCATTCAATGACTATCTCACAGACATGTATTGTGTGATTAAAGGCATTGTTGTAGATGTCAGGGAGATGGAAAAATTAGTGACATGATGATAGTCTTTGTGGTGAAGCCTCTAGGAGAATATATAAACATATGCTTAGTTTTTCTATTAGACAAAAATAATGTTGTAAGAGAAGCACAAAGTAGGAGTTTATTTTTACTGGAAGAGTTCCTTACCTGGAACAGCATAGAGGCATAGGATCGGCTCAGGAGAAGAGAAAAAATAGCAAGTAAATTATATTTGAGCAAACCCTTGATAGAAAAATAAGAATTTCTATACATGGGTAAGGGACATTACAGGGAGAGGAAATGGTATGAATAAAACCTGATGCTGTAATGGTACAAGGCAGAATTATTTCAAACCTAAGGAAATGTGATATTAACTATTTACACAGATTTCCATACTTTCATATCCAAAGTTGGCCTGCTCATTAGGATACAGACTGAGATTCCCAAAAGCACATTTGCTCAAACAAGACAGAAGTTTTGTTCTCTTTCAAGTCCAATGTGAGTTGGCAGTCCAGGACAGGTAGGTTGCTGTGCTCTTCAGGGTCAAACAGGGACCCAGGCTCCTTCTACCCTGTTGCCCTACTAGCCTCAGGAGTGTCCTCATGTGAAAGGTTGATGCTAGCTCACTGGAACCACATCTGCACTCTTGCTCCTGGAGAGGGAAGAAGAAAGTGGGGGGGGGGGCAAGAAACTTCTTTTCTAAGGAAGTGACACGCATGTTGCTCATGTTAACCAACAGCAAAGATCTCACCGAGAAGCTTGTGTCCTGTGGAAAATCCAAAGTGTTCTATTATGAATATGAAGAACGGGAGATTGGATACTGTGGGACAGTTAAGCAATTTATAACATAATAGGCACTTAGTAATGTTCCCTGCTTAATTAGTGAAAGAATAATTAAATGAACAATGGGATGTCTTTTGTTCCCTGCAAGACTCAGTCTAATATAGGAATCAGTAACTTCTTTGTTCCTTTTATGAGTCAAAGGAATTAAAGAGGAATTGTGCCAGATGCTTCTATGGAGGGGTGTGTATGTGTGTGTGTGTTTATGTGCGTGTATGTGTGTGTTTTTTCAGGGAAGGGAAAGATGAAGAAAAGTTGAACTACCAGAGAATACTGGGGTGTCATTGGTAACAGCAATTTCTGTTAGGACGTCTTCTGGCTCCTTAATTAGGGGAGTGATTTCTCAACCTGAAGAGAAGAGATTGTTTCTAAACCTATATCTAACATTGGGACCCTGCAGTCATTTTAGCGCCACAACTCCTTTCTACCAGCTATGTCTCCTCATCATCTCCAGACACTTCATACTCATCTCATGCCTCCTATGAAATGGGCTTCTCTCTAGAGTAGTGGTCGGCAAACTGCGGCCCCTTGAGTGTGGCTCTTCCACAAAATACCACGTGCCGGTGTGCACGTACAGTGTGATTGAAACTTTGTGGCCACACCCAAGGGTCCAAAGAGCTGCATGTGGCTCGCGAGCCGTAGTTTGCCGACCACTGCTCTAGAGTAATCACCTGATGGAGTCATATGCTTCTAAGTCTCTAAGATGTCAAATCTTCATCCTTCTATTTGTAACTATATCATATTTTCATAAGAAAATTTTAATATTGTATCCAGGAGTTTTAGGATGTTTCAGCAGAGAGGATTGATCTGGGAAACTAACTTTCTGTATTATCAATAAGAACAGTCCTGCTGCTCATAGACAAATAGCTATCAATTATAATGTATGAAATCTACGCACTTGTATTTCTTTCTTCCCTACTGGACTTGTTGCTTTTTAAAGACAAAAACTATTGCTCCTCTCAGTGCCTTGCTTATAGTAGCACTCAGTATATATTGAATTAATAAATATTGGTAAATTCTATATCAAATCACATGTACACAAAAAATGATACCTCTAAAATTACAAACCTGAGTTATAGTTGTAAAAATATAACTATATCTGGCTCCAAAACCTTATAAATACACACACACACACACATATAATTTATGCTTACCAAATCAGTATAACTATAGATTCATTAAAGACAAGGACTTGTTTGCATACCTCACAAGAACCACAGTCTAGAACTCCGGGTAGGTAGAATTGAGCAAATGTGGAGTTGAATTTAATGGAGCACCTAATTTCAATGTCATGGAAGAGAGTGGTCATAAATTACCATATGTGCACCTTCTCATATAATGTTAGTAATCAGTGAAGAACTATGAGTCTTAGACAGTAGGTAAAATTTATACCTCTAGAAGTAGCCATAGATATAGATATAATTTTAAAAGCAAAGAAAATTTATTTATCCTATATAATAAAAGCATAATATGCAAATCAACTGAATGGGGGATGACCGTCACTATGACATGCACTGACCACCAGGGGGAAGATGCTCAACGCAGGAGCTGCCCCCTGGTGATCAGTGTGCTCCAACAGGGGGAGCGCAGCTCAGCCAGAAGCCAGGCTCATAGCTGGTGAGTGCAGCAGTGGTGGTGGGAGCCTCTCCCTCCTCTGCAGCAGTGCTAGGAATCCCTTGGGGGATGTCCGACTGTTAGGCCTGCTCCCCAGGCCTAAGCCGGCAGTTGGACAACCCCCTAGGGGTCCCAGAATGTGAGAGGGTGCAGGCGGGGCTGAGGAACTCCCCCTCCCCACCCAGTGCACGAATGTCATGCACCGGGCCTCTAGTATTTTTATAAATATGTCATTTCTAGCAGACAAAAAGCAGCATTAGATGATAGAGATGGAACTTTCACCAAAAGGAAGACACTACCTTTCTATTATCTGTCAAGGTCAAAGCTGACATTATTTTTGTAGTTCTGTTGTTGCCACAATTCTAGGGCAGAGTGCATCCAGGGGTTGTATTATTTATAGTGAATGCTGCCTGGAACAGTGCAGGTGCTGAAGGACCCAAAGTCAGAAATATGAGTCTTTGGAATCTCTACTCATTCATTCACTACCCCACTCCTCACGCCATGAAGGGACTCCAACTATATAATTTATGACCCCTGCCTTCCAGAGTCTTCCAATCCAGTAAGAAATTTATATCCTAGTGGAGTATTGGTGTCCCACGTTTTGATCTCCCACACCTATCTGTGAAGAAATTTTATGCATGCACTCTTTATTTGTGTTCATTTATATATAAACTAGAGGCCTGGTGCATGAAATTCATGCACTTGGGGAGGGTCCTTCAGCCTCACCTGTGCCCCCTCACAGTCCAGGAGCCCTCAGAAGATGTCATCCTTAGCACTGCTGCAGAGGCAGGAGAGGTTCCCGCCACTGCCACTGAGTTCACCAGCCATGAGCCCGGCTCAGGGCTTCTGGCTGAGCAGCACTCCCCATGTGGGAGCACACTGACCACCGGGGGGAAGCTCCTGCATTGAGTGTCTGCCCCCTGGTGGTCAATGCGTGTCATAGCGACCGGTCATTCCACCGTTCGGTCGATTTGCATATTAGCCTTTTATTATATAGGATGACATATATACTACCATACTAATTACATGCATTAGGAAATACACAAAAATTAAAATGCTTTAATAATAAGCAATAAAAAGGAAATTATATTTTGAAATAGGTAAACATGATAGCTTCATTCTATCATTAATTAATAGCTCACCACACAACATATACTTAATGAAAGTTTCAAGTTAAAGCTGATAGATGGAAATCTATGTAGCCTTGTTGATAATTTTTTTTTTTGCTAACCACTTGACTGAGAATATTAGACCAAATTTTTACCATGTTTTGTAGCTGACAGAGACCTTTATTGACAGTAGAAAATGTACACTGTGCTATTTTCTCTTTGAATCCATTGAGTTTACAGTAATAATATTCTTTATAGTAGCAGTTTAACAGCAGGAATAATTTTAGCATCACATTCTTGTGTGGAATGTGTTTTAGTGATAACCATAACCCACATAACCAGAAACATATGAAAACTGTATTATGTTGCAATATTCACAGGTGACCAAATGATCTAATGAAGACACCACTGTTAACACCTCCTCACAGTGAAGCTGGTGCTCCTACCTCAATTTACTTTGCATAGAGGTCATGACATGCAGGTGTCGGATATATGAGACCCACAATGGAGTGAGGACGAACCAGTGACAATTAATTTACTAAGTACAGCAAAGCTAAATTCTTATTTTTAGATAAAAAAGAAATTTGAAGATGAATTCTAATATTTTTATTGCACCCCAATGGATTGTTTTGTGTGCCCCACTCTAGAGAACACTCTCGTAGAGCTGGGATTAAAATAACTATTCTGAAAGATTTGAGCCATGATTATTTTAAAAAAAAACCACAGGAATCCTGGTGGTAGAAAGCTTGTTTTGTTTAATTATCATTTAAGATACAATTCTTACACCTTTCATCATGATTATGTGTCTTGTCTTAGGCTAAAAAAACAAACAATTAATATTGTGACAAACCTTTGGTTTTAGGAAAAGCTTTCATCAGCACCCTTAGCTCAGGCTCTAGAATTCACAAATCGTACTTAAAACATAAAATGATTAGAGAATAATATAACAGATTAAATAATCCAGTCCTGCAAATAATCACACACTGTGGGTGCTAAGTGGAGATTAATTTGTTAGTGTATGAAAAGATTCATTGAAAAAGACTATTAATCAGGTCTGGGTCGTATAGAAAAGGCACATTTTGTCTGGAAATATACGTCTTTGGGGAGACTGAGAGAAACAGCATGAAGTGTGAATAGAAGGCAGTAAGGAGAATAGATTATTTTTATTTAGGTAATTGACATCTCTCACCTATAGATACAGAACTGAAATATGAATTACAAGTGCAGTTTGGGGAATGGCCAAACCTGAGGAATTCTTAGTTATTAGAGACCTAGGTCAAATGCATCTCTTTTACCTTGTCTTATATCATATTAGTAACTAATATGGCTTAGGGCAGAGAATTCTATAGATTTTTTTTTAAAAAAAAGTCACTTCTCTCATTTCCTTCTTTACAAGAAAAAATGTTTGAAAATTATTGAATATTTAATATGTATTTGGCATTATATAATTCAGTCATCACAGGACAATGCAATGTGAATATTCCTCTCTTGCAGATGGGAAAATGGAAGCCCAGAGGCACAGAGCTGTGCCTCCAGTCCTACCTGTCTCCAAAGCCCATGTTTGGGCCACAGCTTTTAAGTCAGGGTACAGGAATGCAGCATGCAACTCCTCAATAAATACAATCAAATAAAGCAAACCCAAATGTGAAGGCATGCCCTTAGGCGTATAGAAAAAGGGCTTAAAGAAAAAAGTCTCGGCTCATCACAGGCAAGGATGTTAATGAAAACCCCCTGGGAAGACAAAGGTGCTGCAGACACTGGGGGCTTAGGAGCTACTGCCGCAGGGAGCGCAGCTACCAGAACTGCTCCAGACGACAGAAAACTCGAGGGAGCTGTCGGAGGGGGAAAAGCAAAGCAGCAGAACTGGAAAGGGTCTGGAGAGATTGAAATTTGTCTGCATTTTACCTTTCCTTTGACAATTCACATCCATCTTAAGCAGAATCATTGTTTATTCTTATGATGCCAGGTTTCCTTTTCTGGTCTGCCGGTTCTCTAGGGTTTCATAGGCCAGTAGTTGGAGTTTTCAAATTTCAAAAGCATTTGGGATTTCAAAAGGACAAAATGTACAGGATACCCAGCAGCACCGTTTACTTAGGAGGTTTTAATCATAATAATCTGCAGAGTGTATGAGAAGTCTTACCCCAACCGCCTGTCTCCCTTCTCTTTAGTGTCTGTGGGAAAGCCAAGAACCTCTCCCTCCAATTTAAATGCCCCATAAAATATGGGTGGAAGTATTTTGTCCCATTCTATCTTCCTGTTTCCTTTTCTGCTGTAATGAACCCAATTAACTTGTAAGAGCTGCCATGGAGACACTGTAATAAAATGGGTCATGGATAGAGAGTCAAGTGCTGCATTATGATTTAGCTGTCATTACCTTATGGAACTTGGCAAGTTCCCTGAATGCCAGAGTGCAACCTGGGTTTACATGCTATAGCTCTGGAGATCTCGAAGACTTGCTGCAGCCATGGCTGGGAGTGGACTGTAAATGCTGACACCAGTGAAGAGGTGCCAAAGTGAAGTGATCACAACTTAATCTGAGCCAAAAGGCATTTCTTTGCAGCTGGCATAGAGCGAGATCAAACTCCCATAACCCATACATAACACGGAAATCATTGCTAAAGAGATTCAACATCATCACACCAGACACAAAGTGAGTTATGTCTCCCCTACCCTGTCTCACCACAGTTTCCTCCCACTTGGTCACACATGGTAAGCATTCATCTAACCTCAACTACAGTCCCCGAGTCTTGATAAGATCTGCACTCCCTGCTATTTAAGCACTCGGAGTGCATATTTCCAATGTAAAAATCCTGACATCATTATTTTAATTAACTAGTTGCCAGTTTGCATTCTTTTTCTCCCTATTCCTTCACTTAACGTCACTCCTATCCACTCTACCCCAGCCATTTTTTTTTCTTTCCTATATTCAGTGAAAAATTATTATGTTTAGGATCTCAGACTCCATGAAAATATAGATTGTTTTGGTGTCATCTGCAAGCTGTCACAATACACTGGGCATCACTAAAACTTTGACAAGAGGAATAATTGTATTGTATTGAGGGCTTTAAACAATTTTGTGATTTTGTTAGCGTTTAGGAAATGTACAATGGTGTATTTCCTTGGACACTTTGGCCAAATGAGAAAGTGGACATTAACTTATGTTTTCTTCAATGAGGTCCCAAACAGAAATTGCTAGTATGTTTCATCAATGGTGACTATAGGCAAAACTTTGCTCTGTGTAACACTATAGTTTATACACACTCCCTTTTTAAGGACTGTGCATTTATATAGCTGAGTTGACTAAAACATTTTCAGAGACATAATGAAGAGAGACAATATATAAAGTTAGATTTCCTCAAAGGACCTCTTACATCTTTCACTGCATTTTTAAAAAGAAGGTTTTGACCACACACATGTACATTCTCTAACTTGGAAGATTAGTTTCCTGTTATGGTCAACACAGATTACTTTTGGAATTGAAAAAAGTCAGACAAATCTTCTAAATTGTTGAACTCCCTGGGCACACGTATCTTCTGCTTCATTAAGTTTATTTACTTTATACAGTTTCCCTTCTTTTCTTGCTTTTGAGCCTGTTCAATATCACTGACTAAATCATGGAAAGTACTCCAAGATTATCTGACTAAGCCACAATCACTGAAGTAAGTGAATGCTTATTTAAAGAATCAGGGTAGGTGGTGATCTCCTCTATTATTAAATCACTATGTGGCTCAAAAATATAAACGTTGTCTTTCAATTCTAAAATATCTTTATATATTTTATTTACTTATAATTATTTTCTCACCAACGACTCATTGAAAAACTTCATACTCTAAAAATTGTAATTTTAAAAAACAATTATATATTTATTTGTTTCCCCTCTCCTTGATACTATTTTAAGTCCTTTGTACAAAGAATGCTTTTTTCTCATGACCACCTGGTGTCCAATGAGTGTTGTCCTCAGGGTCAACATCTTAGGGGAAAGAAACTTACTACAGACTTGTCCTGATTTCAGTTACATCTATTCATAAATGGCTCCCAGGTTGCTACCTTTGGTAGTGGAACTTTAGTTGAAGAGAGGGCATTCTTCAAGAACAAGATAGCTGTTGACCAATAGGAGGATCGAGAAGAAGATGCAGAGTGAAGAGGGCTCCAAATCTTCTCATGACCCAGGGATTTCAGTGACATTCACCTTGTGGGCAATGCACAAGGAGGGCTGGTTTGTTAAAGTTTATATTATAAAGAAGAAAATGAGAGACAAGAAACCTGGGTTCAAATCCCTAATGGCAAAACAGATCATGTATTTCTTTTCTTACTTCTTTTTTTCGTAAAACCTTGATGCCCTCAAAATGAATCTGCATAAGCTTCTGACAATTTTGTAATAGAAAAAAAAAATTGTTTCATTATGGAATTTTTCACAATTTTCCTTCTTGGTCCTGAATTACTTATTAGATTTTAGACAAAAGATAATATAATATTTTCTTGGCTACTTTGGCCAAATGAAAATCTGATTATCAACTTCTATTACCATCATCAGTAAGACTCAAAATAAAGACTACATGGGCATATCATCAGCTTGCTTTATCAATATAGAGCTGCATTGATTTAGTCTGCAAAGAAAAAATCACCAAATAGCACGGTTTCCTAGTGAGCAAGGTCAAACCTGAGTAGTCTTCTGAAATGACCAAAATATTAACATAAATACCATAATTATTTTCCAAATGAGTTGTTGTGCCAAAAGTACTAGTTTGCTAAAAAATTAACTCCTACGTTGCTCTGATTGACTATAGATTATATTTCTGAATTATAATTCTGTCTGATTATTTCTCTTATTAGGTTATAAAGTAGAATAATCATGTTTTCATTCATACTTATTTGGCCTCCACCATGAGATAGGCTAATTTTTATTCACTGAGAATACAGCAGTGAACAAGACCCAGTTTCTGTTTTCAGGGACTGTAGGGCCTAATTGGGATATGGAGGTAGCAATGGGTGTGTGTAGAAAACTGACTAAGCAATTCCAAGACAAGGAGATACATGCTATCATGCAGATAAACATAGATAGCTCTGGGGTTCATGATATTGTTAATCACTTCAGGAGTGTTTACTATGTGGCAGATGCAGAAAACCAGCATTTGACATGTATTATCTCCTTTGAACCCTCAGGGGTAGGTCCTTATTCCTATTTTACAGGTGATAAAAGAGAAGCTTAGTAGTCTGCCCAAAGTAACTTGTTATTAAAAGTATTGACTCAGAATTGGAACCTAGGCACCGTGACTTCCAGTCTCTTACAGCAAGCTCACAGGATTAAACCAAGACTAAAGAATAAAAATTGTCCAAGAATGGAGATGGTAGCTATGGCAGGAATATCAAGAAGATTGGTGTGGAGCCCAGAAAAGAAAGAGAGCATTATCCACCTTCTTTTACATTTTTATCAATAATAGTTTTTATTAAAAATAATAAAACTGAACACAGTGTCTGGGAATTCATACCACATCCACTCCAGGAGGAGGCCCACATTCCACCCCTAGCTTCACCTTCTGCGCTGTCCCAGAGAGTGTGTGTGTGTGTGTGTGTGTGAGTGAATGTTACTCAGTTCAAAACTCCCAGGAGTTGCCCATAAATGCTTTCTAGAGTTTGGGTCTTGGCCTGCCACCAACCCCCTTGTGGGGTCTGCTGGTGTGAGGCTCCCACCTCCTGTCCTGGGAGACCTGGTCCATTCCAAAGGCCCCACTAAAATGAAGAACTCCCCAGATGAAAGGAGTCCCCAGGTGCTATGCCACTACACCAGGCTCAAGTCGGTCCCAGGAGGTCAGGGAGTGGGAGTCATTGACTGCCTTCCATGGAGGGGACATCCAAGTGGGGCATTTGGCTCTTAAAGTTCTTAGAAGAATTGGCCACAGGAACCTGTGAGTGCTGGTCCACATTTGCCTTTGACTTGATAGTGTGGCCTTTGAGAGATGGCACGGAGGTTGGTAGGGGCCTACAGCACTCTAAAGGTTGATAAGTGGATTCCCTTGGTGTAAATGGAAGTCCAAGGTGGAGATCTCAGATTTGAGGCCTGGCAGTAGTCCAAGGTTGAGAAGGGTCCCAGGTGTGGCTCAAAGCTGCAGTCATCTGAGTGGGGCGCTATGGGCAGGGCACTGGGTTGGAGGTCTTATGGTCTTATGGGTGGAGCCAGGTTGCAGTGATGGACACCTGGTCAGGGCCTCCCCTGTTGGGTGAAGGTCTGGTTGGCTCAGATTGCCAGAACCCTAATATCCCACTGCCTAATGGGGGCACCAGGGCGAATAGCCCCACCAACTTGGATGGGACAGGGTTCCAGGAGGCACCCCATGCAGGTATGCAGATTGCAGGGACCACAGAGGGGTCTGAAGGTGTAGTGCAGGGAGTAGATTAGGGCCCAGGCAAATGGCATGCAATCAGGGGAGATGCAGGACAGGATGAGGGAGAGGTCAAGGCACAGAACATCATGGAGATGGAGCAGAGAGCAGGAAGAGCTGAAGTGGGAGCACCATCACTCTGCTAAATGTGGCCTTGGGCCTCTACCCAGGCCTTATGTATTTAATTTTATTTATTGATTGATTTTTAGAGAGAGGGGAATGGGTGGGGGTCAGAGAGAGGGAGAGAGAAAGAGAGAGAGGTAGAGAGAGAGAGAGAGAGAGAGAGAGAGAGAGAGAGACATCAATTTGCTGTTCCATTTATTTATGCATTCATTTGTTAACTTGTGTATATGCCCTGCTCCAGGTTCCAATGGCAACCTGGCATATAGGCACAGTGCTCTAGCCAGCTGAGCTACAGCGCCAGGGCCTACCCCATGCTTTTGAAACCACGCCCTCACCCCACCCCCATGCCCGCTTCCTTAAAGCCTCCTCACAGTACCTGGAGCTCCCAGCGGCACCTCCGGATGCCACTGCTAGGAAATCCTCCACCATCCCCTAACCTCCCCGCCCCCACCATGTGTTAATGTTGTATTTTCAAGTGTAAAGGGGACCAGGGCCACAGGCAGTGGGCAAGGTATCCGGAAGCCCAGGTGGGTGGACCGTGGAACAGTCACCAGTTGAGAAGGACTGAAGCACAGAGTTCAGGAAGAGGGCGTAGAGAGGGTGGGGGGATGAGCAGGTCGATTCCCACTTTGCAGAGCAGCCTGCTTAGGTGCTGGTGCTTCAAATTCCTACAAGGCCATAGAGGAAGCTGTGGTCTGTCTTATGAAGCATAAAAGCCAATTTCATCTGTTTGGGGGAAGTTGTGATTTCCCCCAAAAAACTTTTGTTCTAGAACTTTAAAGGTGATACAGATGACTTAATTCTTATTTTATAGATCAGAAAGTTAAATTTCGGCATGGTAAACTGACTTGCCAAGGTCACTAGTCAGAGAGCAAATTCTACCTAGAACTTTGATGTCTTTTCATTCTATAACATGTCTATCTTATTAATGTCCAATACTTACTTCCAAAACAATGTTTATTGCTAAAAATGAACCTGCTTTTTCCACTCCTGGACTGTCTCTTAGCACAGATGATACCAGATTAATCATTTTGAGATACAATTCTAAACACTTCACTCCTTATTTCTATGCAATCATAAATATTCAATTATGATCAATAAAATAACAAATTCTTATATTGAAAGAGTTTGTTATTTTCATCTCACTTCATAAATTACACATATTCAGTAGAGTCACTTGGGATACTATGAAATAAGTATATTTTTCCCACCAAATTATATTTTGTATTATAGCACTTTGTCAAAAATTTGGTTTTATCAGAGTACAAAGAGGGCTTCAGGAAATAAAAAACAAAGTGAGTCCATCAACAGGTTCACTAATCTATCATTCCATATTTTCCTTCTGATAACCTTCACCTATCAACTGAGTCACCATTTAACTTTTAGTGATAGTTGCCATTCATCTTATCTCTACAAATTTCCTTCACCAAAAAAGGAGTCCATTTGCCTTATAAATACAAGTTTTGAATGGAAATACAAAATGATGTATTATTCTGCTATATGACCCCTACCAATATTGACTATATCATCGAGGTGACAATTTGAAAAAAAAAACAAACACAAAAGAAACACCGAGCCAATATACATTGCAAATGTTTAAGTCCTGCCAGCGTGGCTCAGTGGTTGAGTGTCTACTTATGAACCAGGAGGTCATAGGTTCGATTCCTGGTCAGGGCACATGCCTGGGTTGCAGGCTCAACCCCCCAGTGTGGAACTTGTAGGAGGCAGCCAATCAATGATGCTCTCTCATCACTGATGTTTCTCTCTCTCCCTCTCCCTTCCTCTCTGATATCAATACAAATATTTTTAAAAACGTTTAAGAATGATTTCTTAAAGTCACTTTAATTTAAAACCAGCATTTGCACATTTGACACCTTCCCCTGCTTCATCTTTCCCACAAATGAAGACTTGAGAAAGTTTCACCTGAGGCGCCATGAACCGAGGACTGTGTGCGCTTTAGAGATTGTGCTGCTGCTCTGTAGTGGGTGCAAGCTTTGATGGCCTTGGAAAGCCCTGGAGTCCTGGAAGACATGGCAGAGTCCTCCCAGAGGCCCCTGCAAATTCAGACTCCTCAAACAGAAGGCTCTCATGGACCCGTCTGATTCGCATCCCTTGCTGTGTCTGAAAGCAGACCCTAGGAGTTAACTGTCTCAACACAAAGTCTCAGACACTGTGGATCTTAGTCAGTCTCTGATATGCCCCTCAGCCTGCACACATCATTTTTGGCAATCTACTAAGATAAAAGTCCCTGAACATATTTGTTCCCCTTCCAGAGGTATCACAAGGATGGACCTGTTCTCAGTTCCCAAAGAGAGCAAGTAGAAAATATGTCCTTCTCATCCCACTGGTCATCCCAAACTAGCCTCAAGGGCTGCCATTCATTAATGCCAACTTGAATGAAGTAGCCACTAACAAAATGGAACACTTTTTACATGATTCAAAACATTATGGCCCTAGCCAGTTTGGCTCAGTGGATAGGGCATTGGCCTGTGGAACAAAAGGTCCCAGGTTTGATTCTGGTCAAAGGCACATACCTTGGTTGCAGGCTCCTCACAGGCCCGGGCCCTGGTTGGGGCTCATGCAGGAGCAACCAATCAATGTGTTTCTCTCACATCGATGTTTCTCTCTGTCTTTCCCTCTCTCTTCTACTCTCCCTAAAAATCAAAGGAAAAATATCCTCAAGTGAGGATTAACAACAATAAAATATATTTTATTGTACAGAAGCTGTATATGTACATCTGAAGTTTTATATAACTTCTGATTTGAGAAGTAACTGAGAAAGGAAAATTAATGTTTATTTATTCATGAAATATTACTTTAAAAATAGAATACTGGAAGTCAGAGAATTGAAACCTGAAATAGTTAAACTTGCAAAGAGACTCATTCATTACTTTTCAGAAAAGAAAATCTTCTTAAAGCTAAAACATTCAACTCTTGGTTTCATTCCAAAGGTTCTGTTCAGTTGTTTTGAAGTTACAGGAAAAAAAATGTACTTTTCCTATCGTACCCATTGACATTTTTAAACAAAAATAATTCAAAGATATTTAAACAGTACAACTTCAAATGTCTGTTGTTAATCCACTGTGGGAAGAACTGTAGGAGGAAAAAAACCTATGAAAAAATAAACTCAGAGTTTGATCATCCTTCCAAACACTGAACCAAACTAAAATCCTGCTAGGTTTATGACTGTACTATCAAAGTTGGGTTTATTTTTAACTAAAAGGGAATACAGATTTCAGTATTTTTTAAGGGAAAAATTTTTTAACTATTGTATTTAAAATGACAGAACAAAATAGTCACATGCCAGAAAGTTCTGTTTCACAAAGAAATATAAATTATCCTCATTATCTTACCATTTCAGAATACTTCTTGGAGAGGGCGACTCTTTATTAAGATTATGCAAAGTAGAATTAATATGTGACCTTTACTCCATATTTTTAAACGATTTTTAAATTGATTTTTAAGATGGAGAGGGAGAGAAACATCGATGTAAAAGCAAAACATTGATTGGCTGCCTCGTGCACCCCCCTCCTCCCTCCCCCCCCCCATCCACTGGGGATCGAGCTCACAACCTGGGTATGTGCCCTGAGCAGGAATGGAACTGGCAACATTTGGTGCATGAGACGTAACCCAATCAATGAAGCCACACCTGCCAGGGCACCTGCATTTTTGTGTTATAATTTAAAGGGAAATTCTTTCTTAACATGTTAAGAATGCACACTTTAATTTAAAGGAAAAAGATGTGATACAATAGCCCAGAGATAATAGCTTACTGATATGTCACTGTAAGTTATATAGTTTCTTGCATTTAGAAACAGTAGACAATTGATGGATTTGAATTCTTGAGTAAGATATTTTATCTCTTGGAATTTTGGTCTCCTTATCTGTAAAGTGGGGCTAATTGTAAGATTCTCATAACAAAAGAGAAGATATATGCAAAACAGCATAGATAATATCTGGCAAAGTACATACTTAGTGCCCTGCCCTGCGTGGCTCAGGTTTCTGGTTTGATTCCAAGTCAGGGCACATGCGTGGGTTGCAGGTTCAATCCCTAGTAGGGTGGCATGCTTATGGTGGCCGATCAATGTTTCTCTCTCATCAGTGTTTCTCTTTCTCCTTTACTCTCTCTCCCTAAAAAAATCAACGAAAACATATTTTTACAGGTCCAGCAAGCACAGAGAACCCCAAACAAAAGGAATCCAAAGAGGACCACACCAAGACACATCATAATTAAAATGCCAAGAGCAAAAGACAAAGAGAGAATCTTAAAAGCAGCAAGAGAAAGAAACTCAGTTACCTACAAGGGAATACCCATACGACTGTCAGCTGATTTCTCAACAGAAACTTTACAGACCAGAAGGGAATGGCAGAAATATTCAAAGTGATGAATACCAAGAACCTACAACCAAGATTACTTTATCCAGCAAAGCTATCATTCAGAACTGAAGGTCAGATAAAGAGCTTCACAGATAAGGAAAAGCTAAAGGAGTTCATCACCACCAAACCAGGATTATATGAAATGCTGAAAGGTATCCTTTAAGAAGAGGAAGAAGAAGAAAAAGGTAAAGATACAAATTATGAACAACAAACATGCATCTATCAACAAGTGAATCTAAGAATCAAGTGAATAAATAATCTGATGATCATAATAGAATCAGGGACATAGAAAGGGAATGGACTGACTATTCTTGGGGGTGGGGGGAAAGGGGTGTGGGAGATGCAGGAAGAGACTGGAAAAATATCGTGCACCTATGGATGAGGACAGTGGGTGGGGAGTGAGGGCGGAGGGTGGGGCGGGAACTGGGAGGAGGGGAGTTATGGGGGAAAAAAGAGGAACAAATGTAATAATCTGAACAATAAAGATTTAATTAAAAAAGAAGTGTATACTTAGCAATTGTTAGTTTCCTTCCCCTTTTCCAGAGGCAAATATTCATTACTATAATTATATATTATAAAATATAAGTAAATGTATGTCACTGAATAATCAATATTAAAGATTTTATGTAATAAATTAAGTTGCTCTTCATTGAATCAGTGTTCTCAAGTTGTTGTTTACACACCATTAGTACATATGAAATCACCTTAGTTGGTTCTAACTAGAAAGGAAAAGAAAAGAAAAAGAGAAAATACCAGAATAGAAGGGTATTGTTGCATTAAACTTTCATTTCAGTTATGTCTGTGGTGTGTTTATTTATTGCAAAATAGGTCACAATGTAAAATGTATTTCTTACTGTGGGTCCCAATGTTTTAAAAATTTAAAAGCATTGCTTACTTTTTCTGTTCTTCCTATTCTAACATTGCTGTTTTTGAGTTTACAAATATATGTAAAGATGACCTTGAACATATGCTAGTGTGTGAAAATTTACTAACAAATTTTCATCAACTGCACACATTTTCAACACCCAAACAAAATAAAGTGGCCAAGAATATTAATTTATTGAGCAATTGCTAATTAGGAGGTACTGTGCTATACACACTCTCTTATTTAATCTTTAAAACTGCCTCGCACAGTATTGTAATGTCTATGTTATAATGAGGAAACTGAGGCTCAGTGAGTTGAACCCAAATTCCAGTTTGGTCTTACCCCCAGCCTTGCTTTTCAGCATTAAACCATAGCATGCTTTTAGGTGGCATAGAATTATGTACCAGGGTAAGCGGAACAATGGCTTCCACAGCCAAGCTTCTCTATCAAAGGTTTGCTGAGTGGAAAGTAATACAGGCCAGGGAAGGAATGCACCGCACAAAGGAAACTGCACAGAGATGGTGAACACTTCTCTCATAGAGCACATGGGGTCTACCAGTGACTGCCTTAGTCATAACACAATTTAGCCTTTTAAAGAGGCAGAATTGTGTAAATACAGTACAGGAAGTTCAAAAAGTAATATTTTAGAAAGCACATTCTTTTCTCCAGAACAGACAGCACAGAAGGTTCTATTTCCCACGTTAAAACACTCTGTCTTCTCCTTGGGACACAGTGAAACATTTACTAAGAAGTCTGAACAGTCAGGAGCATGAACCCTGTGAACACTTTGGCTAAGTATTGCCCTGCTTTGCAGAATGGTATTCTGATATTATTAATAGTTGGCTCAGTTAAGTTACCACAATAAGAGCTTTCTCCAGCCTGAGATAGAGCCAGTCGAGTCCTTGTGAATGTCAGCATTAAGCTTGGGGATGGGTTCAGATCCAAATTTTAAAATGTAGAAAACACTCTCCGAAGATACATCACAATGGTCTGTCTACTAAAAACCATCATAACATGGCAGTTGTGGAACTCCAAATGCAACTTTGACTGTGTCATATGATAACATATAGAATGGAAAGTCTTAAGAATATTTCCACAATACCAACTAAAGAATGCATTGGTCCGTCTTTCTTCCCTTTCTTTCTTTCTTTCTTTCTTTCTTTCTTTCTTTCTTTCTTTCTTTCTTTCTTTCTTTCTTTCTTTCTTTCTTTCTTTCTTTCTTTCTTTCTTCCTTCCTTCCTTCCTTCCTTCCTCCTTCCTCCCTCCCTCCCTCCCTCCCTCCCTCCCTCCCTCCCTCCCTCCCTCCCTCTCTCTCTCTCTCTCTCTCTTTCTTTCTTTCTTTCTTTCTTTCTTTCTTTCTTTCTTTCTTTCTTTCTTTCTTTCTTTCTTTCTTTCCTTTTCTATTTTTTGCTTGCTTACAGCTACAAAGCTCAAATCTCAATTAATTTATTTTGATATGATATCAAATGATCTCAAAAATATCCTGTTTTAAAATGTCTTACCTATAAATGGTTCTCATTACACAATGTTATAAAGAGTCTTAGGAAGACATTATGAGCATCACCAAGAGGCATGCACCAGCAGCACAGTGTAACATCACCCCTGACACAAAGAAAGATGCTCAAGAGTGGCTGGGGAAATGTACTTTAAATGATGACAATCTATTTTGCACTAACATTCTTTCTTGAAAACAAACCTTGTGGATATAATTCCAATCAAATGGGTCATAACCACTGTATTTAGACTAGAAGCAACCTCTTAAATCATGTAATTCATGGAATAGTGAAGAATCTGGGATTTGTCTGCTGTTATAGGAATTCAGGAAGAAATTATATCTTACTTTATAATGATAAACTTTTAGACTGTTGATAATTTTTTTTCAACCCCACCCCAGCTCCATTAGTTGGGATTTGCCCATCTCTACTCATACCATTCAACCCCCTGCATTGAGAAAAGTTTCATTTTAGATTCCAACTGCTACAGTTATTTGCCTCTTATATATGCTAACTTTCATAAAAGCTGTTTAGGCATTTCAAAAATATGTTTTTATTGATTTTTAGAGAAAGAGCAATGGAGAGGGATAGAGAGATATAAACTTTGATGAGAAAGAAACATCATCAATCGGCTGCCTCCTGCACACCCCCTACCGGAGATCGAGCCCGAAATCTGGGCATGTTCCCTGACAAAAATGGAACCATGACCTCTTGGTTCGTGGATTAACTCTCAACTGAACTACACTGACCAGGCTGTTTAGACTTTTAAAGGCTACCCTTTAAAAGGCTGTTAGTTTCTTCTGAGCAATACATTTTTTAAAAATATATACATCATTTTTCCCAATTAGGTAAATATAGACTGCTGTGTCTCTAAGTACATTCTGCAGGCTTAGAACAATGCCAATAAGTTATTTATTCTCTGCAAAAGTTGCTAAAACATAGTGTAATAAAGCAGCATGATTTTATCTTTAAAAAAAGAATAACTGAGAAACACTGACATGTTTTTGAACCATATTGTGGGAAATGAAATATGGATCTAATTTCTAGAGAGATTTTGAGTGCAAAGAATGTGCCTAGGTACCTTAACATGAGCTCTTTTATTTTACACAACATCACTGTGAAGTAGGTATCATTTTGCCCTCTTAGCAGATAAGATAATTGAACTCAGGATGAGTAACATGCCTAAGATCACACATTACATTTTAATATAAAAGGATGATATTTTTAAAGTATTTTTCAATGTGCACTTTCTTTACTGTACCCGTCTGTCATTAAGAATAAGCCCAAAGCTCATTGTCCAAAGGAGAAAAGGGGTTGGTATAAAACAAATCCTAGGGGGAACGAAAAAGAGATCCTTGTTCAATTTTGACTCCTGAGGCTGCATTATTTTAAGCCCTCGGTGAAATAAACCTTTTCTCATAGTCCTTTCTTCCTGTAGTCTCCATCTTTTCCCATGGCATCATGCCCTACATCACCACATCCAGACATTAGGTGGTCATCCTCAATTCTCTCTCCTTTCCTTCACTTGCCAAGTTCAGTAGTCACCTGCTGATTTTACTTTTAGTGAGTAGGATATGCAGACTTCATTTCTTACTGTGTTCCAGTTTTGGCTTCTTAAATCAGGGTCTCATCATTTCTAAATTGGCTGCTAAAATCCTCCCTTATTCTTGACTTCATTGTGCAATATCCTATCCCTATCGTCCTCCTTCCCATAGTGAAAATAAGCATCTGAAAAACAAAACTGATGTTCTGGAGCCTCTAGTTAAACTTATTTAATTGTTCGGTTACCTATAGGATAAGGTCCAAATTATTTTGCATGGAAATAAAGCACCTTTATAATCTGGTTGCTACCTCTCTTTCACTGCACTTCCCCCACCTTCCTCCTGTCACTCTTTATAGTCACACCAAATTACCAAGAGGTGCATGAATATGCCCTGATCTTTCTCAGCTACATGCACAGGTTAATTTTTTGTTCATAATGCCTCTGATCATGTGGGGAACTCTTGCTTAAATAACACCCTAAGATGCTTCCTGGACTCTAAATACTCAACCTCTCTTCTATCTCCCATTCCAGAGTTAATCCAATCCCTTCCTCTTCTGTCTCCCATAGAGTTATGAATACTTCTTTTTGTAATTACTTATGTTCATTTCTTCAGCTGACCTGGAACTTCATGCTTTACTAATATTACTATTGTTAGCTACACTTAGTAAAAATGTTTCACTTGATTGAAAACGGAAAGGAGAAGAGTGTGGGGGCATAATTTGGACACTTCTGAAAATCCAAATCTGCTTATGTGATATGAAGGTGGAGGTGTGCAGTGGATAATTGGTTTTGCCTAGAAGATGCTGTTGGTCTTGTATTCAAGAGATTCATTCATTAGTGCTGCAGATAGAGATTTGGGAATCACAGTGGTGGTAGCCAAGGCCAATAAGAAAAGGTAGCTAAGAATTGGATCCTAGAGAACATTGTATTAAGGAGCTGTTAAAGTCAGAGAAACCAGAGATGACCGAGGAGTGCTCTGAAAGGTAGAAGAGAATGATCATGGGGAAGTCATGACAGAAGAGAATTTCTAGAAAAGGAAGTGTCTAATAAAGGTAATAACTGGGGGGGAGGGGGGTATCCATTAGATTAGTATTTGGTTTGCTGATAATTTTAGTAGGAATATAATTTTTTACAAATATATATTTTTATTGATTTCAGAAAGAGGAAGGGAGAGGAAAAGAGAGATAGAAACATCAATGATGAGAGAAAATCATTGATTGACTGCCTCCTGCACGCCTCCTACTGGGGATCAAGCCTGTGCCTTGACTAGGAATTGAATCGTGACCTCTTGGTTCATAGGTCGATGCTCAACCACTGAACCACGCTGGCCAGGCAGTGGTAATATCATTTTTAAAAGTGAAGGCAAAATTTAAGTAGGCGACAGATAAATAATGATAAAAATGTTGAGATAATGAGTATTGATTTTCTTGCTTCGTAGCTGTTGGAATTATTTGGGGGGGGATCTACAGAGAAACTGTGGTGAGGAAAATGTCTTTCTTAGTCGTGGGGACAGGGCAAGGGTTCACAGGGAGGGACTGAAGCTCAGTATCCCTGAGCCTGCCCATTAGTGCCCTTATCACGGTGAAACCAAAAAGGTTTCCCCTCTGTTTTCCAAACCCTGCCTATGGGAGAGAACATCAGCCAATTGAGAGACACTGACACCTGGGTTGGGTTTGTTCTATCAACTCATAGGGTGCTCTATGGACTTGGGGAATTTTCTTGAGTGAAAAACCCCACAATAACATCTTTTAGCTGTGGGGTTCTCAGAAGCCTTTCTTCGCTAATAAGACTTATTATTAGCTCGCTATTAGCATCATAATAGCCGTTCTCTTTCAGCCACTGCTCATGTCTCACAAAAGAGGTTTGTATGCTTCTTGTCTATTTATTCCCAGCAGCAGTTTCGCATCTGCTTCCTCCTGAATCCTTACACATTTTCTTCCGAGTAGATCTTTAATGCTACTTTTCCTGTTGAAAAGAACACCACTAACAATTCATTATTTTTAACATAACCTTAGTCTTTGTGAACATACAGGTGTTCATTAATGTAGTTGTGTGTGTAGGTTAAATCCTCTTTTAATGTATTCCTGTGTAAACACATAATGTGAAACATATGTAATGTATTCTACTAGAGACACACTGTGCTAATCTCTACCTTCTTTATTTTCCTCATGCTTACACCCTTCACAGAATATCATGTACTTTCCTATTCTGCCCCAAATTCTCCTGATTCTTAGAAGCCCTTCTGAAGTCCCCTGGTTTTAAGAAGCTTGGCATTCTGGGCATATATGAGCATAAATTCTAGTAACCATATAAAAACTTGCTATTTGTGTGCTCTTAGGCAAGCCCTGACCTCGTAGAGGTTTGGTTTCTGAAACTTCAAAATATTATCATCAGCATGGCCTCTATTACATACATTAACTCTCAGGTTTAAATAAGTTAATTTATGTGAAAGCAACTGTGCAAATAAGCCTACTATACGTAGTAAAAGCGAATTCACAAGTCCTCTATTGTTTTATGCCGACCGTTTCAATAGACCTTTTTCTATTTAGGAATACATTTCCTTCTGGAGGTATGCGCTGCCTGAGATAGAGTTGTTTTGTCATTTCCTTCAAACAGCATGCTTTTTACTGAGTTGTCAAAAAGCAGCAGTGGATTTCATGATCTATGCATTTGCCCAGGAGAAACTGATAGCAGACCACCAACTTGCTTCACATTGAGCCCAAACAGCTCTCAGATGGAAACAATGACTTTTAGTCATTAACAGCCCGATTAAACAGAAACCATTGACCTAGAGGTGAAAGGCCCATAGCCCATTCCCTATCCTTAGACCTGGAGTCACCTACCCGTTTGCTTTGCTTAATTACTTCACTCATTAATGGAATGCCAAGCTTAACTGCAACACACACACACACACACACACACACACACACACACACACACACACAGAGAGGTACCACCAGAGCAGATTTTTATATTTCAATTGTCCACTTTTTTCAGTTTTTAGGAGATAACCTAGGAGATTTCTGTGGCTTTGCTTAAGCCATACATATCACACAGGGAAATATCTGGAACACTGAAAGGATGTTTAAAAAGATCAGAGGAGATTATATGATAAAATAATGTTTATACTGCTCATATATACCAACACAGTCCTAAAATGATTAGGGCCATGTTTCGGGTTTCAGAGTGAGTCATTTTCTGGCAAGCATGAGTTATTGCCACACTAAGAGCTACGTGGCTGCTGAAAAGACTACCAGCCCGTGATAGGTTTGTGAACTGATAGAGGCTTTTTTTATTCCTTTCTCCAGATGAGTGCTATCAAAAACATGGTAAGCACCATAATATTTTGCTGTATAACACTAAGGGGAATATATTCACGTGAAGTGATTATCTCTGATGTTTCTGGACAATCTAAAGATACCTTACATTTTCTTAATAATACCTACCTTCTTTTTGATATGATGTTTTAAAAGAACAGCTTGCACTTATAATCAGTACAATTTATCACCTATCCCCAAAGTACCCTGCCGTTGAAATGCCTGACATATATATTGGGTGTCATGGATTTAGCAAAAATTGAATTATAAATTGCCCTGTCAGTTTTTGCCTCTGGAAATAATGAAAAAGTAAGCTAAAGAAATGTTCTATACTTTTTAAGTGACGAGGAAGAAAGAAACAACCCACATGGGTTGCCAAAATATTATCTCTCTGAGCATAGATTATTTCGGCAAGTAAGAAAAATATAATAATAGACATAGAAAAAAGTACAAATTCCACTGTCAGGAAAAGAAAGTGGTTGTAATGATGCAGTCACTTTAAACAATTGAAGGATTTAATGTCTGACAATTCTGGGTCTCCCTAAAGCCAAATAAATTGTCATGCAAAACCTCTTTGGAAATTATAATACTTTATTCTTGTAAATGAAATGATGACCTATTGGAGTTATTTCATTAACGGTCAAAGGGGTTTATTGCTCAGCATCACTCAATTTATTTAAACTTTATATAATATGCTTGTGAACAATTGCATGTAAGCTTTTTATTAAATGCTCATTACATAAAACATGGAAATGCAAAAGTTCATTAAAAAAATTAAATTGTATGCCTCCACTGAAATTTAGGATTTTTTTTGTATTTTCTCTACTATACGTTTTTTTAAACAAAATTATATGTGTACTCTTTATGCACTTTTATATTTTTCCATGAATTTACAAGCTGCTATATTTGATAATATTCTAAAATGTACTACTTTTAATGATTGCATAATATTATTTCCATAGGAAAGTATACGCACTAAAATATTTTTCTATTTTTGAGCATAGTGTTTTTCTACCTTTTGACTGTGAAAAATAACAATAAAATAACAGTACTTATACTTCATCTATGTTTCATTTCTGACTATTTGCTTAGAAATAGGATTGCTGTATCAACATGTATGAAACTTTTGAAATTACTTGATAATATTTTTGAGTGTCTTTTCAAAAAGATTATATTGCCTTCCCTTCCATCAGTAGCCAGTAAGCCTGCCCGTCACAGAAAGCCCTACCAGGGTTAAATTTTTAAGCCTTTGGCCTTTTGATAGGTGAACTATTTAATCTTTTAATTTGAATATTTTGTTAACATGTTGCAAGGTGTGTGAGTTTTTTCATATGTTTATTGGCTGTTAGAAGATTTTCTGTGAATTGCCTATTAGTGATCTTCTCTTTTATTGAGATAAGTAATTTCTTTAAATTTACTTTTAGCTGAATTGATAGTACAATAATTTTATTTCCTCTCAGTAATATCTTACAATGAATGACAATTGACTTACATGGAGTATTTTTTCCTATTCTATATATTTATAGTTTTTTAAGAACACAGTTTTAATGATCTGAAAGGTACTGAATCATTATTTAAAATATGCTTATTAGATTATTTTTCCATATTTATAGTAACTATCCAGTTTGATCTTTCCAAAATTTAATCATTTTAAGATTTCATGCACAGTCATTTGGATAAAATGATCTTACAATTTCACTGATATTTTCCAATTAGTAACATATTTCATCAAAAGTTACCTTCTTGTTTTTCTCTGACAGTAGCTTTTCTAATGCATTTACTTAGGTAGCAGAGTTTTCAAAGTCTCCATCAGGTGATTTTTGAAACTTACACAGGCACACGAAGTATACAGCATGCTTATCACTCTGATTCTGTATACTTCATAGGCCAAGTTGCACGTAGGGATCTTGGCGATTTCAGAGAGTCTCTTCCAGTCATACTGGTTTCCCCCAAAAGAAAAACAAAACACAAGGATCCTGCCAATCTGTATTCTCTTGGATCTTAATACAAAAGGAGGAAATACGAAATTAGGAATGTAGCCATGACAGTGCCAAGCAGAAAGAAGAGCAAAGTCCTGGAGATGGGTACAATCTGTATCCTTTTGTTCTGCTCAGATGACTGTGATATTCATCTACAGCGGATGGACATTGTTCTGTTCTTGAGTGCTGAGTGACTTTGGGAAAATAGCTTCACTTTTCTCTGAAACTTAGTTTCTTCACTTATGCAGTTGATTTTTTAAAATTTACTTTACAAAGTTAATATGAATATTAAAATTGTCTATAAGGGACCTGACAGACCAGCTCTAAGCATACGTTAGATGCTCCACAAATGATGACTCCTACTGCTACTTGTACTACTAAAGTTCTACTACAACTACTATTTATGTTTGAACTTCTTCATTTCTTTAAAATGTTGTTCACTTGGCTATCTCAAATAACTTTTCTCAAACAACTTATTTGATTTTTTTACACACAAAAAATGGGAAATAAGTTAGGAGAGGTGTTATTATCTTAGTTTTATAGATGTAGAACTAAGGTTCAGAGATGATAAGTAGCATAACTAGAAGTCCTATTTTGGTCATTTAATTTACCCCCCATTACCATCATCACTTCCATCCATCTATTCCATCACACTTTCAGGACTCAAATTGCAAAGGAAGCCAAACAAGGCCAATATTAGAGTGCAAGACCTCTGTCACTATTCTTTTTACCTCCTTTGCTTTCTCACACATCAAGCAAGTGACATTTGAGTTCTGGGAACAGCATAGGTTCTTCTCAAGGTGAACAATATAAATGGAATGCATGGAGGTACAAAGCCATTCTGAAAATTGTTAGTTACTGTCCCTGAAGGTTAAACAGGGACAGCTATTGCCATGAGCTCCAGAAGCCTTTTGACAACTAGCTCATCCAAAAAGCTTATGATGATATGCTCCCATATTTCAGTATGTTCTGATTTTGTGGGTGGAAACATCACCATGCCTCTGAGTCAGATAGTCTATGCCTGTACTGTGGATTGCTCAGAAGTACACCTTCACTACATTGTTGAGTCCAAATTTCAATATTTTGAGTCTAATTTTCAATATTTAAATCATTGCCTTGATTGGCTCTTTCCAGTGGGAAAAAATCAAGAAGACATACATGGTCCTTGATTATATTTTTATACTTAAAACTTTAGCCTTTGTTGGAGAAATAAACTGAAGTTTCAAATGCACAGAAGCCCAACTCTGTTTCTAATGTCACCCAAGCCCCTTAATTGTCCACCCTCCTAGGGGGTGATATTTCCTTCCAGAGAATTATGAATCAAGTATTTAAAGTAATATCTCAGAGGCGGTGCAAACCATAAATCTGCTAACTGTTTTCTTCTGGGTTTATGTGTGGCATGACAGACAAGGAATTCAGACCTACGTAATAGAAGTAGCCAGCATATCCTAGCTAATGATGTACTTGTTGCCACTGGAATTACTGTCCTAAATAAATACTATAAACAATATCTGCTAGAGTTCATTTTCTTCTGGCTGACTTCCTGACTTTCCAAAATAGTGATAGAAGTCAAGACCAAAAAGGAGAATAGAGCCAAAAAAGAAGGAGGATACATGTCACATAGACATAAAACAGATCGGCTAAGCCTACCTTCACTTAAACACTAGATAGTAAAAGCAGAAAATAGAACCATCAAACTTTGTAGAATAAACTCAGTCAATTTCATAGACTCATGTAGAGATGGGAAGGACAATGGACATGCTCATATTATTTAATTCTTTCCTTTAAACTTTAAATCTGCAAGAAAATAACTATAGAAATTCCTTTTGATCTTGACAAATATAATCGAAGTTGAATTTAGAGTTTAAGGCTATGACATTGAAATGTAAGGTTGCATTTTCTCCTCCCTGTCAGTATTCTGGGCTTGGCTAGGAGTAAGAGCTTTAAATCAAACTCTTTTGGGTTTCCTAATAGTACTGTTGTGAATGAAGTAAACCATAATAAAACCAAAGTACAATTATGAAAATATTGTCACACTTCATAGGCAAACTTGATAGTCTCATTTTAATTGGTGTTTATGATTTTAAATGATCACATTCTAATCGTTAAATTCCAGATAGCCGAAAGTGTCTATTTTTGAGCCCCAAGTTTTTATCTCTAGCTTCTAAAATTGGTCAAATAGATTTACTTTGGCACTGGTTTCCTCTAGTGAGACAATATTTTAATTATAGAAAGAGCAAAAGTAATTCAGATTTCCTACTGCCTTATGACTTGGCAAAATGTATGAGAAAGCCTTGTGTGTATAAATCCATATTGAATAAAGACATGATGTCTTTAGAAGTACTATAAAATGTAAAATATAAAATAAAGCTGTTTATTGTCTATAGAAGAAAGATTTTGAAGCATGTTTTTTATTCAGACCCCACAATTTCTGATGTTCCCTTTGTTATCTCACCCTTCTTCTTGGTACCTATACCCTTACCCTCCCTCTCACCATACCTTGAAATACTAGAATTCTTCAGAGCTTGGTCCATGTGCTTTGTCTTGCTTAGTAATTCCCAAAGCATGAGAAGCAACTAGAGTGCTTTTTTAAAACACAGATTACCACTTAATCAATCCGGAATTTCCTACTCAGTAGATCTGGGGTAGAGCCTATGAATATATATTTAAAATAACTGCACAGGGATCTCTGTGTTCTAACAAATTTGGGAAGTATTGCTCTAGGTCAGTGGTTGGCAAACTCATTAGTCAACAGAGCCAAATATCAACAGTACAACGATTGAAATTTCTTTTGAGAGCCAGATTTTTTAAACTTAAACTATATAGGTAGGTACATTGTTATTAACTTAATTAGGGTACTCCTAAGGCTTAGGAAGAGCCACATGTGGCTCGCGAGCTGCAGTTTGCCAACCACGGCCTAGGGTCTCTTACCTATCCCTCTGGTTTCAAAAAAACCATCAGCCCTCACTGGTGTGGCTCAGTTGGTTAGAGCATCATCCTGTGCACTAAAAGGTTGCTGGTTTGATCCCTGGTAGGGGGTGTGTAGGAAGCAGCTGATCACTGTTTCACTCTCACATCGATGTTTCTCTCTCTCCCTCTCCCTTCCTCACTCTCTAAAAATCAATTTAAAAATCTCTGATGAGAATAAAACCATCAATATGCTGGTGATATTAAAATTATAAATCCAATCCAGACATCTCTTACCTATCTTCCTATTTGACATCATCACTTTGATGTTTTGCAGACATCCCGTGTCTAAAACTGATCTCGTTATCATCTACCCAACATTTTCTTCTCCTTTGGTCTTCCTTTTCTCTATAAATAATACTAAAATTTACCTAGTTGCTCAACCTAGAAACCTGTTAGCAATTATTGACACCTCTCTCATCCATTGCTCCTACCTACAAACCATCGCCAAGATCCAAGGATCAGACCTCCAAAACATATTGAACCCATCCACTCTCATCTTTTACATCTGCACTGCCACCCTCCTGGAAATAAGCCAACAATTTCTTGCTAGAAATAATGTGATAGTTCCCTAGTTTTTCTCCTCCACTCTATTCTTGCTCTCCCCTATTCAATTTCCATGCAGCAGCCAGATGATCTTAAAATGTAATCTGCCCCCTAGCAGATTTGGCTCAGTAAATAGAGCACGGACCTGCAGACTGAAGGGTCCCAGGTTCAATTCCGGGTCAGGGGCACATGCCCTGGCTGTTGGCTTGATCCCCATTAGGGGTTGTGCAGGAGGCAGCCAATCAATGATTCTCTCTCATCATTAATGTTTCTATCTCTCCTTCACCCTTCCTCTCTTAAATCTATAAAAATACATTTTTAAAAATAATCTGGATCACCCCTTGCTAAAAAGTCTTTAATGACATTTCTTAGTACTTAGGACAAATTCCCAATTCCTACCCAACCCCCTTTCCAGCCTCACCTGAAGCTGCTCTCCTTTTACTCACTGTTCCTGGCTTCTCTCTGGCCAGTCCTAGTCATCATGCAGGACTCACTGAAATTCATTGTCACAGAGAAGCCTTTCCTGACCATCACCCCCAAACTAAATGACTATGTCTCTTAGACTCTTTTGTACCCCTTTTTTCATTCTGAGTGTTTACATGTTTGTTTTTTCTATGTTGAGACATTTGTTTCATACCTGTCTATCCCACTAAAGTATACACTCAGAAAAGCAGGAGTCATTCATGTTTTACTCGACACTCTCCTTTCAGTGCTTGGCAGTATATATACTCGGTGCGTGAGACATGCTTTTAGAACTCATCAGTGAACAAACTAGAAAATAACCTTTGCTTTTTTCAATGAGGGAGCTGTTATTACTTAAGAGCCCTTGATGATCTGTAAATAAGAACATGGGGGATTTTTAAAAAATCTTAAGTGAAATGGAAGTGTATTTTATAGTATTTGTTTATTCTTTAATGCCCATTACATTGAGCACATCAAGATCTGTGATGTTTTGACTACCTTAAAGCTTATATATTCAGAGAAATTGTAAACGGTGTGTGTAAAATGTGAGATTCACAGTTCTGTCCCCAACTCCACAAGGGTGACTGATCCCAGTGTCCAGAGACATTCTTCAGATGAGAAGAAATAAGCCCATGCTCTGTGCCCTTTGCTCGTCCACCCACTGAAAAGCCAGGCAGAGGCGAAGCAGAGTCCTTTTTGCCTACAGAACCCTTGGCTGGCAGAGGCAAAGGTTGGTAGCGGAACATGTGAACACAGTCCCACATGGTCATCACATGAAGTGTTGGACTTAATCAAGGAAAACATGGTTCCTTAGTGAATGAGAAAGAAAATAGAAATTTTATGATATTTAAAGATTAGATATGTCCATTTCAGGTAACTAATGAGCTAATGAAACTAAATGAAGAACTCGCTAAGAAAACCACTTCTTCAGATTTTACTAAAACACTATCAGAAACATTTTATGGAAGTTCTACAAAAAGGGAAATACCTCTACGCCCAAACGCCACAGTATGTTCAGGATACGTCGGACTCTGTAACAAGGTTAATCAAACGACACTTGTGCCAACCAACGCCTAGTAGAAAGAGAAAAACAAAATATACCATTGTTAACCAGGGACCAGTAGGTACAGTCCATGTTAATGTGAGATCCTCCTCACACTTTAAGCGAAAGGCATTTCCCAGCTTCTCATTGCCTTGAAAGCACAAGATCTTGCATAAAAATGTCAGCTCCAAGTTTCTAAGCAAATGTTTCCTTTTATAATATGGCACACATCATAATTCCTTTGCCAGGTTCTCCCTGAAAAGAGGGGGAGTACAACCCCCTAACTAGCAGCCAAACACTATTCTCTTAAAAATGCAGTAAAAAGAAATGAAACACAGCCGCAATAAAACAAGGTGTCCAGAGCAAAAGGTCTTGCCCTGAATTTATCATTTGTTTATATTTCCCCCAATCTTTTTGTAATTTCTCTAGGTGCATCGTCTTTGCAAAGACTTAGCAGTCAGTTAGTAAAACCACTATAAAATATTTTCTTCAAGTGAACTAATTCAACTTGGCCCATAACCAGCAAATACTGGTCAAATGTTACTGTGCTCACATTATTTTGTGATTGGTACATGTAAGTCTTAAGTCTCACACTTGCCCTGTTTTGTTTTAATGAGCAATCCTCCTTGAACAAAGTAAGAGGGAGTTCTTCAAAGAGAGCTAATCCCTTTATAGACCCATACATGTCTGGTCCATTCTGTCTCCCCGTGAAATGATCTATTCTTACACTTGGATGCTATTTTTTCATTTTCAGAGCAGAGTTAATTTTTCCAAAAGTGTTAGCAAGCCTTTGAAGAGAAATTTGACTTTAAAAGTGTTGAGATCCTTAACCAAGAAGCATGAACATCACAGCAATAAACAATCATTTAAGGCCTTTGTTTTAGTTAAGTCCAAGAGCCACAGGGAAACTTTCATCTCTGTTCCATTCCTTTGTTCCCACATTGACTGAAAAGGAAAACATATCTTAACATAATATTAGTATGCCTCCCATTCACGATAGTGGCAACTTTCAGATAAGTGTGGGTAATTGTTTTGTCCCAGGGAAATCTCTCTAACCTAGCAGATCCTACATGGGAGTGGGTGAGGGGGGATTTTTTTTTTTATATAAACTGTTACATTCATAACTTTTCACAGTTTACCTCAGTGTGGCACTAGGAAATTAGAAAATGTTGCATAAATCATTTCTACTACTCAGCTAGCCAAAAGTAAAATATTTCCAGATAATTAAAAAATGCAACTGATGCTAACCGTTATTAAAATACATATAGACCAAAAAAAGTTCACCTCATAATTTATTAATAATAGCATTAGTATTTTTTGTCTCTAAAGGATTCTTTATAAAACCTACCCTCATGATTTTTCTTGTGTCTTCCAGATCTTTCTTTCGCTAACCAGAAGCCTAGGGGAAAAAAATTGTTTGATAAAGCCAAGAATAGAAATCTTATATTTGTGATAAAAACAAACAAACAAAAATCTTGGTGCTCTTCTCATCCAGGAGAAAGTATGGGAAGTGCTTATTAAAGCACAGTGCAGAGATATGCCTAACCTAAGCAGAGCTAATAGTTAACGGAAATTAAAAATGTGACATCCCCTTTGAATTCAACTCTGCTAGGACATAGTTGACATTAAATGGGCCATTTTAAGGGCAATTTCAAGACATAAATTTGTCCTATGCCCAAGAACAAATGTGCTGCATTTTTTTTCCATCTCTATGATATTCTAATTATTCTTACCAATAAAAGTTGATGATTGAAAACTAGTACATGTAGGCATACCAACCTAATTTTTCATAACTTGACTGTTTTCCAAACTTTGAAGCAAAACTCATGAAAACATGTAATATTTGGAATATCCATTTGGAGAGGAAAATTAATTTATCTCTTAGAAAAGAGTAATATCTAACACCATAGTGGTTACATAAAGTTTAATTTATGAAACAAATTTTATTTAATATAGCATTCTTGAGTTTCTCTTTAAATGAGGGAAGGAAGACATGAGGATGAGAAAAGCACATAAGAGTTTATAACTGATAAAGGTTTTGATAGTGTGGTTAACTCAGAATGATAAAGAATATGCCCTTAAATGATACAATCTTCAGGCAAAGAGAAAAACACAGACATCAAAACTGTACATCTAGGACAACCGCACAGTACTTTTAAAATTTTTTAAAGATACCTACTTAATATAGGTAAATATATTAATTATAAGTTATCTGTAGGTGATCAAATTACAGTTGATTTTTAAATCAGTTTTTAGCTTTTTCTTCAGTGTTTTTACAATAAGTTATATTTTTAATAGCCACTTTTCTTGCAATCAAGAAATTCCTTGTGTTAAGTACTAGAACATATCATAGTATAATGATATCACTTTGGTATTACAGGTACTTTAGAAATGATATTAAAATCTTGGGGACTCTGGAGTGGGAATATTTCCCACTGCCTGGGATAGAGAAAAAAAGGGGGTGGGATTTAGAGCAGTTCTAAAGAATGCAAAACATACTCACTTTTTATTTGCAGAAAGTGGGTGGTGAGAACACCCTCTACTAAGAGCTGTATTTAAATAGTAACATATCCTTTAAGGTTGATTAATTTATGTGGTTGAGAGGGGATCCAGATGGTCAAAAGGTTTGTAGGCCACCACCATTATCATCGTAATAGCTGACATTTTCTGATCCCAAACTATGTGCCAGACATTCTTCTAAAATGATAACTTCTCATCTTCTTTAATCCTTATCATATCCTTTGGGGTAAGTGCTATTATGTACATAACTAGGGGCCTGGTGCACGAAATTCATGCACTGGGTGTGTGTGTGTGGGGAATGTCCCTCAGCCCAGCCTGCCCCCTCTCACATACTGGGAGCCTTCAGGCGTTGACCCCCATCACCCTCCAATCGCAGAATCGGCCCCTTGCCCAGGCCTGACGCCTCAGCCAGAGGTGTCAGGCTTGGACAGGGGACTCCCATCTCCCCCCGATCACTGGCTCTGACCCCCGCCCAGCCCTGAGGCCTCTGGCCCAGGAATCATGCCTGGGCAGGGGACCCCCATCTCCCTCTGATCGCTTGCTCCACGCCCCTCCCAAGCCTGACGCCTCTGACCCAGGCTTCAGGCCTGGGCAAGGGGACCATCATATCCCCCCAATCCCCGGCTCCGCCCCCCACCCAGGCCTGATGCCTCTGGCCCAGGCATCAGGCCTGGGCAGGGGACCCCCAGACCCCCGCCCAGGCCTGATGCCTCGGCCAGAGGAGTTGACCCTCATCACCCTCTGATCACCAATCACCGGATCGGCCCCTTGACCAGGCCTGAGGCCTCCGGCAGAGGTGTCAGGCCTGGGCAGGGGACCCCCAGCTCCCCGCGGTTGCAGGCTCCGCCCCTGCCCAGGCCTAATGCCTCTGGCCTAGGCGTCCGGCCCAGGCAGCGGGGACCTGCAGCTGCAGCGGCCCCGCGATCATGGGCTCTGCTTTAGGCCCAGGCAAGGGACCCCTAGCTCCTGGGACTGCCAGCTTGGACCGTGCCCAGCTCCCATCGCTGGCTCCACCCCTACTTCCTGCTATCACTGGCCAGGGCGGAAAAGGCACCTGATTCTCCGATCATGGCTGGGGGCCAGCTCTTAGCTCCCCCCTGGGTTTACGATCACTGTCAGTGGCAGGGGGCTTCTTCCTGCTTTCCCTTTCGCCTCCTTGCATTGTGCCTACATATGCAAATTAACCGCCATCTTTGTTGGCAGTTAACTGCCATCTTAGTTGGCAGTTAATTTGCATATAGCCCTGATTAGCCAATGAAAAAGGTAGCGTCGTACGCCAATTACCATTTTTCTCTTTTATTAGTGTAGATACACATGAGGAAACTGAGGTACAGATTAACTTGCATAAGATAACATTAAATAATTCTATAGATTATACCTGTTTAGTAAAACTATTTGAAAGATCAAATGTACCAGATTAACCTTCCCTGAACAAGTAGAACCGTTCGTTCACTTATTTCTATAAATATCCTATTGTGGTCTCATTGTACATACCATTTTTAAACTCATAAGCCCAAAGCATCATTGATTATTGTTCCTGTCTTGCTGTCCACACGTGGTTCTTTCACTGGAAGATTTTTACTTTCATCCATTGTCTTCTTTTTGTTTATGCGCATCAATTATAAGTAGTACAGCCAGGATCCAAGCACTGGGTTGTCTATGTGAAGGTTGGACCACTGTGCTGCTGCCTTCCTGAAGGACTTTAGGTTCTAGCCCAGAAGCAAGGCCTTCAGAGCAGGATTGTGTGAGAACTCATTCCTGCAGCAGCATGGAGGGCAGCTCAGCTTCAAGGACGCCTGTGCTGAAAGTTCCAGGTGGAATTCACAAGGACCCAAACCCTGGCCGGTGGCCATGGAGATAGAGAGGTCATGATTCTGAGATCTAAGGTAGAGCTGAGAAACACTTAGGAGATGAGAAGGGAAAGTAGACATAGTTGTGGATGATATTTACTACAGAAAATATGAGACAGAAATTACTTCTATTTTAGGAAAACATCTTTTAAACTAAATGAGCTGAAGGGCAATGCTTCAGAGTGATTAGAGGTGATGTTATGATGACCTCATTTATACCAAAAAATACCTAGAAAAGATAGAATTTTTTTCACTATTATCAATCAAAAAAAAAATCTACTTCAGGTAAAGTACGTCCTAGGAAAATGTAGATTTTAAAAGAAGCAAGATGTGCTATCTGATCTCACAGAGTTTCAATGTCTGGTTGAGGGAAAGGAGATGAAGAGGAAAAGGAAAAATCTGACATAAAGAGGGAAGACTACAAGGATTACAAGGCACTTTTAAATGAATGAATGAATGTACGTCCTCCCTCACACTGAGGGGATTTATGGGGTATCATGGCTGCAACCAGGGAGGTATCCCAGGGAGCTGCAGCCTATCCATCAGATTTTCAAAACTTGGAGGGAGGGAAAGACAAGTTTTGTTTGGGAGACAGTATGCTTGGCTACATTGGAGGTTTTAAGAAAAGCAGTTGGAAGTAAACCTTTGGAGAGAAAAGCTTATGAGGATCTAGAAGGCAGAACTGAGGTTTGACATATAGACAATGAAAATTCATCCCAGAGTTTTTTGTTTTGTTTCATTTCATGTTTTTAATTTTATTTCGTTTTTATCTTGTAAAATGTCTGTTCTTTAGCTTGTTTTTGTTTTTTTCTATTGGGTTGTCTATTTTTTCATATTGTTTTGTAAGCATTCTTTAAATATTCTGGATTCCCAAGTTTTGTTGGTTATGTGTTGCACATATCTTCTCCAATTCTGAACCTTATCTTTTCACTTTACAGGATATCTTTTGATAAAACTTCATTTTAATCTTAATGAACATTCCTAATGTTAATGTTGTCAGAGCTATCTCTTTCTTTGTTGTTAGTGCTTCTTGTGTTTGTTCGAAAACCCTTGGTAACCCTCTATTTAATGAAGACCTACTGAATCACATTCCAAAATATATATTGTTTTGCCATACACACTTAGATTTTAATTCTATCTGAAATTTTGTGTATGATGCAAGGAAGGACTAGAGTCCTCCTTTTATTTTTCTTACAGGTGTACCGAATTGTCCCATCAATGAATTTTAAGCAGGGCAAACAATCCCATTGAAGCAGCCCCTTGAGAAGATGGGTCCATGGTTGAGGGAAGGACTGTGTGGTGAAGGCAGAGTTAGAGAATGGAATGATGATTTAGGCACAGCGGACTCATGCCTAAGCCCCCTGGTATCATGAACAAGAAGGGTGAGATAGAATTAAGAGACATTTCTAAGAAATGTCTGTAAAGTGGTTGTATTTGGGATTTGGAAGAGGAAGGAGCCAATAATAATAATCGTAGAGCTATACACAGCTTAGAAAACTGGAAATCTTCTGGTCCAGTCAGTCAGTTTCACAGCCTCTCCTTTCCCCACTCATAGTGGCTTTATTAGCTTAGAGGTTTGGACTCTCTTCAATTAGAATCTGCATTCATGTTGCAAGATAATATTAGTGTGGAGTTGCATTCACAATATACTGTTATACAATATTTTAAAAACAAATTATGTTCAGTTTTCATCCTCTGAGTCTTAGGATTCTCTTTGGATTCAGAACAGCAAAATGCTGTTCACACCAATGTCTTTAGCAACATGGAAGCCAAGAGATGGGTACGCTGTATTGTTCTTACACTTAAGCAAAATATTATTTCCCCATGAAAACAAAAATTATTCAGGGATCTTAGAATAGTGGTGTTGGGTTGAATTTCTAAATTCACAAATTTTCAGTTCATTTTGAGTCAATTTTAGTGCTAATCTATATGAAAATAAAAATCATAATAATAACCTCATAAAAGATTGGGGGAAGACAAATCATCCAGTAGAGGAGAACGTAAACTCCTAATTCCGTTTGCTCCCATATGAATGCATTTTCCAGAAAAAAAAAATTCTATTCTTTCTTCATGTCTCTAATCAATGGAGAGGATTGATCTGATCTCTTATCTAACATGCAGGTTTGAAGGGAAGAGATAAGCATGCTTGCTCCCAGCTCCTAAGCCTCATTTGCCCTGGGACTTGGCATGTCTGCAAGGAACTTGGTCTGCTCTGAAACATCTGCCCTGCAATTGGAGGATTATACTTACCCAACTCATTCAGACCTGCACTTGCCAGATGTGCCTAGGTACACTAGACCCACCAGCAATGCTCTCCTCTACACCATCCACATAAAAGTTTTGCAAAATAGTATTTTTGATACTTTGTGTGAACTTTTTAATTCTCTTCTATTTTGGTTTCTAAAATTGCCAGTCAAAATCTTCTAGATTGATTCCACAACCTCCTAATGGGCCATGATTCAAAGTCTCAAAGCACATTCTAGACTTCTTCCTCTATGTTACCCTGTTATCTATACACCTTCCTGATGATATTTTGAGAATCTCGGCTTTCCTCTTTATCCCTACCTCTGGAACTCTAGTGCATGTTCTAATCACTTCTCATTTGTCACCAGGATTATTGCAATAATATAAATAATAATAAATAATAATAATAATAATAGTAGTAGTAGTAGTAATAATAATAATAATAATAATAATAATGCTAGTAGTAGTGATTCTAGAAACTACATTCAGTAAGAACTTACTACATATCAGAGGCTATTTTCAGAGCTCCTTGTGTAGCAACATTAATATAATCCAAACAACAACCTAGGCTATTTTTGCCACACTGGTCTACTTACCTCTAGACACGCTGATTCTTTCCTCCATCTATACTCCAAACTACTTCCAGCATGATCTTTTAAAATTAGTAGTAGGAACACATCACTTGAATATTTGAAATGGCTTGATTAATAGAACAAGTTCCAGGAAGCACTTGTCCCATCAGGACCTGGCTTTAGCCTTGGGTATTCTTATTCCACTAATATCTTCTTCTTAGGATGTTCTCCCTCCTATAACTGCACCACGCACTGCTTTGGTGCCCTGTAAGACCCTCTTCTAGACTTAGTTGTTTTCCGTGTTCCCATAGGCCCTGGTTCATATCTCTGACCCATCACCTCCTTTGTTGTTGTATTAGTCTGTTTAAAGGTCTGTCTCTCCCACTGGACTGTCCCTGGAGGACCAGCACTGAAACTCGCTCATCTTTGCACATCTGTCTTTATTGCTACCATTCTAGAAGCTACATTAACCACATCATATTTGAACCCCTGTTCCTGCTCTCCCTGACTCTAATCTGTGACTTTAGTAACATTTAGACTTGAAATTTCCAGACATATGATCCATTCGTGCTCAAACAGTAGCTCCCCATTCTTAACCTGTCATATCCAAATTTCTGGGACTGCATTTTAGAGTTCTTTATCATTGGACCACTTTCTACAATATAACTTTATTTCTCACTTAAGTAGTCCTAAACATTTTCACATTTAACCTTTATGGGTTTGACTACACTTAGTGGTAACAAAAGTTCAATGACATATGTCATTTTTAAGTTTTATAGTCAGAATCTTTACAGAAAGAAAGCCATTTGAGAATAATATGCTTACCATTAAATGAACCTAGCCAACTTCTCAGCATCCACATGAATGGCTTTGTTCAATATCATGGGGAAAAAAAAGTAACTCTAACTCTCTAATATCATGAATACAGGTATGAGATTTTTAAATTATATTTTATTTTATGCAGTAAACAATATGCTGTAGTGGTATTCTTACATTGTGGGATATACAAAAGAGTTAGGATGTATGACACTGTATTGCATTACCAGCTTGGAAGCATCTATACATTGTCTATATAATCCAAACCCCACCCATACAATTTGCCCTCTACATTCATGTCATATGAATGGATGAATTAATTTATTATAAGGCAAATTAAGTAGTATTATTAGAACTTAAATCACTTAGACTGAAAACATGGTTTTAATAACCATTTGCAAACACAAATCATGGCTGAAATAGTTTATTAGCTTCAAAAGGAATTAAAGTGTGGAGAGAAAAGCAAAAGAGCTAGAACTGAGATTCAAGAAAAAGGAGAAGACCTCCCAAAATTGAGAACATTTATTTGCAAAGATATACTTACCCCTATGTTCATTGCAGCATTATTAATGGTGGCCACGACATGGAAATAACCGAAGTGTCCTTCGATAGATGAGTGGATAAAGAAGATGTGATACATAAACAGTATGGACTATTACTCAGCCATAATAAAAGATAAAATACTGCCATTTGTCACAACATGGATGGGTCTTGAGAATATCATGCTAAATGAAATAAGTCAGACTGAAAAAGTCAAGAACCATATGTTTTCACTCATATGTGAGATATATGAGCAAACAAAAACCAAACAAACAATAACTCATAGACACAGACAACAGTTTGGTGATTACCAGAGGGAAGAGGAGTGGGGGTTAGTAAAGAGAAAAGGGGGTCAATTTTAGAGTGATGAAAGAAGATTTGACTTTGGGTGGTAGGCACACAATGCAATATGCAGATGATGTATCATAGAATTATACATTTGCAATCTACATAATTTTATTAAACATTGTCATCCCAATAAATATACTTTTTAAAAAAATAAAAAGGAGGAGGAGGCCACTAATGTGCGAGGTAAAGAGTCTTGCCAGGTGGGCAAAGTAACACCAAGGAAAACAAATATTTCGCCTCAAGGAGCTAAGCAAAGCTTCTTTCTTTATTTCAGAATTTCTCAATAATATGGGCTGGAATACTTACATTACAAAACTATTGATTATATAGCCAACATTTCTTCTTATCCTTAGTAATGGGTTTATTTGATATTGAAGTCATACTTCCTGTTACTACATCGTCTTTTTTTCTCGCAGTTTGGGTCTTCTATAATATAGACCAACTTGATCTTCCCAAGTGTATTTCTCCTCCTTCCTCCTCATCTCAAAGCCTGGATTCTAGTTAAGAGTCAGGGAGCGTCCTAAGTGTCTACCAAATATGCCCATACTAATATGTTCATTAGTATTCTCTTTGCAAGAGACAAGGTTATGCATTCCACATTTTACTGAGTGTAGCACTGGACACATAGTAGGTATTCAGTAATATGGAGTTCAACAAACAAAATAAGCCAAAAAAAAAGTATTTTAAAAAGCCACACTCTTTGCCTAGAATTTGCTAGGTATGACTGAGGATGCAAATGTAGACTACCTAGAATCTGTCCTCAAGGAATGAGCCATTTTTCTTAAAGCAATAAACAGATAAAATTCAAAACATTACATCAATAGTTGCTAGATTAGCACCCTATAATATTTTCTCTGCCTTTGTGGTTCTTGGTATCACATTAGACTATTGATCCCTCTGATATCGGGTAAGGTAGCACCATCGTCAGGAACAGTGTCATGATTATTTTATGTACCTTTCAATGTTCAGATCAGTACCTTATGCACGTAGGAAACAACCAGTACATGCTGAATTTAATTGTGTTGTGGAGACCAGGTATGCCTTAGATATTAAAAGAATGGAAAGATTAATGTTGGGATAGAGTTACCAGAATTTTTAATTAAAGTCCTTAATTTAGTATTAAGCCATGTACTAGGAGAGAAACAGAGTGGTTCCGTACGGTAGAGTAGCAAGAGCATTGGCTTTGAAGTCAGAAAATATGCATTTAAGAGCTGTTTCCTACTAATTACTAGCTGAGTGACATTCAAGTTACTTAACCTGAGTCTCAGCTTCCATGCCTTTGAAATAGAAATGAAGATAACTCCTCTTCTTCCTGTCTCACAGGGCTATTTAAACATCAAATTAACCCATGGGAGGCATGTTCTGTGAAATAAAATCCTGTACGGACATATAGTAGTCCCCCTTATCTGGGGTTTCACTTTGTGCACTTTGAGTTACCAGCAGTCAACCATGATCCAAAAAGATTAAGTGGAAAATTCAAGAAAGAATTCATAAGTTTTAAATTGTGTGCCATTCTGAGTAGCATGATAAAATCTCTCTTGGTTCCTCTCCGGGAAGTGACTCATCCCTTTGTCCAGTATATCCATGCTGTATATGCCTCCTTCTTATTTGTCACTTAGTAGCCACCTCAGTTTTCAGATATTTTGAGAGAGAGAAACTCCATATTCACATAACTGTTATTACAATATATTGTTATAACTAGAGGCCTGATGCACAAAATTCGTGCAAGGGAAGGTCCTCACAGCCCCAGCTGCCTCGGCCCTCGCAGCCCTGACTTCGTGTGGAAGGTCATCCGGACCGTCATTCTGCTGTTTTGTCTAATTACCATATTAGCTCTTTATTATATAGGACTAGAGGCCCGGTGCACAAAAATTTGTGCACTCGGGGAGGGAGGGGGGGTCCCTCAGCCCGGCCTGTGCCCTCTCCCAGTCTGGGAACCCTCGGGAGATAACGACCTGCTGGCTTAGGCCTGCTCCCGGGTGGCAGAGGGCAGGCCCAATCCCTAGGTGCAGCCCCTGGTCGGGCTCAGAGCAGGGCCATTTGGGGAGTTGGGGCACGGCCCCATGTCATGCACAGAGCAGGGAGGATCAGGAGGTTGCGATGCCACCCTCAGTCACGCTCAGGGTAGGGCCGATTGGGGGATTGGGGCACCGCCCCCTGTCACACTCAAGGCAGGGTCGATGGGGAGGTTGCGGTGCAACCCCCTGTCACGCACAGAGCAGGGCCAATCAGGGGGTTGGGGCGCTGGCCCCTGTCACTCACAGAGCAGAGCCCATCAGAGGGGTTGGGGCGCCGCCACTCTCACACTCAGGGCAGGGCCGAAGGTGAGGTTATGGCTCTACCCCGTCACACAGAGCAGGACCCATTGGGGGGGGGGGCGGGGGGGGGGGAGGAGGTTGGGGCACCACACCCTGTCACACACAGAGCAGGGCCGATCAGGGGGTTGGGGCACTGCACCCTGTCACACACAGAGCCGCAGAGCGATCAGGGGGTTGGGCAGCTCCCCCCTATCAGGCACAGAGCAGGGCTGATCAGGGGGTTGGGGCACCTTCCCCTGTCCCGAACAGAGCAGGGCGGATAGGGAGGTTGTGGCCCCGCCCCCTGTCGCACACAGAGCCGCAGGGCGATCAGGGGGTTCAGGGGGTTTGGGCACTGCCCCCTGTCACACTGATGCCGGTGCCGGGAGGCCTCGTGGCTCCGCTGATCCCCGTGCACTGGGTGTGTGTGGGGGGGGGGAGTGTCCCTCAGCCCAGCCTGCCCCTCTCACATACTGGGAGCCCTCAGGCGTTGACCCCCATCACCCTCCAATCGCAGGATCGGCCCCTTGCCCAGGCCTGATGCCTCTGGCCTAGGCGTTCGGCCCGGGCAGCAGGGACCCGCAGCTGCAGCGGCCCCACGATCGTGGGCTTCACTTTAGGCCCAGGCAAGGGACCCCTAGCTCCCGGGACTGCCAGCTTCAACAGTCCCCAGCTCCCATCGCTGGCTCCACCCCTACTTCCTGCTATCACTGGCCAGGGTGGAAAAGGCACCTGATTCTCTGATCATGGCTGGGGGGCAGGGCAAAGGCGGCCCCAGGGCCACCTTTGCCCTGCCCCCCAGCTCTTAGCTCCCCCCTGGGTTTCCGATCACTGTCAGTGGCAGGGGGCTTCTTCCTGCTTTCCCTTTCGCCTCCCTGCATTGTGCCTACATATGCAAATTAACCACCATCTTGTTGGCAGTTAACTGCCATCTCAGTTGGCAGTTAATTTGCATATAGCCCTGATTAGCCAATGAAAAGGGTAGCTCGTATGCCAATTACCATTTTTCTCTTTTATTAGTGTTGATTGTTCTATTTTATTACTAGTTATTGTTGTTACTATGCCTAATTTATAAATTAAGTTATATTATAGGTATCCTATCTAATAAAAGACAAAAGGGTAATTGACCGTACCTTCGCTGCGCTTCCCATCGGCTAATCAGGTTGATATGCAAATTAACCGCCAACCAAGATGGCGGCCGGCAGCCACGCAGCTGAAGCGAGCAGGAGGCTTGCTTGCTCCAGTGATGGAGGAAGCCAAGGTTCTCCGCCTGCCGTGGCCTGGCTCTGAGCTCCGAAAGCAACAGCTCCAAAAGCAACAAAGTTTCAATTATAGAAGCTAAACAAACCCCAGATACCTGCTTTCAGCCAGCAACGGCCTCAGAGCTGAAGCAAGCAGGATGGCAACAAAGTTTCAATTATAGAAGGTAAATAAATCCCAGAATAAAAAGAAAAAAAGGAGAGGCTGGGAGCTTCAGTCACCAGCCAGCCTGAAAACGGCCCTCAGCCCCTCACCCAGACTGGCCAGGCACCCCAGTGGGGACTCCCACCCTAAAGGGAGTGTGCCCCGCCTGAAAATAGCCATCAGCCCCTCATCCTGGCTGGCCAGGCACGCCATTGGGGACCCCCACTCTGACGGGGGTGTGACCAGCTGCAAACAGCCATCATCCCCTCATCCAGGCTGGCCAGGCACCCAAGCAGGACCCCCACCCTGATCCGGGACACCCTTCAGGGCAAACCAGCCGGCCCCCACCCGTGCACCAGGCCTCTATCCTATATAATAAAAGGGTAATATGCAAACTGACCTAACAGCAGAAGGGCTGGGAATGACTGGTCACTATGACACACACTGACCACCAGGGGGCAGACGCTCAATGCAGGAGCTGCCCTCTGGTGGTTAGGGTGCTCTCACATGGGAGGAGCTCTGCTCAGCCACAAGCCAGGCTGATGGCTGCCAGTACAGCGGTGGTGGTGGGAGCCTCTCCCACCTCCTCAGCAGTACTAAGGATGTCCGACTGCAGTTTAGGTCTGCTCCCCGCTGGCAAGTGGACATCCCCCAAGGGCTCCCAGAGGGATGTCTGATTGCCATCTTAGGCCCAATCCCCTGGGGAGCAGGCCTCAGCCAGCAGGTGGTCACCCCCCAAGGGGTCCCAGACTGCAAGAGGGCACAGGCCGGGCTGAGGGACCCCCTACCCCCGAGTGCACAAATTTTTGTGCACCGGGCCTCTAGTGTATGTATAAGAAAAAACATAGTATGTATAGGGTTCGGTACAAGGTATATATAGGGTTAAATTAAACTTTAACATAGGTATATATGTATGTATAGGAAAAAACATAGTATATGTAAGGTTCAGTACTATCTGCAGTTTCAAGCATCTGCTGGAGATCTTGGAACCTATCCCCCATGGGAGAGGGAGGACTACTACTGTATGTTATTTTATGAGCTCTATTTAAGTTCTTTTGCTGCTAGATGAGAGCACCAACTTGTTAGAAAAATATCCAATAAGAGTCAGCTATCAGCATTGCAATATCAGCCTGTAGGACTTGAATGTTTTTTCAAAGGAATCATCCTGGGCCAGAAATATTTAATAACATCTTTAATGGCACAGATGAATTTGGGAGATGCTCATTAAATTACTAGTGGCACAAAGTTGAGGGGGAGGCTTACAACTTGGAGAAGATAATTATAATTTTTAAATAGCCTTGAAAAGTAAACAGAAATAATGAGAATAAAGACTAAATCAGAACAAGTAAAAAGGGGAAAATAAACTGCACAGCAATGATGATAAGAACCTGGTTACAGGCAAATACAACATAAACAAAAGAGGATTATAGAGGATCATATATGAGTCACCGATGCCATGTTAATGTTTAAAAATTTGTTGATAATAAACTGGAATAAGTAAGATTCTGGCATGTGGGAGTTACTAGACAGTCTTCCCACCATCCTCAGGATTTTATCATCTTCAAAAGACTTAGCACACAACTACTGGATACAAGGAGTGGAAATGTAGAAATATGCGTCTGATTTGAGGCTTTAAAAATGAGAAGTGAACTCCCTGGATGGGACCTCAAGAGAAGAAGCAAAAAAGGATTCACAGTTTGCAAAATAACATCTCTGAGTAGAAGTTAAAAGGATTACGTTTATTTAGAAATGAGAAGGGAAAACAGAGGTAGGTGGTGTGATAGGTATCTGACATGATGGGACATGGTGTATGGATATAGATAGAATAAGAGAAAATGCACCGAATCTACCACAGGAAGGGTTTGTTTTGGATGATACCAAGCAGTTGCCTGTTTAAGCATTGTCAGAATAGCATCCTCTTGTCAAAGAAAGACTTCTTGGTAATAGGTTCATGGACATTTATGTGTCAGTAAATGCCGTACCATGTGGCTAGCAACAAAGTCTACATTTGTTGAAATTTCTTGTTATATTTAATCTTTTCCTAATTCAACTTATGAATTATCTAGTACTTTCAAAATCTTTATCTTTTCTGATTTTTCCACACCACTCTGTTCTGTTATCCAAGCTAGAAGCCTCGGAGTCATCTTTGGTTTCTCCCTCCCACCTTACTCCGAACATTCCATTAAGTATTAAGCATGAAGCTTGTTTTTTTATTATCCCCTAAATTCCTCCTAAGTTTTTGTTTCCTGTCCCTCAGCACCAAGAGGGTCTAAATTGAGTTTCTAGTTGGCTCTCACCTGAACAGTTGCAACAGTTGCCTAATTGGTGTGTGTCCCTAGAGGGGGGAAACTCTCAAACTTTTCTTCTCTCCAGATATCCTAGGGGTATATCTGAAATGTTAATCTGAACTAGTAAACTGAGTTACTCGCACTCTTTCCTCCATATTCCAGGTTTTCTCATTCTGAAAAACATTTATGAAATACCTACCAGATGCACAGTTGTAAAGAACTGTATGTGATTTGAAGCCTTAATCCCAGATTAGACTCCTTGGATGGATCCCAAGAGAAGAAGCAAGATTCTTCAATAGCTCCCCATCTCTAACAAAGTTAACATTCAAGCCTTCCCTTGACCCGGGCCCTTCTGTCACTTGGTTTCTTCCTAAAAGTTACTCTCCAGCAACACGCTTTTCTCATCCCTGCTTTTGCTCAGTTGACCTCTCTCCCATTTTTTGTCAGGCAGCTGCTTACATTCTCTGCTCAGAATGACTTTCCTTGCCCCCTGAATTAAGATAAACTGTCAGTTTTATTGCTCATACAGCTTTGCCTCTTAATTCCCTGTTTAGGTGACCGTCTCCCCAAAAAGTGTGAAAAATTTGAGGACAGGACCTACGACTCATTCTTTGGGTTTTCTAGTTTCTCTTTCAGCTCATAGTAAAAGTGGATCATGATGAATTTAAAAAGAAAATTTAAAGGATGAATGAATGAAGGAAACCATCATCTATTTACTTCATAGCTCTTTAAAATAATGTCTGGCATTATTTTAATATCTTTTAAATTCTAGCAGAACCACAGTGCCTTTATGTCAGGTATTATGAAGCCTTGACATATGTCTGTTGTGTTACATTAAATGCCTTGTCTTGGAGCCAGTCCAAATAGGGTTAAAATATATGATTGAGAACACAACAGATGCCGTTCTTGAATGCAAAGCCAAAGCAAGAACCTAGATGAGTATAACAAGATGTTTTGTTCTCCTTAGTTGTAGAGCTACTTAGAACTTGAGAAATGTTGGAAATGTTGCAAAATTGAAGTTGTAAAATCGGTTTATTTAACATGAATAAGCTCAGTAGAAACCATTCTTTCTTATTTGCTGCAAATAGTGAGGCCGTAGGTTTAGTCTTCACAGACTGCGGTGACAAAATACGGTGGACTGGGTGGTTTATAAACAACAGAAAATTATTTCTCACCGTTCTTGAGGCTGGAAAGTCCAAGATGAAGACCCTGGCAGAGTCAGTGCTTGGCGAGTGCCAGCTACCTGGTTCATAGATGGCCCATCTTCTCTTTTTGCTGTGTCCTCACTTAGTGGAAGGGGTGAGGGAGCTCTCTGAGGTCTTTTTTATAAGGGCACTAATCCCATTCATGGGGGCTCCACCCTCATGACCTAATGACTTCTGAAAGGCCTCACCTCCAAATACCAACACATTAGGGATTAGGTTTCAACATCTGAATCTGGGGCAACACAGACATTTCATCTATAGCATTTTGCATCATCTGACCTCAACCTACCTCCCCAGTATTACACTATCTCACTCTACTTCCCCAGAGCAACCATGTGTGTTGTGCAGGTCATGCCCTGCATTTGTATGAGTGTGTGCAGCCTCCACTCTGCTCAAATATCAATGTGCCCTGGCGCAGGCTGCACCCACACCCACGCTGAGGAAAGGATGCAGAAAAGCACTGGGTGTATGAGCTAAACCCTGGCTTGCTGCACAGCCTGCCCTGATGGCGCCTGGGCCTTCTCTCAGTCCCACCACCAAACCTTCGCATATGCTGTATCTCTGCCTGTCCTCTTCAGCTCATGGTTCACATTTCAATCCGATGCCCCTACTGCCAGGAGAGTAACCTCTCTAACATGGACAGTTCTCCCTGTGGTCAGTGGGCTTTCATCAAACTGCAAACCTCCGTGTCACATTTCCAGGTTGGCAATTGTGTATTCACTGCACTAATGGCTCTTCCCCCTACACTCCATAAAGATATGGATGGGAGTCTATATTGGCTACTATTGTATTTCCAGAACATCTGGTACTTACTAAGTGAACATTAGTAAATTAATACATTAATTCATACAGAGCATACAGAGGTACATAATAAATTTTGTTGAATGAAGGAATTGCTCTATTTCATTCCCAAATGATTTAGCCGATACTTAAAATAAAATAATAAAATCAAGTATAATATTCTAATTCCTCTACATATTTTGAACATGATTAGCTCCTATTTATTTTGTTGTTTCATCTTTTCATAAATATAAACTATGTTCATCCTCAAGATATGACACTAGGGGAATAGTTTAATACTTGATTTTAACATCCTGCAGGTCAGAAACATGAAGTTTGGTTAGTTTATTTAATCACCTGTAAATCAGTAAACGTTTAGCACATTTTCAATATGATTTTCTGGAATAAAAACAAATGTAATACTGATAAAATCATGAGGATAATATGAGCTTTTAATAATGCAGACAGGTTGATTATAACCATAGAGCTCATGCTTAGATGCGTGGGACTTTTACAGCATTTGATTTATCAGTGGAAATAATTAGCACACTCTGTGGCAGCCAGTGATGGAATTTATTCACTTGGAAGGCCATGGGTTTCCTGCCATTAAAACTACACCATGTCCTTCCTTTTCTATTAAACTTCCGCTGAGGGCAGTAAGAAGTCACTAAAAGGAAATGAAGAGGATTTTTGGCAATGTTCTCATATAATGATTTAATACTCGTAGAAGATAGCAAACCCATAAGGTATGCCAACAAGTGTATTATTTAGGACAAGGGGCCCAATTACCACATTATTTCCTTTATTTGAAGTTTATTTTTTATGACTCAATTAACTGTGATGTGCAAAATAGTGTCAATAAATTAATTTTCTTTTTTCAGGTTACTGCATTTTTTTTGGTTTTGTTTTGTTTTCATTAGGAATGTTTTACTGCGGCAAAGGAACAGATTTAGATCCCAGAAGCACTACATACATATTTATATGTCAGAGGACATTACTTTTCTCTTCAGATGATCAGTGGCCTCTCATTACACATAGAATCATTGTCGTTAAAACACACTTTTTTTTCTCACTGAAGAGTTTTCTTTTACTCGATAAGATAAAGTATAAACTCTACTCTTTCTTCTGTTTAAATAGTACTAAGGTTTGATCTTGACTCTGTTCCAAATGCTAGAACCTTAGCTCCTAACGAGCTCTGTCCACTTAGGAGAGGCTTAAATGAAATGCTTGTTTTCCTAAGATTTAAAATGGGCCTGATGTCCAACTTCGCCTCTCACCCCAGAAGTGGGTGGTCTTTTGTAGCCATAATCAAGAGACACTGTGGGTCAAGGTTTAGTTTCAGCTTTGGGACAAAGCCTGTGCAGGTGAAGGCACTTTACCTAGGCTGTGAAGGCTCTGTTTGGCTTGACTATAAACAAACAGTTCAAGAAAATGCTAAGGACATGTCCTCATGTATGACATATGCAAAAAACAAAATACCCTAAGTTCCTTAAAACACGGAAATGGGTAACACCCCACACCATGAAAACTCTTAGTTAAACCTGAAGTTGAAATACAGTACTTTAAATTTCCCTCCCAGTCTTTAGGCTGTCATATTGCAAATGTACTAGGACAAATATGATGGATTTGTAATGGGATCATTAATTTATTTTAGAATAAATTTAGATATACAGAAAGGTTGTAAAGATAGTACAGAGTTTCTTTCACCCAGTCCCTCCCATCATTAACATCTTATATTACATTTGTCAAACTAAGAAATTGACAAAGAGTTTGCTGATTTTAAGAAATAATGATTTTTGTGCTTAAGAAACAATGGCTTCAGAAAAAAAAAATGGCTCCAGTTTCAATACAGAGAAGGACTATATATATATATAGATAAGCCATTAATTTCAACACTGTTTTCTCTGAGACACTTAAACCAGATACTGATATTGATGCTGAGTTTGCAAATTAAGATGTAAGATCAGAGCTTGGTGGGATTGTCATATTGTCTCCTTTAATTTGGCAAAGTAGAACGAGGTTAGAGAGAGACTCATAAAACAGCCTTTACGACTCTCTTCAAGGCAGATATAGAAGCACACGCTCCAATCCCTTCTCTCAGCTTCTGCAATTACATTTCCGCAGGAAGAAAGAGAAGGAATTAGAAACAGGATAATGTAGTCTTAAATCACTGTTCTTAGCCTTTGCCTTCTTGTGGGAGCCCTGAATTTTTATAACGTGGCCCTCATATCGTATGGTGTGACACAACAAAAAACACAACTTGTTTGACCCTTCCTCAATAAAAAATCATTTTGTCTGACATCCTATAAAACCTGTGCATGAGTCAATACTAGCTTTTGTGTCTCCTCCAGTTGGCAAAAGAAAAGAAAACATTATAAACATGTACAGTAAAGCTAGAGATCTATTTCATCTTAGTTTACAAAGAACTAATTATTTAACAGTTCTGGCTGACTGTCTCCAAAGTCTGAGGCTGGGTGTCAACTCCTAACACTGAAACAGTTGGTAATGCGACGCATTGTGGCACTAAAGTTAAAGTCCTGAGTCATTTAATTTGCCTCAGAATTCCTTTGAAGTGTTCTGATAATTACAATATTAGAATTAAAATGTTTGTCTCAGAATAAGAACATAATGTGATTAAGTCTCTTGCTCAAATCGGAGCTGCGCTAGCAACAACTAGTTGATAACCCAAGCTGAGTGAGTAGCTTGACCTCACCGGAAGTAGATGTTGGGTGTAACGCATTACAGCGTTTTTCCTCCAGAAAGCACAGTTTAGCCACAAGCTTTCCCCCTCCACATTCATCTTGTGCATCAGCAATGCCAAGACAGCTGGCTCTGTGTCCATGGGAGGGGCCCCACCATCTCTGCTCCCCATTTATGATAAAACAAGCCCAGATGAGATCAAGAGTTATGATTCATGACTAACAGCTACTTTAGCACATAGGCAGTTCCCCCAAGCATTTGCACTCCATACTGATAACAGATACATACAAAGCTAACACTAACGTACAGATTATCAGACTTTTTCTGTTTTCTTTTTTTATTAAATAGATTGAGAATTGGTTAAACCATCCTCAGATTATTTTTATTTATTTATTTATTTATTTATTTATTTATTTATTTATTTGAGAGAGAGAGAAAGGGAGATATAGAGAAGAGAGAGAGAGATTGATTGATTGTTCCACTTACTTATGCAATCGTTGATTGCTTACTGTATGTGAGCAACCACTGGCATATCGTGATGACGCTCTAACCAACTGAGCTACCCTGCCAGGGCTCATGAGACTGTTTTTCATAAAACATTTCATAGTAGTATGGCATGCAGTACCCTGAGGTCAGCAAAATGTAACAAAAGTTGAAGACAATATTTCAAGGTATTTTACCCCTTATTTCCAAGCCCTATTTCTAAGATCAGAAATTCTTGACTTTCAAAATGAATGGAAATAATGATATATCCTGTGATATAATTGAATGTTACATCTTATTAATGTACAAACATGAATCAAACTCCTGTGACTGACAAAGGCACCAAAAATAATGTTTTAAATGAAGAGTTACTTTAAAATACAAAGAAAATGCAATGATCTATATTTTCTTCCTGTGTTCAAATATTTAGAATATAATTAAAACAAAGCATTAATCAAAGAAAGGTAGAAAATTGGGGTTTTTAAAAATTAATGAACAAAAACCTTATTTAACATAGTCAGGTCTGGCCAGTGTGGCTCAGTGGTTGAGCATCAACCCATGAACCAGGAGGTCAAGGGTTGATTCCTAGTCAGGGCACATGCCTGGGTTATGGGCTTGATCCCCAGTATGGGGGTGTACAGAAGGCAGCCCATCAATGATTCTGTCTCACCATTGATGTTCCGACCAGTAGCTCTCTCCCTCTCTCCCTCCCTCTCTTTGAAATCAATTAAAAAACAACACACACACATATTAAAATAGCGTCAGTAGACTGGTCTCACATGTGTGTTACTTAACTCACAATAGGACCCCAACAGGCAGAGACGGGACATGAAGTGACAGTACTTTACTACCTCTTCAGCAGGAAGAAAAGATTCCTCCTTGCCCAGTAACAGCCCAGCCAATGGGAGGCTGCCATAACTCAGCCAATAAAAAGTCACTATACTTTGAACTTTTAGTTTCCTCCAATGGACTCTTCCTTTACAACAACTCTATCCAAGTCCATAAAAGAGTTTCCTCTTGTTTGTTTCTCTGTATGTGCTTGAATTGCCTTTTGCTGGAGAAACATCCAGCTGTCTGTCTAAGGTCAACAGATTTTATCCGGACTCTACTGGTTCTGGAATGTGTTCTTACATGCTTTCGTAAATGTTCTATGCCTCTATTTTTTCGGGTGGGGGGGGTGATGAGGGAGAGAGAGAGAGAGAGAGAGAGAGAGAGAGAGAGATTAATAATAGCTACTTTGGATTATTGAAATTAAACCTAAGTTTGCACCATCAATATATACTGAAATCAGATGCTCTTTAGCAAGAACCAGACACACTAACAAAAAAAAAAATTCTTTTTATTTCCATTAAAGGAAGTAAACTAAGAATCCAAATTCATTTTGATTTTTACCGAAGTGTAAGTTAACAGGAATGTAAAACTTTCCTAAGAATTTGAGTATAAGTATTGATATAATATAATATATTTTTACCATAAGTAGCTAGTTTTCTAAATCTGATAAAAATAAAGTCTTGCACTAGAATATTATAGTAAAATGATTATCTGAAATATGTGATGCTGATATTCTTTATTCTCTAGATATGAATACATAGACTCAATGTTCTAGAAATTTGTAAAATATTTAAACAATGAAATTTAGGGTCCTTTTCACATAAACTGTTGTGGTTCCCAGTTCCTAAAGCATGCTGTGTATCTGTCCTTAAAGAAAAAGAAAAATAATCCTTCATCAATTATGGTTAAGGATCCCCAAACTGAAACACATGTGGATGAACGCCATTCAAGTGCCAGCCCAGCCCACACCAGTCTGGTGGTGGGGGAGGGAAGGACAAAGAGGAGATAAATAGCCTCCATGATTGATTTCAACTAAGACTAAAATCTTGGAGGACAATTATTGGATTTACTCACTGTTTGTTTTTGCAACATTTCGGAAGTTGTCAAAAAAAAAAAGTTTACAAAGTCTAAGAGGTGTGTGGTAGCTGAGAAATTGATTTGCTAGATAAGTGATGTTTTTTCCCAAAAACAAAAACAAAAACAACTTATTTTCTTAACATTAGAAATCATCCTCAGTAAAATGAACAACTGTGAATTAACAATGATAAAAAATACTGTTCACCATATGTTTCCCAAATATTTCAAAGCTCTGGTATCATTTAAGGGACTCTTTGCATTATCTAAGCCACCCTATGTTTACCTTTTGTTATCTAACATGTTTCTTTTTTAAAAAGGAAAATTCTTTCCATTTTGTCCAAAGAGAGGTATTACATCTAATTAATATATCAACGTCTCTTTCTCCTGTAACTGACAAATGCTAAATGCTTTATCAGTCTGGCACCAAAAATGATGTTGTCTCCAGGTTTTCCCAGACTGCCTTGTCTGAAAAGCTACATGAAAAGCTTTAATGATCATATATTAGGTGGGAACTTTAACCTTCTTTGTACCAGGTCAATTGAGTAGGTAATTGGAAAAGTCAGTTCCACTTGTAATCCATTCTAAAGGAAACTTAGCTTTACACAGAATGTAGTTTTCAGTCATAGAAATGGTACAGGGTTATATAGAAAATAAACAAGACAAAACACAATAATCCTGGGCCTTTATTTCATTGTATTAAGGTTAAAAGACTGAAACAAGAGCAAAAGACTCAGGTGAAACAAACAAAAAAAAACCAAAAACTTTTTTATGAATTCCCTATTTGCTTCATCTGAACATAGGAGAAATTAAATTTAATTAAAAATTAAATATAACCTATAACAAAACAGACTTGGAAACAGAGAGCAAGCTATTGGCTTTGAGGTGGGGAGGAGAGAGGGGAGAGAGGGGGTGAAAAAGGTGAAGGGGAATAAGAAGTATAGACTTTTAGTTATGAAATAAATTAAGTCATAGAGATGTTACATACTGCCCAGGGAATATAGTCAATAATGCTGTAATAACTTTGCACAGTGACAGATGGTTATTAGATTTATGGTGATCACATCATAAGGTACAAAGAGATCAAGTCACTATGCTATACACCTGAAACTAATATAATAGTGTATTATAGTTGTGATATATTGTTAATACTTTAATAAAAAATTTAAATAACAATAGTTATTGAGAGTTGAGTATGTACCTGGCACTGGGTTGAGCTTTTCACACAAAAAATTCGCATTTAACTCACACAAAAATAAAAAATGAAAATTCTTATGACCACAGTATAGCCAATATATGTACCATAGAACTGCTGGAGTCAGTCCAGAACCTATTGCCAGCTGCCTTGCTTACCTCTACCGAGTATGAGTTATATAGCCTTGGGCAGACTGTCACCTGCTAATATGTCAATTTTCTCATCTTGAAAATAGAGATGATATTAGCACCTGCCTGGTAAAGGTAATAAACGAATACATGTCTGACATGTACGTGTTCTACAGAAGCAGTTTTTAATTGAAGTATAGTTGACATTAGTTTTAGGTGGACAACCCAGTGATTCCATATCTATATAACTTACGAAGGGATCACCACAAGTTTAGTAACTTTTTTGTGTTATTATTTTACAGATAATTCAACAGAGGCTACAAGAGGCTTGAAAACTTACCCCAATCACAGAATTAAGTGACAGGAGCCTACAGATCAGTAGGAAGGGCAGGAAAGAGAAAGAGGAAAGCACCACTTTAACTGCTTTGAGTGGGATACCGGGACATTTTAGAGTGCAGAATAGTAACGCAAGACACGGAATGGCTAGGAATGCGCCCAGGACAGCGCAGGTTAAGTTGGAACATACAAAACAGGCGTGTTGCAGCAGACTTGGGAGCTCTTACTGTGAGGCAGCAGTCACCTATGAGATTGGCCATGTTTTCATACAGGCCACTGGAATGATAGTTAAAGCAAACACTGGGATCTGAAAAATGCAGTTCTCTTCCCATTCCAGAATTTGCAGCCTTCTAAAAACATACCTATCATGGTACATGAGTCCCTCTACATGTGATATATATGGTCACTTTAAAAATTTGTGGAAAGGGCTGTCTTAGTTGGTTCTGGAGGTGATAACAAATTACCATAGACTGGTAGCTTAAAGAACAGAAATTTATTTCTCATAGTTTTGATTTGGTGCCTGGTGAGAGCCGTCTTCCTGATTTGCAAATGGCTGTCTTCTCAGTGTATTCTCACAGGGATACAATGAGAAGACAGCAAAGAGGAAGTGAGTTCTCACTTCTCTCTTCTTATAAGGACACTAATCTCATCATGATCTAACCCCTCCCACCTCCAAATACCATCACATTGGGGATTAGGGTTTCAACATGTTAACTTTGAGAGGACACAAACATTCAGTCCATAGCTCAGAAGTTCAGACTTCTTATATATTTCCATTGGAGATGCTAATACATATTGTTTAAGGTGGACTGAAAGGCAAACTATGTTAATATAAGGTAGCGCAAATGTAGGTTTACAGCTGTAATACAAATAAATAATACACTAATTAATAAATAATAATAGAAGATGGGGCAGGAGTAGGTTTACAGTTGTAATACAAATAAATAATATTATAATAAGTAATACAGGAATGAACTCTGTTTTGTATACTCACAACTGTAAACCTATTTTTGCCCCACCATGTATAAAAAGTAGATTCCGTTTATTGCAATATTTTTTCAAATATTTGACAATTGATAAAATGTCCTATAAGCTGAAGTGTTCACAATATGTATCAATCCTTATATTCATTGGTAAATCATTATAAGTTAGTGAGTAAGTAAGCAGTATATTATTCCCCAATAACTAGCAAACAGATTATTGAATTTCTAAAACAAATGGAGCCTCTATCCTATTCTCATTGCTTTTAGGAAAAATAAATAAATTTCTATGTACAAAGATATCTTACTTTGCCTGGCCCCTGTCAGTCTCTACAGCCTCATCAGGCACGCTTTCTCCCCACCCCCTTGCAGCCAAATCATATCAACCTACATTCAATTTGAAGGCCTTCTCTACACAGAGGGCCTTTAAGTATGATATCACCCTCTGTTTGGAGAACTCCTCCACCTCTACCATCCCCATCCATATTTCAGATCTCAGCTCAAGTGTCACTTATTCAAGGAAGACTTTTGTAAACCCTCAGTTAAAAAAAATAACAACACAAAAACAAACCTCCAAGGTCAAGTTAATTTCCTCCTCCTTCTCTCTCTTTGTCTTTAAATGTGTTCTAGTATCACTCTATTCATTCTTTCTTTATTCATGCAACAAACATGTACTATAAAGTGATGAATTAGCTGCCCAATACCCTTCTATGCACCAGGAATATAATAGCAAAGAAAATAGACAAAGAGCACTCCTGCTTTCCAAGCCCCCTTCCTTCATTTGATTCACATCCCCCTGTTGAGCAGACCATAAGTTCCCTGGCATGCAGCGAGGAATAACGCCAGGGTTATCCTCACGATAACCCAAGAATCTTGCTTAGAGTCTGGCTCACAGGAGGCACCTGATAAATATTTAGTGAATAATTTAAAGAATGAATGAAATTTAAAGTTAGCCCACATGCTCCAGAAAGTGATTTAAGAGAGTATGAAAATATCAAAGCAAAAGCCCTCAAGCCAAAGAGGTAGAGGACCTGAGGAGGCACTTCCATATCGACACCTTACAAGTGTCTAAGCCATGTGCATAGTGAATCCTACTCAACAAAAGACAAAGGGAAAATTTTGGCATATCTCAAAGGCACCAGAAAACACTGTTACATTTTTTTTAAGTGTTGTACAGGTCATGGAGGCAAAGGACCCTCATTCACTGCTGGTGGGAATGTAAACTGGTACACCCACAATGGAAAACAGTATGGAGGTTCTTCAAAAATTAAGAATAGAGTTTTCATATGATCCAGCAGCCCCTCTTCAAAATAGACCCCCAAATTTTGAAAGCATGTATTTGCAAAGATATATGCACCCCTATGTCCATTACAGCATTGTTCATGGTGGCCAAGACATGGAAACAAGCAAACTATCCTTTGATAGAGGATTTGATAAAGAAAATGTGGTGCATATGCACAATGGATACTACTCAGCCATAAGAAAAGATGAAATACTGCCATTTGTGACAACATGGATGGACCTTGAGAACATTATGCTAAGCAAAGTGTCAGTCAGAAAAAGCTAAGAACCATATGATTTTGCTCAAAAATGGGTTATAAAATTGTAACTCATAGACAAAGACAACGGTATGGTGATTACCAGAGGGAAGGGGAATGAGGATGTAGTATAAAGGGTAAAGGGGGTCAAATATATGGTGACAGAAGATGCAATATACAGATCATCTATCATAGAAATATATACTTGAAACCTATATAATCTTATTAAGCAATGTCATCCCAATAAATTTAATGAACAATCAAATTAAAAGTTGAAGAGAGGGAAATAATAATAAACTCTCATTTTGCCTTTCACTAGCATATCTCAAAACTTATTTAATTTTCAACATTTGTGAATAAAGTTTCTGCTTTATTAAACAACAAATATTGTCACAAAACCAGATTAATTGAGGAAAAAACAATATATACATATGGGAGATCATATACAATACTCAGAGAAATGATTTAACTAGCCAGGTTTTTATACTTTCAGATAAAGAAGCAATAGACTTGTGAAGAATTAACAAGAACTTACCTATGGGTGCTTAGTAAGGAATCTAAACAAGAAGAGAGCTTGGACAGTAAATTAGTAAAAAAAAAAATAATGTTTTTTAAATAAACTTTTTATATTCTAAAGGAGAGAGACAGGGAGAAAGAGATCCTCTGAATAATATTTACTGATAAATATTTACCAAATGATTCATTTAACGATTATTTCTTTATCACCTTTTATGTGCAGTACGTCCTCAATGTCATCAGTAGAAAAGTCTAGTATGCTCAAAAATGAATATAATATTTTTTAAATTTATGTATTTTTAAGTGAAGCAAAAAGTGGCCAGGGACATATGGAAAATATTATATTAGGTTAATAGTCATTAATCAGAATGAAATTGACATAAAGATGATGAAAACAGCAAAATTTGAATAGATGAGTAAATAGCCCATGGAAAAATATTTCACCTACATAAAGTACCAAAGGTCAGAAGCAGACAGGAGACTAAGAGATGATAAAGCTCACTTATTGATAGAAGTGGAATTATAGTTATTGTTAAAATTAAATTAATCAAGGAAGATAAAGACCAGTGCCAAAAACTGACTCGAGTTTTCTAAACCAGAAAGCAGAGATAGAAAGTAAGGTGATCAGGAGTCTACCAAGCATAGTAATAAAGAAATCAGAAGCTAAACTGCAAATCTCTCCTCCAAATTTCGCTCTCATTCAAATCCCAAACATTTCCCTATAATGGGTAGAGATCAAAATCAAGAAAAGGGACAGTAGACAGAACATAGTTCCAGAAATAAATTTATTATTGTATACTAGCTGAAGCACACAGATTTATGACCATATGGAATTGCACAGCAGTAAGTAATTTGATAAGAATCATAACAGCTATTACATCAGAATGTTTTCATCGATACTAATAACATTAGAGCAGTATCTATATTGATAAAATTAAGCAGACTTCTTATAACTCTTTTTCAACCAGTCTACATCCATGAGTACAGGAGATGAAGATTAAATTCATTTTTGATTTGTTTTTGTTTTCTAGTTTTTAATTTAAATATATTCACTTGAAATTTTACTTGAAAAGCTAATTTTAAATTTAAAGAAGGTCATTTCTAGAGTCAGGATAAAGATGTGCCTGGTGATTCTCCAAGAATACCACTCAACATATCTTTCTTTTTGCTTTTTTAAATTGTTTTCTTGACAAGGTTAGAGATTATACTTTCCTTGAAGTTGACTACCTTTTAGATGATGTAGATAAACTTTAACATTATTTTAGTATATTTCCTGATGAAGGAGGCAGACAATGAAATAAATTAAATCTATATATTTAGTAGTAAACTGTGACTAAATCTTCTTAAAAGTTATATATTTTGAATATGACCATATACAGATTTTAGTATAGAATCATTCAGTTTGTATAAAATAAAAGAAACAAATGCAGATTAAAATATTTGTTTCACAAAATGAATTTCTGAGTATTTTATGATTTAGATTCAGTGTATATCAGATCAGACCACATTGGTTTTGCTGTGCTAAAGTCAAAATGCCTTCATGTTTCAGTAGCAAAGGGTTAACAGAGAAGTGAGAATAAGTCCTTAAATTATAAACTTAAACAATTTTTGTGAGTGTTTGTAAAAATATTGGAGTGTTTTTGTCCGTGAATGCATATTCATAGGCTAAGCCAAAGCTTGTGAAACTTCTACAAAAGTTACGATTTCCAAATAAATGTCTAATAAACAAAATAAACAAAACTTAAAAGGGAATATTTGACCAGTACTAGCATAAAAGCAACTATTCTCACATCAAAAATCACCTTCCTGGTAGCTATTTACACTAAGTGGCCACCTGACGTTTGTAGGCAAATTAGCTATAATTTCAAGTTGCTAGAGGGCCAGACCATTATAAACAGGGAAGCAGGTTGTTTACCATGACAGTACCAGTGATTTTTTTTCTGAAGATATGGCTAAACAACGCAATTTAATAGCCTTTGAACGTGGGATATATTTGAACGTGAGTGGCCAGATTATTATGACCACCCCATCAGTACTTCATTGGGCCACATTTTGCCTTCAATACTGCGGTGATTCTTCTTGGCATTGACTCCACGAGATGTTGAAAGGTGAGCGCGGAATCTGACACCATGCCTGATGAATAGCACTGTCCAGTTCTGAGAGATTTGATGGTTGTGGAACCAGCTGCTTGATGGCTCCTTTAACTTCGTCCCACAAATGCTCAACTGGATTGAGATCTGGTGATTGTGGGGGCCACCTAAGCAAGGTAAAGTCTCCCTCATGTCCTTGAAAGCACTCCTGCACAATATGAGCACCGTGGCATGGCACATTGTCTTGTTGGAAGAAGCCATCTCCATTGGGATACGCCATCAACATGATAGGATGAACTTGATCAGCAACGATACTTAGGTATGTTGTGCTATTCAGACGTTGTTCCACATGAATTAAAGGGCCCAAATCATGCCAGGAAAACATGCCCCAAACCATAACACTGCCCCACCAGCTTGAAGGGTTGTACTCATGCATGTGGGGTGCATGCTTTCATGCTGTTTCTGCCAAGTTCTCACTCTGCCATCTGCATGGTGCAACTGGAAATGTGATTCATCAGACCACATGACTTTTTTCCAATGCTCGACTGTCCAATCCTTGTTTTCCTGTATGAATTGGAGACGTTTTATCTTGGTAACTGCAGACAGCAAAGGTGTTCGAACAGGCCTTCGGCTGTTTTGCTGATACGTACTCCATGGCTCCGAGTGCCAACAATCATCCCACGTTCAAAGGCTGTTTAATTGCGTTGTTTACCCATATCTTCAGAAAAAAATCACTTCTATCGTGGTAAACAACTTGCTTCTCTATATATGATGGTCTGGCCCTCTAGCAACTTCAGCACGAAATTATAGCTAATTTGCCTACAAATGTCAGGTGGTCATAATAATCTGGCCACTCAGTGTATATAACACATGATATGTGAAGTGAAAATAAATTTTACCTACTTTATGAAAGGAGAAAGAAAAAAGGTTGAATATACTAACACTTGATTTGAAAAAAATACAAGGTTCAGAGAAATCAAAGATGACATTATCTAAATTTCCTTCCATTTGCTCCAGATTTTACTGCATTTACAAGACATTATAGAAGATTCACTTCATTGTTTCTTCATTGTTCTTCATTGCCAGATGAGCTTCAGGAATGTAGCAGAAAGGATGTGGCAGGCTTGTTAGAATAGCCATGTAGTGGATTTCAAAATAGCACCCTGTGTTTCAGAAAACATAAGAGAATAGGTCAGGTCTCGCATGACTCTTTGAAGCTGGCCTCAGCCACCAAAACACAATGAAGGGACGCATGCGCTTACCACTGAAAAGCCCCAGTTATGAACCAGCTTTGTGTTCTGCCTTCTGGCCAATCACAGATTTTTAGTGCCATCTCACTATTCTGAGTGCTCTAATTTCCATAGCCATGCTCTTGGCTCTTTGAAATATAAATTTGGGCTGCATCACAGCTGTACTTACCTAGGTCATACATATAGATAGACTTCAGATTTGCGTCTGCCTGGGAGAACCCACTTGCCCAATAGTGCCCGCCATGCTATTCCTATCACTTGTTTCTTTATCAAGTGTTCATTGAGAATGTATTCAGTGGAAGCCAAAGAAACAAAAGCACCCACATTATATTTCAAATAGACTAACCATGGAATTGGAGCAAGAAAAAGGAGGAATTACCTACCGCTTTTTTGTCAACACCTTAGACTTCTGAGCTTCTTCTAAGTGTTCAATAGAAAAGGAATATGTTGAAATTGGTTCGTTGGTCATTTCTCAAGAACATGAGTAAAGGATGGATGTGGTTAATAGAATAACCTGCAGGGTGGCTCAGTTGGTTGGAACCAAAAAGGTTGCAGGTTCAATTTCCTGTCAAGAGCACATACCTAGATTGTGGTTTCAATCTCTGCTCAGAGCATGAACAGGAGGGAACTGATCAATGTTTCTCTCTCACTTTGGTGTTTCTCTCTCTCTCTTCTTTCCTCCCTCTCTAAAATCGATAAGCATATCCTTGGGTGAGAATTAAGAAAATAGTGAAAAATATTAACTTGTATGTGCTCCCAACACCCCCACCCCAATTGCCTTGGTAGCATAATGGAGAGTCCAGTAGAATATAAAGAACAAATCAAGTTGATTCTTTTGATCTTCAAAAGCTGAAGTCTTATCATATATAATACTGGGTACCCACGTGTTCGGAAGCATAGATAATACTATGTTATATTTTTGTAGGTTGAAAATGTCCTTGATAATATTATGCATGAGTTGCTTAAGTTTCTAGACATTATGGAAATTCTGGAGATTTAGAAGATTATTTATTAAGACGGATTTTTTTCCTGTGCCTTAGGAAAGATAAATTCCCTGAATGAGGTTGATGAGAAGTTCAGTTGTAAATAAAATAATAGGATGTTGATGAGTGGCCCTAAGAAGGGTTTGATAGACTTAGATGAGAGGAGACCTGTGTTTAACTTTCTAGAGAAGCCAAGAGAAGTGCAAGACTCACGCAAAAGCTACCAAATCCATTCTTATGATAGGGTGAAGGCAGTGGTGACCTGATGTGCTTAGGACAAGAAGACTTGATAGTGGTCTGCAGGTTCTGCCTTGCAGAGGGCGGTAGGATGAACTCAAGACTGAATTGAACTTATAGAGGGAAAACTAGACAAATCATAATTCATTGAGTTTACTTTAATTTGATCAAAATTTTGTTTCTAACATGAGGTTAAGTAGGTAGAATGTGAAGAGCTAATGTAGGAAAAAAAAAAGTTGAACTTTTTATACACTTGAGTTTGTGATCTGAAATGGCATACCCACAACATGTAGTAAGAATCATGTTATACCTCACAAGGCATTTATAGCTGAATAATGAAGAAAATTGACAATAAAATGAAGAACTCATAAAAACTTTAAAGAAGAATGAGGGGTTTGTAGGTTCTAAAAGGCCTAGTATTAAATTAGAGAATAGAAGTAAAGTTGTATTAAAACAAGTATACATACATTTTGTTGGTGGTATAAACTGGTATAATTTCCAACAATAATTCCCCTTCTCGCAATAGCTATTTGTGGTCCATTTATAAATTGTTCTAAACCATTTTAAATTAATTTAGGTTCCTTTCCAACAACAACCCTAAAGGTAATAAGTTCTGTAAACTTATTGCTGCTATTGATGTGGTTCTTCCTCTTCTCAACTGCTAAGCCTTCTGGTCCTCCAATACAATATTGGACAGAAAGTGTGAAAGTGAACATACCAAGCTCATTACTGAATTTAGGGAAAAAAGCATTCAATCTTCCACTATTGAGAGTGATGTGAACTATGTATTTTTGTAGATCACTTTTCATCAGATTGAGAAAAGATTTAAAAAAAGAGAGATTATCCTCTTCTGAAGAATTTGGATGCTTGTTTTAAACTTCTCACTTACTGTCTTGAATTCATATTGTCTTTGACTTGTTTTGTTAGTATAGAACTGTGGAAAGACTCAAGTGTTTCCCAAATCTTCCTAATTTGGCAGGCCTCATTCTCCAAATTCTCTCTCCCTCAGGGGTTTGTTGGTGTTGTTTTAAGCTCTGTTTGGGAAGGTCTAGAATAGATCTTCTAGGTCATAATTGTTACTTCTAAGACAGGCTCTTTCTCCTTATATTATATGCCAGGGGTGTTGAGGAAATCATAAGATATTTCCACATAGGCAAAGCCATAACTCTAATGTTCCTTGACCCTGATCTTCCCACAGAACTGCTGCATCTTCGGTTTCTCTCTTCTCCTCCCAACCCCATAGTAGCTATTCTCTAGTAAGCCTCCGATAATCTTGCCTTGTTCATATGCCACCTGCCCTCTCCCACAGATTTACAGAAAATCCTGGCTCGCATCCCTATCCAGTGGTTCTCAACCTTCTGGCCCTTTAAATACAGTTCCTCATGTTGTGACCCAACCATAAAATTATTTTCGTTGCTACTTCATAACTGTAATGTTGCTGCTGTTATGAATCATAATGTAAATATCTGATATGCAGGATGGTCTTAGGTGACCCCTGTGAAAGGGTCGTTCGACCGCCAAAGGGGTCCCGACCCACAGGTTGAGAACCGCTGCATAGTCCCTTCTCGGCAAAGCTTCCTTCTCTACAATGAGCCACACCGCAGATTCTAGCCACTGCACCCACCCGAAGCCTGATTAATCTCTGCCTCCTCAGCTCAGTGGACCACTATGTGCTCTGCTTAGACTCCACTCTGTAAACCATTATTTGGAAACTGTTCCTGGAAAGAAATGAAGGTTCTCGAGGCTCACCTCATGACTTTCAATTCTCTTGGGAATCACTTCCTATTGTCCAATGCTGGAAAAGATTTTGGCCAGTGTAACAGATGTTTACAGAAGGACAGCTGATTCATTACTAGTTGCTCCACTGGGGCCAGAATGGGCCAAAGTTAAACTTTTGATGCAATAAAAATAGCAAGTTGGCCATAAAATTCTAAATTCTGCAAGAGTTCATTTCACGAGGTGCTATTGATTATTTACATAACGTATTTCCCAAGTTCTTAGATTTCTAGAAGCTATATCTGAGTTTATAGAACTTTCAGATGATAAAACTAATCTGATATATTTTATAAAATTTCTGAGCTAAGAATGAACCCTGTAAAGTAGGCCAAAGTTTAAATCTAACTCAATTTAATTGTAATTATCCAGTTCTTCCATCGTTGCTCCATATGTAAAGGTGTAATTTGGGGCCTTTCTGTGGTTGTCCTCTCCCCAGACAGTGTTCAAATTTGATTGCTTTCCAGATAAGCCAATTTAAAGTCTTTTGTGATTTCTTCTTTCTCAAAATACTACCTTTTTTTCTCTCCTATCCCTTAGGACTCTGCTTTGTGGGGATAGGCATATTCTAGTTCAGTGACGATGAACCTTTTGAGCTCGGCGTGCCAGCATTTTGAAAAACCCTAACTTAACTCTGGTGCCATGTCACATACAGAAATTTTTTGATATTTGCAACCATAGTAAAACAAAGACTTATATTTTTGATATTTATTTTATATATTTAAATGCCATTTAACAAATCAACCAAAAAAATGAGTTTGTGTGTCACCTCTGACACGCGTGTCATAGGTTCGCCATCACTGTTCTAGTTGCTTTATTGACATTATATCTGTCCTAATTCAATATGAATATATTATATGGCTGTTTTCTATAATTAATTCTTAAATTTCTGAGTGGCTCTAATGATAGAAATTTGAGTCCCCTTTATAGGATATGATGGATGTGCAATTTGAAGGCCAGGATGATAGAAGCAGGAACTTGAGTTTTAAATAACTTGAAAATGACTCCTCATTGGCAGCTATCTAAACTTCCTAATTTCAAAATCAGTCCTTCAATTAACTACTTCCTGTTATCATCTTCTTTGTGTTAGGACCTGACTTCTTCTGAGGGTTTAGAATATCACAGTATAATTTCCTTTCTTGTGAGAATATTATAGATTCTCCTGTGAGGTTAAATTTTTAATCAATAAATATTTATTGAGAATATACTATGCTCAAGGAAGTAAAATTTAATGATACAATTTCTACCACTAAAACTTTCATACAATCTTAGTAGAACATATTTACACACAATTATTTTTCAAAGCAAAAAATTATGTTATAAAAGAATCATGGTAAAGGTTCAGAGAACAGAGAGGAAATATGCAGTCTGGCAATCAAGAAAAACATCAAGGAGTAGGCAGTGTGTAGTCTGGATATGGAAGAATGGGAGGAATTTCCACAGGTGAAATAGAGGACTTTTCAGAAAGGGATAATAGTACATACAGAGACTTCAAGTACAAAAATGGGTGGAGATATCGGTAATGTAGTTCTTAAGATGGTTAAGAATTCACCAATATTATATTATTATTGTGTTTTGTAACAAGTCTATTATTGTGTTTTATAACAAGTCTATGATACATATATGCCTTTGGATATGTCAAATGCTACATAAGAAATAAATGGTTGATGAAGATGAGGTAGCAAGAGAAGGTAAAGCTTTTAAAAAATTTAAAAGTGAAAGGAGATGGAAAATGAGAAGAGTTAATGTTTACTGAGCAGTTACTATGTGCCAAGCTGTGTACTAATTTGTTATATTTAGTATTGCCTTTTATCTCCACCATATAATTATATGAGGGATTCTTAATATTAGTTTCATAGATGCATAAATTTAAGCTTAAAGAAATTGGTTTGCTCTAAGTGACTCAGTTAAAAAATACTGTGTGAAGAGAAGAAATTGAAAGCTTAAAAAGAAGGCATTTAAATAAACACAGTAGTGACTTCACTTGACTAAATAAATATGGAACAGTCTGATGAATCTCAGAGGGAAGGCAGGGGTGGGGAGTGGAGGGGGTTGGTGGGGAGAGATCAACCAAAGAATTTATATGCATATATGCATAACTCATCGACACTGACAATAGTGTGGGGAAGGCTTGGGGAAGAGGGCCAGGGGTGGGGTGGAAGGAGTCAGTGGGGGAAAAAGGAGTCTATCTGCAATACTTTCAACAATAAAGATAAATTTTAAAAAATATTAAGGATAAAAAAATAAAAATAAATGTTATCAGTAATTTTCTCTGTATGTAAATAATTTTCATTTATTTTTATAGTTTTTTGTATTTTCTCTCTCATAATAAGTATAATAAAAAAAATAATGGCTTTTTATAAAGAAAAGAGTAAGTCAGAGAAAATTAATCATGTTTTCTAGCAGAGAAGAAGATGCGGGGGGTGGGGGGTGGAGGGCTGCAGGACAAAGTAGTGCCATTTGTATGAGGAACAAGAATCAAGAAGTAAGTATTTATTTAGTCAACAAATATTTATTAAATTCCTACTATGTGCCAAGCAAGAAAGAAGAGAATGAACAAGAGAGCGAGATGACTAAAAATACAGGAGGAATGAAGTGAAGAGAATTCCCCTAAAGTGATCTCATGCTCATCAAAATAGAAAGTGAAGTCAGTGGCTTAATGTGAGAGTGGAAATGAGGCTTAGACCTGCGGATGCACAAAAAAAGTCAGAAACCATCATTGTGCTGTGCTTTGGCCCCCAGAAGCAAAAGTGGAGAAGAAAGAAAACTGAGGCTATCCAGAGTTGAGCGATGTCAAGATGAAAACAGGAAAAGGGCAAGGGTCAAGAAGATAAAAGAATGTTGAGACCAGAATGACCTTCCATTTTCTTAAAACTCATATGTGGAAGTTGCTATGGATGGGCAGAGATAAAGAACATGCTCCTGGGATTAAATCATGGAGTGGAGATGGGGAGACAGTCCTGAGAAAACACATTCATGCAGGTAGATGACATGGAGTCCAAAAGAACGCCCTAAAGTGGTCCTTAATGAGCAACAATCTGGAGGCTCAAGGAAGCTATTTGTGGAAACTCACATGTATTCTGTTCATATAATTCTAACTTAATTGGAAAGAACATTAATTCATCACATTCCTATCCTGACTGACGTTCAGATAAATTGTGAGGGATAGTTTCAGGGCAAAACCAGAATTTTGAGACAAAGTGGAAATTATATCCTGAAGTTTCAAATGTTATAAACATTCTTGATTAAAGTTTCCCATCTCCAGTGAGTACAGTACATTTTCGTTGTTAGGCAAATGGGTGTGAAACGCGTAGCAGTCGTCCTGGGTCTCACATTCTGTTTTAGTTAGCTAATCCATCAATTAAGGGGACATATTTAAACTGTCCGGACACAATCAAATGGGGTCCTTAGCCTGGCATGGTCCAGCCAAACTGATGACCTGCTGTCGACTGTAGTCCTTGCCCAGAGGCATTCTCTCGGGGCCTGAGGTAGAGAGACACTGCCCTATTTGTTTTGGCAATAATTGTCTTCTTGCCCTGGAAGAGGCCTGAAAATTGCTTCTATGTTTAGAAACAAGATTGCTCTGTTGAGACTGCTGGGCAGAGAGTCTCACCTCTTTATAGAAGCCTGTCTGTTATTCCGAGGCCTCTGGTTTCCTAATTTAGGCCTCTGTGGTGTTCAGTGGATGAACAAGCATGTGTTCGGCACACGCTGAGGGTGCAGGAAGCCTTCTTGGGGATGCCTGAAGAGGCTGCTGTGGCCACTCCCTTGAGGAATATTAATTGTGAGAGTTTATTGTGTACGACTCTGAGTCAACATTACAATAGATTCAAGTTTATGGTTGTTTTGATTGAATAACAGAGACAACAATAAATATAATTGTTACAGGAAGTGGATTTCAAACCAATATATGAAAAGTAAATCCAAATTCAGCAATTCTCAATTGCCCATGTGGAGAGAAAAAAAAATGACCATTCATAAGTATCTCTATGCACTTGAAGAAGGGGTTTCTTGACCATCCATGCATGTCCTCATCTTTATGTGCACAGGAAAACCGTCTTCATATTCCTGAGCCATCACAGTCACCAGGACCTTACCTCTCTCGGTAGACATCTAGGTCCCATAATCTAAATTCCCATGAGTCAGTGCTTGGGTTCTCAGTAAGTATTTCCCATTAATTTAATCTAAGCCAAGACTTTAAAATCCCAGATAGCTGGTTCACTATTTACATTAACCATATGCTCTCTGGCTTCATACACCAGAAAATCACAAATCGAAAATCACGTTATCGAAGGAGGTGAAGTCCATGAGACACTTGTATATACAGACTGACTGTAGAGATTTTATATTTTATACTGACCAACTTCAGTTTATTGTCCCTTCAGGTTATGATGAATAAAAAATCTGACTCATTGCCTAAAGAGAAGGTCTTCTTCCAAAAGAGATTCTTAACAAATTCATGTAAGGCTTATGTGCCAAAATCAAAGCCAGTGAGATTTGTTTAAATATTAAAATGAAAAAATGCATTGCATTTTCTATGTTGCTGCCCCCTTACTCACCACAAAACCTCCTCCTCAAACAGTGTTCCCCATCTCAGTCAATAGCAACTCTATTCTTCCAATTACTCAGGCGTAAGGCCATGAAGTCATCCATGCCTCCCCTCCACTCCAATGCATCAATCAACTCTGTTGGCTTTATCTTCAGAATACATTCAGAATCTGACTACTTCTTACCATCTCTGCTGCTTCCATTATGACCTAAGCCACCCGTCTGTCTCCCATCTGGATTACTTGCAGTAGCCTCCAGTCTGGTCTTCCTGCTTCCATCCCCTTTTTCTCCATTCTCCTTTTGAGCTGATCATGTTACTCCTCCACCATCCTAAGGGTAAAAGTCAGAGATCTGATATGGTCCTCATCTGCTATCTGACCTAATCTTCTACTACTTGCCCTCTGGTTTTTTCCCCTCCAGCCATGTTGCTACTCCTCAATGGTATCAAGTGTTCTCCCCAGGGCCTTTGCACATACTGTTCTCTCTGCCTGGAATGCTCTTCCTCCAGATGATCACGTGGCTTATTTCCATACTTCCTTCAGTTCTCTTCTCAAATGCAATTTCACCAAATCTCACCAGCCCATATAAAACAGCTACAGCATCCCACTTTCTGCTCCTTCTCACTGCTGGTCCAACTCAGAAATGAAAGCCGGCTCTGATTTTAGATATATAGATTTAAATAGATACTTGTTTATATATAGATTTATTTCTATTGAAATTAATTTTCCAAGTTTTAAAATAATTGTATTCCTTTAGGCTTAAAGTTCAGAAAGTTATTGTAGCTCATTTTAGTTTTTGTTTTATGCTTCTATAGAAGTTCTTGTTTACTACTGGGTGATGGGCTATATATTAGGGGATAGAGAAGCTATACATTAGGGTGATAGAAGAGGAAAAAGGCTATAATAAAAATGATGAAAATAGCTAAAATATGTATTATGTGCTGCTGAGCACTTGTTTTCCCCTGGAAACTGCCTACATTTGATATTTATGTTGTCAATATTATATTTCTTGATTTTGTGAGGTATCACTGGTATTTCTATGGAGAAACAGAGGCAGCAGTGGGTGGTTTGTAACAGATGTTGCTCTGCAATATCAAGAGCTCACCTAGGAGGACCCTGATAGAAACTCATGAAGAGAGGAAGTAGGTGGGGCTGAGGAGGACAGTCAGGGATGTGAGGAGAAAGGGGTGATCAAGTCATTTTGCCAAAGGGAGAATCCTCCCGGGAATGTGTTAGTCTGACCACTTCAGGTGTATCTAGAGTTCTGAGAGGAACCTGTCAAATAAAAGAACTAAATGAAAACAAGGTGAATAAGAATTTCAAGAAAAAAAAAATCAATGGTAATATCCCCAGGTTAGATATCTTCCTATCAACGCCTTGAACTCTCTCAAACTAGAACAAAAGATAGTGAACAAGATCCCAGCAAAAGCCCCCGCATGGAACTGAGAACAATTCTGTTAAGGCAGCAGGTGTGAACTTAGCCATGCTCTTCTCATGGAGACCTGGAAACTCAGGTATCACGCACTGACGTCAATGTGAGTGCCTTGGGTTGTTTCCCATGGGAAGCCTCTCTAACACTGACCTTATTTGTAATAATGCTGTTTCTTTAAGTCCTGCATTACTGCTATGATAACTGCAGGGTTGCTATCACAATAGTTCCCTTAAGGAACTACCATAGGCTAAACACTATGCAAATGACTGCATGTATATCATGGCATTTAATTCTTAAAATAATTTTATGAGGAAAACTTTATTTTCTTATTATAAGTGAAGGTGTTCAACCTCACCCCCTCAAAAAAAATTAAATAACTTGCCCATGGCCCTACAAGTATTAGGTTGAACAATATGAATTGCTGACATTCCACAATTCTTTTACCTGCAAAAAAGGAGTTTCATATGGTTAAATGCTGGTAAGTGGAAACTCCTATCAAATCCAGGCCTGACCTGCCTTGTTAGTCTCTGTGTAAGATGCTTTCCCATAGAGTGAGGTCTGGTGGGAAACAAAGGAATCGTGAGCCAAAGACAGGAAACCCGGTGAGGGCCATGTTTTTAATGATGTCATGTACCTCTGTGTACTACCTTCAGTTAAAACGATATTTGAAACTAAGTGACTTTCTAGATCAAGAATTTAACCTGCGCTTTTTATAGAAGCACCCTTCTTTGGCCTTATGGGAGATTCAGGTTTAAAAAAATCTCTTGGTAGTGTTTGACAGATTCTAAACATTATTCACGCACATGAAGTATATTTATTATGAGTAATACCACTGAGAATTTCTTATAAATTTCTGTCCCTAAAAGGAAAGTTATGATCTGTAACAATAGCAAAGAATGCATATAAGATAAGTTGACAAGATGCTCTGCAGATTTATGCTATTGCAACAACCAAGAAGGTTTAATTTAACCATTCAGACTCTCCTATTAACATGGTGTCAGGAGGAAGAATACCTTTTAAAGAAACTCCTAAAACATTTTTGATTTGTAACATATTTAATTGGCTTAACTACCAAGTATTTTTGTCTATTGTCTACTATTTTTAAAGATTCTAATTTTCATTGAATACCAGAAGCATGATGTGTATCTAAAAGTAACTACTTAATAACATCCGATAAAAAATAACTGCCATTAAAACTGGAAAATCTCCTGGAGGAAAAAAAAAACAAGTTATCTTCAGAATGTGATTCACAAGCTGTTAAAAAGATTGCCACATAGGTCTTCCTGTTATTCTTCTTTCAAAAAAACTATTTACAATTTAGAGTATTCCAAAGAATTACGTAAAAGAGTTATCATTTGCTCATTTATGTGTGAGTGTAAGAAGTGTTATGAGAATTTTAATCCAATTCTTTTACTTTTTTAAATCAATATGAGCAAAAGTATGAAGTGTTGTTAATCACGATGGGGAATGGGGACAAGTTCCTGTTGACTAAAATTTCTCTGGGATTAAGAGTTTGACCTGAGAAATTCTTTGTCCTTCCTGCCTGAGAGGTGTTAACTCCTAGGGAGGCACCTATTTATTCCTGTTCACCCTGAGAACCCAGTGGACTCCATGCAAATATTATTTCCTGATTCATAAAATAGGCCTTATTTTACATGTGAATATAGGGTCATTTTCCCTTCCAGTTTAGTAAAATATAAAAATATGAATGCTTCATCACTACCCAACTGAATGCCAAACATCTTTTTTTCTCAACTAAGTGAGCAAGTAACACCTTTTCCCCAGCATTATTGAGATACAATTGACATACAACATGGGAGTTTAAGGTGAACAATATGATGATTTGATACACATATGTTGCAAAATGATTACCAATAGGGTTGATTAATACCTCCATCACCTCATAATGACCCTTTTTTCTGTGTGGTAAGAACATTTGAGGTCTACACTCTTGGCCACTTTGAAGTATACACTACAGTATTGTTAACTACAACCCCAGACTTTTTTATCTTGTAACTGGAAGTTTGTACCCTTTGACCAGCACCTCCTCATTTCCTCCATTTCCCCACCCTTGCCTCTGGCAACAACCAATCTCTCTGTTCCAATGAGTTCTGCTTTTTTAGATTCCAGGTCTAGGTGGGATCACGCAGTCTGTCTTTCTTCACCTAATTTATTTCACTTAGCAGAAGGCCCTCAAGGTTCTTCTGTGTGGTTACAAATGACAGGATTTCTGTCTTTCTCATGTCTGAATAATATGTATCTTGATGTATATTAAAATAAAGAAATTATATATATCACCTTTATCCATTCATCCATAGACGAACATTTAGGTTGTTTCCATATCTGGGCTATTGTGAATAATGTTGCAATGAGCATGGGGAAGCAGATATGCCTCTGAGATCCTAATTTCATTCCCTTTGGATCTCTAATCAGAAGTGGGATTGCTGGATCATATGGTAGTTCTATTTTCAATGTTTTGAGGCTCCTCTCTACTGTTTTCCATAGTGGCTGCAACAATTTACAATGGCACCGACACCGCACAATGGTTTCTTTTTCTCCACACCATCCCCAACACTTACTGTCTCTTGTCTTTTTTATAATAGCTGTTCTAACAAGTATAGAGTGATACCTCATTGTGGTTTGATTTGCATTTCCCTGATGATTAATGAGTTTAGTACCTTTTCATGTATGTGTTGGTCATTTATATGTCTTCTTTTGAAAAAAAAAATGTCTATTCAGATCTTCTGCTCATTTTATTTATTTATTTGAGAGAGAGGAAAGCATTGATGTGAGAGAGAAACATCAATCGTTTGCTTTCTCTAAGCAATGCAACCAGGGACTGAACCTACAACCTAGGTTTGTGCCCTGACTGGGAATCAAACCTGCAACCTTTTTGTGCATGGGATGATGCTCCAACCAACTTAACCACCCAGCTAGGGGTTTTTAATTTTTTTTCTCCTGCTCATCCTATATAATAAAAAGCTAATATGCTACTTAGACCGGACGGCAGAACGACCTTCTGGAGACCAGTGGGCAGGGCCACAGGGCCGCGGGCCACAAGGCAGCCAGGACCGCGAGGACCGAGCCCCATGCATGAATCTTGTGCATCAGGCCTCTAGTTTTTAAACAGGGCTGTTTGGGTTTTTGCAATTGAGTTGTATAGTTCCTTATATATTTTGCATAGTAACCCCTCATGAGATAGATGATATGAAAATGTTTTCTCCTATTCCAGAGATTGCATTTACATTTTTTTATATATATTTTTATTGATTTTTTACAGAGAGGAAGGGAGAGAGATAGAGAGTTAGAAACATCGATGAGAGAGAAACATCGATCAGCTGCCTCCAGCACATCTCCTTCTGGGGATATGCCCGCAACCCAGGTACATGCCCTTGACCGGAATTGAACCTGGGACCCCTCAGTCCGCAGGCCGACGCTCTATCCACTGAGCCAAACTGGTTTCGGCAGCATTTACATTTTGTTCATTGTTTCTTTTGCTGCCCAATGCCATCTTAAGTGACTTGCTTTTAAGTATAAGTAGAATATGGGATAAAATATTATAATTGCAAATTTGTAAATCTAAATTCAATTTAAAAATCAAATCACAGGAAAAAGGTAAAAATTACTTCCAAAATTTGGAAAAATAACTCTTTTCTCAGTATGTATCTTTCTAGTATAACCTACCAAATTAATAATATTTCAAATTCAATATTTTATACAGTTCAGTCATTAACCTCAATTCCAAGTCTGACCCATTTTACAAAGCATATCTTTATCCTGTTCTGATCATTAAAATGAAGCTTTAAAGTATAATGGAAAGAAAACTATATAATAATGTAACTGACACTTTTAAGTTAAAGGTTGTAAAATATAATTTAACATCAGTACTTTCAATTTTCTTTCTACTGCTATGAGCTGTTTCCTAAATAAGCTAAGACAGAGCTAATTCGTGGTATGTACTAATCTCCATGTAGAGTAGTGCAATAAATTTAGATGAACTTGTTTCAGAAGCAGAAATGATTACTGCCAAAAAGTAAAAAGAGAGAAAAATGAAGCCCTCTTAAAACTCTTTTTGTTTTGAATGTTGTCATAGTTACTGGAGAGAAATTTATGTTTCTAAGACTTTTTCTTAGATGTTAAATACTGTGACCAATTGTGGTAGTGACTAAAATAAGAATAAGATTGATGAGGAATTTCTTTTATAAACAGCTTTTCAAAACCCATCTTTACTAATTATTCCTGTTCCACCTACATTAGACTTAAAGTTGGCTGTGTGCAGATTGTTTTTATCATTTAAGCTATTTTTAGTCATAAACATTTGAATACAGCTATAGGTTGAATTTAAATTCTGAATGTTCAGCCAAAGTCTAAATATAAAAACATATCTTGTGGGTAAGCTATATAAAATATGTGAATTACTAAATAATTCTAAGAGTATAAATAGTAGAGAGTTATCTTAAATTAATTTAGTTTTATAATGGCATTCTTATTCCTAGTACCTCCAGAATATTATTCTAGGAAAATTTTTGGTTGAGTATTACAGTGCTAGAATATTTTAGAAGAAAAGCAGTCTAAAGATCATTAGTCCAACAATCTTTGTTTTTAAAAATGAGGAACCTGAGTAAGAGATGTTAAGTGGTTTGCATAAGGTCCTACTGCTAATTAATAGCGAAGCTGGGACATTAACCAAGGTCACCTGATTTGAATTCCGCTGCATTTTTCGTGACACCAGTCTTATGTCAAGACATTATGAAAATAAATTTATCCCATTAGAGAATTTTGCAAAGTGTGTTCCTTGAAGCCCCGATGCTCATTTAAACTAGCCCACAGAAGGCTGAAAAGAAATATGTTCTACTCTATACCTACTTTAACCTAAGAACTTTCTCTTTTTGTTGTTGTTTTGTTTCAGACGATGTAATTCTGAATAAATATTTCATTTAAAAAGTCTCCTACTAAAAAAGAAAGTTTGAAAATTATTCTTCAACTCCTAGTTTGAGCTATATGGAAAACCAAAACTCTTCCACTACCAATATACAAAAGTGATTGAGTAAAATAAAATACACATTCTTTAAGGGCTTTTGTGACCTTCTAAATATATTCTGATGTCAGAAGCACAGAAGCTTTAAAAGCCAGGAATCCCCTAGAAATGATTGTCTCTCCAATAAACTGGGCACTTTATGCTAATATGACAACCTGAACAAAGGAGAGGAGGTAGAGCTTGTAAACTACAATTGTTTCATTGAATTGGTATCCTTAGATTATTCCCTCCATGAAAGGGAAGACTAGAAATAAACACTACCTATCTCCACCTGTGCTCCGAGTGTGGAAAAACATTTCCCTTGAAAGTGTGTGACCATAGTCTATATCTCATGCACATTGGGTTTCACATTTACTTTCAACATAATTCTAGGACATTCAAGCAGATAAATTAATGTAGAAATTGTTCCTGGGCTAGTGTTACCCACAGGAAACATAGAAACTTTTTTAAAAAATGGTATTGGAGGGTACATTTAAATCTAGGATGCACAGACAAAAGTGTTTCAACAGGCATTCACAAACTAAAATCTAAAACACATAGGAAACAACCCACTATGAATGAGAACCAGCAGGACCTCAAATGGCCAAATTGTTGAAATCTCAAATAATAGAACAATCTAATAGAAGCTATAAAATAAGTAAAATTAAAATCACTAAAAGAGGGCATAGAAAACATAAAAACAGAATACTGATTAAAAGGAACAGGCATTTGAAATCCCTCAGAACTTCTAAAAATAAAAAATAAGGTTAATGCAATTAAAATAATAAATTATATAGCAGAGTAGACACATTTAAAGAGATAATTGATAATCTGGATAATCAATATGAAAAAGACACACAGAACGAAGACAGAAGCATAAAGAAATGGGAAATATGACAGTATGTTACATAGAATGAGATAATACAACAAAGGTATAATTTAGGTACCAGAAAAAAAGGAATAAAAGAAATAAGAAGTGGTACTCTTCGGGGAGTAATGGCTGGGAATATTCCAGAACAGAAGTTTAAAAAGCATAATGAGTTCAAAACAGAATAAAAACAAAACAAACCTCAATATATGAGAGAAAAACTACACAACATGTCAGACAAAGAGAACTTATTAAGTTTAACCAAAGAGAAAAAAACAGATTACCTATAGTAACAGACTTGCAACAGCAATAACAAGGCCATAATACAATGGAGTAATTTTCAAAGTTCTGATAAAATAACTGATAGCTTTGGGTTTTCAATTAAACTCTTACTCAGAAGTTAGGGTGAAATAAACTCATTTTCTATCAAATACAGTTTAATCCTAACAAACCCTCACTGAAGGAAAGGTGATACTTGATGAAGAAGAAAATTGAATTCAGAAGAAAGGTGGAATGCAGCAAACTAGGGTATACAGCAATTTGTTAAATAGATGGGTGAATCTAAGTAAGCATGGAATTTATAAAATAACTAGAGGCCCAGTGTGTGATATGGCGTGAGACCCAGACCCGCTGTGCTGGCAGCACCCAGACTGATTCCCGCTGCACCGCAAGACCCAGAGTCAAGTTCCCACATCCTCCCACCCCCACCCCCCACCCCCCCACACTTCACCTTGCACACAGCCCCGCCCACTCAAGCACACCTTGCTATGCACGCAGCCTCCTGGTGACCAGTGTATGGTGGTTCCGCCGTGACGGCATCACAACCACGGGGTTTTTACGGTAGAGATAATCCTCATAATGACTAATTTACTGGTTATAAAAATAGGGTGGAACTAAAATGCTATAAAGCAGCAATATATAATATGGCAAGGAGGTAATAAGAATTAAAACATTGAAAGGTTCTTCTATATTTTTAAATATGATGCAAGTAGTAATTGATATTAGATTTTTGTAAGCTAAGCATTTATATTAAACATGTAAGGCGCAACCATTGGAATAAAATACGTAACTTTCACCACATTAGAGAGCAGAAGGCAAAATAAAGAAAAATTATTAAGCTAGAATATAGAGACAAATGAAGCAATATAAAAACCCAAGAAATACAGTAAATTAAAAAACAGAAGCAGAATACAATGTCAGTTATAACAATAAAATTATGGGTTTAAACATCCCAATTAAAATATAGTCTTTAAAAACCCAACTAGAGGCATCTTATAAGATATACACTGAGAAACGAGCACACAGAAGTTTTATAATAAGGATGCCATGTGTCATAGTAATGAACCGGAAAAGCCTTAAAGTTAGATAGTTATTTGAATTGTGACACCAACTATGACTTTGAACAGGCTACTTTTCTCTGAGATTGTTCTCTAATGTGTAAAATAAGATAAGAATATTTACAGCATAGTCTGCCTTGAGAACGAAATAAGAGGATATGTGTAAAATGCTTAGCATTGTACCTGGAATTATTAAATGTTTAATAAATTAAATGTATTTATTCCTAACAATACAAGGATAGGTGAAAATATATGACATACTGGTTGTGTTTGCAATATGTATCAAGGGCCGTAAAAGTCAATTGAATATATCAAAGAAATCATAGATACATACTCAGATATCTGTGTCCAAGGACACTAACCACAGATTTATGTATCATAGTGGAGAAATAGAAATAACTCTGAAGTGCCATAGTTGAGCCACTGTTAAATTATGACCTAATAGTATACAAGTAGTAAAAAAATATATTGCCAGTTTATGGCTCATATCAGTTAAAATCAACTTCATTCTTCCAGTGTTTCAGTTTACCACTTGGAGTCATCCTTTACTCCTCTTTCTCTCTGATTTGAAATCTGACCTGGTATTCCAAATCTGACATTTCTTCAAAATATAGTGGATCTGACTGTGTGTTATCAATAGTGGCTGTCACCGCCAGCCATTATTGGTTCCTCCTCGATTATTGCAGTAGCCTCCTAACTGGTCTTTCTGCCCTTGACCCTTGTCTTGAAAAGGCAGCCACAGAGATCCTGCTAAGATCTAAAGTAACTCCTGTCAGTCCATTGCTATAAGCGTCGATGTCTTCCCCTATCAATCAGAGTAATAACTGAAGTACTGACTGGGACCTTTAAGACCCATCTGATTTGTTGTTCCCTATTACTCTTCTGACATGTCACACCTGCCAGATGCAATCAAACAACTTTGATGACTTTGAGGAGAAACACCCCATTGTCCCCCCACCTCACCCCCGGATACACAATTTACTTGTGTGGAGCCCTTTTACTCTTGTCAATAATTACCTGTGCAGAAAATTACCTGTTACTCTCTCATTTCCATAAAACAACAATGCATAGAAACGTTATTTTGGTGTAGTAAATTGCTAACTTTCTAGTTCTAGTACTAATCAGTCAGTCAGTAGAAACTCTTTAGTGATTATAGATATAAACGTTACAATTAAGCACAGTGGATATTTATACTATCCTGAATTTATAGCAAAAATTGAAATCTACTAACATGTCACCAGGGTGATATGTGACATCTTATTTCAACCATTCTGCTTTCACTGTAAAGTGGTTAACTCTAAGTTCAATAGCTTAAGAGAGAGAGAGAGAGAGAGAGAGAGAGAGAGAGAGAGAGAGAGAGAGAGAGAGAGAGAGAGAGAGAGAAAGTTACAACACACTGTCCAGACAACAATTTGGTTTCCTACTTTGCTTAATGATGTCTTAAGTTCTCACATCAAATTAGAACCAGTAGATTTAAATCCCAATATGCTCTCTGAATTGGGCAAGTTTTATAATATTTTAAATTTTGCTACTAATAGTATAGTAAAAATGTGTAGGAAAGACTTATTTGGTGGGCAGAACAATTACCAAGAAGACCTTTGACCAGGAAGCCCCGATATGTTGAAGTCTATTTCAGCATGTAGCTGAAATCTACATAGTCTGCTATGTAGCCAGCCTTCTCTGTGTTCACGCTACTCTGAGGGTCACTGAGCACTGTGGGAAATGTTCCCAGTGGGTCAGTGCGTTTGCAGAGCCAGGTGTTTCTGTAATTGTGACACTGTGAAAAACGTTCATAGTGCTCCAAGGTCCTTTAAATTCCCCTTCCACCTGCGCTTTCTGGTTGAGTCCAGTGACTGCTTGTGCTTTTCAGGGATCTCCTTGTTTATGTAGGTGCATTTCTTTGTGTTTCTGAATTTATTTTGCCACATTTTAAATAGGAAAATTTATAGAAAAAAGGTTTAACAAGCTGATGTTGGGAGTCACTCGCATTTCAACCAGGTGCACGCCTAGAGTGCAAGTGTAAAGCAATGAGCAGGTAAGGAAAGCATGATGTGAGCAAGAGTCTCTAAAGGATCAATTGTGTATGTCCATATGAATGTATCCCAAGGTGCATTTTAAACATCTGTTATAAATTATGGCATTTTCATTCTCCCCCCCCCTTTTCTAGTTTCTCTATGTCATTTATAGAGATACAGTAAGTATAGTCTATATTCGGATATCATGGGAATGAATGTCCCTTATTCACTATTAAATATAATTTTATAGGAATTTTAATTTTCAGGCAACACACACACATTTTACACTTCTAAATAACTAATTGTTTTCGTATTTGAAAGTAGTCCATTTATATTTAAGAGTACTATATTAAGAACATATTTTAATTTTTTAATCCTCATTCTCCCCCCCCCATAAAATAGTAGTAGAAACACTTCATCTTGGTCCATGCCTGATAATTTTTATCAAATAGGATAATTTTCAATTATCTTACTAAGTTTCCTCGTTTTGAAAAATTTAGATGACCTAAAATTGATTAAAATTCAATTTCTAATCAAAATCACTTTTTAAAAAATATAATTCTTTCTTGTTGAGAGTGTTACATGTGTCTCCCCTTTTCCCCCATTGGCCCCCTCCAGCCCACTCCAGGCCTTCACCACCCTATTATCTGTGTCCATAGGTTATGCATATATGCATACAAGGTCTTTGGTTGTTTACCTCCCACCTCCCTCCCCACTTTAAACTTTTTAAATATTTATTTCAAATAATATCTATTACTTTGTTTGCTGTGGTTCATCCTTTGGAACATGTTATTTATTTGTTTTTCCAAATAGCTTATACTAATTGGAAATTAGTATACTTTGATTTCTTTTTAATACTATGTAGTCATACTAATGGTACTTTTAAATGTTTACATTTAATTATATTTTTAATCTTATACTGCAATATTCTAGATTTGGCTTTGGCTTTTTAAAGTGACATTCTCACAACTAAATCAAAATAATTGGAAGTGACATAGGTGCATATAGAAATGGAAAAGTATGATCTTTTGTTGAAATTTAATACATCACTAAGCCTAAATAAAAACCTTTTTTCTCACATTTTTGAGTAAGAAAAAAATGGAGGTTTTTGTTAGTAAATTATTTTGTGTGTGTGAAAAATATTTCATTTTTCTCATGGCTTTTTAAAGATTTCAGCATTTATATCTATATCCACTCAATGTTTGTCAGTCCAAGAAAACTGGAAATATTTTATTCATACTGACATTTCCAAACATTTAAGTATTTAGCAGCATTCATTCATTCAACAAATATGATTACATCCCCATTACATGCCACATAAGATGAGACAGCCAAATTTAAGGGGATCAGTATCTTTTAATCCAAATATTTTGAATTTAACATGGTAGGCAGCTGAACTTTCCTCCAACTGAAAAAACATGAAGCAATGAATGGTCATTGAGTGGAGGTTGCTGTGGTTGTATCTTCTCCTCCTCTTCTTCCTCCTCCTTTTTCTTTTTCCTCCTTCTTCTCTTTCACCTTGTCCTCTTCTTCTTCCTCCTCCTCCTTCTCTTCCTCTTTCTTCTCTTCTTCTCCTTTTATCTTAAACAACAGAAACTTATTTTCCTAAAGTTATGGAAGCTGAAAGTCCAACATCTCGGTACCTTCAGAGTTGTTTATTCCTGAGGCTTCTCTCCTCAGCTTACAGATGGTCGCCTTCTCTGTGTCCCCTCATGGCTTTTTCTCTATGTACATATGCTCCTGATGTTTCTTCCTTAGAAGGACATCAGCCCCATAGCGTTAGGTTCCCACCTATATGACTTCATGTAACCTTAATGACCTCTTTAAATACCCTTTATCCAGCACTAGCCAGTTTGCCTCAATGGATAGAGTGTCAGCCTGTGGACTAAGGTTCCCGAGTTCGATTCCAGTCAAGGGCACATGCCCATGTTGCAGGCTTGAATCATAGTAGCGGGCATGTAGAAGGCAGCAGATCAATGATTCTCTCTCTCATCATTGATGTTTCTATCTCTCTCCCTCTCCCTTCCTCTCTAAAATCAATAAAAATATATTGAAAAATAAAAAGTAAATACCCTATCCCCAAATACAGTCATACTGAGAAGACATCTATATATTAATTGAGGTGGGAGAGGGGATACAATTTAGTCCATAATACAGAGAAACTGGAAAAAATACAAGATCTGTACTTAAGGTGCAAGTTCTATCAGCCTTGTGCTATTGGAGAAAATCATGTCATTTCCCTAAGCATCTCTTTCCTTACCTATATAATAGTGACAGTAATTAGTTTATGTCAAGCTACTTGACTCAAATGTCAAATTGTTTCCTGCAAAACTTTCTGTTGGCAGGGAGAAAATGAGGATCATTTCTCAGAAAGTCAAAGTGAAATAAGGATGCCATTAGAACTTTAGAGTTCAAATGAGAGGTTGCACATTGGCAGCCCATGGGCCAGAAGCAGCTTGCTAACTGGCTATTGGACTGCACAGTGTTTTAATATTTTAATTAGTTGCCAACTTTAAAAGTCAACTGAATTTTCATAAAAATCTGGATTTCTAACTTAACCTCTTTCTAAGCATTGGTGCTAATAGACTGGCCCTGGGTGTCAGGGATGCCACCAGGAATATGTTTTTTCCCTTGAGCCACAGTCCCTGTTTTATCTGCACACTGCAATTGTCATTTATTATCACTGGGTTGAAATATAACATGACTTAGTGTACTGGGTCTCTCGGTTGTTGCCTCTTGGTCAAGAAATTATATTAAACTACAGGTTGTTGAATAAAGAAGTGCTAAAAATAAGTCTGTATTTAGTCATAAGAAGGGCTAGCAAAATAAAAGAAGTCATAAGGAGTTCTCAGAAGGGAAGAAATGAACATAAAAATCTCCACTTAACCTGTGTCAAGGAGAGATCCTGTTTACACTTGCAAATATTCTGATTCGCATTAAAAACAAATCGCACACACTTCCCAAGCACACTCACTGCAAACAGACACCCATACACTCTGCATTGATTTAAACGCCTTTAGGTTAGAATTAACATTCTGCTAGCAGCTTCTCCTGCCATTGTTTTGATTGAACTGCTGGCTCTGCTCTGTGGACAGTACCACCACTGAAATCCCCCTTCATTCATCTGGAAATGAAGATGAATGCTCGGGAGGAAATAAGGCTGACTCTGGGGGACTTCACAGAAATAATCAGCACGAGGCACGCAACCTGAACATTAGAGGCTGGAGGGCTGGTTTGGAAGGAACTGGGGAGAACAGGGCTGCCTGGCCGTCCTGCACTGAGTCATAGCTTTGAAACAAGGCCTCAAGTCAGAGCTATCAGGCCAGGGCTGCTGTTTTCCTGGCTCGTGATAAGCCTGTCTCTTTTTATCCAGAGCTTGGGCCTGCGATGTAACATAGCAATGACAGCGATAGTTATCCCCAAAAACATCCTTCACGGCTCTTTTCTAATACAAATCACTTGTTCTTTGTGCAAGATGAGTGAGTCATGCAAGGAGCAGACTGCCCATTAGCGGGACATTGTTAATTTGCTCTTTAATTAGTTTAGTGGCATATAATTATTTGAGGTCAAATAATAATTAAATTTTTGTACACTCCTTTTTTCCCCCTGGTAAATTACCACGGGACCACCCGCCATGATGAAGGACCTCTGAAAACACACAGGATGCTGCTGTATAGCACAAGGAAGTGTGTGATTTTTCCCAACAAATGTCCTTTTCAAAAAAATATTCTTTACGAAAAGGATTATTTTATCACCATTGTTCAGAACTCTCCTTTTAAAATAAAAATCATTCATTAAAAACATAGTAAATTTTATTCTAATTGAGTTAACTAAAGAAAACATAAATACATTAAATTTTAATGAACAAATATTAATTAGTCTTAGAAATATTAAAATGGACTCTCCTCTAGAGAATGCTATCAAGAAAATATTTCAATATTCATAAAAGTAAAATTGACTTCTTCATGTACCTTGAATTAAATAAACCATCTAAAGTATCCATAGCATTTCTTGCCCCAGAGGCAAGCACTTGATTGTTATGTAAGATAGTTCAGTTAAAATCTCACATCGTTCTGCTTGAAAATAAAACCTGGAAATTTATTCTCTCATTTTGACTTAGGGATTTGAGAAGTCACGTTCATAATAATATTAAACTGTTTGAATTGTATTTAAAAAATCTGATTTAGAAAATGCCTTTAAGAAAAGATTAATATGTTTATAAGCAGTGAGTGACTGAGAAAGGCGGTCTTTGGGTTAAAAGCAATATTAACAACAACAACAAAAAGGTGTTTTCAGCATTTCACCCATAAAACTATGTTCCTGACAGTAAAAGCTATGTTTTTGCCATGTTGCACTCAATGAAAAGCTCTGAGATGACTGATATAAATTCTGGTCTGTATCATAATCTTCTCTAGAAAGAAAATACCTCATGCAAGAAAAAATGTTGATTATATTAATATTTGTAGAAGATTTTCAAGAGGCACTTTGCTAATGTTTATTCTTACTTAGCTAGATCTTCATTGCTTTGGTCAGTTATTAGAAAAGATAAGTCTAGGGTGAAACTTTCCACAAAAGAATATATCGCAGCTCTATCTAGTCATTGAAGTAATGACCTTACGAGGACCTTTACCAACAAAGCATTTTGTAAGATTTTTAAAAATTAATCTAGATTCCTTTGCACAGAATTGGCATGAATTAATGAGACTTCTCAATCGGTACACACACACTGAAAACCAGGGCCAGTGGCACTGACCTTTTCATTGTCCGTCAAATAGGACACGTTTGTTCCTGCTGCAGATCCCTGTCTGGGATGCCCTCTCAAAACCTCAGAGGACCGGTCATTCCTTTCCATTCTGGTTCCCTTTAAAAATCGCATTTTAAAAGAGCCCTTCATTAACCACCCAATCTAATAGGACCCCTGTTCCTGAACCATCCTATTCTAATTCGGGCAAAACACTTTCTGCTATTTGACTTTTAAAATATATATATATGTTTTTATTTATTTCAGAGAGTGGAAGGGAGAGGGAGAGAGAGATAGAAACATCAATAATGAGAAAAAAATCATTGATCAGCTGCTTCCTACACACCCCCCATGGGGTATGGAGCCTGAAACCCCGGGCATGTGCCCCACCGAAATCGAACCTGACCTCCTAGTTCATAAGTCCACACTCAACCACTGAGCCACACCAGCCTGGCCTATCTGACATTTTTATATTTATTTGTTTGTTGGAAATCTTCCTCTCTTAGAGTTAAGTAAGATGTCCTTAAGCATTAAAAGTTTGAGAACCACTGAACTATTTCTTGCACTGTTTTTAGAAACTGATTTAAAAAGAAACTGACATTAGTAAAAACTGACATTAGTGTTTTTTGTCAGATTTTTATGTGAATGGCTAGAAAGAGATGTATGTTTTCTTCTATCTAAACTTGCTCATCAGTAGGAAGAGCAAGAGAAGGGAGTTCTTATAACATTTATATGATTTTAATTTTTATTCAAGATGTATATATTTATAGTACACAAGGTCAAAAATTTTCTTAAAGTTCAAGATGAAAAATAGCGTCACCCCACCACCTCACTCTCTACTACCACCCCCAATTCCTGCTCCTCAGAAGCAACAAATTTCAACTAGCTTAGCTTTTAAAAATCTTTACCTTATATTCTTAAATAACATGCTTATAATTCTATTTCTTGATTTTTAAATTGTAGATACCTATTGACTTTATTGTGGAAATGAGGTTTTATCTTATATATCCTCCCAGGCTTTGTTCATACCTACCTTCACTTTCTTTAGCTTCTTAATCTAGTTATGCCATCAATCTTAGTTATATCAGTATTCACTTTTCTCATTATTGTCCTATATAATAAAAGCCTAATATACTAAGTGTCCAACTGTTTGTTCAACCATTCGACCAGTCACTATGATGCACACTGACCACCAGGGAGCAGACACTCCAACTAGTAGGTTAGCTTGCTGCTGGGGTCCGGCAGATTGGGACTGGGTGAGATGGGCTGGACACGCGCAGGAACCCTCCCGCAGTCCCTCCCCAGCCCTGATCAGCCCCAATCAGGACTGGGCATGACGGGCCAGATATGTCCTGGACAAATCCTTGCACCAGGTCGGTTTCAGCCTGATCCCCGCAAGTCAGGCCAAGGGACCTCCCACCAGTGCATGAATCCATGCACCGGGCCTCTATGAGTATATAAGTATCATTCATAAGTTGAGTCATGTAGTGTCATGTAATTATTTATTTTTCTTGTACTCTTTTATTTTTCTCTTCAGTCAGTAATAATCTAGTCTTCATTTTTCTCATCTTTCCCATAATCATAAGTATCCCTTTAATAAATTCAAACACATCAGGTATTTTATGTGTTTCAACTTCTTAAACACAACCTAACTGAAGCCATCTCTTCTGCTCATATATGGGCTACTTACTCTCTGCAGCGGTTTTCAACCTGTGGATTATTTCTCTAACTATTTTTTTATCCCGTTTCTTCTATTTTCCATTTCTTTGTCTTCCTGCACTAATTTTGAAATATTGCTTCAACTATATTTTACTGACCTTCTACTGAATTTTCATTCCAGCTGTCATAATTTTTAACTTCCAAAAGCTCTTTATTTATCTGAATGGACCTGTCTCTCTCTCTCTGTCTCTCTCTCTCTCTCTCTCTCTCTCTCTTTTTGTTCTTGTTTCATGAATGCAATCTTTTCTCTTTTTTTCTCTCTCTTAAATTTTAAAGTTAGGATTTTTGTTTGTTTTTAAGATTTTCTTTTCTTTTTTACTGCCTCTAATTTTATTTTGGAAACTTTAAAAAAAAAACCTATTTGGATATTTAGCTGTCTAGTTTGGTTTAAGAATGGGACATGACATTGCTGAATGAAGAGACATATGTCTCTTTGCTAAAGGTAATCTGACTGTGATCCTTCTTGTTAATAATTTTAGACCTCTTCTCATTGACTAGTCTGATTTTCCAAAACAAAATTTTTAAATTTCTGCCTCAAAGGTATTAGCCTTATTTCCATTGTCTTGGTTGCTGATTAGAAGAATAAAGCTGGATATCTTAGTTCACCTCACCCCTGTTTTCAATATGGTATTCCCCTCTTCAGCTATGCCTGATGCTCTTCCACCCAAAATCCTTCAGTTTACCCTCCTTAGAGGGTAGGTAAGTCCCCAGGGCTATGTTAGAATCCTAAAGTGTGTGTGTGTGTGTGTGTGTGTGTGTGCGCGCGCGTGTGCGCGCGCGTGCACGCACGCTAGGGAGCTATTGCCCATCTGCAAGGCTTTGTCTAATTGCTACTTCAACAGATGTCTAACAAATCCTTATTGTATCTACTCTACCTTTACACCATTGTCAATAATAATAATACCTGTTCCCATAAATTTCTAAGTCATCTTAGGGTTGGGTGGTGCAAATTAGCCAGTTTCTACATTTCCCACTTTATGGCTCAGGTTTCATCTATCCATGATCCGTTCATTTACTTCCCACTTATCCCATTGGTTCCATTTCATCGGCTTTTAGTGTATATCATGTTATTTGGTCATTTTAGTGGGTTTTCAGGATGAAGAAGTGGTATATACTTATCTTTGATATCTCAGCACCTAAAGTAGCTGAGATAATTTCAGTAGGGAAAAAAATATACTAATATAATGAACCCAAAGGTATTTCAGTCCAAAAGCAAACAATTCCCAAATTAGCAAATACTTCTGGATTATTTTAAGTATGATAAAACAATAAAAGAACTAACATTTATCAAGCAGTTAGTGGCAGAGTACTAACTTGGCAGTTTATATACTCTAAGTAAAGGCTAGCAAAGTAGTGACTACTGCCCCTCTTTCAAGATGGTACCCTGAGCTTAGAGAGGCTGGAAAGATAGTTACATAACTAGAAAGTGCAAGAGCCAGGATTTGCAACCAGACTGTGTGATTTCAAAGCTAGTGCATCTCCTATGTGCCCTATTATTCATAATTATTGAAAACTAGTCATAAGAACATTAACAACTGAAAAACCTGAATCTGCGCCTCTACGGTAAATAGTCTAGTGTATAAAATAAATAAATTGTCAAATTTTAAAGCTTACCAAGCTGAAATGTATAGATTACAAGTTAGGTCTCTAAATTGCAAGTATATAGGAAACGTAATGTTGTAAGGTAGAAATGACATTAATATATTTACCTTGAGTTATCATGTGTAGGATACTGTGCTAAACACTTAACAACATTATCCTATTTCATCATATAAACAACAGTGTTTTTAAGCAGGGAAATGAGAAGTTAGAGGTTAAATAAATGGGCCACAATTACACAGCTGTGAAAATCAGGTCTTGAAACAAAGTCTATCAGATTCCCAAGTTGTCTGACTAAAGGCTCTATACTTCATTCACAATTCATGAATCTCTCAGGATACAGCCTCCTCCTCTGTACAAATAGAAGGTTGGGAAGATGGTCTCAACCAGGTTCACCATGGAGCAGCCCTGCATGTCTGGGACCACAGCCAGCTTTGGTCTTCAAACATCAACTTGTCCTGTAATCAAGCAAATGACTAAATTGCAAGACAAAGAAATTCTAGAATCAAACTCAATGGGGGGTCTCAATTTGACTTAACGTTCTTGCATACTCTGTTAAATGAAATTGGAAGTTGGCTTGGAGACAGAAAGCAGGACGTGGTATCTACAATGGGGCCTACACTGACATAAAGTTGGTTTGAAATAATACAGTTGTGAAAGATTTGTTTTTGTCTTTATAGGAGAACCTTAAATAAAAGAGAAGACAGTAATGTTTGAGAAGTTTTTTAGAGCTTTTTTTTTTTTTACTTATTTATTTCGGAAAGCCAAAAACATTTTCAAGACTCCCTCAAGAAAGGGTGAGGCAAAAGCAGGTTTATAGTTGTTCGTATGGAAAATTATACAATAACTAGTAAGCAATAATACGTGAACAATCTCTGTGTTTTATATACTCACAACTATAAACCTATTTTGCCCCACCCTGTATATGAAGATAATGTGAAAAATGAATATCACGGTCATTTTTTAATATACAAATACAGTTTCCTTTTTGGTATGGAGATCATGAGACATGAATATTGTAGGCATATAAGATGCCAAAGTGTTATAAGGCTGCACAAGTATGATAAAAGTTTCTGGAATACCAGGACAATGAGATAAATGACTAGTATATTGAAGTTTAATTGTTCTAAAAAATAAATACTAAGACCTGCAAGAGGAAGTCTGAGTAGAGGCACCCTGATTCCCATTTTTTGCTCTCATTTGAATATCCATAAAATCGTTTTTGTTAAATATTTAAAAACAGCCAATGTGGAAAAGGGGTTAAATACCTTCTAGATTTTAATATGCTTCTCTACCATCTCCAGTATTTCTGGGAAAGAGACAGTATTAACAGCTGATCTGAGCCTCAGACATCAACAACAGACAAACCCCACACAGATGACAGGTTGCTGTGAGAGGGCCAGAAATCGGTCTCCTATATGATACAAACCACCCTTGGGGCTCTCTCCTGCCTCCATATGAACATGAGGACAGGATCTATGAGCAAGCATCTGGATTAATAAATATTTTAAGCATAGAACCATACTCTAGTCCAGGGGTGGGCAAACTTTTTGACTCGAGGGCCACAATGGGTTCTTAAACTGGACCAGAGGGCCGGAACAAAAGCATGGATGGAGTGTTTGTGTGAACTAATATAAATTCAAAGTAAACATCATTACATAAAAGGGTACGGTCTTTTTTTTTTTTAGTTTTATTCATTTCAAACGGGCCGGCCTGCTGGCCGTAGTTTGCCCATGGCTGCTAGTCCCTGGTGTGAAAGGAGCACAAGAGACTTACTGCCAAGTTCATGGGAGACAAAAATAGACCCCCAAATAAGTGGAATGCCCAAATAAAATCTTGAGGAGTTTAAGTGGAGTTTCTAAAAGTAGGAACGTTGATTCAAATAGATAATCAAATAAGTGGACTACCCAAGCACAATTTTAAGGAGTTTAAATGGAAATTATAAAAATGGGGACATTGATTCAGGCTTACAAGTCACTAAACTCCAAATTCAGCCTCCTTCCAACTCTTTCAATGGTGTAGAGCATCTCTTGACCAACTTATGACCAGGCACTTAGTTACTTTCCTGTCTGGACATATTTTTCATTGGATTGGCATAATCCAGGGGTCCTCAAACTATGGCCCGCAGGCCACTTGCGGCCCGCCGAAAACATTTATCCGACCCACCAGGTGTTTTTGCCGCCGCTGCCTGTCCTGCTTAGCAGCCGACTCGTCCCGGGCCCTCAGTGCGCATGTGTGGAATGTCTGAGGGACAGTGAACTGGCCCCCTGTTTAAAAAGTTTGAGGACCTCTGGATAATCAAATAGTATACCCAGGTATGTGTAAGCACCACCATCTATCCAATAAGAGGTTTATTATATTCTAAGTAGACGTCTCACCAAACCTGTTCCCATTGTGTGCATTGTGGATGTCAGAGTTTAGAATGCCACCTCTAATTACCTCAGCTATGTCATGCTACAAGCAGTTCACCAGATCTTCTCCTAACTGTCTGAATTGGGGAGGAAAAGAGCAATTACATAACTCCCCTTTCTTATGATTTAGTATCACCATGACTATGCTGAACATTCCATTGGAAGGAGTAGAACTACTGAGACTTACCTTCACTAATAATCTCCTTTGTTTAAAAATACAAATTCCAGTTTTTCCCCTGAGCTCAAAGTGGTGAGAAAGTAAGTTTTATGAATTCTCCATTTAAAAACTGTCCATTTAGAAAGCACTGAGCCTCGGACTTTAGTGTGTGTAACAAATACATGGGGAGCTAGTGTTAAATGCGGAATTCCAGGACCTATCTCCAGGGATTCTGATTGTGTAGGTCTGGGGTGGGGCTCAGGGATATGTGTTTAATAATTTTCCCAGGTGGTGCTGAACCAGATGATCCAAGACCACTACATGGGAAACACTGCTGACTAATGAAAAAACACCTGTGCCCTAGACACGTTAGAGTCTAGTGATTTGACTATAATGTTTGTCAGTGCGGTCCTTCTGTGGTCATTAGGAAACTGGACAAAGCAGCCACATGGAAATATGTTATAGACTTTGTTCCAGAAAGAATAAAATATTCTCTTTCTTTCTGCCTTACAGACAGCTATCTTTTCAAAATGTACTATGATTTCTTCCATGAACATAAAATTGGTGGCTTGGATTTAATATTCACATTGGATAATTCATAATTACTGAAAATGACCCAAGAGCTATAGGAAACATTGTGGTGATGATGTAAATTATATCCTTTTCTTTTTCTTTTTTTAAATATATTTTATTGACTTTTTACAGAGAGGAAGGGAGAGGGATAGAGGGTTAGAAACATCGATGAGAGAGAAACATCCATCAGTTGCCTCCTGAACACCCCCTACTGGGGATGTGCCCGCAACCAAGGTACATGCCCTTGACCAGAATCGAACCTGGGACCCTTCAGATCCCAGGCCGACACTCCATCCAGTGAGCCAAACCAGTTACGGCTTTTTTCTTTTTTTTTCTTTTGAATTTTCTACTTTCTATGTTCCATCCTATCTAAGAGTTGAACTTTGGTAGCTAAGTCCCTTCAACTTCAAAAGAAAATCCTAGTTAAAGGCTCAACATCTTCAGTGTCATCACTAATGGCTACTGTTCTCATTGCTGACATGAACCTATGAACTACCAAACTAAGCTTGACTTAATTCTTATTAATCAAGATGTCAGATAGGACCACTTACCCTATCTCCGTCTGACTCAGAGCTCTCATATTTTCTTCCCTTAATAAAGGGTGGCATGGTATCAGTTGAAAATTGAACTGTGGGTTAAAGTCAAGTAGTTAACTCAATTAAAGCTATCCTTAGATGTTTAAGAATACAATGCTCAACTTATCACTGAGATACTAGGGTATTATAGGAGAAGAGCTAACATGACCAGAGGTGTCCACAGGGCACAAGTTAAAGACAAACAGAAGGGGGCAGGAAAGAGAGTAAAAGATGCCGAGGCGGTACTAGAAGGTAAAAGAACAAAAGGAAGTGACAGCTGCTTAGCGACTCAGGAAGACATAGTGCCTAACATTTAATAGTTAATATATTTTATGGGATTTAAAACTCTGTGGAATTTTCTTAAGCCTATGATCAAATCACTTATATCCCATATGGCCCCATTTCCATTACATGCAAATATGATGGTGTTGCACAAGAGTTAAAATAGAAATGTATTACACCTATACACGTGGAGAGGAAGCCAAGAAAATAAGTGCTTGACTCTATCAGTAGAATTTTTTTAAAAGGAGGCAAACTGAATGGACATCTGATAATAAACCTATAGAAATTATATAACTATTCCAAAAGAAATTTAAGATTTGTTACTATTCCCTTCATTCTACCTTGGTTGCTAAAGGATGTAACATATGTATAACCAATAGAAGCTGTATTTCTCATATTTCTCATCTCATAAAATAGGGTGATGGGAGGGAAAGCAGGAATGTGGCACTGAAACAAGGGTAAATTTTGGATAAAGCAAAATAAATTGTGTCTGATTTTTGAAAACACTTTTAAATATTGATGGAGCAGAGCCCAATTTAGCATAAATCTAATGAAGTTAAGTTTTACTTGCCATTTTAGAGAGTGATGACAATGGTAGTGTGAATATTTATTAAAGAAAATCATATAATCCCTATACTTTGTTTTTATAATAATGATAAAAATATAAAATAACTAACAATTATTGAGGGATTACTATGTGTCAGGCACTATGCTACTTCACCTGTGTTATCTTATTTAACCTAGTCAAAGAAAAATCACACAAGCTTAAGAACAGTAATGCCACAACATTGTCAAAAAATAGTTAAGTCTCTGTTGTCCATCTGTCACAATGCCAACCAATCAATTAGTAGATAGGTGGTGAGCAACTTGCACGTAGCATGATGTTTTATTCATATTTTTCATTTTCAGTAGTACATAGAAATAAAGCTATGAACAACTGAATGGCCGAATTAATTAGTGTAATTTTGCTGCCTACCCTCTGACAATACTGGATGTTAGAGAATACAAAGAATTATAAAATACTGAGAGCGTGCGTGTGTGTGTGAAAGAATCTGTGGATAAATAGCACTATAGTAAGTATAAAACAGTGTGGTACAAACTAAAAATATCTTGTCTTAATCTTCCTGTTTCTTAAATCAACAGTTTCCTCAAAAGGCAGGATATGGCAAGAAGAGAGACATAGTTGAAACCACCACACCTTATGTGACATTTAGTAGCCATTTACTTTTCCCATCAGTGCAACTTGTACTCGATTTTTCATTTCATAAAAGCAATTCCTCTGAGTTATGAGATTCTCTGACATTTTCTTTTAAAGACATATCCCTCTTCTTTTTTATGACTCAACGTTGTATTTGCCTTGGTTTCTCCACTGTGGTCAGGGTTCATTGATTGACCTCACAGTTTTGATTATTTTTTTCAGTCTCCTTTCTCTCCATCTAAGCCCAGGTTCAGTTATCTAGTTCATCTATTATTTCCCCCCAAAAAATATTCTCCTCATTTTCATTTCCACTTCAACCGCTCATTAGATCCAGTTCACCACTGGTTTCATTTATTCAGCAGAACTTGGTATCTAAACACCAGTGAGACACTGAGACCTCTCTCTGTTTATAGCTCAGTTCTCAGCTTTGCATGTTGCTGCCCTATCCCCAGCCTTCAGTGGGTTGCTGTATGTACTCAGGGAAAGTTAGCTGGTAAGAACTGTGGAAAGTTTGGTGCATTGGATATGATAGGTGAGGCACCTCTTTCCGCTTCCTGCCTTGTCCTGGTCTTTGGCCACTAGCCCTGTGTACTCAGTAAGAGCCCCTTGGGAAAGAGGTGGCAGGGGGTGTAGACGCAGTTTGTGACAAGGCCCTTTGGAGTGCTAATCCATCAGACCAGCCCACAGGTAGCTGTTAAAAGTCCATTAAACCTTGGGCTGGTTTCTACTTACCTCAGTCTATGGTATATCTGCTCTTATTCATAATGCCCTTAAGAATGTAAACAATCCTGTGTCTCTTCTCTCTTAGGAAGGCCTTGTGACTCTCTAAGACTTAGTTTATTTTCGTTTCTTTGCATCCTCAGCTCTAGTAAATATTGCCCAACCCGCGTAGCTCAGTGGTTGAGAAGCAACCTACGAACCAGGAGGTCACGGTTCAATTGTCGGGCAGGACATGCCAGGTTTCAGGCTCCATCCTAGTGGGAATGTTCAGGGGGCAGCCAATCAATGATTCTCTCTCATCATACATGTTTTTATATCTCTCTCCCTCTCCATTCCTCTCTGAAATCAGTAGAAATGTATTTTTTAAAAGAATTTTAAAAAATAGATATGCAATGATTTTGTAGCTTACCTGAATTGTTCTTATTGTTTGTCAGTGAATAGGTATTGAGATTAGAATGTGACTTCCACTGGCTTCTCCAGCCTTTCTTTTCACCAAATCCCCCAGATCTTATTACTCTGATCCACTGTTTGGTCTTGAAATATTCCACATCCGTCCCATGGAGATGGTGCCATCTCCTGCCATCGGCATAACTCGAATCGAACCTGCCCAGAGAGGTATTTGCAAAACCACTGCTGCCCACAGGCACGTTTATGTCACTGACTACCAGTGCATGCGCCAGGCACACTCTGCTGTGACAAGACAGCATTGCTTTAGGATATTTTAAAAATGCACACATCTGACCTTCCCAGCAGGATGTGAAGCCATCTTACACTACAACATCTAGCAAAGTACCTTGTCATCGAGCAGGTGCTGACTGAGTCCTCAAAGAATGAAAGTCCTTGAACGCTTTTGCCAACTGACCAAATCCTAGCTCCCAATTCTTGTGCTCACTTCCTGTCATGGAAGATGGCCAGTCCTTCCTGTCATGGAAGATGTGAGTCTGGGTTTCTTTCGTGGCTGGTGTTTCAATGACCATAGCACAGGGATGGTGTCCAACAAGTTGAACTGTCCTGTCTCTGGTGTGTGGGCAGCAGCACTTGTGAGTTCTCTGGGCTGGGTCACTACAGTCAATGGACTTTATGGGACGCATTTACAGTTCTTGTGGCTGTACAGCTATAAGTCTGCTGAAAATATGTACCTCGTATCAGGTAGCATACTGACTACCATAATAAACTCATTCCTCATCTCTCTCAGAAATAATTTGAAGGGCTCAGAGGTAAACCTAAAAATCAAGGTAAGTAAAGCAGGTGAGTGTATAAAGACATCATCTAGCTATCACCTTTTGAAGGAAAAAAGAGAAGGGAAGTAGAGGCATAATCCTGATACATTCTTAGGAAAAATTTCAAAATTTAAAAAACAACACAAACAATCTGTAAAAAATAAATTCAAACATATAGTTAAAACTTGAGGCTCAGACCTATGAGGAGGCCGGGGAGGGCAAGTGGCTTTCATTATTTCCCAAAGCTTCTGTGTGCCTTAGGATTAAAGAAATTGATTCTAATTTATTTAGCTGCCCTTACAAATATGAATGGTAAGTCATCCTGGATGGGCTGCTCAGTTTTCTAACTATGTATTGAACAGTGGGAACTTGTACAGTGTCCCTATAGGTTTGTACCCAGTTTTTTTCTGAAAGAATTTTAGGCATGTTGAAAAATTCTTGCTATTTCACCAAAAAGAGCCAGCCACATGGTCATTAAAATTTTCTGTGGCATTTAAACTTAATATGACTAAGACGTGGTTATAAAATAAAATAACACTCCATATTGGGAACCCTTTTAAAAAGCTGAATGAACCTTTTTATTCTACATACATCAGACTCTTAATGGCTTTTCAACAGTTTAGGCTATTTTGTGAAATTGCCACAGCTGCTTCACATTAGTGCAGAGCTTTCGTTATAAAGGGGAGAGTACAAGCTGCGAAGTCAAACTCCATCGCCCCAAAATTGATTTTGTTATTTATTCTTTGTGGGTCTTATGGTTTATTTTGTTTTCTGCTTAATGAAGACTCTCCAGGAATTTTTTTTTTTTGTAAACGCAAAAAGAAATCAATATTATGTTCTCCCCGATGAAAATACCCAAACGATTCAATTCAGTTATTTATGGAGTGTCTAATCATACCCGGCAATAGGCCTACTAAAATATCAAAATATATCCTCTGAACTTCTGAGATCCGTACTTGTCATTCCCTCAAATTGCAGGAAAAAAACAAACAAACAAAAATTCCAGCTTAAATACGTTGTTTTGTAAAAAATAAAAATTAATATTAAATATAGATTTTCTTTTCTATTTTAACCTCAGAGTAAAAAAAAGAAAGAAAGAAAGAAAGAAAGAACTTTAATAAAACTAGAGTTGTTCCTTAGTACTCAGAATATTGCTTTGAAGTGAGTACATTATGAGTATGGCCATTTAACAAGTAGAAAGCATAAGGAAGCTCTTGCCACTTCTTTTGGAGACCACATAGCATTTTACATTTGAAGCCAAGGAAACCTTTACAATGGCTTAATATGGGCTTAAGAAAACCTATAAGCTCTCCTTATTTCCAATTACCTTACCTCTTGCAGAAAAAGCTCCCTGCTTTTAACCTAGATTGCTTTGATTTCAATCATCTGAAAAACATTAATAAATCGTTCTTATTAATGTTACTAAGTCTTGACTGAGATCTATCCTTAAATATTTAAATAAAATTGTGGTTTTTAAATGTTATTAAAATAAAAAGTCACAGTAATTCCCAAGGAAAGTAGAAATTTGTTAAAAATCCCCGGACCCTGCACTTTGCAAGCAGCCTGGGGAATGGAAATGTGGCAATTGTACAGTAGCCAAAATGGACTCCTTTTAATTTTTTTCCTGAAAAATTTGGTTCAATAGCCTACATTCATAACGTCTAAATTTAATGATCTTATCTCTTTTTAACTTTATATTTTTATTTCTTGAAAAAGACCACAGGCCAGAATATTTTTATAATTGGTAAAGAGCCAACATCTTGATATTACATTTTTCGCACATGGATCTCAAAAACTTTTGGTTAGCATCAACTAGTTTTTCTAATGGCCAGTGGAATAAAATTTTAAAAAATACAGCTGACAATCAAGAGGTATTTGTAAATTTGATTTCTGTTGTATACATTGGGAAAATAACTTTGTTTCTATCTACAGAAGAAAATTAAATTGAATATAATTAAATAAATGTTTGGGATTACCTAAATTTATAAATTAGTTCTAGTACATGGCCAATTATATCAACAATTAAAACATGAGTCCTGGTGGGAGTGGGGAAGAAAAAGAAAGAAGAAAGAAAGAGAGAGAGAGAGAGAGAGAGAGAGAGAGAGAGAGAGAGAGAGAGAGAGAGAGAGAGAAAGAAAAGAAGAAAGAAAGAATAGAAGAAAGAGAGGGAAGAAGGAAGAAAGGAAAAGGGGGGGGAGGGAAAGTAAGAGGGGAAACTGATTCTCAAATGCTCACTTTATAGCCTCCCTGTAGACATTGCCTCAGAAAGGAAAAGAAGCTTATCATTTTATATATAAGATTAGTTAAAATTCCACATATTTGACTATTCTTTTATTATATATTTAAAAACTCTATACAGGCTATAATGACATCATTATATACACACACACACACATACATTCAGGGCCCTTTTCTCCTAAAATTTATACATGTGGGCAAAGAAAGAGAAATATGTATATAAAACCCCAAATTCCTCAAAGTGTAACTTGAAAAGATTTTTTATTTTGGATGTCTGCTATTTTAAACTGTAATACTGCTATCCTATTCAAACAAGAAGTTAAATAAGCCAATTCTAAGTTTGGTTCTTCAATTCAATAAGCTTAAGTGCTCTCTGAAGTTTTATTAATTAAAGACTTAATGGGTAAATATTTTTTATTATTAGAAATTCTAAAGTTTGACAATTTAAACAAAACGGTGTGAATCAAATTAGAATTCTATATCAGCATATGTGACATCATAGTATGATTTAATTTTTTGTAAGTAGAATAATTATGTTTATCTACAAAAGTATTATCAAAGAATGCCAATTCTAAGAGCTTACACTTTTTTAAAATTGTTAGGATTAAATAGAAATTGTTTATGTTTTGGCACTAGTATTGAAACTACCCTAAAACAAAACACGGGGATGTAATAAACACTTTAAACCAAGCCCAAAATGAAAAAACAAAAGAGCTCTCTCTATTATCATAGCTATTAAAAAACATGAGGTTTCTTGGCACATTTTAATCAATATTAATAGTCTGAAGCCAAATGTTAATTTAAAAGAATGCTTAATTATAATTAAAATCTAATTAATCATAGAAATTTTGTCTTTATAAACAATGAAGAACTATTTTAATCCTATACAGATGATTTATATTTATAGTGATTGGCAAACCTATTGCTCTTTTTATTATAACTATAGCATTTAATAAGCAGTTCTGTGATAAGCAGAAACAGTTTATACTATCTAGTGTTCTTAATCTGCAGATATCAGCACATTTCATTATTTGGGAGGTTATTTTTTATACTGGTACAAATGCTTGTATCTTTCTTTTCACTTTTTGTTCTCTCAAATCTTGGAAAGCAACATTATCAGTTAGATGGTCTTTTTTGTCCTTTATAAAGAGAATCCTATGGTGGAAAGGGAAATTACTTATTTGTGATAGAACCAGCTTGCAATACAAATTGTTCTCCAATGTAAAAAAAAATAAATATAAAAAAGGAACAGAAAAGAGGAAATTGTCTTGAATTAAGCCTTCACTAATGTGCCAGAGGTAAAACTGTTCTGGTTGCAAAATAAGTTATGACTCTCATAATAAAGTTTTCCTTTTGTATCAATTTGTACTTTTACTTTTTCTAAGACCTAAAAATTTGGCCTTTACAGTAGACATAATATTTATCTGCCATCATGAAACCTTTAAATCATTTTATAATGATTTTATTGTTATATGATTTTTACACACATATGAAGATTTTTACATATACATCTCCAGTATAAATAGTAATATATATATGTTTTTTTCTTGTTTCGGTCACAGTTTTAGGGGGAAAGTATCCAGTCTTTAACCACTAACCATAGTATTAGCTTTGGGACTTTCCTGATAAAATAACCTTTATCAGGTTGAGGTATTGCCTTTTACTCGTAGTAAAAAAGGACTATTGAGTACTTTTTTCAGTGGGGTGTTTAATTTTAACCATGAAGTGGTGCAGGATTTTGTCAAATATTTTTTTTTGCATACTGAGATTATCAGGTGGCTTTGCCCTTTATTCTATTAACATAATGCATTACACTGATTTTCATATATTGAACTAATCTTTTCCTACTGGAGTAAATCCCAATTGCTCATGGCATATTTTCCTTTTTATATGTTCTTGGACTCCACTTGCTAGTATTTTGTTGATGATTTTTATTTTTATATTCATAAGGTAAATTTGTCTCTAGTTTTCTTTCTTCATGACATCTTTTTCTAATTTTTGTATTATAGAATGAGTTGGTTGGGTACTCTATTTTTTGGAAGAGTTTTATAAGGATTATTGTTAATACTTTTTAAAACATTTGTAAAATTCACCAGTAAAGCTGCTTTCATTTTTGAGTAGTTTATAAGTTACTACTTCAAAATCTTTACAGATTGTAGATTTATTCAGATTTTCCATTTCTTCATGAATTGGTCTCCATAGTTTGTCTTTCTAGGAGTTTTTCCATTTCATCTAGGTTATGTAATTTGTTGGCATAAAATTATTCATAATATTTCCGTATAATCCTTTTTATTTCTGTAAGATCAGTGGTGATGTCTCCTCTTTCATTGGTAATTTTAGTGATTTGAGTCTTTGGTTCTACTTTAACCTTTGTTTTTCCTCCCGTCAACTTGCTTTGGATGTAGTTTTCTTTTTCTAATTTCTTAAGATAAAAGTTTAGGTTATTGATTTGAGATATTTGTTTTTTAATATAAATGTTTACAGTTATAAATTTCCCCATAAGACTGCTTTAACTGCATCCTATAAAGTTTGACATGCTGTTTTGTTTTGTTTTCATTGATCTCAACCTACTTTCTAATTTCACTTGTGATTTTTATATTTGTATGTATTCCTTTGTTTCTAGTTTCTTTGATCATCACTATATTTGGTGATATTTATTCATATTTCTGCTTGTGAAAGCTTTTCATTATTTGTATTGATGTTTCATATTCTATTTAATAAATATTCTGCAGTTATTATCTATTCTGCTATTGATAGGCAATGGCTTATTTTCAATTTTTGCTTATTTTGAATAAAGCTTCCATGCTTTTTGGTGGACATACAAAGTCATTTCTCTTGAATATGTATTAGCAGTGAACCTGCTTATGAGAATAGGCTTATGTCCCATGAGTCTGTGATACCTCATGTGTAACTCAATAGCTTGAATTCTAGGCAAAGGATGAAGCCATATGAGCTAATGTAAATAAGATATCTGTAAGGCTTTCCTTGAGCCCTTCTGCTTTATCTACTAAATATTTTGGGATTGTGATGCAATTAAGTTTTTATATATGCATATGTAATTGGTTTGCTCTAGGGTGTTTTGGGCTGGATATTTATTTTTCACTTAAAAAAAAAGTCAATTATATAAATTTAAAAGTATGCAAAATGCACTTTTAAGTTTGGTACCAGAGAAAACAATTTGCATTAGTATATAAAAGCTGGTTTTACTTGTACCCTTGTCCATCTGACATGATAAAATATTAATAGATTTAGTGATGAGTACCCATAGTAGTGGAGGAAAATTATTAGAGGAAGAGTTCAAAGTCAGTAAATATATTACAATATGATATATGAGGTAATTGGATCTCATGTTAATATAAAAGCAACAGTAATATATCAAAAATGTATCTTTAAACACTTTTATAAAATACATACATGTGAAATATAATTTAACACTCCCTTTGCACTGAAGACCCAGGTGCTTTTTAAATGTAATGAGTTGGAAGCAGTGTAAGTTCTAGTTTCTTATGTGTTCCTGGTGAAAATGAGTGTAAGTGAAAGTTTTTAGTTGCAATGTTATTTGCCAGTTCATTTTGGTTCCACTATAAATTAAGCAGATCTCTAGAGCTGAAGGCCGGTGGAAAGAAACATATAGCTAAGACAATCCACAAGTTATCACAATCATTACAACTTTTTTTCAAAAGCAACCCTTCAGGAAGAGTCTCTATCTAATCACAAAACTCAAATGGTTTCTTCTATTGTGCTCTTTTGTTTGTGACCAAGGAGAGTATGTGGGAAAATAACCCAAATGTTCCTAGGGAGCAGACCATTGAGCACAGATAAAAGTCTTCTCAACCTACCTTCGTGTTTTCACTCTCTTGTTTCCTTTAGAATAATTTTGAAGACACATGTCTTATATGTTCATTGAGAAGATTAACATTTTACTTTGCACTTTGATACTCATTTTAGTGGTTTTCTATAAAAGATGTTTTAAATTTGGCTTAGATTGTAGTTATTTGGTAATTAAAGCCCTAAGTAAATTGTATTCCTGTCTTTGTTAATTTCATTGAATTTTCTATTATGAATGTATCGCCTGATAAATTGTAAAAAAAAATTTTTTTTAATCAAACCATAATGGTGGAAACTTTAAACTTACCTGAAGGTGCATCAGCAAGGGTAGCTTTCTAAAACTTATTTCACACAGCCATGGCACAGTTTCTGTGATCACAAGATATGAAAAATGGTCCACAATCAACAAGTCTTACTTAACAGCAGTTTGTTTTTGTTTTTATTGTGGGTAAATGAACAGACTTTGAGACACACGCACAAATTATTTTTGATTAATTTCCTACTACTGAGATAACACATTTGATTTAAAAATGCATTCTTAAATCCAAAAATATTTCACCTAACCAATTAGAAGTCAAAACACATCATCATTGTTGCTATATTTTTATTATACTCTTTTTAATAATTGATAGCACTCTTCGTTTATATCATTAGAAAATGTCAGGGTGCTCCCGACCCTGAGCCTCCCAGGGAGGCGGATGCTGTCCTTGCCGTGACCCTGGAAGAGTCCCTTGCACACAGTAGGCACTCGTATCTGGGTGCCAGAATGACAAGCTGAGAGGATCAGAGTCACCCGAGGCAGCTCTGTGAACATTATCACAGAGCGCCTGGGAGGTCTTCCCGCCAGAGCGTCTTTGCTCGTCTATGATAGCTTCTCTCAGGCTGGGAGCCTTTTAAGGGCAGAGATCGCCTTCTATTTGTCTTTGTGTTCCTGAAACCCAGCGCAACAGCGGCCTCGTCACAGTTATTACATGAAAGAATGAGTGGGTGTGAGCTCGCCTCTGATTCAGAGCTGTTAACCTGTCTGTCACAGACATCTTACAAGTAGGAAGTCACATGCTGCTTTACAATGTTACTAACATTTTGAAAAGAAGATTACTCTCAAGATATTAGAATGACCGGAAAGTCTCTCCATCTTCTGTGATTCCCGGCCATCCACTGTAAGCCATTGGAGGCCGCATGCTTGCTACGGGTGAGTGGCTGACTTCCTCCCATGCTCAGCCATCGCCCACTGGACTTCATGGTGAAGAGGAGATCTGGCCCGTGAAGAAAGTCACAAAAGAAGACCCTTCCTTCTAGGCCAACGAAACTGTTTGTAGGAAGGAGAGACCTGTAACTTCACGAGGGCCATCCTTTAGTTATATTCTTAATAACCAGAGAGAGCACTCTCATTAGGTTATACTTAACGTCGGGTAAGACAAAGACATCATCTGATTTCACTATAAACCTGAAAGTCATGAAAAGAACGGACTCACTGAAGTCATCACTTAGATCCTTATCAGAGTCCTTCAGGTGACTCCTGGATTACCACATGGAGGTGGAGCAGGAAGGAGGAGGACTGATGATCAGATGTGGATGGCAGGTGTCAGAGCAGGAGATGTGAGGCTGAGACCGGAACTGAGCGCAGGGCTTGCCATTTACTACTTGTGTGACTTTGGATAAATTAATTTAACCTTTTCTGGTTCCTTCGTCTCTGAAATATGGGTAATAGTTCCAAATTTTCCCCTTTTTGTAAGATTGCAATGAAATAATACATGCAGAGTTTCTGGTGTGGGGGCTCACGCATGAAAAAAGAAAGAAGAAAGAAAGAAAGAAAGAAAGAAAGAAAGAAAGAAAGAAAGAAAGAAAGAAAGAAAGAAAGAAAGAAAGAAAGAAAGAAAGAAAGAAAGAAAGAAAGAAAGAAAGAAGAAAGAAAGAAAGAAAATGTCAGAGAAAAGGAAAATAATGAAAATTTGCACTTGCTTTTATTGCCAATATCTATGTGTCTCTAGTATGTCAGTGTTCATGCCAATAGATACCTGAAGTCTACTAAGTTGTTGTTGGTCTGTCCTTTCTAGAAATCCAATAATGTGTACTTATTTTGATAGAATAAGGCTTGGCTTGAAAAGTGGGTAATTTTTCCCCATTTAGGTTTCCCTTAACCAAAAGCCTTATTTTGAACTATTGTAAATATTTGCTGAATAATTACAATAAATAACAACCAAAAATTTCTATCCAAGTAAGACTTTGCTGGAGCCATGTGCTCTGAAAATGCCCAAGCTGAACTGGGTATGGAACAGAAGAAATTTTAAGTGCTTACTTTGCAAAATAATAGCATTTAAGAAGTTCAGTCTTATTACTGTGCACAAATCATAATTTCTTTTACTTCTAAACATCCTGCTTCTAAGAAGTTCATAACTGAAAAGGACCAGAGAATTCATATAGTTCAATCATCACTTGTTACTGGATAAGTAGATTTTCACTATTTTCTTAACATGCCCAGTAATAGAGAATCCACTATTTATTATCAGCTCAAATTTTAAGAAGCTTCTTCCTTATATTTATTTCTTAAATTTATTTTTGCATTCTTATATTTATTGAAGCCATCTTCTCATAATTCCCTCCCTTTAATGTTATTTCTTCCATCTGAAAATGTTAACAAGAATAATCATTACCATTTACTAAGGTTTTATTATGTGCAAGGAATGACAACAGGCATTGACATCAATGTTCTCACTTAATCTTCACAACTAACCTGAGAAGTAATTAGCTTTCATTGTCGCCATACTTTCTAGTTGATAAAAAGGAATAACTTGCCTGATAGCTTATTACTAAACAACAAAACTATATTTCAAACCCAGATTTGAAGAGACTAAGATTTTCACTGTATCGCTGTATTTAAGATGATAGCATTTATACATTTAAAAGGAATTATCATATCTGGGTAAGTATATTCCTATTCCAGCTAAATGAACCCAGTTTCTTCCACCAGGTCTCCTGTGCTAGTGTTTTCATGATGATCCTATCCTATCCACTCTGTTCTGGGCAGGACCAGTTTGTCAGTATCCCAGCAAAGTAAACTGCCCAGAAAGGAATACAATGCTCTAACTTTTCTCTAAATAGAATATAGAGGCATACTATAATCTTTCCTTCTCCAGATATTAATGTTTCTAGTAATGCAGACTGAAGTGGCCTAATTTTTGAAGGCTCATTATAGAATTAAACACACATCAAAAAAATTCTGAAATCTCTTTGGTAGGTTTTGCTATTTATAGTTATATTACCCTAAATTTTACCTGTACACTTCACCCTTTAAGGAAAAAATATACGTCCACTTTTTTTTCATGGATATTTATATTGAATTTTATCTTGTGAATATTAATCTATTAATTTAAATTTGTGGAAATTATTTCATATAATATAAATAATACCTATTGTGTTTGCTATCTTTCATAGCTTGCAGTTGTTCTAGAAATTGACAATTGGTTATCTATGTATTTAAAGAAATACTTGGATGTGAACAGGGCAACTGTATAATAGAGTACAGAAAAGGAAAATTCTTATAGTGACCAATTCCAGATCTAAACATTCTCTCTCTCTCTCTCTCTCTCTCTCTCTCTCTCTCTCTCTCTCTCTCTCTCTCTAAATAATAAAGTAAGCCATTTAAAGAGCTGATCAGATCATGACTAATGGATGGATAGATGGATTGCTGGATGTCTGAATAGATGAATGGCTAGTAGGACTCTGAGGGAGTGATGTTTTGTTAAGTAAGATGATGAGATGCTAAAGACAACATTCCATCCTTAGCCTAAATGTGACACCTGAGGAAGCCCCACTGCATGAGGTCCCTCTTCTGTCTGACAAATATTGGTAGAGAAATAAGTTACTAAGAGAAAAGTCAAAGAAATAATGGATATCATTTTTCCCTTAGATTGGTTCAATTTTCTGAATGATAAAATGCGTAATAACGTATCCACTAAATAAAGCTTTAACCATGTATTACAGATTTTCACTTTCCAAAAAAAATATCCAGCAGCACTTAACTATCAAAATTCTTTGTTTCCTTTCCAATCCAAGGAAAACAGGCATATAAAAAAGCCCAGTTCTTTATTTCATGCCCAGAAAGTAGGTTGGGGGGGGCGGGGCAGTTTCTCTGGCACATTTTGTGCCTTAACACCAAGACACAAGGTTAAGTCTATGCTGCCCTTTCCAGCTGTAAAAACCCAAATATTGGGCAGAGCTTCAATTTAAAGGGTATGAAATTGTACAGCTTCCCAAGGCACAGAAACAGGATCTGTGAATGAAATTTTTAGAGAAATAAATTTGGCACAACTGAGGGAAAAGTTTTAAAGATTAGAAAGGGAAACTGATATTATTGCACTGCTAGTGTGTGACAATAAGTTTAAATGTATGACAAGTTGATTCTTGTGTCACTAAATGGTTTTGAACAATAGATGAAAAGGAAATAGAAGAGCTAATTATAAGTTTCAAGCTGCATTCTTTGTTGTGATGAACAGATTTTATTGTAAACATTAAGACAAAATCATTCCTTTTCTAGATAAACCAATCCAATGAGTTTTTATATGTAAAAGCTAAGTGAAAATTGTCTTCTAAAAACGAAATAATTTGGGGCAATGTGTTACCTACCTAAACTATTCTATGCAATAGAAGTTGCTTATTTTCTTAGTGGTTGCTAATTCCTCTATAAGCATCAGCAAAAAAATGAAAAAGTTTAGTCATAGTATAGACTTGCCTTTGAGCTCAGATTATTATTATTGTAAAGAAATCTTTATTTCCTTAGTATCAATTTAGAATTTCCTATGCTGATATATGTATATTTATATATGTACTTGGTGTATGTGTGTATATACATTAGTTTTAGTCAGTTCTGGCTGCTATATAACAGGATACCATAGACTGGATAGCTTATAAAGAGCCCAAATTCATTTCTCACAATTCTGGAAGCTGGGACATCCAAGTTCAAGGTACCAGCAGATTCGGTATCTGGTGAGAATCCTTTTCTGGTTCATAGTCAGCCAACTTCTTTCTGTGGAAGGGGCAAGGGAACTCTCCGGGGTCTCTTTTATAAGAACACTACTCTCATTCATGAGGACTCCATCCTCATGAGTAATCATCTCCCAGAGACCCACCTCCTAATACCATCATATTAGAGGTTATGTTTCAACATATGAATTTTGGGGGGAGACATAAATATTCAGTTTATAACAATATGTATGTATTTGTGTGTGTCTGTAATAAAATTAGCAGGGAAAAAATAAGCCTGCTGTTCACCTTGAGCTGGAGGAAAGGGAAAGATTGGCTTTGAGAAAAATACTGATGTTAGATTATTATATTCTGTTAGAATCGTATGTTTAGACTTCTCCACAGTGTTGGAGGGATGAAGACATTTTCCCTCAGATGTTGTAGAAGTTCCCATGGCCCATCTTCCTGGGTACAGTTAAATTCTGGGACAGAGTTGAAGACTTAGAGTAAAGGTAAAAAGAAAACATTTTTCCATGTTAAGGTCACAAAGAATTAGGGGATGAAGTTGACATGGAAGAGGTTACTCTAGGGCTGTCCTGCTAGGAATGATAACACCCCCATCACCCCTTTTTCCCCCATGACATTGCAACAGACCCAAAAAAACACACAAAAAAAACAAAGGCAGGAGCTTGAGGTTATCTTAGAGCAGGGGTCCTTAAACTACGGCCCGCGGGCCACATGCAAATACAAATATTGTATTTGTTCCCATTTTGTTTTTTTACTTCAAAATAAGATATGTGCAGTGTGCATAGGAATTTGTTCATAGTTTTTTTAAAACTATAGTCCGGCCCTTCAACGGTCTAAGGGACAGTGAACTGGCCCCCTGTTTAAAAAGTTTGAGGACGCCTGTCTTAGTGAGGCAAGTTAGGATTTCAGTTAAAAGGCTACCAATAGGAGAGCTCTGTAAGGGGGCTCAGTCTTATTTATGTATTTGACAATAATCATTTTTAGTAGAATCAGACTTCTGGATTCCCATCCAATTCCTCAAGCCTCCAATAAAGTCCTATTAAAAGTTGTAGCTGCATTCTGCCTTTGCCATGTAGGATTGTGAGTAGGCATGTACCTCATGCTGGCAGTGATGCTACCAATGGAAAAGCAACATAAACCATAGGGAAGCAACATAAGCCCACGTGATTCCTTGAAATGCAGGAATGGCTCAAGGGAAGAGCAGTGCAAACCCCATTAAACTACACTTGAAATGTATCTGTGAAATATCCAGATCTACTGGATTCCACAGAATGCTCATGGTAAGAACATGGGATGACAAGTGGAAGTACAACTCAAACTATTGCAATTTGTACGTAAAGGACAAATGTGATCTCCTTCACATACCTTCTAGTAACCTCTAGAAATTTCTACTAGACCGGAAACACACATAATATACACTGTTTTCCAGCAGTTAATTGTGATAACAAGGCTTTGAATGAGATACTTAAAAATTGTTTCATAGATGGGAAACTGAGGTTACTAGAAGCCAAATTCCTTCCCAAATACAATGTGGCTCCTAGAAATCAGCTCTACATTTTATTTTTTTTTTTTTTTTTTTTTTTTTTTTTTTTTTTTTTTTTTTTTTTTTTTTTGGCTTTCTTTTTTTTATTGCTTAAAGTATTACAAAGGGTATTACAAATGTATCCATTTTATTCCCCCGCCCTAGACAGTCCCCTAGCCTCCCCTATCACCCAGTGTCTTATGTCCATTGGTTATGCTTATATGCATGCATACAAGTCCTTTAGTTGATCTCTTACCCCCCTACCTCCTGCCCCCCAACCCTCCCCGGCCTTCCCGCTGCAGCTCGACAATCTGTTTGAGGCAGCTCTGCCTCTGTATCTATTATTGTTCAAAAGTTTATAATGGTCTCTATTGTCCACGAATGAGTGAGATCATGTGGTATTTTTCCTTTATTGACTGGCTTATTTCACTTAGCATAATGCTCTCCAGTTCCATCCATGACGTTGCAAATGGTAAGAGTTCCTTCCTTTTTAGAGCAGCATAGTATTCCATCGTGTAGATGTACCACAGTTTTCTAATCCATTCATCTACTGATGGGCACTTAGGCTGTTTCCAGATCTTAGCTATGGTGAATTGTGCTGCTATGAACATAGGGGTGCATATATCCTTTCTGATTGGTGTTTCTGGTTTCTTGGGATATATTCCTAGAAGTGGGATCACAGGGTCAAATGGGAGTTCCATTTTCAGTTTTTTAAGGAAACTCCATACTGTCTTCCATAGTGGCTGCACCAGTCTGCATTCCCACCAGCAGTGCACAAGTGTTCCTTTTTCTCCACATCCTCTCCAGCACTTGTCGTTTGTTGATTTGTTGATGATAGCCAGTCTGACAGGTGTGAGATGGTACCTCATTGCTGTTTTGATTTGCATCTCTCGGATGATTAGTGACTTTGAGCATGTTTTCATATGTCTCTTGGCTTTCTGGATGTCCTCTTTTGAAAGGTGTCTATTTAGGTCCTTTGCCCATTTTTTGATTGGATTGTTTATCTTTCTTTTGTTAAGTTGTATGAGTTCCCTATAAATTTTGGAGATTAGGCCCTTATCAGATATGTCATTGGCAAATATGTTTTCCCACACAGTGGGTTTTCTCGTTGTTTTGTTGATGGTTTCTTTTGCTGTGCAGAAGCTTTTTATTTTGATGTAGTCCCATTTGTTCATTTTTTCTTTAGTTTCAAGTGCCCTAGGAGCTGTATCAGTGAAGAAATTGCTTCGGCATATGTCTGAGATTTTCTTGCCTTTGGATTCTTCTAGAATTTTTATGGTATCCTGTCGTACATTTAAGTCCTTTATCCATTTTGAGTTTATTTTTGTGTATGGTGTAAGTTGGTGGTCTAGTTTCATTTTCTTGCATATATCTGTCCAATTTTCCCAACACCATTTATTGAAGAGACTATCTTGGCTCCATTGTATGTTCTTGCCTCCTTTGTCAAATATTAATTGAGCATATTGGTTCGGGCCGATTTCTGGGCTCTCTATTCTATTCCATTGATCTATATGCCTATTCTTGTGCCAGTACCAGGCAGTTTTGAGAACAGTGGCTTTGTAATACAACTTGATATCTGGTATTGAGATCCCACCTACTTTGTTCTTTTTCAGGATTGCTGCAGCTATTCGGGGTCTTTTTTTATTCCAGATGAATTTTTGGAAAGTTCGTTCTAGATCTCTGAAGTATGCTGTTGGTACTTTAATGGGAAGTGCGTTGAATTTATAGATTGTTTTGGGTAGTATGGACATTTTGATGATGTTGATTCTACCAATCCATGAACACGGTATGTTCTTCCATCTGTTTATGTCTTCCTCTATGTCTTTTTTCAACGTCCTGTAGTTTTCTGAGTAGAGGTCTTTTACCTCTTTAGTTAAGTTTATTCCTAGGTAGCTTAGTTTTTTCGGTGCAATGGTAAACGGGATTGTTTTTATAATCTCTCTTTCTGAAAGTTCACTATTGGTGTATAGAAATGCCTCAGATTTCTTGGGGTTAATTTTGTATCCTGCTACATTGCCAAATTCATGTATTAAGTCTAGTAGCTTTTTGATGGAATCTCTAGGGTTTTGTATGTATAATATCATGTCGTCTGCAAATAAGGACAGTTTTACTTCCTCTTTTCCAATTTGGATGCCTTTTATTTCTTCTTCTTGCCGAATTGCAATGGCTAACACTTCCAGTACTATGTTGAACAGGAGTGGTGAGAGGGGGCATCCCTGTCTTGTTCCTGTTCTTAGGGGAAATGGTGTTAGTTTTTGTCCGTTGAGAATGATGTTGGCTGTGGGCCTGTCATATATGGCTTTTATTATGTTGAGGTATGATCCTTCTACTCCCACCTTGCTGAGAGTTTTTATCAAAAATGGGTGTTGAATTTTGTCAAATGCTTTTTCTGCATCAATTGATATGACCATGTGGTTTTTTTCTTTCAATTTGTTTATGTGATGTATCACGTTTATTGATTTGCGGATATTGTACCATCCTTGCATCCCTGGGATAAATCCTACTTGGTCATGGTGTATGATCTTTCTGATGTACTGCTGGATCCGATTTGCTAAGATTTTGTTGAGGATTTTGGCATCTATGTTCATGAGGGATATTGGCCTGTAATTCTCTTTCATTGTGTTGTCTTTACCTGGTTTTGGTATTAGGGTGATGCTGGCTTCATAGAATGAGCTTGGAAGTGTTCCTTCCTCTTGAATTTTTTGTAGTAGTCTGAGGAGGATAGGTTTTAGTTCTTCCTTGAATGTTTGGTAAAACTCCCCTGTGAAGCCGTCTGGTCCTGGGCTTTTGTTTGATGGAAGCTTTTTGATGACTGCTTCAATTTCTTCCATAGTTATTGGCCTGTTGAGATTTTTAGATTCTTCCTGATTGAGTTTTGGAATGCTGTATTTTTCTAGGAATTTGTCCATTTCCTCCAGGTTGTCTAGTTTGTTGGAGTAAAGCTGTCCATAGTATTTTTTAACAATCATTTGTATTTCTGTGGGGTCTGTTGTTATTTCGCCTCTATCGTTTCTGATTTTATTTATTTGGGTCCTCTCTCTCTGCTTCTTGGTGAGTCTGGCTAGAGGTTTATCAATCTTGTTTATCCTTTCAAAGAACCAGCTCTTGGTTTCATTGATTTTCTGTATTGTTTTTTTGGTCTCTATGTCATTTATTTCTGCTCTAATCTTTATTATCTCCTTCCTTCTGCTCACTCTGGGGTTTTCTTGTTGCTCTCTTTCTAATTCTTTGAGTTGTAGAGTTAGATGATTTACTACCATTTTTTCTTGTTTTTTGAGATAGGCCTGTAGAGCTATAAACTTCCCTCTCAGGACTGCTTTCAATGTGTCCCATAGGTTTTGGATTGTTGTGTTTTCATTGTCATTAGTTTCCAGGATGTTTTTAATTTCTTCTTTGATCTCATTGGTAACCCAATCAATGTTTAATAGCATGCTATTCAGCTTCCAGGTGTTTGAGTATTTTGGGTTGTTTTTATTGTAGTTTATTTCTAATATTATGCCATCGTGGTCTGCGAAGACGCTTTTTATGATTTCAATCTTCTTGAATTTGGGGATACTTTGCTTGTGACCCAATATGTGGTCTATTTTTGAATATGTCCCATGAGCACCTGAGAAGAACGTATATTCTCTGGCTTTGGGGTGAAGTGTTCTGAAGATGTCTATTAAGTCCATCTGATCTAGTGAGTCATTTAGGATTGCTGTATCTTTGCTGATTGTTTGTCTATAGGACTTATCCAGTGCTGTCAATGGTGTATTAAAGTCCCCTACTATGATTGTATTGTTGTCGATCTCTCCTTTGATATTTTCCAGGAGTTTTTTTATGAATTTGGGTGCTCCTACATTGGGTGCATATATGTTTACCAGGGTTATATCTTCTTGTTGTATTGATCCCTTTAGTATTATGAAGTGGCCTTCCTTATCTCTTGTTAAGGCCTTCACTTTGAGGTCTATTTTGTCCGATATAAGTATTGCTACCCCAGCTCTACATTTTAGATTGAGTCATATGACTCAAATGCTTCTGTTTTGTCTTTGAACCATACTACTTTCCTAAACATTAAATTGACCACATCAAAAAGTAATTAAGATTCTGTTAATAAAAGGATTCAGGCAGAGTTTGAATGACAAGATGTCTGGGAATATTATAAAGAAGATTATGTGGGCATCTAGGGGTTGGACTATATAATTTCAACATTCTGTGATTCCAACTCTTTGGTCCTGTGTTAATTATAGGACACAAATCTAACACCTTCAGGTGATTAACAAGGCAGATATCATAGTACATTCTCCTCTGATATTTCTCATCCCAAATACATTTGCTCAACTGAAACAAGGAACTCTGATAATTATTTGAGAACAGCAAGCAGACACTGGACCTTCTGTGGTGTGTTTTAAAGAAAACGAATGACACCTGGATGAGGCTTCCCTGTTTCCATGACTATTGCAACATCAGCAGCTAGCAGCGGGGTTCAATGTGATGATTTTAAGGACTTCGTGGAGTGCTGGCACGGAGATGAGTACAATCTCAGAGGTTAGCACAGCACACTGAAGGAAAAGCCCACTTTCTGCCAAGGTAATGAAAATGTTGAAGTTCCGCCAGGGTTAATTAATAACACAGTGCGGAGACCCTGTTCACCAATGGTCACTTGGAGGTGAACCAAGGACTGCTTGAGTGCAGCTGGGCTGCCTGCCATTCTGGGTGTATCATAAGCGGCAATGACTGGGTGCAGAGAGTCAACAAAACTATTTTGTCTTGACCTGCTTGTACTAAAAGCCTTCCTATTTCTTTTAAATATATAACTCAGATATAGAAAATAAAGTTCCCAACTCCTACCTTTGGACCGCAAACTGGCCTTCAGCTCTGTCTGCATTCTTCCTATTGTGCCTTTCTCTTCTACCTGGTTCCCTAATGCCCCCAAAAGCTTAATTACAAGACTTTCATTAGAATGTTCTCTTCACATCTAGAAAGATATATATGTAAATATTCACAATTATTTAATGACAGACCCAGTGGACCTCTCTTCCCCTCTACAGTAACAATATCTGCAGACATCCAAAACTCTTCTAGAATAACCTCTCAAGAGTTATCATTTATTCATTTACATAAAATACGAGAGCATTATTTTGGGAAAGATAATTTCTGAAAACAATAATGTTAAGGGTTTGGTATTTGAGAGTTTACAAATAGATCTGTACTAACTTATCTAGATTTTTTCAAAACGATGTGGTCTTGCCAAATTTCAGAAACTTTCTAAAATACTAGTATACTTCAACAGATGAAGATTTTTAAAAATGAGCAGAAATTGCCCAGCCAGGTGGTTTAGTTGGTTGGAGCATCGTCCCATACACCAGAAGGTGGCAGGTTCGATTCCCTATCAAAACACATACCTAGGTTTCAGGTTCAATCCCTGACAGGAGGCCACCCATTGATGTTTCTCACATCGATATTTCTCTCTTTCTCTCTCTCTTTCTCTCTCTCTGTGTCTCCCCTCCTCCCGTCTCTCAATTCAATGAACATATCCTTGGGTAAGAATTAAAAAAATGAGAAGTTTTTTTTTTCTTGGTCAAGAAGTGTTGCTAGTTTATCTAACAAATGTGCAAATAAATTAATAAATGGATTGCACTCCAATTGTTATCTGACTTGAAAATTATCTTAAGATAATAAAACACTGGCAAGCTGTATTAGCTCCATGAGGAGAAGATGGAAAAAATTAAATTATATCTATCAGAAAAAAATTGCTAAACCTTGTGCTATGATTTTGCTTTTTTTGGTGATTGCCCAATAGCTAGTTCTGATAAATGGACAGGGCCAAGACTAGGATTAGGCAAGTGAGGTACTTTCATTGGCCACAAAGTTCAAGAGGATGCCAAAAGACTCAGTAAATAAAATAAATAAAATTATATGTAATATTTTTTAGAAATAAAAATTAATGCAAAAATTTATTATGAACAAAATATCAAAATTTTAATACAGACAAGATCAGTTAATGAGTATGAGCTAAAGAGCAAAAGAGAGAATGGAATTATTTGGCATAATTTATAGAGATTCATCAAACTCTCAACTATAATTTTAATTTTTCTCAAAAAGTTAAAAGTAAAACAACCATACAATCCAGGAATCCCACTTCTGGGTATATATCTAGAAGAAACTAAATCAGTATCTTGAAGAGATGCCTGCATTCTCGTGTTCATTGCAGCATTCTTACAATAGCCAGGACATGAAACTGATGAATGATTAAGAAAATGTGGGGGATAGATAAAAAGATACATAGATACAAGGATGATAGACCCATTGTCTGCACTATCATGAAAGTGCAGCAGGGAACACAGAAGGCTGATGGACCTTGGGCTTTAGCAAGGGCTAAAAGCTATGCACCCATTGTTCTGTCAAGACAATGGTGGCTCAAGGCAATCCCCTAACCTGATAATCTTTTACTGTTTACCAAACCTTACCTTTGATATGTGTGTTTGCTTTGCTAAAGGGCAAATGTATAGTCTAGTAAATAAAAAGCTATGGGTCTAGAGATTCGTGGAGCCATTCCGCTAGAGAAGGGCCTTTGCCTGGTTCCCCCAATGCTTTCCAAATTTATATTTCTTACCTAGTATATCCATTTGTGCATGGCCCCGTCTCCAGATTCTGAATCCTTGCTGGAAAAGGTTGCGGCACAATGGGATATTGTTCATCCTTAAGACAAAGGAAATCCTGTCAGTTGTAACAATGTGGATGAACCTGGAGGACAGTATACTAAGTGAGATAAGTCAGACAGAGAAAACAAATACTGCATGATCTCACTTGCATGTGACATGTATGTATTTTTAAAAGCCAAACTCATAGAAAGAGAGAGTAGAGCAGTGGTTGCTGAGAGCTGGGGGAAATGGGGAGAGGTTGGTCAGAAGGTAAAACTCTCATTATAAGATAATTTCTGGGGATATGATGTACAGCATGGTGACTATGGTTAATAATATGGTAGTGTGTACTAAACATTTGCTAAGAAAGTAGATATTAAGCATTCCCATCAGACACACACACACACACACACACACACACACAATGGTAACTATGTGAAGTGACACGTGTTAACTTGATTGTGGTGATCACTTTTCAATGTATACATATATGAAATCATCATGTTGTACACTTTAAATATACACAATTTCTCCAATACACCTCAATAAAGCTAAGAAAAAACCTAACTATGGAACAAAAAGCGCAATGGGGAAAAGAGAAACAAAGGGTAATTTAAAACTGACATTAGACTCTCTTGTAGAAAAGAAAATGTCCTCTATTGAAGAAAGCACCTTTATCAGCCTTCTGGTTATAGGTTCTGAGCCCTCAGGAAATGGCCAATATATATTGGAAGTGAGGAAAAGAGAACTAAATACCTCATCAATACAGAGGGAAAAATTTTCAAAGTGTCTGGACAGCCTGAAGAAGAAAAGAAAGAAGACAAGAAAGGTGATGAGCTAGGTCCCTAGAAGAGGAACATGAAATTTTGAAGAGCGAGGCTACCTGCAGCTCAGTTGTAAGTGATTGGCTCTGCTGCTCTTGATTGCAACTACTACCTTCAATGGCATTACACCTTCAAAGGGTCTTCCGTATATACATTCTGGAATCAGAGAAGTCAGGGACAGTCTACACACTGACATATGATACAGGTACGGGGTGGTGCTCAGAAGCTTGACTGCTTGGTCTTAATCCTGGCTGTTCAGTTTATTTTATTACTTTGCCTATTCTACTTTCCATATGGAGGGGCAGAGGGACACTTGTATGCAAATCTTTGTGTGAGAATCATTTATTATTCCTCCCACAGGGAGACACAATGAGATCAAAGAATATAATCCTACTAAGGATTTCCTGTCTTGTTTTTGTTCCATTTGCATTAAAATGAAGTGCTCTGAGGTCCCACCTCTTTTAGTTTCTGTAAATTATAAAAATAGACATGCTGTCGTCCTTATTATCAGAAGTCACCAGAAAAAAAATGTCTGCCTAGTAATGATACTGGAGAAAGGCTGGCATTGACCCATGTCATTTCCAAGAGTTGTGTGGTCCCAACACTAATCAACACTAGAGGAACACAAGGAACACAATACAAAAAGTCCTCCGAATATCGCAGATAGGAGGCATGTTTGGAAAAGAGATTACAGTGCAGGGAGGGTTCATTAATATCGCCATTTGCTGAATTACATGCTGCTTATCCTTGCCATCTTGCAGTTCCTTTACCATTGGGCCATTATGTCCATTAGGAAATGACATAATGTCAAGGACAATGTGTGGATATCAGAAGAGGTAGAGGTGTGGAACATGTTTCTATTTCTTGAAGAAGATTATCAGCGAGATGAGACAGACTGACTTCTAGGGAGTTTCCAAATTTATTGTTTACCAATTGATTCATCTTAGAAATTGAGCTGTAAAACAGCAGGTCAAAGGATGGCCTTGCTTACTGAATCTGTTCCCCCACAGGGCAGCATTGTGGACTTTCAAAACTTTATCGGCCTCCTTCAAATGACTCAAGGGATGGGAATTTCACCACCTCTCATGGGAGATCCTTTTATGGCCTCTTATGTCTCACCCATTATGAAAATCTTCCTGATGAAACCATTTTTTTTCTTTTCTTCAGTTCATTCATTATCCTTAGATAATCCCCTAAAGACCACCACCACAATCCCTCTCCTTCTTCAGGGCTATACTTTCAATTATCTGCAAATGGCTATCAGGTCTCTACCCCACACATATGCATAACCACTCCTTAGCTCTTCAGCCAACCTACACACATGTAATTCTTTTAATCTTTGCTCATACATCAAAACCTCCAGCTGCTTAATCATTTTAGCTCCTCTAATAAGCAGTGAATTTGAAGGGGGATTATGGTTTCCTTCTCCAGCTTTTCTCATGTCAGCCGTATCCCTTCTCCTCAACCACATGCCAAATTTCTGTATGCCAATAGCCATTCATCAACAGAAATGAGGTTTTTCTGGAATGCTGTGTTCTATAGTAGAAAAAAAAATCTTTCCTACCCATAACTCATTTCTAGGGTGAATCAATATTTATACAAACTAATAAGGAGGAAAAATCTGAAAGACTGTCCTAAATTTTCAAACCACTGAGGAATTTTCTACCTATAAGTAAAATTTAAAAATAATATGCTTCCTTTAAACATATTTATTTCATTTAAGTAAAGGAAATTCAATCAACTTTAGGTAAGGGAGTGTTGAAGGTTTAACTACTCATTTCTTCATTGATAAAAAATAATAATAATTAGCTTTAGATGAGTGCCCTGAATGAAAAAAGACCCTCCTTGTTCTTTAACCACTATCTGAATAATTGGCAGTTTTCAGGGTTCCTCGGGGGAGTCATATACAATCCTTGACTATAATAGAGACCACTAGGGGAGCTTTGTGCCCATTATACAACCTCAGGCCCACCCCTCCTCCACTATTTCTTCCAAATGCATTAGAGCCAGCCTCCTGCTGGCCTATGAACATCTCATGCACCTTCAGGTCTCCAATACCCTATCTATTGTTTGCCTTCCTTGAAGGTCTCTCCCTTGCCCATCGTCCCCCCTAAATCTCATCCATCCATCAAGAACTAATTTAGTTCCATTTCCTCCTGGAAGCCTGCTCTCTCCTCTAGACTCCATAATGGTTTAATGTCAATATTATTAAAATATGCTGTCTCATATTACTCAGTCCTCCATTTGCTTCATGTTTGAGAATTTTCCCTTCCCACTGATTTTCAAACCCCTTTAGGACATGATTTATGTCATATTTCTTTAGTACCTCCCAAAAGATCCAATACATTGCTCTACACACAGTGGGAGCTTAATAATATCTCTTGATTCCTGGTGCAGTGAGGGCCTTATAAGAAAGCTCCCAAGCATTGAAAATGACTTAAACATAATAAAATATGGTATTTATTGTTAAGATAGAAATAGCTCCACATTTAATGTTCAAAAACTGCTCTCTTGTGTCTCAATCTCTATTATTAAGGAATGATAAAAATAATAGCAAAGCCAATAGGTACATATTCTATGTGGGATATCCAAGACCTCTTTGCATGTTTTCTGGAATTAAGTCTATAATCTCTTCTTTCCTGTAGAACTCTACCCTTTTCTCTTTCCTTCTTTCAGAATTTTTTTTAAAGAAGAATTTATTGATTTTTAGAGAAAGAGGAAGGGAGAGGGAGAGAAAAACCCATGTGAGAGCAACATCAATTGGCTGCCTCTAATGCCTGCTGCACGCCCCCTACCAGAGATCAACTCTGCAACCCAGGTATGTGTCCTTGACCAGGAATCCAACAGACAACCTCCTGGTGCACGGGAGGATGCCCAGCCAACTGAGCCACACCGGCCAGAGCTGCCCTTTTCTCTTTCTGCTACCAGTGGGCCACATACTTTTTCCCAGGAACTTCTCTGCCTCTGTTATTCATTCATTTGTTCTATCTCCTCCAAGAATTAAAAATATGGGGCTAGCTATCCAAATTGTTGTAAAAGCTGCTACTTAGAGATTGCCATCATTAATTATTGTATAACATATAAAAAGGTCATGACAAATTACTCTCATCTGCAAAGTATGGCTCATCATCATCTATAATAATAAAAGTGTAATATGCTAATTAGATCGGACATCCTTCTGGACAACCTTCCTGATGAAGCCGGGGCTGCGAGGGAAGCCTGGGTCCCAAGTGCCAGAGGGAGGCTGGTGCCGGCAGCCGGGGGAAGGAAGGCCTACTCTTGCACGAATTTCCTGCATCGGGCCTCTAGTTTATTATAAAACTGTGCATGTGTGACTCCTCACTTTTCATCTCTAACAACTGCATTAAAGTAGCCTGGAGTTAAAGTAGACTCCTTTAAATTTCCAGCAGGTTGGAGAATCACAGGTACATATTCGCCAATTAAAAGGGTCGTCTTCCCTTAAAATCTGTTTCTTTCACTTATTGTCACACAAATTCTAGAAATTTGTGTTTCTTGCAGCAGATTCAGCCTCCTGATTAAGGATAGCTCAGGGTGTTCTGAATGACGTATCAAATTCTCTAAGAATACTGCCAAGCCAGGTCTGCCTCAGAAACTTCCTGTATGTGCATATGAAAGACCAGACCCCACATTCTCAAGCAAACATCACAAGAGCAACTATGGGCCCCAAACATTCTTCTGGATCTCACTGGTTTCCTACTTAAGTGAAAACATAAGCCTGTGCAAGAGTATAAAAGGTGCTTGCTTCTGGAATGTACTCAATGTAAGTATAAAAAAAAGGCACCACAGACACAAACTGACCTCCAAGGCCCTGTGCCAGGCTCATAGCACTTCATTAAACAAACATAGGTCTTGCAGGCAGACCTTTGCCTACCCTGTTCCCATTCTCATTTATGGGTGTCTAGAAGAGGTTCTTTGCTAAATTGGAGTTGCTAATCCAAGTGTGGTGTAGCTAAACAAGCTGGCTTTGGAGTTAGATGGAAGTTAGGTTGACTCAGTTGAAACTCTTCTTCCATCATGTACACTATTTGGGACAAATTACTTACTATTTTGAGTCTCGCCCTAACTGGTTTGGCTCAGTGGATAAAGCGTCGGACTGCAGACTGAAAGGTCCCAGGTTCGATTCTGGTCAAGGGCATGTACCTTAGTTGTGGGCACATCCCCAGTAGGGGGTGTGCAGGAGGCAGCTGATCGATGTTTCTCTCTCATCGATGTTTCTAACTCTCTATCCCTCTCCCTTCCTCTCTGTAAAAATCAATAAAATATATTTTAAAAAAATATGTTGAGTCTCTGTTTCCTTTCTTGGATAAGAAAAATACTACTAACCTCAGTAATGTAGTGACTAGGAACAAAGCCTCTAAAATCGGACACTCTGGATTTGTCTCCCACCATTGGCACTTTTTAGCAGAGTATATTGGACAAATAATAACTCAACCCTCAATTTGTCTACAAAATGAGTTATTAATAATAATAAAACTCATGTGAGAATTAAGTGAGATAATATATATAAAATGACTTGGGCCAAAACCGGTTTGGCTCAGTGGATAGAGCGTCGGCCTGCAGACTGAAGGGTCCTGGGTTCGATTCCAGTCAAGGGCATGTACCTGGGTTGCGGGCACATCCCCAGTGGGAGATGTGCAGGAGGAGGCTGATCGATGTTTCTCTCTCATCGATGTTTCTAACTCTCTATCTCTCTCCCTTCCTCTCTGTAAAAAATCAATAAAATGTATTAAAAAAAATGACTTGGAAGGGCATCTGATACATAGAATATGTACTAAGTACTGTGTTCAGTAAATATATGTTTTATCTCATTCTCAATTATCAGGCACAAGAGTAGAGATTATTAATAAACAAAAATACAAGTTTCTAAGGGTCAGTGAACTTCTAAATGCATAATTTTTACCAATTTATTCCACAAATGCATTGCTTAAAGCATTGTAGTGTAATCATTAGAATACGTACAAACAAAATTGTTTTAAGGGAAAGTTACTCATTAAATATCTGTTCATGACAAATATACATTATTTATTTTAGTATTATACTATTAATTTCCAAAGGGTAGCCTAAGTAGTAAAACATTAATTCCTATGAGGTTTTATTTTTAATCTAGACTTTTAAGTGTATTTCAAATACACTTAAGTGTATTTTAGGTGTATTTCAAATTACCTTGTATTTCAAAAGGAAACACAAGGTAATTTTCTCATACTGTTTTTAAGCAGTCAATCTATAAAGTTTTTTAAAACTAAAATTGACTGTAGTAGTCACATACTATAATATATATTACAGTTAGAATGCAAAGAGAACTGCTACTAAAGGGTAAGAAAAATAATTTCACTCTTAAAATAGGCAAGCCCAAACCATAAATATAGTGATTTCTGCTTTTCTTTTACTACCATAAGACTCCATGATTGAGCATTTCATATTTTTATTTCAATTGAAATATTTCACTTTTGCCAAATCCTCATTTTACCCTCTTGGCCTTGGAAAAGGGGGACTGGCAGGCACTAGAAAAGTGTTTTGAAAGAAAATGGGTATTATAGGAGAATGTGGCTAGACTTTTTTTGTATGTATGGAGCAACTGATGGAAAATGATAGCAATTTATATGCTGTGTACTATATTTTAAGTATATGTTTTAAAAACCCAAAACGATGAAAGTGCATTTAATCAAAAAAAGTAAAGAGAAAATGTCATTCATCACCCACTCAAAGGAACAACAAAGTAGTTCCCTTTTAAAATATCTGACTTAGAAATAGATATCAGACTTAACAAATCTTTAGACCTAAGAAGGCCTCTACTTAGATAAGTAGATGGGTATACGTTGGTGTCATTGTAAAAAAGATTCTTATGATACTGAAGAAGCACCTCTTATTTTTTTAAGCCATCCTTAAGAAGTCACCTTCAATTGAAGAGTATACTTGGCTTTCCAGGATTCGTACAGGTTTCCTCCAAACAGCCCTAGTTTCTCTGGCTCACCACATAGTTCTACAACTTAAAACCTAGTGGCATGACTAGACTCAGAATTTCAACCTTTATTTCACAGAGACACTGACTCACTTCCTTTGTGTCAGTCGTCAGTTATCCCACAACTTTCAGTAAAACTGGGATTCAAAACTAAACACAGGAAAAGGTCGAGATTACACACGAAAAGATTAGTCTTTAAAATGAATGGATTCCCTCAGCTGACTGGATGTGAAAATCCCAGATAAGTTTAACCTCTGAGTGTCTTATGTGAGCACATTCGGTCATTTAGCATTAGTCCATTATAAAATGTATAAGCAGACTCTTTAAGCACACTGAATATGAACATAAATATTCACAATGGTGTCAGTACAAATTCTTTTTGAGCCCAAAGGAAATAAATGCTAAAATAAAAGAAATATTTTGAGGCACAGTTAATTGTGTTTTCTTCTTTAGAGAAGTGGCTTGGATCTGCAGCCTAAGATTAAAATAAAAATTACCATGTAATCAGTTTTTAAATTTTCATATAAATAACACTCATTCACCTCCCATCAGTAGAATAAACACTTTATTTTAGTTGTTCCTTTTATATGACACTAAAATCAGGAAAAAATTCATTCCATTGGTCATTCAGCTAGTCAGTGAGAACTGGAAAATGAGGGGGATGTTAGCCATGGAGTTACTATAAACATGCTCTTAAAAGAAAAAAATTGTGCTTACACAGTAGATAAAGAATGAGCCTGTGGCATAATATTTCAGTTTTCTTCCCTGCTGCTCTGTCACCAAAGCTGTACAGTAGGACCTTCTGCGATGATGCAAATGCTCGGTATCTGCACTCTCCTAGCAATAACCTCTGGCCACATGTGGCTATTGAGCCCTTGAACTATGTCTAGCACAACTAAAGAATTGAATTTTTAATTGTATTTCATCTTAATGCTTTGAGTGATCATAGAAGATAAAGCCTATAATGAAATCAGGAAGCCCTCCATTTTCAGTGAGCCAACCCTTTTCAAAAATTCATATTTAATAAAGTAAAATTACTATTACAAGTATTATTAATAACTGGGAAATATGTTATAAGTAATTTACCTGCCATGTATTTGCAGGATTCCTTCTAAATAGATGTCTACACTGAGAGAAATATCATTTCTCCAAGAGAAAATAAATGAAAAATTCTTTACTTGCTATAACTGTAAACAGAATCAATTTATAGCCTCACATTATCTTTTCCTCATTTTCAAACTCCACCACAATCCAAGGATTAAAGGCATAGTAAATTCTTCCAAGAAAAAGATAAAATCTAGCAGCTGGGAGGAACTGTCTCCCTAGCTCTGATTCCATTTTGCTTTTGATTGCCTTTTGTACCAGAGCCCGAGGTTTATTTGACCCTAACATAATTTCCCAGTCACGGAACAACACTGAATGGCCCCTTGTTGAATGAACATAACCTGTGCACTAGTAGAGGTGTCCCCCTCCCCCGAGAATTCTGCAACTCCATGCGTCATTGGAGCTGCGTGGGTGACGTTAAAACAAAAGCTCCACACTGCTTCTGGTCAGGGTTCTGCAAAGACATGTTCTTACTGTTGAGGCAGGTCATGATGGGGAACTTGGTAGGTTTCACAGTTTATTTAAAATAAGGATAACATCTTAACATAAAAATTAACCTGGGGAAAGTAGAATTTTCTTTTCTTCTGCATTTGCAACAACAAATGAGAATGTCTATTATCTACTGGCCCCTAAAAAGTGAAAAATATACCCATCAAAAGTTCTTATCTGTGTGGAACAGAACCAGTATTCATGTGCCAGTTGGTTGAGTAAGAGGAAACAGAGAACACTCACTTTATGCTTCATATACTTTTGAATTTCTAGGATTTCAGGCTTTTTGGAGGGGGGTGAATATTTTTATTTTGTTTTGCCAGATGCACATACCAGTTTCATAGTTCTAGAAAGGCTAATAATGTGTAGATGGTGTCAATTACAGTCCGCCAATTCACAGTTGACAGGCATTATAACATTTATGCATGTTTTCCATTCCATAATTCAGCACAATTTATAGTTACTTCCCCACCCTATCTGGGTGGCATTAACCAAATCTCAGTCAGTCGGGGTAACCACCCATCATTTTCCAAGATTAAGGACTAAGTGAGCTCATACTGCCATGGCCATGGCCTGAGAAGGGAGTGCCATCTGCTCTTTGATGTCAAAATCCATTGAAGCATTGACCTAATTGAGGTGTTCCTCACCCCTCTCCATAAGGCCTCTCAGCCGCTGGGGTCCCTTCCCCAGGAGCTGCCATGTTGGTCAGCTTGTCCCTTGGGAATCTCTGTGAGGCTGTCTGTAATCCTGTATGTTTCCACCAGACCCACTTGCAGCATGCCCCCGTCTGGGGTCCTGTGACCTCCTGAACTTCAATGTGCCCCCTTTGCTTCTAAAGCCCACAAAGATGTCTGGGGTTTTTACTAATCCCTGTGGGTCTAGCTAAACTGGGGCACAGGACTCCTCTCCCCAGGACCCCCCAAATTGTCTTCTCACAACACTTCCCTTTCTTCTGTCCTCCCACACTCCAGTCCAGAGAAATGTTTTCTGCTTTGAGACTAAAATCCCTCATTCCTCAAATCTTTAAACATTTTTATTACCACTCAAACCTTCTCTCTTCTTCTTACGGCTTAAACTTTTTGTAAACTAAAGTGAAAAAGATTTTAGCACTGTCATGTCCCTGAAACCATGAGCATTAAGTGATCTAGCTATTTAAATTTATGTTTGAGGTGGTACTGATAGGAACAAGTGCAGGTAGAATCTTCTGAACTAGTGAGAGACAGGAAAAACAGTTAATACAATTTTTAAAAATTCTACTACCAACATTTCCATTTGCAGGGGGTTGGGGGGGGTAGCAATTGATAATCTTCTACTTAGAACATAGAACTGAAGAGACCAATTATAATTGATTGCTGCGACGACTCCCCCAGTGGACTTACATCTCAGAGCCTGAGCATCTTCCACGGTACTGTTTTCTGGGTTGTGAGATAATAAAACAAGACCTTAAATCTGAACATTCTTCTACAGCAGGTTATTTTCTGAGTAGATCTGTGGTGGGGATACTGCAGAAGAAACTCCTACGCCAACTGGGAAGTGAACTAAATGAAAACTGCATCACTTCCAAGGCTGATTGTAAATGATGGCCCAGCTTTCTATGTGACAAAGGGACAGTAATGAAGCGTCTTTGATGTTTTCAAAACACTGACCTGATCTAAAGTTGGCTTTTTGAAAAAGTGCTATTTGTCTGCCTTCCCTTGGGGTAAAGTCTGACAGGACATGTAGTATTCTAACTGTGCCCTCATCCACTCGCCCGTTCTGTGCTCATCTCTCCCTGTGGCCTGACCTTTCAGTGGCCCAGGGCTGGGGGTGGAGGGGGTGTGCAGGGGGGGAAATCAGCCTTCTTGTTTCATGAGTCTCCTTACCTCAGAATCTGTTGTCTGACTTCTTCCCTGGGAAGTATTTTATTCATTTAAAAAACAAACATTTATTGATCTCCTACTTGCACAATGTCAGGCACTAATGATATTAAGAAATGAAATTGACAGTCTCAGGAAGAATTTACAATCCAAAGCTGGAAACCCTCCCTATTTCTCGCCTGCCTTTACAGTAATCCTGCAGACATTGCTTGTACGTTTCTTGTAGGTATATGACAAAATTCTTCATAATTCTAGCTCACAAGCACCTCTAAGGTGTTGTGTGTATCCTGCTTTTTCTATCTCTCCAATAGTGTCCATATCAATAAGTGTTATTACTTGCAATACTCATAAATGTTATTACTTATAACATTATTATAATATTAGTACCAAGTATTAAAGCTGCCTTAAAATACTGGTATTTAAAGGAGGCCTGATACCAATAAGTCTGGGGAGATGAAAGTTGTGACAGAAATCTTAAATTAGTATGCCAACACGGATGGTGTAACTTTCCCACAGACTAGAAAAAAAAAAGTGTTGTCAAACCCATAACTTGTGGTGATGGCACTTAGTAAGTATTGGTCTTATGAAGGGGCAAAGACTATATGCATTTCTCGCATTCTGATTTTAAAGCTTAGTTCTAACTGTCTGATCCATACTCTCATTGGAGGTGGCTAGAAAAATGCAGTTTCAAAATCCAACATGAAACAGTGAATGGCTAGCATTTCTATTTAAAAAAAAAAATGAAATAAAAAAGCCAGCATGAAGAAAAAAAATAGCAACATTACAATTATGTGTATAAATTTTGTCCTCTGTGATAGCTTAATTAGAAAACGGGTCTTAAGGCGAAAGGTTAAACATTCCAATATTGTGATTTGACATGATTTTACTGAATATTTTCACTACTCCATGCTGTTCAAGAAACATCTTTATCATGTTCAAATCTAAAACCCAGATTATTTCCATATATATAATGCACAATGACATAAATGGGATATTTACATAACTATAGGACATTCATGTGATTACTTCAAATGTCAAAAATTACACTTCCTAACACTTGTACAAAAACATTGCTATTTGTCCTTATTTCATTTTTTAACTGTGTAGACCATCAAGATTATTTTTACACACATTTTACAGCAAAAATCTGGCCCCAAATAGGTCATGATTCATCCTAGCAACTCTCTTAAACTCAGACCCCTAGAGTAGTAAAAAAAGATTAAATATATATATATGCAATAATTTTATTTATTATTCCTATTTCAGGAATATACCCATGCTTCCAAACTATTTCTAGCAAACTCCTGACATTTTGCTGCCTGACAATTTAATTCCTACTTTGGCTTGACGTCTTTACTCGGCTAATCTTTGGGAAAATGCACATTGTGGTTTATTCACTTTGGAAGTCATTCCAGAGCGGAGAGTGGCCTCCAAATGAAGCTTGTTCTAGCCGCACATAATATTTTCCCCAGAAGTGCCTATAAAGTCTACTAAAATAAGAAAGTGCTCATTATTTTTGATAAACAGTAAAGACTGGAAATTCATATTTCATTTTAGTACCAGAAGTGTGGAGTTGAGATACAGTAGCGTTCTTTTTCTGTGCAGTATAATGGCCTATTATTTTACGAATTACTATTTACTTTGCGTCTGTAGCTTAACTCAGAGTAAATTCTACCTTTCTTCTCTTGCTAGCTAAGTGGGGGGAAAAAAATTACCTCAAACCCTACCAAGTGTCAAAGCTGCCTTAAAATATTGGTATTTAAAGGAGGTATAATACCAATAAGTCTGAGGCGATTAAGTGTTCTGAATGAGGATATACAGGGCTGCGTTATGTAGTTTGTGACAGAAATCTTAAAATAGTATGGCAACGTGGATGGTGTAATTTTCCTGCAGACTAGGGGAAAAAAGTGTTGTCAAACCCTTAGCTTGTGATGATAGCATTTAGTAAGTATTGGTCAAATAAAAGGGCAAAGAATATATGAGTTTCTCCCATTCTGATTTTTTTTTTGTCCAAACTTTGAAGTTTTTAAAGCTTTGTTCTCTTCCTCTCTGCCAGGCCAATAAAAAGAATTATTATTACTACCACATTTGTGTCTCTTGGATTTTATTTTTGGCTAATGTGAGCCCTTTTACAACATGATCTAGGTTAAAGGAGCAATTAGAATTAAGGAGCCTTATCCAACAATTACAGCACTTATTGCAATTATAATAGTAACGGAGTACATTGACGACTTACCAAGTTACCCCGACGCTACATTTTTATTTCGCTTTTAAAGTGTATCCAAAGCCTGATGCTGGAAGTTTTGTAATGACTTCGTGGTAGCCAGATCTGAAGTCTGAAGCCCTGTCTGCCACACTGTTGGCCATCAAAGGAGGCCTGTCCCACCCAGCGCTCTATTTTCACAACAGGATATCTGGTTTCTTTTATGAGGATACAGCTATGTTAATTTGGTTTAGTGGTTTGTTGGAGGTAAGCAGGCTCTTCACAGCACAAACACCAAAATCCCCTTAAAGCAGTTTCTTGTTAATAGCTGGGGTCTGATTGGCAGATTTGCATTGTAAAGTGTGATTTGGTTGGATAAATATGTTTAGTCTAGTAAGCACTTTAGTGATTGAGTGTCTGTTAATGGATAAAGGTGGATTATGGTGAAACCTCTACAGGCTATCACTGGGCACTTAGCATTGTGAGATGTCAAGGGGAACGGGAAACAAACTGGCACTACAGAACAGCTGAAGGGCTATAAAATGTTTAAAATATTCAGTGCTAATGTTGGGCTTTCAGGTTGCAAATATGAATTTCAGTAGAGGAGGAAGAACAGCAAATCCGATGGCAGGGCTTTTGTGCCGTGGGCAGTGACAGAACAGGGATCTCCCAAACACATTCTTAAAATATGACATCTTTCATTAGACCGAAAATGACACATATAGGAAATTCAAGGTGGTTAACTGAGATCCGAGAACGAATCCAACTCTTGCTGCAATCTTCGCATCCAGATATCCTGCAGGCAGACCAGACATCAAAAAATAATAATAAAACATTAGAGTGATTGTTAAAAGAAATCTTGACACGTCTGTTCATGTGTGAACATGTATACACACAGTATTGGACATTTTCCTGAAAACAATACACAGTTGTAAAATTACAGATAATTTCCTCCCTCCTTCCCTCCCTCCCATCGCCAAGCATCTGGAAATGAAGACTTTCCCCTCTCCTCCTTTTGAAAGAGAGTGCTAGGATTCTTCATGAAAGTCACCAGAAAATGCCACTATTTTTTTCCTTCTCAGGTGAACATGCAGAAGTATTTTTATGAGGTGAAAATATCAGCTTACTTCAAGGATCTATTCTAGGTGGTATTTTAACATCCCGGACTCTGGGAGAAAGATGCTGGAACATCTGTCTATTCCTAACCAGTCATGAAATGTTCAAGACTTCAAGAACTCAAAGATTTTTGCAGCTTGGCTGTTCTGCTAAAGTTAAACAGATTTCAGCCATTTTTCTTCAAGAATCTTCCGGACACTGCTTAGAGTTCATAGGTTTTTATAAGCATCAGGTTTTAGGCATTTGTTTTCAGAACACCACCACTCAAGGCGATTCCAACTGTTTACCCGTTACTGGTCGGCCACTGGTGTCTCTAGGTTAAGAGGCATCAGGAGAAGTATAAATGAGGAATAACACTCTGCAAACCTGAGTTGAAATGAAGCTGAGCCTTCAGTTTTCTGGATATTAGGGGTAAATATTATTCCAACACGCTCTGTAACAAAGACCAGTTAGAAGTCTAGCGTCTAGTGAGGTGTTAAGTCACTAATTTATTATATGACCTTGGACAGATCACAACCTTTCTGGGTCCCAGTTTCCAATATGCACGGGGCTGATGGTGGTTAATGTGACAATGTTGATACAAATTCATTATTAATGAAATTGAATAGTTATACATATATGAGCCCCCAAACCTAAGTTCTCAGGAACTATAATTTTCTTTATTGTTGTGCCACAAAATGTAATTTCCATGTTGAGCACTCATCCCCTTAGGTGAAAGAAAATGTATGCTTACATATAATCCTAAGATATAGTTTTATAAATTTATAACATATAGTGTATATAAGTATAGGCATATATAATTATTTTAGGATCTTGCCTGTCACCTGATTCCTAAAATTGTGTCTAAACTCCAGAGGTCTCCAGGATGCCAGAGGGCATGTCATTTGGCGGGGAGAGGTACAGAGTGTCTGGTACCTAATTCACACAAATCACAGATCACTCTGCAAATATCACCCAAAGTCTGCCTCAGGGATGTCTGTGTTTCTTGTAGGTTATGTAAGAATCAAGAGGCTCTTCTCACAGCTCACTGGGACATACAGAAATCTGCATCTAACTTCTCTGTCTGCACACCCTGATGCAGCTGTGCCTGCTCTCCTGCCCTCTCTCCCATATTACCCAGAAAATTTGTCTTGCTACCACCAGCCGGGCAAAACACAGGTCCCCTCGCAGAGTTCTTAAACCCAAACTGGATTTTACTCATGGCTCCACAAAACTGAACCTCAGCTTTCTTGCTTACGTTTCAATTCTTTCACTCTTATGGAATCTTTATTTGGTCGGGTAGACATAAAATTAGGTCTGACTAATCAGATATGTTATAAAGAAACACAGGGTGCCCTAACTGGTTTGGCTCAGTGGATAGAGCGTCAGCCTGCGGACACAAGAGTCCCAGGTTCAATTCCGGCCAAGGGCATGTACCTTGGTTGCGGGCACATACCCAGTAGGGAGATCGGTATTTCTCTCTCACCGATGTTTCTAACTCTCTATCTCTTTCCCTTCCTCTCTGTAAAAAATCAATAAAATATATTTTAAAAAAACAACACACGGTGACTAAACTGAACAAGTTGTTCAATGACAAACACAAGCTGATGCTAACATCATCTGGTTGGCACATGATTCTATAAGTGTAGTGACTTTAGTACAAGATGTTAACACTGATATTAGCACCATACAGTTGACACCAGCGATGGGGGTGTTCATGAATTCCCCAGTCTTGTTCCTCCTCACCCACTTTCAGCCTGGACCAGCTAAGTGCTGGCTCCCACTCATATTTCCTTAGGTTGTTACCAGGAATTCAAAGCCCAACAAATTGGCTTTGAATGACATTTTGTTTCCCTTTAATCTAGACCCATAGCCAAAGGAGGAGATTTAGAACAGGAACAATGCAGAGAATGAGGGGGCCAGAGAGTAAAATACTAAGTGCCGATGTGAAAAAGAGCAAAGGTTCTAATGTTGGACACATCCAAGTTAGAATCTTGGCTTTGCAAGTTAATAACTGTATTAATTTTCTATCACTGCATAACAAATTTCACAAACTTAGCAGCCTGAAACAGTCACTGATTACCTCATAGTTCTGGAGGTCAGGAGTCTGGGCCTGGTGTGACTGGGGCCTCTGCTCAGGGCCTCACAGCGGAAATCAAAGTGTCGGCCAGTGCTGGGTCCTCCTCTGGAGCTCAGGGTCCTTGTCCAGGCTCATTCCGTTGTCAGCAGCATGCTGTTCCTTGTGGCTTGTTTAAAGTCCTCATTTTCTTGCTGGCTGTTGACTGGGAATGCTCTCAGCACCTAGAAGCTGTCACCAAGTCCTTACTATGTGGCTCCTCCATAGGCCCTCTCAGAGTTCTATCCCTTTTTTCTGAAAGGGCCCAGCCTCTGCCTAAAGGTTCATCTGATTAAGGCAAGCCTACACAGGATACCCATCTTCTGATTGATTCGAAGTCAGCTGATTAGGGACCTTAATATATCAGCAAAATACCTTTTGCCATATAGCTTACCATTGTTGTGGGGGTGACAGCCCATCACAGTCAATTACTCTTACAGAGAGGGCATTATGCAGGGTGTATATACATATATCAGGAAGAAGGATCTTGGGACCGTCTTAGAATTTGTCTACTACAGTGTGTGAACTTGGGCAAGATTTTTAACCTTTCTCTCCTTGTTTCCTACTCTAAAAATTGGGATAATACTAGTAATAGCACCCACATCAGAAAACTATTGGAGTAGGTGAATATAGATGCTTTTGGATCAAATAAGCATAATAAGTATTTTTTGTTATTTCTATTGTTAATTTATGACAAAAGTTAACTGGATAGAACAGAAAAATTGACTCACCTTAATAGCACAATTACGAAAAAGCCAAAATTATAGGGCCCCTGGGGTTACAAATATGGACCGAGTGAAACAACTCAAGTGTTTTCATGATTCTTGGAGGGAGTGGAGATGAAAATTGGTCAGTCTGATGCTGTCATCTGGCCACCATAAAGATTCAAATGCTCTTAGAAGCTGGAATACTGGGCTCTAGACCTCATCTTATACCACTTCCCATTTGAAATAGTAGGAGTTTTGGGGACTGGACGGCTGCATCTGTCATGATTCTCTGAACTTTGTAAACACCAGGCATAATAACTCTGATTTCCTCTTTCTCAAGAGATTCCCCAAGACTGCCTTGCATCATAAGAGGAACATAATGAACAGAAAAAGGAGAGAGAGAGAGAGAGAGAGAGAGAGAGAGAGAGAGAGAGAGAGAGAGAGAGAGAAATTTATATTAGCTATCCACTTGGACCCAAGTGCAGTAAGGAAAGCTGGATTCAGAGAATAAATTGCATAGTCCCAGGGCATTCCATTTATGCCTATGAAAGAATTGATCAGGTAATATGGTTAAGAACGCAACCCCCTGACATACCCTAAGGGAAAGTATGGAAATATATTGTCCTGGTAACTAAATAAGAGGATCTACTTTACTACACAAAGGTAAGAAAACCAGTAAGTATAATTTAAAAAAACAAAACACGATGCCTTAAAAATATATGAACTCAGAAAATTGAAAACAGTAACTGCAAAGCAAAAACAAAGCATTTGATTCTTCTATTCTCAAGGAGGAAAAACGTAATAACCACTTTAACAGTCTCTGCCAATAATGGAATGAAGGATTCTCCCTCAAGTCAAAGGAGCTATCACATCAATTTGCCTCAACCAGCAGATTTCAACTATGAACACATTTGAAAAGAAAGCTAATAAAGTACAAAATCAGAAGCAACCAAGGCTATTTATTTTTAACTCATTTTTGTGAATTTTAATCACATAGCTATAAAACCGGAGATGTAAAAAATACTTTCATTCATTACTACTGAAAGTGTGAAAATTTTTAAAGTGGGTAGTCTTAAAAATTAACTTTTTATTTGTATCATATAAATTTATATAAAAAATAATTGGCATAAAACTACTGCCATCTGTGGCTGCAATATGACCTGGGTGAGTTTATATTAAATCTCCAAATATCAATTTATAAATTTATAAAATGAGGACACTTAAGAATTTTATAAGACTAATGTCAAATTATATGAGAACTTATGCTTTGAGGTCTTTGCATATAAGTGCATACACTTAAGCTCTTACTAAAACTACTGTAAAACAAATGCTTATAACAACTATACTATATTTTTTCAGCTGGTCATTAATACAAACTAAAAGGGTCTTATCTTAAAAAAAACACCTTAAAAATGACAAGACAATTTGAGACCATATTTGCAAATATATCAAGAGAAGCATAGTTGATGATGGCTTTGAAAAAGAGATAGTTCTTTGAGTGTAGAATTAACACTTGACTCATATATCAACATTTAGTATCATGCTCCTCAAAAGATATAAAAATAAGCAACCCTGTGATGTAACAAATAAATGGTGTTTCTCTGCATAAAATGAGAAAGTTACATGAAATTACATGTAACATAAAATTAGTCCTATATCAAAGATAGCCCCTAAAGTTGCTACAATTTTCTCGTGCTTAAAAGTAAATGTAATTGAGATTCATTGAAAACAATTTTCAGCTGCACATGCTCATACATAAATGAAGAATGTGGGGATATTACCTTAAATTCATGCTGAAAAATAAGGTCCACTTCTTCCACTTAGTTAGCTTTCAACTAACTTGACTCAAGTATTTGCAGATTTTAAATTCAATCAGTATTTCTCCATTAAAAAATAAAGATTTGTACTAGAAATACTACAAAAGAAACCTGCAACAACTGCTAGTTGTTTGCTTCTCTTTTTCATTATATGTTTGCCATTAAATCACAAAGGACACTTCAATCTTGAAAAACTAATTAATTGCTGCATAACTAACACTTGAAATATTATAGAAGAGTGCATATAACATGATATTTATGGACATCTGTGTGGAATATGTTACATCTTCATGTGTTTAATTCCTTTGAGCTAAATTACTACACTTAAGAAATCTTTCCACCTAAATTGTGTTCACAAATCCTATTTATTTATTTCACTTATGCCTCTGAAAAAGAAAAAAATATGAATTATTTTACTGCTGTAAATATTTTATGTCCAAAAGATTTAGCCAAATAGAAAAAGACGTGGTTATATTCACATCCATGGAGAAAAAAGAAAAAAACACTGAAATTAGAACTTTGTGACTAAAAATGCAACAAAAACAAAATTGAAAAAAATACATTGTGGACAGATAGGTGCGTTGCTCATTGCCCGAGCCCTTTCCGAAGGGACATGAAATACAAAGGTCCATTCTCATATCTAGAGGAAGCAGCTGCAAGAGTGATATAGGGCCTGTTCTTATGAAGGAAGAGCACCAGCAAATCTGATGAATATTAGATTTGCTGAGTTCTGCTGACATCACCATGGGAGATAAACATATTACGAAGACTGGAGCAGCCTGTCGTTAGAGAGGTTGCCAGATGAGATAAGTGAGCAAAGGCCAGTGACCACGTGATGCTCATCTTGACAACCTTGTATATGACTAGAGGCTGCAACTTAGGGAAATGTCATCTTCAACATCACTAGTCTAGAGCAAGTGGATCAAAATGAACTCTGAACCTTTGTTTCCTTACTAGCAAAGGACAAACAGCTGCCTGCATCTGGAAACTGTGTGAAAGTTCTTTACAGATGTAACATAATAAACAAAGTAATAATTAATAATAATAATAATTCCATACAATCCACTCTTCCATTTACATTCTTGCTCCTTCTCTGGCCTCATTAAATTTCAATCCACATCTAATTACATTTTTATCAATTTATTATTTCTGCAACTTGAAAATTAAATTGAAAACATGCTGAAACAAAAAATAAATCTCTAACAGTTGTTCTATTTTGGGGCGGGGGGAGTATTAGAAAGTACTTGATGACCAGAACTCGAGTTGTATGGGGCAGTTTGTAAGGTGCTTTTGGCAGTAAATTGGGGGGGGGGGGCGGGTCTGTGTGTAGAAGGGGTAGGCAGCCAACACATTCAGGCTGTAGAATATGATTTACCAGCTCTGGAGCTGCAGGTCTACATTTTCATAAATATAAGTGACAAATTATCAATAAATCACCCTTTGGTTCACCATAATGCATAATGTTTATTGAAACCCAGTTCCAATAAATATGACTCACCCTCTTTAGCCAAAGCATAAGAAACAAAGATGACAAGAATTACAAACAGAAATGAAAAATGGGGAATAAACCCCTGGCCAGCAATGAACCTTTTTTCTTTTCAATCCAATCAGAGACCACTGTTTTCTGGAGGATACTTTTATATGTGTGCACTTGTTTCAAAATACCAGTTTTCATTTGGACCTAAAGAATTTATGAGATAGTGTGGGTGATGCTTGACCACTGAAAGGTTCTAATTTTTTTTTATTCCATATACATAAGATTCCATGAGATTCCACTAAAATGGCAATAGCATAAATTAAGCTTTCACAACATTTCTTGGTTTTTGAAATGCAACAATATCATTATTTTTCCAAGGAAATGACCTATAATAAAAAAGAAAAACAAAAACAGTCAACACTTGTACTAAATATACGCAAAATTGTCTACTTTAAAAATGGAAAGGTGTAAGATAAAATTAACATTGGAAGTAATCAGTAACTTGTCATTAAAGTTTATACACACATTTCAGCCTTTGTTCTACACATACTTCTGCAAAGGGAGAGGAGATTATATACTTATTATTTATTATTGTTATTCTTTATGTATCAATTATTATTATTTTGATAAACTTTTATGCACTCTGTGATTTATCTTCTATGTTCTAACAGTGAAATTAAGAAGTGTTGCAGACAATGTTGTTGCAATGCCCTATAACTTTACAAACTCATTCAGCAGCTGGAAGCAATTGACATAGGGTAGCATTTGACTTAGACAACACTTTAAAAAGTCAACTTGAATCTTAATTGAAATACCCTATATTTCACATTGGATATATGACCCAATTCTAGTCTTTTGTTTCCTTTTAGAAAGCAAAGGCAGTGAAATATTATGCTGTATATAAGATTGTTTATTATGAGCTTGTTTATTATGATCAAGCAGCAATATTTACGCTAACGGATTTTTTTTAATTGACTCTCTGAAATATAACTCTGTGTTATGTATATATAGCTTTTTATGGAAAATTGATATAATAATATTTTTAAATGAGCAAAAATTAACCATAACCTGGATAACATATAAAAAGAATGTCTTGTCTGTTACATATTACACTTTTCAGCCTTTTTCCTGTGTACTTATTATTTACATAACTGCTTCTAACTTTTTTATACTTGTTCATTTGATATGTTTGCTTAAATACTTATGGTGGTAGTACAACTCTTATCACAATTTCCTGAAAACTATTACATTAAATTAATTTCAAGTGTGGTAGACAAAGCAATGAATTAATAATAATTCACTTCTTATCAATAACAGCTAGCATTCATTCATTCAGGGTGCCAGACCACTGTTCTAGCTGTTTCTATACACAATAACTATATGAGGTAGTTACTCTTATTATCTGCATTTATCAAAGAGGCTACATTACTTGCCCAAGACACATACATACCAGTAAGTAATAGAGTCAGGCTAAGAGAAAGAGCTCCAACAAATTTCTTTCACTCTAAGCATTGTGTGTTTTCCTAGAAGTATATATATACATATATATATATATATATATATATACATATATATATATATATATACATATATATATATATATATATATACCAATCAAATATTTAAAACTGAATTATACATTAAATGTAATCAAGTGAAGTATTTAACCAAGTGAATCATTGTGTGGCAATAATACCCCAAGTTTATTCACTTGTAAATTTAAATTTCATTGTACGATGTTATTCAATACTCTTTAGGTGTCTAGTGACAGAAACACATCTCCAACCCATTTGAGCAAAATAGAGAGAATAACTGAGGCCTGTCACTGCACAGCCACTGCAGGCATGACCAGATCCAGGAGTTCCAACAGGTGATAAGCCTGTAGCCCTTCCACTCCCTGGCAATACAGCCTTCTTCTTTGCTGGTTTCATTCTCAGGCCAGCTTTGTGTCCGCTGGCAAGTTAAGTTGTCCCTACAGTTGAAAACATAACAAAAACAAACTTCTTTCTCAGTAGCTCCAGCAAAATTCCCAAGAGATCATCTTTATGAGCCTAGTTGGGTCACACACCAATGCCTGAACCATCACTGTGGCTTGAATAAGAAAGTTCTTTGTCGTCGAGGCCTGAGTGTAACACCAGCCCTTCCCAGACTGAGTGGAGCAGGGGTGATTCTCAGGAGGAAAATCAGGATATTGCTACCTAAAGAAGGCATTGCCCCCCCCCAAAAAAAAAAAATCCAGAAAACTCTCACACACAAATTCCCTAAAAATGATTTTTAGCTTCGTTAAGATAATCTCTTCAGTGTACATATAGCATGTGGCACCGAGTAGGAGGAGGCAATGGCAGGGAATAAAATCTGCTCTAGCTGGTTTAAGTTGGAAAGGATTTATTACAGGGTTTAAGACACACATATTTCTCAAAGCAAACAAAGAGACGGAGTTTCTCTTAAGGCCATAGGAAATATGCTAAGAGAAGGTTAATCTTTTTAGTGCAAAAGGGTTGGTTTTTTGTGTAAATATTCCACGCTGAGTTTGGAATACTGCATTTCCTCTTTCTCCCACCTCTTTGGGTGACCAACGGGTCTTGGCTTACCTGGGACTTTCCTGGTTTTAAAACTGAAAATGTCATCATTGCTGGGCAAACTGGGGCAGTTGGTTGCCTCCCTCACTCTGTCCCTTTTGGCAGTGATACTGTAAACCAAAATTAATTTTTGACTGTAATAAAGAATAAAAGGCATTTATTTGAGCAAAAAAGGAGGGGCAGCCCAGGAGCCAGATTCAGGCAGCACCTTAAATCCCATTCCATGGAAACAATGGGGAGGCCACATTTTATAATGAAAAGTTTCACCCAGGTTGTCAATTAGGTCCACTTTATGTAAATGAGATATGCAGATTGTGCAGCTGGGATTGGACAGCAGGTGTCTGTGGTAGAACGATGAAACCAGGGTTTCCCTACAGTGGTTGACTCAGATGGCCTAAACAAGCGGGGCATAGTTTAAGGAGCCCAGAGTTCAGTCTGGGGTTCTTGCTGGCATTCAGAGTTCCTGAGAAGCCCTGTCTGCAAATGGCTGCTAGAGTCTTATTATTCTAAAATTTGGGCCCTCAGTTGACCATGGGGAGTTTATCTCAGCAGATAAATTTCCTCTTGGGGTTCACATCAAATGAACCTTTCTTCTCGGGGTCCATAATGTCAAACAGTATCTACTGATGAAAAGCAAAACTTGAAGGCAGCCAAGCAAATGCCATACAGATCTTTAATGAAGAAAAGGATGAAGAGAGGGAGGGTCCAAAGTGAATAGGTTCCCTGCAGAGCACATCAGAGGATATTTCGTGGTTTCTTGAGAGACTCCATTGAGGAGTCTGAATCCAGAAAAAGAGGAAATAAGCCCAAATGCCCATGACCCATTGGGTCTGGGTTGATGAGAAGGCTCAGCTAGAGCCCAAAGGTTTGCTTTCTTTTAATTCTAGACTCCTGGTGTGTGCAGGCTGACAGGAATATTGTCTGATGATTAGCTTAAATTCCCTTTCCTTTTCGTTTTAAAGGGGGAAGCAGTAGAAATACATACCATTTCTGATATTGACTACCAAACCCTCCCACCTTTAGATAATATTAAAATCCTCATTAAACCCCTATCCCTTCCCCAGCCTATTGCCCTGTCCTATTGGGTATCCCATACAGGGGATCTCTGGCTCCCCTGGGATGTTAGGGATTTCTCTCATTACAAGGCCTACTTGAATTTCACCGGGACTGTGAGATTATTGCTAGGGGCTAGGGCCCAGAAGCATGGCTTCTCCTTAACTCTTCCCTGCCTGTATCTCATCTTACTGAATTGCAAAAATACCTGTTCCCTTGGGAAAAAACAAAACAAAACAGATTTACTTCATCAGAATAATTCAGCAAGAGAAAACAAAAAGTAGTTTACATTCTGCCTATTGGAAAGAGGCTAAATGAGCAAAATATTGGTGCTTACATTCCCCAGAGTTCTGTTCTTTGCCCTTTTCCTCCAATCTGTCACCTCCCAGTGCCCCATTAACCGCCATGCTTTACTTCTAATCTTATAACTGGTGATCCCAAATCATCTCCCATTCACATGCCTCTGCTCTGGAATTACCTTAAGCTTCCCAGGTTGCCAAAGCCTAGAGCCTGTACAGTTCCTACTCTGTGCTCACCAAAGCTATGTGTGGTCCTTTCTTTCCTCTACTGAACAGCTATGAGATGGGAAGAACAGATATTATATTATGTCCTTATTTTACCAAGAAGGGAACTAAAATCCAGTGCATTAAGGTGGCTCATTCAAGGCCACATATCTAGTCATCAGAAAAGCCAATCCAAGAAATTGGGATCCTTACCTCCCATTTTATCACTCCACCACTGAGGAAGTTCTGGATTGCACAACACCCAAAGGACCTTTTTAAAAGAAATTCAGTTTTGTTACTTTCAAATACACATAATGAAATACTAGTAAGTTATTTTCCTCAGGTATCCTATCTAATAAAAGACAAAGATTGAAATTAACTGTACCTCTGCTACGCTTCCCATTGGCTAATCAGGGCGATATGCAAATTAACTGCCAACAAAGATGGCTGCCAGCAGCCACGCAGCTGAAGTGAGCAGGAGGCTTGCTTGCTCCAGTAATGGAGGAAGCCAAGGTTCCCTGACTGCCGCGGCCCAGCTCTGAGCTCCAGAAGCAACAATGTTTCAATTATAGAAGCTAAACAAATCCCAGATACCTGCTTTCAGCCAGCCGCGTCCTCAGAGCTGGAGCCGGGCCACAGAGCTGGAGTCGGCTCTCAGCTCCAGTGACAGCTATAGAAGGTAAATAAGTCCCAGAATAAAAAATAAATAAATAAATAAATAAATAAATAAATAAATAAAGGAGAGGCTGGAAGCTTCAGTCACAGAACAGCCTGAAAACGGCCCTCAGCCCCTCATCCAGGCTGGCCAGGCACCCAAGCGGGACCCCCACCCTGATCCGGGACACCCTTCAGGGAAAACCAGCCGGCCCCCACCCATGCACAAGGCCTCTATCCTATATAGTAAAAGTGTAATATGCAAACTGACCCTAACAGCAGAAAGACTGGGAATGACTGGTCACTATGACACACACTGACCACCAGGGGGCAGATGCTCAATGCAGGAGCTGCTCTCTGGTGGTCAGTGCACTCTCACATGGACCTCTGCTCAGCCACAAGCCAGGCTGATGGCTGCCAGTACAGCGGTGGTGGTGGGAGCCTCTCCTGCCTCCTCAGCAGTGCTAAGGATGTCCGACTGCAGCTTAGGTCTGCTCCCCGCTGGCAAGTGGGCATCCCCCAAGGGCTGCCGGGCTGCCAGAGGGATGTCTGATTGCCATCTTAGGCCCAATCCCCCAGGGAGCAGGCCTAAGCCAGCAAGTGGTCATCCCCTGAAGGGTCCCAGACTGCGAGAGGGCACAGGCCGGGCTGAGGGACCTGCCCGCCCCCCCCCCCAGTGCACAAAATTTTGTGCACCGGGCCTCTAGTTAGCTTATAAAAGGGGTTATATTAACTGAAATAGAAACAATCCAATTCCATATTATTTATATTAAGTCGATCGAATTTTATCTTGCATTATTGTTAACACTGTTGAATTGCTTAGCACACATTAAAACGGTGCAATGGGGGAGTGAAAGAGTGAGGACTGCAGAGAGCTGGCCAGAACATAGGCAGAGCTGGCCCATCACATGCCACTCACATGTTCTCTTGGGCTTTTCCAAGGTCAACTACATGCTACTGCTCCCTCCATTCAGACGTTTGCAGCCATTCTTGGATGCATTCTTGCTTGGTGTGGAAGATATCCTTTTCTTTCTCCCTTTCCTTTTTTCCTCCCCCAAAGACACATGGATCTGTGCAAGACATTGAAGAATGGCATTTGTTCCTCCCTTTGAACTGGATTAGCAAACTAGGCCACAGCTAAGCATGCATTTTAAGTCAGATCTTAGTTCCATTTATTCAACTTCTGTTACAGATAGTTCATTATAATTCATCTAGAAATGCACCCACACAATTCTAGAGAGTATCTCATCCTATTAGTATAAAGTAATACAAATTTTGTATGTATGAGAGCCAAATGAAAATTCTTAAATGTGAAGGAATATCTAAAACATGTTATGTTGGTTTTTTAAAAGATTTAATACCTTTTCTCCCCTTTAGGGATTTTCTAATGTTTGGTGAAATACTCCTTGAAAATATTTCTTATTATCTGCAATGATGGAAAAGATGGGTCTGTGAAAGAATATTTCTGTGTATGTGTGAAGATAATTTGTAGACAAACCTTATCTCTACAAGACATAACTGTAGTAATTAATTACTGGACATAATCACTATAGCACAGAGGACACCCTGCCTGGCATCACTCCACGCCGGCTTTCTCCAGGTTTCTCCTCACTGGGCTCTAAACGCCCCCTCTGTCAGTGGTGGTGATAAACTGTTCCAAATCACCTTCTTGATGTTTAGAACACATATTTTCCTACAGGGACCAGACGGAGGCAAAATTATGAATTAGGGAATTTTGTCTCTGGGCCCCAACCTCTCCTTTTCCTCCCTTTTAGAACCATTTGCTTTTTTAAGTCAAATCTAGCCCACATTTGTGTTTTATTTGGCCCATAAGGGATCTGTTAAAAAAAATTTTTTTTTGAATGTGTTGCCAACATTTCAAATTCAAATTTCCTATTAAAACCCAGGCTTCCAACATCTCTTCATGCTGGGAAATACAGGCTTGCATTTCCTCCTGGCAATTGGCTGGAGATTAGTAGAGTTCTCTCCACATGGCATATGTGCCCAGTTTACCACAAAATTCACCATATTTACTTCTCAGGTCCTTGAAGTCTTAGCTCCAATAGGCTTTAAGGTTTGCTACCCCGTGGCAGATAGTTAGCCAGTACACACCAGTATGATAAAATGAGTTGTTAGAAGTAACAGGCACCACCCCAAGCCTTCTGAACACCATCCTGATGGCCTGGCCTCCCACCCAGGACCCTCAGAGGCTTCCCCATAATCCAGGCAATTACAGGGTAAATGCTTGGCACAGCAGGGTGCCTCCAGGACTCTGGTCCAGCTATGCCACACTTCTCTCCTGATAGTGGGACTCATGGCACTACTTTTAATACCACCCTGACAATCCCTGTACTACAACATTTCTCTGTTCGTTCTCAAAAAGCTCAATTCATCTTCTTTCTAAGTGTCATTTAAAAATAGGTACATTTTAACCCATGACAATGCCGACCTAATCTTGAAGCTTTGGTCCTGAGGTTGTACTGTTTTAGAAAAGAGAAACTGTAATGTATTCATCCAATGACATCCAGTAGGTGACAACCAGCCTAACTCACTGCTATTGTACTCATTTATATATAAAATAACCTGCATCCAAACATAGCAAAATATTTTAACCAGGCATTCCTCTTTAATTTAAAAAATAATCCTGGCCAATGTGGCTCAGTTGGTTGAGCATCATCCCCTGCACCAAAAGTTTGCCGGTTCCATTCCCAGTCAGGGCACATGCCCCAGTTGCAGGTTTGCATATGAAAAGCAACCAATTGATGTTTCTCTCACACATGGATCTCTCTCTCTCTCTCTCTCTCTCTCTCAAAAATAAATAAAAAACATCTATTTTAAAATTAGATTCATCTCAGATCAGATTGTAAACTTCTGATAAAAGTGAATAATTCACTTGCATTTGGGGCTTTCTAATGTACAAAACGCCTTTATATGTCTTCATTCATTCATTCACTCATTTCCCCTGTGTGTGCCAGAGTTTTCATTTGATTCTCATAATTCAGGGTGTTAGACAGGGTACAAGTTATTCCTGCTTCACATACAAGGAAACTCAGGCTCAGGAAGGTGAACTTTTTACTCAGAGTCACATAATCACTGGCAGAACTGGGACTTGAATCAAATTCTCCTGGCTCCCAGTTCCTGGATGCCTGAGGTTACTTAGCAATTATTTTAATGCTTTCACTGGAAAAAAAAGTCCTGATTTGGTCAATGGCAAAGCTCAAGCTGCTTTTTTGCTGGGCTATATATTAAGTCAGATGATAAAAGATACAGGTGTAAGTTTTCTGCATCAGATTCACTACACTTTTCCCTTTAAAGCTTTAGTTCCTATTATGGAAAAGATTACACCGAACTACATTTTTCCCCTTTGAAAGAAGCAAAGTAAATGTTTTAAATGCCTGTAACACTCACCTTTAACTCTATACATTCTGTACATTTCATGTGCTCATTTCAGAATAGCTTATGTTAACCTCTGGGTTACATATTTTTTAAGTTACTTGCTATATTTTGTTTAACTTTTGGTTCTAATTTTATCCAGAGTGAACCACATTTAGATCAGAACATTTAACTGTTTATAATAATAGTATGTCTTTATCTTGCTGACATTCCCTCAAATGATCTATGTGTTTTTCTAGACAACATCTCATAAAATTTTTTCAGTTGTTGTAAGTTCTCTCTCTTATTCCAAGTATGCTTTAGCTTAAAGTTTTTGCTAGTTATGTTTGACACTAAGTCTTTTTTAAAGTAATAAAAACAATACAAAATTTACCAAAGTCTTAAAATTACATCACTAAATATTTTCATAAATAATTTTAAAGACTTTTGACAAGGCATTTGAAAAGTTTCCGACTTTAATATCTGGATGTTGATTTAGAATCCTTAAAAATACATGAAGTTATTTGGCCTGAAAAATGATCCTAAACAAAATCAGACTCTAAATGGGATTTTTAAGTCCAGCCCTTAATATCCTTATTTGATTAAAGTACTAGCCTCATTCATAAGTGTCAATGAGAATCACTTGATGCTAGTTTAAGTAATATTCTCATGTTGAAAACCACATTAAAACACTCCTTATAATAATAAACACTAACTCAGTTAATGCTAGATTTTCATATGTCATTTTAAGAGCATAACTACAAGAGAAAAGAAATAAGGCAAATGGAAATAGAAATAACTATTTACTAACCAGTCATACCACTAAATAATAAGGATCAGATTAAGGATTTTATACCTACGCTGTTACTCCTTTAGATAACAAAGCTGAAAATGTAACAGCATAAGGACACTGGAAACCTTCACTCTACTCATTTAGGGAGCATTCGATAGGCCAACAGTGAAGGAATTCAGGGTAAAACCAGTGAGTAATATAGGCACAAACCCATTGCCACACTTCATTTGTCAAAAAAAAAAATGAGTTCCTTAATCGTAAGAATGTTGTATTGTCTACTTGGCAGCAATTAACATAGGAAATCTGTGGATGATAATGCTTGCAGAAGAACTATGGGCAAGGAGGCAAATCCACATACAGAGTGAGAGTCAATTCTAGTGATAATTAAGCAGTGCCTTCCACAATGTTATCAACTTCTCCACGGGTAACTGGCTGGTCCCCCTGGGGAACCGGAAGCCTCACTGCCTCCTCAGAACTTGTCAATAGCTATCTCTCTCTTAGGATGATCTTAATTTGATCTTAATAGGATGACCAGGTTGAGTATTTCAATTGGAAACAATCAGATCACCCTTGGTGAGGGGAAGCCCATGTAAATGAAATCATGCAACTTCTATCACCGCCATTTTGTTTGTGAGCCCAAGGAACCAGCTCTGGCATTGGTAAGCAGCTGACTGGTGTTGAGTTGTCCTATTCATTGATCATTGAGATCCTCTTCTATAATGGAGGATGCTCACATTCTTCACTTTTCTAAAGAGCCTACCCAATCTTTTCCCATACCTACATTTTACCAGTCCTCCAACATTCCTCCTGAACTTCTGGCCAAGCAATTAGCCAAACAACCCATTAATTCCTCCAGGTCCGTATCTCTGGCCTTTTTGCCTCCCAAGCAAAGTAAATAATCAGATGCACTGCTGGTAATTTTTCCTGCTGGAAAGATTTCCCTTCCCAATGTCCTTCTGGGCCACCTCTGAGGGGGACTGTGATGCAGCAGTCCAATTCCAGCTAGTGCCAGCATGCTGTACAAAACCACCTATTACAAAACCACATATAAACCACACTTTAATTTTTGCCTTCGCAGTCAAGTGATCAAAGGGAATTACATGTGCGACCATGTGTGGATTGTGGGCAAGAGATTAGAGCAGCAGAAGTAGATGTGCCAAGATAATCAGGGCACAATGTACTCATGCCTGCAGTACCTTCTTGAGTCCTGTCTCTTGTATGCCACTGTCACCTGGTGATGGAGTGCTTCTAAGCAAACCCAACATTATGGTATTTTGGATCAAAAGGACAGTTCGGGTTAAATGTTCATGGGATGCCTCTTAACCAGGTATTCAGTGTCTACCAGGAGCTTTTTCTCAAAGCGGGAAAGAATCTGTTTCCAAAACCCTAGGACTCTTCTGTTGTGAGTGTCCAGGGGCTACATACAGTATTTGTATTTGCCACAGGTGTTTGGGATGTCACTGGATCTGACAGGTCACAAAGCCCAAGTAGTGGTGTATCTGTTCTTCAACTTAGACCAGCTGTAGAGCCTTCTCTTGTTTGGGGCCTCACTCAAAACGGACAGTGTCATAGTAAATAGGTCAACCCAGTACATTCAAACGTAGTTTATGTTGCCAACAGTGGTGCTTCAGATTTAAGGTAATCAATTTTATTGGTAAATACACACACACACACACACACACACACACATATTTAAATGCTGGGTTTTTTAAATTTATTGTTGACACTATTATAGATGTCCCCCTAACCTTTGCCCACCTCCACCCAGCCCCTGCCCACTTCCCTCTGGCCATCACCACACTTTCATCTGTGTCCGTGGGCTATGCATATATGTTCTTTGGCTAATCTCTTCACCTTCTTTCATCCAGTGGCCCCCTATCCACCTCCACTCTGACCTTTGTCAGTCTGTTCCACGTATCCATGACTCTGGTTCTATTTTGTTCATCAGTTTATTTTGTTCATTAGATTCCACATGTAAGTGATATCATATGGTATTTGTCTTTCTCTGACTGGCTTATTTCACTTAGCATAATAATCTTCAGGTCTATTCATGCTATTACAAAAGGTATCAGTTCCTTCTTTTTTATAGCTGTGTGGTATTCCATGTGTAAATGTACCACACCTTCATGCACTGTTGGTGAGAGTACAGACTGGCACAGCCACTGTGGAAGATAGTATGGACTTCCCTCAAAAAATTCAAAAATGGAATTGCTTCTTGATTCCATTGATCCCACTTCTGGGACTATATCCTAAGAACCCTGAAACACCAACCAGAAAGAATATATGCACCCCCATGTTCATAGCAGCACTATTTACAATAGCCAATATCTGGAAACAAATGCTGTTTTCTAATCAAATAAATATAAAACAATATTTATATAATATTTATTAGTTCCTTCTGAGTCAACAAAATTTACTTTGGTCTAGTTCCGTGGTCGGCAAACTGCGGCTCACGAGCCACATGCGGCTCTTTGGCCCCTTGAGTGTGTGGCTCTTCCTAAGCATTAAGAGCACCCTAATTAAGTTAATAACAATGTACCTACCTATATAGTTTAAGTTTAAAAAATTTGGCTCTCAAAAGAAATTTCAATCGTTGTACTGTTGATATTTGGCTCTGTTGACTAATGAGTTTGCCGACCGCTGGCTCCAGTTAAAGGCAAAATCCCACAATATGCTAAGTTGTGTTTTTTTTAATCTTACTGTATCAGCAACGTGTTATTGAATACTTTAACCATTTTCATTTATCATTTCTCCTGCTTCTATCATTAGGCACTTTTTTTAAAGAATGCACCATTGCTTGAAACTAGCAAATGATTAATAAGACTTCAATTTGGGGAACTTAAAGACATAAGTCAGCATGCGAACTATTGTTGCCTCATCTGGTCTCAATCGTGCATGCCTAAGTTATGATATATGCATCAATTTATCTTAGATTTATACCCCTCATTACTGAGAAAAATAAAATGTGAAAAAATTAAAACTACTTAGATTGTGTATGTTAACAAATATTCTGATAAAGAATTCTCTATTGATTATTGGTATCACAGATTGATCCATTTATCCTTTTGAAGTCATTTGTCTTCTGTTGATGAAAAGGAAATAAACACTGGGCTTCTACTCAAACCTGGAAGAGATGACAATGTACAAATTAAAGATGACTCTGAAAGAGGAAAAGACCACAATCCTGTTATAAGTAATCATTTTTACATATTGATGTCTTGATCTCTGCCCATAAGCATACATATTTTCTACATTATTCATTAATTCATTCAATAAGTATTTACTAAATCTCCCATAGGTCGATATTGTTATGAACAAAGCAACTTTATATTTACTTTTTAAACTGAACATAATAATATACATTTTTGTCACATTCCTACCAGTCAGTGATAACTTTTCAAACATTGTTTACTAAAATACAAATGTTATGTGGATTTTTCAGGTTTCACCTTCATAAACAACTCTTCTTTACAAGGCAGTATAGTGACTAAGGATTAAATTCTGGAGCTAGACAGCTCTAGTCTACATTCTGGATTCACCACTTACCACAGGACTTGGGGCAAATTAATATCTATAAGCTTCATTTTCCTCATTTGTGGAAGGTGGATAGTAAAAGTAGTATTTCTGTGGTTGTTTTTAGGTTAAATGACATCTACACTAATAAAAGAGAAAAATGGTAATTGGCGTACGATGATACCCTTTTCATTGGCTAATCAGGGCTATATGCAAATTAACTGCCAACTATGATTGGCAGTTAACTGCCAACTAAGATTGGCAGTTAACGGCCAACAAGATGGCGGTTAATTTGCATATGTAGGCACAATGCAGGGAGGCGAAAGGGAAAGCAGGAAGAAGCACCCTGCCACTGACAGTGATCGGAAACCCAGGGGGCAGCTAAGAGCTGGGGGGCAGGGCAAAGGCGGCCCTGGGACCGCCTTTGCCCTGCCCCCCAGCCATGATTGGAGAATCAGGCGCCTTTGCCGCCCTGGCCAGTGATAGCAGGAAGTAGGGGTGGAGCCAGTGATGGGAGCTGGGCACGGTCGAAGCTGGCAGTCCCGGGAGCTAGGGGTCCCTTGCCTGGGCCTAAAGTGGAGCCCACGATCGCGGGGCCACTGCAGCTGCGGGTCCCCGCTGCCCGAGCCAGACGCCTCAGCCAGAGGCGTTAGGCCTGGGCAGGGGCGGAGCCTGCAACCGCGGGAAGCTGGGGGTCCCCAGCCCAGGCCTGACACCTCTGCCGGAGGCCTCAGGCCTGGTCAAGGGGCCGATCCGGTGATTGGTGATCGGAGGGTGATGAGGGTCAACTCCTCTGGCCAAGGCATCAGGCCTGGGCGGGGGGCTGAGCCGGGGATTGGGGGGATATGATGGTCCCCTTGCCCAGGCCTGAAACCTGGGTCAGAGGCGTCAGGCTTGGGCGGGGGGTGGAGCAAGCGATCAGAGGGAGATGGGGGTCCCCTGCCCAGGCATGATTCCTGGGCCAGAGGCCTCAGGCCTGGGCGGGGGCCAGAGCCAGTGATCGGGGGGAGATGGGGGTCTCCTGTCCAAGCCTGACACCTCTGGCGGAGGCGTCAGGCCTGGGCAAGGGGCCGATCAGGTGATCAGAGGGTGATGGGGGTCTACGCCTCTGGCCGAGGCATCAGGCCTGGGCAAGGGGCCAATCCTGCGATTGGAGGGTGATGGGGGTCAATGCCTGAGGGCTCCCAGTATGTGAGAGGGGGCAGGCTGGGCTGAGGGACACTGCCCCCCCCACACACACCCAGTGCACGAATTTCGTGCACCGGGCCCCTAGTAATGAATATAAAATGGTTAAGACAATGCCTCACACAAAATGAATGTTGCTTGTGTAATTTTTATATCTCTCTATTCCCCAGCCTGTGGAAGTTCTTTCTACTCTTCATGGTTCATCCTATATGTCCTCTTCTTTGGTAAACTTTTCCTGTTATTTCCAACTGGATATGCTCTTTCCCTCCATCCATCTTTCAAAGTATTGTGTTTCTATTGTTCTTCAACAATATAGCCTTGAAACTTCATGCTTTGCTTTCAGAATATATACATATTTCTTTTATCCACATTGCCATATTATACACCCCTTGACAATATCTTGCTTTTACCTCTACTGTGATGCCAAGCAGAGTGTTGCACATGAAATAGATGCTCAATAATTATTTAGTAAGTTTTTAAAAAATGTGGATAGTGACTATATTCTATAGGTGGAAAAACAATGATACAGTCACATGATGAGTTTTCACTTAAAATTATTTTAACTTTCAATTCATTTTAGTTTTCAATTAAAAACAATCCATTCCTTTTGCATATTACTCATATCTTAATTAGAGGCTGTTTTCTATACCAAACTCTACCTTGTTTTTGATGATTTCACTACTTTTCTTTTTTTATTCCTTTGGCCATTTGCAACTTTTTAATCTGGATAAGTTCATGTTTCTCTTGGAAAACTATAAGTAAGCTATCTAGCCCAGTTACAGTTATTTTGGTTCTCCAAACAAAGATATGTTTCCAGAAGTATTTTTCTAATATTCTGGCTTACCAATTATCGCTTACTTCTTGCTAAATTTAATTATACTATGTTTTTTTCCTTAAAGCATCAGAATGATTTTCTTATTGAAGATTACTTCCCTCTGTTTACAAGATCTATAATAGTATTAATTAAACTCGTGAAATAGTTTTCATGTACTTTTTAGTATTATAGGAGAAAGCTAAAATGAAAAATGACTTTAGCTCTTTAAGCATGACTTGAATCCCAAAATCTTTGCTTCAAATCAACATGTTCACTATAAGTAACATCATAAAATAATTTAAGAGCATGAAGCAATCTGATTGGCCTCTGGCCATCAGTTTATATACTTATCAACATAATTCCATTCATATCTCTAAATTGATGACCTTTGAGTAATGAGTTTAAAATGAAATTACAATTGTATTAGTCATGGTTATCTTTGATTAATAATAACTGCAAAAATTATTGTGCTATAGAGATACACCTTAATATAATCAGACATGTAGCTTTGTAGTACAGTAATTCAGTGCCCTGATGTAGTCAGTGTATAACATACAGACATGTCACTATAGAACATTTAATTTAGATCTTTGTAAGGATCCACAAAGGTGTGTGTGAGTTATTAGAGAAGAGCTAATAAAAACATGTGCCCTTTGGAAAACTTGTGACTCACCTAACTTCCAAAGTAAAAGAAAATTGACTCAATTAGAAAAAAAAATAACAACACATGATTATTTTCCTAAATAATTATAATTATTATGTTTCTAAAATGCAAAACATCCTTTTGTAATGTATCTTATGATTGCCTTGGACTTCATAAACTTTGTTTTATCAAATGCCTCCATTCTAGTTGAGTGAAATTATAGCACCAAAAATAAAAACACTAATCTTGTATATTTGTATGGCACTTTGTAATTCTTGACCATTCCACCTGCATTATCTCATTGGATATCAACTTTTGCCTATTGTGTCAGCCCTTAATGATATTCAAACAGCCTTGCATTGCAGTATCATTTGGATCCTAAAATCCCTTACAAATTCTTCCAGGCACAAGTAAACTCTTGGTCCCATTTTCCCCAACTATATCAATTACTAAGGTATTGTCCTCACTCCCAAAACCTCTCCTCTGCTTTATGATGCTGGAGCTGGGACCCTGTAGATTAAGTTTCTGCTTTGCCACTTACTTTCTTACAGCTCTGTCAGTAGAGAAGAAAAGAGAGAGGAGAGAATAGGGGAGGAGAGGGAAGGAAAGGGGAAGGAGAGGGAGAAGAGAGGAGAGAGGAGAAGAGAGGGAGAGAGTAAGGTGGACAAAGAGACTTGTCGTTGTTTCCATCTCATCTACCCCTTGTCATTTCAGTAATGACCCTTCACCCTGGCACCAGATTCCGTCTCCAGTCCTTTTCCCAGCCCTCCCAGAGCCAGTCTCATCGCACCCTCAGAAGTGCAGCCTGGCCAGGCAGTGCCGCTCCTCAGAACAGTCTCCATCTTACAGCACCCTTTCACCAAGAAGCAACTCCTTTTTCCATAATGATTTCATTTTGAGTTTTCAATTCTGTAACACATTTGCATAGGTCCAAAGTTGCCTCCACCCCATGCCCTTTCCTCACTCTGTAGGTAACAACCTTTATTGGCTTTTGGTGTTTTTTTTTATTATTACTTCTTTTGAAATGTAAGAAAATGGTATATTGCCTAATCACTCTTTCTTAAACAAAAGGCAGGTCTCCCCACTTGCTGTTATGCATCTATTTTTTAAATTAAAAATAAGGCAGAAACTAAGATGGCGGCATAGGTAAATACCGGGAAATTGCTGCCTCCCACAACAACTTCAAAAATACAATGAAAAGACAAAACAGACATCATCCAGAACTACAGGAAGGCTGGCTGAGTGGAAATTCTACAACTAGAAGGAAAGAAAAGCACACTGAGAGCCAGAGGAGTTGCGGAAGTGAAGTGCAGAGGTACGGAGGCTCGTGCGCGCGTGGAAAGGGGCTGGCACCTGAGGACGCGGCTGTCTTTTTTAATCAGGAGGGAGTCACAAGCTCCCGACTGCTCTGAACTCTGGTTCCCGGGAAGTCTCTGGGGACCCAGGACTCATACGGGGAGAAACTGGACTGTCTGGCAGCAGGCAGAACTCTGAACTTGAGGGCAGCTTTCCCTCAGAGGGGCTTGCAGCAATTACCGGGACACTGAGACGTGGCCCCTTAGGGCAGGGCTGAGGATCCACTATAGCTGCTTGTTTCGCCCTTTGATTCCCTGAGACCCTGCCCCACCCAGGCTGCGGCAGAGGCTTTTGCATATGAATGCCCCGGCCCTTTGCAACCTGAAAATTACCTAAAAAATTGCAGCTGGGCCAGACAGACCCAGAACTTCCAAGAGAAGGTCCAAGGCCCCACAGCGGCTTGCATTGCTTCACAGCTGGGCCTCATCAGGGCACTTCCAAACTCCAAAAAAGGAAGAGGAATCTGCAGTTCTCTTCGTAGCTCCTGCCGGGTAACCTCAGGCAGAGGCTAAATTAGCACATCCTTAGAGCCAAGAGCCAGTGTACCCAGTTGTCAGAGGGGGACCATCCAGATTACAACTCCTCAGATCCATAAGGGACATACTCAGGGGGCTGACTCAGTGAGCACCAAAGCCCCACTGAAGCAAGTCTTGCCCCAGAAGGGTGTCTTCAGCACAGAAGTACTCCCACTGCAGACACAGCTGATTCTCACAGCCAATTGGCCTGGAGGTCAATTCCTCCCAGTGATCCTACAACAATCAAGGCATAACTACAACAAGAGTGTGCACAAAGCCCACAAGGGGGTGCACCAAGAGTGTCCACCTCAAGTAACTGGGGAGGCTGAGCCACTGGGCCCTACAGGACACTTAGCACACAAAACCACTCTACCAACACAGGGAAGCATAAAAAATGTGAGACAAAGAAACAGGTCACAAATGACAGAAATGGAGGAAAGCAAATGACTGGATATAGAGTTCAAAACCACGTTTATAAGGTTTTTCAAGAATTTTATGGAAACCGCCGATAAATTTAGTGAGACCCTGGAGGATATGAAAAAAGACCAACTAGAAATTAAGCATACACTGACTGAAATAAAGAATAATATATACAGAGATCCAACAGCAGACAAGAGGATCCCAAGAATCAAGTCAAAGATTTGAAATACAAAGAAACAAAAAATACCCAACCGAAAAAGAAAAAAGAAAAAAGATTCCAAAAATATGAAGATAGTGTGAGGAGCCTCTGGGACAACTTCAAGCGTACCAGCATCAGAATTATAGGGGTACCAGAAGAAGAGAGAGGGCAAGATATTGAAAACCTATTTGAAGAAATAATAACAGAAAACTTTCCTACCTGGTGAAAGAAATAGGCTTACAAGTCCAGGAAGCGCAGAGAACCCCAAACAAAAGGAACCCAAAGAGGACCACACCAAGACACATCATAATTAAAATGCCAAGAGCAAAAGACAAAGAGAAAATCTTAAAAGCAGCAAGAGAAAGACAGTCAGTTACCTACAAGGGAGTACCCATACGACTGTCAGCTGATTTCTCAACAGAAATCATGCAGGCCAGAAGAGAGGGACAAGAAATATTCAAAGTGATGAATGCCAAGAACCTACAACCAAGATTACTTTATCCAGCAAAGCTATCATTCAGAATAGAAGGTCAGATAAAGAGCTTCACAGATAAGGAAAAGCTAAAGGAGTTCATCACCACCAAACCAGCATTATATGAAATGCTGAAAGGTATTCTTTAAGAAGAGGAAGAAGAAAAAGGAACTCTTACCATTTGCCACAGCATGGATGGAACTGGAGAGCGGATAAATACCACAGGATCTCACTCATTTGTGGAATATAATGAACAACATAAACTGATGAACAAGGACTGATCCAGAGACAGAGAGGCATTGATTGGACTGTCGGGCCTTGGAGGGAAGGTAGGGGAGGGTGGGGGTAAGGGAGAAAGATCAACCAAAGGACTTATATGCAAGCATATAGGCCTAACCAATGGACACGGACAATGGGGGGGTGAGGGCATGAGCGGGGGGTGGGGGGTAGGGGCTAACGTGGGGATAAGGACACATATGTAATATCTTAATCAATAAAAAATATATTAAAAATAAATAAATAAATAAACTTTGGGTTATAAGGTAGTTCCATTTTTAATTTTTTGAGGAAAGTCCTTACTGTTTTCCACAATGTTTGTACCAACCTGCACTCCCAGCACAAGTTTCCCTTTTCTCCACATCCTTGCCAACACTTGTTTGTTGATTTATTGATGATAGCCATTCTGACTGGTGCATTTCTCTGATGATTAGTGATGTTGAACATCTTTTCCTATGACTACTGGCCATCTACACTGAGTGGCCAGATTATTATGACCGGCCAGATTATTACAACCACCTAATCAGTACTTCATTGACACTTCCAAAAATGCTGAATATTGAAAACTTCCTAAGCAAATACTCTTAAGGTTTTATTATTATTATAATTTGCATAACTAATTCACTTCATTGTACTGATGCGGTGTCATAATAATCTGGCCACTCAGTGTATATGTCCTCTTTGGAGAAATGCTTATTCAGGTTCTCTGCCCATTTTTTAAATTGAATTATTTGTTATTTTGGTGTTGAGTAATATGGGTTCTTTATAAATTTTTTTATATTAACCCCTTGTCAGATGTATCACTGGCCAATGTCAAATATATTCTCTCATTCAGTGGGCTGTTTTATGTGACAGCCCAGATGGATTTACAGGGTATTATGCTCAATGAAATGTCAGTTAGAGAAAGACAAATACCATATGATTTCAGTGATATGTGACTCTAAAAATCAAAATAAGTAAACAAACAAAACTGAAACAAACTCATAGACACATAGTCTGCTGATTGGGGGCCTTGATGAAGAAGTGAAGGGATTAAGGTGTACAAATGGGCAGTTACAAAATAGTCATATGGATGTAAAGTACAGCATAAGGTATATAGTCAATCTATAATAATAAAAGATTAATATGCTAATTAGACTGGACAGCTTAACGACCTTGCGGACAAAGCTGCAGCAGCTGGGGCTGAGGCAGAGTGGTTAGGGGTGATCAGGCAGGCAGGCAGGCAAGCAGTTAGGAGCCAACAGTCCCAGATTATGAGAAGGTGTAGGCTGGGCTGAGGGACCCCCCCCCCTGCACCCCCCCTTCAGTGCATGAATTCCATGCACCGGGCCTCTAGTATTGTAATAACTATGTATGGTGCCTGGTGGGTACTGCAAATATCTGGGGGAACACTTTGTAAAGTATATTATTGTCTAACCCAGGGGTCCTCAAACTACGGCCCGTGGGCCACATGCAATACAAATATTGTATTTGTTCCCGTTTTGTTTTTTTACTTCAAAATAAGATATATGCAGTGTGCATAGGAATTTGTTCATAGTTGTTTTTTAAAATATATTTTATTGATTTTTTACAGAGAGGAAGGGAGAGAGATAGAGAATTAGAAACATCGATGAGAGAGAAACATCGATCAGCTACCTCCTGCACATCTCCTACTGAGGATGTGCCCACAACCCAGGCACATGACCTTGACTGGAATCGAACCTGGGACCTTTCAGTCTGCAGGCTGACGCTCTATCCACTGAGCAAAACCGGTTTTGGCCATAGTGTTTTTTTAAACTATAGTCCGGCCCTCCAATGGTCTGAGGGACAGTGAACTGGTCCCCTGTTTAAAAAGTTTGAGGACCCCTGGTCTAACCATTATGCTGTACACCTGAAATCAATACAAAATAATATTGAAAGTAAAATAAAATAAAATCTTGAAATCACTCCAAATCAGCAATAGGAATCTGTAATAGAGAGAGCTTAACCTCTTCATTTATAATTCTTATGCCTCCATTTTCCTTATCTGAGGACATTGGCAGATACTTCCAACTTAAAGTTCAATAGTAATAGAGATATTCAGTGCCTTTTCTTTGTCTTGAATGCAGTAAAAATGCCTCTAATCATGTTCTTCATTAGTCAGGATGGTCACTTTGGTCTGAGGATTATATATATATTATCATATTAGAATATCTGTCAATTTCTAATCTATTATTTTTAACATGAATGGGTGTTGAATTTTTCAGATATCATATGATTTTAATCCTTAGTTCTAATTATATACTAAATTATATTAATGGATTTTCAAATAGAGAGCCACCATCAGGGCTGGCCCATTTTGAGTACTAAACATCTCATGTGATAGAAACATCCGATTAGGCAGTGGTAGTATAAAAATCTTGGAAACCTAGTCATGGGTCATATTTTAAAAATTGCATCATATTATTTGTGTAAAGAATTTGGACTTCATTCTAAAAGTAATGAGAAGCCATTCATGAATTTTTTTTAACAGTTCTGAGTTTTAGAATGATCTCTCTGGTAGCAGAGAAAGTCATATTAGAAATAGTAGTTATTGTAATGACCAGGTGAGAAATGATAAGGGCCTGAACTAAATAAGGTGGAATTCAAAGATAATGAGGAGCCTAGCCAATGTGGCTCAGTGGTTTAGCATCGACCTATGAACCAGGAGGTCATGGTGGGATTTCCAGTAAGGGCACATGCTGGGGTTGCAGGCTCCATCTCCAGTAGGGGGCGTGCAGGTGGCAACTGATCAATGATTATCTCTCATCATTGATGTTTCTAATTCTCTCTCCCTCTCTCTCCCTTTCTCTCCCTCTCTGAATTCAATAAAAATATATTTTAAAAAATTACAAAAATACTGGGGAAATGTAATTGTCATGACTGAATGAAGATGATGAATAAAAAGGAGTCTAAGGTAACTTCTAGGTTTCTGACTTTGACAAGTAGATAGATGGTAGGGCATGATCTATGATAAGGAATACAGAAAGATGAGCAGCTTCAGCAGAAAAAAGATAAGTTTGTGTTGAATTTTGGATACTTATAGGACTTCCAAATATATCCAATTTTTCTAGAAGAGGGGAGAGATATAAGGGACATAAATACAAATTTTGAAATGATCAGTGCAGAGATGGTAAATTAATCTATAGGAATGAATGAAATATTTTTTAAACATGTATTAGTGGATGGAAAAAAGCATCAGATGTTAGACCTCCATTCAGCAACCTTGGTACTTGAGCTCTGGCTAAGAAAAAATTCAAAGTCAAGACTCACACTATAAAAGAAAGTTTATTTAGAAAGACACAGAGATAGAAGAAGTGGGCTGTGGAAATAATGCTCAGGAAAAGAGTCACAGAGGCAAAAGGAGGGCCATGGAGCTTAGGAAAGAGAGAGAGGAGACTTGAGAGCCAAAAGAGAGAGGAAAGGTGAGCTTCTGTGTCTGGTCTATCTTTCCTTCTCCACTCATGCCTGTCTAACTGCCTAATACAAGTGTACAGAGTGGGGAAAGAAGAGGGTCAAGGAATCAAAGCCACCTTACTGCCCCAGACAGTTGTAGGGAAGATTAAATGGTATAATACATGTGAAACTATTGCATATGCTGCTTATGATTTTCCTCCTCAGATCCCTCTTATGGTTTACATGATTTAAATAAACATGGCTTACAGAAACATAGTTTATTAGTTATGTCTGTATATAATGTAAATGTCAAATAGTCAAATAATGACTATGTAATTTTTCCAATCCTACCTTTCTCTCTTCTGAGAATAATGCTGAAAAATTCCATAGTGAAAAAAATTCCACAGTAGCCCCCACTGGAAAAGTCCTGAATTTCAGATTCTACCTGTCACTGCAAATAATATGTTTTTTACAAGTGGTTTTAAACTCTATTGGAAAAAAATACTACTCATATTAGATAAATAATAAATCATAATAGTAACTTTCAAAACATAGACATATGACTTGGATCTTATCTACCAAATATTATTTTAATATTTAAAAAATATTTTTAGAAACATGTAATCTCTCCATTCAGTTTCTTTTCACTAATTAAAATGAAAGTCTGAGGTACTACAAAAATGCATTTTTTTTTACAGAACAGATTTAGAACTTTAGAAACATCATCACAGTCTTAATGCTTAGCCCTTATCAGCCCTAAAGTGTGCAGTATATCGGATGCCTCAGAGATACACAGAGAAATAAACAAATCAGATCCTTGTGGTTTCGTTCAAGAGCGATCAGACAATAGGTGGTGCTGCTGGGATGGAATACTGAGTAAGCACATTGATTGCACACATCTCATGGAGGTTTTTCCTGAATGCAATCACTATGCTTATTAAACTGAAGCCTGGTTTGAGAACAGTATCAAAATCTGATCAGGATTAGCATTTGAGAGAGACAAAAGCTCCAAACAACTTCGCATACTGAAAGGGAGGACATTGCCACCATGGGAACTAAATTTTTGTAAGCGGATTTTGATTGAAAATGGCCAAATGCCGTGTGAACTTCTTAAGACCCCGAGGCAGCTTGAATTTTCTGTGCTCCTACCTGTCAAAGTTATCACTGCCAGGTTTAATCCTTAGATAGGAGCAAAAGATACTCAAAAATGCTCTGTAACATAACTGTAAGTTATTATGATTTCTCTCTTTCTTATCACTGAAATTCAAGTGGAAGAAGATAACAGTCTGGATTTCCCCCTTGCCTGAGCAGTTTTGATAGCTCCAGAGTCTTGACCTTGAGCTGAATCATTAGATAAGATACAGGCCTCTGGAAGTTGGGCCTTAGGATTTGTAGAGGTTCTGCACACCTGCTCTTTGCCATGGCTAAATGATTACATGTGTCACTGTATATTGGAGTTGGAGGAAGGAAATTTTTAAAAGAAGAGATTTGACCTGCAATTCGATTCTCCTAAGCCAGTGGTTCTCAACCTCCTGGCCCTTTAAATACAGGTCCTCATGTTGTGACCCAACCATAAAATTATTTTCGTTGCTACTTCATAACGGTAATGTTGCTACTGTGATGAATCGTAATGTAAATATCTGATATGCAGGATGGTCTTAGGCAATCCCTGTGAAAGAGTCGTTGGACCACCAAAGGGGTCATGACCCACAGGTTGAGAACCGCTGTAGCCATTTCTAAACTTGCTGTCAAAATGACATATTGTTCCTCTTCTTCTATGTCTTTTTAAATATGTGACAATTGTGATGGAAATGTAATATCACATCTCTCTTTGTGGTAGAGTACCAGCTGTGGGCTAGGGGTCTCTCAGCACACTGTACTTGCTTGGCTTGGCACCAGATCACAGGTGTAAATAATCATATACTTCTCTAGCTACCCTTGAAAGTCTGGTTCACCTTTATATCCGCAATCCTTACCAGCGTGTCTACCACATAACAGGTACTTAGTAAATATTTGTTAACTTAATGTATGAACTCCCGGTACTGACACGTAGGTCTAGGGGCAGGTTTTCCAAAGAACCTCCTCAGTAACTGGATGTCCACTGCTGTTTACTTGAGAGCTGGTTGTCACCATGCGATAGCAAGTTTGCACTCCCTATATTTTATTCAAAGGTGAGTTAAATTTTCTCCCAGTGGGTGATTAAAGATCACAAACTCTGAATCTATAACTTGGCTTTTATACCCTCCATGGAAAAAGAAGCTGAAAGGAAGAAATACAGGGCCTGCCAGCTCTGGGAGCTGCAGGCATAATGGAAATTATCTGTTTAGTCCACTATGGAATTAGACCAGTCTTATCACAGCACTGAGATACTCCCTCGCAGACGGACTATGTCAAGATAGTAAGTAATTAACCAATAAATTCTCTTCCCTGCTTTGAAAACCTATTTCATATTTCCATAGCATCTTGTATGTGCAGTAAGGTAACAGCACATCAAGTTTTCTCTACTCACCTAAAAGTATAAGGTTTGGGCATTTTTCTCGATGAGTTTTATAAGAATGGCGTACATGGCATAGATATCTTTCATGGCTGTGAGATAAGTTAACACGTCTCTTGAAGGCAATCTTTCGCTTGCTCTTTGTCTACCTCTCTTTTTCTTTTTTTTCTTTTTTTAGCAAATCCGTTTATGTGAAATAATTGGGATAGATTAGTCAAAAATGCTTTCATCTTGGTTTCGTGCCTACATTACATTTTAAAATAATTAAAAGCCCAGATTGTTTCTGTTTTTCACCTAAGTTTACTGGCACCCAGCAAAGAAGCCTACACTTTGATTTTAATCACGGCCAGACAATATAAGGCCCCTGTCTCAGAAGCAACAAGAGCAGCGAGTGGAAACCCTGCTGGGTAATTTCAAAGCAATGTACTTCCTGCTGCTAGCCCTACAGTATGATTTCTGTTCTGCCAAGGGCACCAATGGAAGGCAACTTCCAATTTGCACCTCACACATAAATTCACATTATGCCAATAGGTTTCGAAGGAAACCACAAGCTACCCAGCTCAGCCGTCAGAGGTCTGTTAACAGACCTTTAACTATGATCTATTGTGCAGCAGGACCTGAAAGACGCACGCGGAGTCCCACTTTATAGAGACCGAACTCGCCTGACACCGTTTTTCTTGAGATAATTATAAGTGTTTATTTTGGCTTTTAACAACTTTAATCACATTATTTAGCATGTTCCTGTTTTGTCATCAAGTTAAATGAATACAGAGTTCTCCCAGGAATGTCCCAGAAGCCACACATCGGGTGGTTTCATCCAGGACAGAACCCAGTATGTGAGGTGGAGGTGGTTAATTACATCCAAGCTTCATGGATGCAAAGATGTTTCCATCCACAAATAAACAAGCAAACAAATTATACCAAGCAATAGAGAATTTCTAAATGAATAAGGTGTGATCTTCCTAATTAAAATATCATGGTTCCCTTTGCTTTAAGGTTGTTTTCTGTGGTTTATGAGTCAAGGGGCTTTACAATGAATCCCACGTATTGGCATGCGATGTCTTAGATGACAAATGTTGCTGCATTTGTCATCTAGAATTAGGTTTTAAAATGACCTTAGCTGATCACCAAGGGTTCTATAGTCACTGTTAACTTGTAGCAACTGTTAAAACATCACATTGTACCAAATTACATTTGATGGCTAAATCATAGCAGAACCATAATGTACTTAAATGAATTCTAAAAATATCCTCCTCCAATGGAAACTGGTTTTACAAAACCAAAAATGACAGTTCGCCTTATTCCTAAGTCGTCACATTCAGTATGAATGTGGATCAACTGGAATATAGCTCTAGATTATCCTATATAATAAAAAGCAAATATGCAGTCGACCAAATGGTGGAATGACCAGTCACTATGACACACACTGACCACCAGGGGGCAGATGCTCAATGCAGGAGCTGCCCCCATTGGTCAATGCGCTCCCACAGAGGGAGCGTCACTCAGCCAGAAGCCAGGCTCACGGCTGGCAAGCGCAGCTGCAGTGACGGGAGCCTCTCCTGCCTCCATGGCAGAGCTAGGGATGTCCGACTGATGGCTTAGGCTCGCTTCCTATGGAAAGCGGGCCTAAGCCATCAGTCGGACATCCCTCGAGGGCTCCCAGACTACAAGAGTGTGCAGGCTGGGCTGAAGGACCCCCAAGTGCACGAATTTCATGCACTGGGACTCTAGTTAAATAAATATATGTAATACATTAAAAAGTTATATGCACTTTTTATGTCTGTAATATTTGTATCTGATACTATACATTCTATTATTAATTACACTAAAGTTTCAAAGTTATGTTTTTCCTCTATAAGTATGTATTTCTATCATTTAAAGTTATCACTTTAACTTTCTTAAAAATCAATAATGAACATTTTCTATTTTACTTGGAATAGTTTTTTCTGCACCAGGCTCTCAAGTGGACATGCAAGATTTTTTAACATGATAACACTGAAATAAATTGGCAAATAAGAGATAATGATTTTATTTCTTTTTTAATATTTTTTAATGATTCCCGAGAGGAAGGGAGAGGGAGAGAGAGATTGAAACATTAATGATGAGAGAGAATCATCGATTGGCTGCCTCCTGCATGGCCTCACACTGGGGATCAAACCCACAAACCTGGCACAACGCTCAACCACTGAGCCATGCTGGCTGGGCAATTTTATTTATTCACATCACCTCATTTCTTGTTCATGGGACCTGCAGGGCAATGTGTAATAAGGCCATCAGATTCATGCCTTCCTTGACAAATCACGGATCCAATTAATTCATAAGTGAAAAAAGCATATTCTCAATATCAAATTTAATAAATTTATATCTGACAGAGGGCTCTCAAATTAAATTGAGCTTCTAGTGTAAATCAGTACTTTAAATATCCTTGGAAACTAACAGAAGTTCCAGAGTTTTATATATACAAATACTGCTTAAACATATGTAGGAAATTATTTTAAAAAGGTTTAATATTTTTAATAGTTGAAAGTTCCAAGTCTAACAGACCAATAGTCAGAACAAGCAAGTGCTAAAGTACCTGTGTGTTCAGGTTGGCTTTGCCCATGGAGATTGAGCAGTTGCTGGGGCGGGCCACATTAACATTTGAGCAAATGTTCTGATTTTTCCTCCCTCTAGAAATGTTTTCTTAACAGGAATCTCCTACATCTCATAATTAAAAGACCTGGATTCTGATCTCACTTCTGAACTGACGCTGTTATAATCTTTAATCTACTTCCTAGTCCGTAGTAAGCATTTCTTATTCTTACCTTCTTTCTGAGTTTAATGCTCTTTCATTAATTATGCTAATGAAATGAAAAGATAAAGCATGCTAACTTTCTCACTTCATCCTACCTAGCAGGGATATAGTACAATGAGATATAAAGAGGTAAAAACAAAAAGATAAGGCACAACAAAATAGTTCATATAGAATCTAAAAGCTTCTACTGTAATCCATTTTCGCTGTGATTCACATCAAGTCACCAGTTTTTTATTAATACTTGTGACTTAAAAAGATCAGACTGATCTGTAATTTCTTATCTACAGTACTTGATATCAGAATATAATGAACCAATGTCTTCAAAGTTATTTTGAACCTATAATTTATACCAAACTAAATTATTGTTCAAATCTATAGGCAAAATTAATCTTCAGTTATACAATGACTTGGAAAGTTTACCCCACACACACTTTCTGAAAAATTCATGAATAAAATATTAGTAATTTAAAACCAGCAGTGAATATAAGAAGAATGCACAATAAACAAATAGGTTTATTCTTAGACTCTAAAGATGGTTTAAATTCAGAAATCTATCCATGCAATTTATTATATTAACATATGAAAAGAGAAAACCCATGGAATTATTTCGAAAGCTTCTGGTAGAGCAGTTCCTATAATTCTTTTTGTTGATAAAAAGAGAGAATAAAGATTCCTAGAAAACTTGTAAATTAAATCAAAACTTATGGTAAATATTATAATTAAGGATTGCCAAATAAAGTCAGGAGCTAGGCAAGGATGCTCATTATCACCACTGTTAATCAACCTTATTCTGAAGCAGTCCAGCCAATGCAATAAATCAAGAAAAGTGATATGAATATATTAGAAATTAGGAAAACAAATGTCTTATTTGCATGTTATATGTTTGCCTGCTTAAAAACTCCAAGACAGCTGAAAAACTATTAAAACTAATATGAAAGTACAATAAGGTAGCCAGATAAAATATAAATATGCCGGGGTTCTTGTTCCAGCATTAAGAAGTGTTCAGCAATCTGGGAAAAGGGCTGTGTGTAACTTAAGTAAGAGTCCAGAGACAAAGCATGATTTTGAAAGGCATTTGGGGGTCAGAGGAACCTAGCTAAAAGGAGCTAAGATCTCCTGTCTCAGGGCCCCATGTTTTTTATCAACACAAATTGTCCTGAGGCAAGGCAGATATATACACTTCAAAGGGTAAGGTTTCATTTACAGAGTCCATTGTCAGATTGGAAGAACTTGCCTACAGCTGTTCAGGTGTTTGGCCAGTAGGAGGCAATAATATGTAGATTAGGATGCCCTGAGCTGTCTGGCAGCAAGCAATCATTTAATGCATCCTTTTCAGGTTTGGGGAAATGCCATCAACCATTCCCAACAGGTGACAACATATGTGACTCAGCCCTTGTTGAGTCCCCAAGTTCCATCAACCTTTTGATGCAACTCTTGCAATTATGACATGCTAGAATTGGCTTCCAGCATAAATATATAAAAATCAACTACCAATTATAAGTATAATGAAAACATGCATATAAGCATAACCACTGGACATAAGACACTGGGGGGTAGGGGAGGCCAGGGATTGTCAAGGGCGGGGGGGGGGGGGGGGAAGGAGACATATGTAATACTCTGTAAGACTTTAAGCAATAAAAAAAAAATTAAAATAAAAAGTATAGTGAAAACATCTAATTCTCAGGAGTAACAGAAACCATAAAATGAATAATAACAAGACTAATAAGAAATATTAATGGCTCTAACTAGTTTGGCTCAGTGGATAGAACATTGGCCTGTGGACTGAAGGGTCCCAGGTTCAATTCCAGCCAAGGGCATCTACCTTGGTTGCAGGCATATCCCCAATAGGGGGTGTGCAGGAGGCAGCTGATCGATGTTTCTCTCTCATCGATGTTTCTAACTCTCTATCCTTCTCCCTTCCTCTCTCTAAAAAATCAATAATATATATATATATATATATATATATATATATATATATATATATACACATATTTGGGGTTTTTTTAAAGAAATATTAATGGATACTTGAAGAATACACTTCTAACTAACTAAACAACCTAAGAAAAAGACTGAATAAACTAAAGGTCATAACATTTTCCTAGTTGATAAGACATTATATTATGATAATGACTGTATGTTTCCTAGGGCTGGCATAGCATAGCACTGTAAACTGGCAGCTTAAACACCAGAAATTTATTTTCTCACAGTTTGGTAGCTCGAGATCAAGGTGTCAGCAGGGTTAGTTTCTTCTGAGACTTCTCTTCTTGGTTCATAGATGGCTGTCTTCTTCTTGTGTCTTCATATTTTCTTCCATATGTGTTTTTTTCCCCAAAATCCTTATATCTAAACATATGTAAATGTTTAGAAAAAAAAAAAAGGTTGTAGATACCTCAATGAACAAGAATTATGTCTGGAAGACTAGGATACTTATAGAGAGGCTTATTTTTATGTATCTGAACCATTTATAATTTTAAAAGTAATCAGGTATCACTTTTATATGTAAAAATTAAAAGATAACATGCCAACCATTAGTTATAGGACTCAGACCATTGACTGGAAGGTCATTGCCATTCGTTCTTCAGGAGAGAATAGAATAGTATTATAATAGAGCTAGATAGTGTCTCTCTAATTTTAGTTGGAATGCTAAGGGAATTGCTAGTAGTACTAGAAGAAGGTAAGTAAGGTGAGCTTTCTTTTTTTCTGATTTTGTGTTCCCCCGTAAAGAGACATTTATTCAAGTAACACTTCCGGCCTTTCTCTCCCTACACCAATTATCTCCCAAAAGAGAATAGATGACTTAACTGATGGATGAGTCAAACAAGAGGCATGCAAGCCTGCATAAGCTCTTCCTGTCTTCCTCTTTGGGATCTGACCATATGCATGTGTTCTGGTCTACTGTTGGCCATACCATCAACTTGGTGGTCACGACTCAGTACTTAAACAGAAAGGTGGTCTGCGGTTGTCCAGAATTGCCTTAACTGAGAGAGTGTTATGTCTAATTCTTGGATTCTATTAGGAAACCCACTATTGTCACATACCTAATCCATGTTCTCCAACCCAGCCTTTGTCAGTAACAAATCTTTCGCTTTGATCTTCAAGTGCCTGATTCTTGGCTCCATCTCTCAATTGATTCCAAACCTTAGAAGGGTGGAGTGGTTTAATTTATTATTAGTTTCTAACTCCAGATGCTTCCAAAGAGTCACTAGATAATTCATACCAGAGTTTCATCCATTTATTTATTTGTTCAGTCAGCAACACTGAGGTAGGCCCCTAGAGATACAAGGTACATAGAATAGGGAACCTACACTTCAGGAGTCTACAGTGCATTTGGGAGACAGACATAAAACAAATACAGCATTCTTTCAGGCAATTGGAAGGGCAGAAGAGGTGGTATAAGCTGAGGCTGAAAAGGAGCTCACTAGCTTGATGATCAAAGATAGTGAGGATCTGGCACATGAGGCAGAGGAACAATATATATGAAGGCAGGAAAGTTTGGGAGAGTTTGGTGCATTTGGGGAGCTCTATGAAGTTTGGCATGGAAAGGTACAGGGTACATGCTGGGAAGATGGTAGCTAAAGCTAAAAAAAAAAAGTGATCCTCAAGCCTGCATTATGCCATACTGTGTATATGATGTCTTGAATATGATGGAGAAATCATTGAGGAATGTTTAACACTAAAGTAAAATGACAATTTTCTTTTTTAGACAGACATTCTGATGGCAGGTAAAGGCTAATGTTTGTCTCCACTCTTTTAAACTTTAGAACTCTAATTCATCTATATATATAAAAGGCTAATATGCTAAGTGTCTGACCGTCTTGGTAATGACATCAGGTAGCAACGCCTAGCTTCCTCTTCCTAGCGACTAGCTTCCTTGCAGTTTCTTCATCCCAGGAACACGACTTGCTTTATAGCCAGATGCAAATGTTTCACACTTTAACCAAATGTCTGTGAAGCATTTCCCTATGCCTCATCTCATTTGATCCTCACAGAAGTCCTGGAGTAGGTAGATAGGAGACTTGGTGGAATCCTATTTTTTTTTTCATTAGCTGGAAAACGGAGATTTAGAAAGCCTAGAAACTTAACCCAACTAAAAAGAAGTAAGAAATGGTGAACCTTGAAAATGACTTCAGGTTTTCTCACAGCACAGAATATAGTCAAACACTGCTGCAGTTAAATATTTTACCCTTTGTTCTCCTTGGGTGATTTATAATAATAATCTGCTTCGTTTTTATATTTACTGCTTTATTGCTGACAATTACCTGGAAGGGAAGTCAGGGTGCTTCACTGGGCTGGAAAAAGTTTAGCTAAATAAGAAAGCAGGTCTAATTGAGCAAGTTTATTCTATATCTATAAAAGGCTAAGTTAACTTGCGCATGCATAATACATATAAAGTTCTCACTGGCACCAATCGCACACATGTGTTTCGATCTGTCATTGTCGATCGTGAATTTGGTTGACACTTCTATTATAAAGGGTGCATAGCAATATTAAAATATTTCTTCTAATTAATTGTCTTTCAATGTGCACAAATTTGTGCACCAGGCCACTAGTTTTCATATAAATTCCTACTATGATATGGTAGGTCCAGTAAAGTCATTAAAAGTTAGCTTCTGCCTTCTGAAGAATGTGGGCTGCAAATAGTTACAATGTTGGTATCACACTTAGCTCTGCCCACCTCTCAAAAGAAATATTAACCAGGATTGTTTTTCCTACTTTTCACTTTACTAATTTTTGCAAGAGCCCCCAAAGGCAGGTTGCAATGATTACTTTTTCCATTTTATACACGAATAAAAATGGACATAAAAGAATTAATGAGACTAAACCGAATACAAGTCAAGACCAGAAACTAAATTTGGGTAACTCTTCAATGTGAGTGATATTCTTCCATATAAGGAACTTTTCCCATTACAATATTCGCTCTCCTCTAGCCACAAAAAGTAACTATGTTTTAAAATATAAAATCTGACTATTTGCCACGAAGTGAATTTACATTCAAAGTTGAATGAAATAACTAGTGTGCACCACGTTTTTGCAGAGAAATTAAACTAATAAAACAGGTCTTTGCTGAGAAATGATACTTACTGCAGATTTTAATCCTTTTCTAAAACTTTCCTAAGTTTCTCTCCTTTGACAGAAATCGTTCATTTTTGGTGTTCTCTACGGGATTCTCACTGTTTGGTAAATGCCCTGGAGTACTGGATGCCCAGCGAAATAAAACAGAGCAAGCGTTTTGATAAACTTCCTGGATCATGTCATGACTTGCACATATTGAAAGAGTCACAGGATGCCAAACTGTTTGAAAGTCAAGAGATTCATGGACAGCAGCTTTGGAGGAACAGTAGTCTCGTTGTTTAACCCTTACCTGGGACTTGTATCCCTGTGCACTACCGCTGTGCACTTAAAAGCTCCCTCACATGGAAACGACACTGGACACCTTTCCGTTCTTTGCTCTGACCTCATGGACTGGTTGCAGTTGGTGGCCCTGCTTCATGTCTGGAAATACGTAGAGGCATTATAAATACATTTTAGTGACTTTTAAAAAAATCTTTGTTGCTAATTCCATTTGTAGTCAGTGAAGGGGAGGGTGAGGGACTCCCTTTTCTCTCTGCAAGTGTTTCTATCTCCTTCCAGAAATCAGACCTGTTTGTATATTGTGGATAGATCTGCAATTGTCATCATACTAGTATTTGTCACATCCTATTAGTTTGAGTATTTTAATTTTGGCACCTGACCCACAAGTTTCAGTTCAAATATTCACCTAATATATTTATGGTACTTGCACTATATATCCAAACATGTAAGTAGTAACATACTGAACACAGCTGATTCAATTAGACAGAAAGAAGCGGTTATAGATTTCTTCAGAGGAAATAGTCCTCATAGTGTTCATGTAGCCATAAATGTGTGCTTCTCATGCCTATGAAAGACTGTGGAGTATTTTCATTTCCCCAGACAGAGGTTGAACAGTTACCTTTCAGTAAAATGTAAATGCACTTCACAAAATATGCTGATCCTTTTGCTCTCCCTTTTATCTACTTCTGATGCCAAGGAATTATAAAGGGACAGGATGCTAACCACACACCATGTGTGCTCCCTGCCTGTGAAGAGTGATGACGGGATGACTAAAGCTTTGATTCCACAAATGTCAGAGCGGAAGGAACCATCCAGGGAGGCGACAATTTGTGAGATAAAACAAAGGCCTCTGAGCTGTTTCCCGCAAATTCCTAATAACCCTTTATGAGATTCTAATGGGTTTAGTTAACGTGACTTAGTTTTGCTTTGTTTTTCCATCTTTGAGCCACGCCACACGTATTAGTTTTGGCGAGAAGCACTGGTTCTGAAATATAGTCATAAAGCCAGTTCTGGAAGCCATGCCAGCCAAAAGTCTAGACCTAGAAGTTACAGATAAAGGTAATACAAGCACTCATTCAGAAGTTTACTAGATTGTAAGCTGCTTGAAAATTAACACCATATTTTGGCTATAAAATTATACATAAAAAGTGTTAAGTACCTCCTACAATTGCCATGGACTTCAGTTCAAATAGATGGTAACTAATAATTTGACTATCATTAAATGACTAAGGGGAACATACCTTTTTATAAACGTTACTATCATTTTCTTGGCAATCATCTCCTCACTTATCATCAAAGTACTACCTGGAATGGCATATTCAAAACTTGTTACAAGCAGTTTTCTTTGCTAAATTAATTGTTGGATTCATACATGACCATATGGCCGCCAGCCATGTTCTATTGAAGTGGTTTGCCTGTAAAATTGGGGGGGGGGACCCAAACATATTTCTAGTCCCAGGAGGAAAAAGGAAAAAAAAAACCAAAAAACCTTTAAGTCACAAAACAAAATAAACTTTTTAAAGCGTATGAAAAACTATCTGTCCTGTTGGCATGTGGGTTGCACTAGTCTTGAGGCCGTGTCCCAGCACAGGCCCATGCAAGTTGCGGGAGAGGTTCTTCCTCTTCATTTATTGCAGATGGTACCAATCATACTGACAGTGTTCCTTGACGTTGCATAGCAACGAATGCAATGCACCAGGGAAGCCTCTTTCTAAAGTAAGGGAAAGATCAACGGAAACCTAAATGTAGGTAGAGTATTTAAGGAAAAATGATAACTCAGAACCAGACATGGAGACTTTGAGTATTTTTAAGGGAAGATAACCAAATCAGGGCAGTCAGAGTTGCCTTGGATGTTCCCCTACCATATCCACGGGGCCCCAGAGAGAAATACTGGGAGAGAGGCCCTCCTCAAATAGAGGCCAAGTAGCATGGCCTAAGGTTCCTCAGAGAGAAGGCAGTGCCATGGATACAGACAGACGCAGAGAGGACCCACAGCCTCTACCTCCTTGATGTCATAGATTGTGTGTTATTCACATCTCGGGCCTTAACAGCAGAGTCCCTGTCATAGACTGAATGAATGAGTGAATAAAATCAATAAGCTGATCATTGACTGGGATGAGCAAAAACAACAGCAGCAACAAAAGCCAACATGAGATGAAAATGCTCAGATCGCCTTTGACGGTGATGTTGGTTGAGCACCCGAATGCTCAGTTGGTTGAGCATTGCCCCGTGCACCCGAAAGGTCAGCATTTGATTTCCAGTCAGTTTACATACCCAGGTTGTGGATTTAATCCCCAGTTGGGGGTGCATACAAGAGGCAACCTGATTGATGTTTCTCTCTTCCCCTCTCCCTCTGCTCTCTCTCTAAAGTCAATAAAAACATACACTTTTTAATTTAAAAATAAAATCCTCAGATCTATTACACATTGAGGCTTTAGTCCAGTGGTTCTCAACCTTCCTAATGCCACGACCCTTTAATACAGTTCCTCATGTTGTGGTGACCCTCAACCATAAAATTATTTTTGTTGCTACTTCATAACTGTAATTTTGCTACTGTTATGAATCGTAATGTAAATATCTGATATTCAGGATGTATTTTCAGGGGTCACGACCCACAGGTTGAGAACCGCTGCCGGATCTGTTGGTAATAGTCTCATTAGAATTACCTATGGGAAAATAAATACTTGTAAAACATTAACATGCCTGGATCCAATTCTTTTTCTATTCTACTGGTACTTTTCCCCTCCTTATAGCTTGAGTGTTATGGAAGAGCAGAACATTTCTAAATTGGCTATATTTGTGGCTAGGGCTGATTCAATGATATAGCTTGACTATACTTGACAACATTTACTTTTCTGTTGATTGCCTCACTATCATAATATAAAGAAAACTAAAATTATGAGCATGTGACTATAGGTTATTTTTAAAACATTCCAAAATTCTTTGCCACTTTTATCAGCATAACTTGACAAGCAAATACACCCAACCCCAGATGTAGTTAAATGAACCAAATGTTTATAACATGGTTTAATGACTATGCGTTCATAAGGTTATTTTAATTATTTTGTTTTTCCACCAAAGTAGAGTACAGTGTAGGAGAGCCACGCCAAAAGGGCATACTGACCCCTTCTATTGCTAACGAATCTGTTATTCGCCTAATAAGGATCTTGCACGAGATATTTGGTGATGGCACGGTGTCATTGTAGTGCTGACCATTTGAATGTTCATAGTAAAAGGTCCAGAGAGAATGGGCAATTACAACTTAATAATACAAAACTGAAAGATGGGCGAAATGACTTGGCACAGTCACAAGTCTATCAATCTTGGCATTGATGCTGAGGTCTTTACATCATAGATTCCCAAATAAATATCTGTAACTATGTGTTCAGAATTCCTCTCGATGAAAGGAAAATATAGGGTGGGAAAGGGCAATGGAAGGGAAAGGGGACATACATAATTCTTTCAACAATAAAGATTTATTTTAAAAAAGGAAAATACAATAAAATATACAGGAAATTGAGAGAAAACTGTAACATTTAACTTTCCTTCATAAGCTATCTAATACAGTACCAACACTTATTAACAAAGTATTTTTCTTATCAGTGGAATGGAGAAAAATGTAAGAGTATAGGTTATGATAATGAGCTATGACAACATGTAATCACAGATAAAGTGCATTCATTATACAAGTTTTTATTAAATGTCTACCAGATGTTTTTAAAGATTTTTAAATTTTTATTTAGAGAGAGAGAGAGAGGAAGGGAGAGGGAGAGAGAGAGAAACATCGATATGAGAGAGAAACATGGATCAGCTGCCTCCTTCCTGCATGCCCCCTACTGGGAATATAGCTGAAACCCAGGTATGTACCCTGACCAGGAATTAAAATGGCAACCTTTCAGTGCATGGGACAATGCCCAAACGTCTGAGTTACACCAGCCAGGGCTAGCAGATTTTACTTTACATTAATTTTGACACATATTTTCCCTGGTAATTAAAAATTCTAGAATCCTTCTTATAATACTGTAAGTTATCAAAAGGAAGGCACTACAAGTTTTAACCATAAGGATAAGCATTATATTATGGACTAGTAGAGGAAATATACAGTAGGAAGTTACAATACAGAATGATAAAATGCAATGAGGACACTTTCCAGGAACACAGATCCGTGGAGGTGAAGGCAGGCAGGCAGCAGAAGGAAAATATGGAAAGTCCTGAGAGAGAAATAAACTAAAGCTAAACCAAGTCTAAGGGATGAATAGGGGTGATCCCCTAAAATGTGGAGGGCTGAGGGCATTAGGGTACAAAGGGAAAGGGCTGGGAAAAATATTCCAGACAAAAGAAATAGCATCTGTGAAGACCTGGAAGAAAGCGAAAGCATGAAACTGAGGGGGAAAGGAAGAAACTCATTATTGGTAGCTATAAAGTTAATAGTAGAACATGAGGAGAGAAGAGGGTCAGTGAGATGAATAGGCTCCCAATCCTGAAGGGTCTGATAAGTCATGTGGAAGACACTGGAATTAACCCCAAGAACACAGCAAAGCTAGAGAAAGATTATAAACAAGACTTTTGCAAATATCCCCCTAAATGCCTAGTGAAAGTGAACAGACTTGGGGGAGAGGAGAGAAAGGTGGAGATCAGTCAGGAAGCTATTGTATAATCTACCTGGGAAATGTTGGGGACCTACTCCAGGACAGTGTCAACAAGAACGGAGAAAAATGGGTGAATTTGAGGACGTTTTAGGTGGTAGAATAAGCAGGATTTAGGGATTGATTAGATGTGTAAGTAAGAGGGAAGACGTCCAGGATTTTAATATGTGGGGAGCTGGGTGGGTGGTGGTAGCAATCATCGGTTTGGGTTTGGAAAGGGAAAAGGAAGAAGAGAAATGGGGCAGGAAAGAAGGAGTAAGGAGGAAGAAAGGAAGAAAAGGAAGGAGTTAATTCCCTACCTTTAAGAAGCTTTGATTTGTTGGTGCCTGTGAAATACTTAACTGTTGATTCCCTGAAAGCACTTAAACATGAAAAGCTGGATAGATAGATAAATAAATAAATAAATAAATAAATAAATAAATAAATAAATAAATAAATAAATAAGCTGGAGCTCAAGGAAGAGGTCTTGGATGGAAATACAAATTTAAGATTAACCATTAAGTTACAAGGATGCTTAACCTGAAGTTTACAATGTTTTTCTAAGGATCACCAAGAATTGTATGGGTTTATGGGCAAAATGTTGTGGGTTTAAGGTGAAACTTAGATTAATGATTTATAGCTTTCTTCTTTTCTAATACTAAGACTTTAATGCGATAAATTTCCCTCTAAGCACTGTTTTAGCTGCTTCCATGAATTTTGATAATGTTTTCATTGTTATTAAATTCAATTTTTTTCTGATTTCCTTTGAGATTTTCATAGGTTATTTCAAGTATGTTGTTTAATTGCCATATATTTTCCAGATACATTTATGTAATTGATGTAATTGAGTTTTAATTCAATTCTCTAATGATCATACATTCTATATGATTTCAGTCTTTTTAAAGTTTATTGTGTAATCCAGCTCTCTTAATAACTATTTTCAGGGTAGATCTTTTACTTCCAAATTATTTATCCTTATATTCACAGTGCACTTCTTCTAGGTAGCATAAATTTGGATCTTGATTTTTTAATGCATTTTGACAATCTCTGCCTTTAAATAGACTGTTTAGACCATTTACATTTAATTTTATTATTGAGATGGCTGGGTTTAACTCTATCATCTTGCTATTTGTTTTCCATTTTTCCCATCTGTTCTTTGTTATTTTTTTCCTCTTTTCCATTTGGTTGAATATTCCCTAGTGTTCCATTTTATGTCCTCTATTAACTGCCATATCTCCCTTTTTTGGTGATTTTTCTAGGGTTTGCAATATGCATCTTAACTAATCACAGCCTATCTGCAAATAACGTTATACCACTTCAAGTTTAGATTTAGATATGTACAACCCTTCTTGGGCCTCAAGTGAATGCCTTGGTTATTCAACAGGCCTGTCTATTCTTGCTGGTTGAAAGTCAAATGTCTCCCGGCTATCTGTGAATTCTAAAGAACTAGGGGCCCGGTGCACGAAATTCGTGCACTGGGTGTGTGTGTGGGGGGGGGGTGTCCCTCAGCCCAGCCTGCCCCCTCTCACATACTGGGAGCCCTCAGGCATTGACCCCCTTCACCCTCCAATAGCAGGATCGGCCCCTTGCCCAGGCCTGACGCCTCTGACTGAGGCGTCCAGCCCGGGCAGTGGGGACCCGCAGCTGCAGCGGCCCCGCGATCGTGGGCTCCGCTTTAGGCCCAGGCAAGGGGCCCCTAGCTCCTGGGACTGCCAGCTTCAACCGTGCCCAGCTCCCATCGCTGGCTCCACCCCTACTTCCTGCTATCACTGGCCAGGGCAGAAAAGGCACCTGATTCTCCGATCATGGCTGGGGGGCAGGGCAAAGGCGGCCCCAGGGCCGCCTTTGCCCTGCCCCCCAGCTCTTAGCTCCCCCCTGGGTTTCTGATCACTGTCAGTGGCAGGGGGCTTCTTCCTGCTTTCCCTTTTGCCTCCCTGCATTGTGCCTACATATGCAAATTAACCGCCATCTTGTTGGCAGTTAACTGCCAATCATAGTTGGCAGTTAATTTGCATATAGCCCTGATTAGCCAATGAAAAGGGTATCGTCGTATGCCAATTACCATTTTTCTCTTTTATTATATAGGATTGTTTCACTTAAATTTCTCAGCATTTATTTTCTGCCTGGCCTCATGGAGTCTCACACCATGAAAGCACACATTAGACCCCTGGGAAGATCTCTGGGGGGGTTGCTTGCTGTTTTGTGTTTTGTGTGTGTTTTTTCTATCTGCATAGCTCCCTCATCTCTGCCCCACAAATTTCAGATGCCTCGGTCTCTTCAACTATTGGTCTCTCTCTCTTCACCTTGGCAAAATCTCTGCCTCAATCTCCCCTCCTCCTACTGAGGTCCGGAAAGGCCTCCACACAGGTAGCCAGACCAATAACATGACCCCCCATATGTGCTCCCTTCTCTCAGGAATCACAGCATGTGCTCCCTGTTATCAATGTCTGGAATAGTTCTGCCCTATGTTTTGTCCTGCTTTCTGATTATTTATACAGAAGAGCAAGTCCAGCTCCAATCATTATAATGTCCAGACTGGCAGACTTAGGGCGTTTGTTTGAGTAATCTTTGTTGAAGTTTTAGAGGGCATCTTCCCAGATGCTTAATCAACTGAGAAATAAGAATAAGACATTGCCCTATCACTGTCAAAATATTACCTTCATTCATTATAAAGGTGTTATTAGAGAAAGTGGACAAATAAACATAAAGTACTGAATCCCAGAATTAGAAAGACGTCTCCATTTAGACACAGGCATTGCCTGGGGACCTGTGCCTGTGAGATCTGTGCAAAGGAGAAAACTCTGGATGGGAGTCTCACTCCCAAGAAGAAGGGAGAAGGGAAAGCACGTGGCTTCCTCTTCCCACGTACCCAAGGAGGGGTCACTCCAGTTCCCTCTATTGCAGGGGCTAGTCCAGTGATGGTGAACATTTTGAGCTCGGCGTGTCAGCATTTTGAAAAACCCTAACTTAACTCTGGTGCCGTGTCACATATAGAAATTTTTTGACATTTGCAACCATAGTAAAACAAAGACTTATATTTTGATATTTGTTTTATATATTTAAATGCCATTTAACAAAAAAAAAAAATCAACCAAAAAAATGAGTTCGAGTGTCACCTCTGATACGTGTGTCATAGGTTCCCCATCACTGGGCTAGGGAGAAGTCAGGAGAGTGAAGCTAACAGAGTGCTCTCAGGATGTGAAAAACACGTCCCCTGCCAGCAGCTCATTTCCTTTATAAATTTTATCTTAATTTTCAGTCCTGTGCCCACAGACATTTTTCTTACATATTCCCCTTACCTAAGCAGGCATTTCTCTATTAATTCTTGTAGCTTTTCAACCTCAAAAACATTTATCCGAATGCATCAGATAAAGTGTTTTTAAAGCTAGAGAGAGAAAGAAGCTCATCGGTATACTAGTTGTCTGTTTCATACTAGTCTTCATTTAAATTCAACATCCAGTTAATATCCTCCCACACGTCTCTTCAAGGGGCAGCTACCTTTGGTCAGATACATAAGCCAGCATGCTGAGAATAGAAGTGTCCACAGAATCGCCGTTATGCCAATCATAGCTAAAAATAAGCCAGAATTATTGTTACTGCAATTATGCCTTGAGGGATAGGGTGACACTAATTTTCGGGAAATAGCAATTAATGGAAGATGTAGGCAATAGAGAGTGAGAGAGCTTTTTATATGAACCTGCAGGTATTATTAAACTATGTCCCCCAGGACAACACACTTAATCCACAGGAAAGGCAACCTTTGTGTCAACAGTGAGACAGGGTCTTTCAATAGAGCATTAGCTTCCTTTCAAATATCTATTCTAAGTCCTGGCATGAATCCAAGTATCAAAAATAGTGTTTTGATTACGGTATGCAGAAACATACTGCCTGCAAATTGTTACAATAGTGATTATAAAGTCAGAACGCTGGCAGGGAAAGTCAAGAAAATAAGCTTCCAAGTAAAACGAAGCCTGTGATGGCTAGAAAGCAACAAAAATAGAAAACACTGGCTGCAGAGCCATTTTCTGGAGAAGACAGAAACCAACCTCTGTGGCCAGACAAATTAAGGCACCAAGGGAGCAGCCAAAGCAGACTTCCTGAAGCACTGGAATAGCTCTTGCCAAACAAAAGATAAATGGGACTCAACTCAGTTTGACTTATTGCAGGTTTGGGTGCAAAATGATAATTTGTAATTTTAAAAAATGCCAAACGTGAAGTTTTGTGATATGAAATAATACATTAGGGAAAGACAGGGACTATGAATGAGTACTAGAAACTGTTGGAATTCAAGCATTTAGAGGCTGAATCGAGGCAGGTCATCTTTCATTCACCTCACAGGTATTACTGTTCTCCAAGTGGGAGCCACCTAAGGAATTCCAGCCTCTTAGCCAGTGTGGTTAAGAAGTGAAGTGTCTATCTGTGTGTGGTTTGGTTTGTTTGCTGGTTTCTGGGGACTGGGGTCAAATTGCAATTCACTTCCCCCCAAGGTAGCTTCAAATAAATAAGGGTCTACTGTGATTCCAAACGTGTCTATTTTCAGCAGTGGCTGTACTTTTGCCTGTAGCTACGTTAGAGGTTTTATTCTTTGGTATAGATTGTGCTGTAATTTAAACAAACTGCAATGCCTTCATTTGAGAGGACTCAGTAGGCCTCACTTAGCCTTCCCATTTAAAGTTCCCTAACCATACTTCAGACTCCCAGGCTGCGGTTGAAGGGAGATTTATGTGTGTTAAGTGCAATTCGTGCATATTGCAACCTCAAAAGGAGATTGTAAACAAGCAGAGACCAGAGAGGGGTAATTCAAGTAGTTCACTCTGACAACAGCCAAAAAGTACCCATGTGTGTTCTGGGTACGCATTAGTAATAAACCTATCTAGGTGCATGCCACCAAGCCCGCCTCAAAGGGCTCTGGCCACCAATGTGCCCGCTCTGTTTAGAGAGTGTGTAACTCTGCCTTAGCCACAGTCACTAAAACACTCTGAAGCCATAACCAACGGTGTGGGTCAAATTCTGTTCTTACATTTGAGAGTAAACTCTGAAATATCAAGGTGACCTGGCCGTGCGGCTGCTAAAGTTAGATCGGTGTTAAAGCTAATTTATACTCTTGGGAAGGTATTTTGCTTCTTGTTTAATGAAAAATAATGCTTTCATCAGATTGCTTTCACCAAAATGAATAGAAATAGTTTGGCACTAAATAGACAAAAATGAAAACCTGCCTTCAATATGTTTAGATTCCAGAGGCCTTCTGACAGAAGTTCAAGTCTCTGGTCTACTCTACAACTTTTGTGTGAATTACTCCCTTTTCAATTTCATTGGGAAATTACATTAAAACAGGAGCTTTTGCTTCCTCCCTTCGCCCTCACCCCTCTCCCGCCCGCTCCCCCCCACCACCACGTGCTCTACATAGAAAACAAAATGTAAAAATCAGGTCTCCACAGTCCATATGAAATGAAGTATTATGGCAATTATCTGGGTCATTCAGGGGAAACGAACGTGTTAGAAGTGATGTGGGAAACGGTGTTTTCTTTTTGCTTGAGTTACATATAGGGTTGCCTCAATTACTTTAGCACTTTGCCTATTATTTTCTTCTGAGTCACTGTACAGTTATTCTATGGCCAGCATACTTGATAGCTTTTTTTTAAGTCATTATTTCGCAGTTTGCATTTCTAATTTTTTTAAAGTTAATATGTTTTTATTGATTTCAGAGAGAGGAAGAGAGAGAGACATATAGAAACATCAACAATGAGAGAGAATCATTGATCCACTGCCTCCTACATGCCCCCTACTGAGGATCAAGCCTACAACCCAGACATTTGCCATGACCAGGAAATAAACTAGTTACCTTCTGGTTCATGGGTCAACTCTCAACCACTGAGCCACACTGGCTGGGCTAATGTCCTTTAAATGATATCATTTATAAACTTATAAAAAATCATCTCAGACAATTAAATACTTTAAACCAGTGGTTCTCAACCTTCCTAATGCTGCAACCCTTTGATACAGTTCCTCATGTTGTGGTGACCCCAAATTTCATTGTTACAAATTGAACATAATTAAAGCACAGTGATTAATCACAAAAACAATACGTAATTATATATGTGTTTTCCGATGGTCTTGGGCGACCCCTGTGAAAGGGTCGTTCGACCCCCAAAGGGGTCGCGAACCACAGGTTGAGAACCGCTGCTTTAAACAAACACAGATACATATGTTTGCCAGCGAAGTTTGGGCTTATATATAAACTAGAGGCCCAGTGCATGAGATTCGTGCACTTGGAGGGGTCCCTCAGCCTGGCCTGCGCCCTCTTGCAGTCTGGAAGCCCTCGGGAGAGCAGGCCTAAGCCAGCAGTCAGACATCCTTAGCACTGCTGCAGAGGCGGGAGAGGCTCCGGCCACTGCCGCTGCACTTGCCAGCCGTGAGCCTGGCTTCTGGCTGAGCGGCACTCCCCCTTTGGGAGCACACTGACCACCAGAAGGCAGCTTCTGCATTGAGTGTCTGCCACCTGGGTCCATGTGCATTATAGCGACTGGTTGTTCCATCATTTGGCGATTTGCATATTAGCCTTTTATTATATAGGATTATCACCTTCATTATTATCCATAATGAATTTTAAAATATTTTTCATATCATTTTCTCAAATGGTTTCTATTAATTAATTAATAGAAAGGACCTTCACTTCATCTAAATTCCTATTTAGGAATTGGGGCTCTCTCTACCACAACAGTTTTGAATATTGAAATCTATGGCCTAAGAATCCTTTGGCATTATAATGCTCTGTCAGATTGGAACCTATATAGCAAAAAGAATAATTAATTGATTCAAAATATTTACTTGGTTCCTTTACTGTTTAACATTTATAAAATACCAAAATTTCAGAATTGCCTAATTAATCTCCACTAACTATCATATTTCCGTATTTCACATTCTTCTTATGATATGCTGTATGGCTGCAATAGGGGCCAGTGCATGAATTCATGCACCTTGAAAGGAACTGTGGGCTGTGAGGCTGTGGTAGGCACAGGAGCTGGTCTCGGCTCATCCTCTACACCCCACCCAGCCCCTTCCACCATGGCTCCTGGTCCCCTGTCTGCCAGCAGCCCCACTCCTGCCACCACCACTTCCAAGCACTGATGGCACTGGCCCTACTCACACCTGCTGACAACATGGAGCAATTGGGGCTGGCACCAGCAGCAGGTGCAAGGGACGACTGCTTGCCCTGATCGCCCCTCAGGAGCAGGGGGAGGTGGACAAGGCCTCAGGGGTGATCAGGGCCAGCAGCCGCCACTTGCACCTGCTGATGGCGCCGAGTGATCGAGACCGGTGCCAGGCACTGGCAGCGGGTACGAGCAGTGGCTCCGGCACCAGCAGTGGGTGTGAGCACCGGCAGGACCACAGCATGCGGGAGCAAAGGATTTTCAGTAACCAACAGAGGCTTGCCCCTATGACAGCAACCAGCATCCCACCTTGGTCTGGCACCCCCACTCACCTGCTCCACCATTCCGCTGCGGCCACCACCCTCCATGTTCTGCACATGCCCCCTGGTGGTCAGTGTATGTCATAGCGACCGATTATTCTGCCGTTCAGTCTATTTGCATATTAGCCTTTTATTATATAGGACTAGAGGCCTGGTGCACGAAATTCATGCACTGAGGGGTGGGGTTCCCTCAGCCCAGCCTGCCCCTCTCACAGTCCAGGAGCCCTCAGTGGATGTCCTACTGATGGCCACAGTCTGGCAGCAGAGGCTCAGAGCAGGCATCCTGTGTGTGTGTGTGTGTGTGTCTGCTGGGAGCCTGCCCCCAGCCACACCATGGAGGCTTGGAACAGGCGCCCCTCTGTGTTGATCTCTCAGGCTCCTGGCCTCCACTGCATGTTTTTCTCTCCCTTGAGCTGTGGCCAGGGTGGGGTGCTGCCTGCAGGCTGTGCTTTTCTGCTCATGGATCACTGGATCACTGCAGAGACCAGGGGCAGGCCCTGCTGGTTGCTGCCTGTGGGGAACTTTCCAGCTCTGGGATTGCCATGGTGATCCCAGGAACAGGCCCACCTGGGGGCCGCCTGCCCTCTGCACTTGCCTGCTCTGGGATCGCCATGGGGTCCCAGCTGGCAGCAGGGCTTAGGCGGTACACGGGGGTCCCGGCTGGGGACGACGCTTAGGCGCACGGGGCTTAGGCAGCACATGGGGGTCCCGGCTGGGGCGGGGTTTAGGTGACGTGATCGCGCCACCTAAGCCTGGCTGCCTAGGGCCGCACACAGGGCCCTGATGGCGTCTGGCACTGGACAGCCCTACCTGCAGTATGAAAATTAGCCACCATCAAAGATTAGCGTTGATTAGCCAATGGGAAGCGTAGCGAAGGTACAGTCAATTACCCTTTTTGTCTTTTATTAGATAGGATGATAGATAGCTGTCATTTAGTAGCAGGCAGGACCACTGTAACAATACCAAGTTGAAAGAAGAAAAAGAGAACCCTTTGTATGAAAAGACAACCCTGTTTCACTTAAAACAGTTATTTAGTTCTAAACCACAAATGTCCAAGAATAATAAATAGGGGAACAAATTTTATAATAATATGTTATTATAGGGAAAACAACCATGTCCAAGAATGTTATCTCCCTCCCAAATATTCATACATTTTAAAATTCTATTCCTAGCTGGGTTGGCTCAGTGGATAGAGCATCAGCCTGCGAACTGAAGGGTCCTGGGTTTGATTCTGGTCAAGGGACATGCTAGGGTTGTGGGCTCAATACCCAGTAGGGGCATGCAGGAGGCAGCCAGTCAATGATTCTCTCTCATCATTTTTTTAAATATTTTTTTATTGATTTCAGAGAGGAAAGGAGAGGGAGAGAGAGATAGAAACATCTATGATGAGAGAGAATCATTGATTGGCTGCCTTCTGCACACCCCCCATTGGGGATCAATCCTGCAACCCGGGCATGTGCCCTTGGCCAGAATCAAACCTGGGATCCTTTAGTCTGCAGGCAGATGCTCTACCCACTGAGCCAAACCAGCTAGGGCTCTCTCTCATCATTGATGTTTCTATCTCTCTCCCTTCTCCATTCCTCTCTGAAATCAATAAAAATACATTTTAAAAATTAAAATAAAATTCTAAGTGTAAGAGTAATATACATGAATACTGTAGAAATTTTAGAAAATGTCAAAGGTATTTGGAGAATTTGAAAGTCACTTTTCTTTTACCACTCTAAGGAAATCATTGGGTCTTAGTGGAGTTCTTCTCAGCTTTTTTTCTATGTCTATATGTATGTGTATATGCATGTGCATACATGTATAATTAATATCCAAATGTGTGCAGCATTCTATAACCTTTCTCTTCAGAGTACACAATAAGCATGTATTCATGTCATAAAATAGTCTTCAAAAACAGGTAGATAAATCACATCATATAAATACATCTCAATTTATTTAACCAACCTCCTACCACTGTATCCTTAAACTTGTTGATGTTCTGCAACCCTATAGACTACTGCTGCATTCTTTCTAATGCTGAGATAGCTCTATGTCATGTCATGCTAGGTCAGTGAACCCCTCATATATTTTTTTAATGAGATCATTTGATTGATATGTTTGAAAAGTAATCTCAGTAAAGGAGTTCTGATATTTTGAATTCACTACAGTGAATTTAATCCTCACTATGAAATCCCAGCTATTTCCTCTGGATTAGATGGGTATACTACCTGAAAATAAAGTAGCAGGTAACAGGCCATTCACCTGTGTCTTCTCTCCACACATCCATCTCTACCTCCAGCTGTTGAGGCCCACAGGACTATCACAGATTCTCCTATATTTTCTTTTTACAATCAGTTTCAATAAATCATCAAATCTCAGTGGAGAAGTATGTAAATTTTCATTTAAAGTCTCTTGAAACCTTCATATATTGGGACAGAATGAATATTTTATAAATAGAGTGTAGAATTTATTGGGATATTAAAGATCAAACACTGGCTTCTACGAACATCACAATTTTTGCAAGCTGTTTAACTCAAAACCTGCAGTCCAATGAATTCTTTCCCTGGGTCAATTTTTCTTTTTCTCTAGCTCCACCCACACCATCTCCATCCTTCACTCAAGTATCTAGGGCATTCTGAGCTCATCCCCAGAGGTGTGAGGCATCTCGAGACTGAAAGCAGAAATCAAGGCTTTGGTCTATAAAAGTCGAAGTCCTGGCAGAATGAAAAGAACTCTGGGCATAGACAAATATTTGGTTAGAGTTTCCATGGCAGAAAGTTCACTTTAAAGGAGTAATTCTCCCTAAAACTAGATTTCAAGAAAGACTCACACAAAAACTTTGACCTGAGGGGAGAAAGACAATCTCTGACAGAGGACAGAGGAAATGGAGACCAGAGAGAGAGCAGCCCATGTGAAAGGGTCATGCAGGTGGGAACTGGGATTGTCTCTGCAACCTCCTAAAATCCATGCCAGGGACTAGAGGGCCCCCACCTCCCCAGCCTCAGCACTAGGTAAACTCCCAGAACTCAGATGCAACCCTGGGAAGGGAGGGATTCCAAGTGAAGATTAGCTTTCCCTCACACAGGTGGAAGGGGGAACTATCAGTAGAAATGTCTTTGTATTAGAGGAAAACCAAGTTATATTCCTTGCTTGCCTGGGTGTGAGATAATAATACCAATATGTTCATTGATTAAACTATTAAAATATATCTTAATGCATCAGCCAGTATGTGTCTAATATGTGCTTAGGACCATGTGGTGTATAGCTGGAGATAATGTGAACAGAATTCTTGCTCTCAAGGAACTAAGTGTATTTAAGACACTAGATTTAGTTACCAAACATTTAAGAAGGACTAGGGATTTGTTAAGTCAACTAAAGGGGAGGAGAGGGTTCCTGGAGGGGATATTGCATAAAAACAGTGCACCAGGAACTATGAACATGGCAGTTCTCATGATGAATAAATGAGGTATCTTAAATTTTTCTTAAAAAAAAAAAAACCTCAAGAATTGTAATTTCCAAACTACTTGCAGCATTGGCATTGATGCAGATCAAAGCGGAGTTGCTATAGATGAAGTGGCCGAGGCGGTCCAATCCCCCTCCATCTCCTCAGGGCAGCTGGGTAGAAAGGCTGGGGCTCCCCAGAGCACGGTAGCGAAATCATTGGTTTTCCCATCTTCATTTTCTAGGTGCAGAATCTAAGTCCTTGGGGTGCAAAGGGATTATTTATCAAGGACATCACCGGCCCCTCCATAGGCTGACCCTTTGCTTAGCTCTCACCGTGTTTATCCTGTTACTTCTATTTAAAGAAAAAAAAAACAACTTGGAACTTTCCCCTCTCAAGGCAAATCACCAAAAATCCTGGGTGTTTTGGAAGGAGAAGAAACGCAAATCCTAGTCATCCTCAGCTACTTAAATGAAAGCAGGGTTGGCAGGAAAATGCGTGAGTGAGAAATGCCAAAACCCTCACTGCAAATTAAGGCTTCGATTCCAAGAGCCTCTCAACCTGACTCTTAACGGGATTGCTAGTAAAACCACATCCTATCGCCCTGGCTGCCAGGCGTGTGATGGCAGTGGGGCGAGCCATAAAACAGTCCAAGGGTACGCAGAGGAAAGGAGAATTCCGACGAAAACCCAACCGCCCGGCTCTGGATAATTGAGAGTTGACCATAAACACTTCAGCTGTCCTACGGCAACTTTGGCCTTTGGATCTACATATTTTAGTGGCAAATTGTTTCACTTGAGGAAAATTATATCTGCTTTCAACAACTGGAGGTTTGTTTCCCAAAATAATTTTCAGACTAGTAAAAGAATGTGAATCACGATAAGGCCCAGCACGGAGAATACGATCTCCGTTTGGCATGGGACTGTGTACTCGTGGCACCGAATACAGACTGTTTAGTTTGCTTTAGGTCTTCTGTGAAGAACATCCTACTCCTTCGCCTGCCCTCAGAAAGAAACTCTCTAGAACACCTTTTTTCGCTTCATTAAAATGAAACTGCTGTTAAAGGGCAGTCACGTACTTAAACTAAACTCAGCTCTTACAATATTGAACAGTGAGCACTGGACATTCACAAAAACCATGTTTCCAGAGTTTTCACTGATGCTCAAATTGTGGGGTGTTATTTGATGGTAAAAATAAATTTAGAGACTTGCAAATGTGTTTTATTGGGCCTTCAGAGAGCTGACATTAAAAAAAAAAAAAAGGGGGGGGGGGGCCCTGGCTGGCGTGGCTCAGTTGGTTGGACATTTTCTCCGGACACCAAAAGGTTGCCGGTTCAAGTCCCGGTCAAGGCACATGCCTGGGTTGCGGGCCCGATCCCTGGTCTGAGGCATGTAGTAGGCAGCCAATTGATGTCTCGCTCTTTCTCCCTTCTTCTCTCTCTAAAAATTAATACAAAATCGTTTAACAAGGGAAGGGGGGCTTCTTGTAAAAATCTGGATGTCTGGGATCTCTTTGGAATTGGAAGGCAATTCCTATCTGGCACCAGTCAACTGAAGCTCTGGGAGCTTCTGTTCTTGGGTGGACAGTGGCCCGCCGGCTCACCACCCTCTCCACCCAGCTCTCTCCACTCATTCACAGCGATTTACCTGAGCCCGACAGGCATTTGAGTTTGTGTGAGAATATGTAATTATTCACTTAAAATCTACAACAGCCATGACTAGCAAAAAAAAGATGGTTTGAGTTGTTGACACCGGCCTTTGGGTAGCTTCATGGACCAGCTCCTGACTCCCAGCTCATACACACCCAGTGGCTATAGAACATGAAATTTAATTTTGTGTTTCAGCAAAATGAAAAATTATTTTACTTGGGTTGCTCTTATATTTTCAAAACCACGCCTTGTATGTGCAAATGGCAAGAAGTTTTTGTATACTAATAAAAGTTCTTGAAAACCGAGGGATATACATTTTTAAAAGACTGATTTTAGACATTTTTCTAAGAAATATAGAAAATCTTATTGAATCCTATTAGAAGCCCTATGCTCCATAGCCATAGTTCTCAAAGTATATGGTTCCCCACCAACAAAAGGAACATCACCGGGACACTTCTTAGAAAAGGACATTCCTGAGCCAAACCCCAGACCTACTGAATCAGAATCTGGGGATGGGCCCATCAGTCTGTTTCAGCAAGGCTTTCAGGTGAATTTGATGCATACCAACCTGTGAAAAGCCCTGGTCCAGGCCTTTCCTGCTAGCATGCCCTGAATGGAGATACCGACCTCTTCAGCCTCCCGGGGCAGAACAGCCTGGAGTGTTCAAAACCTCCAAGCCACGGTCTCCAGCATCAAGTGCCCCTTCCAGGGTTGGCGCCTACGAGTTCCCAGCTTGTTGCTAGAGGCAGCAAGCAAGAAGAACATTATCTAACTCTCCCTATCCCTCCTCTGTTCACTGAACTTGGCCGTAGAGGTGTTCTACCATCTACACAGCTCACTGTCGGCAGCCATATGAACAAGGGCCCTGGAGCTGCCAAACAAGTTCATACCCCATGTGCCCAAGTAGAAGGACACAGAGGGAAGACCATGTGAGGACACGGGGAGAAGACAGTCAGCTATAAGTGAAGGAGGGGGCCCTGGCAGGCTCCACAACAGGTGGCAGCACTGGCCCTGAGTCTTCACATATGTTGAACTCCTGTGCCCATTGGTGGCTGATGGTCCATTTCGTGTTCTTCAAGCTGCATGATGACAATCCAACAATGCAGACATTCCCAAAGATAGAGCTTCATTAGTTGCAAATATTTGATATGCAAATGTCCCATTGGATTTGGAATCCTTGTATGTTAGCCTAAGAAATTTTCAATGAAAGAAAAGGAAAATCTATTAGATACTTTAAATATAAATTCAACTCTTGTAAAAATTTTGATTGGCTGATAAGTCATTTCAAAAACTATTTTGAATAATACAGTTCAGCGAACCTCTTTACAGAGCATGTGGTTCCAAATGGCACATGTGTAGATATATAGCTCAAGAATCAGATGAATCCTTCCCTCATCCTTAATGCCTTGGCATTTCCTAAATGCTGTGGAATTTTGATAGTCTTGGGAAAGGAGCATGTGTTGAGGGATGGTTCCCAATTGACTGATATCAATTTCTTAGCATGCTGGTGCAAAGGGATCTTTGCATAAATTAAGTTGCATTATGAATAAAAAGGAAGTTAAATTATTTGCACTCCTTGTGGTTTGAGATTCATGTATGCTACACATGTGTCTTGGTTTGAGCTCCCACAAAGGCAGACCCTGAGCAAAAGACTTGGAGACAAATCCTTCCTCCACAAAGAATGCAGCTCTGCCAATACTTTGATTTTAGTCCCATAACATTCATTTCTGACTACTGACTTCCAGAACTGTAAGGTAGTAGATTGGTATTGTTTTAAATCGCTAAAACAAAAGAAGAGATAATAATTCTTTTGAATTAAGTTTCTCATCAATGAGAAATATTTAAAAATTGAAGAGATCATCCATACACAAGTCTTGATAAAAAAAATTTCATGGAGTCATTTCAAGCATTAAACCTGATAAGTGAAAGCAAGCTCAAGTTTCTCATTAAATATTTTTTTATTTTTTAATTACAGTTGACATTCAATATTATATTAGTTTCAGGTGTACAGCATAGTGGTTATATATCTACATAATTTACAAAGTGATCACTCTAATATGTCTAGTACCTACATGGCATCATACAGAGTTAATACAATATTATTGACTAGAGTCCCAGTGCACAAATTCGTGCACCAGTGGGGTCCCTTGGCCTGGCCTGCGGGATTGGGCTGAAACTGGCTCTCTGTATCCCCCGAGGGGTCCCCTATTGCGGGAGGATGCAGGCCAGGCTGAGGGACCCCATCGATGCACGATTGGGGCCGGGAAGGGATGTGGGAGTTTGGCCAGCCAAACTGGGAGGGATGGCAGGAGGGCTCCAGGGCAAGTCCAGCTGGTCTTGCTCAGTCCCAATCGGCCAGACCCCAGCAGCAAGCTAACCTAACGGGTTAGAGCATCTGCCCCCTGGTGGTCAGTGCATGTCATAGCAACCAGTCAACTGGTCGACTATCTGCCCCCTGGTGATCAGTGTACATCATAGTGAGTGGTTGAGTGGCCTTAGCATATCATTAGCATATTACTCTTTGATTGGTTGAACAGCCAACTGGTCAACTGGATACTTAGCACATTAGGCTTTTATTATATAGGATTACACTCCCTATGCTGTAATTTACATCCCCATGACTATTTTGTAACTGTTAATTTGTACATCTTAATCCCATTACCTTTTTCATCCAGCCTCCAAATTCTCCTCTTTACTAAAAATTTTTTTGAAAATATTTTATTTGGAAGAGTTATACAAATGTAATATATTTTGGGGGGTGGGGGGAATGAATTTTATCCAACAGACAACCTCAAGCATTAGGAAAAAATTACCAAAAACTAGCCTTGGGACCTCAAACCCCCACTGAACAACTGGTAGAAATAACTTTCAGTGTTTTTAACAATTAAGATGGGGCAGAAAAAAAAAGCAAAAAAGCCATCCCATAAAAACAAATGGCTCAACAAATGCAATATTTAATATCTGCCCTTTCAGTTCTTTGTATTTAATTTTTCCTATCATAATTATGCAGAAAATGAAATATGTATTTCACCAAGATCCATAATAGACATGCCCAAATTCCATGCAACATACCCCAAAATGCTATGCAAATATTATTGTTGTGAAATGTTGTGCCATGTCATGGAATTAATGCATTATTTGTAATTTCAAGTCAAATATAAAGTGAGTCAATTAATTAAAGACATACAGCTCTGATGGGCGAGATTCAGGCAGGGACCAGTGTTCCAAATACAGCTGAATCCCTTCATTCCTTAATCTGTGCTCCATAAACTAAGAATTGATGGAATTTCCATAAAGCAAAACAGTCTGTGGAACTGTTTCTTATACTCTCAGTTCATTTGGAAAAGTATACCGAAAACACCTCCTCCCAGACAGTGGTTCTTAACACTTTGGGCTTGGGGCGGACTGAGAACCCGAATAAAGATGTAGACTCACTACTCAGAAAACTGCACTTCTGCACTAGAAGGAAATTACATTCCAAGGGCTTCATCCACTTCCCAGACATCCCACCCTCCATCCTCATAACCACAGTCCCTCACACATGAACAGAGATATTAATGCCAAACTTTGGTCTCCTCCACCCAAAGTTTCTAAACACACTGCAGTGATTCTATCTCACCCACCATAACTCAGAAGGCCTTTTACACACAATAGTCCCTTTTGATTCTTACAACAACCTTGAGAGGTGTACAAAAGGTATCATTAGCCTACATTTTTCACAGAAGAGGAAGCTCAAGGCCAGTTATTAGTCCTCTGACTTCTCATTACCTCTTGCAAAATCTAAAAGGACAACGTGAAACAGACTTTATTGCAGTTTCCACAAATACTCTTAGCCTTACATTTCTATTATACATTCTCTTTAATAAGCCCATGATTCTTTTATAAATTATTTTATTTGCACATCTTAATCAAGTATTCTAAACTATGAGCTCCTAACATGTTGGATGTGATTCATTTCTGCTCAATCTATGCTGTGGGATCTTAATTGTAATTTTTTCTTAATTGTAACTTGACAATCAGAGTAATAGATGCAGCAGGAGAAAAAATAATAATTTCAGTGATCCATTAAATATCACTGAAAATGCAACATTAATCTCAGACATCAACAGCCTTCGCTATGGGCATACAGTCACAACAAGCACATCTAAAGGCTTATTGATTGTTCAAAGACAGAATTTATCTTATGCTGTTATACTATGCTCTCTGTGGTGATCTCGTCCTACTATTCAAAAAGAAAATGTTAAGTAAGCTCTCTCTTCATCATCATGTGGGACACAGAATAGTTTCAGAAAAATATGAAAATACTAGTGATGATTAACAATGTTTTTACATATTTCGTTTTTCTTGATACAGCCAGTCAACATTCTAAAAAAATATATCATGTGCATTTAAGGATCCCATGCAGTAAAACGTACCCACATTACTGATAACAATTTTATGAGAACGTGTCCTCAAGGTGCCACGTGTAAATTCAGGGACTGCAAGAAACAATTTTTCCCTGATGCCTTCTCAGGAAACCCTTTTCCATATTCCTCTTCCCTTTTCTGCTCTGTTTGGCCTTCCATATTCCATAAACATTTTCGGGATACAGTAACATGTTTTTGCCATCTTTTTAAGGGATTTAAATTTCTCCTTCAAAGGGGACGTTCATATTTTAAGAAAGAACACTGTAAAATAAAAACTCTTCAACATTTAAATGACGAAGCATTTACTGCTGGAGTTCCAGGCGCCGTCAGCGGTGATAGAGACCTTTGGAGGCAAGAGGACCCTCCTGTCAGACCATGACCATGACTCCTGCTGGCAAAGTCAACTCAAGGTCCAAAACTATGTGACAAACATTCTGAGACCCATCTAACACCAACTCCATGGTAAAAGGAGAAGCCTGGGCTTTTCACAGAGGAAAAGCTTTCGGTAAAGTATAAAAGTCTTAGCTTCATGCCGTAAATGTATTTCCCATGGCCAGACACAACAGTCTCATAATACGTGAACTTCGATTGTTTCTCTTACCCTCGTCCCTTAGGCGACGCTATGGAAGATGCTCCGCCCCAAGTGACTTTCTGCACAAGCTCCCTGGGTGCTTAAGTGCTCACTTCCCAGCTCTGCTGTGTGTCTGCCTTGTGAGTTGGGACAAGTTTTTCGGCATCTGGGTCCTCCAGTTTCCAAAGCTGTGAAATGATGATGACTATGGTACCTACCCGCAAGACGTGGATTGAGTTGATGCTTATTGATACTCAGCTCCTGGAAGCCCTCAGTGGACATTAACTGTGTTTGTTGTTTTAATCACCTCAAGAATCTGCTGCTGCTGTCCTGCCAGCAGAACTTCCTGGCAACCTCCAGGAGAGTGGAGACATCACACTGGCCTCTCCTTGCTGGTCCACAGTCCACAGCAAGGGGACCTCACCAGCTTTTTCTGACACTGACTCCGGTCCATGCCCTACATAAAGCATGTCAAACTCGTGGCCCACGGGCCGCATGTGGCCCACAGCGAATATTTTTGTGGCCCAGCCAATATAACAGTATGTAAGAAATGTTTTAATAAAAATTTTGTAACTTAATTTTTACAATATCCTGTTATACATAATCCTATATAATAAAAGGCTAATATGCAAATCAACTGAATGGCAGAACTCTCATGCAGGAGCTGCCCCCTGGTAGCGCTGCTCAGCCAGAAGCCAGGCTCATGGCTAGCAAGTGCAGCTGCAGTGATGGGAACCTCTCCCACCTCCATTGCAATGCTAAGGACCCCTCAGGGGATGTCCAACTGCCAGCCTAGGCAGAGAGCAGGCCTAGACCGGCAGTCGGACATCCCCCAGAGGTCCCGGACTACAAGAGGGTGCAGGCCAGACTGAGGGAACACGCCCCCCCCCCCAGTGCACAAATGTCATGCACTGGGCCTCTAGTTATTAATAACGAACTACAGTGTTCGCTAATGACTGATTACTATAATAGTGTTGCATTCATTTCCCTTACATGCCTTACACACAGGTGCACCATTTCTCTCCACTAATACTAGCAGCAAATATTTTAGAAGCTGATTGCCACGTCATTAGTCTTGTACTGACTTGTTTGGTGTGCGCAACAGGAAATATTTCACTTTCAGAGAACAAGAAAAATAGGTTTATTTGCGTTACGCTTATTAATTTGTGCAGTTATTCAGTGTCTGGTAAGTTAATGTTTAAGAAAAAAATATTAATTTTTATTAAAATGTTCTATTATTTTATGTTAATGATTACTCATTTATTTAAGCCCTTTGTATTTAGCATGTCTCTATGGAAATAAATCTACATTTCTATGAAAATTGAAGCTTTTGGTTTTTGTGGCCCACATAAACTTAAACCTGGTTTATTTGGCCCATGTTAGCCGTTGAGTTTGACATGCTTGCCCTACATGATTCTCCCGCTTTGGACACCATCAGCACCTCCATTTCGGCTGCCACCTCTGGGCTCTCTCCCAGTTTCTATGACCTCTCTCCTGTCTTGCTTTTAAAAACAAGGGGAGCTCAACCTGACCTGTGTGCTCAGTGGTTAGAGTGTTGGCCCACAGACCAAAGGGTTGTGGGTTCAATTCCTGGTCAAGGGCCTATACCTGTCTGATTCCTTTTATTATACTTTTTTCTAGTTTCTTTAAGATGTACTTGACTTATTACATTGTATTAGGTTAAGATGTATAACACAATGATTTGTTATATGTATATAACAGCAATAAGTTTAGTTAACAGCCATCACCTCACATAGTTAAAAAATTTTTTCTTATGATGAGAACTTTTAAGATATATTCTCTTAGCAATTTTCAAATATACAATATGGTATTATTAGCAATTATCCTCATGCTGTACATATATCCCCAGGACTTATTTTATCTTTTAGGTGGAAGTGTGTATTTTTTGACCACCTTCACCCATCTCACCCATCCCCCTCTCCCCACCAATCTGCTTTCAGTCTGCCAGCTACCCTCCCAAAAGAGAGGGAATAAGTCCTTCAGTCAAGAAAGGGGCATCTGGACACATCACAGTGCCCACTACAGAGCTACTGGGGCATAGACAGGAACGAGTTCTAGAAGTGTATTCAAAAAAAGCTATGAATAGTGGTTTGTGGGAAGACAGACTGGGAACAGGTAGAAGAATGCAAGTTTTGTTTTGTGTTTATTGTCTTTTATACTGTTTAAACTTGGATAATATTTTATTTTTTTAATTGTTTAAAGTATTACGTATAGTATTACGTATGTCTTCTTCCCCCCCCCCCAATTGGCCTCTCCCCATCCACCCCCACCCCCAGCACATGCCCTCACGCCCCTAGTGTCTGTGTCTATTGGTTATGCTCATATGCATGCATATAAGTCCTTTGGTTGATTTCTTCCCCCAACCCCACCCCACCCCTTGCCTTCCCACTGAAGTTTGACAGTCTGTTTGATGCTTCTCTGTCTCTATCTATTTTTGTTCAGTTTATGTTGTTCATTATATTCCACAAATGAGTGAGATCATGTGATATTTATCTTTCTCTGACTGGCTTATTTCACTTAGCATAATGTTCTCCAGTTTCATCCATGCTGTTGCAAATAATATTTGTTTTTATCATTGCTAATTTTTTATGGAGGTATAATTGACATATAACATTCTGTTAGTTTCAGGTGTACAACATAATGATTCGTTATTTGTATGCATTTCAAAATGATCACAGCGGGTCTAGTTAACGTCTGCCAACATACACAGTTACCCAAAAAATTGTGAGTGTGTGATGAACACCTTCCTTTTTTTAAAAATGTCAACAGGGGTCATCTGGGCAGTTGGATTATAGGTTATTTTTGCAAGAAATAAAACTTCATAATAAAAATAAATACTTTTAAAAAATAATAATTATAAGCAAGGGGGGGAAGGATACAACCTGCGTGCAGGGCACATACCTTCTGTTCTCTCTCTCACTGCTTCCCAGCTGGGGGAGCCAAGGAAGTTCAAATCTGAGTGACCACCCTTCCTTCCTCACTGAGGACCCGAGGGAGTCCTCTCATGGGCAGGAGGGGGCTGGGTCGGCCAGAGACGCTGAGCAAGCTCACCCTCCCACTTGGAGGCGAACCCACGCAGCCGGCAGCAGACGTGGAGCTGTTATCCTGCAGGCCCCTTTCCCATTTCCAAATGTGTGTCCGGCCCCCGTACTCCCACTTAGACGGCAGTACCACCTTTCTGCAGGAGCAAAACTCTCTTGGCACCCAGATTTTCAATAAAAAAAAAAACATTTTAAAATCTCTCTTTGCCCTGAGCAGGTCTAGATTTCAGCCTGATGAGGTTGCATGTACAATCCATCTGAATGTGTAGAGGTGGCGTTAAACTTGAATTTACTCCATAGTTTGCTTAGCAGATGTACCATATCAATACCAATCAGCTATCCTTTTTCTGAAGGGAGGTTTTCCCTGTATAATGCAATATAAAAAGACAACATACAGTGCACGTTACTCTTCAGAATGGTCAGAGTCACTTTAACCCTTTGTACGCCATAAGCATCTATAGACGCAGTGGGGATGGTTAACTGGTTTTTACTTAAAAACACGATTTTCTCATAGTCAGATCATCCCCAAACATGATATTAGTAGCAGAGAACCGCCTAGGTGACATGTTTTCCTGAAAGGGGCCGGGGGGCGATGAGGGAGCGGGGGGGAGGATGGGAATGGAAGGTGTAGCTGAAGGCTTATCAGAAAGAAATTATACACTCATGGGCCTTTGCCCAGGAATGTAAACTTTTCCTGCTCCTTCCCATTAACAGTATTAAAAGCAAACTATGGGGCTTTTTAAAAAATTATATATTGACTGGATCTGTGAAGAGCTATGTGAAATGCTAACCAGAAGGACAACCCAAAATAAATTTAACAACAAGCACAGATCTACAAGGAAAGTCCTTTGTAATGTTTTCCAGGTACTTATACTTTTTGAACATTACACACAGGAAAAAGTTACATAGAGGAAACGTCACTTTATGAGCCCTTAGCTGAGGCCTTTTCTGTTTTAATGAATGTCGTATATAAGGAAATGTTCAATATAACACAGATTCATTGAACTGCATTGTTGGACTAAACTGCAGTTACTTTGGATTTTCGGCTTTAATCTTGTGAGAAATATATTTCTAAATATCTCTGGCAAGACGTTCAAGGTTGATTTCCTTGCCAAGGTGGATTTTAACTCCTAGGGTCCAGCCAAGCTCACATTTGTGGTATTCTTCAGGTTAACTAAAGGCAAACAAATTGACAAAAATATCGAATTGAGCGGCAAGAACATTTCCATTCAATTATGCTTAAGCACTGAAAAAAAACAGGGTGTGCGTGAATTTGCTCAGTTTTAAATTACCCTCAGCATTTAAAAACCACCTGGATGGGTTCAAGCAGTAATATGAGGCTGAGAAAAATATGAATTAATGAAGAACACATTTTGGTGATAGGCCTATAAATAAATCGTTTCTACGCACGTAGTTGGCACCTGCAGATTGAATAATGCTAATGTAAGCAGACACAGATTTTGAAAGTCTTTTTATGTAAAATGTGGTTAGGTCCTGCTTTCTTTGCTATGCTAATCAATGCCAGGGAGGGTATAAGCTGTGTTTTTAACTTTTTGTTTACATGCCTGGACACATGCTGAGCAAGTTCCCATGGAATACCCCTTACCACATGTACCTAAAAAGGTCCAAGCCCACAGAAGTAATCACATTTTAAAAAAATTATTTGGTTTCTCACATTTAAGGTAATGGTCCTTTGTTATTTTTAACAACATTGGCATATAAGATATGTAATAACTGCTTAAATACACTGAATGGTCAGATTATTATGACCACCCCATCAGTACTTCATTGACACTTCCAAAAATACTGAATATTGAAAACTTCCTAAGCAAATACTCTCAAGGTTTTATTATTATTACTAGGGGCCCGGTGCACGAAATTCGTGCACTGGGTGTGTGTGGGGGGGAGTGTCCCTCAGCCCAGCCTGCCCCCTCTCACATAGTGGGAGCCCTCAGGCGTTGACCCCCATCACCCTCCAATCGCAGGATCGGCCCCCTGCCCAGGCCTGACGCCTCTGACCCAGGCTTCAGGCCTGGGCAAGGGGACCATCATATCCCCCCAATCCCCAGCTCCGCCCCCCATCCAGGCCTGATGCCTCGGCCAGAGGAGTTGACCCTCATCACCCTCTGATCACCAATCACTGGATCGGCCCCTTGACCAGGCCTGAGGCCTCCAGCAGAGGTGTCAGGCCTGGGCAGGGGACCCCCAGCTCCCCGCAGTTGCAGGCTCCGTCCCTGCCCAGGCCTAACGCCTCTGGCCTGGGCGTCTGGCCCGGGCAGCGGGGACCCACAGCTGCAGCGGCCCCGCGATCGTGGGCTCCACTTTAGGCCCAGACAAAGGACCCCTAGCTCCTGGGACTGCCAGCTTCGACCGTGCCCAGCTCCCATCGCTGGCTCCACCCCTACTTCCTGCTATCACTGGCCAGGGCGGCAAAGGCGCCTGATTCTCCGATCATCAGCTCTTAGCTCCCCCCTGGGTTTCCGATCACTGTCAGTGGCAGGGGGCTTCTTCCTGCTTTCCCTTTCGCCTCCCTGCATTGTGCCTACATATGCAAATTAACCGCCATCTTGTTGGCAGTTAACTGCCAATCTTAGTTGGCAGTTAATTTGCATATAGCCCTGATTAGCCAATGAAAAGGGTAGCGTCGTATGCCAATTACCATTTTTCTCTTTTATTAGTGTAGATCATTTGCATAACTAATTCACTTCATTGTACTGATGGGGTGATCGTAATAATCTGGCCACTCAGTGTATAGTAAGTAGCATAGCCTTTGTTACAAAAAATGTTATTAAATTTCATAGGTTTGCATTGTAATAGTCTGTAGATTCTCCTAGATGGTAAGACATTTATCATCCCTGGAAGCATGTAGGAAAACTCCAAAAGCAACTTTCTTTGGATTTTCAATGGAGGCAGTAAGTCTGGGTGGGTTCATTCAAAACCAATACATCTTGCCCTCGCCAGCTTGGCTCAGTGGATAGAGCATTGGCCTGCCAACTGAAGGGTCCCGGGTTAAGTGCACACACTTTCTGTCAAGAAAGCAAAGGCATCAACGAGGAAGAAAATGCCATTAGCGTGTGGAGAGTATCCCTACTCCCTAGGAGCAGCTACCAAAGACCCATGTGAAGGGCAGAGATAGCTGAGAGAAGGCTAAATGAGAGAACCAGCACGTCACTTGTCGGTTGTCCATTTGCTTTCTCACGGCATCTCATTCAATCTATAATAATGAAAGTGTGATATGCTAATTAGACCAGATGTCCTTCCGGACGTCCTTTTGGATGACCTTCTGGACAAAGCCAGAGCTACAAGGGAAGCTGGTGCTGGCAGCCGAGGGAAGGAAGGCCTGCTCTTGCATGAATTTCGTGCATCGGGCCTCTAGTGTTCCTCATAAAAACCCATAAAGAAGATGAGGCCCCTATCCTTGAGAGCTGAGAGGACAAATGGAACCCACACATCTAAGTTTTACAACAAGCTAACAAGCTGCTAAATAAAATATTTCATGTTTTATTCTCCTGCCTTCACTCAGATATCTTCCTAACAACACAACTGGAAATATGTGTAAAACAATGGTTTGTATATGACTGAAAGTTGGCAAAATATCAAAGAAAACTGAATTTAGCTTTTATTATGCATATCTCAGAGTTTTGTTGATGGGCCAACGATGTTTGGGTAAGTAATAAAATAATACTTACAGAAATAATATAATTAATTTTTAATTATATATTTATCTCCCAAAACTCCTGAAAATTTACTAGTTATATTGCTATAAACAAGCTTTTCACATAATTGAGTTCTCTCAACAGCCAAACCTGATAAGATTTCTTGAGTCCTTATAGTTCTTAAACAGTTTTTATTCATTAATTTGGAGAAACTTTGTTCTGCTGAGGTAGCAGAAACTGGAATTGTCAAAAAAAGGCAATATGTATATTCAGAAATAAAATATGAAATTAATAAATCACGTTCAAATAACACAAAAAAATATTGGCAACAAATTATTATCACAAAACATTACAAAATAGCTTAAATACAAGGTATGAATTTCATTAAATTTTATTGAATTTTCAAAGTATCTTAAGTCAGTATTAGATCCACACAGTATTTCTTTTCCTCTAAAATTGTCAATGCTGAGATTTTATAAAGACAATTAAAAATAGAAGTGTGTTGTTCATTTTGTTCTCACACACAAAAAAAATTATATATGATCTCTTCAATTGAGACCATAACTTGGGTTCTAATGGCCAGAAAATATTTTTTTATAGAAATTAGTTTTGGAAATATTTGTACATAAATCTTTTTCTGCATAGTAAAGAAAAAATTTCATTTCTTATTGTAATTTCATCCCATTTTAATGAAATGTCATATTTGTTGTATATTTAACATGCAGTGTCTTGTGATTTAGAAAAATAATTTTTTCCAAAATGTTTTAGTTTCTTAATTCTTTTAAAAATTAAGTTACCAAGCACATCTTTTTTGTGTGTTGCTGCTGTTTATCTTTTACTAACATTATTAATGGCAAGCAACATTAATAGTACACATTCAAAATTAAATTCATAATTTATTTTCCACTAAAATTCAAAATTTTTTTTCAAAATTTTATTTTGATTTTATGAGCTTCTCAACTTATCTTTTGAAATCCAGTTAAACTGAATTATATTTACTTTTTTATGTTTTTCTTCTCCTATTTTCTTATCCAATAAAGTAATTATCTATTTGAATTCCCCATCCAAGAGAGGTCTTACTTCTTATTTTTTAAATTCATATTACATATTTAACCATTCTATTAACAAATTTGGAAATCATTTCTACAAAATCCAAAATCTTTCCATTATTTGTGTGTGTGTGTGTGTGTGTGTGTGTATATATATGTGTATATATATATATATATATATATATATATATATATATATATATTAGGGAGAAATTGGTAAAGGGTACAAACTTTAGCCTATAAGCTGAATAAAAATCTAATGTATAATGACTATAGTTGATAACACTGTATTGTATACCTGAAATTTGCTGAAAGTAGAACTTAAATGTTGTCACAAAAATAAATTATATATGTGAGGCGATGGATTTCTTAATTAACTAGATAGGAGGAATCCCTAAACATTGTATATTTATATCAAATCATCACAACGTACACTTTAAATATCTTATAATTCTATTTGTCAGTTATCCCTCAGTAAAGCTGAAAAAAATTAATGCTGCAATAAGCATCATTGTGCTTTGTTAAATATGGACACATGATAGATATATTTTAATATTTTTAAGGACATAAACTTAAAAATATTATAAACTATGTTCGGTATTCTGTTCTATATTCACTTCTTTGTTGAAAATATCAATTGTTTGTCATATATTCAGTCTTTTTTGTTGTTCTAGTATTTGCTAATTTTATGTGCATGTTACATTTCATATTCTTTTAATCAAGAATGTGCTTCTAATCACAAATATCTTTATTGGTCAAACAAATAATGAACATTGGTTAAGAAATATATAACAGTAGTAACAAGACATTTTGTCTTTACACTTAGAATAAAAGCTTCTTTTCAAATTTAAAAGAATATGGGCTTTTAATAAGATATTTGGAGCACAGAATTTTGGGGCAGTGAAACTACTCTTCCTGATACTATAATGATGGATACATGTCACTAAAATTTGTTCAACCCCATGAAACATACAATACCAAAAGTGAGCCCTGACTTTGGTGTTCAGGCAGCAAGGATGTGTCAGCGTCATTTCATTTATTGTAGCAAATGCACACTCTGTTCTGGGTGCTGATAATGGAGGAGGCTATGCGTGTGAGGGGGCAGGAGGTATATGGGAAATCTCTGCACCTTCCCCTTCAGTCGTGCTGTGAATTTATAGCTGCTCTTAAAAAAATAAACTCTATAAAACAAGGAAATGTAATTTTTTTCTGCCATGTTTACCCAATGGAAAACAGAATCATTGATTTGAATCAGATTGTGCCCTACTAGAAACGTTTTCATTCGCTTCAGGATATGACCGCCATTTTCCAGAATCCTCAGCCAATAAACAGAGTAAGATTCCAGAGATTTCTACTTTCTTAGCCAGCTTGGAGATTTTATAAATATAGTTTTTGCAACTTCTATCAAGCATGCCAGAATGAGATTTACTATCTCTGAATTATAAAGTTGATATGAATAATTTTGTCTTTCATTTTTATAGGTTTTTTTTTATTAGTTAAGGTATTACAAATGTGTCCTCATCCCCCCCATCATTTTTATAGTTTTGATCAAAGTTACGGGATCATTCAATGAGCATTTGACAATGCCGAAGCTTTATCTGACCAGTTCCAGTCGTGGATTATTCTCCAGTCGAGAATAATTTACTTGTTCATTTTCATTAAATCTTCTTTAAATAAAGAATTTATAACGTCCCGTTTGCAGATGTTATGGAGCGAGGATGTGGAGAAAAGGGAACCCTAGTTCACTGCTGTTGGGGATGCAGACTGGTGCATAACTGGTGTTATGGAAAACAGTATGAAGTTTCCTCAAAAAATTAAAAATGGAACTGGAATTTGACCCAATGATCCCACTTCTAGGAATATATCCTAAGAAAATGGAAACACCAATCAGAAAAAAAATGCATCCCTATGTTCATAGCAACGCAATTTATATTAGCTAAGATCTGGAGCAGCCCAAGTGCCCATCCGTAGAGGAGTGGAGAAAAAAGCTGTGGTACAGTTATACCTTGGAATACTATGCAGCAGTAAAAAAGAAGAATCTCTGACCCTTTGAGACAGCATGGAGGGACCTGGAGGGTATCTGCTAAATGAAATAAGTCAGTCAAAAAAATACAAGTATCACATGATCTCACTCATATGTGGAATCTAAGTAACAAAATAAACTGATGAACGGAGTGGATCCAGAGACATGGAGTCAAGGAACAGAGTATGGAATCTCAGAGGGGAGGTGGGGGAGGGTGGGTGTCTGGGAAATAATCAATCAAGAACATTGAATGAATATATGCATGGCCAATGGCTAGAGACAATGGGGCAGTGAGGGCCTGGGGCAGGAGGGGAAGAGGCAGAGGCGGGCTGGAGGAGGTCATTGCGAAGGGGGGGACATATACAATACTTTCAACAATAAAGAATTATGGAGAGAGAAAAAAAAAAGTCAAACTTTTAAAAACAGACGTTAGCATAGGGGTCACCAGGGGCTAGAGGGTAGGGAAAATGGGCAGATTTTTGCCAAAGGATACAAGCTTGCAGTTATAAAATAAGTTCTGAGAATCTAATGTACAGCATGGTAACTATAGTTAATAATACTGCATTATCCTATATAATAAAAGGCTAATATGAAAATTGTCCCCTCGGGAGTTTGATCGCTGGGAGTTCGACCGCTCACTATGATGTGTGCTGACCACCAGGCGGCGGTGCAGAATGAAGGAAGGCCCTCATCAGCCCTGATTGCCGGCCAGGCCTAGGGACCTTACCTGTGCATGAATTTTATGCACTGGGCCTCTAGTATACTTATAAGTTGTTAGGAGAGTAAATCTTAAGCATCCTCATAAATAAATACTTTTTGCTACGTCTGCATTAGCACAGAAAACACACATTTGCACATGCACACACTGAGACAAGATAGAAAAACATGTCTGTTGCATTGATTTGATCTTGCTAGACTCTTATAAGGATAAATTTATCTAGAGGGTCTTAACATGTGTTAATATTATTTGACTTCTTTTTCAATGCGTTTGAATTTTAAGAGTATAATGTGTAATGGTGAGAAATCTTGAAACAGAATTATAGCCTAAGGAAAGTTTTCTTGGATAATATCCACTTTCAAATTAAAAGCCACACAACCTGTGATCTTTTAAAAGTACTCATTGAAATAAGTTTCACATTGAGTTTATTAAAACATTTTAATTTTGGAACCTAAATTTAAATAGACTATTATTTTTGTTACTCAAACTATTTCTTTTTCTCTCTCCATATGGGCCAATGTCTTTCTGGGAAACATACCAGTCAACAACCCTAAGTTTTACATATCACACTACAGGAATATAAAGAGATTGATTTCTCTCACTCAGTTCCATTGACAGAATTTCCAACGGTGGACTCCCTGGTATAATAAAGAATATTTCTGGTACCTGTTCCTAGAGCTTGCCATAGAACTTCAAAAACCATTGAGATTTCTTGAATGATAAATATTATGTTAATGAAAGTATTTGTGGTGGGTGCCTAGATAGCTTCAGATTGTAAGTTTGACACCAGAGAGACCAGGGACCTGACTAGAAAGTTGGAATTTTCAGCCCCTGAATCTCCGGAGAAGAGATAAGGGCCAGAGATTGAGTGCAATTACATGGCCAATGATTTCATAGTCATGCCTACTTAATGAAACCCCAACAAGAACTCTGTACAGCAAGGCTTTTCCTGATTGGTGAATAGCTTGAGATGCTAAGAGAGTGGGGCCCCAGACTCCATGAGGAGAAAGCAAGGTCTAGAGACCCTCCCAGACCTTGCCCTATGCAACTTTTCACTTGGCTGTTCCTGAGTGGTGTCTTGTATAATAAAACTGTAATTATGAGTTCTATCAAATTATGGAAACTGAGGGAGCCATAGAAACCCCCCAACTTATAGTAGGTGAGTCAAAAGTGTGGATGACCTGGGGACCCCACTGCAGCAGGTGTCTGAAGTGAGGGCAGTCTTAGAGGACTGAGCCCTTCACCTGTGGAGCCCACTACTAACTCCAGGTAGTTAATGCCAGAATGGAATTACAGTCCACATTTGGGATGGAAACAGAATGGACTTTGACTAGCCAGGCCTAATCAGTGAAGCCAAATAATGGGATAATCCAGCTTGGATCTTCTTCCCACCCTGAACCAATCGATGGTCACAATGATAAACACCTTTGGCAACCATGTGAATTTAGAAGGGAGGAGCAGTTTCTAGAAAAGAGATGTGGGGCAGACAACATCCTGATGCTCTACTCCCACAGCTCAGAGCATCAGCATCCAGATCTGACCGAGTATGTCATGCATTTCATTCTTAAATCTAGTCAGATCTGCAGATGGTTCCGCCAACACTATACATTCGTGTAATCACACACACGGCTGGAAGGCCATGTGATGCTGAACTTCTAAATGTTAAAACATTTCAAAATGACAAAACACTTTTCAGCAGCTAAAGCATATTACAATTGAGAGTTTACAAATAGTAACCTGATCTTATAAACAGCTGCCTGTGGATTTCATGTATCTAGAAAATCATCCAGTGTTTTACTCAAGTCTAGACTTTCTTTGATACAATAAATAAGTACCCTCCTAAACACAGCCGTGAAAATAAATATAAGGTCTATTCTAGCATTACATATGCAAAAGAGAGTCGTTTCCCACGTGGCATCGTGGTAAGCTATAATGGTTACACAGAAAGAAAGCCTTGGAGAGCTGAAAGAGTAAAGATGAACACAGACTACCTTCACTAGCAAGGTACACACCAGAAAGCAAACTCATCCTGCTCTGTTACTTTCTGCCTGCAGAAGTCTTCCCTCGCGCCCTATGGATGTGTTCCATATTTCACGCACTCCAATGCAGTATTTCATATATTAGCTCTTAGCCTTCTATATGGTAGTTGCCTGGGAATTCACCTGTTTTCCCAGAAGGCGACCCAGGAATTGAGAACATAAACTGTCTTCTATTCTGTTTAGCCCTCAAAACCAGCGCAGTGCCTAGAACATAGCGGGAGCACCATAGCTATCCATTATATTTGCTTGTTTGATGGTCTTTGGCCAGTGACCTCAACTTTCTGAGTGTTGGTTTGCGTGTGGATAACAGGAAGGTAATTATAATCCTTACTTCACTAGGTTGTTATGAGGATTAAATGCTGCTGTTGCTGTTGATAACTGAGGCCCAGTCAGCAATCATTATTCACTGATTAGAAGCCATAAGACCCAAAGCAAGCTATTTATAGTTGGAGAAATCACAAGAGGTCCAAGTCACTGTTCTCAAAATAAGCAGCAAATAAACTCTCATTATTGAGACAGCCATCCCCTCTCCTGGCATCTCTGTGGTCATTAAACTCTGGACATTATTAGAGTTATTTGAATACTTATCAATCATTTAGGCATTCATATGTACTACTTGCTATTTGTTTGTTCGTAACAAGTCATCAACTTAATTTAATTAGAAGTCAAATAATGCAATTTTGGTTTACTTTTTGCTACAGGTTTAGAGACTTTATTACACTTTGTAATGGTGCAATAAAGAAAAAAATCTGGTGGTTTTTCTATTTACTTTCTTACACCACTTTGTTTCAGCATCCTTGGCTTTGACATTTACCTTTTTAGCAAGTCAGCTCTGCTTCTTACTAATTCATGTTCTCTACCCTGAGATGGTAGTCAAGAAAATAAACATATTATTAGAGGAAATTTATAACATAGATGAAATTATTCATTAAGAAATCATGCTTACGCTCTTTATAGAAATCAAGATCATAACATCCCATTTATGCCATAATTTTTCAAGAAATAATTTCAGTTATAGTTTAAAACACACATACACACAGACATTGGAAAGAGCAAGTACACATGAAGTTTCAGCAAGCAAATAAAATCTCTTTTTAACCAAAAAGAAAAATATCTTCACAATGAACCCCTGAGATGCAAGCAGAATTCTGAAAAAAAAAAAAAAAATTCTACTAAAGAAACTGGTAGGTATGAGCTGAGAATTAGGGCTGTAGTTAGACATAATACCCTAAAGAAAAGAAATACTTGTTTTTTAAAGTCACACTCATCAAAGATATACTATTTAATTAGGAAAGGCAATGCCATTCTTTTGAATATTTTTGTTGAAGAGAATAAAACTCATCAACTAGAATTTAAATGTATTGCATTGAGTAAAGGTACTTGACCCTTGCCAACTACCAAATTAATTTGACATAAAAATTGAAGTGATTTGGCCCTGGTTGGTTTTTCAGTGGTTACAGCTTCAGCCTGAGGACTACAGAGTCCCAGGTTGGATTCCTCATCAAGGGCAAATACCTCAATTGCAGGTTTCCCAGACCTGGTAGGAGCGAAGGTGGAAGGCAGCCAATCAATGTTTCTCTCTCTCTTCCCCTTCTCCCTCCCTTCCATTCTGTCTAGAAATCAATGGAAAAAATAGCCTCCGGTGAGGATTAAAAAAACAAACAGGAGAGGGTCAATGGGGGGAAAACAAAGGGGATATCTGTAATACTTTCAACAATAAAGACACATTTAAACTAAACAAAACAAAAACCTTGTTGTTATAAAATGACCAAATATTAAAAAAAAAAACCAGAAAAAAAATGAAGTTACTTGAACTATTAATTGCATAAGTAGACCTTATATTGAGCCAGTTTTAGAAGCTTATTAATTCAAGGATTTTTTTTAATCTTCAATGAAACATACTATCCCCATAGGATGTTTGCTCCAAATAAGTTCTTAGGAAATTATAACCCAGGGTGTACTTCGTTTGACACCACGTAGGACGTCACAATTAACTGTTGGTGATCACGCTCCAGAATCTCGCCAGAGGCATGTGAAGCATGTCGCTTTTTGAGTTATTGCCAGCGAACACTTATTTTGTGGTGTATGAATATCGCCAGGGAAATTCAGAACCCGTCAGCCACTTAGGCCTCCTGTTAAGACTCCCAAGTGGTTTTATTAAAGTCGCCACATTGCACCCCATTAGGAGTTGTCATGCAATGTTTTATTTTGATATTTTACTTCACTGATTTTCATCATAGTTTCCTACCTAGATTCCAGACACTATGACTGCATTCATAAACTTGCATATAATATGCATGTGAAATCATATTTCCTTCTTGGACACGTTAGCGAAATTCCGTCTGTCTGTTCCTTTTTAAACTGTTCAGTTTTCCACATTGAAAAAGAGAATTGGGTTACAATTACCCACTATGACTTTTCATCAAAATAATATTTTAGGTTGGGGATAACATTGTTCCATATTATCCCTTGCCTGAGGAGTTTAAAATATTTTACATACCCAGATATTTCTACAATAAACCTCAAGTCATATTACAGCTATTTAAAGTTGAAAGGGAATTTTAGAGATTTTTCTAGTGGAACCCTTTTATTTCCCAGATAAGAAAGCTCACTCAAAAAGATGAAAGAAGCCGAGGGCATGGTGGCTGAGAACGTGAACTCTAGTGCCAGACTGCCTGGGTTCAAGGCGGCTTCCACCGCAGCCTCACTGTGCGGCCTTGGAGACTTATTTCACTTCTCTGTGTCTTTGTTTCTGTGTCTATAAAATTGTTGTAATAATATCTACTCTACAGGGTTTCTGCAAGAATGAGCTAATGCATACCTGTCCATGAAGAACAATTCTCCCCCAATTCCACAGTTTCAGTGAAGAGGGAATTTCCCTAAATACCCCTGATTATGACTTTGGAGGAGATAGAGTTGTGCAGCCCAGATCCTTTCTCTCCCTTTATCCTGGGAGCTGCTGCCCACAGGACACCCAACTTCCGCTCTATTCTATTCACCTTAAATGGTCCTTCATTTGGAAAATCCTACAGTCAACCATCGTGGCTGACGGCTGGATGAAAAACACGTTTCCATGATTGAGCATGTGGAAGGCTGCCATTGCCACATTGATAATGGCTTCATTAGTCGTGAAGGTGATATTTGGATTGCCATCCAACCCGTTTTGTTTCCTCTCTCATTGGGTTCAGACTCTGGCAAGAAAACACCAACATAAAGCGTGTAGCTCACACAGGGCCTGACATGAGCACTCAATTTACAGGAATTGTTACCATCATTATTTTCGTCTTGCTCAAAATTGCCTGTCACACTAGCATCAAAATTAATATCACAACCGAGGTCCCTTAATTACAGCACTAAGATCTTATAAAGGGGAAAAGGAGCTTTCTTTAATACCTAAGATCATATTATGTTTCTATTTCACGGCACTTCAGATCCACTGACCAAGCACTATGCCTTTATATGAGACAGATTTGTGATACAAATATTTTTAAAATATTCTTTGGACCTACAATTCAAATAATAGTACTTTATAATCTTACATAAAATATTTAAAACATATCTTAATATTTTTAGTTATAAAAATATGGAAGTAAAAATAACAGTCAAAGTTTTGTTTCTCAAATGAATAAATTGCATTTCTTGGATATGAGTTATCAGTTTATAAATGCTACATTCCTCATCTTTATAACTTTTGGGGCTATAATTTTCCATTTAAATTTGCTATTTGCCATTTCCCACAATTAACCTCATACTACTAAACTAGAAACTATACACCCTACATAGACCATACACATAGAGGGGAATTTTTTTTAAATTTTAGTAAATTTCTCTTTTTAATGTTATAGTTTAATAGAACCATCTGTGAATGTTTGTATAGAGGAATTTTGAATAACAGACTTTACATTTCTTTAGTGCATTTTAGGGTCTTTTTAATTGTCTTGTTCACCATAAATCAGACCATGTAGTTCCCCATTCAAAACCTTCTATTGTCTTCCCATCGCATATGGAATTCAATCGCCTGCCTCCCTCTGACCCCATCTCCACTGAGCCCTCCCTGTCACTCAGGGCCTTCTAGCCACAGTTTACTTTCTTGCAGTGTTGGGTTATTATGCTAAGGGCATCTCCTTCTCAGGCTTTTGGACTTTTTCTTCCCCCTGCCAAGGACTCTCTTCTCTCAGATGTTGGTTCATCCCTTCACTTCACTCAAGTCACTACTCCAATGCCATCTCCTTAAAGTGACCTTTTCTCACCATCATCCTCTCAAATACCCCCACACTCACACTCTATTACCCCTATCACTTTACTTTGCTTTATTGTCCTCATAGCCCTCGTCACTACTTGATAATATATGCATATTTGTTATTTATTTCTTTATTATCTGCTTCCCCTACTAAGATGTAAGGTCCATGAAACTAGAAATGTAATTTATTTATATCTGTATCTCAAGCACCTGGCAAATGGTAAACACAAATGTGTGTTAAATTAATAAATAAAAGATGAATTCTCATATGTCAGTATTTAGCACAGCCTCTGGCTTACAGTGAATGATGATTAAGTGATGGTTGACTGAATGAATAAGATGTTTCATTCAACAAAAAATATTGCTCCCAATACAAAAGGCATGACTGCCTGTCTGCAGACATCTCAGACACTGACTGGAGAGAAAAAAAACTACATGCACTAAAATTTTTTTAATGACGTGTAATACTGTGCTAAGCTGAATGTAATCTGTTCTACAAAATTGTATCTAAATCAATGATACAGCTAATAAGTGCATGACTGCTCAGGCAGTAGAGTTGGACTGATTTGGAAAACATTGTTATACATAATGTTTGGTGTGAAGTTTAGGATAACACCTGGGCTCAAGTTCTAATAATACTACCTGTGAGCAATGTGGCATTTATTTAATATTCCTGGATCTCAATTTACTGGAAATTAAGGGTAAAGCTCTACTTCACAGAATCATTGTGAGAATTAAATTAGATATTTTAATTGTTTATTGAGATTAGGTATAGATGTGAAAGCATTTCATATATAGTAAAGTGATAAACACATAGTAACTGTAAATATATATTTTTATTTTTTCATTTGTGCTTAACATACACAGAATTAGAGTAATCAAAATTCTTAATTCATAACACACATTCATTATTGGTCCAGGCTTGGCTTACCTTTATTTAGTCGCCTTATTATTTAGTTAGAATTTTTAATAATGTGATAAGCATTCAAGAAATCATCATTAAAAACATAAGCTAGCACCCTGATAACAATTTACATCTAGCCATGTAGTCTCCTCTCTCACCTCCTGCCTCCCCACTGAGTCCCACATTCACTCTTCCCTTGTTTTCTTCTTAAGCAGCCTAATTGAATCAGGGTATACCTTCCTTATCTTCAATAATTTACTTAAGTATTCTTATAGTTTCTATATAGCTATCTATAAATAATGGCAGTTTTATTTCTCCTTATGCCTCTAATTTCTTTTTCTGATCTTACTACACTAACAGCTACAGAAAAATGTTGAAAGTCTCAAAATTGATGAACTAAGTATCTATGGTAAGGTACTAGCAAGTGAAAAACAAAGCAAACCCATGAAAAGAAGAAAAACTATATAATATTATTCATGGTAAGACTGCATATCCATGACTACATATCCACGTGGGCCTGACCTAATCACATGAGCCCTTTAAAAACAGTGTTTTCTTCATTTCTTCTCAGAAAAGTGAGTCAGAGAGACAAATTCAACCTAAGGAAATAAGGACATTTTCCATTGTAGAAAATGGAAAAGGCCTTGGAGCAAAGACCTCAGAGTGGCCTCTAGATGTTGAGAATGGCTCGCACCTGACTGTCAGCACAGAAACAAGGATCTCAGTCCTACAACCACAAGAAACTGAATTCTGCTAACAACTTCAATGAGCCTAGAAGCGTATTGTTCCCCACAGCCTGCAGGCAAGAGCTGATGGACACTTGGACTTCAGCCTTGAGAAACCTGAACTGAGAACCCAACCATGACTTCTGACCTACAGAACTGTGAACTCATAAATGGGTGTTATTTTAAGCCACCACACTTCTGGTAATTCGTTACACAGGGGGGGAAAAAAACTAAGACAGATGTGTAATAGGCACCTCAAGCTCAACATTTCCAAAACTGAACTCTTGATCTTCTCTCCAAATGGCGTCACCTCATTCTTCCCCATTTTCATTGATGGCACCTCCTTCCTTCCAGTTGCTAAGGCCAGAACACTTGTGTTAATCCTCTCCTCTCTTTCTCTCAGAACCCATGTCTGAACTGCCAGGAAATCCTGTTGGCTCTGCTTTCAAACTATATCCAAGTTCAATATGTGTTACCACCTCCTCTGCTACCACTTTTGTCCAAAACACTGTCCTCATCCCTCACTTTGATGAGTGCAATCACTTCATAACTGTATTCCCCTGCTTTTAACTTACCCCTATGTCTGTTCTCAACATAGTGGCCTAAAGAGCCATTTTAAAACTATCAGTCAGGTCATGGAACTCTTTTATTCAAAACACCACAGTGAGTCCTCTTTTTACCAAGCACTTGCGACATAGAAGAATGGATACTGTCCTCAAATAGCTTCTAGTCCTGCTACTAGTATTCTGTGTAGGGGGGAAAAACAAGGAAAGTGATATTTGAAAATTATTTCAGAGTATAATTTTACATCCAACACAGTTGTTTATTTCATTGGACAAATTTACAAACAAAACTCAGTGAAAAAGAATCTCTTGATTATCCCCACACTCAAATTTTCTGAGAACAGTAAGAGGCCTAGATATTCTCTGCTCTGAAATCCTTTGGAAACTTTTTTTGAAAATTGGCATTCGTTTCCAGAACCTCTGCTACTTTTCAGCCACTGGGACCCTGGCAGGTCAGTTGGCCTCTGAGACTCAATTTCTCATCTGAATTGGGAGTCAGTGAGGCCTGCCCTACCCAAATCATGGGGCCACTGTAAGAATTAACTTAGATTCTCACGTTTGGGGAAAATGTTGTAACTGAAGACCTCTGTACACAAGTATATCCTTATTATTAACAACACTATTTAGCAGCCTCCCTGGTGACTGCGTGGCCTCTCAGCACCTCATCACTCCTCCTGCAGCCAATGAACTTTCCTATAAAATTACAAAGATTTCCAGACCCGCAGGTGACCCTTAGGCGTGGGTGCTCATTGCTTACCCTGTGACCAAGTAATGAAGAGCAAGTTATGGCTCGTAAATTTTCCGAGCTGTCTTATTCCTGCAGAATTTGAAACGAAGGCAGAAAGGGGAATTGGGGTTATTTGGTAAATACAGCCATTCCTCCCTCTGAACAGGAATCCCAGTGTTCAAACGTCAGCTAGTATTGCCAGCACACTTCAGTTTCTGTCTCCCCTCATTTCTACATCCCCAGCCTTGCTGAGAAAAGAAATTGCAAAGCCGCACTAAGAAAGAGCAGAGCCATCTTCTCAAGACAGCATGGCGTTGTAAGAAGGTGTTGTACGTGCCTGCATAAGTCTGGTTGTGCATGCCCAGTTGTGAGATTATTTCTGGCTGCGGCACTCCCCGTGACACTGCCATAACATACAGTGTGGAGAAAACACAGCCACTAGGAGACAAGTCTGAATTACCAAATAGGAGAAATCTTAGAAGAAAGGGCTTCTAGCATAGTATCGAGGCAGCCATATTTTTTTTTATTCTGACAGATCACACCACTCCTACCATACATGAGTTAAAGCAAAAACAAATCTCATCAATATTTTCACTAGGCTTTCATTTCTTTTGCCTCCCACATCTCTTTTGCCCAGAGTAGGTGCTTTGAATAGACTTGGTATGTGGGATATCTTCTGTTTCCCCCCAAGATCTATGCTCCACCTTCCAGACCATGATTTCTGCACTGGGAGTCTGGCCTGTGTGGAACACATCACCCTCTGACGTCTAATTGGGTAGAGCCAAAGGGTGTTCCATCGGGAGACAAGGAAAAGGAGAGTGAGATCTGAAAATTTATCCCCCTGACTCCCAAATTGGGAGGGCACTTCAGGCTGTTATGTCCCTCAACTCTTCCCAAGGCAATACTGCCTCTCTCTCTCTCTCCTACTTTGTCCTTCTGGCTTTTGGTAACCATGCCTGCTGCCTTGTCCCTTGGGTCTAGAGATTGTGACAGCCCTTGTCATTTCCTTACACTGTCACCACCACTTTATAAAACTTATTAAACCCAAGTTCTTTGTTTTGCAGGCAGCATCTAATTCTTGCTGGGCTTCTGACTGATACACTTGCTGAATTAAGTGAGCATGTCCTAAATATTTATTTTATTTAACAGACACATAATTATGAAAGAGCAATTTGGTAGAGAATTCCATATGATTTTAGCATATCGTATGTGTGTCTTTATATTTTAACTTGGGGCCCAGTGCACGAATTTGTGCACCCTGAAAGGAACTGTGGGCCACAAAGATACGGTGGGCACAGGGGCGGGTCTTGGCCCATCCTCTATGCCCCCACCCAGCCCTTCCCACTGCAGACCCCAGTCACCTGTCTGCCAGCAGCCCTGCTCCTGCTGCTCCCATGTGCTGATGGCACCAGCCCCGCTTGCACCCACTGATGGCACTGAGCAATTGGGGCCAGCGCCAGCAGCAGGTGCGAGTGGGGTCAGCACCGTCAGTGGGTGCCAGTGGCAGCTGCTGCCCCAATCACCCCTCAGGAGCCAAGGGAGGTGGAGAAGCCCTCAGGGACGATCAGGGCTGGCAGCCTCTGCTCACATCCACTGACTGTGCTGAGCGTTTAGGACCAGCACTGGGCACCAGCAGCAGGTGCAAGCGGCAGCTCTGGCAGCAGCTGTGGGTGCGAGTGGGACCAGCGCTGGCAGCAGTTGCAAGAGGCAGCGGCCAGCCCCAATTGCCCCTCAGGAGCAGAGGGAGGTGGAGAAGACCTAAGGGGTAATCAGGTCTGGCAGCTGCCGCTCTCACCCACTGACAGTACCAGCAGCGGGTGCAAGTGGGGCCAGCACTGGCAGCAGGTATGAGCACCAGGTGGGACAGTGGCATGCGGGGGCAAAGAATTTTCAGTAACCACCAGAGGCTCTCTCCCGATGACAGCAACCGGCACCCCGCCTTGGTCTGGCGCCCCCGCTCACCTGCTCCACCATCCCGCCGTGGCTGACGCCAGCCATGTTTCATGTTCTGCCACCTGTTGCTGACGCCTGCCATGTACCGCGCACGCCCCCTGGTGGTCAGCACACATCATAGCGACCGGTTGTTCGATTGTTTGGTTGTTCCACTGTTTGGTCTATTTGCACATTAGGGTTTTATATAGAGAGATAAGCATATCCTTTGAATCTCAGCTTAAATCTTCCTTCTTCAGATCTGCATTTCCCAACCCATAATCTTTCTCATGGCACCTTGCTTTTCTTTACTACAGCTCACCACCGTTTGTTTAGTGCCTGCTGCCTTGTAGACCTTAAACTTCACGAAGGCAGTAACTATGTTCTTTGTTCTCAGCACTTTAGCGAGGCCCTTGGCCCATGGTGAATACCCAATAAACATGTGTTCAGTGAGTGACTGAGTTAAACAAATAAAGAAGAGGAAGAAGGGCTATCTAACTCCTCGTGCCAGATGTATCTCAACCTCCACATCCATCCAGCTCCCAACATAAGCCTACGTTACCAACCTCCCTGATAATTTCCTCTCTCAGTGAAATCATTCCCTAGTACCTCAAGGCCACACTGGTCTTCTCCCTCTCTCTACTCCTATGAGTGAGTGCTGCTTTCCCAAAATAGGCTATAAATTCCTAGAATATTGAGTCTATGGCTTAGATTTCTTTTGTATCCTCCATAATGCACTTTATACTAGAACGTCTAGAACTGAGTCTGCCCTAGGTTAAGGCTCTCTAAAGTGGCATTTAGGGCTGACAAAAGGGATCACAGCAACTTATCAGAAACAACTCATATAATTTCTGGGTGGATATATAGTGTCCATGACTTATACCCCATTTTAATTATGAGCCCTTTATAGCATAGAATCAATTTTTTTCAGGCTCTGAATCGCATTCCAGATAATTCAGCCAGATAATTCCTTGATGAGACAGAAATGTCCCTCACCCCAAAAAATGTTTCCACCCCAACACAGCAAAAACTCTTTAGTAATATTTTAAATCTACCCCAGTTTCTAAAATGTTTGCTGTACATGAACTCCATTTGGAAATTATGTTGCCAAGGTGACCATTTTTTCCATTTTTAAATTTTTGTCATTTCTCCGTCTATATTTTCCAGTTAGGAAATTGCAAACGCAGCCTCAGGGAAAACAGCACACAGTTCTCACAGAGTTGTAGTCCTAGCAAAAACTTTAAATTCAGCATAATGTAAATCATGTGTTTATCTGATTTTTATTTATGTGCTTAATAATTAAATAATGTGTTTAATTAATTATTTAATATAACTGTATTTTGTATTGGCTATTTGGACACCTTTCCTTATTTGCATATCCTCCCTCCCTCACTGGAAAAAAATATAAGCAATTAATAATATTTTAATAGGCAAGTTAATTTTGGAGTTAATGACAATTTGTGGACCAAAGTACCTATTTTAATGTCAAGTTACCCTTCTCTAGTAGAAACTTGAAATTTTGAGAAGAATTTATTGAGAAGTTTATCACATTATTTACATGTTTTATCTCCTCTCTATTTCCATAAATGTGCATCTTTAGAAGAGAAATGGATAATGCTTAATCTGCCATAGATATGATCTGGCTTCTTTGGTAAGTTCCTAGTTAAGAATGACTAGGATTAAGTACACTATGGGTATATTTGGCCTGATTTTCAACACCCACAAAAAGCATTTAACTTCTTGCATCCTTATCAAAGTTTGATGCTATTTAAAGATTCCTTGGAATGAATTATTTCTCCCCCAAAATCATACAGCACTAGACAAAGACTCAAAAAAACAAAGAATAAAATTGCTCAGCCTACGAAAAAATAAATTCTAAAAGATTTTATTTTCCAAAAAGGTTAAACTCACAAGTTCAACATGCAATAACACATAGACAGACTGTACACAATGTGTGTAAACACGGTGGCATAGATTACACAGAGTCGTCCCTTCAGGAGATTGTTTAAAATTTGACATGTTTGAACTCTCAACACACTTGGTGAACTTCCGGAAAGCTCTACCAGTCATAATTAACCACTAATGAAATTTTACTAGGAAAAAAATTACAAGCTATATTCGAAATCTCTTTAAGTCTGAGGGGGCACATTCCATGAGAATGATTGCCTTCCTATATAAGAGACGGCCACAGAAAGGCTCAGAAACAAATCTGTCCCCAACAGCTAATAATTCACCTATTATCAAACCCTCTAGAATCATAATACCTCAGTCCCAACTGTGAGCCTGCAAATATGTGACAAAACAATTGATGAATTGCAGTGACCAGCCGAATTGGTAATGTGCCTTGGGATTTGGGGACTCCACCCACCCTATGTGTGAGGAGAATTTATGAAGATAACATGACATGCTAATATATTTTTACAGCTTGAACAAGATATTCCATGCCATTTTTGAGCACCACACATAGTTTATCAATATAACTCCTAAGACCTTTATCCCCTTTAGTTTCTTTGCTGCTGCACATAATGTAATTATCAAAAGGGTTAAGACTAACTGACGAGTGGGAGCATTTGAACCCTAGACAGGAGCTCTTTTCTTTTTTCCTCTTTCTTTCTCTATTTCTGTTCTGTTCATTGGTTCACTTATATTTTGTTCCAATTGCCTTAATGCAATCTTCAGCCATAGCAAACCATGGGGGCGGTGGGGGTGGGGGTGGCGGGGGGGGGGGGGCTTTGAATGGCTTAGATGTGACCTTCGAAAAACCTTATTCGTCTATCTCCTTTGCAATGGGTCAGGTGGTGTGTCAAATCCGAAGGCAGCATTGGCTAGAATTCAGGTATCTTTCAGAGAGAAATCAAGGTCACCCCCTCTGAAGGATAAAACTGTTCGTTCCTAGGTAGAAAAGACATCAGCGCTGTCCTCTCCTGTAGCTGTTGGTGAATGTCAGATCTGCTTCTGAAAGCTGTTCTCATTCTTGAATATGGTTTGTGGAGTTAATTATGGAAAAGTACTTCAGGCTTCTCTGCTTAATCATATTTAATGTATAAAAAATGTATTCTGCTATATTAAGTAGTCAAAAAAAATTCCTGTAAATTGAAAGCGTTCAAATACACCAGGCCCATCACTGCTTATGATAAAAAAGAACAAGCAGCTCACAACAGTGAGTCATTAGTATAAGCCTTGCACGATGTGCTTTTCCTAAATTAGCTCACTCAGTCCTTATACAACCCTAAGAGATAGGAAACATCACAATGCCCGTTTTCTAAATGAGAAGACATGCTTCTAGAATATAAGTAAGGGGGGGGGGGGGGAAAGGATAGACTAGTAAGTAGAAAAACTGGAACTTGAACTTGAGTCTGGCCTACTCCAAAATCCATACTCTTGAGAACTAGGCTTAATGGTTTCTGCAAAATTGAATAAACTGTAGTACAAATCCTTTAAAATCAAACAAACATGAATGAGAGATTTCACCACTACCAGTTTTGAACAATGTGATCTTGGGAAATTTGCTTAAAATCTATAAGCTTCAATTTTCTCATTTTTATAAAGCTCATAAGATTATCTATAATATTAAAAGCATAATATGCTAATTAGACCAGACATCCTTCCAGAGGATGAAGCCAGGGCTGCCCAGGTCCCAGTTGCCAGAGGGAAGCCAGTGCCAGCAGCAGGGGGAAGAAAGGCCTATTCTTGCACGAATTTTGTGCATCAGGCCTCTAGTTAAAGGATAAATGAGATGACAGATGTCAGTACATAGTAACAAACCAATAAATGAAAGCATTTTGTCATTTTAGAGATTTTCAATATTTAAGATAATTCAACTTGAAAATAAATTATCTTACACATATTTTCCTCTTCATGCCTTGCATGTAGCAGGAAATTCATAAATATCTACTGAAGAAAATGGAATGGTTCTGGTAGAAAATATTACCTGATTGAAACTTTAGTAGTGACTATCTCTTTGTCGATCAAGAATCTGTACTTACAATGACACTGAGCTAATAAAGTTTATGCTCTCAGTTAAAAGCATATCATGTTTTAAATTGAAACTTCAAATAATCAACATACTACAGGTAACCTCAGCCATCTGCAGACGTGCTGCTTTAAAAAGATGTGCAAATACAGTACTGATGGAGGAAGATGTCTTTTAAATTCTCTGCAATAGATAGAAATGGAAGGAGAATTGACTTAAGGTGGTGAACACACAATACAATATACAGATGATGTATTATAGAATTGTACATCTGAGACCTATATAATTTTGTGAACCAATGTCACCCCAATAAATTCAATTTAAAAATTTAGCCCTGCCGGCATGGCTCACTGGTCGAGCATTGACCTATGAACCAAGAGGTCACTGTTTGATTCCTGGAATGGGCACATGCCTGACTTGCAGCTTGATCCCCAGTAGGAGGCCTGCAAGAGACAGCCGATCAAAAATTCTCTCTAATCTTTGATGTTTCTATCTCTCTCTCCCGCTATTTTCCTCTCTGAAATCAATAAAAAAAAATATTTTTAAAAAATTAAAAGCGTAAAAGAGGATACTAATAACAGCTAGCATTTATGGTATACCCACAATACCAGAATTCTTCAGTTTCATAGATAGATGATGATAGATAGATAGATAGATAGATAGATAGATAGATAGATAGAAAAAGAGTCTCTACTTTTCATGTATGTACCAACATAAAAACAGGCATTATTCATTTCTATTTTATAGGTAAAGAAGTAGAACTAAGCTCACAGTAGCTAAACACTTGCCCAGAGCATGTAAAAGGGAGAAGACAGATATGCACCCTGGTCTGTCTCAAAGCCCACACTCTAAATAAATAAATAAATTCTCTACAATAGGTCTGAAGCCATCCCATTCACCAGCTGTACTAATTGTGGAACATCTGAAATGTGACTGGGCCAAAATGCTATTTGCTCTACAAATAAAATAAACATAATTTCATACTTAATATGAAAATTTTCTCATTAATAACTTTATATTGACATGTTGAAATTATCTTACTTTGGACATATCATATACAATATTTATCTATAAGACAGTATCCTATATAATAAAAACATAATATGCAAATTGACCAAACAGCTGAACGACCCGTGGGCAGGGCCGGGGTGGCTGTCGTGTGCCAGCGGGCAGGGGGAGGGGATGGTGATGGGGGATACAGAGACCAGCAGCAGTGGAGGGGCAATGCAGGGAGGGCCTCCCAGACTGTGAGGCCCTCACAGTCTTTCGTGCACTGGGCCTCTAGTATATTAATATATGTAATATATTATTAAAAATAAACTCACCTGTTTTTCTTTTCATTTTTTAATGTGGCTCTAGAAACTTTAATAATGTGAACTTTAATGGTTCACATTGTGTTTTAATTGTTCAGTGCTGATCTAGAATTTTACAAGATCTAATCAAGGTAATAAAAAATAATATGGTTTATTAGTGAAGAAAATGCAAAGGACAGATAAATACAGAATCTAAGAAATAGATTAAAATTCATTCAGAATATCTCAGGACTGTTTAGAGAGGAAACTCTGAATTTTCATAACCAATACTGATTAGTGAAATGGAAATACTTCTACAATGAAATATTTTAATTGTGTAAGCTTGCTAGAGCTGTCATAACAGACTGAATGGTTTAAACAACAGAAGTTTGTTCCCCACAGTTCTGGAGGCTGGAAGCCCAGCGTCAAGGTGTGCACAGATTTGGTCTCCTCTGAGGCCTCTTGTTGGCTCACACAGGGCCACCTTCTCATTGAGCCCCACGTGGTCTTTCCTCTGTGCAAGCACAGGTCTGCGTCCTAATCTCTTCTTACAAGGACGCCAGGCATATTGGACTAGTGCCCACCCCTATGACCTTAGTTTACATTAATGACCTCTTTAAAGGTCCTGTCTCCACATACAGTCACATTCTGAGATGCCGTGGATTTCGGGAGATACAATTCAGCCTATAACAATCACTCGGCTATAGCAGTTTTTAAAAAAAAAAAAAAATCCAGCAGGAACATTTTTTTCTGATTATAGAAACTTTCTAATATATTCATGGATCTCTTAAAAAAATCTACCTACTTAAAGGGAAAACTCTCTCCAAATGATCAAATTTTCAAATTTGTAATTCTATAGGTATATATTTCTCTTTACAGACATAATTTGAACTTCCATTTTATACATCAATCTCTTTGGGCTCTTTTAAATATAAATTGGTTTTCTAGGGTTTACTCTTCCCCACCCCACCTCCCACATCCCACCCCTGGGAACCAATACTTGTCTCTCTGGACACAACAAAGGCATTTGGGCATCATTGTAAGTACTAAACATGGCAGGACTACAGACCCAACATTCATATAAGCTGAGCTTTGAGTTGTTCCCATAAAAAAGTTATTTGTATTATCTATTGCAGATGCTTCTAAACAGTTGGATGGGTTGGTGTAATATGGTAGTTAAGAGATAAACAGCCCTGCCCTAGATGGTTTTGCTCAGTGGATAGAGCGTTGGCCTGCAGACTGAAGGGTCCGGGGTTGACTTCGGCCAAGGACACATGCCTGGTTGCAGGCACGATCCCCAGTCAGGGGGGGGGGGGGGTGCAGGAGGCAGCCAATCAATGATTCTCATCATTGATGTTTCTATCTCCCTCTCCCTCCCTTTCTAAAATCAATAATAATAATAAGAGAGAGAGAGATAAACAGTTCTCAAAATGGCACAGACCTGAGGTCAAGTCTCTGTGCTGCTGGTGCCTAACTGTGTGATCCGAGCAGATTGCTTAACCTGTGTACACCTCAGTTTCCTCATCTATGGTATAAGAAAAAATAAGGGTACCCTTAATAATAGGTGAGGATAAAATATTTTTACTTAATTAACTTACTGCTCCAACAAATCGAGCAACTGGTTTCTTCCTTCATTATTGTCTACTTCACCTAACACCTAGGTAGACAGATAACCTCTTCACTTCAGCAGCTTACTTTAAAAACTTAGGTTGGCCCTCACTGGTTTGGCTTAGTGAATAGAGCATAGGTCTGCGGACTGAAGGGTCCTGGGTTTGATTCCAATCAAGGGCCATGCCTGGGTTGTGGGCTTGATCCCCAGTAGGGGGTGTGCAGGAGGCAGCCAACCAATGATTCTCTCTTATTATTGATGTTTCTATCTCTGCTCCCTTCCTCTCTGAAATCAATAAAAATATATTTTTTTAAAATAAGTTTCTTGGACGAGATAAAAGAGAAGAGTTCGAGAAGAGGTGGGTTATTCAAAACCTGTGGTTGGCAACATCAAAAGTGAATTCAAAGCTTGCTTTTGATTCAGATGAAAATCCAGGAGCAGACCTGGGGAAAATTGACCCAAAAATAATTCACTCAGAGGTAAAGCCAGAGCCATGAGGTGTGCCCAGCTTTTCTGACACATCAGGAAAATGTGTGTGAATCAAATCTGAGGAAAGGAAAGCAGATTGTCTAAATGAATTGTAGGAATACCAGGCATTATGTCCCCCTTTTCCTGTGTTTTATTCCAAGAAGGATTTGGAAAAGTCTTGTCAACAATATGAGCAATCATGAGTTAAAACAATTGTTACTGGCTAATCTTTCAGAAGGATTACAGTAACAACTGGCTGGGACTGCATACTTATTTTAATCTTTCTTGAAAAGCCTTTAACTTCAAAAAAGGAAGCATGCAGTTTCTTCAGAAATTGAGAAAATTTTTATTGACACCGACAGTTTTACTTTGTGACATTTTATAAAAAATATATCTCACCATGTAAATATTGATTCTTGAGTCAAAGGTGAAAACAACTAATTAAAGTTCTCTAGATTTATATTTCTTTTCCATGAGACTATTCCTTCTGTGTACTACTTACAAGTTTAAAGCGATCTAAACTGCATTTGATGACATTTTCAAGAAACCAACAATGATGTTTTGACCCACATTTAGAGAAACAGTTTGTCTTGGTTTGTTACAAATGCATTGTCTCATCCCTAAGCCTGAGCCTCTTCCCTTATTAGGATGTGTAATTCTGTAGCCAAAATCAAGATTTAAGCTGCTCTTACTAGAATGTGGTTATTTCTGATGGCCATTTAATATAGAAATGCTTTCACTTGGGTTCACAATTTAATTAATGTTTACATCCTCATAGTCTCTTTTTGTGTTAAGTGGAATTTTATGACTATTTGTAAGAAACATCTAGGGCAGTGATGGCGAACCTTTTGAGCTCAGCGTGTCAGCATTTTGAAAAACCCTAACTTAACTCTGGTGCCGTGTCACATATAGAAATTTTTTGATCTTTGCAACCGTAGTAAAACAAAGACTTATATTTTTGATATTTATTTTATATATTTAAATGCCATTTAACAAAGAAAAATCAACTAAAAAAATGAGTTCACATGTCACCTCTGACACATGTGTCATAGGTTCATCATCACTGATTCTAAGGGCTAAATATTCCAAACTTTCTGTGGGTGATAGATGATAGATAGTAAGGAAGGGAAGGGAGGGGAGGGATGATAGATAGTAAGAAAGGGAGGGGAGGGGAGGGGAGGGGTGGGGAGGGGAGGGGAGGGGTGGGGAGGGGAGGGGAGGGGAGGGGAGGGGAGGGGAGGGGAGGGAAGGGAAGGGGAGGGGAGGGGAGGGGAGGGGAGGGGAGGGGAGGGAAGGGAAGGGAAGGGAAGGGAAGGGAAGGGAAGGGAAGGGAAGGGAAGGGAAGGGAAGGGAAGGGAAGGGAAGGGAAGGGAAGGGAAGGGAAAGGAAGTTGACCACTTCTTGTCAAAGATGACAAGAGCAGTACCCCTTAAAAGTAAGAAAGGAACAGAGAATCTTGAAGACTATGGCACAGGTTGCAGCCAAACATTCTAAAAAGTTCTGACATTTGCTGTGCGCCTGAAAGAAGCTAGTCATTCCAGTTTCCAGTACACAAGTGTTCCTGTGATTAAAATGACTTTTTCACCTTTTTTAAATGGCAAAATTTTTTCCATCTTATGTCAGGCAAATGATTCCCCAGCCTCGCTGATTTACCCAAACCACACTTGAGCTGTTTGAGCAATTATCCAATGACACTGTCTGATAGAGAGCCAGTCAAGAAAAAAGAAAAGAGAGAGAGAGAGAGAGGGAGAGAGAGAGAGAGAGAGAACTAAGCCAGGGGCTCAATCTTCCACTTTGTTAAGTAGATTTGTGCTTGTAGACAGCGGGTACCACATTTTCAGGAGAGTTCTCAGTGAACATCCACTAATCGGAAAGCATCCTAGATCTCTTATAGAATCTATGCAATGTACAGAGATATTACACTACTGTTGACATCATTCTATCATCATCAGAATTGTGTGACAAGTACCTTCAACAAGATGCATAAGCAGTATTTCAAAAGTACATTTTCAAACAACTTGCCAGAACTAAGAAAAGTAAACAAGTCTGTCTAAATATAGCTCTATAAATGCAGTTCACATAAACAACAACAAAGCAATATCCAAAATCCTACAAGCAAGGACGGGTGCTATTTTATAATCAATTGACAATAAATATTTATTATGCACCTACTACGTGCCATGTTTCTCTTTGGGGAGTAAGTCAAATATGGAAAGCAGTGATCAAAAAGGACAGCCAGTTGCTCAAAACGTAGTAAGTTGATGAGGTGCTCCTTCTCTCTGTTTACATCACTGACACTGCTAAGCATCGGGGGTACAAAGGTAAATAAGATGCCACCCATGCCACAGATGAAAGCACCGTCTAATGGGGCAGAGATCACAATGCTTATCAGGTAGTATAATGATGAAGGTGCTCAAACAATCATTTCACACAATCACTTTAGTTTGAAAGTAAAAATGAGTTTAGATTAGCTGCAGTAGATTTAGGCTGATGGACCTTCATTCCATCTCCATCACCTCACATGGAACTCGATCTCTTTAACCCTAAGAGGATTGTTTTCTGTAGAACTGATAGCCTGGAAGAAAGCTGTTGTCTTCACTATGCAGACATGTAGTTCTGGTTGTGTGCCTACCACAGCTGGTGTGTTTGCATTCAACAGTGGAATTCTCAGTTACTGTGTTCCCCTCAGGAAAAATATGCAAATTGCTGTTGGCTGTTTTATATGTCTCATTTCAATGGAAAGCATTCCATCTCTTAAATCAAAAACATCACATCCCAGTCACAACTTCTGCTCTTTACAGATTCCTCAGTCTCTTACTTTCACTGATATCTGCAGTCAACCTCAGAGGGCCTGCCTTTCCTTCCTCCCTTTCTCTCTTGTGTCGGGACTAAGTCTCGTGGCCTATCCCTTCAAATATTCTCTCATTAACATCTACTTGCCTTGACTGTCAGTCTCCCTTCCAAAGCATAAGCATTGAAAATCCTTCAATCAATCTAACCATTGATCTACTCCACTTCTACATCTAAGTCCTGTGGGAAAAACCACACAGCCATGGAAACTGGCACCAGGGAGAAATATGTTTTCCAGCTCTTTGGAGCCAATCAACAGTCCTTTATATATCTCTAGTCTGCACTTTTTCTCATTACTGCAAATAACTTCACTCTTCACATTTACTCTTTCTCCAACTCCTTTTTCGAACCCCATCTATATTATTTGCAGCAGACTATCTTATTCTCTTCTTAACACAAATCATTTAGGAAAAACTCTTAAAGCCCTGTTTTGCTATGTAAGTATATCTACACACCTACACCAGCTCTATCACAGAGAATGAGATATTTTGCCTCCTGCCCAAAGCTATTCGTGCAACCCATCTTTGACCTCCTCATGTCCCTGCTCCACCAATCAGCTCTGCTTTCCCCTGTGGTTCAGCTTCTTCCTCTTTTTTGGATTTTAGTCACTCTATATAATATAGTCTAGCCTCTCCCATGTGAAAAACAAGCTTTCTCTAAACCCTGTGACTCTTGCCCAATCTCTTCAGCTTTCTCTGACCTTCACCACCAAATTTCTTAAGAATAGTCTTTGCTTCCCACTTCTTCGCTCACTGTAATTTAGTTTTTCTGCTTCACTCTACAAAAACTGTTCTTGATGAGACCAAATTGCTGTTCATGCTAGTCCTAAATCGCTATAGCCAATGGATAATTGCCCATCCTGTCTTAACGTGATTGTTCTATGACACTTGACACTATGGACAACTTTTTCAGACCCTTTTCTCTCCTCTCTTTTATAATAACATATCTCTTTGTTTTCCTTCTGCCTAGTTAAATACTTTTGAAGAGTCATCTTCTACTTCTCCCACTTTTCAAATACCTGAGTACCCTCAAAGGATCTATCTATCCTCAGGCCTCATGCATTCTACATGCTAACCCAGTTGTACCTCTTTAGGGTTTCAGCTTCTACCTGTACAATAACATTTCCTAAATGAACATCTCTAGCCCTACTCTCACTGTGGCTCCAAGACCACAGGTGCATCTAACTAAAGGACAATTCCATATGGGTGTCCCATAAATGCTTCAAATTCAGCATGTTAAAAACTGAACTTGAACCCATAAGATATGGTTTAGAGATGTAATGTGTAGTTATAAAACCAGAATCACTATTGACATATAATATATGTCTTAACTTTGATTAAATCCTATAAGTTATCTGTCTTTCTGTCTATATATTTTCCTATAGAAGTATGCTCAGAATTAAGTATACCAAAAGTTGATATTAAATATTTCGATATTCTAAGATTTGGGATAATATTTAACATTTATTTTTTGCCTTCTTGTACTGCTCTAATTTTTATGATGAGTTTGTACTATTTTTAATGCAATTTTTAAACTAATCTCAACTCCTTCTTTTTCTGTATTTCCTATTCACAAAATGGCACCATCTTCTAATTGGTTTCTCAAGTAAAAACTTTGGATGTTGTCGTTGACTTATCCTTGCACCTACTTCCTCTTGAGTATATCTTAAATTCATTCACTTTCTTTCCATTCTCACTGCCATGTCTTCATTAGGACTTCATTGTCTTCCACCTTAACTTCTGCAGTGTTCTTTTGCCTCAAGTATCATCCCCCATCCATGCCATTCTCCATACCATCGTCGAAAGTTTATCTTTAAAACCCAAATCCTGGAATGTCATATCCTGTTTAGAGTTAGTAGCTTTCAATCACCTTCAGAATGAAATCTAAACTACTTGTAATTTCCTAAATGATCTATATGATTTGACCCAGGTATTTTCAAAATGGTGACCTTGGGCTCAGAATAAGGTTTCAATCTAAATTCTCCATTTGCTCTCTGGTGACTTAGACAAGTTAATTAACTGGTCTGGGTCTGTTTCTTTGTTGCAAACCAGAGCAAATAATACTTGGCAAAAGCATTGTGTTAGGGATATTTGCATTTCAGTAGTGGTCATACTTTACATGTTCAAAAATGATAACTATTATTATTTATACTACTACTACTTTCATTATTTCTATATAGCCCCATCCATGAGAGGGAATAGTGTCTTATTTACCTTTTCTTTTAATTGTTGACACAGTTACAGATGTCTCCTATTTCCTATTCCCCTTTGCCTACCTCTACCCAGACCCCTCCCTCCCCTCCCTGTGGCCCTCACCACACTGTTGCCTGTGTCCATGGACTATGCATATATGCTCTTTAGCTAATATCTTCACCTTCTTTTATCCAGTCTGCCTCACCTACCTCCACTCTAACATCTGTCAGTCTGTACCATATGTCCATGTCTCTTATCTTTATATCTCCATCACCCATGCCTAGCACATTAAATGGACTCAAATATTTGCTGAACAAATAATAAGTATGGATGATATTTTGGTCCCTTCTTGGAAGACAGTGGATTTTTGTAGAATGACTGTGGGGCTTTGAAAAATGCTTAAGTCATGAGGTAGTATTTTGTTATAGCAGCCCAAGCAGGTTAAGACACTGAGTGATGGAAAAACCTTAATTTGAGATCATTATATTAACAAAGATGGGAAATTACACATACAATACATGAGAATCTGAATGGACAAAATGTAATGACTATGAATAAAAATATTATGTTTGCTATTATATAATAAAATGTATTGTTGGCAACTATGCATTAGAAAATTTGAAGAAATAGCCCTGGCTGGTGTGGTTCAGTGATTAGAATACTGGCCCACACATCAAAGGGTTGCTGGTTCAAGAACCAGTTAAGGGCATGTACCTGGGTCGCAGGTTTGATCCCCAGCCCCAGTCGGGGTGCATGTGGGAGGCAACCAATCAATGTGTCTCTCTGACATTGATGTGTGTGCGTGTCTCTCTCTCTTTTTCCCTCCCTGTCTTCCACTCTCCCTAAAATCAATGGGGGGAAAAATATCTCTATTGATGATTAACAAAACAAAACAAAAAGAAAACTTGAGGAAATAATTCACTCAGGAAAAGTCTACTTAAACCAGTAGTAAAACAACAACAGGACTTTTGATTTTGTATATAAATTTTCTTTCAGATGATCCAGATTAGTTCGCATTCAGTCTGGATTGGTCCATCCAAATGAAGGAGACTGGTTAGCTGTTTAAGGTAATGAAGGTGACCGAAAAATATGACACTCACTACTCTGAAATATAGTCAAAGTCATAACCTGCTCAGCTGACCATCACCAAGAGCAACATGACCAACTCATAATGCTGACACCTCAACAGGGCAGTCAGCAAGTATTTTCATTTCTCCCAGGTTAATGTGACAAAGACACCTGGTAATGAGCTGCCTGCTTGGGTTTATAGAATCAATATAGAGAGGAATAAAGCCCAGAAACTATATACTAGCAGATAATACCTTCTTGGCCACATTTTATCATAGAAAAAGTATTCCTTTTTGATAATGTGCAGATGAGTAGTTCCTGTTTTGATAAATTAGGAGGAACTAATCTAGATACCAGTAAAGTGTGACTAATTTATATTTGGTCTGAAAATAATGAATAGTGGATAATGGAGACAAATTCTGTAACAGAGTGGAGCATTCACAAAGAATGCAAGAAGTGATGACGTGTGAAATGGGGTGCCCAGAGCAGGCTCAAAGGTGATGATATATGATGAAGTGCAACTGAGAATACCAAGGAATGATGGAGTGACATTGGCAGTGAACTTGGGGTGGTGGACACCTATTCATAAGGTTAAAAACTTTATCTTGAAAGATTATTCAGATGAGCAGTAGGAAACTTGAAAACTCATTGGGCTGAATTTTGATACAGGAATTTTGTATAGAGTGTTAACAGCACTATTTGGCAACTAAATATTTAAACAGAATATGGTTGTCTATATTAATTTGTCTTCAAATTTATCTTGTCTTCATGTGACAGTAGTGATTTGTTGTAAGACTATAATCTGTCATAATTTAACTTCCAAATATAGATCATTTTAAAATTCTGTAATGTCATAATTCAATTTTAATGAATCCTGGATCTCAAGGATTACTAATGTATTCCTAAATCTCAGTATGTTTTTGTTTTGTTTTATTTTTCAATTACAGTTTATATTCAACATTATTCTGTATTAGTTTTAGGAGTATAGCATAGTGCAGTGATGGCGAACCTTTTGAGCTCGGCATGTCAGCATTTTGAAAAACCCTAACTTAACTCTGGTGCCATGTCACATATCGAAATTTTTTGATATTTGCAACCATAGTAAAACAAAGACTTATATTTTTGATATTTATTTTATATATTTAAATGCCATTTAACAAAGAAGAATCAACCAAAAAAATGAGTTCGCATGTCATAGGTTTGCCATCACTGGCATAGTGATTAGACAATCATGTACTTACAAAGAGTTCCCCCCAGTATTTCTGGTACCCACCTGGCGCCATATATAGTTATTACAATATTATTGACTATACGCCCTATGCTGTACTTTATATCTCCATGACTATTTTATTACTCTCAATTTGTACTTCTCAATATCTTCACTTTTTTCACCCAGTCCTCCAAATCCTCTTCTCTCTGGCAACCATCAGTCTGTTCTGTGTGTCTATGAGTCTGTTTCAACATTGTTGTTTTATTCATTTTGTTCTTAGATTCCACATATAAATGAAATCATATGGTATTTTCCATTTTCTGACTGACTTATTTCACTTAGCATGCTACCCTGTAGGTCCACCCATGCTGTTGCAAATGATAAGATTTCATTCTTTTTAAGACCAAGTAATATTCCATTGTATATATATATGTACCACCAGTTTTTTTTACCCACTCATCTATTGGTGGAGACTTGGATTGTTTCCATATCTTGGCTATTGTAAATAATGCTGCAACAAACATAGTGGTGCATATATGCTTTTAAATTAGTGTTTTGGATTTCTTTCGATAAATACCCAGAAATGGGATCACTGGGACATAAGGCAGCTCCATTTTTAATGTTTTGAAGTAACTTCATACTGTTTTACATAGTGGCTGCCCCAATCTGCATTCCCAACAACAATGCAAAGGGTTCAACACTTGTCATTTGTTGATTTATTGATGACAGCCATTCTGGCTGGTGTGAGGTGATAGTTCATTGTGGTTTTAACTCAAATTTCTCTGACAATTGGTGACATTGAGCATCTTTTCATATGCCTTTTGGCCATCTGGATGTCCTCTTCAGAGAAGTATCTATTGCGGATCTCTGACCATTTTTTAATTGGATTGTTTGTTCTTTTGGTGTTGAGTACATAGTATGAGTTCTCTATAAATTTTGGATATTAACCCCTTATCAGATGGAGGATGAAATTTATCAAAGATTTGAATTTCAAAAAGACCATATGATTTTAATTCATCCCAACTCTACACTTAACCATAGGAAATAGAGATTGAGCTGTCACAGAGACAGCCTCTTATATATTTACAGGATGGATATGGAGGATGTAGGGGAGGATGTACAACGTCCCCTCTAACCTAGTAGCGTGTGCCATGTGCCATACTATACGAAGCACAATAATCAGTGTGACCTGAGGAGAGATGTCACACCACTTCTTGGAATGCTCCTCATGTAGCAGTCATGCAGATGGCCAATAGCTGTGGTTGTCTGCCCCTTGGCTGAAAGCGAAAGAGGAAGAGAAAAGCCCACCATAGTCAAAAGACAGGAGGCAAGCTCTGCCTAAAGGCAAAGGGAGAAAGCAAGGGTTTACAATTTACAACTTAGGCCAGTGCCCTTCATTATTTACAAAAGGCTGGTTGTTTTTTAATTTAATAATATGCCATATCTTGAAAATCTAATAAGCAAGTGCTTTATTTGGGAGATAACCCTGAGAAACACCAGGAGAGAAGGAGGGAAGTGAAACAGAGAAAGAAGTTGGCCAATAAAGAGTATGTTTCTGAGCAGGTTACAGCTGTTAGCAGCTGGAGCTCCAATCCCATTGAGGAGCCCAGGGAGTCAATGTAAAATATGCCTCAGAGATATGCTAAGCTGGAGGTACTTACCCTCCGACTCTACCAGTCATTGACCAAGAGCGACTGCCAAGGGACCTTCATGCCTCAGCTCTCCCAGCGTGCCCTACTCACAGGCCAAATGAGGGAAATCTTTGCTTGGAGTCTCACATGTGTGCTGCACAAAGCAGAGAGTGGGTGGGCTTAGAAATGGTGCGTTCTCAGATACAAGCAGGGCATCAGCCGTGTTTGCTATGCCCAATTCCCATAAGATTAGACTCCGAATGCCAATATATTTATCACCTGACCAAAAAATCAGGGAAGAAAGGGAAACAACCCTGGTATGTAAGAGAATGCTGCACGTAAGAAGAAACTAGCACATTATTTTTTTAGAGAACACTTCCCCATTCTAAATTTCTTGGGCCTTTACAAATGATATTAGTTTAGAGGAGGGGTTGGCATACTAAGGACCTCTAGCCAAATCCAACCTGCCCACTGTTTTTGTCCAGCCCCCGAGCAAAGAATGTTGTTTACATTTTTAAATGGTTGGGGGAAAGGTAGAAGATGACTATTTCATGACATGTGAAATTTATATGATATTCAAATTTCATTGTCCATAAATATTTATTGAAACAAAGGCACACTCATTCGTTTACATAATGTCAATGGCTGTGCTGTCGATGGCAGAGTTGAGCAACTGTGACAGAGAACATCTGGTCGTCTAGGCTTAAAAGTTTTCCTATCTGGCCCTTTACAGAAAGTTTGCCAATCCATAATTTAGAATCAGACTCACTCTTAGAGAATCTTCATGATAGTAGAGCACCCCTGAAGGAGGGGGGAGGGGGGAGGGGAGCGGAATGAGATAGTATCTTTCTTTAAGGAGAACCAAAACCCCTGATTAGGCTCCAGCAGGCAGTCTCTCAGCTTCTTGAGTAACGATGACTGTTATTCTTCCTTCCTATTGATCAGAGCAAACAGATAATGAGAGTCTCCCACTGCTGCCAACATAAAAATTGTGGTTTCTTATTAGTAAAATATGTACTAAGGAATAAGATTCTTACAAGTAGTGATGAAAATGGAATAAACCTTAAGATTTAGAATCCCTGTTTTCTCCAATACAAAACATAACACTTTGCAAACACCTGCCCCATTTTTAGTTTTTCCAGACATACATTCACCCTGGAAACTAACGTGTGCATGCTGGAAAAGGAGCTACTTTTGACAAAGGAGATGGAAAGATACCACACCAAGAGGCAACTCTGGAGAAAAAGAGAGGTGAGCGGGAGCTTTACATTATTTAATCATCAGGCCTCAAGCAAATAAATTACAGAAGGAATAAAGATTTATATAAAACATTGAACAGAAAGCAAAAGAATTAAAACTGGTCACTCTCATCAGATCCCCAGGGAATCCAGTGTGCCAAGTGTAATCGGCACCTAACCACATGGTTGTTGGTTCGGTCACGGAAGCAAGGACGATGTATGTAAACCAGGTCTTTTCCAGGGAGCATTACCGTGATCTATAAATCAGGATTTTGTTCTTCAGCATGCCAAAATCCATTCTCAAGGCCCTGTTTACAGGAGAACATCGGTTGTTCTCAGGGCACGCACGTCCATGAGAAGAGAACTTAAATACACAGGAGAAAAGTGTTCTTGGTAGTCACACAGCCTATGATAAACTTTGAAGTACAAATGAGAAGTGGAAGTGAATGTTAAACGTATGCCTTGTCCTAAAACTTCATGAAAAATGAAATGTACAAGAAAAGTTGGATCCCTGCCATGACACCCATTACAGTGTAGACTAAGGCTCTGACCTTTCGTGTTATACTTACTGTGTTTTTGACACATTTAGTCAATTAAAACGGGTGAAGTGTAATTTGTTTTTCTTAAGTTTAATACAGCATGTCAATAGAAGTTAACCAAAATTTATAGTTGGAACACTAAAGCTGCCACATGCACTTAAACAAATGAACACAATTTATCATGGTTGAAATAAAGAGAACATCGCGGGCATTTGACTTTGTACTTCACGTAAGCGCGTTGCCAAATATAGGAAAGCAAGCTCCTTCTCACACTTCCATGAAAAAGACATTTTAGTTCACATTAAATATTGGTGTGAAAAATCTGGCAGGTCTCCAGTCCTAAGGAGTGTTAACGTTGGCACTTCCACTGTGTACTTTTACTATAAATTGTTGTAGCGTTTATTTGACATGGAATACCCAAAGGATTGATGAGCAAAGAAAGGAAGATTTTTTTTTATTGTGCCATATTACCTTTTTCAGACATCTATACTAAGCCTTTACATCTTCAAAGTCTAAACAAGTAGCCACCTGTATTCAATCGGTTTAAGATATTTTTCATGGAACTATAGCTTGCCTTTTTATAAACCTATAAAAGCACACATTTTCCATTTTATTAGTCAGCAAAGCAGTGGCAGATTTAATAATAAAACTTATAAATACAGTTTCTTTATAGGTAGTCCAATATTTTTTTTTTGCTTGTTTAAAATGCCACAAGAACAACCAAATATATTTCACAGTTTCTGTCTCTATCACATAGAAACAAGTAGCTACAATTTTGTACATCTTTATATTTAAAAAATTCACCTAGCACTCAGACCTTTATATAGCAGCCTACAGACTCCTAAAGATTTAAGGGAAATGTGATACCATGAGGGAAAAATTATCTACTACAACCAAATACATATATTTGATTTTGGCATCCATAATATGTGTGTTATTTACATATAGCTACAGTAATCATGCACTTTGAATTTCTAACAGGAACTTAAAATGAGTTTGTGTCTCTTTTTATATTAAATAAATGTTTCCAGTTGTGACCACAAATAAATATGCAGTGCCTATGTAAAAATATGAGTGGGATATTTGAATAGATTTTAAAAGTTGGGACTGGCATGAGTTAATCAAGCTGTAATATTTTGAGGCTAACATTACAGCATAAAAGAAATGGTTATGTAAGGTTTCAGATTTTAAATAGATAGGATAAATATATAATAAATACATTAATAATAATATTTTTAATATATCTAGTCTCACCCTACTGTTCTCTCTAAGCACCCTTTACACTGCTTAGAGACTTTTACACTGGAGAGGAGTGGTTTTAATGTTTAACACAATCAATTACGTTAACACAGTCAATGCTTTCCATGCTTGACTTAATCAAAGGTTATGTTTTTTACATTAAGAGATTACCATTAGTCGTAATTATGACACAATTATTTCTCTAAATGTTTAGGTAGGAGGTTCACCCATTTCAAATTCACAGGACTAGAATTAGAGCTTGAAATGGACAGTTGCATATACCCTGTAGAGATTCAGATAGATCTGGAAAAGTTTGCAATCAACTTTTTCTAAATTGACTGCCAAAAATTTTAAGCTTAATATTTCCACAATATGCTATTATAGGTAAGAGGCAAAAAATATCTTCTATAATAATAATAGTGTAATATGCTAATTAGACCAGACAGTCAAACGACCTTCCGGACGTCATTCCGGACAAAGCCGCGACAGCAGGGACCAAGGCAGAAGCAGTTAGGAGTGATCAGGCAGGCAGGCAGAGTGGTTAGGGGCGATCAGGCAGTCAGGCAGGTGAGCGGTCAGGAGCCAGTGGACCAAGATTGGGAGAGGGATATCTGGGCAGGATCATGCCTAAACTGGCAGTCAGACATCCCCTGAGGGGTCCCAGATTGCGAGAGGGTGCAGGCTGGGCTGAGGGACCCACCCCCCCCCCCCCGCTCCCATGCACAAATTTCATGCACTGGGCCTCTAGTATAGTATATTATCCCATTTTTCTAAACCAAACAATATGAAAATATTTTAATATATGTATAACTATAAAAGTGTATGATATATGTAAATATATGAATGTAATTATATGATTATAAATTAAAGTAAGTGAAGATACATACCAAGTTGCTAACAAGTATACTTAGGTTTATTCAGTTGGCAGGAGGAGATGAACAAAAAGAAAACTGCATTTTTAAAGTTTTCCCACTAAAAGCAGCATTATTATATGATCATCTTTTGATAAAATATTTGGGTATATGATTATGTTTTTTTAAAAGGTACATCAAGCAATACTCATCAAAATGTTAATGGTATTCTTCAGATAATTACCCAGAAGTAGAATAGTAATGTATACAGATTATATAGCTGAATCTATAATGTTATAAACCAATGTAACCTCAATTTTTTTTAAGTTGATGGTACTTTTTCTTCATGTGCAGAAATTTTGGATATTTCCTTTCTCTCTTGTTGGCTGAATTTTTAAAACAATGATCATTATCATGTATAAAATATATGATGAAAGGGCTATTTCCATTAGGGGAACTAAAAAACTATAGAAAGAAATGCTAGCTTAAGTTTCTCTCATTATAAATACTTATTGTAGAGGACATTTTTAAGCCTTGAAATGCACAGAAACTTCTTTTGCATAAGGCATATGCTAGCAGTTTGCCTCACTATCGTCCTCCCCACCTGCCTTTATAAGATGATCTCTGCCCTTTATCTGGACAAATGGACACTGAGAATAAACACTACATTTCCCAGTCTCCCTTATGGGTAGAAATGTACATGTGCCCAAATTCTGCCCAACTAGATGTAAGCAGAGCTGGTGTGCATTTGGGGATGAAACGTGGAGACAGTAGTGTAAGCCACACACAACCACGCAGACCAGAGCAGACTGGCAGGACAGAGCAGGAAGTGACAATAGCGTTACCAAATTATAACCCCGGGTACTTTATGCCTGGATTATTACAAGACACACAAATACACTTTTACTTTTTGAAAGTCACTGTTATTTTATTCTTTATATTGTTAATAAATGATATACTTTACAAATACAGGGTTTGGTACCTAGAAATTGCAAATAGGCCTTATGAGTGAGACTAACTGGGGGGGCTGGGAATCATATCGGTGAGAGTTGATTTTTTTTCTTGCCAAAATTAGCATTCTTGCAAGAGAAATGAGTCCCAGGAAATTATAAGATTTTTATTGTCTTGTTACATCTATATTTATACCAGTTGATTTTAATCCTGTCAATTTCTATTCCAAAGGTTAGGGCATTTCTTATCTCCATTCCAGGGAGTAAAGATTATGTAGCTTAAGAGTGATTGTTTGTAGTTAAAGTGATTAACTACCCGCCTGGCACTTAGTTAAGGGATTTTATTCCCTCCCTAACTTCAGGGGAAAATCCCTACCTAGGGAAACAACCTTTCTCGGAGAGGTGACCTTGGTTAAAACACATAGCGCCAAGAAGGGGAGCAAACACATCAAGAACAGTATGCCATATACGCCAGGTCCCCCGAGACATATGCTGTGCAGATGTTTCTTCCCTGCAGCAACCGTGTCAAGCAGCAAGGATGGACCAGCTTCCGGCAAGAAATCTAATGTGGGTCTCGCTGAACTAAAAATCAAGGACTGCTTCCTTTTCTGAAGGTTCTAGAGAAGAATTTATTTCCTGTTCCTTTGTGTGTTATCACAATTCATTTCCTGTGGCTGTCTGAGCAAGGTCTCTGTTTTCTTATGATTATCAGCTGAGGGTCATTCATGCTTCCAGAAGTCAACCACATTCCTTGGCTCCTGGTCCCTTACTGCATCTTGAAAGCCAGCAACAGTGGGTTCAGGTCAAGTCCCTCTCACGTGGCATCTCTCTGACCCAGCAGGAACAAGTGATTCACTTTTATGTTTTCAAAGGATGAAACAGTCAAGGATACTCTCCCCATCTCAAGGTCCTTATTCTCCATCACATCTGCAACATCCTTTGTCCCAGGTAATATACCATACTCACAGGGGATGAGGACATGGCTATCTATAGGGCTTATTACTCTGTCACAGACCCAAACACAGATTTCTTTTCTTTTTTAAATCTTGGATCAATTTTTATAGGAGAAATGGGAAACTAGCCCTCAAAAATTACCATGTGTAACCAATTTTGAATGTTTTTTTTTTCTTCTTCACCACTATGACTAGAATATGGTCTATAGTGGGAGCTAAATAAATAGTTCTTGAATAAAATGGTGAATGATTTTTAAAAAATTACCATGTGTAGATGGTTTCACAGGGGAATTGAGCCAAACCTTCAAAGACTAGATACTACAATGCTACTTAAATTTTTCCAAGCTCAGACAACACTTTCCCAAAAATTTTATTACAAAGGAAATATAGTATCGATGTATAAACCCAATAAAATATTATAGTAAAGAAAAACAGATACCAATCTCACTTTGGATTATTGAGGCAAAAAAAATCGTAAATAAAATATTTGGAAATAGAATCCATCAGTACCTTAAAAATTAATATATTGTGACCAAGTAAGGTATTAGATGAATCCAAAAGTGGTTCAAGATTAAGAATACATTAGTATAACCACCATTTTAAAAGATCTAAAAAATTATTTGACTATTGACATTAGAAAACCATACATTTTTAAAAATTGATAAAATATATTTATCTCAATTCTAAAGCCAGCATATTACTTACCAGTAAACACTGAAAGCAATTCCACTAAAATCCAGAACAAGATAAAGATATCTGCTATTTTTTTTAATTGTTTAACACAGAATTGGACTTATTAGCTAACACAGTGAAACAAGAGAAACTAATTAGAGATAAGAGAATTGGAAAAGAAGTAAAATTATCTCTATCTGTACATGGTAGAGTACTTTACTTGGAATATCTGGATCAATGCAAAAACGATAATAAATGAAATAATTTCATAAGTTAGCAAGATGTAAAATTATGCAGAAATCTATCGCCATAAATAATAACTAGTCAGAAGATACAATGACAGGGGGGAAAAAATCAACAAAACATAAAAGTAAACATTTTGTAAATTAATAGTATGTACAAAACTAATACAAGTAGCATAACCAAAATCCTGAAAGACCAAACTGAAATATTTTTTTTAAATATATTTTATTGATTCTTTACAGAGAGGAAGGGAGAGGGACAGAGAGCTAGAAACATCGATGAGAGAGAAACATCGATCAGCTGCCTCCTGCACACCCCGCACCGGGGATGTGCCTGCAACCAAGGCACATGCCCCTGACCAGAATCGAACCCAGGACCCTACAGTCCGCAGGCCGACGCTCTATCCACTGAGCCAAACTGGTCAGGGCGACCAAAGTGAAATTGAATAAAAGGATGACAGCCCTTGCTCTTCGCTAGGATGACTCAACCAAAACAGAAAACAAAAAGCAACAACAACAAAAGGTTGTCAAGTATCTTCCTACTTAATATTTATATTATACTAGAGGCCAGGTGCATAAAAATTTGTGCACTGGCGGGGGAGGGGGGGGTGGGGGTGTCCCTCAGCCCCACTTGTGCCCTCTCACAGTCTGGGACCCCTCGGGAGATAACCACCTGCTGGCTTATGCCCGCCCCCTGGGTGGCAGATGGCAGGGCCGATCCCTCAGTGCCTGCCCCACCTCCCCGGGTCGTGCACACAGCAGGGCCGATCCAGGGGTTGGGGCACTGACCCAGGTCGGGTTGCACATGGGACGCTCGGGTGGGCCGGCAGATCACTGCTGCCCAAACCCCCCCCCCCCCCCCCCCCGCCGCCCCGGGTCGGGTCGCACACGGGATGCCCGGATGGAGGCCGGGTGGGCTGGCCGATTGCTGCTGCACCACATTTAACATATGTATAAATGTCATTTTTATATATATTTGGACAAGTTGGCTCTAAATCCTTTATAAATATGTTAAGTAGATGCAAAATTAACTGATAAGCCCCTTATAAAAAAGGACCAAGGGGGAAGTGGTTAGCTCTCCTAGGAATCAAAACATGGCATATAAACACATAGATTAATACAACAGAAACTTTAAAAATAAATCCAACTACATATGGAAATTTAGACTATAAGTGAAATCGCATCTCACATCTGTAAGGATAAGATGAACTTTTTAATAAATAGTATTGTGAGAAATGAATAGTTGTTCAAAAAAAGAACATATGTAAAAGAAAAAAGATAAATGCAAATCTAGCAGAAATCACTTGCAAACTGTATCAAAGAGAAAGTTAACCTACCCATTATTCGGGGAACTCTGAGGACAAGGAGGAGCATTTTTCTTTTAAGTTTGTTTTCAGCCTTATGAGGTATAATTGACAAGTAAAATTATAAGATATTTAACCTGTACATTCATTCATTATGAAAATGTGTATTGAGAGCCTACTTAGTGTAAAGTTCTACCCCTGAATTCAGGACGTGGGCTGATGTTACGCATGCACATGCCTGTTCAAAGTAGGAAAATCCCCTCCAAGGCCTTTCCACCTCAGCAGCATCCCCTTTGGCCGGCAAGGGCAACTGCTACACTAATTTCCTGCACGTGTTTTTTATTTAACTATTTGCCTTCTTGAAGATCCCGGCATGCAAAATAAGCCACGGAAAGAGCTATAAAAATCCTTTGGTATTTGAAGATAAGAAAAATATCCCTATACAACATAATATTTATTTGAAAACTTTAAAAAGGTAGTCACTTAAGCCCTTTTTATTAGAATATTAACTCCTAATTTTAAAAGTAAATTTCTACCATCTTTTGTTTGCAACTGTGAACGTAGTCAATTCTGTGTTTATTTAACCCTGATTTTGACTTGAAATATCTAATATGACAGTAATTGCATTTACTCTCAATTCAATATTTGGCTCTACATTTTATGTCACTCATAGCTCTAACTACAGCTGTCTACGAATTCTGAACTTAGAGTCTTCCATTATTTCTTACTCAAACATACAGAGTTCAAGTTTGTTTAATAATTTGTTTAATAATTTTGTTTAAACAAGAGTATTTATTTGTCTTGGGAGCAAAATTGTTGCTTTTCCCCCCTAATAGGTTATTCTTATTGTCATAAAGGGAGTCCCAGAGAGAACAAGGGCAATGTATGTTTCCCATCTGACAAGAGAACTATACCCACTTTTGTATTCTTTACACAATAATGATCAAGGCCGAGGGCATTTCCTGGGGATTAATGGCTGACTGGGAGATTGGCTGAAGGCCATTAACCTGGGGCAGTCATTAATTTTCTTAGAAAACCTGGGTTGAGGTCATTATTACTATTATAAGATCAATAACACACATCCCTCATCACCACCACCACCACCACAACAACAAAAAACTCATTAGAAATAACTTTTTTCTGGAATTTTTCTTAAGTGCATTCAATCTGTAGGTTATAACTTAAAAGAAAGGTCACCGAAATCCTGAAGGACTTAGCAGCCTGACAGGCCTCATCACCCAGACATGAACATCAGGAACAGAACGTCTGTGATTGTTACTTCTCTGCCCTGACTTAGAAGTGAAGCTAAAAACAGTCTCTCTCCCTCGCCCTCTCCCCTCCCTCTTTCCTGAGGTCTTCAGTGAGCAAGTTTCCACTGAAGGTGTAAATCTGCAAAAGCAGCATGTGGTAGGTCACACAATATACAAATTATTGGAGAGCTGGTGGAACTGTGACTCTGCAGTGTTTTCCTTAATGGCATTTTCTCAGAAATAAATGTGTGAAAGAACTGTGCCTGCTTAACAACTTCACTGAAATGGATCTAAGAAAACTAGAATTCACACGATTAAACAAGGTGGGATTTGTTGGTCACTACTCTGATGCTCTAAACACTGAGACTGGTGAGACGGGGCCCAGGCCCAAAAAGTATGACCAAAAATGCAGCAACATTTGGAGCCCTGAAAGGAGCAAGAGTATCCTATATAACAAAAGCCTAATATGCAAATTGTCCCCTCCACCAGGAGTTCGACCAGGGGGCGGGGCTGCCTGGTCAACCACGGGAAGGAAGGCCCAGGCTGGTGGTGGCAGCAAGCAGCCAGGGGAAGGGAGGTCCTGGCCAGCAGCCATTAGGAACACTACCCGTGCATGAATCTCATGCACTGCGCCTCTAGTATATTATAAAATAAATGTTAAAGAACCTCAGCAAATGCATTTCAGTGCATAAAGCATAAAAGTGTATGGTCAGGCCTTCGCTGGCTGGCTCATTGGATAAAGCGTCAGCCTGCAGAGTGAAGGGTCCCAGGATCAATACTGGCCAAGGGCACACGCCTGGGTTGCCAGCTCAGTCCCCAGTAGGGGGCATGCAGGAGGCAGCCGATCAATGATTCTCTCTCATCAATGATTCTCTCTCATCATTGATGTTTCTGTCTCTCTCTTCTTCTCCCTTCCTCTCTGAAATCAATAAAGAAATATATTTAATTAAAAAAAACGTGTACTTCCCTCCATCAGTTCTCTGGTTCAGACATATTTAGAGATATGGTCCCTTGTCTGTTCTTCAGAAGTTCCTACATCCTTTTAGGCTAGGAGTAAAGTATACTAACTTCCCAAAAAAGTAAATAAAGTAATTTCACCCATCTATTTTCCTCATCTTTAAAATAGAGATGATGTGAATTACATTAAAATGTGCTATTCAAGGGTAAGGTGTTATTATGTAATGTAATAAAAATGACTAATCATCTAGGATGCACCAGAAATAGCAGATGAAGTGTGATATTCAATTGGAGTCCCTACCCACCTTTTTTTCATTGACCTGATTTCCATCTCAGTCACTCCTTACCCTTAAAATAAGGAGCAGTGATATCGTCATATTCTCAACTGTCAATGTGCTTACATCACTCTCATGTAGGTCCATCCCTTGAGGACTATTGACATGGCCTATGTATTGAGCCCCAGAGGCGTCACTGGAGAATTCAACCAAATCTATACAAACTGTTCCAGGATATTGAAGAGGAAAGACTTTTCCAGCTATTTCCACAAGGCCAGAAGTTATCTGATATGAAAACAAGACAGACATTATAAGAAAAGAAAACCATAGACCAATATCCCACATGCACATAAATGAAAAACTTTAAACAAAATTTTAGCAAATCAAATCCAACAATATATAAAATGGATATTACAACATGGCCAAATAGGATTCATTCTAGGAAAACAAAGTTGGTCGAACATTCCAAAATCGATCAATGTAATTCACCACATTAACAGACTAAAAAGTAAAAATCATATGATCATCTCAACAAATGTAGAAAGAAGACTAGACAAAATGAAATAAGCAAATCTGCTAAAAACTCCTAGCAATGCAGGACCTGAAATGAACTTGCTCAACTTGAAAGAGGGTATCTACAGAAAACTTACAGCCAGTATCATTTTTAATGAGAAAGACTCAAAGCTCTTCCCTTAAGACCAGGAAAAGGACAATGATGTCCCCTCTTATTTCTTCACTATCTGGCTGGAAGTCTAAGCCAGTTCAATAAGGCAAGTAACAAAAATAAAAGGTATCCAAACTGGAAAGAAATAAACTGCCTCTATTTGCAGAGAAAATGGCCATCTCTGCAGAAAATCCTTCAGAAATTACCAAAAAACAAAAAAAAATTGAAGTAAAAAAAAAATACTAGCAGAAAATTGAAATTGTTAAGATCATCCTGCAGTGAGGAAGCTCTACCACAAACCTCTAAAGCTGTAAGAGAAAAAAGTGACATATTTGACTACATAAAAAAATTATAATCACCAAAAAATGCTGTGAAGAAAGTCAAAAGACAAAAAAAGGAATTGGGATAAAGTATTTTCACATCACAAAGGGATAATTAATATTTTAATAGCTCCTGTAAGTCAATAAAAAACATATAAGAAACCCGACATGAAAACAGGCAAATAATAAAACCATTGAGGTCATAAAACAGTAAATGTAAATGTTTTAAAACATATTAAAAGTTATTCATCTTCATAATGTAGGAATGCAAATTAAAACTATTTTAAATTATTATAAAATTATTTTTTTCACTTGTTGACAAAAAGTTCTAAAGTTTCATATGTTTTGCTAGTGAAGGTGTGTGAAAATACATTGCTGATGGGAGCAATATTGATATATATATAACCTTTATGGAAGGTAATTTGGTCTATTATATAAACTACAAGATGCATGTGCCTTTTGATCTAACAATTTCACACATAGGAAATTCTTCTACAGATATGTTTGCATATGAGCAAAATAATCTGTACATGATTGTTCACTGCAGTTTTGTTTGTAATACCAAAAGATAAAAACAACTTAAATATCCATCAATGGGGGACTAATTATAATTATGGCATGTTAATATAATGCTGCCACTAAAGAGAATGAGCCAGATCTTAATATAATCCTAGTAGAGGCCTGATGCATGAAATTCGTGCAAGAGTAGGCCTTCCTTCCCCCGGCTGCCAGCACTGGCTTCCCTCTGGCACTAGGGACCCGGGCTTCCCTTGCAGCCCCGGCTTCATCCGGAAGGATGTCTGGTCTAATTAGCATATTACGCTTCTATTATTATAGATAGAAGGATTTCTACAATGTCTTGCTGAGTTTAAAAAGCACCATGTAGCCCGGCCGGCATGGCTCAGTGGTTGAGTGAACCAGGAGGTCATGGTTTGATCCCTGGTCAGAGCACATGCCAGGGTTGTGGGCTCCATCTCCGGGCGGGGGGGTGGGGGATAGTCAATCAATGATTCTCTCTCATCACTGATATTTCTATCTCTCCCTCTCCCTTCTTCTCTGAAATCAATAAAAAATATATTAATAAAAATAATAAGTAAATAAAAAACACCATGTTGGAGACTGCTGTAAGCAGGATGGCAGACTAGGAGGTCCTAATACTTGTCTCTTCCACAAACACAGCAAAAACAATAAATAAACAACTAACACCGGACAAAAGTAGCTCTGGGTAGAATTGGGACCACAGTAAAGAAGTGGCAGAAGAAGTCCTGTGGAGTTCAGAAACCACAGATGTCTGCCTACAAAAGCATTCGGAAGCATTTTACCTGTGTCACCCCAGTCCTCGCCCAGGGCAGCTCTAAAACAAGAGGGGTCTCCTCAGAGGGATTCATCCCATGGGGAAAAAAGAGAATAGAAGGACCCCAACCTTTGCTGCCAAACTCAGAGATGCAGATAAGAGTTTATGGGACTGGCTACAGCCATTACAAGTGTTAGCATTCGGGGAAGGGAACACAGTAGATGGCTGTTGTAGCCCTGGAGAAGTGCAAGACTCTTCCAGAAGCCATCAGACACAACTTTAAATACAGTCCCACACCCCCATCCCCACCCTACCCTGTGCTCAGGGACAGCCTGAAACAACAAGGTATCTGAAATCTGCAGCAACTGAAATTTCCTGGTGAATTTCCAGAGTGGCCTGAAATAACCACGACTTAGGAACTAAGTCCAAAAGCAAAATAATTGTGTGAGAACAAGCGACGTGGCAGATATTAACATCAAAAGCTAATTGCTATTTAGACACAAAACACTATTTCTAACTGGATAGTCACATCCCCAAAAGACATTTCAGGCACTTACAACCTCACTGAGCCAAAGCCAGCCACCATGTGCTATCCTAGCCATGCGTGTCGTTTTTATAAAGCTGAAATCACTAATAATTCAGCTTTTACCCAGTTTTCATTTTCCAGAGGTATAATCGGGCAGTGTGTGAAACCACTTGAGTCCTCATTTTCTTCCTCATTTCAAACCAAAAATCCCTGGAGAAATGTTGCATTTATTTCCCCAAGCTTTACCTACAAAACAAAACAAAACACAACACAACCAGAAGAACACAAGTTATTGTAGCAATGTCAATTACGGGATGGTTAAGTCAATGGCCACAATGGGAGGTGATCACAAGGACTGCAGATCTGAGTAGATCCGAAGTGCCCTCCACATATGGGCACAAATGAGACTGACTTAAACTGCAGGCACAGCCAGACTGCAAGGCTCTGACTGCGCTGAAACCAGAGCCCTACCTCTGCTCTCCATTCACAAAGCCAGGCTGATGGTAATTAATTCATGATTACTTCATTTCAGCTAATATATGAGCCTAAGCTTTTGCTGAGTGATGTAATATTTCAGAAGTGGGGCTGTGCAATGGAATTTATTGGACTTCCTGAAATCACCAATGTAATTGTTTTTGCTGTTCACATATTAGGCACAGTCTCGGGGGGAAACATTGATTCTTCTCATATAATACTCTTTCCCTGAAGTTTGAAAGTCTGTCATCTTTCTCCATATACTCACTTCGTTAAAGAGTTTACGGCTTGCAAGAGGGTCACAAAGTCCGAGTAACAAAATGACTGTCCTGACAGATTTAGACAATAAAACCACCAGATTGTGACATAAATGTTTTTCTCAGAGGCTTGTTTCTGAAACACATACTAAATGCAAATATTGAAACACCTGCGTGCCAAGCACAATTCTTTTAACAGATGTTAATCCCCGCACGTTTAACCAATGGATTTAGGTCGCATAAATGGACTCACCCCCTTCAGACGATCTTGGAAAGCTACCAATTACCTTATTTCAATTTGACAAAGAAATTATTACTCCCTGCATTATAATTTCGATTTTATACTTTATAATGGAAATACCTAAAAAGCAAGCAAGAACATAGGGAAGCCAACTTGAAATTCAGGCAAAGCCTCTAGAGTCCATCACGGGTAATTATACAAGTCCTCTACCTCTAGCATGGAAAATTCACAATGGTTGATAAGTTTACAAATATGTTTTTATTGTTTCCATGGCCCTGGACATTAAATTCTTTATTTAACTCATCACTGATGAGGAAAAGCCACCGAGGAGCAGTGAGCTTTTTCCCTCCACTTCTGGGACCGGGTGGGTGCCCTGCCTTATAGTGAAACCTGCCCAGGTCCCTGGGGTTATTTCCTGCTTGGAAAGGCCTCGAAGAGACCTTTTCTTTTTAAAATATATATAGACCTTATTTTTCAGAGCAGTTTTAGGTTCACAGAAAAAAACGGAAAGGTACAGAGATCTGCTGTATACTCCTGGGCCCCACACAGCCGCCCCCATCCCCCATTCCCCACCAGAGTGCCACATTTGTTATTATCGATGAACCTCCATGGACACATCAGAATCACGCAACATCTATAGCCTACATTAGGGGTCACGCTTGGTGTTGTATATGCTATGGATTTGGGTAAATGTATAATTACATGTGTCCCCCATTATAGTACCATATGACTAGTTTCACTGCCCTAAAAAATCCTTTGGGTCCCTCTTGTTCATCGCTCCTCCAACCCTGATTATTATTATTTTTTTTTAGCTCTTCTTCAATCACCTCCTCACTTTTTTCTCCTTGAATCATCCTGAGAAGTGAATTATTTAATAATAACAAAAACTACCGTTTGGGGGCCCAGCTGTATGTGCCAGACCCTGCATTGAGAGCTTGGCATATATTATCTCACTTAATTCTCAAATATCCCTAGAAGTGGGTTTTATTTTCTACATTGACTGATAAGGGACTCAACAAACTCATAGTTTTACCAGACTCACTTAGTGAACATGTGGTGCAGTCACACATCTGTATTATTCTGTAAGGGAGACTTCTACTTCCATTTTAAAATGCAACTTGTTCTTTCTTAGAGAGACAGAAAGGAAAATATTGACTTAGTTTGCCAAATTATTTTGAATACACCTGCTGGTCTCATTCTCTGCTTCTGTACCAGAAGCCAGGATGAAAAGACTTGAACAGTGCAGGTAACTAGTTAATTTTCACTAACTGTGAACTTGTTGCTTGATTAATGATCTACATGGAACATGCTATCTCAGAATTTTGTCTTCCACCCTTTTGTCACCTTTCCTCTGCACATCGCATGGTCCTGTTTATCCAAAAACTTCTCAATAAACAAAAACAGAGCCAGCCTTGTCTTATGAGTGTTCTTTCATCCCCTATGTTTAATCAAAAATAAATCAACACAAGTCACTTAAACACCAAGATTAAACTCCAGTAAAGTCAAGCTGAGATTTGGTTGTAGAATCCTGGCAGGCTACAGCAATGAAATCATAAAAACTTTTAGACTCCTAGTTAGGAATTGTTTCTCTGGTCACTATATAAAGACAAATTGGAAATTATGGGCAATTATTTATCATTTTGTTACCATGGACAACCTTTCCAACCATGGCTTTTTCTCATGCTCATATATATATACTAATATATATATATATATATATATATATATATATATATATATATATATATATATATATACTAGAGGCCCGGTGCACAAAATTTGTGCACTGGGGGGTGTCCTTCAGCCTAGCCTGCGCTCTCTCGCAGTCCGGGGTTCCTCATCCTTAACACCCACCTGCATGCTCCTTACCACTCAGCTCGCTGCTTCTTAGTGCTGCCACGGAAGCGGGAGGAGCTCCCGCCACCACCACTGTGCTCGCCAGCTGTGAGCCTGGCTTTTGGCTGAGCAGCCACTCCCCTGTGGGAGTGCACTGACCACCAGGGGGCAGCTCCTGCATTGAGTGTCTGCCCCTGGTGGTCAATGTGTGTCATAGTGACCAGTCATTCCAAGTTGTTCTAATGTTAGGGTCAATTTGCATATTACCCTTTTATTATATAGGAGAGAGGCCTAGTGCACGGGTGGGGGCCAGCTGGTTTGCCCTGAAGAGTGTCCCGCATCAGGGGGGCCAGCCCAGGTGAAGGGCTGAGGGCCATTTTCAGGCTGGCCACACTCCCTTCAGGGTGGAGGTCCCTGATGGGGTGCCTGGCCAGCTTGGGTGAGGGGCTGATGGCTGTTTGCAGGTTGATCAAGCCCCACAGTGGGGACCCTCAACCCATGGGGGGGGTGTGGCCAGCCTGGGTGAGGGGCTGAGGGCTGTTTTCAGGCTGCCCACAGCCCCTTCAGGGTGGGGGAGTCCCTCTGGGGTGCCTGGCCAGCCTGGGTGAGGGGCTGATGGCCGTTTTCAGGCTGGCCACGGCCCCCAGTGACCCAAGCTCCCAGCCTCTTCTTTTTTTTCTTTTTCCTGGGATTTATTTATCTTCTGTAATTGAAACTTTGTAGCCTTGAGCATAGCCCAGGGCCAGCCAGGGCAGGCAGGAAGCTTGGCTTCCTCCATCACCAGGGGCAACCCAAGCCTCCTGCTCGCTCCAGCTCCATGGCTGCCACCATCTTAGTTGGGTTAATTTGCATACTTGCTCCTGATTGGCTTGTGGGCGTGGCTTAAGCATAGTGGAGGGATGGCTAATTTGCATTTTCTCTTTTATTATAAAGGATTCTCTACTACCACCTACAGCAGGGGTCCTCAAACTATGGCCCACGGGCCACATGCAAATACAAATATTATATTTGTTCTCATTTTGTTTTTTTACTTCAAAATAAGATATGTGCAGTGTGCATAGGAATTTGTTCATAGTTTTTTTTAAACTATAGTCCGGCCCTCCAATGGTCTGAGGGACAGTAAACTGGCCCTCTGTTTAAAAAGTTTGAGGACCCCTGATCTACAGTCTTGAATACTATTATGGATGCAAAGTAAACTCCAAAGTGGTTTCTGCCCTCAAAGACCTTAGCTTCTCCCTGAGACAAATACATTGACTCATATGAAAGCATGAGAAACAGGGAGGTATATATTAGAAGATAATAATAAAATCTTGGTGGAGGCTCCAATTGCAATGAAAATTCAGAGAAAGAGATAAGATTTTTCTAAAATGTAGGCACGCAGAAGGCTGAAAGAAGGTACACTTAAAAATCTGATTTTCAGGATGGCTAGTATTTAAATAGATATAAAGGAGTGGGGGTACTGTTGGGAGATTCTCCATGGATCTGTCACATTTCTGCTTTCCTGGTAAGCTGTGACACTAGCTGCCATTGTTCCAAACTATCTTTCCAAGGGTGATTGTAGAGCTGACCACCTGGAAGACAGAGATAAAGTCCTCCATACTGAAGGAATCTGTATGCTAACTGGCCATTCTAAAATATCCAGGTTCCTTAAGCTCAGGGTTCCCCTCCTATAATGCAACCATTGATTGTGCAGGTATCACCTATTTATGTAGCCTTGCAGGAAGTAGAGCTCAAGATATTGGCACAAATGTTAATACTCTGGCTACTGCTATTACTATGAGTCATGAAACTAAGGCAAGCTACCTTGTTAGCCTACCAAATAGGGTAAAATGGCACTTATTGGGGTGACATTGGTTAATAAAATTATATAGACCTCCAGTATACAATTCTACAATAAATCATCTATATATTGTATTGTGTGTTTATCTGCCCAAGTCAAGTCTCCTTCCATCACTGTTTATCCCTCCTTTACCCTCTTTTACCTCCCCCCCACAGCCCCTTCCCTCTGGCAATCACCATACTGTTGTCTGGGTCCATGAGTCTTTCTCTTATTTTTCTTTGCTTCACCCTTCTCATCTAGCCTCCAATCCCCACCCCTCTGAAAGCTGTCAGCCTGTTCTCTATATCCATAGTCTGTCTCCACTTTGTTGGTTTATTTTGTTCATTAGATTCCATATATAAGTAAAATCATGGTACTTGTCTTTCTCTGACTGGCTTATTTCACTTAGCATAATTCTGTCCAGGTCCATCCCATGCCATCACAAAAGATAATATTTCCTTCTTTATTTCAGTGAGTAGTATTCCAAAATTTAAAAAAAAGAATAAAGATTAGCCCAGCTGGCATAACTCAGTGGTTGAGCATCAACCTATGAACCAAAAGGTCAAGGTTTGAATCCTGGTCAGAGCACATGCCCGAGTTGTGGGTTTGATCTCTACTGTGGGATGTGCAAGAAGCAGCCGATCAATGATTCTCTCTCAGCATTGATGTTTCTCTCTCTCTCTCCCTTTCCCTTCCTCTCTGAAATCAACAAAAATATATTTTTAAAATTTTTCAAAAAATTAAAATTAAAAAGAAGAATAAATAAACTAAAATTGTAAAAATAATAGGGAAAAATATCAGACCTTTCACAATTTCTAACAGTTATATTTGAGGCAAAGATCACAGACTGAATAAAGACCTAGGGACAGGAATATGCAGAAGGGAGTCCAGAGAAGAAGATGATTATTCCCAAGTAGTTCTAAACAGTATCACTGGAGTTGGTCCTTATACTGGTAAGTGGACTAAGAATGAACTAGCCAGATTCTACCAAGTGAGTTAATTATAGCCCAGATTTTAATTGACACATTGTAAGAGGAATCCCCCTCCCCCTACCATCTATCTACACTAATAAAAGAGAAAAATGGTAATTGGCGTACGACAATACCCTTTTCATTGGCTAATCAGGGCTATATGCAAATTAACTGCCAACTAAGATTGGCAGTTAACTGCCAACAAGATGGCGGTTAATTTGCATATGTAGGCACAATGCAGGGAGGCGAAAGGGAAAGCAGGAAGAAGCCCCCTGCCACTGACAGTGATCGGAAACCCAGAGGGGAGCTAAGAACTGGGGGGCAAGGCAAAGGCCATGATCAGAGAATCAGGTGCCTTTTCTGCCCTGGCCAGTGACAGCAGGAAGTAGGGGTGAAGCCAGCGATGGGAGCTGGGCACGGTCGAAGCTGGCAGTCCCAGGAGTTAGGGGCCCCTTGCCTGGGCCTAAAGCGGAGCCCACGATCGCGGGGCCGCTGCAGCTGTGGGTCCCCGCTGCCCAGGCCGACGCCTCAGTCAGAGGCATCCTGCAGGAGCAGGGGCGGAGCCCGCGCGATCACGGCGCCCCCCCGCTGCCACTGCAGGTTCCCGCTGCTTGGGCCGGACGCCTAGGCCAGAGGCGTCAGGCCTGGGCAAGGGGCCGATCCTGCGATTGGAGGGTGATGGGGGTCAACGCCTGAGGGCTCCCAGTATGTGAGAGGGGGCAGGCTGGGCTGAGGGACACTCCCCCCACCCCCACACCCAGTGCACGAATTTCGTGCACCAGGCCCCTAGTATATATATATATATAAAAATAGAGAAATATGCTAATTAACCAGGACACCATAACGGGTCAACCAGACAGGAGTTTGCACTCGCAGCGTCAGGGGCTGGCGGGGCAGCAGGGGCCTCCGCGCCCCTGCAGTGGGGGAGGACCCGATGGCCATGGCTGCTTCAAGGGCCGGAGAGGGAGTGGGCAGCGCTGCACAATTTTGAATCACACGCTGGGCTCCTAGTTTAAGATAATAGAATAATACATTTAGTTATGTTACCTGTGGCAGAAAAGAAGAAGGACTTTAAAAAGCTCAGTGTCTGATCCATTGTGACTTTTAGTGTTCAAAATAAGGGGGGAGGGGGGTACTGAAATGTTTGCATGTTTTCTTTTCAGTGAATTAAGTTTAGACTTTACCAATTACATTTGTTTCACTTTACATGTTTGCCACAGGAGGTTCAGAACCGAACTCAACTCGGCTTTACTCACATTGGTCTGAATTGTTCTATTCTAATTCTCTCCACCTTTGACCCTCACATTATATTTCGTCTTGACTTTCTATTCATGCATATTTTTCATCTTATTTTAAAGAATAAGGTAGACTATTTGTCAATTATTGAACTAAGTAAGCTTTGCTGAATCAATTAACTGCATACCTCAAATCTCACCTTCTTTCCTCCATCTCCTTCCAAAGTCAGAAGTGGAAATTCCAGTCAAATGTGCATTGATCAGGCAATGTGACCACACTCTTCAACTCCTACATGCTGCGTAATAATTTTATGTTCATTCAACAGACAAATCTAGGAGCTGAGAGAGGGAGAAAGGAAGTCAGTATGAAACAATTTAGGTTCTTCCTTAAAAGTCCCAAAGTTTCACATGGTTATGGAGAGAAAAGGTGCCATCCAGATTATGTCTAAATACCATAATTATTGGATCTACATAAAACTGTATAAAGAATGTGCTTGTAGGTTACTTCATGTCTCCGGGCAGATGGCATCGTATCAGTAACATGTCCTGCTAAATTGTACTTTTCACCTCCAAGTCCATTTACAAGCATTATCCAAAATTTGTTGACACAAAGTACCACCTGGTTTAATTAAAATGAAATAATTCAGGACAGGGAATGGTGCCTAGACAATTGGGAGATGCTTTCCAAATGTTGCTCTTCCAATGGAAGTATGTGGAATCCGTAAAATAACAATAATTATTCCAGTACCATAAATCAAGCTAAAATATTTGTTTCCAGAAGTGTCTAGTAGAATGAACACCTTCCAGACCGAAGTCATCTCAACATAATACAGCTGTCTAAAACAACACTGGAATTTCTGTGGTTTTCTTTTTCTAATGAGAAAGCAAGTTTTGAGGCATGGATGATATGTGGGATTTACAACATCATATTTAAGAACCTAGGAAAGGATAAATAAGAGGATGATTGTAATGCTTTGAAAAAATGGTTTAATTTTACTTATAAGGATCTTCTCTAAAAGGCAATTAAGTATGCAAATGTAAGGCATGTAGGATATAAGGGTGCAAGACATAATCGCAGATAGGAAAGAACACTGTTTTTCAACACAGTGTCAAGAAGTAAAAACAGATGAAGAGAGAGGCTCCATTTAAATATTTTCCCAGAATGTATAAGCTAAGTTTACACCTATCTAAAGTGATAGTGCACTGCAGAGGTTAAGAACCAGACTTCAGGATTGTATAGATTATCAGGATCAGTCAAATCTGGCACCAATTCAGCAGTCCTCCTTTAGTGAGAGATCCAAGAGGGGTTAGGAATGGGAAAGAGAATGGTGTCTGAGGGCCATATGCAAAACTCTCAGAGGAATTTTTCTCGGGAGCATCAGATATTCTAGATCGATAACATCGAGCCTGGGCACGCAAGAAAAAAGTGTCAGAGGGAAAGGTTCGTTACATGCACTGTCAGTTTCTGGAGTGAAGTACAGACTAACATTTGGGGTTCAATCTGCCCGGGCTGATCGCTACTTTACGTCCTCACTGCCTGTTCTGGATCAATCACAGGTCTGATGAGCTTTGTATGAATTTCATACAGCAGAGTTAAATTAAAGGGTGGTTGCTTTTGCAAGTTGGGGAAAGGAGGAGATGAGAAATTCTCCATTTTCTAAATTCTCATCTTCAGTAGAGTGCACAGAGTCATGCTACACTCAAGGCTGCCAAGGGCAGAAGGTTTGTTTCATGGAAAGTGTGGTGCCCTCTCCAGTGCCTAATAGAGGCGCCAGTAACTACTTGGTAAAACAAATTTAATTGAGTTGCTCCGCAAGTCTATTTATTTCCAGATAACAGATCTATTTGTTTCTTACAATTTGATAGTTTTTCTTTATGGTTGATGATTTCCAACTTAAAACATTTTTTTCAAATTGCAACGTATCAGTTTGCTTTGGTAAGATATGATGCTTGTACTCTATATGTACTTTTTCTAAACAGTAGAAAAAGCAGCAAAGTACAATAAAAGCACACCTTGAATGTGGCCTTTAGGTAGTTTTGAAACACTTTCGAAATAATTATACAATTTAAGATAAATATAAACAAAAGTGTATACTATAGGTATATTTTACAAGCAAGGCTAAATTATTTTCCAATAGATTAATAACATGACATAATGGTTGTTTAGTGTCTGGCTCACGGTAGGAATTAAAACAGATGATAAGTGATGAATTGGTGTTCTCATGGACTCCTACTCTTGGGCCTTCATGGAGAGGTCATCCACATTTACAAGAACTGGTATGTTTCTGGAACTCTATAATTCAAGTGTAGTAATGAAAAGAAATTCTCCCTTTCTTAAATGAAATACTCATTCACCAGATAGCAAACTTGGGTGGCTGTCATTAGGCTACCTGTGAAAAATGCAGGGAGCTGAGTTTAGGTAACCTGATATAGTTCTCTATTTTTCTTTATTTTTAATTTTCAATTTATACAGTTTACTTTCAAAATTATTTTGCATTGGGTTTAGGTGTATAGCATAGTGCTTAGACAATCATAGGCTTTACAAAGTGTTCTCCCCACTCCACCCCCCCCCCAATATTTTCAGTACCCACCATACATAGTTATCACAATATTATTTACTATATTTCCTATTCTGTACTTTACATCCTCATGACTATTTTGTAACTACCAATTTGCACATCTTTTTAAAATATATTTTTATTGATTTCAGAGAGGAAGGGAAATGGAGAGAGAGATAGAAATATCAATGATGGGGAGAAACCAAGATGGCGGCATAGGTTAACTCTGGAGATTGCTGCCTCGACCAACCAATTCAAGGGTACACCTAAAAGATGGAACGGACATCATCCAGAACCACAGGAAGGCTGGCTGAGTGGAAATTCTACAACTAGGAGGAAAGAGAATATCATACCCAGACTCAGAGGAGGCGCAGTGCTGAAGTGAAATACTCAGGTGCAGAGTGCGCTCAGAGCGGGCTGGCGGTGGAGGGCATGGTTGTTGTTTTCAATCGGGAGGGAGTTTCCAACTCTGAGCTCCAGATCCGGGCGAGTCTCTAGGGACCCAGACTCAAACGGGAGAAGCAGGACTGTCTGGCTTCAGTTGGAACTCGAAGGCAGCTTTCTCTCCGAGGTTTGCAGTGGTTGCTGGGACTCTGTGAGGCAGAGCCCTAGGGATGGAACTGAGAGCAGCCATAACTGCTCTCTCGGCCCTCCCTGTAGATCCCCAGGGACCCGCCCTGCCCAAGCCCTGCACAGAGCCATTTGCCAGATAGCCTCAGGCAAAGGCTAGATTAGCACCTCCCCAGAGGACAGAAGTTTTCCCACTGCAGACACAGCTGACTCTCACAGCCAGTTGGCCTGGAGGTCAAATCCCCCCAGTATTAACTACAACAATCAAGGCTTAACTACAACAAGACTGTGCACAAAGACCACTAGGGGGTGCACCAAGAAAGTATAAAAAAAAATGCGGAGACAAAGAAACAGGACAAAATTGTCAATGGAAGATATAGAGTTCAGAACCACACTTTTAAGGTCTCTCAAGAACTGTCTAGAAGCTGCCGATAAACTTAATGAGATCTACAAGAAATCTAATGAGACCCTCGATGTTATGATAAAGAACCAACTAGAAATTAAGCATACACTGACTGAAATAAAGAATACTATACAGACTCCCAACAGCAGACCAGAGGAGCGCAAGAATCAAGTCAATGATTTGAAATGCGAAGAAGCAAAAAACACCCAACTGGAAAAGCAAAATGAAAAAAGAATCCAAAAATACGAAGATAGTGTAAGGAGCCTCTGGGACAGCTTCAAGCGTACCAACATCAGAATTATAGGGGTGCCAGAAGATGAGAGAGAGCAAGATATTGAAAACCTATTTGAAGAAATAATGACAGAAAACTTCCCCCACCTGGTGAAAGAAATAGACTTACAGGTCCAGGAAGTGCAGAGAACCCCAAACAAAAGGAATCCAAAGAGGACCACACCAAGACACATCATAATTAAAATGCCAAGAGCAAAAGACAAAGAGAAAATCCTAAAAGCAGCAAGAGAAAGAAACTCAGTTACCTACAAGGGAATACCCATACGACTGTCAGCTGATTTCTCAACAGAAACTTTGCAGGCCAGAAGGGAGTGGCAAGAAATATTCAAAGTGATGAATACCAAAAACCTACAACCAAGATTACTTTATCCAGCAAAGCTATCATTCAGAACTGAAGGTCAGATAAAGAGCTTCACAGATAAGGAAAAGCTAAAGGAGTTCATCACCACCAAACCAGTATTATATGAAATGCTGAAAGGTATCCTTTAAGAAGAGGAAGAAGAAGAAAAAGGTAAAGATACAAATTATGAACAACAAACATGCATCTATCAACAAGTGAATCTAAGAATCAAGTGAATAAATAATCTGGTGATCATAATAGAATCAGGGACATAGAAAGGGAATGGACTGACTATTCTTGGGGGGGGAAGGAGTGTGGGAGATGCGGGAAGAGACTGGACAAAAATCGTGCACCTATGGATGAGGACAGTGGGTGGGGAGTGAGGGCAGAGGGTGGGGCAGGAACTGGGAGGAGGGGAGTTATGGGGGGGAAAAAGAGGAACAAATGTAATAATCTGAACAATAAAGATTTAATTTAAAAAAAAAAAGAAATATCAATGATGAGAGAGAATCATTGATCAACTGCCTCCTGCACGCCCCACAGTGGGGTTGGAGCCCACAACCCAGGCACATGCCCTGTCCTGGAATTAAACCGTGACCTCCAGGTTCATAGGTCAATGCTCAACCACTGAGCCACACCAGTCAGGCCAATTTGCACTTCTTAATAAAAATATGGAATGCTTCAAGAATTTTCCATGTCATCCTTGTGCAGGGGCCATGCTAATCTCTGTATTGTTCCAATTTTAGTCTATGTGCTGCCGAAGCATTCACACGTTCTCTATTTTTATAGGCGAGGAAAGTGTGATTCAGAGAGTCATTTAAGGAACATAATGTGAAAAGCATGGTAGGAGAGGTGGACTGAGGCCAAGTGAAAATATGTGCCATGCAGGGAAGGCATGAATGATTTCAAATAGGTGGATGACGTGGTCAGACTTTAGACTGTGGTGGTGTAGAATGGACGCTACCCTCCAGCCTTATGCATGAGCAGTTTCTTGGTGTGTGTGCTCCCATCTCTCCTTGCCTCTGTAAATGTCCTCCCCTTGAGTAGGAGTAGCCCCCTTCTTTGTCCACCAGGCTCATCCTCCCTTCAAATATCACCACAGCATGGCCTCCTGGTAGAAGACTCCCAGGAAGTCAGTCACCATTCCTTCTGTGCTCTCCCAGTCGCCACCTGGGACATGATACAAAGGTTGTTGATGTATCTGATTTTTCTATCAGACTGGGAGTTCTTTAAAAACAGGGACTGGGTCTTAGCTATATTTTTAATTGAGAGTGCCTAGCGTGGAGCCTATATACTAGGTACTTAGAAAGTGCTTGTCACCACCTACAGGCAGTATTATACAAAGGATAAAATTTTGCCTTCCCACCTCCTCTCTCTGTCTCTCCCACACGTGGTATTGGCTCCTGACTCTGTCCTCAATTGCCTTTGGGATGCCCAGAGCCCTGCATTTAATCATCCCACCAAAGCCTGTCCTCAAACCTCTCCAGGCCTAGAACTGTCCCTTTCCTCTGGCATGCTCATTGCCTTCTATATACTAAAGCTGCTCACTGACAAAACTAATTCATGTTAGATAGTAAATGACAGTTTCCCTTTTGAGAGATACTTCCTAAAATCCAAGGAAAGAATGATTGAATTTCAGGCACAGAGGCTGCCCAGCAGAGGCAGGAAAGGGAGGTATTTCTCTGTTATGGTGTTCAGTCGCTGATCCCTAAAATCACATTCTGTAGGCAGCTGTCGACACCATCTACATGTGAACATATGAGAGCTGGAAAAAAAATGTTCAATTCACAAAAGCATCGTTATTTTAGCACTCCTCCAGCATGTATATATTTTAATGTAAATGTGGTGTTTTCTTTCTTTTTAAAAAAATGTTATTTAATTTACTGGGGTGAGATTGGTTAATAAAATTATATAGGTTTCAGGTGTACAATTCTATAATACATCATCTGTATATTGTATTGTGTGTTCACCACCCCAAGTCAAGTCTCCTTCCATCACCATGTATCCCCCCCTTTACCCTTGTCTAACCTCCCCCATCTCCCCCATTCCCTCTGTCATCACCATCCTCTTTTCTGTGTCTAGGAGTTTTCTTTTTCTTTGCTTAATCCCTTTAACTTTTCCACCCAACCCCTCAACCCTCCTTCCCTCTGACAGCTCTCAGTCTGCACTCTGTATCTATGAGTCTGTTCCTATTTTGTTTGTTCATTTATTTTGCTGTTTAGATTCCACATATACATGAAATCATATAAAACTTGTCTTTCTCCTACTGGCTTATTTCACTTAGTGTAAGAGTCTCCAGGTCTATCCATGTGTTGCAAAAGGTAAGATTTTCTTCTTTTTTTATGCCTGAGTAGTATTACTTTGTGTAAATGTACCACAGCTATTTTACCCACTCATCTACTGGGCTGCTGAACTGGGCTGCTTCCAAATCTTGGCTATTGAAAATAATGTCACAATGAACAGAGAGTATGTATATTCTTTCAAATTAATGTTTTGGGTTTCTTCAGATGTATTTCTAAAAGTGGAATCACTGGGCCATGAGGCAGTTCTATTTTTAACTTTTTGAGTTAATTCCATACTGCTTTCCACAGTGGCTGCACCAATCTATATTCCCACCAACAGTGCACAAGGGCCCCCTTTTTTTGCACATCCTCACCAACACTTCTTGTTTGTTGATTTGTTGAAGATAGTCATTCTGACAGGTGTGAGGTGATACCTCATTGTGGTTTTAATTTGCATTTCTTTGATAATTAGTGATGTTGAGCAACTTTTTATATGTCTATTGGCCTCTTTAGAGAAGTATCTATTCAGGTTCTTTGCCCATTTTTTAATTAAATTGTTTATTTGGTGTTGAATTTTATAAGTTCTTTATAAATTTGGGGTATTAACTCCTTATCAGATGTACGATTGGTGAATATGTTCTTATATTCAGTGGGTTGTCTTTTGTTTTTGTTTATGATTTCCTTTGCTGTGCAAAAACTTTTTAGTTTGATGTAGTCCAATTTATTTATTTTTTCTTTTGTTTCCCTTGCCTGAGCCAACAATAGTGAGGTGAAGAGCAAGGGAGGGAGAGGCAGGGGTGGGTGGAGGTGGACAAAAGGTGGGGAAGGGAGACTCCTGAAATAATGTCAAAATTAAATTTTTAAATTAAAAGAAAAGAAAAATATTGCTATGAGAAATGCCTGAGATTTTACTGCCTGCTTTCGGCTAGGATTTTTATGGTTTTGAGTCTAACATTTAAGTCTTTAATAGAAGCAATTATAGCCTGTTTTGTTTGTTTGTGTGTGTGTGTGTGTGTGTGTGTGTGTGTGTGTGCGCGTGCGTGCTGAAAGATTATCGGCTGACAAAGAAAAAATTAATAGCACGCATCAACATGGAGGAATCTCAAAAACATAATGAACAAAAACAAGTCACAGAAGAGCATATCCAGTATGATTCTATGTATTTCAAGCTCACCACAATCAAAATAAAACCTTGTATAGCTTATGGATGTATTCATAGGTAGCTAATCCATATAGGAAAGCAAAGAAATTTTTAGCACAAAATTCAGGCAATTAATTACATCCATGAAAAAGGTAGGGGCAGAAGGGAGGCTTGGCTTCTAGAATAAAGTAATATTCTTTTTTTTTTTAACCTAGACAGTGGGCATTCATTATAATATTCATCTTTTTAAAAATGTATGGCACATTTCATAATAACCAAAGAAAATCAAGCACTCTAAAAAACTGCACAAAGAAACTAATAACCCACCACCCAGGGTTAACTATTAATATCCATCAAGATATCTTTCTTTTTACACACACACATGCACACACAAATTCATATACCATAAATACTATTGTAGCCTGCTTTTTTTCCAGCAATGCACTGTATGTATTGTTGTGAAATGAATTCCATGACATATTATTGAGTGTTCAAAACCATCGTGAGCTCACTAAGAGCTCACACAAGAAGGAATGTTCTCACCCAATATGATTAAATGTATTTCCCTCAGACCTCCAGAATTGACAAGACAAGAAAATTTTAGATGTTCCAAACAAATTCCTATAGAATGCCACACAAAACTGATCTTTCCTAAAAAAGTAAACTGAGCTATACAGCATTTCTTGAATCCATAGTCAAAACCAGGCTTTTTACCCTTGTAAGCTAAATACTTTTTTACTGTAAAACAAATGTGCCAAAAATGATATTCATCCTTTCCAACACAGAAAAAAATAACCATATTATATCACAGCCTATAAGATATTGAAAATGGAGGGGTGATTTTTTTCACTTCTGACATTCATGCCATATGTAAGACATAGACATGTGGCATTCTAGTTCTTTCCTGTTAATAACAGAATTATTTTCATTGAAGACCCCAAATTATGTCTCAATCATAGCGACATTTATGAATCCTAATTGCCTGTTACTAACTACATTACTAAACTATTGTTTTAAACTGACATGTCTTCTGGGCCAAATTATTCCCATGTACATACTACTTGCTAGCCGGAGCCTCTGTAAATATTTCCTATGAACTTGAATTTTTCAATACGGCAAGCCACAACTGGTAACCATACACTTCACACTCATGGCTTTCTATAAATGTTTTAGTTTGAAATAATAAATGCTTTTAAAAATACCTCCACTTTGATAGGAAAACCCTAGTCACCTCACAGCTCATTCCCACTTTTTAGTAATTTTTCTCTCATCAAGTTGACTCAAATTGAAAACATATCACCAAGAACTGAGAGCCACAGAACAGCCTGACAGAGGTTCCAGAACTGGGGGTGAGGGGCCAATGAGCAGGACCTGAGAACTTGTGGAGAAAGGGATTTTTCTTATCAAAACATCATCGCGAGTTTGGAAATGTGCTCACAAAAATAATTTTGGCTGAAGCAATTCCATGCGTTTCCCACCCTCCCCCAACCGTGCTTTTATCAGACTGAGAGATTGTAAGACTCCACACCTACAATTCAACTTTCTCATTTCCTCCAAAGTAAACGAAATTGAATTTCTGTAGCTGCGGCTGTTTAAAAGGATTTTCCCTTTTTAAGTAAATGCCATGTGCACAGGTACTCCCGATTCATAAAGCTTGTCATTCACAAAGCAGGAGACGTGCGGAACAACAGTGACATGCAGGCTTTATGAGATTTGCAGTAAACACTATGATGAGGGTGAGTAAAAACATCCCACTGAAACCAAGGGAATGCTATTGAGGAATTAGAAGTGGAACAAATTCACTGGGCTTGGTGAGGATTGTAACATTTAGATGATCTTCTTAGCTCTGTGTTGTTGTTTGCATGAGTTGTTGGTTTTTCCCCCCAAAGAACACATAATCTGGAAAAATGCAAGAGAGTTCGTCGACTCTATTTTTTAAAATTGTCCTGCTTAGATATGAATGATGCAAGCCTACGCGTTTGCTGTGCCTTAAATACTTCTCTTCCCCTTCGTGGTTTCACAGGATCCGTACCACGATGAGCAGAACATTCACGATGAATCTGCAGACAAAAGGAAAGATCACATGTCAGTTGGGACAGATGTAGAAAGAGAAGGGACAGGTTTGAATTGTGTCGGCCGGCCTGGAAGCCTTGGGCCTCAGGGGTGAGTGTAGTTACCTGAAGCACCAGCTTGAGAAGGATCACGGCAGGTTGTTCGGCTTCCCTGGCCTAGGAAAACATCTGTGTTTCCAGGTTTGCTTGTTTTTTTACCCTCGAGTTGTTTTGCCCATTAAATTTCCTTTGCATTTTTATCTGTGGAAATAATGAATGCCATCCTCTTCCAACAAAATAATGAATTTTTCTTCAGAAACATTTTAAAGTACACGTTTAAGAACATACTGCTTCTGGTAGAAGAGGCTAAAGCAGGGATAAATGGTGATGGGAGGAGACTTGACTTTGGGTAGTAAACACACAATACAATATACAGATGATGTATTGTAGAATTATGTACTTGAAACCTATATAATTTTATTAACCAATGTCACCCCAGTAAATTCAATATTATTTTTTAAAGCAGTATCTAAACAGGTTGACATTCAAACAGATTCTTGTTAGATATTTACATATATACATGCTAGAGGACCGATGCATGAAATTCATGCAAGAGTAGGCCTTCCTGCCCTAACTGGTTTGGCTCAGTGGATAGAGCATCAGCCTGTGGACTGGAAGGTCCCAGGTTCGATTCCGATCAAGGGCATGTACCTTGGTTGCGGGCACATCCCCAGTAGGAGGTGTGCAGGAGGCAGCTGATTGATGTTTCTCTCTCATCGATGTTTCTAACTCTCTATCGCTCTCCCTTCCTCTCTGTAAAAAATCGATAAAATATATTTTTTTTTAAAAAAAGAGTAGGCCTTCCTTCCCCTGGCTGCCAGGACTGGGTTCCCTCTGGCACCTGGGACCCTGACTGGCCTCCCTCTGGCCACCCGCAGGCACCTGGGACCCGGGCTGGCTTCCCTCTGGCCCCAGCTTTGTCCGGAAGGACATCCGGAATGACATCCAGAAGGACATCTGGTCTAATTAGCATATTACCCTTTTATTATTATAGATGTATGTGTGAGCATGTTTGTTTATATATGTAGTAGAGGCCCAGTGTACAAAAATTTGTGCACTCACGGGGGGGTGGGGGGGGAGGGGTTCTTCAGCCCAGCCTACACCCTCTTGCCGTCCAGGAGTCCTCAGGGGATGTCCAACTGATGGGAAGCGGGCCTAAGCCACAGCCTGGCCCCCTCTGCAGGAGTTAACCAGGCAGTCTGATCAGGGGATGGCCAGCCAGCCCTGCCCTCCCGATGGCCCCTCTGCCACTGCTGGTCATCACTCCCTCTCCCGATCACCATCCCCTTCTCTGCCCGCTGGCACACGCCTTGGCTGGCCTGGTGCCACCTGCTTGCCGGCCCCGCCCCACACCGACCAGTGGTTCTGCCGTTCAGTTGATTTGCATATTATGCTTTTATTATATAGGATAAGTTTGAGAAATCTCTGATTATATTATATCTGGTCATGATGTCAGAAATATTCCTTTCACTTATTTAGGGATTTGAGAGCTAGGGTGGTAGGGTATGTATTAGTCAATGGGACATGGAAATAACTATCAAAAGCCTCTACTACTATATTATTACTAAATGACCTAGTAATTTACTTGACCTTTCTGGGCCTTATTTGTAAAATAGGGTCTCTAAATTGAATGATTTTAAGAAAAAAAAGAACATGGTACATCTAGCTGGTTTCTTTTTCACTTTCCACTTCATCCTGACACTATCATTGGACAAATATTCCTAAAATTCTCTCTTTATTCTTTTATTCCTGCACTCAAAATCTTCAGTGCTTTTCCAATGCCTATACAATAATGCCACTGTTCTTACTCTGCAATTCATGGCTCCCCATAATATGGCTCAATATCTTTGCTTTTATAATTTCTCTCTTTTATGAATCCCTTGACTAGCTCAAAGGAGATTTTTTCATTGCCCATCATGCATGTGGTTTTCTATCTCCACACATTTCTCAAGTTGTGTGCCCTCCTTTTACTGGTCTACAGTTGTGCTGCAATAACAAACAAGCCCTCACATCTCAATGAATTACAACAACAAATATTTATTTCTCATTCACATTATACGTAGGTTTGTAATGAGCGTCAGCCCTGCTCCAGGCTCCAGCTCTGCTCTGTGTGTCACTTCACTCTGGAATCCATGCCGGAGAAGCTACCACTGTCTAGGACACGCTGTAGTCCTGGCAGAGAACAGAAACGAAGCATGCAGTCACATTTCGGCTTTGATGTGGCATATGTCAGGATTCATTCATATTTCATTGTCCGAACAAGTCACATGGGCAAGTCCAACATTAAAGCTCCCCTTGCAAGCAGACATTGCAAATCACACCTCAACTAGCAGGAGTATATAATCCTATTAGAGAGAAGAAAAGGGGTGAATAATTGCAAACAAAACCAAAATCTGCCCCCCCACCCGAATGCTCTAACCCACCTACTCTGCTCATAGGTCTCCATTCAAGCCTTGGTTCAGGGCCCATTGTTTATCCCTAATGCCACCTGGTCTTCCTGGAGCACGGCTCATCAGTGTCACACATTTGGCACTTAGCTTATGCTATCGTCTGTAACAACTTATCACACCCTCTTATCTGCCTTATATTCCTGCCTAGGCCATAACCTTCATGAGGATAAGATTTAACTTTATGCACCTTGGTAACTTTAATGACTGAATAAGTTATGTTCCTATATAATTGTTTGTTGTTCAAGGAAGTGTGGGTGATAACATTTTTCTGTTATGGGAGACAAGTTTCACCCCAAAGAATAGACTTAGTGCAAAGGAGTATCATTGCCCAATTTTAATGTATTTTCTTCATTATTTACCATAATAAGTATATGGAGGAACAGCATGTTTGCACACACACCTGGTGCCTAACTGCTTATTAAATAAAGCATGTGGTATGTAGTAGGGCCATGCCCGGGGCTTCACACTGGCTTTACCATGGTCCTGGGCCTGTTTTGAAAGCAGTAAGCTGGGAAATTAGAAATGAAATTATTTCTTTTAATGGGAAGTAGCTGTGCTAAAATGAACATTTTTAAATGTCTTGGTATTTTGAAGTAGTTTTCTTTCCATCCTTATAACATTTAGAGTCCAGAACCAGAGTCACATCACATAGTTCAGTATGATTTTCCCAAAAGAAAATTCCGTGCAACAAACCAGGAGGAGGCACAGTCCTACTTAAGGTGTTAGTCCAACAACTTTTATTTGTAATGTTTCACTGCCATTCTCCCAGCTAATCAGTGTACAGTAATTCATCCTGAATGTTTCATATTCATTTTCCTATATCACAAAGCAATGCCTTTCATATTTCTTCGTCAGCTCTATTATTCTTGAAATGACCACTCACACACAAGTCTAATGTCAGGAGGTGACTTCTGTCACGTGAGATACAGTATCTCCATTCAACAGCCGATCAGAATCTCCCACACCTCCTCAGGCACACCTTCCCGGGATCACATCTATTCTCACATTCCTGCTCTGCTCTTTTCCCTTATTTGAAGTTATGCTCATGACTGTGAGCAATGCCATCATTACCTCTCCCACCCACAAATAGAATCCATTAAGTAAAAATTCATTCCAAACTCATCTTAGGGTAGTGAGGAAGACTGGGTAAACCCCAAAAGGTCTAGAGGTTGAATTTCATTTGGAAAACTACCCAGAAGTTCAACTGCTTATCCAGTCCTTATCCTAGCTATGAGAGTGGCCTAGGGATGTGCTGACAGGAAGGAATTAAGGTTCTACCAGGCACCAGTGAAAAGCAGTGTGTAGCCCATTGCTGCTGCTGCTGCTGCTGCTGCTGCTGGAGGAGAGTGAGAGAAGATGTTGAGGGAGCAACAGGCCAGGAAACCTCACTCTTAGCCTTTCCAGAGCCTCAGAGAAGAATTATTCATGCTGTGTTGCAAACTGGGAAGACATAGTACACCTACTAAGAAAAATTGCTTCTGACAAGCAGCTCATTTATAAGTAAAGTGAGGTTGAGACTCCTTTCCTAATAATAATTTATTTTCTGATTTGAAGACCAAAAAGTTTTGGAAGGTAGTGAAGAACAATTATTTCCTTGGACTTAGAAGGTGATGTTTAGAAATGAACAAAATTATATTTGGAAAAAGAAATAGCAAGGGAGCCTTTATTTTATTTATTTTAAAATCCCAAGGATTCCTCAGAGGGGAGAGGGGTGTAGGGGAACTGGATGAAACAAGGTGAAGGGATTAAGCAAAAAAAAAAATTAAAAATTATATATATATACCACAAAGACACAAACAACAGAGTGGCATTAGCCAGAGGAAAAGGGGATGTGGTGGTTGGTGGAGGTGGGCAAGTTGGAAGGGGAATGGGGACAGAAAGAGACTTTGCTTGGGATGATGTGAGCACAATGCAGTGTGTAGATGATGTTTTATTGAGTTGTACACTTAAATACTGTATAGTTTTGTGAACCAGTGTGACCCCAATAAATTCAGTTTTCAAAAATAAAAATTTTCATTAAAAAATAAAATAAATAAATTTTTGAGGAACCTGATATGTGTGCATTAAAAAAAAACAAAAAACACACAGGTTACTCAGCCTTATTCCCAGAGTTTCTGATTCAGCAGGTCTGAGGTAGGGATGAATTTTAATTTCTAAAAAGTACCCAGGGAAAGACGATAGCAAAGTAAATAGGTGTTAAAGTATTTTATATTTGGGGATAGATGAAAATATAGATATTAGTAAATCTAAGAAACTAATAGAAAAAAATAAGTGTAAGAATGTGTTTTAATAAGTTAGTGGTTGTCAGTAAAAAAATTCACTCTTTCTAATGGAAGGTGGGAAAAAAGAAAACAATTAAGTGCTGAAGACATCAGGAAATGAGAACCCTGGCACCAGGGGTGAGTACAGATCGGTGCAGCCAGTCTGGAGAGCAATCTAGCTGACAGTGAAAGGAAGGATGCATATTCACTTTACCCAGAAATCCCATCCCTGTGTATAGAACTGGCAAAAATTCTTGCACAATCCAGAAAGTTACATGCATAAGAATTCTCTCTTTCATACTGCTAAGGCAAAAAAAGTTAGAAACAGAGTAAGGGATATACAATATAATGCCCTTTTGGTAAATTAAAAACACCCAAGGCACAAAATACTACTATATTCTTATCAACAAACAAAACAAGGCCAGCAATTGTAATGACAAAAATCTAGGGAACAGCGTTGTTTTTGTTTTGTTTTTTGTCCTTCAAGCAAAACAAAACAAAAAAAAAGTAGGACTTGCTACCTACAAGGGTGTTGGGGAGCCTGTCACAACCCTTCAGTGGAAAAGTGAGAATGAAAATATTACTTTCTCTTTCCCTGAGCTGACTATCCTCACCTTCCCAGACCACTTCCACAGGAGCCCTAGCGGAAAGCTGGGTAAATCTTTCTAGTCCTGGATGGGTCTGAGTCACCCAGACAGAAATGATGACTGCTAAAGGGGTCTCTGGAAAGAAACTAAAACCACGCTCAAAAAAAAAAAAAACCAATTATGCCAACAAGTACTAAGGCTGTGAGGGTACGGAGCGGAAATAATCCAGCAATTTAAACACTCTGTGGAAACAAAGTTTTTTTATTTTTTTTTTAAATCAAAATATGACTGGCACCTTGACCTGACCTTTAGCAAAAATAAAATTACTAAGATCACTATTTGATTGAACCAGGGCAATACAGAGAGTTGAGGAATTAGACCTTAGAGTAGAGCATAGAAATAGAAAATTCCTTTAAGATGTCTGCCAAACCATTTTTTACTCCCCAGAGCTTCATTTAAATCTTCAAGAGAGAAGATAGCAGTTTTATTTTTTAGTACATCAATGGAAGAAAAAACTATATCCTATCTCATTGTTAATCACACTCATCAATGATGGTAAATCGTTTCTTACATGTGACCCAAAGGGAAAAAATTAAAGGATGCTCTCGCTCATCCCTCATGATGACTGACATGCTATCTCTAGGGCCTAATCCCATTCAGTGGCCTTTCCGTGGAGTCCAAAAAGGGTGTATAAAGCACTAAAGATAAGCTAAAGCCTTCCATATGTGTCCTTGCTCTTCCTGAAAAACATTCTCTCCTCGAAGGAAAAAAAAGGCTCTATTTCAACAGGCACATATCTTTTCAAATTGCCCAAAAATCTGGATAATAAGACTCTCTTCATACCAATGCTGGCCATCTTGTTGATTTACAGCACTAAGAAAGAACAAAAAAGAGAGGAAGTTTGATTATCCAAAAAAGAAACTTACATTTTTATATGTGTGCTTTTCTAGGATTTACTTACACTTAACACATCAATGAATACCCAAATCCCTCAGGAAAAAGAAAAACATTTTTTTAAAAAGTTCTGAACCTTCTTTGAATGTAAAGTATATCTGTAATAATAAAAGCATAATATGCAAATTGACCGAATGACCCAACAGCAGAACGACCATCTGGATGACCTTCTGGACGACCACACTATGACACACCAGGCCAGCCGAGGCAGGTGTGATGCAATTGGTTGGGGGGGCCCCACCATCACCCCATGATTGCCCCGCAGAGGGAGGCCCAGGCCACCGGCCAGTGACGCTGTGGCGGTTGTACGGGGCTGGCCAGCGATTGCCACACAGAGGAAGGCCCAGGCCAGCCAAGTAATCATACCTCATGACTGTCACCCGCAGAGCGAGGCAACCGGTGGCAGGGAAGTGGGGGGAGCAGCGCCACACAGATGGCAAGCAGTGGCAGCGGGGGGGGGGGGGGGGCGGGCAGGGCCAGCTGCTGGCAGCCATGGGAAGGAAAGCCCCAATAGGCCCTGATCACCAGCCAGGCCTAGATTGTGAAAGGGTGCAGGCTGGGCTGAGGGACAACCCCCCCCCCCCACGCCTCTGTGCACAAATTTTGTGCACCAGGCCTCTAGTATTATAATCATCCAGGTGCAGTAGCTTAGCTAAAAAAAAAAAAAAAAATGGGGTTACGTCTCCAGGGTTGTTGTTTTTTATGGTGTGTAGAGTAGGTGGGTGTCTATCTTGTTGAGATAACTCTTTCTAAACATAAGCACCCATTCTGATAGACAACCAGGTATCTGGGGAGATGAAGCTCCTAGGAAACAACCTTGTGTGTGTGATGGAAACTTCATTTTCTTCTGAAACTCAAATCAAGATTCTTGTCATCCTTTCTTCCCAAGAATAACAGACCAGAAGAACCCGGGAAGTCACCTGGAAGGGAAGAAGAGAAGAACAAGCAGGGAAAGAATAGTATAAAGTTCAGTATGGAGGGAAATAAGATAACAACACATATTTCAGAAGCAGGAGCAGCGTCAGTGTGAGCAGTGTCATGGTACCCACTCCATGGAAGGAGCAGGATGTCTTCTGTCATTGTCAGCAGCAGCTAATCAGCTACCCCACCAGGTGTATTGCTTCAGTCTAAAGGATCAAAAGTCTGGGCTCTGGAGTCACATGGCCTGTGTTCACATACTGGCTCTACCATTTCTTACTTTCATGACCTTGAGCAAATTTTCTATGCCTCAGTTTCCCCATCTGTAAAATGAAACTAAACATAATAGCAATCTCATAAAACCGTTGGAAAGATTCAATTGCATAAAGCATACAAAATGTTTATCTTAGTGCATGGAAGATATTTAAGCACCCAATAAATGTAAGCCAGGATAGCATTTCTGTTCATCTCTACAACAGCTCTATGAAAGCCATCATCATCATCTTCATTTGTCAGGGAGGATACAGAGTTAAGAAGGAAGTGTTACCTGTTCCATTTCACACTAACAGTGTGCACTACAAATAGTATCTGCATCCCAGAAATATCTCGCTCAAAATTAAAACTCTCTCCCTAGCTAGTTTGGCTCAGTGGATAGAGCGTTGGCCTGTGGACTGAGGGGTCCCAGGTTCAATTCCAGTCAAGGGCATGTACCTTGGTTGTGGGCACATCCCCAGTGGGGAGTGTGCAGGAGGCAGCTGATCAATGTTTCTCTCTCATCCGATGTTTCTAACTCTCTATCCCTCTCCCTTCCTCTCTGTAAAAAATCAATAAGATATATTTTTTTTAAAAAAAAATTAAAACTCTCTTCCCAGTACCACACTATTTCTCCACTCTCCCAAGACACCCGATTTGAAGAATGTTGACTTAATTCAATGCAAATGGTTAATCTCTGGCATTTGTCTAAATAGCTGGTGTTCTAAAGGCCTGAAAGAATGGTCTTCTCAGATTACACTACTTTTAATACTAGAAAGTAATACTCGTTAACAATCTTCCACTAATCCCAAGCATTCAAAGACTCCTTAAAAGACCATGTCTTTACTGTATGTGTACAATTCCACTAAAGTAGTCATTCTTAAGATTTATTGATGCTTGGCTTGGAATCCCTTGTAGAATCAGATCCAGAAAAACACACCTTCTCCAGAAAAAAAAAAAAAGCACATAAACATACCCACAGTATATGCACACAGGTTCAGTGGGCTCAGAGCGTTGGGGAAGCCTATGAAGCCCAGGTTTAAAATCCCCATTCTACAGTGCCTGCAGGTCTGGAATGAGGTTCCATTACAGTGATGCTTTTTTCTATCTAGCTATCATCTCCCTGCTTTGTTTTGCTTTGTTTCTGTTTGATTTCTTTCCCTTCTTCCCGTGCCCCCCTTCCCTCCCTTTCCTATCTTTCACCTCTCTTCGTCTTCCTTTCTCAATTCTCCACCCCCTCCCTACCTTGGCGATCAGACAAAGCCACTATCACAGTTCCCTCTCCCTTCCCCTCCCTCCCCTCTGTATCCTTCCTGACCAGCTGATTCCGGAGAGGAATTCGATAACTTATCAATAGGCATAGGTTGCTCCATAGGAATATTGGCCAGCCTAGGAAACAGTCCTTCTTTGAAGGATAGCAGATCAGAATTTCTGACTCCATCAGGGAGTGTTTGCTCCTAAATCTCCAGTAAATGTGGCCGCTTTCCATTAAATATACACAGATTCACTGTATCCTGTTTTCAAGGAAACAGATTCGCTAACAAGTGAACAATGCCGGTAGAGATATCTGTGTACTCATTTGTCCTTCTTTGTGACTTTTTTTATGGTGCCCATCAACTTAGTAGTTAACCTTCCAGAAAAAGATATGTTGGAAACAGAAATGGTCCTCATTTGAGCAACCTTGAATTAAAATTGTGTTCCTTGTTTCCCTTCAATATGTGAGTGAATTCCTTTTATACCAATTTTTAAATTAATCTTTTAAAAATTTATAATGCAATCCTTTGGAATCCTTGGCCAACTTTTATAATCTTATATTTAGGTGTGTGTTTTTTAAGTAAATATGTATGTCAAATGATCTTAGGATCATTCTCCCCATAGAGTTGCCTAATATGAAAACCTGGTTAAATAATTATCAGAATGGAAAGCTTCAAATTAAAACAAAATGTAACATCCTGGACTAAAATATTTAAATGAAATATGGTTCAAAGGATATGTCTCATAATTTGCCTTTTCATGCATTTTATACCTCTATAATATTCCATCATCAAAAATAAAATAAAAATCAATATTTCTATTCCTTAGCAAATAAAAATGCCTATGTATACCCAAGAATTTCAAGGATGCTTTTCAAGACAATAATCTTTTATATTTTCCATGTAGGTGTTTCCACCAAAAAAAGGAAAAAAAAAAACACAAGATATGATGGTCATGTTTTTAATAAGTCAGATTTACCATCTCAAAGGTTCCCTGAGATTATAAAAGGAACATACTGTGAACTCCAGGGCATCAAAATTCAAGAAGAGGGACAAATGGTTTATACGAGCATTACACATTTAGTTCAGAGTTTTCCGAATATTTCATAGCAAGGTCATCGGCATTTCTGCTTACTATAATGATTGTTTAAGGTTCCTTTACTGTGAAGTCATTCACAAGACGGAAACACTTTTTTTTTCATTTGGAAAGGAAAAAAACATATCAAATGAGTAGCATTGGCAAATGTTTCTAATCATTTCCTTAAAATACCAAACCACCAAACAATCTTTTTATTTACTACGTTTTGCTTAGGTACATAAATCAAAGGACAATAACAAGCCTAATGTCAAAGAAGCTTTTTGACACTTCATACATTTGAGCAAGCTTAGCCGATAAACAGTTTAGATGAAGTTATGGTTTGAAATATGTTTCCCCTGAGGACTGTGGCCCATAAATTGCTATCAGGCTACCTCTGTCATTATTGATTTGAGACGTGCTCAAGGTACCCACAGCTATTACAAAGTCTACCATTACTTGACCTGCCTTTTCAGGTAATGATATTTCGTTATACAAGGACAACTAACCATCCATTCTATAATATGCAGTTTGCTTTTCATTATATACATATGTATGTATATATTTGCATTCTATCTGAAATTTTGACCAACAATGAAAAGAGGAGGAAATGTAATCCTCTTTCACAGAGTAGACAGTTCTCATAATCCTGAGATGGCGTTAAATCAATTGTTTTATAGCAACTGTACTGCAAGAACCCAGAAAAATGAGAGAATAAAAAAATGTATACATCAAACAAGAGAAATTTGCATCTCAGCATTTTGCAATTATCTTATAATTGATTACTTCTGTGCTCTTAAGTCTTCTTTGCAGATCAGTGTTTTGATAAGCTCATTAAAAATAAATGCATAGCCCTAACCGGTTTGGCTCAGTGGATAGAGCGTCGGCCTGCGGACTGAAGGGTCCCAGGTTCAATTCTGGTCAAGGGCATGTACCTTAGTTGAGGCACATCCCCAGTAGGGGGTATGCAGGAGGCAGCTGATGGATGTTTCTAACTCTCTATCCCTCTCCCTTCCTCTCTGTAAAACAATCAATAAAAATATATTTTAAAAAAGGCAACATATTAAATGGATAAAAATACTTGCAAATGTTATTAAAAAATAAATGCACAGTCAAGTCAAATATTAGCTGCCTAAAGTGGTGTGTGCTTATCCCTTTCTGTGCCTGCAAACTCCAAGGCACCTGTGCTCCTCAGCGAGGCCTAGACTATAGAACAGTTTACTCCCCAACTGCACCCTGCCCTCTGCGTTGTGGGTTTGGGAAAAGTCAGAAAAGGATCAGAGCAAGGATCCTGCTACTTTTTATTCCGATCCTCTGGTCTTAACCTTCAAGGAAATAGGTAAAGGTTAGTTACCACTTGATCGTTCTATGTGATATTTGTCATCAGTGACTGGCTTCACAGAAGCACAGACCCAAAGAGTTTTAGAAACAGACTGGAGGAATGTCTTCCACTGCTGCCGATGTGATGAATTTACAGATTTTATCAGCCTGGCTTTTAAAAGTCCTGGCAAGTTCAACAGTCAGAGGTGGAGGTTTCCTGTGAGCCCCTTAATCATCAGAGAGGACTGCACAAATCAAGACTTGGCCACATCACTTTCACACAAAGAAACCTGCCAAGAATAGAGGGAAATGTGTGGCTTTCTTATTTAAAGTATATACATATAAAGTGTATATATATATATATATATATATATATATATATATATATATATATATATATATATATGAACTAACTGATTTGAACCACTTTAGCTACTTGTTGAAGGAAATCCCACTTGCACTACCATCTCCTACACTCAGTAAACTTCCCTCAGGCTTCCATAACAACCTTGGCTGATTTTACACCACAGTCTTCTCAGCTATCTGAATAAGAAAGCAGGTTTTGCCAAAGCAAACTTGAAGTTACCCCAGTTCTGATCTTTGGCTGGAAAGGCTTAGGAAGCAGAATGCCTAGGAAGAGCGAGGATCCTTCTTCTCATTCAGAATTTACGGTGCTCCGTGGCACTGAACTTGTAGAAACAGTGCAGAGCCTGGTGAGCGATTCAAGGCTCTCGCGATCACTATCAGCTGCTTTCCTCGCCCACCCCTGGGGCCCCAAGTAAAAATACAGCCCGTTTGTTGTGAATAGTTTTAAATATGAAACACCAGACCTTTTCGGTAGCTCGTTGTTATTTCTAATTAAAACCGAGCTTCTAGCTGCAGAATATCTTTTTGTAGGTTTTAAACCATAGAACTCTTCTTGCATGAGGACCTTGGGAAAGTTGCACATGGTTTACTCCTCTAAAAGGTATCTGGAAACGCGCAGGGCATTTGACTCTGATAAAGCGCTTCGACACACAACTATGAACCTCTGAACAAAAGGTCTCCCTCTACTTTTTCTTTTGACCCCCTATCCCATAATCCCTTTGCTGTGGTTCTGGCACCACTTCAAAGACGCTGGGTTCAAGGGGGGCTGCACTTATTCTATTTCCTTCTGCCTCCCCCATTTCTTCCCTTGTGCGCTCTCTCTCTCTCTTTTATTTTTTTTTCACTTTCCTCTTACAACTCTCTTGCCTTTGATAGAAAAATGTCTAATCTCTCTATCTCCCTACAACTTTGCAGTTTTCCTGACCATGTGCCTAGCTCTTTTTCTTTCCTTTGTTCAAGGGAAAAGTCCCAAATTCACCTGTTGTCATTTAAAATGGCAACCCTTGTCTCAATTTTGGAGCTATCTCCACTTTGCAACTTGGGTTGACAATGTTTTAGGCAGACTAAAGGCAACCTCAAATTAGTAGGCAAATCCGAGCATTACTTGTACCTAAAGCGTTGCTCGCTTTGAATAGAAGAATAGAAGAACTGGAAAGAATGTTGAAGGCCCACCTTAGCTCCTCTTTGGAAGATCAGAGGCCCACAGACACTGAATAATGTGCCCAGGGCCACGGGCTGTTTGTGACAGGCAGTTACAGCCTCTGAGTCCAGCCCTTTCCGTTATGACACAGGATTTCCCTGTGGTATGAAGAGACTCAAATCTTTGTCTTGGGTGATGGTCACTACTGGGAACAAAAGCAATGTTTATATTTCTTTTCTCCTTCATCCTGAAGAAGAGAAATAATCAAACAACTTAAAAAAATGAACATGCCCTAGCCGGTCTGGCTCAGTGGATAGAGCATCGTCCTGCAGTCTGAAGGTTCCCGGGTTCAATTCCAGGCAAGGGTACATGCCTCGGACGCAGGCTCGATCCCCAGTAGGGGGTGTGCAGGAGGCAAGGTAGCCTATCAATGATTCTCATTATTGATGTTTCTCTCTCCCTCTCCCTTCCTCTCTGAAATCAATAAAAATATTTAAAAAATAAATGCATAAAATAAACATAATTTTAGGACTGTAGAGTTTTACAGCTGATAGGAAGCTTGAACTCCACGAGTCCATGTTCTTCACATTACATTTGAGGTAAATAGGCTTCAGGCTTAGTTGGTTAGAGAAAAAACTGGGAGCAGAAGGCCAGGGTTATGACTCAACTCTACCAAATCTCCGTTCACATATAATTGAGGATATGCATACTATTGGACACTGCCAGTAAGCTTTTAATTTACTGTGTGCATGTGCATCTCACCTAATTACTTTGTATTCCAAGCATCTATGATATGTAATAATCAGGATGTCTCATAAATTTACTTTCAATCATTTAATTACTCCTAGAATCGTGTATAAAGCCAACTCCTTTTGCTATTCTACAATGATTTCACATATCAAATCTCAAATTTATCACCCTTCTGGGCAGGGGCCTAAACATATAAAATTTCTTTCGTGCTGTATTTGAAGGAAAATATCCACTTTTAACTTGTTTTTTCCTATGATCACTGTAAGGCAATATTGATTTAGTTTTATATTAAGACATTTTCTGATAAATGGTTTCAACTAAAGGTTTAAGAATGTTTAAGGAAAACAGCTTGTCTTCTACTCATGTTTGTTTTCACCTTTAAGAACAAAGTCCCACAAGTCAAAGTTTATAGTCAATCAAAAATAGGCACATTGCTTTCCCATTTTAATGGTAGAACGGGGACCTTTAACTTTCCTAGAGGCTTTGCTTTGGGGTTTATGCAGAGCAGAACTTCCTTAACGCTAGTAATCAGACCTGCAGGACACGTGTTAATTGTTCCTGACATGTAAAACTATCTACGATATCTCAGCTAATAACACCATTGCAGACATTTCACTTTTGGAAAGCACAGTATTGAAACCAATTACGTGACTGTTGATTTACCTTCCCATACCTCCCCAAGACATTAGTTTAGCTCATTCCAAGAATGTCAAATTTTTAATCCCGAAATTGCAGCAAAAACACTAAAATACACATCCACGTTATCCCGTATGCCATCCCCAACCTACAAATGCATTGGGGCAAATTATTATTGGTGCAATCCTACGGAAGCACGTAATTGAGACAGTTTACCATAGCTAATAGCTTCAAACCAAACATTATTTAAAGGTAAGTCACTCTCAAAGGTAAATTGCCATTGGGTGCATTGATAATTCAGTGTAAGATGTTAGCATTTATTTCCACCCAGGCTTTAGAATTTGTTGCATCAATGGTAGTTCTTTTTGCAAAAAAAAATAGAAACTGAATCTGATTATCATGAGACAAAAAAAGTGATGAAGAGAATTGAACAGAAGTATATGGAGGCTTTGGAATTGGTGGGAGGCTGGAGGATCAGGCTGGGAGAATGGCCAGGAATCCAGGGGTCCAACAGAGCTGGGCAGCCAGAACCAGGGCAGTGGGCAGGCTGAGCAGGCTGCTCTATACCCACTGCCTCTGCTGCCAGGGAATATGCCCTCCATCCATCCCTTGCCCGCTTACCCAGTTGCTCAAGATTCAGTCCCGGAAGACAATGTCTGATTGTCCAAACCGAAATCACACTACTTCCTTGGGGAAGAGAGGGAGGGTCTGGACCCTTTAGTAGTTGTGCAGCTTCACCAAAAGGGACCAGGGACTACTAATAGGGAAGTTGGGTAACGGAATCACACACACACATGACAAAGACTTGCTATACATGTGCTGATTCCACTTGTGTGTGTGTGTGTGTTTTAAGCCTTCGAATTTGGGAAATAGTTTTCTATTCCTGATGAAGTTCACTTTGAGCTTTAGATATTTAATGCTTGGACGGGAAACCAAAGAGTTGTGCTTCACACCCATGTCTTTGCTGCAGCATGTAAGGTTATAAAAGGGTTCCTGGGATCTGTCTGACTTCGATCATAGAGAGACCTGACTGACTGTAATAGAGAGAGCAAAACAATCTATTCTGAGATCATTGACCTTTTTGCTAAAAAACAAGAATCAGCCACTCTCTCAATTAAAAAGAGTGTTTCCAAATTGAATTTCAGTTTTTAGTGAGATTGAATCACATCTTACTCATTTTTTACTCTAGGTGACTTCTCTCAGCTCATAGCTGTATTTTCTTTGTACAAATATGAAATGTAAAAGCAGTATTTGCACATAAATATTTCACTAAATGGTGGTAAAAATGAAATCCAACATGGAACTTTACTCTTTGGGACATGTTTACCACTTGACTAAAATAAAGATCAACTTTTTAAAAGGTGAAAAAACACTTTATTGCATATTTGTTACCTTTTAAAATTTTTTAAAAGGTGTTCATACTAAGAATTTTACCAGATATGAGCACATTTCCATCAGATTTTTAAATATTCAAAAACTGCCCCTCAGCATGGGGAATGAAGCAGGGAGAATCTGCAATCAAGTTTACGTCTTTAAAGAATTGTTTCTCTGGGAGGTGGCAGAAATGAGATATTGATCAAAGGGTATAAATTTTCAGTTATAAGATGAATAAGTTCTGGGAATCTAATATATAGCATGGTGAGTATAGTTAATAATACTGTATTGTATGTTGGAAATTTGCTGAGAGAGTAGATCTTATATATTTGCACCACAAAAAAATATGGTAACTATGTGAGGTAACGGATGTGTTAATTAACTTGATTGTGGTCATCACTTCACAATTTATATGCATATTAAATATCATGCTATAGTACAACTTTTTAAGGATCACACTGTACAACCTAAATATATACAATTTTTATTTGTCAATCATACATCAGTAAAGTTGAAAAATAATATAATAAAATAAATCAGTAAAATAAGACAATTGTTCCCCATATAAGATAATAATAATATAAAGTTGATGCATATCAAAAGATGCTAAATAATAAAAGCTCTTAATAAATGTTTACTAACTAAATAAATAATAGCTACATTCATATCACACTAACTGTGCCAGACATTATTCTAATTGCTTCACATATGTTCCTTCATTTCATTCCTCCAACAGCCCAATGATCTAGGTATTATAGTTATACCCATGTTACAGATGAGAACACGTAGGGGTAGGACAATTAAGTAACTTGCCTTAAGGTTTCTTAGGTAACACAATAGATCTGGCTCTAGAGTCTATGCTCTTAATTGTTATAATTCCTCTCTGGTTACAGATTTTTCAAGAAAGGTGATAGAAGTTCTTCCATTAATGTAATTTAAAGATAAAATATGCCATTGGATGGGATCAATTAAATAATCCTCTACCTCTCTCCAATTTTGGATCAAATGGTGTTATAATCTCATACTCTTATAGTAGAACTCATAAATCTGGAATAGAGGACCCCTCTCCAAAAAAGTAAATATATTTAGACAATTCTCTCCAAGGTACTTACACATCCCTTTCACCATAACTAAGTGTATATATTTCCTCCAATATTACTCTTGTCAAGATATGGCTCTTGTCAAGGTTTTTGGGAGGTACAGAGGTTGATCCGTAAAACACAGAGTTACAGCTACATAAATAGATAAGAAAATTCAAAGCACTAAAAATGTGATGCTTTTGAGTGCCAGGTGGACTCTTAGTGGTCTGAGACAATGAAACATCTGAAGAGATATCTAATATACAGCCACGGAAGAGCTTAATGAGTGAAGAAATCAAATCCCTGACGGTACATTGAATTGTACATTAAAGTGCTAGTGGAGGGAGTATCAAACAGCCAACCTTTATGGCAACAAATGTCTGTATTTTGAGAAGAAGACTGAACAGTATTGAAGAAAACAGCAATTACTAAAAAGGTTTCCAGACACACTGGAGTTATTGGACCCTGTTACAAACTCCAACTCCCACCATCAGTTATTATGTTCATTTGTGCCATTGACGCCTACACTCAGAGCAACTGGAACAAAAATGTTTACATTTTACCAATGTTTTATTTCAATTAAACATCTCAGCTGCTATTTACATAGTTGAATGGCATGGCATTTATACCGTGCAATTTGATGTTATTTCTTTGTAAATATTTCTCCAACAAGAGACCTAAGTTCAAATTCGTTGTGAAAATGTCACCAAAAGTAAAATAAACTTTAATTTAACCTTGATCACAAATTATTGTTAGGCTAAAGCTGAAAACCTATAAAAATTAAAAATGGAAGGCCCAAAGGAATTGACTAAGATGCCCTGCCCATGTCCCAGAAAGTGAATTGCTTTTGCGCTGCCTGGGCCTTTGAGACTTAGTTTGAGCTAACTCAACCAAGGTCAAGTTAACATGGACCCCAAAGCTACAGAGGGCATGGCACAGACAGTAAGCTATGTTCTGTGCTCTCACCTCTCAGGCCTGCAGGTCCATTCTGGAATAAGTCACAACTGGAATGTTTCACATTTCTTGCTAATAGTTTCTGTTATCTGACCAAGGTCATTCATCATGGCTGGAAATCTCCTCTCCATCTGGGTCTGAAACTCCCAGAGCCATGCAGGTCAGCATCAAATTCAGAATGGAAATAAAAACATGAAGAGGGTGTGCTGAGCTTTCTCTATGTTGCTACCTCAGAAGATTCTCTTCCCAATCTCTCTTAAATACAAAGAGAATCCTAAGTAAATAAACAATGTTTTAGGCTTACTTTTTAACATTTGCTTGTTCATTTCTTCCAGTTTTCCAGATGGTGATATAGAAACCTGAATTTAGGAAAAACAGGCTTTGAGGTAGAACTGGCCCTATAGCCCATGATGTAAAAGCCAATAATCACAACTATGTAATGTGACTTGAGAGATTCTAATCATGACATGATGTAACTGCCCCCCCCCAAAAAAAAATCCACTGGTTTGGCAGACACCACAGATGAAGGTGTGGTTACCATTGTCTTTTAAACTCCCAGGAACACTAGAGGGGAAAAATATCCAGCTGATGTCAGTCATTTACAATTCAGTGTGGAGTCTTTTATTACATTACTTCCCTCTGAGAATGCTAAATGAAATTTAAAATAAGAATTTGACAGCGGGAGAGATAATTTTTGGACAGGAGAGACATGATGTCAAAGAAACTCAAAAATTTACCAATTTTGCCTATTTACAAATTTTGCCTTGGTTTGGGGAAATGAGATAATGCTTCCCTTCTCCATTTAGTCAGTAAACTCAAATGCTTTCAGCAGTTAGCCGGGTAACATAAATTACACAGAACCTACCATGTAAAGCAGAAAAGAGGAGAGGGTCTGTGATGATCTAAAGAGCACAAACCTCATCACAAGAATTACAAATTTAAAAAAAAAAAAAGGAAAACAAATTGGCCAGCCCATACAATATATGTGCGGCTGCTAGTTTTTGATCAATTTAGTCCAAGCTAAAAAATAAATAAATAAATAAATAAATAAATAAATAAATAAATAAATGAAATATATGAAAGAAAAAAAAATTTAGTCCAAGCTAAAGGAAGTTCTATGCAAGAATGATATTATTCAGGAATTATATTAAACACGATTCAGTACTTTGTGATTGCTTGTTGAATCAAGAGGCCCTAGAGAGAACCCAACTGCAGGGCAAGCACTAATTGAGTTTTCTCTAATTTGTATACATTTTTCTGATGACGGGGATGGTGACTACCTTGGTTACTTGAAGAAGTCTCATGTTATGTGAAATGAATTGGCAGCATCTGACAGGAATGTGCAGGGAAAGGCACAGAGGTAAGGGACCAGTTTAAAATGTGGAAGTTCAGAACCAGCAAGCAGTGTTCCTCGGCGTTCAAGTAAATGCCACTTTAAATTCTTTTCTTTTGCTTCTATATCTGCCAGAAGAACACAGCATGTCCAGTGCCTTCTTCAGAATGGTATTATGAATATTAATCATGTTAGTGCCTTCCAGGTACTTTGAAGATAAAAAGGACTAATTAGTATCAAGGCATGAAGTGGCAGCCAAGACATCCATAACAATTAGAGCAAACAGGAAGGAGACACCACAGAGAAACTTGGAACCAATACAGCAATGTACTTGTTTCTGCGTAAACCTTTTAATAACGAAAGCCTCTGAACTCCTCTTCAGATGAAAAGAGGCTCAACTGTGATTTTAATTAGATCATCCCATTGGAGCACAATATAGTGATAAAGAAGATTTAATAAAGCATTTTGTCTTTTTATTACTTTGATTTGATGCAACATATCTGCTCATCCAAGCAAGATGTTTAACTTCAAAAGAAGTTCTGTCCACCCTCCCCTCTGGCCAATAAATAACTCCCGGGGGGCGGGGGGAATACCATATATTTGGAGCATCCCCATGCTGCTGAGTGATGAAAAGATTCATCATTTTTTTTTCTTAACTGTGAACATGGGTCTATAATGAGTCCTTTTCTTTCCTCCTATAACTGGTAGAATTTATAAGACTTTAAATGTTGCTAGTTATTGATTAAAACACATGGCAAAGTAATTTTGAAAACAATATCTAATTTCTTAAAAATCATAATAAAACTTCCCGATTTGACAAGATCCTGGACATGCCCATTAGATTGGGAATTTGGGGAATAAACAAAATTAAGCCTGAAACTGTTGCCATAGAATTCTCCGTATTATGGCAGACGTACTCTAAACATCTTTCTTATGCATAGGTCTATCATTAGCTTCGCTGTTGAGTTTAAAATTATGGCCAGGCTAAGCCTGGAAACATGAAAATAGAATGTGTAGGAGGTCAAGGAATTGATATTTGGAATTTGCTTACTTTTTTTTTTTTTAGTCATCTCAACAATAATATTAGCATAGATGATCAGATTAGCTAGACAACCATCCTGAGTCTATACATAAGAAAACTTCAGACAAACATATCCAAATAAATTAGTTAACATTGATCAAGTAGTCTGGATAAAAATGAGAAGATGGACAAACCACAGAGAAGAAACCAAAAGAATATCAACAAGGACAGAAGAAGAGTGAGCAATCCAGTTAATTAATTGTCTTAACTACACTATACCTTAAAGCCATTTTGACTTTTTTTTACCTTTTTAAAAAATATAGGCTGTATTAATGAATCAACAGAGAGCCATGGAAGATGGCTTAAGTCCTCAGATTAACAGAAAGAAAAAAAAAAGTCTCAGATAAGCCTGTAGGCTATAATTGTTAAGTAACATAACAGAATTTCTAAGTGATTTCTATGGGGGTTGGGGGAGGCTTTTTTATTGTTTAAAGTAGTACAAATAGTAGTACATATGTCTCCTTTAAGTGATTTCTTATTATCTTTTTATTCTGCATGACACAAACTGATTTTTTTTTAAAGTCATCCCCAACATTTCTCTTCTATAAGAAAACCACTGGCCGAAACCGGTTTGGCTCAGTGGATAGAGCGGCCTGCGGACTGAAAGATCCCAGGTTCGATTCCGGTCAAGGGCATGTACCTGGGTTGCGCACATCCCCAGTGGGGGGTGTGCAGGAGGCAGCTGATCGATGTTTCTCTCTCATCGATGTTTCTAACTCTCTCTCTCTCTCTCTCCCTTTCTCTCTGTAAGAAATCAATAAAATATATTTTTTTTTAAAAAAAGAAAACCACTGGTTTCTATATGTGCCAACTTGAGTTTCTTACTACCTCCGTCATACCTTTGGAATCAGAGAGACCTGAATTCATACTTCACCTTCACCATTGACAGGGCCTATAGTTTTCTTATCTGTGAAAATGGAAATAATAACGCCTACTACCTGTGGTTATAGTACAGATTGAATGAGAAAACATACATAAAATTCTTGGAAAGTGACAGGTTCATACTCACTCACATCCCATACCCACTCACACATATGCAGACATACTCTAATCCACAAATCTGAGCTGGCCTCTTGATATTCACTTGAGTCATCTCCTACCAGTTTTTCTGAAACGATGTGCATTCGAGCTTACATCTAATAACTGCATATGTCCAGGTGAAAATTTGTGTTCTTATCCATTGTACATAAAGTTCCCCAACGTAATCACCCATTGATTTGGGGAGTTTTACCTGGATGTTTGGAAGCATGTAGATGGATTTTAACTGCAAATTTCTAGAGAATAGAGCACATCATATGAAAGGATGTGACCTGAATGGTCCTGTTCCTTACAACTAAAAGGAGATAGGGTGAGTCACTCCCCACCTGCAAGTGATAAAGGAAGTGTCCTGTTGACAGGCAAGATGTGGCATCCAGCGATGGATTCCATCCCTACACTGCCAGTCAGTGCACTCGAGAACAAAGCCAGACTTGATGCAAATAAGGCACCAGGAGTTCAGGAAAGTTACCAAAGGAGGGATTTGAAAGATGGCATCTTAGTCAAGATCCTTGTGGTTACACAGAAGAGAAGCCAACTCAATCCAGCCTAAGCAAATCAGAAACTTTCTTGGAAGGCACTGAGGTATCTAATGGAACCCAGAGATCTTTTCCAGAGAAGGGTTTTTCTTTTATATGGTTTTTTTAAATATATTTTTATTTATTTCAGAGAGGAAGGGAGAGGGAGAGAAAGATAGAAACATCAATGATGAGAGGAAATCCTTGATTGGCCACCTCCTGCATGCCCCGCACTGGGGATGGAGCCCACAACCCGGGCATGTGTCCTGATTGGGAATCGAACCGTGACCTCCTGGTTCACAGGTCGACACTCAACCACTGAGCCATGCCAGTCGGGCAGAGAAGGGTTTTTCAACCTCAGGACTATTGACACTTTGTTGCGGGGGAAGAGGAGGTTTTCCTGTGCTATAGGGTGTGCAGCAGCATCACTAGCCTCTGTCTACTAAATGCAAGCAGCATTGCCCCTCCCCCAAAGTCGTAACAACCAAAACAGCCTCCTGACATTGCAAAATGTCTCCTTGGGGACAAAAGTCGTTCCCAGTTTAGAACCACTGGCCAAGAAGGGGAAGGCTTGCAGAGCTGCAAGGGGGCCAGAATGGGGCGAAGGGCTCTCTAAAACATGGGGAGCAGAACAGATGTGTGCTGAGGTGTGCCAGGTTCTGTGTTCGTTATCTTCCCAGAATTATTTTCTCTAATCCTCCCAACAATTCAGCAAGGTAAGGACTATTTACCCATTTTATCAATGAGGAAACCAAGGCTTCTGAAGTTAAGCATCTTGCTGAATTTCACACATCCAGAAATTGCCAGAACCCAGCTTAGCTCTATCAGGTGCCAACCAGGCTGGAACCAAATTAACAGAAAGCCAAACTCAAATCTCAGGCCTTGAAATACCCTGATACTAAAGCGACCCTACTCAATTTTTCATCAGATGTGGAGCAGATTTATTGATGCTCATGAAATGGTATGGGATGATAAAGAATATCACAGGAAGCATTTTCTTCTATTTAGGAAAATATTGAAGAGATTAAGAAGTCACCCCTGGCTTTAACACCAACCCTGCCTTTTAAAAATATCATATCTGAGTGGAAAACATCCAGAGCCTTTTGTCTCTAATTCATTAGTTAACATGACTTGAATTAAATGGAAATCAGCTCTTTTGAAAACAGCATAGATTTTGCCCACGCAGGGGAGCAAAGACTAAGGTCAGGTGCACATAAATTAAGGTGCAGAACTATGTGTGCAAGACCATAAAATCACATAGTTCTTTAATGGCAGAGTCCAGTTCTCCCTTATTTTGAATCTAACACTGTATGCAATACATAAAAAGCATTTAAGAAATTTTGTTGAATGAATCAATGGCTTTGGATTTCTCTAGATAATTGTAGTTGAAGAAATATACTTTCTTCCACCCATGGGAAGGATTCTGAATAATTGCCTCAACTTTTGCTTAACTTTAACTCTATAAAAACAAACTGAGGGAGAGAGAGAGAGAGAGAGGGAGAGAGAGAGAGAGCCTTAGAATATGTCACATTCAAACGTTTTAAAATAAATTTTGTGTTTGATTCAATGCAGTTCACATAAAGCAATGTATCCAGCAAAACCAAATATAAGCATGTGTCACCGGAAAGTTGAAATGTGTTAATAAATACATTTGCATGCACTGGACCAAGGGTAATAGTACACAAGAGCAAAGGTCAGACAGTTGGAGGCCCTGGTTTAATAGCAGGCCTGAACTGCTATTTAAATGTCACAAATGTCAGTGTTCGTCTTCAAATAGTATTACAGTAGGATTAGTGTCCTAAGCCTTGTCCCAATTTATGGAGAATCAGGGAGAATGATTCTCATCAACTTGGTCCAAAGCAAGAGAAGATTGATTTTCCTTTTTCCCTGGAGTCTACTTTTATGAGTTTTCCAGACCCTACCTTTCCCAGGCTGCATCATGGATGCAAACTGCCGGACTGGTTGGAGGCCATATGTGAGCAGTGAATCTGAAAGAGTTATGGCTCATTGAGAAACCAGCGAAGAAAACCCTGCCCTTCTCAGCCACCTCCTCCCGACCAGAGCTCCCTGCAAGTGTTGAAACCAGTAGTGACTCAAACACGGAACAAGTGTAGGTAGGACCCACCATGCAGAAGGCAGCGAGCAGCAGAACTGGGATGTGGAGCTCATCCTGAGTCTCCATCAGCATCGTTTGTTTTGCTTAACTAGAAGGGATATGATTCTGTAGCGCTTCCAATCCTTATGAGAACTTGTCTTTGTGGTTAATAGCAGTAGCACACATGTATTTGAGCACCTGTAATTGCAATAGACACAGCATCTCATCTCACTTAAAGCTCGCAGTGCTTTGTGGGTGTTATTACTGTGCCTATCCCAGTGGTCAGCAAACGCAGCTTGCAAGCCACATGCGGCTCTTTGGCCCCTTGAGTGTGGCTCTTCCACAAAATACCACGTGCAGGCGCACACGTACAGTGCGATTGAAACTTTGTGGCCCATGCGCAGAAGTTGGTTTTCGGCCTGGGCAAAACAAGTATACAAGACGAGTGTGGATGGGAGAGTTGGAAGGGGTCGACCTCAGCGAATGTACCTCAATCAGATTGAGGACATTTTTAGCAAAGGCCAGCTTAGGAGTACCCTAATTAAGTTAATAACAATGTACTTACCTATATAGTTTAAGTTTAAAAAATGTGGCTCTCAAAAGAAATTTCAATCGTTGTACTGTTAGTATTTGGCTCTGTTGACTAATGAGTTTGCTGACCACTGGCCTATCCTATATAATAAAGAGGTAATATACAAATTAATCCTCGCACCCTCACAAGATGGCTGCCTATGACCAGGCACGCAGGGAGGTTAGTGAGGGACAACCAAATGACTGAACAGCAGGCTGCATGGGGGCGACCAGGCCAGCAGGGGGACAGGTGGGGGTGACCAGGCCACCAGGGAGGGCAGTTGGGGGTGACCAGGCTGGCAGGGGGTCAGTTAGGGGCGACCAGGCCAACAGAGGGGGTCAGTTGGGGGTGACCAGGCTGGCAGGGGGGTCAGTAAGAGGAAACCATGCCAGCGGGGGGGGGGGGGCAGTTAAGGGAGACCAGGCCAGCAGGGGGGCAGTTAAGGGAGACAAAGGGGTGCATTTGGGGGCGACCAGGCTGGCAGGGGAGGCAGTTGGGGCAACCAGGCCAGCAGGTGGGAGCAGTTAGGGGTGACCAGGCCAGCAGGGGGGGGGCAGTTAGGAGTGAGCAGGCTGGCAGGGAGGGGGCAGTTGGGGGCAACCTGGCCGGCAGCTGGGGGGCAGTTAGGGGTGACCAGGCCAGCAGGGGAGGCAGTGAGGGGCAATCAGGTGGGCAGGGGGGTCAGTTAGGGGCAACCAGGCAGGCAGGCAGGTGAGTGATTAGGAGCCAGTGGTCCAGGATTGTGAGAGGGATGTCCTACTGCCAGTTTAGGCCCAATCCCCAGGATCCGGCCTAAACCAGAAGTCAGACATCCCCCAAGGGGTCCCAGATTGGAGAGGGTGCAGGCTGGGCTGAGGGGACCCCCTGCCCCCGTGAAGGAATTTTGTGCACTGGGCCTCTAGTTCTAAATAACAAGGACATGACTAAAGGTCTCATAACATGGAAGGGTTACCTAATTCCAGGCAATTATGTAAATGGAGTGGCTTGCTGAGAGGTATAAGGCAAAAAACCTCAAAGCCACAAAGCTTGATCTCTTAAAGTATTGTCCACCAGAAACTTGGGGTTCTAAAGCTCTAGGGCAGGGGTGGGCAAACTTTTTGACTCGAGAGCCACAATGGGTTCTTAAACTGGACCGGAGGGCCGGAACAAAAGCATGGATGGAGTGTTTGTGTGAACTAATATAAATTCAAAGTAAACATCATTACATAAAAGGGTACGGTCTTTTTTGTTTTTAGTTTTATTCATTTCAAACGGGCCGGATCCGGCCCACGGGCCGTAGTTTGCCCACAGCTGCTCTAGGGGCTGTAGATTGTGAGGCCCCAACCTCAACTAGGACACCCAGTGGCATTCAATACCTTGAACAACCTCCAAATGAGAACAGCATCCACCCTTGACATAGCCCTTTCCTCATTAGAACTTTGGACAAACCACAGGGTGGTTTTCAAGTGGAAGGTGGAGACTTTCTTACTACAAAGAGGACACAGGGGACTTCAGAGAGGTTCACAGAAAGCGCACTGTGGGCCTCTTCAGGCTCTCTGAGGGGAATGGCAGACAAGGGCAAGCCAGGTGAGCTGAGGGAAGCAGCCATCTCTCTATTCCAACCTTCTCCATCTCCCAGGCCTTTGATAGTTGCTATAATTTAGAAAATAAATGAGCTTCTAGTTGTTCTGCAGAGTGTGTGGATGTGTCATGTGTGGGAAGGCTCGTGAGGCCCCTGAGAGTCCACAATAAAAACATTTGAACCAATAGCCACTACAAGACAAGAAATTAGACCCATATTAAGATCTCCAGAAAGAAAACAGTCAGGAAAGCCACTAAGTTTTAAAAGAGATATACTGTCTGTTATCTCTTTCCTCGTGTGAGCAAGATCAGATAACACAAGAAAATGATAATATAGATGCCTGTTGTTGGACTACATTGACTATTAATGAGATGACCCCAAAATACTATAAGACTGATGCCACATTGTGAAATACAGATAAATGTTTAATCAATCATAACTAGTATTTCATATGCTGTGAACATGAAAATGTACAGAGTACCTACTCTGTATTAGGCACATTATTAGGCACTTTCACATAATCAGTCCTTTTCCTCACAACAGCCTTAGAGGAAACAACTGTGTCTCAGAGAAGCTACATGACTTTCTCAAAGTCCCACAGCTATTCGACTCTGAATTGGCGCCCTTAGATTCTCTTACTCTTTTCATTTCACCATGCTGACAGCTCAACAAGGCAAGCAGCCCATGTGGGCAGTTGCAAAGAAGGGACTTAACGAAAAGGTCATTAAGTACAGAATTTTGTTCTGACAAAACCTTGCCTAGGTAGGTTCAGGTTGCTAATACTGGTAGCGTCCTATGTCTAGACACTTTAAGTTAGTTCTAACTAAGTTAGATGAAGTAAAGATTTATGTGTGCATTCTAAAATTTGCTATTGAAGAAATTAAAATTTGGTCTCCAAATCAACCATCATGTCATTCTATATAGTCCAAATTCAGCTGATAATTTTTTTAAAATATATTTTATTGATTTTTTACAGAGAGGAAGGGAGAGAGATAGAGAGTTAGAAACATCGATGAGAGAGAAACATCGATCAGCTGCCTCCTGCACATCTCCCACTGGGGATATGCCCGCAACCCAGGCACATGCCCTTGACCGGAATTGAACCTGGGACCCTTCAGTCCGCAGGCCGACGCTCTATCCACTGAGCCAAACCGGTTTCGGCAGCTGATAATTATTAAATGACCTCTACTTTGCTTGTGTAGAAAAGGTCTTCTTCACCATGGTCATTCCTTTCCTTAAACTATCTTGTTTTTAATAGTTCAAGCGTACTAACAACCCCCCTCCCCACACACACACAAACACAAACCAAGTTAAATTTTAGAAAGAGCAAGGAAGAACAGCAGAATCCAAACAACTCTTATTTTATGTTTTTAAGGTGAATTAGTCCATACCAGGTTTTTTTGTTTGTTTTGTTTGTTTGTTTGTTTACCATTTTGAAAAAATTTGTTTCAAAGTTTGTTTAAATTTTGCTACAACTTTTATACAAAAAGAAGAGAGAAAAAAATACATCCCCGACATGATTTTTTAAAGTAATCTTTTGTTCTGGATTTTCATGCTAAATTAGGAAAGACTTTACTATGTATTATCATCTCAAAATGATTTTTTAGGAAAAAAATAATATAAAAGTCTTTGGAGCTTGAGTTCAATTTTATGTTGTAAAGTGACCAGACTTTTATGCTGCTATCCATGCCAGAAAACTGTACGTTCTCATCACTTCTTCTCCTCTTCTATCTCAGTACACATGTGCAATCTTCCTAAAATGCTTGGGCATCAGTTGCTTCTAAAGAGTGGGTATATACTATTTGACTGAGGAGCTGCTTTACTGAAGAGGAGAATGAGGAAGGCTCGTATGAGGGCAGAGGGAGTACAGGAGAGTGGTGGCAGGAAGAATCAGGGTCCTGGAAAACTAATGTTCTTGGGCTACACAAAGGCTTTTCAGTTTGTAACAAAAATCCGATTCAACTTACAAATTAACTTTTTTTTAGTTCACTAATAATCTGAAAATAATGTCTACATTAAGCTAGGAAGTAAAACCATTCAATTAAGGAATTAAAAATACCAACATGAACTAAAGAACTTTCTGATGGTAAATGTATAATAGCTCTTTTGTTCGTGTGTAAAATAGGTCCAGGGAATATTTTGATAGATTAATACTCCAATGAACAGCAAGTTAAATTTTTCCAGCACAGTAATACAGTCTGCTTTATTGAGCACCAAACAGAAAGTTGCAAACGTACCCACTGGATAACAATCTCTACACTGTTCACTTTTAGCAGGTGGAATTCCAGCTTGCCAAAAACTCAAAATTAGGAAACTGCTCTTCTTAGCCATCTCCAGATTGCCAGCTCTTTATTTGGTTGCGCTGAAAACTGTAGGAAGATTGTCCTTAAGTCTGAGACCAGATCCTGAACCAAACTTTTGTTTTCTATTACATTCCAAAGAGGTCTCTATGCCAGACAAATAATTCAACGGTGCACTATAAAATGGGTAAAGAAGGGGGATGTACTAGTAAATGCTGATCATGAGATTTCTGAAGACTGACTCTTGCTTCTGCATATTCATCTAGTTTACCCAGAAGGCAATAACTAGAATTATTAGATACATCAAAGAAAGGAGGCCCCTTTACTGGATAGAATAAAATAAAGCAACTAAGCTACATATGGAAATTTACTCCACTATGATATTTTCTTCTTCTAAGATGCCTTGCAATGTTTTAATTTATTTTATATAGAGTTATTTGATCCCTCCTGGACACAAAAATAGTCATAAGTGTTATATTAATTCAGCGAGCCATGAAGAGATGAGCTGTAAAACATTTAATATAGGACCATGGTGGTTATTCATAACTGAATAATGAATAGCATGTCACACAATGCATGATAGTTATCTGTGTTGCTGAAGTTATAGCTAAGGAATTATTGGTCTCCCTTATCTAAAAGACCAAATGTTGAGTGAGATCAAAGGAGGCAATAATTGTACAGGAAACAACATCTTTGAAAAAATTCCTCTGAGGATGAGAAACTGATTTATAAAGTTCAAGATTAGTAAGTACTGAGTACCACTTTAGCTACTCAACTTGCATCAAACATGTTTAGCAATTTTTCTAATACATCATTTGCAGCAAGAACAAAAACACTAAAAAATTACCAAATTGCCAAATCAAGGACTAAATAAAGCAGCCTGTAAAGTTATTTTTAGTCACTAACATGGCATAGAAAAAGTCCATATATGTCCGGCTGGGCATGGTTCAATGGTTGAGCATCCACCTATGAACCAGGAGGTCACGGTTTGACTCCCAGTCAGGGCACATGCCCAGATTGCCTGCTCAATCCCCAGTGTGGGGCGTGTAGGACGCAGTCAATCAATGATTCTATCTCATCATTGATGTTTCTATCTCTCTCTCCCTCTCCCTTTCTCTCTGAAATCAATTAAAATATACACTATCGTCCTTCTCTTAGTGGTATACCAACAAATCCAATTAACTTTAATTAAATACATTACTCTCACTTCAGTGTCAATTTTAATATTCATAATTCATACAATACAAATGCAATATGTACATTTTAAATAGTTACTTACAAATGCATATATGTATATATAGAGAGTGTCCCCAAAAATGTATACACGCACTCTGAATCATTATAAAGGTAGTGTTTATTAAAATACATTTCATTTTCAAAATTAAGCTATCAGCTGTTAAAGTGTGCACACATTTTACATATTACAGGGGGACACCCTATAATACATGTGTCATGATTAGAGCAGCAAGCTGAAAACAGGAGCCCAAGATCCACCATTCCCATTCAAATTCCCTAGTTCAGCTACGCTGAGCTCTATTCCCCACCCCTCACCACTTGGCAATGTCCTGTGTGCACACCTTTGTTTGTCCTGTTCCTTTCACTTAGAATAGTTTTTATTTTCTCCTGTGCCCCATCTTAGGTCCAAATTCATCAAAAATCCTTTCCACAGTGCTCTGGCATGTGTGACTCAGTTGGTTGAAGCATCATCCCTATTCACCAAACAGTTGTGGTTTCAACTCCAAGTCAGGGCACATGCCCAGGTTTCAGGTTCCACCCCGGGTAAGGATGTGTGTGGGAGGCAACCAATCAATGTCTCTCTCTCTTCTCTCTCCCTCCCTCCCTCTCTCTCTGAAATTAATAAAAATTAATGAATTAATTAAAAATCCCTTTCCACAGTTATCCTGTGGCAGGACAACTGTTCCCAGTGCAGCCATGATGACTTAGCAATAAGGGTCAGAATAGATATTTTAAAGAGGTTGCATAGAGGTCATGCCTAGGCAGCCTAGTACTGCGCTGCCTTGCCTCAACTTGTTCCTGTCAAATATGCTAAAGCCACTTAGTGAATTAGCTAAGGTTGGGACTGCCTGAGAAGGTGGTAGCTAGCCTCACCAAAATACATGCTAAAAGTGAGAAAATAGAAAATCAACCATGGGCCCTGGCAGAGTAGCTCAGTTGGTTAGAGTGTCGACCCTATATGTCAAGGTTGGAGGTTCAAGCCTCAGTCAGGGCACATACAAGAATCAACCAATGAATACATTCATAAATGGAACAAAAAAATCGATCTTTCTTTCTTTCTCTCCCTCCCTCCCTTATCTCTCTCTCTAAAAATCAATCAATTAAAACATTTTTTTAATCAACCATGAAATAAAGAGCCTTTGGATCATGAGCTATAGCTGAGGCAGTCTGCCTCTTGTGTGCATCTGGAGAAATGCCAAAATCCTTTGCCCAACAGTCTACCCAGCCCCAGTGGACAACATGGAACCAGGCTACGCAAGTGTGTGAGGTACCACACCTAACCCTCAGGGAAAGGTGGGCATCGGGCAGGGCAAGCAGTTTATTTCATCAGTTTCTGACAATTGAACCAGTCAATGTAGATTTTTAATAAACTTTCAGTAAAATCTATTAAGTTGGGTTCTTGCTACTCCAGTGGTCTTATCCTTCAGGACCAATGCCACTCTCTTTCCTATTGAAAGTAATGTCCTCCTCTGTGGAGCTGCAATAGCACTTTCTATCATTCTTGAGGTGCTTACCATGAATTTCTTAATCTCCTTACAAGACTGTTAATGTATAATCCATACTTTGTACTTTTTATATTTTCCAGAGTTATAACACAATAGTTAGCACACTAGGAGCCAAGTAAATATTAAATCTGGCAAGGAATGGATGGATCAGAGTTGAATGAATGGATTTATGAAAGAATGAATGAATGAATGAATGAATGAACACTCCAGAGTAAATCCCATTGCTATAGCCCCAAAATAATCCAGGTCTCAATGTGTCCCACCTTAACCCAGACTTCCATCTGTGACTCACTTAAATGTCCTTTCTTTAAAGGAAAATGCCTATTCATCACACATAACAAGAGATGTCCAACAGCAATGTTAACTACAACATTATGCTGTCAATGTGTAAAACAGGTTGACAACTACTAAAGAAAGTGCTCTCTGGTGACATTCTCTAAATTTTAACCTTATTTTCTACTTATTGCTTCCATAAATTGCTTCTTTGTTTAAAATAACTGTTAGAGCCCTAGCTGCTGTGGCTCAGTGGATAGAGCGTCGGCCTGCGGACTGAAAGGTCCCAGGTTCGAATCCAGTCTAGGGCATGTACCTTGGTTGTGGGCACATCCCCAGTAGGGGGTGTGCAGGAGGCAGCTGATCGATGTTTCTCTCTCATCGATGTTTCTAACTCTCTATCCCTCTCCCTTCCTCTCTGTAAAAAATCAATAAAATATATTTTAAAAAAATAATAATAATAAAATAAAATAACTGTTAGAATTCTTAGTATTGCTCTTAATTGGGTATAAATAAAATTACCTGGGTGTAACAAATTTCTCAAATTGTACATGTTAGTATTAATCATTATTAGCATTAACTTGTGTTCTTATAAAATATCTAACTCAGTGATGGAAGGGTTCTTCTTACTTTTTTTCTCAAAGCTCATAGTATTTGAAAATTATCCACACTAAAAAATATTACTCATAACTAACAGTCCACTTATGCATTTATCATGGGCTCACACTTCTCATGTGAGTCATTTTCTATAATATTAAGTCAGCTGCCCAGGCTTTCCTAACTTTAATATATATATATATATATATATATATATATATATATATATATATACATACACTAGAGGCCTGGTGCATGGATTCGTGCACCAATGGAGTCCCTCAGCCTGGCCTGCAGGGATTGGGCCGAAAACAGCTCTCTGACATCCCCCAAGGGGTCCCAGATTGCGAGAGGGTGAAGGCCAGGCCGAGGGATCCCACTGGTGCACAATCAGGGCCAGGGAGGAACTATGGGAGGGCTCCAGGGCATGTCTGGCATGTCTCGCCCAGTCCCAATCGGCTGGACCCCAGCAGCAAGCTAACCTACTGGTTGGAGCGTCTGCCCCCTGGTGGTCAGTGTTCGTCATAATGACTGGTCGAACGATCGAACGAACAGTCGGATACTTAGCATATTAGGCTTTTATTATATAGGATATTTTCAAGAGGGGAAGGGAGAGGGAGAGTGAGATAGAAACAGCAATGATTGGAGAGAATCATTGATCAGCTGCCTCCTGCACACCCCTTACTGGGGATCAACCCACAACCGGGGCATGCGCCCTTGACTGGAATCAAACCCAGGACCCTTCAGTCCACAGGCCAATGCTCTATCCACTGAGCCAAACCGACTAGAGCTGGGCTTTCCTAATTTTATATGAGTTCTATGGCTCTGACAGTGCCTAAGGACATTAAGAACCCCATCACACTTCACTAAAGCTACTTCTTTGTCAGATTTCCCTCCGATTTTTAATCCTTGCTATAGCTTAAGAATCCATATCCTTTAAAGTCTATATTATAATGTCAAGTGTAAAAAATAAAATAATTTATATTCTACAGCTAGACAAATGACTAACCCATAAAGGTAACTCGGAAAATGAAAATATTTAATTGTATAATGTGATGATAAATTTTTATGACTTTTATTTCATTAAAATTTCTATTTTTACTAAAAACCTGACTTTTTGGCATTAATTCTACATATTTACTTGCACATGTATAAGATAATACACTTATTACAACATTGTCTATAAAAATAAAACAGTGGAAACTCAATGTCTACCAATAGGGATCTGGGTAAATAATGATATATTCATTTAAAGGCATGATATGTGTTTAAAAGAGAATGAGAATGCTTTCTATGTAATACATTCCCCAAAATAATTTATTACTTTGTTGTCTGTAATAGAAAATATTAGAAACTCTATAAAGGACCACCTATAGGTAAATGGATAAATAAATTATAGGACATCCATTCAGTGGAATAATACACAATTATGGGAGGAATAAAGCTACACTTCATATATATGGAAAGGGCTCTCAAACATACTGTTAAAAAAAGGCAAAATTAATAACAATGTTTATAATGTGTTAATTTTTGCATAAAAAGAGGGGAGAGTTTAAGATATATTTGCATAATGAGTACATAAGAAACTAATAAAAATGGCCATACAAGGGAGATAGAATTGGGTACATAAAAGACAAGGGAAGTAGAAAAACTTTTCATACTATGTCATTTTATTTTTTTTTGTTTTTAACCTTGTAAATATATTACCTAGTCAAAAAAAATATTTTTATATGTTAATGTATTCTATATTTTAATATAACATTGCATTATCATAGCTGTAATGTTTATTTAATAAGTAGATTTTAAAAGAATTCCCAATATATCATTCTTTATCCTTCTCTTGCCAAATTTCCCTTCTGTGCTCTGCCCTCCCCTCTTCTGTACCAAATGCCTTTTCAAGGCTCACAAAGACCCAGCTACAGCAGAGCACTTTGGAATGGAGTGTATTTTTTATCCAGTTTGAAATCTAACAAGACACGATGTTAAATAATGAAGTAATTTTAGGGACATGTTTGCCTAGAAATGAAAGATGGGATGGATGATGGCCAAAAAGTTGAATAACACAGAATTAATTTTACCTGCTTTTTGCTAACATTTTAATGGCCTAATTATCAGGAAGTTTAATAACAATGCTTTCTTAAATGAAGGTGATGATTATCAATCACTCTCTGAGGAATTGATTATTTTCTTATTTCACTGGCTTAAACAGGCTTTAAGAAAAAGGGAAGGTAACTGAATAGCCATACTGAAATTTCCTTTTTAATTCTAAGTCAACTTTTTAAATGTTTAAATCATTACTCTAGATTTGGAAATCTGTAATCATCTGAGATCTTGAACAGCCTTCCATTTAGTAGAAATGAATTCACACCAAAAAAAAAAAAAAAAAGCAACAATGTTTAAACTTGGTGTTCAAAAGGCCCTCTCAGCAGAAGGTATTAAAATGTCAACCTCATTTAAATGAGACATTATTGACCCCCATTAGTAGGACACGTGCTTGGCTTGGCTTTCTCTAATGGTGGTGATGGATTTGCTCTTGTCCATCCACACACTCCTGCCCTGTCCTCTTATGACCTGGGGCAGACATATACTAGGCAGCTGGCTGGACCAGGTCTGTGACCACTGAACAAAGCAAACCTTGCTGGCCCACACAAAGACTGAACCTGTGACCTTGTTCTCATTAGCTCAATACCCTGACCACCTGAGCTAAACAGCCACATACACAAAAAGTATCTATTGAACGATATGTAGAAAGATGTCTGTGTGTGGGTGTCAAAGCCAGGTATAAAATAATGTATAACAGTGGACATAAAGCTGGTGCTTAAGTATTAAAGGAGGGTGTTAGCAGTTATATATTTGGTATATCTTGCATCCTATGCCCCAGTGACATTTTCCAAGCTGAGCACCAACCATGATCACCTTAAAAGGAATTTTATTTCAGTTTGATAGCAAATTTCAATATGGTACCAACCCTGAAATAAAGCAATTAGCCATTGAAATTAGTAGTTAACCAGAATGTATTAGAAGATTCCAGCAACAGATTCCATATCTCATTTGATCTGTATTCTACTAAGCCTTAGGCTAAAAGGGTAAGTAGAGATAAGAATAGCAGTTGATAGAGAAAGAGGTGAGAATAAGACCCAAGAATTTGTAACTAGAAAATATAGAAGCTGTTTATCTAAGTAAAGCTTCATTAAAAAAAAAAAACAGTCAATCTACAACTTTTGGTTAGGTATTCATGGGTTTTTTTTTGCTTTGGGATTTTTTTTTTTTGTCTTGTTTTGTGTGTGTGTGTGTGTGTGTGTGTGTGTGTGTGTGTGTGTGTGTTGTTTTGTTTTTGTCACAGAATTTTTGGTTACAGAGATTATTAACAGGAAAGAGACTTCCACTCATAGGACACTCAATCATGGAGGAAGTCACTAAAGTCTAGTTTCTTAAATTTCTCCTTAGCCTTGAATAAATAGTTATTCTGGTGCCAACTTCTAAGGGTCACATGACTGTGTGCCTAATACAATACTCACTAAATGTAGAAAATCCCAGATTAGGTGAGAAGTTTAAACACAAGTGCAATATGAGCAGTTTCAGTGCTAAGGTTTTATTTCTAGGGATGAGATGAAGTTCCACCAATAAACTCTTCCTCTTCACTCATTTGAGTGGACTCTCCATCATAGGAATGAGCTATAACAGAATCCTGGTCAATAGGATTGCAGGCACTAGGAAATGACAACTGCACTCATATCTTGGGTCAAGATAAATATATTTTAGTTAACCATCAAAAAATACTACTTTCAAGCTCCTCCCTTCTTGAAAATTAAAATTTCCCTCAGCGTAAAGTTGCAACTCCTTATTTGGCATCCAACAGAAATTCGAGGCTAAGTCTTCTTAGTCTTTGCATCCTCATGCCTAGGAGAAGACTTCCCACATAAAAGGAACTCAATAAACTATTGAATGAGAAAACAAGTGAATGACTGCTTCTGATTCCAATGTATCTTTTCAGATTATCTCACTTTTCTTACTAAATCCTTCATGCTAAGACTCATAATAATCTTCTCATTGCCCCATAGACATGGTCAGCTCTCTCCTTATTCCATGTTTGTCTAGGTGTTCTCTCCAACTAAGGGGATTAACATTTATTGAGTGATTACTATGTTTCACGTTATACACGTTATTTTATTTAATCCTGAAAAATAATAAAGTAGGTGTTATTATACCCATTTTCCACATAATGTTCAGAAAAGCTGAATAACCTCCTAAGATTATAGGACAATGGAATCAAGATTTGAACCCAGATCTCTCTGGCTCCAAAATAGAATTCTTCTCCCTTCTAGGGTAATTCTTCTGCCTTCACGTACCCAAATTCTGCATTTCCAAAATTGGTTTGTCTCTCAAAGTTAGTGTAAGTTATAAGGAGAGGCACTGTTTATTATTCATGCCATAATGATCTCTTTTTTAACTTAGTGTTATTAGCACAATGTCTCAGGTGACAATCATGGACTACCTCAACATTTCTGCTATTATTCCTTATTTTTTTCCTTTTAACTTTTCATTAATCCATTCCCTCTCAGCCTAATCTATAATAATAAAAGTGTAATGTACTAATAAGACCAGACAGCTGAACGATCTTCCAGACATCATTCTGGATGAACCTGCTGCAGCAGAGGCCGAGGAAGAGGCAGTTAGGGGCTATCAGCCAGGCAGGCAAGCAGTTAGGGGTGGTCAGGCAGACAGGCAGAGTGGTTAGGGGCGATTAGGCAGGCAGGCAGAGTGGTTAGGAGCAATCAAGCAGGCAGGTGAGTGGTTAGGAGCAATCAGGCAGGCAGGTGAGTGTTTAGGAGCAATCAGGCAGGCAGGCAGAGTGGTTAGGGGCAATCAGGCAGGCAGGCAAGTGCTTAGGGCGGTGAAGCAGGCAGGCAGAGTGGTTAGGAGCGATCAGGCAGGCAGACAGGTGAGCAGTTAGGAGCCAGCGGTCCCAGATTGCGAGAGGGTGCAGGCCAGGCTGAGGGACCTCCCCCTCCTCCCACCCCATGCACAAATTTCATGCACCATGCCTCTAGTTAAATTATAAGCTTAAAGGGCATATTCTACATGTTATAATTTGCTGTATCCCTTTACAAGCATTGAAGAAACTTCCACACATGGTAAGCACCCAACAAACATGACAGTTTAAAAAATGAGTAATTTACATTGATACCTCCATTCTCTCACCAAAAATGTTTGTGCCAAGTCCCACTGTTATAAAGAAACACTTTTTAAAGTATTTATCTCCTACAATTATTGTAATAAAGAGAGAAAACATAGTTGTAAAATATTTCAGTCTTTCATTACTAACCTTCTGGAGCATCTCTGCTCTGACAAGCCCGCCAAACCAATGTTAATGAAATCATCGTAAGATTCTCCTTGTTTCCTTCAAATACCCTCATTTTCAAAGGTTAATTACCTGGTTGTAAAAGTGCACTCCAGGATGAAATTTAACCTACAAGTTCTCCATCTTGAGGTGAAATATTCTTAGCCTTTTTTTTTCTTCAAAAATAGAAAGCCATCTGTTTAACCAATTTGAATACATTCTTATAGAAGAATTTTTTTAAAAAAAGGAATACAGAGGTTCATGGATTTTAAGTACTTTTGAGTATTTGTAAAACACATTATGACTTTGATGCTTGGAAAAAATATGAAGTGATGCTTTCAGCTATAAATCAGCACCAGCAAATAAAGCTGAACTAAAAGTGGGGATATCTTTAGGACAAAATTTTTTTGATCATCCAAAATGTTGATCACTTGTGGGCCATAGGAAAGAAAGATTTATTATTTTTGAATGGTTCAATTTTTAGTAAGATAAAGCACATATAATTTGAGAGAACATCAAACAGAATGTGGTTCTTATTAATATCACATAACTTTTCCTACCAAACTTTTCCTTTCTCCAGCCTAGCTCCCATTAGAACCAAACTAAACATGTTGACAGCTACAACTTAGGAAGGTGTTAGGCCAATAGTCTCCCCTTTTGAGAAACTGGATCATTAATTCCATATCGTGTTACTAGTTTTCTATAAACCAAATGCATGGGGACAGGCTCTATTCTGTAGGGTTTAATCGCACACAAGTGGCAAAAACCACAGAACACAGCTCCTGATCAGCTGGGCCTTCAACCACAGACTACCTCTATGCACACACGTCACTCCCGTTATAATTAGTATGAAGAAAATTCTGACTTATTTTATGAATTCCAAAGAGGCTGGATCTCAGTGTTCACGGTTATATATGTTCTCATAAAAATTATATTGTCTCATTACAAAATGTGTTTACAGATATCAGTATGTTTTAGAATTCAATATTCTCCTCCAGAGCATAATAAATCATTGTTTCTTGAAAAATCTATGACTTATTTCCTTTTTATCCTAAAAACTCATGAATCTAAATTTTAAAATTTTTAAGAAAATCAATGATCTCTAGGATCTCATTTGATTTATTCTGTTTTGCATGTACTAGTCACGAATGAATGAATCACCTGAACTTGGGAACTCAACCCATAATCACAAAGGGTTGTACCTAGGTGAGATTCCCAAATGGAATTCAAGATAAAAATCTCAAAAACTAGGCTCAGCCTTTTGCCTCCTTGCACCTGAGAGAGCAAGATGAGTCACCCACAGATCTACAGGAGCCATTGAGAAAATTTGCCCAAGGTTCTCGCTCTTGGGCTGGAAATACTGCCTCAATATGTGTCACCTGTGTTTCCCTCAGTACAGGAAGGACATAGGACTTCATTAAATTGGACTAAGTGAACTCCCTTGAATGAGTCACTCAAGATATCTACTACCACAGCAACCACGTTAGCTCTTTGTACTTAAAAATTTTTAAAGATCGGCTCAGATCTACCTCATGAGTTGATTCCATTTAATTTTGAGCTTGCATCCCAGGAGGAATAGTCTTAAGGTTCCCAAAAGATTCAGGCAGAGATCAAAGATAATAGATGTGAATATATTGTTAGAAGAACTAGTTTAGACTTTCCTTTGTATGGGGCTATCTCCTAACTCCCCTTTGGAGGCCATCCCTGAGTTGGTGAACCCGGAATCATATTCCAGAGGTGTATGGCTGTACATCAAAACAAAGCAAACATCAATGCCTTCTAAGAGCCCCTGGGCCCAACTCCCACCGCTACTGCCATTGTTACTGGCACACTCATATCCAGGAAGAGAGCCTGCCCACCTAGCCTGTGACCTGAGGAGCCTGACATTGAAGTGAGCCAACCTTTCTACCCACTTGGATGGGGAGCAGAAGGAAGAAGACAACCAAAGCTGTGTGAGAAGGAGCCGGGCTACCCACTTTCATTAAGGAGCTATATCAAAATCAACATGCCGTACAAACATGGACTAATACCTCTCACAGCCTCAAGCTCTTCACACAAGAAGTCATTAGCCTTTATGCCTAATGGGCCGTAAGCTCAAAAAAGGCAGAGACATATATCTAGATTCACTAAAGTATTGCCTACATAAAGCCCAAAGCCTATTGTATACCAGATGCTCAATCAATATGTGGCAAATGATTGAACAATAGCGGATAAGAGAACAAATCCGAGGGTCAGTCTGCATGGGTTTCGTTTCTACCTGTTGCTCATTAGGTGTGTGAGGCTGGTAACTTTTTGGGGCTTCAGTTTCTTGTCCATAAAATAGGAATAATAACTATATCTTAGTCAATAATTAGAAAAAATAAATGAGTTAATATGGGAAAATGTACTTAGATCAGTGTTTGGCACAGAATACGTACCAGTATTTATTATTATTATTATTATTATTACCTTTAATTTCTGGTGCAGAGTGAAGCAGGGCCTTGACCAACTTTTAGCACCATCCTAGAGGTCTGTGAAAATGCTCATCGCCCTGTGAAAATGCTCACTCCTACTAGTATAATAAACCGTGCTCCCTTTGTGAATGAAAAGACAAAGCACACCACTCAATAAAATGAATTATTGCAACGTTCAAAAGGATCCTCCGGAGTGAAAAGCTTATCTCCACTCTTGCCCTTACGTATTAAGTAAGTGGTGTCCAAGGTACTGTAACAAGGTCTGTTGATATTAAACATAAAAAATAACTTTCCCACACGTTCAAAATGCCATCAGTGCAATTTTGACAGGTACAAGGAGACTCCAGATAGTGCTCGCTGTTCACTGGGCTTAACCTCAGACAATGATTCAGCTAAAGGCTAGATTGGATTTCATCATTTCCATTTGCACTGCCCCTGCAGCAACTCTCTGAGGGGTTACGATTATCAAGAATGGTTCGAGTGCCTGGCTGTGTGCCTGCCGTCACTGCGGAGAGTTGTGTGAGGGGAACGGGGACTGGAACATCTTAAAATGAAACAGCTGCATCAGAACTGGTCAAGGCTTGGGCGCAATATGATAGCTCCTATTAAACTCCACTTTGAGCTTCTCTTGGCTTTGATGATTTCTTTCTTCCTCTCAAAAGTTTATCATTCTTTTCCTGACCTCAAGTCAACCTCATAAAAGCCCAATTTTTGTTTTGATTCGTATTAAAGTTTTTGTTGTATTGTTGTTAGTTTAGGGATTTCAATTGTTTTGTTGTTGTTACTGGTTTTTCTTTGTCTACTTGGTCTGGAAAAACTATAAAGGGAGACAGACCAGTCATACTAAATTCTCCTAAGTAGACATGGGACTGGAAATGTTTGTTCCCCAGAGTTCACCTGTTTCACAGCCTCTGCCCTCCATGGCAAGTCCTTCTGGTAAGCAGCTGGAAATGCCCGCGTGTGCTACAAATCGTTTTCAGGCTGTCTGGTACCAATGGCCTGTCCTGCCATCTCTCATTCCACTGTGAGAGAGCTAGTTGAGTTAAAAGGCTTCATTTTAACATCCAACAATGGCATCCTTAAATAAAGTTTATTGCTCACTATTTTAAGAGAATAAGAGTTTAAGTACATTATTAGAATAAAAATTATTTTTCATTCTGACATAAAAAGTTAATACACTTTAAGTTCCTTGGAAAAGATGTGTTCTAGTTAACACAAAGAGTGGTAGGAATGGGAAAGGTTATGAAGAAGCAGTTTTAAGGCCTTCTAACCCTACTATGAGGGAAATCATTTAAATAAACTACAAATAATATTTCTTAGATGAACATACCTTAATGCCACCATTGTATGTAGCATAATCTTTTTCTTAAGGAGATAATTAATAAGTCGTCACTTTTAGGCTATTTAATGATGCTGAAATGAAGCCTAGACTTAAGGCAGCCAACTCATTGAGACTTTTCCCAGCTCCCAACGGCCACCTGGCATTCATCTCAATTCTCTGATTCTGTGTTTCAAATCAGCCACTCAAAGATACTATTTGCTGTCAGCAAGTCCCCTGATTTATTTAATCCTTCCCCAAAATATGTCCTAAAATTCTCACAATTTAACCCCTATTTGTCATGACGGCAGCTCCTCTACAGTGACTAAATCACTCTCCGGGGCTGTCAGGTGTGTGCAGAGGGCCCTGTGACTGCGCTGGTGGCCTGGAAAAGCGAGACAAACCCTCCGTCATATTGCTGTGGCTTTATCTGCTCAACAGTTCATCAAGAGATGTGTTTAATTCCACTTGTTAGCCAAGCATTCTGCAAGTGTGTGGTTCTGTGTGGAGAATTACTATAACTTTCTGTCCCTCGTTTGAAGAATAACATTAGCAATTCTGTCTACAAAATGCACCTCGTGGGTTTTTTGGGTTTTTTTTTTAGATTAAACAGTAGAATATGGGGATATATGGGTTCAAATAGCATAAGGACAAAAAAAAGAAAATAAAGAAAAAGACAAGGATGATAAAAACTCTTCTCTGATTGACTTTAAAAACAAATTGCGATGCAATCTAGTTTTATCTTCCGACATGTAAAGCCATCAGCCGATGAATTGAAAAATCCTTGTGGTTTGCAAAGTGGCGAAGTCCTATGACAGAGACGTGGGAATTTTTGAATTCCCAAAATTCACAGTAAATATGCATTACAGTTCCTAATAAAAATCAGAAGGAAGACCTTCCAAAGAGTTTGAGTGGCATGCTGAAAATCATTCTCAAGGTTTACGACTCCCGGTCTCAATCCCATCCCGCCTCTATCTTCCCCACAGTTCTGGAAGTCACAGCGGGCCAGTGACTGCTCTGTTAAGCTTTTTATGTTGAGGTAATTGTTGTTAGAAATAACAAAGATTCCATGCAGCCTTTACCTAGTTCCTCCCAACAATAACATCTTGCAAAATTACAGTACAGTATCACAATCAGGATATTGACATTACTACAGATTAAGATACAGAACATTTCTGTCACCACAAGGATCCCTCTTGTTGCCCTTGTGTGTGTGTGTGCGTGTGTGCGTGCGTGCGTGTGTGTGTGTGTGTGTGTGTGTACTCTTCCTTTTTTTATTGTTGACTCTATTACAGGTGTCCCCAGCCCCTCCACACACACACACACTTTTTGCCTCCTTCCACCCTGCTCCCACCTTCCCTAGGCCTTCACATTATGTCTGTGTCCATGGGTTATGCATATATTCTTTGGTTCATCTCTTCCCATCCCCTCCCACCCCCTCTTATTGCCCTTTTATAGCACACTCATTTCCCTTCCACCCCCACCGATCCTTAACCTCTAGTGACCATTTTCTCCGTTTCTGTAATTTTGTCGTTTCAAGCATTGTATACACATGTATCCTTCTAGGGTTAGCTTTTCCACCCAGCGTATTTCTCTGGAGATTTATTCAGGTCCTGGGTTTATTAATAATTTATTCCTTTTTATTGTTGGGTATATTCCATGGGACAAATGTACCCTGATTAACAGTTCATGCTTAACTGTTAGCAGAGTGGGTAACAGTTTGTTTATCCATTGAAGGACATCTGAGTTGTTTCCAGATGGAGGCTATTATGAATAAATCTGTTATAAATATTGATACACATTTCTGCGTGAACTTAAGTCTTCATTTATCTAAATAAATGCTCAGAAGTTCAATTGCTGAGTCATAAGGTAGTTGCATATTTATTTCTTTTAGAAACTATTGCCCTGGCTGATGTGGTTCAGTTGGTTGAGCATCACCCAATGCACCGAAGGGTCACAGTTCATTCCCAATCAGACCACATGCCCAGGTTGCGGATTTGATCCCAATGTTTCTCTCTCACATCAACGTTTCTCTCTCTTTCCCTCTTCCTTTCTCTCTCTCTCTAAAAGATTAATAAAACATTTTTAAACATATATATTTTTTAAAAAGAAAAAAACTGTCAAACTATCCTCCAGACTAGCTGTCCCATTGTGCATTCCCACCAGCCAAATATGAGTGATCCAGATCATCCACATCTTCGACTGCATTTGGTATTGTCATGGTTGGTTTTTAGCAAAAGCCAGAGATCCAATTTGAGACAAAAACTGGCAGCATGACTTTCAAATGTAATATGTTTTGTTATTTTAACATTATTTTAAAATATGTATTTTTTACATTACATATGTAATCTGTCTCCCCTCATTTCAGACAAAAATAAATATACTTTTAAAAGTAAGTTAAGCCTGGCTGGTGTTGCTTAGCAGTTGAGGGTCTACCCAGAAACCAAGCGGTCACAGGTTCAATTCCCTGTCGGAGCACCTGCCAGGATTGCAGGCTTGATCCCTGGTGGGAGCAAGAAGGAGGCAGATGATCAATGATTCTCTCTCATTACTGATATTTCTATCTCTCTCTCCCTCTCCCTTCCTCTCTGAAATCAATTACAAATATTTTTTAGACGTAGTGTAACCTGCTTTAAAAAGAATCAACTAATGAATGCATAAATAAGTGAAACAAAAAATTGATGTCTCTCTCTCACTCCCTTCATTTCTCTCTAAAAATCAATAAGCAATTGTTTTAAAATAGCAAGATATTTAAAAAAGGACATGTAAGGATCAAATGGAGAGACATGGAGGAAAGGAATTAGCATTTATTACTTATTTTATCCTATTCTCTTTATAAACATTATTCCTTTAATCTAGTTCTTTACTTGGAAGAGTAGATTTTTACATGTAAAAGTTGTTTAAAGTGCACAGATTTTCAGCTGTGGCATTTAAATTTAGAAATATCTGACATTAAAAACATGTTTTTCCTCTCTTTAAAGGCTCATAATATTTGAAGTTGCTTGACTGTGTGGCACTCCGGCATGAAAATCCCCTGAACCTCTAGTGGTGGCTGTGGCCAGATAAGCCACCTTCTTAGTAAGTATAAATCACATCTGACACTTAGTATTAAGAAATGAAAAAAAAAAATCTTAGGCACCATTGACCTAGGCTAGTCCATTTATTTAAAGCAGCAGTTCTCAACCTGTGGGTCGTGACCCCTTTGGCGGTCAAACAACCTTTTCCCAGGGGTCGCCTAAGACCATCCTGCATATCAGATATTTACATTACGATTCATAACAGTACCAACATTACAGTTATGGAGTAGCAACGGAAATAATTTTATGGTTGGGTCACAACATGAGGAACTGTATTTAAAGGGCCAGAAGGTTGAGAACCACTGATTTAAAGCATCATCTCCCCCAGTTTAGACCTTTGCGTCAGGCACCAACTGACCATGCCACACGTGGAAAAGATGGCACGAACCTCAGGCAGCCTGGTGGGTTGCTATCACTAGGACCATTTCCACATACCTTTCTAGAACCTCTGCCAGAAGCCATTGCCTTCACCTTGTCAGCCTTGAGGGCTGGGTGCCAATGCAGACGCCACATACAGAGCTCCATGTCCGTAGGCTGTCAACATCCCCACACTTACTTACTGGCTCTCAGGAAGGTCACTGGGCGCCACTCTTAACCTGGTAGAGCTATGCCGAAGAGAGGAGCCGGTGCTTACTGAGCACCTACTCTATGCCAGCCCTTCTCCTAGGAGCCTCTGGTGAATCGTCTCACCAAGTGTTCATCACACCCTGTGACAGAGTCTAAAATTATCATCCACCTTTCGCAGATGTGGTAAGTGAAGCAGAAAATGGTTAAATAATTTTCCCAAGACCACATGCTGGTAAGTGTAGTCAAGATGCAAAACTGTGTCTTTGACCCCAGTGACTTTGCCCTTAATCACTATATTATGCTGCTTTCCATGCGTAATAGTTTCATTTCTGTGTATCATTAAAATGTCTTTACAACATGCTCAAAATGACCTTCAAAAATTTGTCGCATTCCAAATGAGATTTTGCCTCATCTTGGGGTAAAAATTTTTACCAAAAGACATCATTGATCTCGTAATAAACATCAAAATAAATTGCAAAATTACATTTACTGGAATTATTTTTTTACAAACAAATTTGAAAAAAAAATAACCTTAATTCTTCAGACAACTACTTTAAACCCTTACTGACATGAAGCAGGGCCTAATTAATAATCCAATAAAATGTATTTGGCTTACTATTTACTCAGACGAATCTGGGGTTGTAAGTTAAAACTCCAAGGCAATGAGAAAAATTCAGTTCATGATCCAATTATTGCCACATATTAAGGCAATTAACAAGGAGCACATAAAGTGCAAGGACAACTGAGTGAACTCTTCAGTCATCTAATAGTAAGGTATTTAAGGAGAGAAAAGCCCAGTGAGTTGCAGCCACTCTTAATTCTGAGACATTTTAGTAAAAAACAGCTAGCAGAAGTTTTGGGAGGAGACTGAGAGATGGCATATTCTTTTTTCTTTTCTTTTATTTTTCTTTTTTTTATTGATTTCAGAGAGGAAGGTAGAGGGAGAGAGATAGACACATCAATGAGGAGAGAGAATCATTGACCAGCTGCCTCCTGCACACCCCACAAGGGATTGAGCCCGAAACCCAGGCATGTGCCCTTGACCGGAATCGAACCTGTGACTCATCAGTCCATAGGCCAACACTCTATCCACTGAGCCAAACCGGCTAGGGAGAGAGATGGCATTTTCAATAGAGAAATGCTTCTAAGGCAAGTCCCCCCCATATGATGAGGTGGCCTCGCCTGGGTACATTAAGGACCCTTGAGTGTCTCTTCTCAGATGTCCTCATTACGAATACCTAGGTCATGGATTTAAAAGCACTTACAATTTACAGAGCGCAGCTCTCACCACACAGCTTCAAATGCCCCTTTGTTACCATGACTATTGGATCTTTGATGAACCTTTAGATTGATATTTATAAACACTTCATTAAATATCACTATCTGAAAAAAGAAATACTCAACAAATAACTACACCTTCAAAAGCCCCAATAGAATGTACATATATGCATATTATAATAAAGCAGATATATTTTTTTCTTTTTTTAAAATATATTTTATTGGTTTTTTTACAGAGAGGGAGAGGGATAGAGAGTTAGAAATATCGATGAGAGAGAAACATCGATCAGCTGCCTCCCGCACACTCCCTACTGGGGATGTGCCCACAACCAAGGTACATGCCCTTAACCGGAATCGAACCTGGGACCCTTGAGTCCGCAGGCTGATGCTCTATCCACTGAGCCAAACTGGTTAGGGCATAAAGCCGATATATTATGATAAAGCAAAAATAGTCACTTGAGTAGATTCTGTAATTTTATTGCTGACATTTTTACTTGAATAGCACAGAAAGCAAAGAACTTAACAATGTTGGAAAAGCAGAATTACTGGGAATATAAGGGGCCAGTTTCTTGCTTTATTTCTCCCAGATTCCTAACCAGTTGCCTAGCTTCTTCCTGAAAAAGTCCCCCCCCCGCCCAACTTGTTTCTCAGCTAATTGGAGTTTATGAAAGCCATCTTGTGGATATATGCTGTACTTTATTATCCCAATTTAACACAAGTTTGAAAAAAGTCAAGACTTTCGACACCGACTGTTACTGCATTCATTCATTTAGAAAGAACAATGGCATGGTGGACCTGATATTGAAAATCAAGGAAGCTATGTAAGAATTCACATATATTTTCTTAATTGCACTTCTCAGGTGAAAAATCTACTTTAAAAGCACTGAATTGAAGAAAACAACAACAACAACAAAATATATTCCCTGATGTGGCTGCAACTCATCACTCTCCTACTTATAGACAAAGAGCCAGATCCTGCCTGAGAAAACTTTCTTTTTCAGAATTTTTTTTTTTTTGGTCTCCACATTCCTCCTCTCTTATATTTCACATCCCTCTCTTAAGCCATCATTTCATAAATATAGTTAGAAAAGGCACTCGCTTATATTCTCTGAATATATTCTCTGAAACAGATTTTTTTAGATGAACCCCAAGCAGTCTTACAGAAAACTCCAATTGCTTGTAGATTCTGCAAAGAGTAGGCAGACTGTCCAGTGCACTGTCCATTTGTCACCCAGCACAAACAGGGAATCCTATTACCTACAAAGGTATTAGGAAAGTGCTCGCAGCTGAAAGCATTTATCCAATTCCAATTGTTGTTTGGAAGTCTAAAATACTAAGGGTGGTACTGCTCCAGGAGCTACTGTTTAAAACAATGCAATGCCTGTTTAGAGTGGAAAATCAGAACTTGAAAATCTCAGTTGGCTTTAAAAATAATAACTGTGCATCCAAAAAAAAGAATTCTTAAAGAAACATTTATATGCCAAGCACACATGTTTTTAATTTTAATAACATTGGTTTAGCTTAATAAATATGTAGACCTAATAATTATTCTCTACATTTTGATATTTGTGTATATTATTCTATTTTAGTGAGTTTGCAAAGAGGCTAATTAATAACAATGTAGGAAAAATCTGTATCTGTCAGTACAAAAGTTGCTGTGGTTTATAGGCTTTGCAAATGCTGTTTTGAAGAAAAAAAAATCTGTTAAAAAAATAATTGAAAACTGCCCCGATCTTAAAAGAAATAAATGTAGCCATATCCTTATAGGATAATGTCAGATAAAAAGTAATCGTGTTCCCTCTACAATTGTATTTGCTGGCATTTATATAAGAATAATAATGCTTTAAGGTTATTTTCATAGTTGTTCACTTAATGTGGGATTAACATCAAAATCTTCATAATTATCTGAGATCACCCATTTGAAAGCAGTGTAGTAAAACATGTTAGTGGTTAAGACACTCTAGCAGTTTTAATACTAAACAGATTAACACACATGAAACTAATATTATAATTTGTGCATGGAATAATATGCCAGACCAAGTTTTTTTTTGTAAAGAGAGAATTTTTAGGAAATGGTACCCTTTCTAGCTACTGTTTCCTATTTCTTGAAATACTAAAGCCATCAGCTAGAAAACTCTATGGGAGATGTACATGAGTATGCATGACTTCTGGACTTGAAATATTATTCTGTGGCTTTGTCATTGCACAGTTTTAGGAAACCATCATCTCTGAGGTTTACTATAAATAAAATTGAGGACCAAATATTTCAATAGGAGGGTGATCCGGAAGAATAAAGATATAGTCCAAGAGGATTTATTTTTAAACAATTTTTAAGCATAAAAAAGATTGTTAATTAGCAAGAACGGCTATGAATTTATTTTATGATCACTAGCAAACAAATACAGGTCCATACTTTATGCATTTTTAAATAATAAACATATTTTAACATGTACCCCAGAGTTTCATGAAACTATTTCTTTGCCTCAACTTTCCCACCTCCTTCAGAAGCCCACCTGAGAGGAAAATGGGTAGCCATTTAGAAAGTTACATGAAGTTATAAATTAATTACCCAAGTCATGCCATCTTTTTCGAATCCGTGTGAAAATAGACTTCACATCCCAGAGCTAATGAATTCATAATCCTTGCTGCATGCGGCTCTGTGGGTCAGGGTGGGTGTGAAAGTTTGGAAACTAAATTGAATGTAACAAATGTGGGTGCCTCCCCCAAGACATGTAGAATGTGTGTTAAAAGACAGTATCTGTCTAACTTCAGCTGTGCCTGAAAGGAGGGAGGGGGGCGGAGGGGGCCAGAGTACCGAGGATTTAAATCACGTTGTTTCCATTTATGCAGAGAGAATCCATAAAAAGAGATTTATTAGCATATTTTCTTTTTTGAAATGTAGTATTTTGTTTTGCGACTTTGAAAGTGCTCCTCGGTGTAGCGCAGAGTAAATATTACATTTTTGTTCAACAGCCGCCAAGATGTAATTGTCTGTGAAATACAAGGCTTAGGACCTGATTGCAGCGAACTACTGTGCTGCGGCCACCGCCCGGCTGGCTGCGCGGGGACCGCCCGCGTCCGGCGGCGGATTCGCGCGGACGCGCCGCCGCGTGGGGGCCGGGGGCGGGGGGGCCGGGGCGGCCACGCGCCCGCGGGAGCCCTTCCAAGGGGCTCGGAGCTTCGCTCTTCCTGCCGAGGATTTAAAGTGACTTTGTTCCCCAAGTCAAACCAGAATAAGCAGCTATGGAAAATGTAACAAATCATGCTAGCAGTTTAACAGCGAGGGGGGGCGGGAGGGGCGGGAGGAAAGTCCAGGAACCGCTAACAAACACCGGAGCAGCGGGTCTCGGGGAGGGAAGAGCGGGGAGGGAAGAGCGGGGAGAGGAGGGAAAGGGTCAGGAAGGACGCGACGCGATGGCCACGTGCGTGCTGCTGCTTTCATTGTTGGTGAAGCCGCCTCCGCGGCTCCGGCGGGAGCCTGCGGGGTCCGATCCCTCGGCCAGCGCCCTGCGCGCCCTGTGCGCGCGGCGGAGGGAAGCTCGGCCGCCCGCGCCCCCTCGCGGCCCCTCCCCCGGAGCCGCCCGGTTCCCCCGCGGGGGCTCCCCGGGCCGCCGGCCGCCCGCACCCGCCCCGGGGAGCCGAGGAGAAGCCGGGCGGCTGCAGATTGGCCCCGGTGGCACCGCTGCCACCAGCCAACCCGTAATTGCAAAGCAAACACGGCTGAAATATTGGGATTGGTCGCGGTCGTGACAAGATCTACGCTTTTGCCGCCAATTTATTTGTGCAGCTCTATTTAAAGGCACTTGATTGAGGAAATGTTGAAAATAGCGGTGAGGGTTCCCCTAATGAGACCTCGGGAGGGAGGCGGCGGCCTTCGCCCCGCGTGCCGGGCGCGGTGGGGGAGGGACGCGGTTAACCCCTTGCTGCCCGCCTCCGCCGAACAGTCCTCCGGGATCCGCCGGGGGCCGCCGGGGGAGGTCCCTCCCGCCCGGCAGCGGCGACCCGCCTGGGCCTGAGTGGCGGAGAACCGGCCTCCTGGGCGGCGGTGGCATCAAAAGGAGACGTTAACCAGGAGCGGCCCAGCAGCCAACGCAGAGGCCTAAAAGTGCGGGGTGGCGCCCCCTGCACCCTAACGGTCCCGGGCTGTGGCTGCAGCCCCGCATCTCAGTCTGGGGCGCACACTGTCCTTCGAGGGCTGAGGCCTTGCGATCCCCGGGGAGGCGACCCGGCCCGGCCCGGCCCGGCCCGCAGTTGTCTGGCTGCGTCCTCGGGCTCCTGGAAGAGAGGGCGAGAAGCCGGAGAGGCAGAGGAGATACATAAATACTTGCTCCGCGCAACCAGAAACCGGTTCATCTTCCCTAACACCCTCGAGGCCGGGCTCATTACCCCCCATTGTTCAGATGGGGAAACTAAGGCTCAGAAAGACCGAGGCGCCCCTCCGTGGGGAGCCCGGAGCCCTCCGTGCCCGCTCCGACTCGCGGGCCCCAGGAGGTCGAGAAAGGGCACCCCCTCCCGGATCCAAAGTTGGCTTCGGCAGACCCGATGCCGGTGCGATCATGGGAGGAAGGCTTCCCTGGGTCTCCCGGGGAGTTAGAGAGAAAGGTCGGTTCCCTAATGGGCCACGATCAACTCCTCCACTAGCTCGAGTCGCTTTCAAAATAAAAACCAACCCGACTGCTACCGGATCGGCGGGATTCACCTGACTGCTCTAAGTCACCCCTTTTACACAAGCCGTTTAAGCACCTACTACAGGGTTCAAGGCGTTGGATGGGCTCCCCACGAACCCATAGTCACAGGAAGTGCCCAGAGATCTACTAGAGAAACCCAAGCAGGGGCCCCAGAAAGGAATTCAAAAGAAAAAAGATTGAGTTGGTGGAAGAGAGAGAAGGGAAGCTATACCTGGAAAGGATTCCTGGATGGACGGCATTTGGGGGGTGGGGGTAGAAGAAACACAGAGGGGGGTGGGGTTGTATGCTAGCTATGCTGAGGAGGCAGGGGGTGTCAGACCCACAGTTGAGCACCTGCTGCCATCTCCTGCTTGCTCCTCTAACTTGAGAACTGAGTTGATCAAACCCTGAGCCTAAATTCCAGTCTCTCTGCAGATTAGGGCTTGTCGACAGCACCCTTAGGGCTAGACTTAGACCCTTCCAGAGCCCTGGGCTGGGGCCAAGGGAGACTGTCAAGGACAGCGGTGGGAACATGCAGGGGGGGGGGGGGGGGTTGGCGCTCTCCTCAGAACTCCTAGCAGTGGTTCTCAACCTTCTGGCCCTTCAAATGCAGTTCCTCATGTTGTGACCCAACCATAAAATGATTTTCGTTGCTACTTCATAACTGTAATGTTGCTACTGTTATGAATGGTAATGTAGATATCTGATATGCAGGATGGTCTTAGGCGACCCCTGGGAAAGGGTCTTTCAACCGCCAAAGGGGTCACACCCACAGGTTGAGAACCTCTGTACTAGAGCCACACAAGCCAGCGCCTCCCCCGAGGGATCTGGTCAGAAAAGCAGCTTAGCCAATCTGAAGGTTGTCTTTCTGGAGTCAGAGGCAGATGTAGACTGGAAGAAGGAAGACCCCTGGAGGGGGGGGGGGGATAGGGGAGGCCTGGTTTCGGTTGGACTCCCCCAAGAGTGATCTGTGCCTTCTGTTAGCAAAACAAAAAAGCACCCGCCACACCGATTTAGAGAAGCCTCCAAACGTGTTCTGAATGGAATTCTGCTTTTCTTCTTTGAAGTTGGATGCTTTGCAAGCAGAATGCAATTCCACGTTTTGTTCCTCGAGGTTTTGGCCCGTGTTAACGTAAGTGGGCATTCACACAAGTATTCAAAGAAAACCATTCTCTGCTGGAAAATGGAACAAAGTCGCCCCTCTCCAATCACGGGGCAGATATATAATCTGTAACAACAAATTAGCCTCCCAGTGCTGCGCATTTCCCGCAAGCATCCTGCCTTCTCTGTTTATAACTTTTCTGCCTGCAATTATTTTTATTTTAATTTTCTGTCACTTGAACAAAAACCAGAGCCTTTCCTTTTCATGTTTTGTACACAACATGTTCATTTTGATAAGATGTCCTTTCCTATCCTCTTTTAGTTTGCCTTTCCTTGTTTAGAGTTCTGTATCAGGAGTTTCTAATACTTCTCTCTCTCTCTCCCTCTCTCTCTCTCTCTCTCTCTCTCTCTCTCTCTCAAGAACTTGTCCCTGTCTTGCTTTATTTGTGTGAAATTTAGTTTGAAAGGAGATCAGAGAGAGCAGGAGGGGTTTGTAATAAGAGAATGACCGAGTGACCCAGAGGCTGATTATCTATCATTAACTGGAGACTCGGTGTACCCAAATTACCAGGGAGACCTCAGTCTGCCGGATCCTCACCCGGCCAGAAAGGCGAGTGTGGAATGCACACACTGAAACAGGCTCCTGACATTGCAAATGAAGACACTCGGCTCACACACTTTAAGGAGGTTTCCTTCAAAACTCAACTCGGGTTCAGTGGGCAAATTTATTAGATTCTGACACGGTGTGCACAGGTAAAAAATCTCTGCTGAAAGACTAGCTGTCACATTTCTGTAACTAACTTTTGTGCGTTGTTTCGTTTGGAGCAAAATTGCAGTTAATTGTCTAAGCTCCAGAGAATATTGAGGAATCAAGCCAAGCTGCTTTTGATCTGCTCACGCTGCTAAACCCAAGCCTTGTAAAGATCGAGGTTTGCCATTAATATTGACAATAAAAGTGTTTCTTTTTGTTAACCTGAAACCTAAGCATCCTGGCTCAGGTCCCTCGACTAGACTAGACGCAAAGGCCCTAGAAGAAAGTAGAAAAGGTTTGGAAGGAACTGCCAGGGCAAAAGAAATCCCTCTATGTGAGTTTGCAAAGGAGGTTTCAGAACAGGACTTCCAGGAATGCGAGCAATACTGCAGTTAGAAGTGGGCATGGCCTGGCCCTCAAGTCACAAACAGACCCTTCAGTCACATAAATGGTTTGTCCAGAGCCCCACGTTTTAAGTTGCTGTTTGCTTTTGTATTTTATTCTGCACCCCAGACTGTATTTAGGACTAGTTGAAGTTAATTACTTACTGTTTCCACAGAGCCTGTATGCAAACTTGCAATTACTTCCTCCTCTGAATGTTGAATGATTTCCTCCCGGCTTGGAAGAAAATATTGCTGGCGTGTATACAATTTGCTTGAAACAAGAATGTGGATGAGTAGTTAACATAAATCCTGTGGGGTGTAAACTATATTTTACTGCAAAGTAGCAAAGATCAGATTTACAGGACCTCTTAGGACCCCTGTAATAACATTAATAACACCTCCCATGTATACTGCCTCTCGTGCGGCCCTTTCACGTACACTATCTTTTGTCCCCTTTAGTCTGAATAAGTATTTTAGCTTTACAGACCTGGATACCTAACAAAGTACCTCGTTCTCCCTTATCAGTGCAAACCCCTCAGACCAGCTGACTATCTTCCAGTTAGCATGGAGAGCTAGTCATTGATTATTTGGAGGAAATGGAAATTCCCAATGCCAGTCATCTTGGATATTAATATTTTGCATACATGTTGTATACGTTAAACTTACAACAATGTTGCATGTCAGTTATATCTCAATTTAAAAAAAAAAAACGGGGGGGGGCGGGTTCTTATAGGAGTTAGGATGAACCAGTCAGTAACATCAAAAACCTTGTCAGCCCAAACGAGGGCAAATTAGAAGGGAGGGAAGGAGACAGGGGAGAAGAGGGACCAAGTGGAGGGGAGGGGGGGCAAGAAGGGGGGAAGGGAAGATATACAGGCAACAGGCAAGTCCCAATTGTGTCCATTGACTGGGATGTTTCTTAATCATCATTGGACTGAAGGAGTCATAAGCAATCAGCCCCTTCACAGTCATGACCTCAGCTGGCTCAGCCCCTCCCCGCCACCCCCATCTCCACAGAACCACTCTGGATGGGGAAAAGGGGAGAACAGGGCCCACTCTTCAAATACCCTGCCCCCACCCCAAAATACAAAAAAAGAAAATGCTCAGAAGAAATAAAACCTCATAAGAGCCCAAGGGAAGCTTTCCCCGCCCTTCATGTCTGAAACAGATACAAAAGTCCGATGGACTTTGATTCTGCTTTGTAGATGTGTGCTGCAAGCGGACCTTCATTGCTGGAGCCACTGTCCCTTGCCAGGTCTGTAGACAACTGTTTCCGAAAAGGAAAACAAGGAAGCGAGGGCCTACAAAACCCCAGTTCGAGAGAAACCCTTGCCGGCACTCGGGCAATGTGTCTTGTTCTAGATGTCCTAAGGGTTCTGAAACTAAGTGGTCAGCATGTACGATGACTCCACCCCACCCTAGTACAGACAGGAATGCAGAGCCATCCGCTGTCACAGGAAGCAGGGTCCTGGGAGCAGGTGGGACTGGGTTACATCTTCAAGAACACGTTGCTTCTTGTGCCACCTTCTGGGTTTGGTGGGTTTCTGGGGGTCACTTGATATAAGCTCATTGTAGATATATAAGGGAATGCTCAGTGACTTCTATGTTAGTTGGGGAAATAAGGTAAAACGAGATTTGAAAAAGGACGAAGGGAATTGAGCCATCATTCCCGTAAACATAAAATGTGTGTTTATGGCCCTTTGGCCTGGTTCGTTTCAGGTCCAGTTTATTTTGAGTTCTCATGAGCAAAACACAAGATACAAACTGCCCTTGCCTTTGGAATTATAAAGACCTCAAAAAGACCTGTATTTTCCCTAAAACACACTGAGGTTTAAAAATATTTTTTTTTTCGTTTAAACCAGATTGATTTTTAAAGTATCTCACAAGACCAACATGTTTGCAAGGGAGTGCTCAGCCTCTCTCATGCTCTTTGAATCTTTTCCAGGGGAGGGGGTGGGAGTGAAGGGAGAGAGGCAGGGATGTGAGCGCACAATAAATGTTTGAACCCGGTTCTGTATGTTTAGTTGGAGGCAGATGTCAGGAGCAGCACAGTGAGTACGCCATCAGCTACGACAAAGACGGTGGACACAGAATCACAAACATCCCGTGGACACAGAATCACAAACATCCCCCCAAACCAGGGCGGCCCCCCTGTGAAGGGGTCTCCAAACTGACCCCGTAAAAGACAAGTTGCAGCCCCCCAGCCTAGGAAAAGGAGAAGTAGGAAGTAATGCCCTTGCCAGGATTCCTCCTGTGGGCACCCACCCTAGGGCTGCCCCCCAGCCAGCATCATCTCAGCAGCTGGGGCCCTCTGAGTACTCGGAAAATATGCCCTTTGGGGAGCAGTGCCCCAGAGGCCACACTAGTTCAGCCCTGGGGAGGGGTCACCAGGCTGACATCTAAGCCTGGAGCTACACCCTCCTTCCCTTTTCCCCCTCTCCTTTCCCCCTCCATCACTGCCACTACCATCACTTTCATCACTGCCGCCTCTGGAAGGCACAGGGTACCCAAACTGGGGGCGAACTCGAGATGGCATCTTTGCCTCACAGCTTTCCAAAACAGCAAGCTAACCCAGCATCCCACTCACTGCACCTGGAGCAAAATGAGCCAAAGAGAGCACTGAGGGGAAAACGTGGCTGCCTTTGATTGAGAATTCAGAGTGGCGCTCACTAGTCTGGCTTCTCTGAGGCAGTAACTACAGTTAAAGAGAGCAGAGTTCACCCATCTGTCCCCTGCCTCCAAGCCGCTGCCTTTCGAAGGCTGTGGCCCCTGGGTTTGGCTTTCTGAGATAAATGAAGCCCTAGACCCTTGGACCACATTAATTAACTGATAATGACACTGTCAGTAAGAACTGATGCTCAGATTAGCATCTTTTACGACTTTTTTCTGTCCCATGTTGTCCGTCTTTTTTTTTTTTTTTTATCACTTGCCATGCTATCTGGGGCCATGCAGGGACTCGCTCATTTTTGTTGGTGTTGTTTCAATTAAAGATCACGAGAAAGGCAAGGCCAGTTCTGAAGCCTTCGCCACGGAGGCCACTGGCCTCGGATGGACACAGCATCCCAACCTCCAACTCAGCCCTCTCCTGGGCCCCTTCCTCCTCCGTTCAACTCCCCAAATTCCCTTTGGGTCTGAAAGCAGACTACCAACTACTCTCCGTGGATTTTATCTGTTCCCGGCCAGGGTGCAACCATCTTACTTTGTCTACATACTCCCAAGGCCTAGATGTGTTTTTATAAACAGACTTTTTTTTAATGTATCAAATGTCAGGGGATTGAACTACCAATATTTACACACTCAGGGTTTGCCTCCCGGTGGAAATGTAAACAGAACCCAGACCACACTACCTATATTCTTTCTTAGAAGAGCAACGTCTTAAAAGGACTCTCCTTATGTTCAAAATTGCAGACCCACCAAAGTTGGAGCTTCTAAGTTCTAGATCCCTATTTTGTTCCCAGCCCAAACCCAAACCCCTGGCACTTACCAATGAATCTGGCTTCAGCTGCTCTCCACTCCCTGCTCTCTGCCTTAAGACGTTCTGACCGGGGCCAGGCCGCCAGGGAAACTGACCCACGGAGGGAACTGAACGGCCTCGCATGGACTCCCAGCCTACATCCCTCTCTGAGTTCCTTCCCCTTCCTACTGCCCTGCTGCAGCCAACCTAAAACTTATTTCTCAGTGCTGTTGCCCAGGGCTCTGTGCCTCAAATCCTTGGCAGCAATGGAGTTGGACAACCCCCCAAGCCCTGCTCTCCATTTGCCCTGACCATGCCTTCCATCCCTGCATGAGGTACCCCCACAGAACGCACCCAGAGGGCCAGGAGAGGATTGTCCTCCCAGAGTCCTGGGGACTCACTTTGCGGCCTGCCTCCAAGGATGGTGGATGACCCAGGTGGAGTCGTCATTGGTCTCCCCTGGGCGACCCTGGTTAGGACCAGCACGGTGTCCTGCTCCTTCTTCTGCACACTCTGCCCTCTGGTCCCTCAAATTGATGCCAGAGGGCTTCTGCTGACATCCTTTCCCAAACTGAACTCCATCGAACAGAATCCTCATCTACCACCCTCATCTATCCAGATCAGCCTCCCCTGGCCGCTCTGGGCGAAGCCCGATGGATGACTTCAGCTCCCGCCACTGTCCGGTCCCGGTCCCACCGTCTCCTCACCCGACTAGCGTCCTGCGATCCTTCTGATCCTTCTCAGAGATGCTCACGCCACAGGGGCGCCCTGGCCTGGGTGCCCCGAGGCCTGCGGCGTCCAAGTGGAGATCCATTTTCCGTGATAATGCGTTCAAGATCACCAAGGCCAGCAATCTAAACATCCACGAGCCGTCCTTCTAGCCTGCCTCTTAAACTGGTGTTTAATGGTTCCCCTCCGAGAACTAAACCTGCCTTCCACAGATGCCCGCTTTTATGGGAGAGGCAGGAATGTAGAGATATATTTATATGTTTGTTCATAAAAACTGGAAAATAAGCTCTGAACACGCTGTAAAAAAGATTCAGTTACTTACCAAACAGGCTAGTTAAAACAGGGGAACACCGGGACCCGCTACACCACAAATTCGGGGAATCGAGGTGCCTGCGCTTTGAAATCGCCCAAGGTCTTCGGAGGGGCTGGTGTCCCTGAAGAATATGGAGATAGGATTTACAATCGGCGGGTCTCCATCGTGATCTCCCAAAGCAGCCACGATCGCAGGAGCCACACCAAACGGCCCGCGTGGTGGGTCAGTGAAGGGACCGCAGCCGGGAGTCTCCAGCCCGCGCCCAGGTCCACGCACCAGCCTTCCCCGCCGCCCCGCGTCCGCCTGGGCTCAGCCGCGCCTTTGTGGGGGCCTCCCCGCCCCCCGCAGCCCGCCGCCTCTGTCTGCTCTCGACCCGCACAAAACTGCACCCGTCGGCCTGCGGAATGCCTTGCCTTGATTACCTACCACCAAACACTCCCAAAAGCAATATCTGCGTACCTTTAAAAAAAAAAAAAAGGCAGAAAAGAAAAAAGCGAAGAGATACTGTACCTGGTCTGAGATTCTTCAATATTTGAGAGTTGGGGGGAAAAAATATTTTAATAATGAAGCATCTGTTAAACACTTGCATTAACCTCTGGCTGATAAAAAAGTTTTTTTAACCCTGCCCCCCCCCTCGTTTTAATTATCTTATGGTTATGAAGGGGCAGCCAATCCTGGAAGAGGACCTCGGCAATTAGCAAGAAGAACATCAAAAAGTTTTATTGCGGAGAGCGCGAGGCGCCGCCCCCGCCGCCCCGGGATTGGCGTGAGGGGCCTCTGACGACATATATTAACCCGAGCGGCCCTAAAGATGTAGCTGTACATGGAGATCCTGCCGGGAAAATCCGCTTACTCCCCTTACGGCGCCCAGCCCGGAACGGCCGCCGCCACCCGGGAGCTCCCTCGGCCACCGCGCAGCCCCTCTGAGAGCCGGAGCCGAAGGCCTTCCCGCTCCAAGGCGACCGCAGGGCCCCAGATCTTTCCCCCGAAGGAAGGAGAGGGTCTGAGAAAATGGATGCACTGAGACCTCTCTGAAAACCCTCCGAGGGAGCCCGAGAGGAGCGAGGACACGTAACTCGCAGCTAAAATCACATTCAGGACCACAACCACCACCGTCCAAAATTTCATTAAAACAATAAGCGCCCAAGAACCCAGATCCGGCTGGTGGGGGGAGGGGAAGGGGCGGGAAGGGGAGGGTCGCACGGAGGTAGCTTCGCGCTGAGCAGTCGACCCCGCCGCCTCCCTGCAGAGCCGGGCCGGCTCCTCCACCGGCGGCTCGGACTCGTCCCCGGACTCCAAGTTAACGTCGGTGCCAGGAGCGCGGCCGGGGCGCCGAGCCCGGCGACTCCGCGGAGCAGCCTCGCGGGAGCCCGGGCACTTTTGCATGAGCACCGGAAGATTCGGCGTCTCCGCAGCAGCTCGGGAAGCAGGAGCGGGCGCGCGGGCCGTGGAGCGAGGCGGGAGCCGGCGCCGGCGGCGGCGGCCAAGGGCGCACGGTGCCGGGACCAGCTCGCCGCGCCCCATGGGGAGCCGGCGGCCGCAGCGCTGCTGAGGCGGGCCCGGCCGGCCAGGCGGGGGGCCGGGGCCCGGGCTGCAGCACCCCCCTCTGCGGCTGCCGGGCCGGCCCGGGCGCCCGGGGGTTGGGGGGTGGGGGGTGGGGGAGGCCGCCCAGCGCCGAAGCAGGGGCCCGGGTCGAGGGCGCTGCGGGGCTGCGCGCACGCTGGGGCGCGTGGAGGGGCGCGGAGGGCGAGATGAGTCTGGTAGGGGGCTTCCCCCACCACCCGGTGGTGCACCATGAAGGCTATCCGTTCGCCGCTGCCGCCGCCGCCGCTGCCGCCGCCGCCGCCAGCCGCTGCAGCCACGAGGAGAACCCCTACTTCCACGGCTGGCTCATCGGCCACCCCGAGATGTCGCCCCCCGACTACAGCATGGCCCTGTCCTACAGCCCGGAGTATGCCAGCGGCGCCGCCGGCCTGGACCACTCCCATTACGGGGGGGTACCGCCGGGCGCCGGGCCCCCGGGCCTGGGGGGGCCGCGCCCGGTGAAGCGCCGGGGCACCGCCAACCGCAAGGAGCGGCGCAGGACTCAGAGCATCAACAGCGCCTTCGCCGAACTGCGCGAGTGCATCCCCAACGTGCCTGCGGACACCAAACTCTCCAAGATCAAGACGCTGCGCCTGGCCACCAGCTACATCGCCTACCTCATGGACCTGCTGGCCAAGGACGACCAGAACGGCGAGGCGGAGGCCTTCAAGGCGGAGATCAAGAAGACAGATGTGAAAGAAGAGAAGAGGAAGAAGGAGCTGGTTAGTACCAGGGGGCAGGGGGCCGTGGGGGTGCGGGCTGCGGGGAACCGGTGCTCCCCGTCTCTTTCCAAATGGGCTGAGCAATGGCATCCCGCTTTCTTCGGCTGCGTCCTGAGCCAGGTTGTTTGCACGGGGTTGTGTGAGGGCTGCGGTGGGGGAGGGTGTCAGCCAGAGGAGGAGGTTAAGAGGGGTGCTTGGCGCTGGTGATCTTCCCTCCAGGTTATCGTTGCTTCCCCCAAGCACTTAGGACCGACCTCGCAGACTCAGGGTCGCGATTGATCTTCCGATCGCCCTGGCCCGGACACCTCATTTCGTGTCCTTTAGAATCTTCATTTGGCCTCCAATCCGATGCTTTCAGATATTAAAAAGAAAAAGGTCGCCCCCAAACTCTCAATTCTAATTATTTCACTATTGATTCCATTTCCACCTCTTGAGAAGGAGGCTGCCACTGTTTTTAAGAGAGTTTTGTGGTCGTTCTTACTGTGCTCCGGAAGATGTAAAGGTAAACATACAATGAGTACTTTTAACTTCAAAATGCAGCTCCAGTTTCTCTTCCGCCATGAGGTTAAAACGTAATTTATCAGATGAATACATTTCATGGGTATTTCTGTTTTCTTTGCATTGCCCTGCATATTTTAAGACACAGAGTAAATATTACTGTGATCATTGTTATTGTTGTTAACCGTAACACAAAATTATAACTGAAAATTAGTTTTCTCAAGTTCCTACCAAGTGCCCTGAGGGTGGTGGGGTTCAGAGCGGGGTTTTTGCCAAAAAGGGCCTGGAAAATAGAGTGTTTCTTCTTTGGGGCCGAAGGCGCTCTCGTCGCTGCATAAACGAGTGACCTCTAGAATAACCAGGGATTTCAGAGGCCTGGAGGAGAGGCACAGCGGAGCCTCTCTAGAAAACCTCAGGCCCACAGGCCCAAGCCAGGGTGAGGGAACTTCTCCCCATCTTCCTGAGAGCATGGATCTGGGATTGCAATTGAAGACAGGGAAACCATATTTAGCCAACCCTGGCTAAGGGCCCCCAGCTCCTCCATAAGCGACTTGCAAACCGGTTGTTGTTTATAAACGTGCGGATTCGGTAGTTGAGTGTTGCAGGCGCTTGGCGGCCTGTGCGGTAGCTAGGGCGGTAGCTAGGGCAGCGCCAGTCTTCGTAGCTCTTGTGCAGGGGCTACGACTTAAAACCATTTTACTTCCCATCTCTTCCTCGGTCTCACTGTCTCTCTGAGCCCAGGGAGCGCGGGGGTGATGTGGAACCAGGTCTCCCCTCTGAATTTCTCTTTCCACTTTTCTCCCCCTCGCCTCCCCTCTGTCCAGAATGAAATCTTGAAAAGCACAGTGAGCAGCAACGACAAGAAAACCAAAGGCCGGACAGGCTGGCCGCAGCACGTCTGGGCCCTGGAACTCAAGCAGTGAGGAGGAGGAGGAGGAGAAGGAGGAGATGGAGGAGGAGGAGGAGGAGAGCGTGAGTGAGCTGGGGCCCAGGAGCCAGATGCAGACCCAGGACTCGGGGCAAGCTCTCCGTGCTCGGCTCTGAGGACTACTTGCATTTGGAATCATCCGGTTTATTTATGTGCAATTTGCCTCCCCACTCTTTGCCCCGCTATGAGGCATCCGCTCCCCACCTCCCCCTCCAAAAAATAGTGGATATTTGAAGAAAAGCATTCCAGATTTTAATATGAAGAGGACACTCCCGCGTGGTAAGGGATCCTGTCGTCTCGTAGATTCTCTGTGTTTGAATGTTCCCTCCTGGCTGTATAGACACCAGCGTGGCCCCCTCCCCACCTACCCAACCGCTTCCAGATAAAAGACAGCGGACCTTGGTGTGTATGTGAAGTGTATCTTTAATACTTGGCCTTTGGATATAAATATTCCTGGGGATTATAAAGCTTTATTTCAAAGCAGAAAACGGGGCCGCTAACATTTCCGTTGGGGTCGGTATCTAGTGCTGTCTCGTTTCATCCGTGGTTGTTCCCTATTCCAAGATGTTTCCAACAGCTACTTGTTATGTGCACTTCCGTCCTCTAAAACTAAGTGGAATTTAATTAATATTGAAGGTGTAAACGTTGTAAGTATTCAATAAACCACTGTGTGTTTTTTTTTTACAAAACCCCCAATCTTTTAATAGTTGATACCTCAAAAGAGTTTTGAAAACAAAACTGTTATATTTGTTTTCATAATATTTAAAATATTCCGAAGTAAACTAAATTATGATTGCCTCTAACTTTATTTGAAAGAGTCATTAACGTGAGCATCCCTCCTCCCCAGGGCGTGGAGGTTCCTTCAAGAGAGGGTCCTTGATGAAAATCCTGCCATAGTGCCTGGGCTCTCTCCCCCAACCTCCGGGAGAACGCCGAGTGGTCTGTAGGAGGAGAGCCTGGGCTGGAGAAAGGTCTGGTGATTCCCCCAGAAGGTGGAAAGGGGTCCTTGTTTTCCTAAAATCAACCAGAAGCCATTGGGTGAGGGCTTCGGTTTTGGTGTGGGGAGCACATTTCCGGTGGACGGGGTTTGAGGAGAATCCCAGGCGTTAAAGCCTTTCATTCAGAATATAGGGCTTTCATCTAAAAAAGAGAAAGAAAAAGAGGAGGCTTTGCGTGGTATGGAGGGGGCAGGGGAGTGTATTCTCATCTGAGCTGGCCGGGGAGAGGGAGGGCCTGGTGGGGGGCGGGGGTGAAGTCCGTGATCAGGAACTTAGGTAACATCAAGTAAGAAACCTCGAGCACGGCCATGGATTTAAAAGGGGTGCGTAGTGAGGGCTAGATTTACAGTGAGCTACAGGGAATTCAGTATTAACTGCGCGGTGTCTGAAGTCCTACCGGCCACAAGCCGGCCCAGCAAGCCGCTCCCTCTCGGGACTACCAGCTCCCACCCCCACCCCCCACGTCGTCCGAGGTTTGGTCTCCCCAAGTCCCAGCACGACCCGGAAGGAAGTCCCTGAGGCCTCCTTTGCCCGTGGGCTTGGCTAGATCCCGAATCTCTGCTTTAGGAACCAGAGGGACGGGTGTGCCTAAAAGGACTGGGCCGGCCTGGGAGGGGGAGAGGAGGAGAGGGATTCAGGAGTGAGGGGGGGCGGGTGGAGGGAAGAAAGGTGAAACGTATTAAAAAGTGGTTTGTTTCATGAAACGCCACTTATATAAATCTGGTGTTAGGGAGGCTAGCCAGAGGCTTTCCATCTTGGAACCCATCCTCGAGGTGGTGTTCGCACCTCGGCTTCGGGCACAGACGCTCCCCTGATCTCCCGGCGGTTCCCACGCCCGGCCGGTGCCCACTCGGAGCCCGCCGCCTGCAGCGGGCGAATTCGCTAGGGCCGGGAGCGGCGGCGAGCGCCTCTGCGGGTCTCTTCTGCGGGCAGCTGACGACGCGAGGGCGAGGGGTTAGAACAACTCGGCCAAAGCGATCTGAACTTTCTCCCCTCGGGTCAGCCGGCGCTGGGCCGCCGCGGTGGGCGCGGGGCTGTGTTTACAGACACTTGCCTTTGTTTATAGCACTGGGGGGGGGGGGGCGGAGGGAGGCGCGCCCTGATTTTCTATTACTCTCGGGATCCCTGTCCGTTTGACCGAGTGCCTCCCTCCCTCTCCTGCTTCCTGCCGCCTTTCGCGTCTTTACTTTAATCCCTTCAAGAGAAAGACACCAACCAGAGCCTAGGGGTCAGTGGGAAACGTCTACCAATGTAGTGGAGAGGCGGTGAGGTTTTCAAAACAGGAGCCAGGGAGGAGTTCTCTTCACCAGGCATGCGTGCCTGCGCTTGGGTAGCTGGTCTACTTCGCCATCTGGGCCTTAACGCATTTCTGCTGGTTTAACACTTCTCCTGGTTTATTAAACACCAGCAGAGGAGAAGCAGAAGACCCTGGCAGCACCAGCGCTACGGGGGCAGCTCCCGGCTACAGAAGCTTGTAAACCTGCTCTCCAGAAACCCGTCTTTGTCTGGCCTGGGCCAGGCGCGGCCCGCCTCCTCTCTCCTGCCTGCCGAGCCGCTTCCTCGGGCCCAGCAGCACCAGACCCCACACCTCCACCACCTGGACATTCCTACCCTCCAGGAACCCGAAAGCCAGACATCCAGCAGAACCGTCACCCCAGGGACCCAAAACCCCTAACCGGATGCACACCCTAACTGGCCGGACACTCCCGCAGGCAAGACACTCAGATTACCCGTCACTCCAACCTCCCAACATCCCTGCCCCACGTTGTCAATCCCAGGAAAGTGGCCGGTGTGCCGGGCCAACGTTTCTTGAGCGCTTCCATGCTTTTCTCCTCAACACATTTCTATCTCTTTTAACTCCTTTTCTTTTTTCCTTCAAAAAAAAAAAGTTTCCAAGCTCCTGCCTTGTGAAATGGCTAAAAGGTCTCTGTTTTAATTGCTCGGATAATGTGGTTGCTGCCATTTTGTTAAAAGCAATCACTCCTGCAGCGAAATCACAAGCTCTCTAGACAGGCCGGAGCCGACAAAAATGCAGGATTTGACGTTAAAAGCTAAATGGGAAGCTGGGGCGGCGGAAGGTAAATTGATGGTAGATCTGGCTGTCAGGGTTCGGCCCCAGACCGCCACGCAGTCCCAGCGCCTGATAACCCTGGAGCACCAGCAGGGCTCTGGCCTGGCTGCTGTGTGTGTGTGTGTGTGTGTGTGTGTGTGTGTGTGTGTGTGTGTTCCTTCCTACAAACCCATTCTCAACTTCTTGAGAAGTAATTTGGAAAACATAAGAGAGTGGGACCTAAACACACTCCTTGCTCCCAATCTCAGTTTTCCAGGACTTTTGCCCCCAGTCAGGACAGTGACGCAGCTTTAAGAGCTTTTTCAGGTCAAGTCATGAAGGTGACAGCATGACTTGGGATTCTTCTTGCCTTCTAAATGGGGGGGGGGGAGAAGGAGGGGGGGCTTCTCTGGGGACCAATGGGAAGTTCCAGCCTCCAAGTGGAATAGCCAGTAGGTCTGGCACCTAGGAAGGGTAGGCCTAGGCTGCCCTTCTCAGGTGTGGCAGGACCAGGCAGCCTGGTCAACTCTACAGTAAGGTGGGTACAGGCGTGGCCCTGGCAGCCTCCCAGGCCCTAGGAAAGCAAATGTGTGAGACTTGGGAGTGGCTCAATCCCTTCCTCTCACCTAGGCCTCTGTGGCTGTCCCCTGTGGTGGTGAGGGTCGCAAAGCTGATATCTCACCCAGGTGTTAAGGTGGCAGGAGTGTATGTTGTGTGCACCCATATTCTGCTGGAAGGGGTGCTGAGGGTAAGAGTGAGCAAAGCCACAGGGATCAGAGAGGGGCCTGTGAGCTGCTTCTGAGATTACCTTTGTGGAGAGAACTGAGCCCCTTGTGAGGGGTTGAGGTGTGTGTGTGGGGGGGGGGGGGGGGCGGGCAGTAAACTGGGCAAAGGATACCACCATAGCACAATAGCCTGGACTGCGTTTGCACTGCAGGTCTGCACATTGCAGGAAACTTCTCAGTTATTCTTGCTGCTTTAAGGAAACGCTGTGTCTGCTGCACGTGCGGCCAGCCCGCGATTCTCTCTTCCCCAGTTGCTAGGCGTCCTCCCTGCCTGCCTGTTCCACCCACCTGCCTGGATTTGGAAAAGGGACTGGTGATTGATCAACCAGAGATGATCTAGAAGGGAGGCCTGTGACTATGCTCGTAGAAGAATGAATCTGGGCACTGCTTGTCTTTTCTGGATCTTTTGGCCTGGGAACCCATTCCCTCCAGGAGACCCAACTCCTGACGTCCCGATCGATCGCAGTGCGAGGAGGGGGCGCTACAGAGTCCTCGGGACGCACAGGACTCCTGGCCTGTCGGAGCCCACGGATCCCCAAGAGAAAAGGACCTGGAGCCACCCTCAAGGGGACAGGGGGACAAATTATTTTTTTAACTGTGTATAAAGGGGAGGAGGAGAAGGGGGGGGCAACTCCAGGAGAGGAAAAGAATCCCATGTTTCCGGGTCCGGACAGCTCTGAACTCGCCACTTGACCATCCAGCCGCTGCGCAAGGCGCGCTTCGCTCACAGCAACTGCCTGCCACGGCCTCGTTGGCCTGTAACAGCCCAGCGGCCACGGCCAGCCGGGCTCTCGGAGTTGAAGTGCACTGCGTATCTGCCCGACGCGCGCACAGAAGTTGGACTTCTCTCCGGGGCCTCTCTCTCCACCCTGGCCAAGTCCGTTCCCTCCGAGGGGCACGCCCCCTCCTCTCCCCGACACACGACCCCCCCCCCCCCTCCCCACTACACACACATTCTCTTCAAATTCTCCCGGCATTTGGGCCGCTTTGATGATCAGATGGTAGAACCCTGATTACAAATTTATTCCCGGCCGCTCCGTCCGTCTTTATCTCCGCTATTAGGGACATCTGGGAGTGATTAGCGCCGCGCCCGGCCGCGCAGCCTATCTCGCCGCGGCGGGGCCCGAGCCTCGCTGACGTCAGGGCAGACGGCTCGGAGCCATCCCGGCCGAGCTGGGTGTAAGCGGCGGCCGCGACGCCAAGTCTTCCCCGGGCCAGGCCGGCAGCTGGAACTCGCCGCTCGCCTGCGCACAGGGACTTTCGACGTTTGTATTTTTAGCCCAGAAGCGGTTTTTGTTGTCTTTGTTTAAGGTGAGGCAGGGCCGGTCAGCTTTTCTACTGTCCTCCTCCCCGCTTTGGATGTTCCAACTCGCTGGTCTGCTGCATTCCTCCTGGAAAAGCCTCCCACATCCGGCCCTGACCTGCGGGCGGGCTTCGGCTCTCTGGGTGCCAGGGTGCTGCCCTCCTACAGGGCTGCGGCCATTGCTGAGGTGCCCAAACCACCGGGGGCGGGGAAGGAGGCGGCTCTTAGGGGTCCAGGCTGCTTTTAAGGGTCCACCCCATCCGCGCACTGGGGCCCGCTTGGTCCCGACAGCCCTTGAGACCAACATAATGAGAGTTTCTGCCTAGTGGGGTGGAGGGCTAATTACCCAACGGACTTCTCTCCAAGCCCCAGTCTTTGCACCTGCTATGAACACCTGATGGATCTAAGGAGCAGAGGCGCTCTGCCCTCTCCTGCCTCCTGCCCCTTCCCCCTCCAGAGTTGTCCTTGACACAAACACTGACACCTGGAAGGGAAAGGTTGCATGGTGGCAGCTTTGTCCCCTACTATATCTCAAAGCCCAGCGCAGCGACTAGGTATATTTATCTAATTCCTGGACGGGAGGATGGCCCCCAGATCTCCAACGCTGGCACCTTGGGGCACTGCCCTCATCGCTGGGACGAATCCAACTCCAGAACCCTTTACATTGGAGCTTCCCACACCTATCTCGTTATCCCAAATCCCCAAAGACCTTGAAAGCATTATAAATCCGGCCCTCATTTCACTCCACATTCACCAGAAGTTCTTTTTTAAAAAAATATATTTTATTGATTTTTTACAGAGAGGAAGGGAGAGGGCTAGAGAGTTAGAAACATCGATCAGCTGCCTCCTGCACACCCCCTACTGGGGATGTGCCCTTGGTCAGAATCGAACCTGGGACCCTTCAGTCCGCAGGCAGATGCTCTATCCACTGAGCCAAACCGGTGAGGGCTTCACCAGAAGTTCTGATTCAGCACATCAGGGAGGAGACCCAAAGTCTGCAATTTTGAAAAATTCCCCCAGGGTATTTGGGAACCACAGCCTGAGGCTACACACTGCAGCCGGTTTCTCACCTTGGGTGCTTTCTACACCCCAATTGTGAAACACTGAACGACTTGGGGTGGCTTTATCAAGGATGGGGTGGGGGGGGGAGGGCAAGGCCTGTATTATTTAAAGTCTACAAGGCTCAGTCCTATACTTGATTTAATTGGGCAATGCAGGGACTCAAAGCAAATCCAGAAGATGCTAGTCATTTGCACACAGGCTGCAAAGTCTAAGCTGAGTGTTTAGTCAGAGGCTACAGTGAATTTAGCTAGAGTGAAAAGAAGTCCTAGCCCATGATTTGAGCCTAGTAACAGGAAGATCTATTTGGGGGGGGGGGGGCAAGGTTATCAAACATAAACAGGAAATCCAGTTGAGAAAAGTTCCCAAATGTTCACCCCTCCTCAATTCTTCAAGGCACTCAATACACCAAACTCCAACGTGTCTTCATGTAATCTGGAACGGAAGAGGATCATTTCCTCTTAAGTCAGTGAGAATGCCACATTTGAGAGAGTTTGGCTCCCCCTTCCACCGACCCCTATCTCCAGCCGAGGGTGAAGGGAATAGTGAGCTGGGGGGGTTGGGGGGGAGAGTCTTTGGGGGACAGGAATAGAGAGTGAGGCTTTTGGACAGCTGAATCCTTACTGATTGGAGGAGGAGGAACCCATCTGTGCTTCTCGAGGGGGGAAGGGCAGGCAATAGCTTCACAAAGAAGTTTCTCATAGTGCTGGCAAGTGGCTTCTCCAGGGTCTTCCTTAATGACAGCATCTGCTCAGGCAAACAGGCAGTTCTCAGACCACTCAAAAACAAACAAACAACACTGACAACAACAAAAACCCTCATTGCTCTTGCCCCTAATACTTTCTTGTGTGAAGCATACATCCACTTTTACCTGAATTACTTGGAATAAATCAACATGGACCATGGGCTCAGAGAATCCAAGCAAAGGTATCAGGCTTGCAGGCAGCTAGATCATTAATATAAAGAACAACAGGCTACTCACCAGCCCTCCCCCCGTTAACAATCCAGTGTTTGCAAATAGTATACGTAATGCTCAACTAATCATGAGCCAACTAGACCCAACCTGATGCTTCCCTGTGACCAGGTGGAGTGTTTCCAAATAGCATGCCTTGTAGCACCAGATCACCTTTCAGTCCATTGGTGAACAAGAAGTAAAGAGTTAGGGAGACCTACAGATTCTTCTGTGAGGGGGAGAGTCATTTGCTGCTGCTTGTTTGCTGCTCCACCAGCTGAAAGGATTTAGAACAGTGGACTTAGCAGCAGAGGAAATTTTCAACCTTCATCACGTACAGTGCTGAGAAGATGCCAAAAGAGAGAGAGAGAGAGAGAGAGAGAGAGAGAGAGAGAGAGAGACATCATTCTAAATCAAGATGGCAGTAAATGAAGGCCTCCTTGGTGAAAAGATGGAGGCCACTGGCCACTGAGGCCAGGGCATGGCTACCATCTATTTAAAGTGGGTTGTTGTTGTTGACTTGAGCTGACAGTTTTGTCTGTAGGATCAGGCAGAAACGTGTGTGTGTGTGTGTGTGTGTGTGTGTGTGTGTGTGTGTGTAATGGGGGAGGGGGGGTGTTTGTTGCTTTTATTTTTAAAGAAGAAAATGCAACCTAAGTCTGCAACTAGAACTTGGCCCTGAGGGAAAGCTGGTGTGGTTTTAATGGAAAAGCGGCCTCCAGGCCGCCTGACCATCGTCTTTGCTTTGCAAATCTGGTTTTCATATTCTCGCTCAGTAATCACCCAAAGCCATAACTGTCTCTGAAATTATTCATTAAAGTCATTTTCAGGGATCCTCACAGGATGACTCTTACGTTTATGATCTTCTGAGAGCAATGACATCAGCCTCCGTCCCTTTTCCGCTTTTAATTAATGTGCTGGGAAATCGAGAGGGGCCCAGGCTGTGTCCGTGGGGAGGGGGCGGGCCAGGGCTGGAATTCGCCGGCGCGTTCCGCTGAGATCGGGCGCGCAGACATCCTTTGATTAAGGAGGGTATTTCGGGGAGTGCAGGCTGTGCAGAAGATCACTGCTGTGCCCTGTGGTGCTGTCAGCAGTGACAGATCCCAGATGGGGCCGCTACTGTATGGCAGATTGAGTTTCTCAGCAGAAAACTCACCCTCCCTCCTAAACGTCTTCAAAAACCTTCTCCAGATACTCCAGGTCGCTTCGTGTGAAATTGAAAAGGTCCAACCCCAAAGTTGGTTTTTCGTGCGCTACGTTAGGGTCTTTTTTTCCCCCTTCCTCTTCTTTTTTTTTTCTCTGCACTTCCTCCTCCTCTGAGCATCTTCGACCCGCAGGCTACCCGGCTGCTAAGAGCGCAGACCTAAGGGCCTGGCGGTTCCTGTTCGCCGGGCCACAATGCCTCGCCGTGGACACAGCACCGAGGGGTCCCCCCCCGAAGGCAATCCGGTGGGTAGGGGCGCGGCGTCCGGGACTTGGGGACAACTTGGAGCTCCCCAGGCCGTTGGGGTGGACCTTAGGGCCAGCCAAACACTCCTGTAGGGAGAGCTGGTGGTGGTGGTGGTGATGGGGTGCAGGGTGCGGAAGCAAACTATCCGGGCCTGGCTCCCGCTTACCTTCCTTGTTTTCCCCAGCGGAGCGCCGTCCCGCCTGCCCAGGCAACTTCGAGGGGCTGCACCGAGCCCAAGAGCGGGGTAGGGGCTGTTTGCTGAGATCGCTTTGTCCGAAGCGGCCCAGCCTGGTCAGGGAAGGCGACTGGGGGGTAGGGGGCGGGCAGCGGAGGAGGTCCCTGCTGCGGCCCAAGCCAGGAAGCTGGACTCGGGCAGATCCAAGGTGAGCGGGGGGCGCAGCGACATCCAGCTTTCTACAGAATACACATTTGCCAGTTTGGGTCCCAAGTTTCGCATTCCTGGACACACATCAGGTTGGAAACTCCTTTGCAGAAACTCTTGGACTTATTTTAAACCTTTATTTTTAAAAAAATAAACAAATGTCTCGCTTCCCCGCCTCCTTGAAAGCTACGGCGATTTCTCCCTCCTTCCCTCAACTCCCAAGGGTGCCCAAGTCCGCTCCCAGGAAGCAGCGTGGCCTGGAGAGAAGGGCTGAAAGGCAGAAAGGAAGGTGCACGGCACCCAGATTCTGTCCCGATTTCTAGACCCCACCCCTCCCTACCCCCTCGGTCCTCTTAACTGTGGTACTTGGCGTGTTCCCACTGGCCTGGGGGGGGGGGGATTGAGTTTTGTTCTCACGTAAAGATAAGCCATTTTGCCATCAAAATATCCTTGCAGCCGCCTCTACCTACTCCCACACCCACCCTGCGAGGGAGGGCAGCTTAGAGAGCCTCCTTTGGGCTTACAAAAGAGCCTGTAAGGAACCCAAAGGGGAGCTACAAATACCGCAGACCCGCGGTCCCGGAAGACGTGGCGCCTCCCCAGCCGTGGCACTGAGTGAAGGGAGCACCGCCTGCGCCAGCTGGTGGGCCCGGTGGGCTCTCGGACCCTTCCTTTCGCCTGTCTTTGCGCCCTGACCCGGGTTTTTTGCACCCATGCCGTTACTCTTAGAGAAGCCTTCGGGCCCAACCGCTGGCAAAATCAGATGCCACACTTTCAACGCTTTCCCTTCTGCCCTCTCCGCAGACTCAGTTTTTAAAGACTCCGTTTTATACAGAAAAGAGGTGGGACCACTAGATCTTAGTTTATGTCAATATAATCAGGTCGGGCCAGTGTTCTCCCCCGGATGTATAATGATCTATACGGATATGCGTAGTTGCTTGCAGGCCTGGGACACAAGCCGATTTGGGACAAACCTGTGTACCCCTTATGGCAGCCCTCGCCCCCCAAAAATGTTATTTTCCTGACAATTTCCTAACAATTTTACCTAGGTTATCAGGTAAAACCACATACAAATAAAACACACGCTGAATTTCAAAACTCCCGCTCACCCCCTCTAAAAGGCAGCTTTTATTTTCACGGACCACGCTGGATGAAAGTGGCTTATTTTGATTTTTTTTTTTTCCTTGTACCCACATGCCTTGTAAAAGGTTCCTGTGCACGGGCCCGACCCCCTCTGATGACCGCAGGGCCTTGATTCCAGACTGCAGTCCCCACCACTTGGTTTTTAAGTCCTTGCCTGGAGCCCAGGTTGTAATTGTGACCCCGCCCGAGCGTGAGCCTCCCGGGGGGACGTTTGGCCGGGCCTGGGTTGGGGCCGGGACCTCCCAAGTAGTGGACCTGGGAGCCGGGAGCCGCGCGGTCCTCTCCCGCCCTCCTCCTCCTCCCTCCCTCCCTCCCTCCCCTTCGGACTTTGCGCGTTTTCTCGCTGGTCCTCCAGATCGCCCGCGCCAGGGCGCACATTTCTTTCCTTCCACTTTTTGTATGTTTGTTTGTTTTCTCTTGCCCTTTTTCTCTCTAGCACTTAAAAACAAACAAGTTCTCCCCGTCGCCTTCACGTTTAAATTTCAGGCCCCAGAGAAGCAAAGTGGGGCTTTGGAGGAATCAGGGGGGAAGAACTGGGAGCCTGCGGGCCCCCTCGGCGCCGCGGCGGAGTCGCCATCGGGCGCGCTTCTGCGTAACATCAGCGCGCGGGGTAATTTACCTTCCCCCGGCGTCTGTCAATATGACTAATTTGCACCGGGGTCAAAAAGCCCTTCTCCGGCAGTCCATCTTGGAGCGCTCTCTCACACAGCCGACCGGGTTGGTTGTTTTGTTTCCAAAAGCCCTGGAAATAAATACTCCTGGGGGCGTCCCTGCCGGGCAGCGCGAGAGGAGCAGAGGAATCATACGCGGTGTCCATTAAAGGCCGTTCTCCTTGAACTACGAACTGCGATTGGGTTTAAACGACAGCGTCCCGCTCGCCTTGTAGCTCACGTTACCTGACTTGTCCTTGATACCAATGCCCGCTGTAGAAACAGGAAATCCAAAGAGGGAAATAATTACGGCTCCAGTTTTGCTCTGTCGCGTGTAGATCCCTATTGAAATATTTTCTCCGCGTTTCGGGGTGTGATTTAAACAGAGAGTATGCGCGCGTGTCCTGCTAATCTGGCCTGGACAGACGATATATCATCCGGGTGGTGTTTTTACAGTATTTTCAAAACTGCTACCGGCTCCTAAGTGTGAAATCAGTGCCGCGGATTTAAACAATCTCCGGGACCCGATTCAGGAGGCTAATTGATGCCGGTTGCGTAACTCCCGACTCGCTTTGAAAAATGCGCTCAGAGAAACCGACGTGGCTCGCGGTGACAGGGCGATGCTCTGTCTGCAAAAACTTCTCCTGCCCCGAGCGGGGCACCTCCGAGGGCACCAAGTCGCGATTCTTGGGAGTTGGGGGAGGTCAGCCGCTCCGGTTCAGGAATCCAGGTCCAACGGGAAATGAAAGGACACAGACAACCCTTTTCCAACTGCTGCCTAGGCTGAGGCGCTGAGGCCCCAACTAATAAACTTCCTGAGTTATATTTTTAACAAACTCTCTTGGAAAAACACGTTTCTCCCACCCCACTCGACTTCTCCTGGCGGCCTGTGGGCAAGTAAATGCTTTGACTTTTGGGCAGTTAGGAACTTCGGCGGAACCCATGGGAGACATAGAACCTAAGAAACAAAGCAGAAGCCCTAGGAAGCCTCGCCAGCGCCCAGGGCCACCTCATCTCGCCTGTCCCTGACCTCTGCCCGGTAACACGTACCTAGGCACACCCCCCCCCCGCCCGCCCCCACCCCCACACCCCCGCCCGCCCGCCCCACCCCCCACCACCACAGCCAAACCCACCTACCGGTTTCTCGGTTCCAGCACGTGTGTGTGTGTGTGTGTGTGTGTGTGTGTGTGTGTACACACACACCACTCACTTCTCTTTCCCTCTCATCTGTTGGTGCATTTATGACCTAATGAAAGTATATCCTTCAGGGAAAAGACTCTCTATAAAACGTGAAATATGAAGAACCCGTTTGGATATTCCCACTCCAGGCCAGGCCCAATCTTGGAGTTTTTTTTTAGCACAAACACCTTGACCCCTTCTGTTGCTTCCACAATCACTCTAGTTATTTTTACTAAAAGATGAGAATTGGTTCTAAGTGAGCTCCGCTCATTCCCTGTGAAAAGAGAAAAGGTCTTCAGCCGGAAGATATCTCTTCATTTGGGGGAAGGCATTGCTTGGGGGAAAAATAATTTACTGTCTATCCCTCGTCATGTTTTGAAAACCCTGCCACCATATGTTCCAGCTTCGGCAAACAGCTGGGGAAGCCAAGGGCTTTTTAACTCCCTTCGCTTTTCCCTTTCCTCCTGCCCCACCGTTTCTTCCTGATCTACCTTTTTGAGTCTCGCAACCATCGGCCTGTTCATTCTCCTGTTCCCTCTTCTGAAATCTCTCCCAGTTTGCAATCGAACCGAGTACCTCCTTGGAAGTCTCATAGGTAACCACCTGCTTTCCTGGGGGGAGGTGATCCCATTTTTTGTTCTGGGGAGGATTTGTTTATTAACACAAGTGGAGAGAGCGTAGGTTATTCTCCGTGTGGTTTTCTATGCACCATACTTTTAAACCATGGTTTTAATGGTCTCTTTCATTTTGCAATTTGACCTTTGCCATGAGAGTGGTTTCAGTTGTTTACTAGCAGGGACTATGCAACAGGAAAAGCTGCAGGAGACATAAACACTAGTGTGCGCTGAAGAGCTGCGTCCCCTGGCGGGGTGGAGTTGTTTGTTTGCATATTTTTGAAAGAACTCAGCAGTTCTAACTTAAAGCCTTTTTTTTTTTCCCATCCCGGGGCCATTTAATAACCTGGGGCAGAGTGAGTCTATTGTTCAACTCTCTGCTTAGTTGATCTCCCATCTCCTTTGTTTCCGAGTTAACATCACAAAGGGAATTTTAAATCTCAATCTCTCTCTCTCTCTCTCTCTGATTTAGCCTTAAAACATTAAGTTTCCTGAGTAACAGTTGCCCAACAAGAACTTTTGCACCTGGCTAAAGCCTAAGGAAAGAGGCAGACATCCTAGGGCAGAGTGGTCAGCCCACCCTGAGAAGGCTAAGATAGCAAGGAGGTGGAGTGGGCTGAGAGACGGCCATTTCTAGGGAAGGGCCTTGTCTTCCTTGTACAAGAAATTGTTCATTTTCAAACATCCATTAGGAAACATCAATCCGTCTTTTTCAGTTGTGTTCCACTTAGACTTTCCCCTTAGGACGGAGGGCTCGGCCAGTCTTGGAAGTCTCTTCCCACTGACCTGACTGAACTGGAGGAGCAAATGGCTTTAAACTGACAAATACCCCGATCTGGGAGTAGGAGAAGAGTATCTGAGTGGCATGCATTTTGCCTTACCTATGGCTTTATACTTCTGCATAAAAATATTATTCTCTAGTAAGATTACCAATTTATGACCCATTGAATAACACAGGAGGTTTATTACTTATTTCCAATCCCATATTCTCAGTAGATGTCCTCTAGTTCCTCCTCCTCCATATGTGATGTTATGCCTAAACTAGTTAGCATCTAGCAGCTCTCATATAGATCTTGATTATATTAATTTCTAATCAATAGGCAGTACATTCTCAAGGTTCAAAAATATATGAAATGTACATGTGAATAGTTTTTCTTTCAATTTCTGTCCATTTGCTTCTCCTGTTGTTTATTTCTTGCACATCCTTCCAGAGCTTCCTGGTGCATGGAAAAGCAAATTGGAATATAATCCCTATGAATCTAGAAGGATGCAAATTACTCTCCTTGCATCTGTTCTGCTGGTCTGGAGGGATGGGGGGGCGGGTGCTGGAAGCTTTGAAGAACTTCAAGAGGCTCACACCAAATACAATCTGGTCAGGGTGTGAGATGCCTTCTGATTATAATTAAAAATATCCAGAAAGAAGATGATAAGGCGCATGCAGAACAAAGGATCCCTAAAACTCCAAACTGGATGTCTTTTCTCTGTGGCTGAGTTTAAGGATACGGAACAAGGGAAGAAGGGCAGGAAGAAAAGCAAGCAGAAAGAGGGAGGTCATAAAATTCTAGATTACTCATTTTTGGTGTCCTCCCCCCTTACACACACACGCTCAAATTTAAAAGGACTACATTATTATGCACCAGATAAGTAACAAATATATGTCTGCCTATTGTAAGAGAGGTGTTACCATGTTCTAGCCTGTAGATATTTTGTATGGGTTATAAAAGAAGGGGGGGAGAGATTGGGAAATGCACACATATTATATACCAACTGAGATAAATTCTGCAGTGTATTAAGTAAGTGTATATAGACTTGACAGACCCCAGGCATTTTGTCCTGTATAATTAATTCAACAAGAGATGAGATAAAGCCAGAGTTGATTGCTCCCTCTACAGAGCAGGTGGCACCTTCAGTTACATCAGTGCAGCCCTTCCGTCCCAGAGGCTAAGGGGTCTTGCCACCTGACAGTGACTGACTATGACCATTCTCTACCTAGGGGTTAGACGTGGATGGAGAACATGCCTTGTAGGAAAAGTACCATGCACAGGTCCCCCTGCCAGTGATGGGGCCAGTCCTGTTGCCTGGGGTGTTCTGTGACTTTCTGGTACCTGGCCAGAATTGCCATAGCCAAATTAGCTCAAGCCCACACTCCTCCCAGCATGCCTTCCCTTATCCTTGTAAATGGTTTGGAAGAATTTTCATCTTCTCAATAAACTATAGCCATGACAGTGTGTGTGTGTGTGTGTGTGTGTGTGTGTGTGTGTGTGTGTGTGTGTGTGTGTTGTGCGCACTCATGGAGAGTGTTGCTAAGTATTTATGCCTTCTATTAATACCAGACATATACATATACCTTCAACAATAATGATTTAAAAAATAATAAAATTTTAAAAGACATTAAAAAAACAGACATCTTTCTTCTTTCTCTTTGTGCTTCTCTCCGCTCTCTCTCATAATTATACTGGGTGCAACAATAACAACAAAAGCTCACTGCTCATTCCCTTTTCTTTTCCTCCTTTGAACAGATTCTTGCCTGTTCATTTAGAGACCTGCTGCCAGGCTTTAGCCTTAGTTACGGTGATTAATCCACTCCCCAAGGGAGTTGGGGTTAGTTTTCAGGTCACCCACGGTGTTCCACTGATGCCCTGGTAGGACCAAAGAGCTTTGGTAGGTGAAAAGGACCCCAAACCCTCTGCCCTCTGCAGCCCTGGAGCTGTTCATCAGACTGGAAGCCAAAGGCCCACACAACTCTAATTAATTCAAGCATATGTTGGCCAGCCTCTTAGCTGGTTTTATGGGGTTTCACTGGTGGTGCTTGAATCAGCAGGGTCAGATGAGGATTAAGGGTCCTAATGAATCATGTGACCATAAGTGGACTTTGGTGGACTTTGGTGGTGGCTGTGTTCAGGAGACCTACACCCGCCCCTCCCCCCGTCTCCACCCAGAGTGGCTCTTTCTGTGCCCAGGAAGGAAGGCTGCTGTGGGAGGAGCCAGCTGGGAGATGGCACTATCAGAAGTTTAAAATGTCCTCCTCCTCTGCATCTTGGCACAGAACATTACTAAAACATATATTCAATCATTCAGAAGAGAAGTTTTGTCTTAAAAAGTATTAAAGAGTGGAAATTGGTCTTTAGAGTTTATCTGTTCTAGCCATGCCTTCACCGAGTGAAAATATTAAGAGTCAAAGATGCTCCTGGTACCTGGCCAGCATGTGCCACTAATTAATGAAACTGGTTGGGGGGTGGGGGGATGTGTGGAGAGGTCCTCTCCTCAGGTAGTTATTCCCAGGGATCCTTTGTTTAAGAAAGATATGGGCATAAATAAAAAGGAGGTTGCCGAAACCGGTTTGGCTCAGTGGATAGAGCGTCAGCCTGCGGACTGAAGGGTCCCAGGTTCGATTCCGGTCAAGGGCATGTACCTGGGTTGAGGGCATATCCCCGGTGGGAGATGTGCAGGAGGCAGCTGATCAATGTTTCTCTCTCATTGATGTTTCTAACTCTCTATCTCTCTCCCTTTCTCTCTGTAAAAAATCAATAAAATATATTTAAAAAAAAAAAAAAAGACATTCCCTCTCATCATCACTTTAAAAAAAATAAATAAATAAAAAAATAAATAAATAAAAAGGAGGTTGTGGTAGAAACGCTTTGAAGGAAAAAATGATGAAGAGGGCCAAGGGGAGGAGAGGTAGCCCCAGAAATGACAATCTGGGAGGCCTATCTCCATTTCCCCGAAAGTCTTTACTGGACTCCAAAACTGCTATTAGAGGCTAATGTTTTCACAGCAACTTGGCCGCATGTGTTTAAGCCAGTCCAGGAGAATAGATCCTGCTCTCCTGGGGAGAGGAAATGTGTTTCCAAAAGGGAAGCAGCTCTCATCAAAAGCACTAGTGACTCTGGTGACAACAGGGACACATGCTTTGGGGAGAGCCTGGAAACTGTCAGGCGGTGGAGTTGGAATGGGGGGCAACTAGAACTCTGGGTTCCCAAGGTGATGGCATCCAGCGGGAAACGTCCCTGGGCCAGAGAGGTTCTGGCCCTGCTAGGGGACTAGCTACAATTCCCAGGGAATGGCAGAGGGAGGGAGATTGGTAGATCAGGGATAGAGAAAATGGGGGAGAAAAGAACTGGACAGGAGAGAAATTGAGAGGTCACCAACCCGGCTTCTGGATTCCTATAGGAAAACGGAGTCCACCCGCAGGCAGCCAGTGGGTCCACTGTGGGAGCTGAGTGTGCCTCTTGGAGTTTGATGGGGAACCACCAAAGTGGCTCTAGATTTTTGCATAAATGCAAGCTTAAATATTTTTTATTTTTTTTGGCGTAGGTCTCAGTGGGGTCTGAGGCCAAAGGCACCTTGGCCAATACAAAGGGGACTCAGGAGCCATCAGCTGCCTTTCCTTGCTCCTCAGAAACTGAACCGGACAAAATTACAAATCAGCCGCGGAAACTAAACAACAGCCCCCACAAGCCATCCTTCCATGGCTGGGGAGCAGTGCTCTGGCCTCAGCGCTCAGGTTCGAAATGCGAATAAACGGAGCCAGACCTTGGATTACACCCCCGGGACAGCATTTTAATGTAAATGTAAAATATGCTTGTAATAATCACTTGTGGGCCCTGAAGCGCCACTCGAATCTCTGTTTAATTATGGGGGCAGGAGAGGAGCATTACCAGCTAATTAAATCCAATCCTATTTGTAATTCTCCCTCTGCTGCTGCCGACTTTAAAATGCGAAATTGCTTTTTAAACGTGCCCACATATGAATTTTTAAAACACATGTGAAAACTAAAGGAGAAACAAGGGAGCCAGGGGGCGGGGAAGAGAGAAGGAAGGAAGGAGAGAGACGTGGGCTGCTGGGCCCGACTCCAAGGAGGTCGGGATGAACCTCGGGGCTGGGCCTCGGGCTCCATCCACTCGGGCCCCGCGCGCCGAGTTGGGCCTCGGATAAAGAAGCCACTTTGCTCTCTTTTCATGGGTTTCGACTTCCCCTTTCCTCCCAGCGGAATCTCAGCTCCCGGACGTCGCCCTAAGAAGCGTCCTTGGGCGCGGAAAGGCCCTGCGCCCCGCGCGCTCCGCGTCCCTCGGGGCGAGGCGGGGGATCCGGTGGACCCGCGGGCGGGCGCCGGGAGGAAGTGAGCTCATTGGGGAAGGCGGTGAGGCCCGGCCGCGCGCAGAGCCCGGGAGGGCGGCCTGCGCCCCCAGAGTGAGCCAGGGCCCCGGGAAGCTGGCGCAGTGCGGGGCTGCGAGCGCGCCCTGCAGCTCCAGCCGCGCTCCGGTCCTTCGCGCTTCCAGGGAGGAGGAGCGCGGGGCAGGATTCTCCAGGCTCAGGCCTCGAGGCCAGAAGATGGAGACTCGCGAGGGCTTTATTCAGGCGAACGCGGCCCCCAGATCCCTGTCCTCTCCCACCCTTCCGCTCTGGCGGCCTTTGCTTCTGCGGTCGTGCGTGCAATCTCCCCCCCCCACACACACACACACTCCCCCCCCCCCGCGCGCGCGCACACACACACACACACACACACACACACACGCACACACGCACACACAGGCACACCTCCTCCACTCCCCACCCCTTTCTCCTTCGTCTGCGCCCACCGCAAAAGCGGGTCCAGGAGCTTTGATTTATGGCTAGAAGATTGAGTTATTTGCCTGAGAAAACCAGGGTGACTGCGGCCACCCATTCTTGCATACTCCTTAGCACTTGTGGATTCGAACACGTAATATAAAGCCGCTATCTGCAACCAAGACCCATCAACCGGCTGCTCCACCCAAGCCCGATGTAAGGGAATGTCCTGAAGAGGGAGGCCTCCCTCCTGCTTCGCACAGGGCCCTGGAATGTGAGAGCGTGGGCGCAAGCCTCTCGAAACTGACTACGCGCCGCTCAGATGCAGTGGCACCTATCCCAAAGCCAGGCATTCGCACCTCGGCCTCCTGGGTCGCGAGTGCTATTCCAGCCAGACCGGCCCTGCGTGCGAAGTCAGCACTTGGCGGCCACAAAGCTCATTCGCATCTGGAAGAGCTGGAGACCAGCCAGAACTGGGCTCCGGGCTGAGTGGGGTGGGGGTTAAAGGGTAGTTCTACGACTTACTTACGGGGGGGGGGGGGCGGGGGGGGGCCTTCCCTGGCCCCAGGCCTTTTCTAATGTCTTTCTATGGGGCCCTGCCCCTGGGCCAACCTAGCGCGGGGGCGCTGCCTGTGGTCTGGCTCCCCCTGTTGTTGGCCTGTGGTTTGGCAATTAGGGATTGCTGAGAACCTGGAGGCGGAAAAGGCTGAATCCCTATGTGTGTGTGTGGGGGGGGGGGGGATTATTGTTAGACCAAGAGGAGGTGTCCTTGCCTCACAGCTCAATGTGGAAATGCTTGTCGGGTCTGTGTGCTCTCGATCTAGCATTGATTGCAGATATTTTCATCAACTGGGACCTTGTCACCTCACCCCCACTTCCATCTCCTGCAGAAAGCCCAGTGGGTTGATAGATTGTTTCATAAAATCAGTGAAATCTTGTTTTCAATCTAAATTGTAATATGCTCGTCATCTATTTTTGAACGCTAAGTCTCTCTGTACATTTGGGGTTGGGGAGGTGAGGAATGAGCTTCTACGAAGCCACCTGGTGTCAACCTGGGCACTCAGGAGGGGAAACCCAGCGGGACCTTACTGAGGTCCTGTGCTGCCAGTTTGACTCCCCCTCCCCCTCCTGTCATCTCTGTGCGCATCCCCCCTCACCCTCTAGTCCAGGGGTCCTCAAACTACGGCCCCCGCGGGCCACATGCAAATACAAATATTGTATTTGTTCCCGTTTTGTTTTTTTACTTCAAAATAAGATATGTGCAGTGTGCATAGGAATTTGTTCATAGTTTTTTTTAAACTATAGTCCGGCCCTCCAACGGTCTGAGGGACAGTGAACTGGCCGCCTCTTTAAAAAGTTTGAGGACCCCCTGCTCTAGTCACTAAAGCCCCCCCCCTCAAGTTCTCTGGTTCAAGGTCACTAGCACCCTCCTGGCCCCACGCAGGGGGGCAGCAGGGACTCTGGGCCTTCCAGACTAAGCAGGGGAGAGGCCGCTTGGAAACTCTCCATTTTCCCACAGTATTTCACATTCATATTACTTTTCACACCCTGTTAGGCAGTAATAGCACTGAACCTGCTAAATACTTCCATGCGCCAAGCTCCCCTTTTGCCACGGATCCAGATCGGCTGCCTTCTCCGGGTGACAGGGACCAGGACTGCTTCTCCTCGTGCAGGGTTGTTAGCTTATTTCTCTTCTCTCCTGGGACCCATCTGCAGACCCCAGTAAGGTGGTGCTGGTCGTGGCTGCGGGGTGGGGGTGCTCAGGTGTGGAGGAAGTCTTAGCCCTGGCCCTTCAAAAGGGTGGAGGGGCAGTTGTGGGGGGGAAATGACCTGGGGACTGTCTGACTCTTAGCAATTGTGAGGCTAGATTGGCAATTTTTAAAAGAACAAGGCCTTGCTCCAAGCCTTGAGCAAGGAGTCAGGCCTGGCCTGTATAAGAAGCACCACCTCTGGCCTTCCCTTCAGGAGCACCAGACCCAACAGGTAGCATTTGGGCACTAAGGGGTTCTGAGGCAGCAGAGCACAATACCCCCCCCCCCCCCCCACACACACACACTTCCTCTAGCCCACAGGTGGCAGCTCTGAAAACCTGGATAAGGGGAGGGCGGGGGCAGGGAAGAGTTAGAGCCATGCAACAGGAAAGGCATGATGACCTCTTCAGAGCAGAGAAAAAAAATGCTAAGGCTGGCCCAGGGAAGCCAGCACTCTGAACCAAGAGTCCCCTTGTTCTTTGGCTGTCACTTGCTCCCCAACCTGTGGCAGGCAGGACCTAAAGCAGGATGGATTCTCAGAGTCCAGTGACAGTGGACTGGGCCAGGATTGGTGCACTAGATACCAGGGTCCTTGCCCTAGCCTAGGCCTGTGCCCAGGCTCCTCCAGGGCACCGCAGGCACAGAAAGCCCTGAGCCACCGTAGCAGGACTCAGGCGGGTGGTCCTGGGAGACTTCAATCTGAGAAGTCAGGGGAAGTTAGGGGTGGTCCTTTGCAGCCCCCCCCCCCAGGACCCCACCTCAGTTCTTCATCAAGAAAAGAGGAATAATAAAATCTGCCTGCCCCCTACCTCCAGGACATGGAGGAAGGAACTAACTTTTAATGAGAGTCTATTAAGTGTCAAGCATTTTACAGGCTGCATATTGTTTAATCTTCACAAACTATAAAGAGGGTATTTCTAAACCCTGTGTGCTGCAAGGAAACTGAGGTGCAGAGAGGAGGAACCTGGCCAGGGCGTACAAACCCCAGGCCTCCTCACTACCATTCTGTGCTTCTAGCAACCATCCTGGCAGTTGGTGGCACGTGGAAGGGTCCTTCAGCCTGGGACAGATCTCCTGAACTTGAAGAAGGACCTGAGCTGCCTTCCATGAGCCTCTGACATCTACTCCTAGAAGGTGATCTGGGCGTGGGAATTCAGATTCTAAGAATTTGTAGCTCTGCGTACCATATTAAGCTGTAAAACCTTTATACTGATTCCTCAAAAATATCCATGAGAGAGCCAAAGTTACCAGGACTCTCTTAACCAAAGGAGCTCAGAGTATACCACACATGTGTCCCTCTGTGTCACTTTTCTTGCCCCAGCACAGCAGGGTTGAGAAGACTTAAACTCAGATTCAATGGACTTGAATTTCTGTTCATACCACTAACATATAAACTGAGCCCAAGGCTTCTCCCTTAAGCCTGGGGCTTAGAAACCTGAAGGCCAAGAACAGGATTAACTTGGTTCCTGATTTCCAAGAGCCACCTCAGCCATTTCTCTCCTTGTCAGGCCAGAGTTTGTCCCATGAACAAAAGGGCCAAACTGGGGAGGATGTACTTGGAGCTCTGGAAATCCCTGTGTCCACTCTTGGAATGAAACCCCTGGAACTCCACCTCCCAAACATTTTCACGTTCACATCCACCTCCCTGCTTCTTGGTGTCATGGGCTTTCCTTCTATCTACAGAGAGGCTGTGTGGTGGCTGCTTGCTTCCATGCTCGAGAAAATGCTTTAGATTTGGAATTTGAGGCATTTGCAGAAGTTAAGAAAGATGAGATAGAGCAGGCAAAGCCAGAAATCAAGTAAGGAGAGTGTGCAGCCTGAAGGGGGAGACCATTGTGGTTTGGGAGGTGGAGTTCCTTGGGGAACCTTTTGTTTTTCTTCTATTTCCTCTCCTATAAAAGCACCCTCCCAGCCAGAACCCATCTACTGTCTATCTACTCTCCCCTTCCCCTTCTTCTTCCTTCTGATGCTGAGCCTGAGCAAGAAGAAGAATTAGGGAGAGGGACCCCACAGCTTTCTCTTTGGGGGCCCATCAGCTGCCCAGGGCACCCACTCCAGGTGGCATTAAGGGCAAATTGTGTTAATGCCCTAGCCAGTTTTGCTCAGTAGATAGAGCATCGACCTACGAACTAAAGAGTCCCAGGTTCAATTCCAGTCAAGGGCACATGCCCAGGTTGCAGGCTCAATCCCCAGTGGGGAGCGTTCAGGAAGCAGCCAATCAGTGATTCTCTCTCATCAGTGATGGTTCTATCTCTCTCTCCCTCTTCTTTCCTCTCTGAAATTAATAAAAATATATTTAAAAGAGTCCCTGAAGCCACAGTCATCCCTGTTGAGCACTCTCGTTCCCTTTGGTCATGGAGGGGGTTTCTGGGGGGGGGGGGGGGGGGTATCAGGTGCATTTCCTGAAGTTCAGAGTAATTGAAGTCCTCTGGACCTTAATTGCCCCCGGAGCACTATTCCAAACCTGGAGGTAGCTAAATGAGTCATTTAATAAGATTTTTAACCTTACCAGGGTATAGTAATTCATTTTACAGTCATTGCAGTGGAAGAGGAAGGGGCTCTGGCAATTTCTTAAAAGCCAACCAGTAAGTCCGCAAAAATATTGTTTTAGTTATTTATTATTTCACTCAGTAGTGACAATGCTGACAGACAAATAGGAACCAAGTTACAAAATCAGCATTTTATTCCTGTATTTCTCCTCTGTCATGCTGTGCTGTCATGTTTGTTTGTTTGCTGCTACTATGGCTGGTGGCATCACCAAGTGGAAGAGGCTGACTAGAGAAACCCCAGAGGCCATGGCAATGGGATTAGGTTACCAATTTGAATTGTACCTGGTCTTACTCTGGCCAGGATGGTGGGGACTTGGGAGTGACATGTCCTCTTTTTTCAGGGACTCAGGTGGTCTGAAAACTCTAAAAATCAAGAAATTAAAAACAACAAGAAACTGTAGGAAGAGAGGGAAAGAAAAAGGGGAATGAATGTGCACAAAATTTGAAGGGCATTTGGATTTCTGCCTGGAATTTCAAGAACTAAAGCTAAAAGCATGTTTGTCTCCACTTCACTGGGTTTCTCTGTGTGGTTGCTACAGCCCAGTTCCCCCCTTTAGTTTCCTGGGCTCTTTGCTTGGGATGGGCACATTCCCAAGCACGTCAGTGGATCTGGTCCCCTGAGGACTCTTCCCACTGGTGATGGGTAGGGAAAGCAGGGGACAGCGGCAGGTAGCAGGGATGGGAAAGCCTTGGGAGTTTTGGGCAAGTCCTGTAGAGGTCCTTCCCCACCCGGCTACAAATAAGAGTGCCTTGCCCCAAACCCCAGGGGAGTCCCTGGGCTCCTCGCCATCCCAGGCCGCTTGGGCCAGAGTGAGCTTATTACGGTTAGTAATGATTTCTTAAGCCAAGACCAAAAGAAATGGATCCAAATGAGAAAACCATTGTAGTTTGGGCTCCGTGATGGCTGCGACCAGGGAATTGCACAGGCTAACAATACCCCCAGTTGCTTCTCTGGCATTCCCTCGGGCGGGGCAAAGAGGCGCTGGCAGGTGGACGCTGAGCTGACAGTTGTGTGGGGCTGGAAGGCAGTTACCTGAAACAATGAGGCTACACCGTGCTTAGGGTGGAAATAAAACAGAACACACTCCTGGGGTACTTAAGAAGACTTACGACCCCCTCTTTCACTTCCTCTCCCCTGCAGCAGGTTTAAGGTAAGTGTCTCCTCTGCTAAGGATGACACCCCCTTCAAAAGCGGTCAGGATCTGGGGCAGATCAGCGACTCGTGTAGAATTAGGTACCTCGCGAAGATCCCGCTTGAGCTGCTTGTCAGAGACTGAGTGGCAAGTGCTGACTGAGCTTCGGAGCCAAACCCAGGTCCTGGCTTCTGGTCATACTGGCTTTGTGATGAGAGCCATCATCTCAGTTTCATTGAGTTTGCGATTGCAAAACAAGAACGTTTGCCCAAGGAAGGGTTTGAAAGTGCCTCTCCTAGCGCTGGTGATCCTCACTTCTGTGCATTTACTCCTCTTCGGGAAAATCACAGCATTTTCTTCCTAGAAATGCGGGAAATGTGATGGGCCCGCCATCTCCCTTTCCCACGGTGAGTTGTGGCCTCCTAGGCCGAGAGACCCCCACCTTCCCAGGACCCCCAGGCTCTGGGAACTCCAAGTCCTTCCCCCTGGGTCTCACTGGCGTATCCTCCAACTTGCCTGCGTTTACATTCTCCAACCCTGGCGATCAATGTCTGATCCTGGGTTTTTGCGTTTGCTCTTGAGCGGGTTCTATTACCCTCCTGCTGACCGTCATTCATTCAACCGCCCTTGAGGGTGGTCCCTCCAAGCCAACGGAAACCAATGCAAACCTCCCCATGGAGCACAGCCTGGTGCGAATCCGCATGTGCCTGTCTAGGGCGCCTGAGAGTGCAACCACGCAAGGGCCAGCTGGCCACAGGGACCGAGAGGCAACACCTGCATGGTTTCGGGATCCCTGGCCAGGATAAAGCCTGAGATTTAAGCAGCATTAGAGAGACTTGTAGGCCTTCTCCACCTCCCCTCCCCCAGTTGGAAAAGGGTTCAAGGTTATCAGGGCCCCTCTTCAATGCGCACCCTGCTTCCCAGGGAACCCCACCCTAGGAGCCAGGCTCCTTTAATTTTTTTCACTAAGAAAAGTAAACATCTTGCATATATTTCCATAGTGGTCAGGCCCTAATTATGGAAAATTGCATTCCAGAAACGCGAGGTCAGACAGAGCCAGGAGGCTGTGGAAGATGCTTGGTGATTTACATGGATAGGGGGGAAAAAGAGTTTAGTTTGAACCCTTTGTGGAGGGTCTGGAACTGACAGGTTCTTGGCTTGGAAAGGGGGGATCCTGGACTCCCCATTCTGAAAATGGGGCCTCTCTATCACCTTGCAGGCAAGAGCTGGGGAGACAAGTCAGGGAGATCAGGACTGGCCCAGCCCCAGGTGAGCAGTCCCCTGCTGCAGGGCTCCTTCCCGGGCCCATATTTGGCCAGCACCACCATTCACCTGGAACCCAGTACAATCTCTTCAGCTTGCAGACTTGTAGAGAGAGGAAGGTCGCCAGGCAACGGAATTATGGAAACATCCCCTCAGTCACGTGGACTTTATTGCAGACCAGGAAGTTCTCCTACAGCTGCCAAAACTCTTCTGACTCCAGGGCTCCAAATGTTGACTATTACTCACACCTCACCGACCGTATGGAGTCTGCTGCCTTGGGGTTGATAGATTTCCTATTCCCTTTCAGCTTCCATCTAACCGCACCTGTCTGGTTGCGTTTGGAGATGATTTCCTTGTTTCCATTTGCGAGACCATGTGGCTCCCATACTTACCTGGGCTGGCTGTTTCCCCACCCACCCGCAGGGGCGTTCCAAACCTCCCGAGGGGAAAGCCAGGTTGAGCAAGGGTCAGAAAAAGGAAGCCGAGCCCCAAAGTCCAGGCATACAATGGTTGTTCTTCTCCAGGTGCCTTTGATTCCTTCAAGAAAAAAACACCCTGTCGCACAAGAAGTAATTTTAATGGGTGTCGTCGCTTTCTTCCACTAACGTACTAATTCCCGGTCCTGAGCCAGTGACCCTGTGTTCCCTAAAGGGCCTGCTGAAGTTCTGAGCACATAACGCAGGAGGCGCCCAGACAATAGGTCCTGGGTGACAGGGCAGGTACTCCGAAGGAAAGGGGGCAATTATTGGAGAGCGGTTGTAAGTCCAGGCACACAGGCATGTATCGTGTGCCTAGTCAGTTAATTTCAGGCTCCTATACGAGATTACTTCAGGGAAATCTGCCCCCACTTTATTTAAAAAAAAAATTTTTGTTGACTTCAGAGAGGACGGGAGAGGGAGAGAGATAGAAACCTCAGTGATGAGAGAGAATCATTGATTAGCTGCCTCCTACCCGCCCCCTATTGGGGATCAAGCCTGCAATCGGGGCACGTGTCCTGACCAGGAATGGAATCAAAGAACCGTGATCTCCCGGTTCATAGGTTGATGCTCAACCACCGAGCCACGCCGGCTGGGCAATCTACTTCCACTTTCAACCCAGTGCCGATTCCTGGAATTGCACTTGGGGGTCCAGGGAGCCCACTCTAGATGGCCCATTTAACACAGCCAAGGCGACACTGTGACCTCTGTCCCACCCCGCTCCTTTCCTGAGCCTCCAGGGTCCAGGTGAGAGGAATCCTCTGGACTGAGTCCAGTCTCACCTCGGATGACCAAGCACAGAGGCTCTGCAGGAGGCGGGAGGGCAGAAAGGCCGTGCCCCGTGCGCCCAGTGGATTTACTCTGGATGCCCGTGACCGCTGGCGGGGCTGGAGGCGGCGGCGGCGGCGGCGCTCTGGTCCGCAGCTTCGCGGACCCCGGGGCATCCCGAGCTCCTGCAGGATCCCCCTTCTCTGGGCCGGCAGAGAGCAGGCGCTGACGTGCCCTCTGGGGGTCCTGGTGCCGCCCGCCCCGACACTATTATCCGCGCCGTCACCATTGTTCCCTTTTGGCACGGACCTTGCGCTTAGCGAGGTGTCCTTATCCATGCGCGCACCCCGGAAACTCTCGCTGAGGCCCGGAAGCAGCGGGAGCCTGGACGCAGCTCCTCCGGGGGTGCGCCCCTCCCGCCCGCTTTTGAGGGGCCCCATTCTGCGAAGCTTCGCGTGCGCGGCACCCTCCTGCCGGCCTTGGGGAATCGCCCGCCTCCGGGTTCTTCCTGGGCCCAGGCCAGGGTCTCTCTGTCCCCGGCCAAGGACCCCGAGTTAAGGGCGCCGTCGAGTCGGCCCTGGGTCGAGGGAGGCAAAGAGAAGGTGAAATGTACAGGCGCAGGAGTGACTATTTCATCAGCTCCCCGAGGATCAGAGTGTAAATTTACTAGGGATCCTCAGTGGCGATTCATAATTCCGCACATAATAAAAACACCACCCAACCCCCGTTTGCGTCCGTCTTTGCCGGGCTTCTTGCCCGCGAGCCGGGGTGGGCGCGAACCCGGGGAGTGACGGGGGGCGGGGGGAGCGCGCGCCCCCCGCAGCTCGCCAGGGAGCCGGGCTCGCGGGCGCCGGGCGCGGCCCGTGACCCGCCGCCGTCGTAAGAATGCTTCAGATCCAACCTGGGCTCGTTTCCGTGACACAGGAAACATCTGGGGACTTTTTCGCCGAGCGTTTGGGAAAGTACTTACTTCCGAACTTGGCGCGAAAGGCGTTCTCGGATCCAGACAAACCCGGGCCCGGAAAGGGGGATGGGCCGGGAGGGGCTGGCAGCCCTGCCCGCGGCCAGGGTGCCCACCGGGGAGCTAACCGGTGGCAAGCGCTTGGGTGCAGGACGAATTAAGCACTTAGAGCCAGGTCCGCGCCTTCGGGCCTCATTGTTTTAGTGTCTGTAGTACTTAGGCGCAGTTGGAGAAAGAAGAATGTCTTCAGTTTCAGAAAAAACATCAAAGACCAGGGGCTGCTCAATATGGAGCACATATGGTAGTCTCCGAAGGCTTTGCCTGCCAAAACATGTTTCTCAGTCTCTCTCTCTCTCTCTCTCTCTCTCTCTCTCTCTCTCTCTCTCCCCCATCCCTGCCAGCCCCCGCCCCCCCCTCCCCCCCCCCCCCCCGGTTTTTTTCTCCCCACATGGGAGGGAGCCACGGGCGGTTACCTAGGGCGTCTTGCATTCACAGGAGGCAGTAGGTGGCTGTGCACAGGCGCTGAGGAGGCCTTTCTGGAACTGAATGGAGCCCAGTAAGGGACTTTGGAGATGGGGTGGTCGCAGATTCAGGCCCAAGGACTTGCCCGGACCCGAGATCCAGCTGTGGCAGAGCTGAGGCATTATCCCATTCAGAGGCCCTGGGTCGCTTTTGGCCTTATACCTGCAAAAGCACATTTTCCTGCTGGTAAGTGCTTCATGTGGTCCAGATACACCGGCTGTATCCCCAGGCCTTAGCTTGTAGCTCAGAACATAAGGTGGCACTTCAATCTTTACTGAATGAGAATTGAATGAACTAAGTGAAGGCAATAGCCTGCAAAGCACTTTTTTTTTTTACTTCAGTCTGAACAAGATGCAGTTGCAAAGTTCTCTTCCACATTAACTGCTGCTAGTTTCTATTATTATTGTCATTATTATCTAGATCACTGTCCCAGATTTTTTAAATTACCCAGTAGAGAGACACAGGGGACAGCTGGCTAAAAGTTCAGGCAGTTTGCCTTAGGAATTTCTCAAGATGAACTCTAGGGATATTTGGAGTTATTAAAGTGATCTAATTCAACTTCTGAACTTCCCTGAAGATGAACTAAGATCCAATGAGGTAAAGTCCCTTGCCCAAGGCACACAGCTCTGCTGAGATGGGGGGTGGGGGGGAGTGTCCTCATCCCATCCTCACTGCCTGCTTGGCTCACTACCCCAGATTGCCCTCAGTGGAAGGACAAGCTGGATAATTTCCTCTCTTCTAGCTTCTTCCGTTAAATGGACTCCTTTCATCACCTCTGAAAAATGATCCCAGGATGTTATCCCTCTGCAAATTTACATGTAGGATTAGTATTAAAGGCAGTGGTAAATTCTTGAGGCTCCCATTTAAAAGAAGATTCATGCGGTCTCCAGAACCCGCAGCTTTCTGAAATGCAGCATCGATGATGGTGGGGGGAGGAAGCACATAACACATGGAGATGATTAAACACCAATCTTATCAAATCTCCCAATGTTCTGGTGACTTATATGATTTATACACAGAGAGCAGTGGATACATTACCTGACAAGTAGTTAGAAAATCTGGACTTTAGAGCTGGCTTTGCCATCAACCCATTGCATTTCTTGACTAGTCAGGATCTCTCTCTCTCTCTCTCTCTCTCTCTCTCTCTCTCTCTCTCTCTTTCAATCACATCCCATATATAGGTCAATATGTATATATAGTATATATATTATCTATACTAATAAAAGGGTAATCTGCTAATTAGACCAGGGGACTAGATATCTTCCGACCGTCTGACTTCCTTCCGGACAAAGCCACGGTGTTGGGGGCCAAGGCAGAGGCAGTTAGGGGCAATCAGGGGAGGGCAGTTGGTGGTCATGAGGCCGGCAGGGCAGGGCAGTTGGGGGCCATCAGGCCGGCAGGGGAGTGGTTAGGCATCAATCAAGCCGTTAGGCAGGCAAGAAGTTAGGAGCCAGCAGTTCTGGATTGTGAGAGGGATGTCCAACAGTCAGACATCCCCCAAGGGATCCCAGGTTGGAGAGGATGCAGGCCTGGCTGAGGGACATGCCCCCTTTCCCCCCACCCCTGCATGAATTTCATGCACTGGGCCTCTAGTATCTAATAATATATGTGTAAATCTAGGTCATCTGTTGGTCCACAAATCCAATTTCTGTTCTCACATTTTCTGATGCGAGCATATGTATGAACATACCATGAGCTCCTTCCTTACCAGATGGAGAAGCGACAGAGCCAACACTAGAATGCTGCTTATTCTTGTATTAAGTACTCAGAGAATGATAACCTTGCAAAACACTTTAGAGATGCTTCAGCCCCTTCATCCTACAGATGAGCACCCTGGAGCCCAGAGAGCTGATTTCCTGGGTCATGCAGTTGGGGAGCCCAGGTGGGCTTCCTGCTCGGTGCCATACTCCTCCAAGAAGTTCCTGCAAAGGTGGGACCCAGCAGTGTTTGTGACAGTTTTACATGAGCATGGATCAAGTCTTTAGGTTACCTCCTTCTACCACCCCAACTACCTTACTTTCTCATTTATATCAGGAATATCTGTGCCAGAATATAGTAGTCTTGGAGGAGGCATTTAAAGCAAAACACAGTCAGTACCATTTCACTGGGGTGGTGCCTGTGTAAACATACCAGCTCTATTGTGTGAGACCTTCAAGGATCACTGGGACAAGGTGATGGTTCTTCTAATGAAGAATATAGCAGCAAGTCTCATTTGTTTTTATTTATTTACTTATTTTTTTAAATATATTTTTATTGATTTCAGAGAGGAAGGGAGAGGGAGACAGAGATAAAAAGATCAATGATGAGAGAGAATCATTGATCAGCTGCTTCCTGCACGCCCCACACTGGGGATCGAGCCTGCGACCCAGGCATGTGCCCCAGGAATCAAACTGTGACCTCCTGGTTCAGAGGCCGACACTCAACCACTGAGCCACAATGACCAGGCTCATTTGTTTTTAGAATCTTGAATTCAATGTTAGAAACAAAAATCCCTGGTCACACCTAATAAAGAGGCAAAATAATAATTAATTAAGAAGGTAAAGCCAATGTTCAGGATAATATTCAACTCACCTTTCCCCCTCACACAACAAATTCCCAAATTATCAATAGTGGGAGCAGGTTAGAAGGGCTAACTAAGGAATTGTCCACCACTCAATACAGGTTAGTAAAGCTGCTCTTACTTTGGGGGAGCACCTTTCTGATGTGAGAAAATGACTCGGGGCACTGTCACCATGTTGAAAATTAAGTCTAGGGCACTTTCTCCCCCTGCCCACCTGGCCCTGGTTGACCTTGACTAGCCTGATTGATGCTGTCTGTCTGGATTCCAAGGTGTTTCAGAACAACAATCATGATGTGTTTTCCCTGTCTGTATAGTGGGACAGGAAGTTCCTCTACCCAGCAGCAGTCTTTTCTTCTATCACTTTCCAGCTGGGGCACCTTGATGACTTTGGGGCTAAAAATAAACCTACAAAGCACCAGTTCTGAAAGAGTGTCCCTCAGCGGGGACCTTAGGCATGTAGGAGTGGGCTATGCAGCCCAGACAGCCCCTCTAGAATGTTCTCCTAGGCAGGAATGGAGCAAGACTAGAGCTGAGAATTCAACCAACTGGAGGTAGGCATGTTGCCTTTTGCCTTTAAGGCTGCATGGTTATGTAAATTGTTCTTTGGGACTATAGTTGTGCAATCTGGTAGAGAAAGCTCTCCTGCCACTCTTCTTAATTTACAGGGTCCTGTTTTAGACCTTTTCTCTTCTCACATAGAAACCTCTTCCCGCGCAATTCTTAGTCATAATACTTCCCGGGATTGTGAGGATTAAGTGAGATAATCTACTAAAAGTGGTTTACACAGTGCCAGATACATAGTAAGTACTGGATGCACATTAGCGATGATGATGGTGATGATGATGATGATGATGATGATGATTAATTATTCTGTGGTTTCAGTTGATGTAGATGGCATATCTCTTTACAATTCAGTGTTCCTTGGAGTACCAGACCTGAATATCCAACTCCCTACTGTAGGGTATTTCTTTGTAGATGTACTTAAATTTTTATTTATTTTTTAAAATATATTTTATTGATTTTACAGAGAGGAAGGGAGAGGGATAGAGAGTTAGAAACATCAATGAGAGAGAAACATCGATCAGCTGCCTCTTGCACACCCCCTACTGGGGATGTGCCTGCAACTAAGGTACATGCCCTTGACCAGAATGGAACTTGGGACCCTTGAGTCCGCAGGCTGATGCTCTATCCACTGAGCCAAACCCGTTAGGGCTGTACTTAGAGTTTTAAAACTCACCTTGCTCGCCCTAGCCAGTTTGGCTCGGTGAATAAAGCGTCGGCCTGCGGACTGAAGGGTCGCAGGTTCGATTCCGGTCAAGGGCATGTACCTTGGTTGCGGGCACATCCCCAGACAGGGGATGTGCAGGAGGCGGCTAATCGATGTCTCTCTCTCATCGATGTTCGAACTCTCTGTCCCTCTCCCTTTCTCTCTGTAAAGAATCAATAAAATATATTAAAAAAAAACTCACCATGCTCAAAACAGAATTTATTTCTAGTCCCTGTTGCACACTCAGTCTGTTCTCCTAGTCTCTGTGAGTGACCATCACCCATCAGGCACTCAGGCTGATAACCTGGCAATTGTCACCAGGTCCTCCTAAATATCTTTCAAATCCATCCTCTCTTCTCCCTAATCCATTTCCTACCTTAATAATGACAGATACTGAGTTTGGCCTGCAAAATGCCATCATTTCTCCCACTGCTAGTGGACTACTCTCCAGTCTGTCCTCACAGCAGCCCGAGCGATCTTTATATAATGCAATTTGATCATGTCACTTCCCTACTTTAAATCTTTCATTCACTCCCTATAGACCAGGAAAACCCAACTGCTGAGCATATAATGCTCTTCATGGTCTCCTTTCTTGCCACTCCCTGCACACACACGCCAAGCTCTGTCTCTGCTGAACTAAACTGAACACACTCTAGTTTCTTTTGCCTTCGTGTCTTTGCATGTGATGTCTGTCTGGTACACAACTTCTCTCCATTTCCATCGGACTTCATTCTATTTGTCCTGCAAGATCCAGCCTGGCGGTCTCTTTTTCTTGGAAGCCTTCACTAGGCCCCAGACTGATTGCAGAGTTTATATCCTACAGGATTGTAATTTCTGTCTCTTCCACTAGGTGTGAGTTCTTGAGGGCAGCCGAATACGTCTTTAATATTTGTGGCCACAATGTTTTAAAGCCTGGCACACTGTAGGTGTTCCTCACATGCATGCTGAAGATGAAAATGGTCCAGAATTAGAATAAATGGCCTTGGTTCTATAGCTTCTTATCATCAAGATTTTGGGAAGGTTATGTTTTCTGAGTCTTAGTGTTATTCATCTGTAAAACGGGGAGTAACAATGCCCCTAATATTGTGAAGACTAAGTGAAAAGTCAATGCAAAAGTAATCTGTAAACAGTGTGGCACGGTACATGAGTCTTTACTATAATCAATGCAAACCCACACTGACCACACATGCACACATGTTCAGACATGCACTTCATGCATTGTATTCTATGCATCCCTGTGTCTGCTTGTGCACCTGCATGGTTACCTGGAAAAGCAGTTTTCAAACATGCCTTTCTCAAGATCCCAGCCTTTAAAAGGCACGCTGAGGTAGGTGGGTAAATAATTACGTTTGATGACTTCTAGATAAAGCAGTTGGTAGCAGTGTCTCCGATTAGCAGCCACTCTGTGAATTCATTACGTCCACACACAAATACAAACTTGGTGCAAATTTATAGAGCACTGAGCAGGTAATTATAGGCCATTACCATTTTTACTACGACTATTACCCTACCGTCCTAGTAAATCCGTAATGTTGAAAGCACTTCCCCACCAGGCTTTCATTTTATTTTCACATGGTCCCTTGGAACAGTTACTGAAGGCAATGTTTTCCCCATTGTGCACGAGAACAAACCGAGGCATGGGGGATTCCCTTTACAGCCCGTCTCCTTACCAATGTTGCAACCGAGTGGAGGTCGGAACCTTAGGCTGTTCCTTCTGCTGTTTTCGTTCTTCTCCCTCCGGTTGGTGTAGGAAGTTTGCGCAGAATAGGTGATGGATGCAAAGGAGCCAGAGCTGATCAATGCGTAAGAGCTGATTTGCTAGTATACTGCTTTGAGTTGCCACAGTTATTTCTGCACTTTGCACCTGCTTTAAATGGGGAGGCCGCTACTCTAACATCAGTAGCGAGGGAAGTCCCTGGTGTTTTCCATTCCCCGGAGGATAATTGCCTGTCTGCCTCCAGCAGCGCACTGTTGCCCGCTGCCCAGCTGCCCGGCTGCCCTGCCCTTTGTAGATTTTTTTAAACTCACCTTGCTCAGCACAGAATTTATTTCTAGTCCTTGTTGCACGCTCAGAGCCTGTTCTCCTAGTCTCTGTGCATGACCATCACACATCAGGCGCTGGGTGGAAGTCACCCCCGCCCCCCACCCCCGCCCCACCCCGGGCGCTGGCGGCCAGCGATGGAAAAAGGAGAGCGTGGGCTCCTCTTCAATCTCATCGACCTCCAGCCTTTGGTTCTTCTTGAAGAAGCCAGGTGGCGCCAACTCTCAGCCGCTGCGGGCGCGGGAGGAGCTCGCTGCCGGCGCAAAGCAGAGTTCAGGGTGGAAGGCCGAGCACAGTCCCCGGCCCTCGCTCTCGCTCTGCGCCCTCCGCCCTTGGGAAATGGAGCTTGGCTTTTTCCTTCTTCCTCACCGCTCGCAGGAAGACGGCCAGCCTGAAGGGAAACGGGGTGTCCTGTGTGCCACATGGAGCTTGGGGAACTGACATAATTAAATCCATGAGGTTTGCGGGCTCTTCGCGGTGCTCACGGTGGGTTTTGATTTGGCGGGGAGAGCGAGGAGAGGTCAAGGCCGGTTCCCATCTGCCAGCATCCTGTACCTGCCTGTGCTGCAGATGAAGTGTGGGGCCCGGAGGGCACGCGCGCCTGCTGTGCGCACGGCTGTGGGTACGGGATCAGGTCTCTGTGTGTCGTGTCGTGTGCAGGGGCCTACCTATTGCTAAGTGACAGAGTAGGTGCATGGTTAAAAAGAGGCAGAAGTCCTCCCAGCTCTGAAAGGAGGGCTTCCCTCCTGTGACAGCTGAGGGTCTGAATCTATTCGGGAGGCACACGTTTCTGTTTTCAAAACCTCATTTTTTATCCTTGAAATGTTAACAGTCTTTGAACTACAGTCATTTCACAGGGAGAAGGGAGACACTCCATGATGCAATCATATCACTCATATTGATTTACCTGATTTAAACCAACCTTCCCTGTACAAAAATGTTTGTTGAGACTTAGAAAATAACTGCTGGTCTGGTGATGAAAATGCAGCCATGCACATGTGCTGCTGCAAATCATCACCAAACGGAGTGAAGATGAATTCAATAAAAGTAACGTTTGTTTAATTCACTAAGAGAATTTCTGCTAAGAGATTAAAGTTTGTATTGTGGCCTGTAGCAGTTGGAAGGTTTTAATTGAAAAGACAGTAACACACAGAGCACTCAGCAACGTTAGTAATGACGACAGTGTGCTGTTAATGCGGCTGCTCTGATGGTGCCCATGGTTTGCTTATCACAGTGTGCACGTTCGAGCAGTGTTTTTCATACTGCAGGTTATCAACCTTTACTAACCCATGTAATCAAGAATGTGATATTTCACTACCATTTTAAAAAATATATATTTTTATTGATTTCAGAGAGGAAGGGAGAAGGTGAGAGAGATAGGAACATCAATGATGAGAGAGCACCATTAATCAGCTACCTCCTGCATGTCCCACATTGGGGAATGAGCCGACAACCTGGGCATGTGCCCTGACCAGGAATCGAACCATGACCTCCTGGTTCATAGGTGGATGCTCAACCACTGAGCCGCACCGGCCAGGCTCACTAACATTTTTTAAATGGAATAGAAAAGAATAGAAAATGTCAGAAGGATAGTAAGTATGTACAGACATTTATGAGTCCTGGGTCACAATATAAAAATGTATATCTTACCATGGATTACATTAAAATGAAGTTTGAAAGCTGTGGTTTTAGAAACATCCATATTTCTCTAACAAGGTTTCTTCCCATCAGGGTTATGCTCTTTGGGTTTGGGGTGCAAGGTGCCCCCTGATGTACTCCACTGAGCAACATTGAGTGTATAGACTTGACGATGAAAATGAGCCTCAATGAAAAGGAGATTGGGAGGTGGGTATTCAGGTGTTAAAGTCTCAGTACAGTGGCTTCTTTCCTGGTTATGAAACTGATACTGGATAAGAGATCACATCAGGTTTCAGGCCCCAGGGAGAGGACTGGCAATAAACAATGACAGAAAGCCCCAGGGCTCCGAGAAGACTGGCGACAGGCAGCAGGGCGGTGAGAATAAGAACTCTGGAGCAAAGACCAAAGCAGAAGCCTGCTTATTCAAGCTGGGGTAGGGGGTGGGGGGAGTTTGGCCAGAGTCAGAAATTTTGGAATGGGGACTCACTATCTTACCAGGGAAAAGCAGAACAGTCTTGAACCATGGGAAACAATTCAGGAGCCCAGCAATTGATGTTGGGGTTCAGGAATGCTTCTATCTCTCTTCTTCTCCATCTAAGAAGAGCAGATACTACTTTTATTGTTCAAGTTTTAGGACACTGATTAAACCATATTTACTAGAGGGCACTGATTAAACCATAGTTACTAGCTGATCCTTTGGCTCATCATTAACATTTTGTGTTAAAAGGTGATGACTCTCTTTGACACTTTCTCCTATTTCCTGGTAAGAGAACCCACTAGAACCTGCCCCTAAGAATGTCAGCCTTCACTTTTTCCCACCCCAGATATTAGGAGTGGTTGGCTCAACCAAGAGCCAGCTGGGGAGTGACCTTCCTTCTCTTCCCTGACTGGGCTTTGGGTTCCTGTACCATGTGGTCAGCTAGAGGGAAATGAGGTACAGATTTGGATTTTGGGGGGAGATGGACCTCGGTGCAGGCTCCGTCTTAGCCTGACTAGAGCTCTGTACTGAGGCTTATTCTGTTTTCAGCCCTAGTAACCAAGCGGGCATTCCTGCCCATTATCTATTGTTCCAGAAATATTTGCTCCCTGCAGAAGTTGTTCTGGAATTTAAGGGGCAGCAGAGTCACCTGGAGGGCTTGATCAGACACAGATTGCTGGGCTCCACCCCTCCTTTGGACTCACCAGGTCTGGGGTGGGGCTTGAGAATTTGCATTTCTAACAGGTTCCTGAGGGCAGTTGCTGCTGCTGGTTGGGAACCAGACTTGAGAACCATTGCTTGTAAAATCTTGAGACGGGTGTGGAGTGGGAAGGTGACTGGCAGGGCAAGATGAAAGCCCTCCTGAGTTCTGGGCCTGAAGACCATCTTAATCCCATGAACCCTGCTCCCCCCTCAGTCAACCCCCTGACACTCAAGGCTTCCAGGGTGTCAGATCTGGAGGAGGGTGATTCGATCATAACACCATCTCTCAGTGGTTAGTTTTTGGGACTCTCCATCTTGAGAGCATACAGGTTCTGGGGCACTTTATTCTTGGGCGGGCCACTAAGGAGAATGATTCACAGTCAAGTGCCTGAAGGAGGGCTGTGCTAGTTATTGTCCACAGCACTTAGCGTGCCTCAGTTTCCCCACCGCCTTGTGTTGCAGGGCCAAGAAGTGTAAAAACTCTCATTCTCAGTCATCGCTGCAGCAGGAGTTCAGAGCGAAGTTTAGGATCTCAGAATGAGATGAAGTCACATGGGATTTGAAAGGCAGAAAAGAAGGTGTTCACTTTTCTTCAGCTGTGCAGGTACACAAGAAGACTCTGGAAGGCGTGAGTACGGGTGGTGGCCGCATTGGTGGTCCACTGACTAGCCGCCAGCCTTGTGAGTGCAGGGGCTCTAATGGCTGCCTGACTCCACTCCTCCAGCTCTTCCGCTTGAAAACATATACAAAGTCTGTCTGAGCTTGAAAGGTCTAGAGCAGTGGTTCTCAACCTTCCTAATGCCGCGACCCTTTAATACAGTTCCTCATGTTATGGCGACCCCCAATTTCATTGTTACAAATTGAACACCATTAAAGCATAGTGATTAATCACAAACACAGTATGTAATTATATATGTGTTTTCTGATGGTCTTAGGCGACCCCTGTGAAAGGGTCGTTCGACCCCCAAAGGGGTCGCGACTCACAGGTTGAGAACCGCTGGTCTAGAGTGTTTTGTTTGCTGTAAGGACACCTGGCTGGCACAGGGAATGAGTGTGTGAGTGCTTTGTGCCTGAGGGCTGGATTAGTGTAGGCAGAGGGTGAGATGACGATCCTCCGCTGGGAGAAATGTGGGGCTGGTGAGTCCAATCCAGGAGAGCATGCCTGCTAGCCACAAACCATAGGCTAAAGGGATGAGCGTACTGGATCACACGTGTCTCCGTCTACCTCTCACTACAAAGCCTCACTTCCACTGGCTTCCCTTTTGGATTTTTGTAGCAAAGCAGGGGAAAAGGCAATTTTGGGGAGCGTTCAGACAAAAATTTTGGCTAGGGCTCCATGTCTGTTTGCCCATTTTGATAGTCAATTGTATATTTTCCTGTATTGTGCTCTAATTTCTGGACATTCACTCCCCCGTGAGGCTACAACCTACTTAAGGGAAGAGAGTGAGTTTTCACTGTGCAGCCCCAAGGGGAACAAGTTACTTGGGCAAGTCTGCTTTGCTCACTGTGAACCCAGAGCTGGATGGACAGTGCAGATCTACGCTGTAGCTGCAGAAAATCGGGCTGCCTCTCCTGCCTGCCTCCCCTCCCCCCAAAACCTCCACCCCCCATTTAATATCCCAGACCTGCAGCTATTATTCAGGAGCTGATCCTTTGGCTCATCAATTCTTCCTGAGCAGAGTTTATGATACGGGAAAATTGGACTGGAACGCACGGAGCTCCCCTGGGTGGGATGGTTCCCAGGTTCTTTGTCTAGTGGAGTTGAAGAATGAAACCACGGAGGAAAAGGTGGAAACTTACTGAGAAACAAACACAGACTCCCACGTGGGGAGGGGGAAAGAGTCCCACTGAGTTCCTTTTCTCTTCGGTTTATAAAGGCTGCAGATCTTTGTGCCTTGACATCCCCTCTGATTGGTCACTATCCCCCTTAGATTGGTCACTATAGCAACTCCTAAACTCAACCTCACATGAAGTATGTGAGGTTCACTCCTTCTCCCTTATTGTTTCCCTATTCCCTCTGGGCTTTCTTCTTCCCTCTTTGAATGAGGGGCTTCCTTCCCTTTATTCTGTAAATGTATCCCTTCTGCTGCTCCCAGCTCCCTTATCCTATGGAAATGTACCTTCTGCTGCTCCCAGCTCCCTTATCCTATGGAAATGTACCTTCTGCTGCTCCCAGCTCCCTTATCTTATGAAAACGTACCCTTTGCAGCTCTGAAGCCCTGTGCTTTTTCCATGAACCCCTTAATTTCTAAAATTTCCTGAACCTGCCCATTTCATCCCTAAAAACTCCCTTCAATAAGACAGAATATATGTCACTGAACTAATTTTTGTCCAGAAGGAATTGATGGCTCTAGGAGCCATGTCCTCGTTCATATGCAAGACACCCTTCACTGGGGGAGGAGTAGACATCCCCACTCTGTGGCCCTGCCCTTGGCCAATGAAGTGTGAGTAGGAAGACTGCCCTTGCTCTTTGGTCCTAAACATCCATCAGCAATGATGCAGATGGAGACTGTTCCCCAGCCTGGACTCAGAGTGAAGCCTGTGGAGGAGGGTTGCTGGGATCCAGGATGGACATGTGGCTAGAACTTTTTAAAAAAATATTAATTTTGTTTTAGTCAATTTACTTTTGTGAAGTGATTGAGATTCTATAGGCCTAATAAATGACACCTGTCATCCTGGCGGCAGTTTGGTCTGAAAGGTAGACTGGGCATGCTCAGTTTCTCCATTCAAACACACCGATCAAATCGCTGGTGTCCCTGGGGAGGCGGGATGGGGTGCGAATTACTCCGAAGGAGGTCCTACCCCCTGAAAACTTTAGGCGAGGGAAATAGAGGTTTCTGAAGGGATTTTATTACTGTAGAATTTTGTCACTCTATGTAGCTAAAAGAACTTGCCAGAAGTAAAAATATTAGAAGAGGCCATAAAAAGGTTAATTTTTGTCCCATTTTTATTCTTGCATATTTAGAAGCCTAGGGGAAGCATTCAAGTAACAGATCAAGGCATTGAAATAAAAGTTTAAGCAATGGTAATCCTAACCATTATCATTAAGTAAAAGCCATTTATTATCACATTGCTGCAATAGGATGGCGATTCCATAATAAGTGGGAACTGAGGCCTGAATATTAATAGGCCTGACTTTCTGCCAAGACAGCCCTTGCTCTGAGAGCCTGGCTCATTGTTAACCGATGGCCTGTGGCTCCCAGCACAGGCTGGGCTCTGGCTGCTGGGCCTGAGGGAAATGGGGTTGCTTTGAAACACAGTGTTCTTAATGAAGCAGTTCCTGACCCTGAAATGTGCCAGAAAATAACCTAAAAGTGTGATGAAAAAACTGGCCTATTGAAAAGTTAGTGACACTTCCAGGGTTGATTTAAAAATAATAGATTTGTTTTATTTTGATTTAAATGATTTAATAAAGCCTAACAACGTCAAAGAAATTATCCAGTGTGTTTCATGTCCTGCAGCCTGGAATATCTAAACTGTATGCTTGCAAATGAACATCATTATTAGTGAAATTTTGTTGCACAATTTGGCCTGGAATATTTTGGGGTGTCAGACTTTTAGGCGCTATCACAGAAATTGGCAAGATTCAAGGGATCGTTACTGACTTAATAACATTTTTCTTTATTGTCCCCATAATCACCTGCTTTATAAACTGTGGCTAGAGCTGATGTTGCAACTGGTAATTTTCTTAGAACCCAAATGCATTTACATTTTTCCATCTTTTGATTTCCATCATTTCTGGGAATTGTTAGTAGATGGGAATAAAAAGAAAATACATTATAAACAATTCAAAACACCAAAAACAAAATTCCTTGGACCTTTTACAGATACCACACATGCCAATAAATGTGGCTTTGCATTCCGAAGGCATTCAAGTGGGGATTGCATTTTCCTCATTAACCTCTCTTATACCCAAATAGTATTGTTTCTCAAGCCCATTTTATCAAAATCAAGTTTGACCTTTTAAATTCATTCACACCACGCCTGGCCAGCTCAGTCGGTAGAGCATGAGACTCTTAAATTCATTCACATTGACTCTGTTCAAATGAAGAGCTACAATGTCTTCTTTTGACCCCCAGTCATTTGTGCAGTCCTGGTTGAACTGAATCAAAGTTAGAAGGCCTGCCTATCGGTTTAGGATGAAATCAGGAGATTGATTGTATTGCACACAAAGCCAAAACATGAGAGATACTAAATATGGTTTTTCCTGCACTACTCAAGAAAAAGGTGGAAAAAGCAATCCATGATGTCCACCTGATATCTGAACATGTTTGCTTTCATATGGAAAACTATTTACAAAACAAATGTCATTTCTACTTATTTTTAATAGAAGGAACACCCAATCTGTTCTTAATCAGTCATAACAAATGATTCCTCTGCTAATGTGTGGACCTTAATTTGAAGCAGTGGTAATCTTCTCTTTTCTCCAGGACAGTCAGCAGAGTTGTTGAGAAAGACTGTACAATTCTGGTAGGAGCAGAAATGTAATTTGATTTTTTTTTTTAATATTTTTATCTATTTCAGAGAGGAAGGGAAGAGGGAGTGAAAAACATCAATGATGAGAGAGAATCATTGATAGGCTGCCTCCAGCACACTAACATTGGGGATCGAGCCCGCAACCTGGGCACGTGCCCTGACCAGGAATTGAACTGTGACCTCCTGGTTCATAGGTCGATGCTCAACCACTGAGCCATGCTGGCTGGGCTAACATGATTTTTTTTTTCACTTCTGTAAACACTTGTGCATGGACCTGCCATTTTTTGCCCTGATACAGAACAAAAGTATACATTGTTTTCAGTGTTGATATTTGGCAGTGGATGGTGAAACATTTGTGTGTGTTTAAGTATGTCCGTCTGAATAAAATGAAAGAGACGTTAAAATCACTCTCAGTCTGGAGTGAAAATTAAGTCTACCAATTTTAGGAAATTTTGGATCTGTTGTCTTCACTCTGCTGTGAGCTGTCTTGCTTGGTCAGGCATTCTTTTCCATCCCACCATCTTCCCATGCATTGTTTTCAGGCTCCTGCAATCCCAGCTCAAGATGGCATGAGTTAGAGTTGGAGAGAGAACCAACACTAGCTTTCATAGTGTCCACAGTTTCAAAACACACCCTTTAATGTTATTTGACACCATTTTCTACATGTGCTTTCTTTAGAAAAGACATTTGCAAAACTGATTATTGACAAAAAATGCCTGTGATTCCAAAAGGACTTGAGTGATTGAAAGCAGTTGCAGTATTTCAACATGAGAATGTGGCTTATCCTTTCTGTTGTCTGTTTTCAGATTCCTACAGAGCATACCTCTGGACTTCTACTGTCCCCAGATAGCAGTTTCTACACAGCTAACTCAGAACAGATTAGAGCCAGAGTTTTAGAACACTATTTGACTTTTATTTCTTGAGTAAGCATTCAGGAAAACGCATCCCTGTTCTCCCATGGTTATGTCTAATTCCTAGGAGGCTGACGTCTCCCTGCGTGCCTGTAGTGTCTAACAGTGCCTACCAAATTGCATAATCACATCTGTCCATTCCCAGCATATGCTGTGATGACCAAGATGTAGCCCCAGCAGACCCTTTGAAAGACAAGTTCAGTCCAAGTCACATAACTTCAGGGTTGATTTGCCCCCTCACTCTCTTTTTTCTAATAGCTTATTGATATTTAAAGCCAGAGGAAGGGAGAAAAAAGAAACATTGATGTGAGAGTGGAACATCGATCAGTTGCTTCTTGCAACCTGGGCATGTGCCCTGATTGGGAATTGAACTGTTACAGAAGATCGGAGGAAAACCAAGCAACGCTTAGAGAAATGGAGTTACAATTTATTATTATTACGTGCGGGCCCAGAGAAAAATGTCTTTCAAATTTCTGGGCAAACACATGGAGGAAGCTTTTCCTATTTATACTTTTTCCAGTTCGTTGTCTCCCAAATAAGGGTTTTTTCCGGTCCCCTTTGCAAGTTCTTAAAGAGCCCCATGTGCTGTGGCCTTGAGACCACAACTAAAGGCCTGGCCTGGCACCAGCACTGATAACTCTGTCTGGGGATGGTTTGTGGCCTCTCTAAAATGGGAGTAAACAGGTCTTGCAGGACCAGACAATTAAAGGGGCAGAGACCAGACTATAGACTAATAAGAATGAGCATTATTAGGTTAATGGCACAGGTTCAGATTGCTAGACCCCAAAAATGTCTCATTTTCCCCATCAGAACCAGCATCCCTTCATTGATGGGATGATGCCCAACCAACTGAGCCACACTGGCCAGGGCTGCCTCTCAGTCATAGATCCCAGTCTGGCTGACACTTAGTTTATTTCTGAGAGTGACACCAAAATCAGCTCTGCCACTAATGAGAAATAAAACCATTTCCATTGTGAAAAGAAAACAATAGCTTCATGGAAAATTACATTTGCATACTTGGTGATAATAATTACCATTTAGAATTTAAAGTTTTCAAAAACCCACTGTGTAGTGTGTGCAGTGTGTGGTAAGAGAGAGTTTTCAAAAAATCTAATGCATTTGACATCTCAATTGCCTTTTGACTAACACAGAATTTGTATCCTGAAAACTGACCAAAGAAGGGGAAAAATGTGTGGTGTCCTTTTTATTTTATTTTAAACTCACTTCCTTTGTCAAATAACTCTCTTTACTAATAAGAAAAACCATCGAGAGCAATGTACTTCATCTTTATTTGGAATTTCAGAAAAGCAAATGTCCCAAACTGTCTTCTGAACTTTGCAGTGGACTTTTTGGCTGTCTAGCTTCACCTCGTTTAAAGATGTTAGAGCTGTGTTGAGATTAATATCAGCAATCACAAAGTAATATCATGGTTCTGATTGTCATTATACTGTTTAGACAAGCTAGAATGAGATTGCGTGCGTGGAAACTTAATGGACTAGAGAAGAGAAGTATTCAGAATCTTCATGATGGGGACTTTATCCAGCCATCTTCCAGATGTCTCATTTCTAAGCTTAGAACATCTGATAAAACCATGATTTGCCCCAATTAGAGTTCTCAGCCCTGGCTGAACCTTAGAGTAATTCCAGGATTTAAATAAAAATGATAGGTAGGCTCCACATTCTAATTACAATAGAATCTCTCAGGTTGGGGCCCCAGACATTTTTTAAGTGCCCCCAAGTGATTTGAATGTGCAGCCAGGTTGGGAATCTCTAACAAACATGATAATTTCATCTTTCAGAAGGGAGAGGAAGTGATGAAGAGGATTAACACCCTGCTTCTAATTCTGGCCAACTCAGAGGCCCCGAATGGAAAATCAGAAGTGACAGGAATCCTGGAAGAGGGCCACCTGGCCATCAGAAAATTCCAGAGGGATGTGGTCACTGCCAGAGACACACTCGGTTAGTTTGAGTTTAAAAATATCTCAGGAAATTATAAAAGCTTTGACCTGCCAGTCTGAGAGTCCAAAAAGAAGCAGGGATGATTCCTCAAAATAAAACTCTGATGCTAATATTGTACATGGTCCAAGGCAAGGGTGTTGAGGGGAGAAGGAAATAAAATGGAAAAAGGTAGTTAAAAATATTTAATATCTTCATGCAGGAAGTTGTCTGCTGAGATCAGATACAGTTTTAAACGGTGTATGTAAAATGTGAAAGGTGATCTAGAAAAACTAGTATAGTTTGTCAATAATATGTGCGAAAAGTCAGAAAGACTAAATCCAGAAGGATTTAGATGATGAAGAGGACTGATGGAAACAAAAGCAAGTATAAAAATCCATGCAGGACTGTGCTGGTGTTTGCCAATATTAGGTCAATGGGGAAGTCACAGGTGGCCACACCCTTAGACTCTATTTTACATTTTATATTAGAAACCATGGGGCAAAGTTTGGTAAGGCAAAATTGAAGAGTAAGATCACTTAGGAACAAATGTTAGCTCTCCTAAAGAAGTTTAAACAACTTATAACAAACCAGAATATTAATAGAATTTTCCAAAGAAATTGCTTTAATCTTTAAAAAATATGGAGAATGAAAGAGGTGCCTTTTCAAAAAGAAAGTGGAAAAAGTCTTTGAACTACGGATTCAAAAATATGCTGATTCTTCTGTTTAAAAATTCTGGAATTTACTTTAAAATGCACTTGGAATGCAAGATTTGCTAAGTTAAATCATATCTATGACATAGCTTATAAAGAGAGTAGAGGCAAGCCCTGGCCAGGTGGTTCAGTTGGTTAAAGCATCATCCCATACACCAAAAGGTTTTGGGTTCAATTTCGGGTCAGGGCACATACCTACGTTGTGGGTTTGATCCCCAAGAGGGGTGTGGAGGGGAGGCAACCAATAGATGTTTCTCTCTCACATCTATGTTTCTTGCTATTTCTCTCCCTTCCTCTTTCTCTAAAGCAGTGGTTCTCAACCTTCCTAATGCCGCGACCCTTTAATACAGTTCCTCATGTTGTGGTGATGCCCAATTTCATTGTTACAAATTGGACATAATTAAAGCATAGTGATTAATCACAAAAACAATATGTAATTATATATGTGTTTTCCGATGGTCTTAGGTGACCCCTGTGAAAGGGTCGTAACCCACAGATTGAGAACTGCTGCTCTAAAGTCAGTGAGCAAGGAAACAAAATGTTTAATAATCTAATTGAAATTCAGTAATTCATTATTTTTTAGAATTAGATAAAAGCTAAACACCCTCTTGAAGTATTTAGCTATTACCGTATACCAAACCATCCCAAAACTTAGTGTCTTAAAACAGCTACCATGAATTTGCTCACAATTCTGCAGTTTATGCTAAGGCCCAGCTGGGTGGTTCTTCTGCTGGTTTTTCTGGGATCACGCAGGCTGCTTAAGCCACCTGATAGTTTAGCTGAGGCTAGCTGGTCCAAGATAGCCTTCGTCACATGTTCAGTGGTTGTTGCTGGCTGCCAGCTGAGCCACTTCTCTCCAGCAAGAGAGCCAGAGCTAATTTACGTGATGGGAGCAGCATTTCAAGAGAATGAGAGCAGAAGTTCAAGGCCAACCCTTGGAAGTCACATAACATCTCTTCTCCTTTGTTCTATTGGTCAGAGCAAGTCACAGGCCAGCCCAGATCCAGGGATGGGGAAATAGTCAATACCTTTAGAAGGGAGTTGCTACAACTCCCGCATCTAATCGACCACGCTAAAAAAATTCTTCACTAACACACATGAACTATGGTGTTATTATGGTGGTCATATTATAACCGCTGAAAAGTTCCTGTTGCCTAGTGACATCATAGCTGTATCCCCGGGTTTTGCATCCAAGGACTCAATCAACCACAGATCAAAACAATATTTTCCTGAGGTTGGGAATCTGTGGTGCTGAGGCTGACTCTATGCATCGTTCTATGCCATTTTAAATAAGTCACTTGTCCACCATGGATATTGGTATCTGCAAGGGGTCCTAGAACCAGTACCCTGCAGATATCAAGGGGTAATTGGGAAGTCAAAAGTTGTACAGGGATTTTCAACTGCCCAGGGATTGAAGCTTCACATTGTTCAAGGGTCAACTGTATGGTGTCTTCAATCTCTTTTAATTTAGAATAGTGTGTGCGTGTGCACGTACACACACACATACACACACACACACAACCTTTTCCATGGTATTGACTTTTTAAGAGGCCAGACCAGCTGCCTTATAGAATGCCCCAATTCTCCACTTTTGGATCCTTTTTTCATGGTGCTTTAACTTGTTCCTCCATCTTCTGTATACCCTTTGGATCTAGAGCCTTGACGACATTCAGGTTACACATTTTGAAAAATACTCCATAAGTGAGACTGTCTACTTCGCAGTGAGTGGCATCAGCAGTACACCAAGCCTGGTTGCCCACTCTCGGTGATGCCGAGTTGGATCCCTGCATTGAGGTGATGGCAACCACAACGTTTCACCAGGAAGATGCATTTTCCCTTTGTCAATTAGCAAGTCATCTGTGCTTTTGATTTTCATGAAAAATTGTACTCACCTTTTCAAAGCTTTCATCAAGCTGTATATATTCAGCCTGAAACTATGCAAACAAACCAATGTCTGCATTAAGCCGTTAGATAATTATTCATTCTCTGCTCATATCTTTGTCATTTGGGGTACCATTCTGGTTTATAGTAGTCATGCATACTTAGTGGGTCCCCACAGCTGTGTTTGGGTGCTCTTATTCACTCATCTAATTTTATGACTATTACGTGCCAAGTTCAGAAATGAAGCAATGCTGAGTGCTGTGGAAGTGAATGTCATATTGTCATGAGTAATGAAATGAGATCCGGGCAGCACACAGTGTACAAGAAGACAGGTATTACTGTAGGTGTGGCTACCAGGCTCTTACCATGAACTAATTATGCCCCACATAACGACTGAAATGTGGGTGCCTTGAAGTGACTTCTTTGTTTCCTTTTTTAAGAAGGCCAAAAGACGAGAGTGAAAACACAACAGTAACCAAACATGGTGGTATCAAGCCTAATCAGGAATAGAAAATCATTTCTACGTCAGTGTCTGTTCATTTTCTTTATTTCATTTGTTTTTGTTTCACCCTCATCTGTGATTCATTTGCCTTTCGTCATCTTCCACAATGGCTTCTGCAAGAATATCAGTCTTGAAATGTACAACATGGTTCGTACCCACTTCAAACATTGTTTAAAATCTCATTTGTTATTTTGGACTGTGGTCTCGCTTAAAAGCCAGTGTTACTGAGAATGTGGAGTACATACGTTTAATTCCCAGGGTGAGAGGGGAAAGAGAGGGCACGAGAGCCAGCAAGAGGGAGAGCTAAAACTGTGAGGTGCTCCCCAACAGACATGTGAAGGAAACGGATATTCAGGCAACTGAAGTCTCTAGACACAGGAACACTGGAAACTGCCCAAACCTGGGCTCAGTAGAGTATAGAAATGTGATGAAGACCAGGACTGGTTATTTTTTTTTCCAACAAGAGGTTAGTTTCTTAAGGACCACATTCCCAGGATTACAAGGATTTGCCTGCAGAGCCCAGGGAACACTTATCTGCAGTAGAATTAGTGGCATGAAAGGTTGGGATTCTATGTGAGCTTATTACAAGAGACTGTGTTGGGAACCTTAAATTAACATTGGGAAAATCATATTAAATCAATATCAGCAGATAAAAGCTTTATTAAGTATGAATTGTGTTTTTCTAATGAGCTTGAATTTTCAAGTGTTTAGGGGAGCCAAAACAGTCGCTGGGAATTAGAATCATTCCTTTAAAGAAAATCAAAAACAAGGCCACACGTGCAGAACATCTCAGGCCAGGAGCTTAATCATATTCATTCAACTCACTTTCCTGTTTTCATGTCCGAACGGAAAATTGTCGCCTGCAATTGGAAGCTGCTTCTGTGTGGGCTCTGCTGCTTTGGAAGGGGAGCCTATCCCAGCTCTCCAGGGGCAGACGTTCTATTGATGCACCTCCAACCCGACACCTTGTGGAAACATCTGGTGAATGAGAGAAGGAAAGCTTTCACCTAATAGGGAAGGGAAGATGGGGAGAACATGTTGCTGTGAATATTTTTTCCCCTTTTACTAAAAAAAACCTATAAGCCACATCTTTATGAAGAGCTCAGCGCTTGGATCACGTGTTTCCAGGCAATGATTTACTAGCCCATTGCAGCGGGGTCTCTCCTTCCTCTGGGAGTTGCAAGCTTGGGACGTAAGATACTAGTAAGAGAGTAACTGGCATTGAACAATGATTTTCATTCCTCTTGTTGAAAGGAGCTTGACTGGAAGAGCCATAGGAGGCTGTCCCCAGCTTCCATCCTTTTCTCTGCTTGTTCATTTGAGCAAACTCACCTGCAGTGCTTCCATTTTCAACTTCAAATTTGTGGAGCTTGGACAGCCAATGTCTTCCTTCTGATCCAGGAAAATAAAGAATCAGTATATGCCTGGCTGATGTGGCTCAGTTGGTTGAGCTCTAAAGTCAATAATGTTTTTTAAACATATTTTTTTAAAAAAGAATCAATAGATAAGGCATCACCCAGTGATACTAATTGAAGTGGATAAGGATGGAAATTCTCACACAAGTAGAAAATTAGCATGGGGTGTTATCATGAAGGCTCCAAATGCCTGGATAGCCTTTAGGGCAGTGGTTCTCAACCTTGATGCACATTAGAATCACCTGGGAATCTTTTTAAAATCCTGATTTTTGGGCCTCATTCTCCAGTAATTTTGTTTCTTTGTTATGGGGTGGGGCCACAACATTAGTAACAAAGAAACAGAATTTCTGGAGGATGAGGCCCAGAAATCAGGATTTTAAAAAGATTCCCAGGTGATTCTAATGTGCAGCCAAGGTTGAGAACCACTGCTTTAGAGAGTTGGAAGGAATGTAAGTATGGCTTTGTATTGGTTTAATGTTATTCCATGCACTGAAAGGTCGCCAGTTCGATTCCTGGTCAGGGCGCATAGCCAGATTTTTGAGTTTGATCCCTGGTTAGCGTGCATACTGGAGGCAACCAATAGATTTTTTTCTCTCAAATCTCTCTCTCTCTCTCTCTCTCTCTCTCTCTCTCCTCTCTCTCTCTCTCTCTCTCCTCTCCCTCTTCCTTCCTCTCCCTCTAAACTTTGCAGTGGTTCTCAACCTTCTGGTCCTTTAAATACAGTTTTTCATGTTGTGACCCAACCATAAAATTATTTTCGTTGCTACTTCATAACTGTAATGTTGCTACTGTTATGAATCATAATGTAAATATCTGATATGCAGATGGTCTTAGGCGAACCCTGTGAAAGGGTCGTTCAACCCCCAAAGGGGTCGCGACCCACAGGTTGAGAACCACTGCTTTAGAGAGTTGGAAGGAATATAAGTATGGCTTTTGATATCAGTCTGGAGATTCAGGGTGCAAAAAATATAGCTTTATGATGCAACTACAATTATTTCGAGCCTTCATTCTGTCAATTCAGGAACTTTGTCCTTGAGGTCACAGCACCCAGTGCACTGGACAGGCTCAGCTGGTTCTCCATGTTGTCTGTCCTCTCAGGGGACACTGAGTGGCCCATCAACCTGGGTTGTCCTTGGTTATAAATTCAATCTTTGTGAGGTCCCTTCAGATTCATCTGCCTGCCCTTCAGTTCCCTTGCCTCTTCCTGCCACTTCCCTACCACTCTTGGGAACATAGCAATTTACCACACTGCCTTTAGACCCACTGGGCCTGGGGATTTTGTGAGGCTAAGACCTGGATGGCCAAGACACAGCAAGTAGCCATAGTTTTCCCTCTTCAGAATTCTTGTCATTTTCTGGCATTACCTGGGAAGTGAGGTTCAAGCTCCCCCAAGCTTAGACCTATGAAGGGTTTTGCCCATTCCCCAAGAGCAGCGTTCATGACCCTTTCTCAGGAACCCATCATTGTCTGCCTCATTCTTGCTTCCCTGGTTCCTCCTTCTCTCAGCCTGAGGAATCCTTTTTGGTACTAAGGAAAGAAAAGACTTGCTTTCAACGCCAGGCTACCTTCACCACTGAGTGAGCTTTGTTTGTTTGTTTAATTGCTGTAAAATATATGTCACATAAAATGTACCATTTTAACCATTTGAAGTGTCATTTTTTTATTGGCATTAAGTACATTCACATTGTTGTGTGACCATCACCACTCATCTATCTCCAGAACTTTTCATCTTCCCAAACTGAGATTCTGTACTCATTAAACACTAACCATTCCTCCCTTCCCCCAGGCCCTGGCAACCACCATTCCACTTTCTGTCTCTATCAGTTTGGCTCCTCTAGGCACCTCATATAAGGGAAATTGTACAGTATTTGTCTATTGTGACTGGTTTCTTTCACTTTGCATAATCTTTTGAAGGTTCATCCATGTTGTAGCATGTATCAGAATTTCCTTCCTCTTTAAGAATTTCTTTATTCCATTCTAACTTGTATCCTTTCATCTTTTTTGAGGTAGGGGGAGGGAATGTATTTAAAGTTTATTGCTCACAGAGGATTTTTAAAAATGTCTTTACTAGAAACTGAGACTTACCTATTTTAGTTACCTTTTTGTACTAAACTATGAACACATCTAACTTTTAAAAACTATTAAGTAAAACTTACATTCTATTGCTATTAGTTAGCATGATTGTGTTTCTAAAAATCTCCACAATGCTCAAAAATAACAAATCAAGGCCCTGATTTCTGGTATTTCATTGAACTGTATAAAAAAGAAAGAAATGGGTCATATGATCTCTCTAATCTATACAGTAAGTCCTTGGGTTACATCAGAGATCCGTTCCTAGGGCACAACATAACGCGATTCTCGCTGTAAGTCGGAACCCACCTACATAAGCACCTACGTCACTCACATGGAGCACATACACATAAGTAATAAAGTGAAACAGTAAAAAATGTATGTAAAAGAAAGATAATTCCTGACCTTTACTTGTGGTAAATAAATAATAAAAAACATAAAGCACATATGCACCTATATCAAAATGACGGAATTTTTTTTTTTTTATAAATAAATGGGAAATGGCAATATAACCACAAAATGACGTACGTCAAGTCTGACATAACCTGAGGACTGTCTGTATATATAAAAGCCCGGCAGACCGACCGGTTGACCAGTCACTATGACACACACTGATCACCAGGGGGCAGACGCTCAACACAGGAGCTGTCCCCTGGTGGTCAGTGCGCTCCCACAGTGGGAGTGCCACTTGGATGACTGGGATGAGTGGCACTCCCACAGCAGGCCATCCCCACAGGCCACACCCCCCACCAGTGCACGAATCCATGCAGCAGGCCTCTAGTGTCATATAAAACAAAAACATCTTAATAAGCAAATGTTAGCACAACGTACATTTAACACAGATAATGGTTAATCTGCTTTGGTAGAAGACTGATTTTTTGTTGTTGTTTTTCACAGTGTTGATGATGACAATTGTGACATGCATGGTAGATTGCATATAAGAAATGCCCAATATAGTTTCTGTAACCAATAATGCATGCCACCTGGTAAACATATATGGAGGTGCTTACTAATGATAAGGGAGGAAAACAGAAGAGGGGGAAAAAGATGAAAAGGGGGCAGATACTATATCTCCCCAACTCTGTCTGGGTTCTCTACCTGAGCTGGGTCAGATGCTCGACTCCCAACAGAAGATAAGACTCCTGGAAGACACACACACACACACACACACACACACACACACACACAAAGAGCCTGTGATATGTGACAGTATGTGCCCCTAATAGTGGACTCTGTCTTTGTATAAACCAGCGGTTCTCAACCTGCGGGTCGCGACTCCTGAAAATACATCTTGCATATCAGATATTTACATTACGATTCATAACAGTAGCAAAATTACAGTTATGAAGTAGCAACGAAAATAATTTTATGGTTGGGGGTCACCACAACATGAGGAACTGTATGAAAGGGTCGCGGCATTAGGAAGGTTGAGAACCACTGGTGTAAACAAAAATGCCAGCAGAAATAAGCCGCCCCATTCAGCCATAAACTGAAGGAGCTGGAGAAGAATTCTTCCCCTCAGTGTATCTAACTCCTCTGACGGGGAGAACCTATGAGTGGGAGGACGGTTTCCTTTTCTTTCCTGTGGGTTGTTTTGTTGGTGTCTTATGTTAACAGAAGGCTTGAACAGATAAAAATTTATTATTTTCTCTAACTTATGCAATATTTCCCCTCCGGTTATAAGAAAACTGTTTCTCACATACAAAAAATATCTAATTCCAGTAGGGAGCTTATAGAATTTGCTTCTCACGAAGGCAAGATCCTGACTACATGAAACCTGAGTACTTGCCAATTTAATGGGTTCCTAATAATTTTTAAATAGGATGTATTATTTTAATGCTTTACACAGTTGGAAGGTTATGAAGGGAAAAATTGGCTGAGGCTCTATTTTCTTTTGAAAAAAACAAATTCATAAAAAATGAAGTATTTGACATTTATTTATATTATTGTTTTGGCAGTTTTATTTTTATGACAAAGTTTTGAGTCAATTAAGTATATTGTCTGAATTCTAAAAGGATTCAATGGATTACAGGAAATGTATTTAAAAATTTGTTTCACCATTTTTTCTCTGGATAATTCCTGAGGGTTTTAATATATATATATATATATATACTATTTAAAGGAGCTAATTTATTTTTTATGGCCCATCACCAATATCCAAGATAGTATCTAATTTCTTAATTCTGAACTTTGCCTTGAGTGACTTCCAAACTAAATGAAATAAAAATACCCTGAGCACACTTTGTTTATACACGGTGGCAAAATTAACTTTAAGGTGCATGAATCACTGCACTGGGGAGACTTCTAAGCCTCTACTATGTACACTCCCATGCAGAAGGTTTCTCCTCCTTTCATTTTAGATAATACAAGATTTTTGAACACCTACTCTGAGCAACACAGGGTGCTAAAAATACAAAGGTGAATCAGGTTCAGTCCCTGATTTGATGGCCCTTGTTGGAATAAATTCTAGAACTGTGATATCACTGTGTCTTTAGAGGCAAAAAGTTTGTTTGTAAATGTGTTTTTATTGATTTTAGAGAGAAGGGAAAGGAGAGGGTGAAAGAGAGAGATAGAAACATTGATCAGCTACCTCCCGCACACCCCTTATTGGGGACCAGTAATCAAACCAGCGACCTTTAGGTGCATAGAACCATGCCCAATCAGTTGAGCCACGCTGACCAGGGCCAAAACGTTTGTTTTTATCAGTGGGTTTCAAAATAGGGATAAGTTTACTTACAAGCCATACATTGTATCATCAATGTACGAAACTACTGTTGTCGAGATTTCTTTCCGATGCCGGTCAATACAAATAGGGATGATCAATGAAATCCTTCCACGGCCATTCTGAAGCACAGTCTCCTCCTTTTGGATTGTGAGAAAATGTCAGCGGTAGAGAGACTAGATGGCAGCAGGCAGCTGTGCAGGTCTGGTTGGGCCACCTCTAAGAATGGCTCTCTGAGAAAGGCCACCTGGTACTTCCTCTTTATTTCTCTTACACACCACGTGTTGTCTAATACCCTGCCATGTGCTTGACACATAGTAAACATGCAGCAAAGGTTTTCATCAGCAAATGGATAAGTGGCTGGATTTTGTGGGCCTATTTAGGCTAACATATGTAGGGAGCCACTGTTTGACTTAACAATTAGACATCATTCTACCGGTATTTTTTAATAATTCCATTTTTTGCAAAGTCTCATTTCCATGTGGGTCCAATTACTTGGGGAGAAATCTCCTCACTCTCCACCCTCTTATAATTAAAAAGCATGTTCTTTTTAGATTATTTCAAAATGTTCTTCTCTACCAACTCCCAAAGCTTTCTGGCTTGACTGACTCAATGTGACTCAACATCATTGGATTATCAGAACACATGTAGCTTTTAGAACTCAGGTGAAATGGAATTGGAAGCAGACTCAGTCAGCCTAGAGATACAAAACCTCAGAGGGCCCATTTAACATGAGTGTGTTCATGCCAGTAGTTAGCTCCAGCTGGGAGGGGTTATAAGAATTATAGGCAAATGTCCAAGTTATCATATTTCCTAAATTGTTGGCAAAGTTCTCCCAAAACAATCCTAAGGCAAAGAATCTAGTCTTGGGTGACTAGTAATTTTTGTCAATAAATTCAGTCATTTCTATCCCCCTCCTATTCACATGAAACCAAAAGCCACAGTTAGTAAGTCAAGGATCAACTGCTCTGTGTCTGTGCTTGCTGATCTCCTGGGTGGATTCGTTCACTTCTATTCTAGTGCATTGAGTAGTCAATTATGTTAAATTCTAGTCATTCTATTTGCATAAGATAAGAGATGTCCAGATTCTAGACCAATGCCAAAATACTAGATAATGTGATTCTTTAGTACAATAACAAAATACCTTTTGTCAGTAGACATCCAAACAAGGAAGAATAGAGGAAATTAACTTGATAAATTATAATTAAGAAAAATACATTTTCTTTAAAAAATATTGCCTCAATTTATTGTATATTCCATGAGAAGTTTTTTGTTAATGCAGATGATCCAGAAATTTCCAGCTTCCTACTTTTCATGTACAGATTCATATGCCCCTGTTGTACTAATTAATATTAGGCCCAAATTTGGAAGAGAGGGGAGAAGAATTCATACCTGATAATATTCAGAAACTAGAGAAACTAGTTTATAGCCAAGTTCATTTTTTTTCTTGAGGATATTCATGGGTAAGGTGGTTACATCAAGTTTGTTGAGTCAAGTAGAATATTGGCAAGTTTTACTTCAAAAGAAGTAAGTGAACAAAATAACATTTCAGAATTATAAACTTTTACATTTGAAATATATTATAGTCTTCGAGTTGATATTCAGTTTTACAATTCACTACATTTTTGCAGTTTGGGGTATTAGTTCCATTATTTTGTCAAATATTACATGGCTGAATGCTAAAATTACATTATTAGACCATCTATTTTATTTCAGGTACTTGGGAAACAGACTGAGTTAAACATTTGGACTTTAAAAGATTGTGTCAACTATTTATCAGGTCTGACTTATTATTTTTTCCATTCTGCTTAAGTGAACGTCTTGTACCAAGCCCGGCATTGCTTTTTGATTGAAATCGTTATCTCCCCTCATACCAACACAGTGTTGGTTCCAAAACTCCGTGTAAGGTTCCAATCCTAATTTTCCCATTTGACCATATCTCCCCAATTGGAAGATCATGGAAAAATGTGGTAAACAGTAAATGAAAGGACTTGGAGGTTTTCACTCTCTGTAGATGGAACAATTGTTTTTTGGGAATTGTTCATTTGGATTCCCTTCCTAGCATGGAATGTAACATATTCCAGCTGACGCTATTCAAGGCAAGGAAATATATCATGGTTAACTTGACAAATGACTTCAAACCCAGCACGGCTGCTTGAGAATTTTGCCTTTGAGTGCATTACTTAGGACAAGTTTATATACCAAATAAAAAAGAAACTTGTTCCATGTAACTGGCAAGTTTTATAAGATTTTTCTCCTCTTCCGCTCCTCTTTCCTCCTCCTTCTCCTCTTTTTTTTAAACCTGTCTCTACTCCCCCACTTTTCTTAAAAACTTACTAGTAAGATTGGTCATTTCATCCACAAATGTTCCTTAAACCAAGGAGAAGTAGAGCCTGCCTCTAAGCTAGCAACAAGTCTCCCCTATTGCAAATTTTCCTCACTGTTCAAAGGAAGATGGACCAATGAGCAAGAAAAGTAAGGTCAGGACAGTGTGTGTACTGTCTATGCACACATACACCCACCCCCCCAACACACACACACATATATGAATTGTGGTGTAATATATATATATATATATATATATATATATATATATATATATATATATATATATAACATAACACTTACTATTTTCACTGTTTTTGATGTATAGTTCAGTGGCATTAAATGCTTTCACATTGTTGTGCAGCCATCAGCACTATCTTTTTCCAGATCTTTCTCACCTACCCAAACTCAAAGTCTGTCCCCATTAAATAACTCCCCACTCTCCCCTCCCTCCAGCCCCTGGAAACCACTATTCTACTTTCTGTCTCTATGAATTTGAATAGTCTAGGTACTTCGTTTAAATGGAATTATATACTGTTGTCTTTTGTGTCTGGCATATTTCACTTAGCATAATGTTTTCAAGGTTCACCCATGTTGTAGCATGTATGTGAACTTCATTCCTTTAAAGGCTGAATATTATTCCATTGTATGTATATAGCACATTTTGCTAAACCATTCATCTGTTGGTGCACGTTTGGTTTGTTTCTATGTTTTGGCTATTGTCACTACTGCTTCTCTAACTTTGGTCTGCAAGTATAAGCTTGGGTTCCTGCTTTCAATTCTTTTATACCTAAGAGTGGAATTGCTGGATTACATGGAAGTTTCATGTTCAACTTTTTGAAAAACTGCCAAATTGCTTTTCATAGCAGCTGCACCATTTTATTTTTCTACCAGCAATGCATGAGATTTCCAATTTCTCCATATCCCAACCAACATTTAATATTTTCCTTTTTTAAAATAAGAGCCATCCTAAGGGATGTGTGCCCACTCATTTATTTTTAAGATTTTGAAAACGATACTTTGACAAAAGAAAAACACTATTCTGCCCAGCTGGTGTGGCTCAGTGGTTGAGTGATAAACCATGAACCAGGAGGTCACAGTTTTATTCCCCGGGGGGGGGGGGGGGCATGCAGGAGGCAGCTGATCAATGATTCTCTCTCATCATTGATGTTTCTATCTATCTCTCCCTCTCCCTTCTTCTCTCTGAAATAAATAAAAACATTTTTTTTTTAAAAAAGTACTATTCTGGTAGTGTTTCTTTTACAACCACAACTTCTGGTTAATTTGGTGGTTCTTTTGTTCATTGAGAGATTGTATTCTGGGAATGAAAGTTTGTGGTATCTCTCAGGATCCAGGAATGGTCTTCAACCCCATCTCTACCCCAGACTAATACTTGTGTCTTCCTCAGTGCAGAGTGTAGAATCTGTCAAGGCAAAGGGTAAGTTCAGCCTTGCCAAGAATGCAGACAGCCTAAAAAATGTTTGTCTAATAATATTCTGTATTTTTTTTCTTCATATCATTTCTTATAAGCAGCAATTATTATATAGTCTTTTGTGGTTTTTTTTTTACTAACTTATTGCCTATGTCAGACACTAGGATGTAAACTCCGGGAGAGCAGGGATCTTGTTCATAAAGGTCAGGAATGCCATATCCTGAGTATCTGAAACAATGTTGGTTGAATGAAAAGTTATGAATAGAATATATACGACTCCAGGCCAATGGATTGGTAATCCTTAGTAATGACTTTATTGAGGAGATAAGGCCACAGAATTGGCAGACTGAGTCGTTGTTTAAATATTCACTGACTGACATAGTAGCCAATAGCCTCATGTGGTTATTGAGCACTTGAAATATGGCTGGTATGAGTTGACATGTGCTCTAAGTATAAAATACACAGCACATTTTCAAGACCTAGTATAAAAACGTAAAATATCTCATGAATAATTTTATATTGGTTACACATTGAAATGATACTATTTTAGCTGTATTAGGTTAAAAAGGGAAGTAGGCCTGTCGCTAAGCTAGTGTCATTTTAATTAATATTAAAATTAATTTCACCCATTTCTTTTCACTGTTTTAGGTGTGGCTACTAAAACATTTAAAATTGCATGTGTGACTTGAATCATCTATGTATATAAAAGCCTAAGCAATTATTACGACCAGTTGACCAAATGACTGGTCACTATGACATACACTGACCACCAGGGGGACAGACCCTCAATGCAGGAGCTGCCCCTTGTGGTCAGTGCACTCCCACAGCCAACCTCCTGCAGTCCTGCCCCCAGCCGGCCAGCCCCAATCAGCCCTGATTGCCAGCCAGGCAGAGGGACCCCACCGATGCACTAATTCATGCACCGGGCCTCTAGTATTTATATAAGACAAGTATAGGACTGAACAATCAGTTATTATCTGATTTTTGTTTTCACTGGCTGGACTGAAATTCCCCTGAAAGAATGTCAGAATGGTTGGACTCCCTCTGATTTACCCCAGGCCCCTAATGGCCCTATTAGGTGCATGTTCAACCCTGAGTTCAGGTCATCTCAGTCAGTCCTGGCCATTCTAAGGGCAGTTAGGGATCTTGAGGTTCCTGTTCCCATTTAGGGAATTCAGAGGGCATTCCATTCACAGCCCAGCAAAGGCCTGTCCTTAGTGCCCATTCTCATGCCCTGCTAGGTACTCTAGAATCCAGGGCAACCCATAGCCACACCTGTATTTAGAAACATAGACAGACCTCATACAAATGCAATGTTTTCACTCAGGGAATAAGAATTCCTTCAGGGAGGCAGGGAGAGGATTCCAGAGGTGAAGGGGGATGGGGGGTGGAGCAAGAGGGAAAATAGGACACAAACACAGGATGAGCCTATGAATCAAACTATCCAGGTGTAGTGGACATATAACTTTCACTGACTCCTTATCTACTACAAGATTATGATTACTGTTTTAGGATGTATGGATGCCTAAAATAGTATAAATGGCAAGGTCTTGTAGATAAAACCCCAATTAAGGGGACTAACAAAAGAATGTCGAGTTATAGATCTCCAAGAAATCTCAGTGCTGAGTGCAAGCCTTGCTAGCCCAGATCTGGAAGGACAGACACCTCACTGGCAAGTCAGTGGGAAGACTGTTTGCAGGCTGGGCCCCAAGGATCAATTATGCTTTTAATGACTAAGGATGATTACCCAATGTTTTGACTCTCTGTGCAAAACAAAGGCAAACGCAAGTCAAAAGCAAAAGATACATTTTTTTTCCATAATAGCAAAGAAACACAAGGAATTGGCTGCACTCCCCAAGTCTTCTGAAGTGTGGGGAAACACCTTTTCTTCGTTGTGCCATCATAAGCATTATCAACATCTGAACATTTGTGTGTCTCTCTGTCTTCATAGTTTGCTGCATTTTTCTACAAGAGGTCTCATTTTCATTCCTCTGTAGTTGCACGGCCATGGCTGGGCTTAGTGGTGAGCCCTCTCTGACCTGCTACCCCTTCCTCTCCAGAGATGTTGCTAAGCAACATGGGTAATGGCACATTTGGCACATTCAGATGCTAGCATTGGTAGGAAGGACACAAATGCATTGGCTCCTGATTCTCCTCTATGCTTCTCTGGCCTCTGATGTAGAGATGGAGAAAAGAGCCTCCCTGAGCCCCTTTCTTAGCCCCTCTGATATGCAGGGTCAACTGTGGCTGTAAAGCAAGCAAGACCAACCTCCAAGCTGATAGTCCTGGAGGCAGGGACCCTGGCACCAGCTCTGTCCCTCACCTCTGCCCTGATGAAGCACAGGGAAGAGAAGTTATCTGCTAGGACACCCAACACAAGCCTCTCACTTCTCCCTGCAGCAGTACAACCTTTTCTACTCTTGCTACTTTTTCCTAAACCTTATAGTTACTTTCTCTAAGTCCTACCTAATTTTGTACATATTCTTAGTTGGTCAACATATACACCTATTATCTTGTCATTGCTGGAAATACAGGGTGTCCACCTGCAACTGTGTAATTTTCAATAAGAGAAGTTTACAAATGAGTGCACATTATATAACACAAAAGTTTGGTGTGTTTTTTTAATATAATAAAGCAGCTCAAAGTGTGAATTATAACAATATTTGTATGTGCATGTGAACACATGTGCATGTTCTAGGTGATGGCAGACAACCAATGAGATGCCGGTACTGGAAAAGAGAATTCCCAGGAGGAAGAGCAGAGCACGGGATGATGTGGGGGTTTTTTGGGGTTTTTTTTGTTTGTTTTTTTGAGACCCAATCAGAACATCAGATTCATGGAGACCAAATCAGCTCACACAATGATCTACAACTGGATATAAAAATATATTCTGGGATGTTTTTTTTTCATGCCTGTGAATTTCATTACCACACAGTCTTTAATTCAGTATTTACTGTCGGTCAAGTTATTAAGGTTTCGAGAGGCTCCTCTGCTTCAGGTTCAAGTCCCTGAACGTGGCATCACAGAATGCTGAGAATAACTTGAAGTCATTCATTGGATGACAATAGACTCCTTCTGCAATATTCTTCCATTACAGTCCCAGAGTTAGAGCTTCGGTGTCTCCAACAGCAGAGGACTCTGTCCAGTCCATTTCTGAAGAGCTCTATCTTCAAAGGAGCTCCCTGCTTACCGACCTTTTCAGCTTAAATTTGTTTTTGTGGTCTCTGCCCTTTATCACCGGTTTCCACCTCCCCTTCTCCTGAAAGACCTTCCTCTCAACAACCTTCAGAGTATTTGAGGACAGGTATTGGTTCCTCCCAAGCATCCTATTTTTCAGCCTGTTACCAGTGTGGCATGGTTGTGTCCCCTTACCTATCTGGTTGAGCGTATCCCCTCTGAATGCATCATATTGTTGGGGTTGTATTGCTCCTGAAGTGTGGTGTCTGAAATCAGACAGTCTATTGGGTGTGGTCATTTTCCATCAATAATCTGGCACTAGGATGGTTTTTTCCCCTAATAACAGATTGCTTTTTTCAGCATGAGCCCTCAACATTCATTCCAGTTCTCAACAGCTCACACTGGTCACTGGCTGTGAAAACTTCCAGGCTCACTTTCAGGGAACAGTTTAATGATGGATATTGTTCTTTTTCCAAGGGCAGTGATTCCCAGTCAGTGGCTTTATTCACCACAGGTGGCCAATGGTCAGGGGACTTCTCATTAAAAGACTGCAAACTGTGACTCTCCCTCAATGCTGGGAACTTGGTGCACTTGACTTCTGCAAAACAGCATCCGCCCTCTCATTAGGTGAGTGTTATTTATTCCCTTCCAGAAGGCCTACTGCAGGTATATGTTCCGTGACAAGTGTAATGTGTTTATGAGCATGTACATAATAAATTATTGGAAATAGCTGTGTTTTAAATACTCCCTTCATATAGAAAGTTGGACTCCCATCAGCCATGGTCTCTGTTAAACATGTGTAGGAGTTTGCTCACACGGTGGTCTGTGAAGCCTTCGATGATGATCTAGTGGTCTCAGTATGGAACTGCTGAGGACCCAGCACTGTGGGAGGCCCCTGGAGGGTGATGGGAGCCTGGGAACATGTAAGGTGGCACTTCATTCATTTGCAGAGAGGCAGGTGTGAGACTTGCTCATGTTTCTTACAACAAGGTCAAGAAGCCAAGACTATTACATAAGAATAATAGGAAACCACAACAGGACATTTCAATCTATAATCTTAGGGTTAAAGACATGGATGTTTAGCACTTAGTTTATCAAGGGCCTCCCTCCAATTCAAGCCATTTGCTTGTTAATACCCTGGGGTGTTTTTTGGGGGGGGCACTAGTTTTCTCACTTTGAGAGGTGAAATTGTAATTGATCGCCCATGTACAACAGGCTTCACTTCTATCAGCCCGCCCCCACACCAAAGCCCTCCCTTATCCTGGCCAGGAAGGCTCCCCAGGGGTCCTTTAGACCTGACCCCTACACCTCCAGGGAATGGCCTGATCCCAGAATGCATGAGAGGATCCTGCACTGCACACATTTGGATGGCACCCTCCTGAATGAGCAAGGCTATGCAAGTGCCACTTAAGGTAACAGATTTATTTAATGATGCTATAAATCAATCCGTACACATACAAAGTTACCTCGAAAGTTTGCTTTGGTTCTCTACAGTAAAGAAAACTAAATTGAAAAAATACAGGTAAGTTTTCCTGCCATATGGAAAAAATTCAAGCATTGAATACTTCATGCCCAGATCATTGCAATAACCTTCTGGTGGTCTCCTCTAATCCCTATCCTGTCCTTCCTCGTTACTGTAGGAAAGGTTCTTAGGCATTCCAGGCCCTGTAGAGACCAGTCCCAACCCCCCTACAGCTTTTCTAAAAAAACTTTCCTTTCAACCAAATTGGCCTGTTGTAGGTGTGCGCATGCGTCCTCTTAGTCCTGTCTCTGTGCCTGCCTGCAGGAGAAGCTCTCACCTCTTTTCCCTGCAAAGTCCACCTGCTTCCCCAGACCGCTCAGCCGCCAGTGCTCACCCCTCATTTGTAAGGAGAATGATTGTAATGTTTAGTGTTTCTGGTCCTGATGTAGCACTTAGCATGCGCGGCCGCATATCAATTGGGAGACAGTTCTCAATGGGTCTCCCCTGTTTCTGCACATCTTGCAAGCGGAGATACTGATTACGTTTTCTATAGTTTATATAGTGAATAACCCTGAAATACAGTTGACCCTTGAACAACAAAAGGGTTAGCGGCCCGGATACCCCGCACAGTCAAAAAACAATGTGTAACTTTTGACTCCCCAAATACGTAACTACTTATAGACTACTGTTTGACTGGAAAACTTACCGATAACATACTAAATAGTCGATCAACACTTATGTTGTATGTTATACATATTATACACTGTAGTCTTACAATAGAGTAAGTTAGAGAAAAAAATTTTTTGAGTATAGGCTGGTGTGCAAACATTTCTTTAAAGTTACAAACTATGTAAGTGTCCACCTGTCCACCTCCAGGAAACACACCTTCACCAAAAGCATTTCGTCTGTTGTTTCTGAGGAAGGGGAAAATAAATGCGTTTAATCCCTAAGATCTTTCCAGTTGAAAACACTCAGTTTTCAAGGGGCAAAATAAAATCATGAATAAACAAAGCGGTTGAGAAACACGGCCCACCTCGTAGTGATTTGCTCCCAGGCCACTGCCGAGAAAAGGCCTGGCACTCACCTGACGGGGTAGGCTTGGCAGGGGACACAGGAAGCAGTTCAAGGAGGAGGTATAATCGTCACAAGACCCCAGAGGAAGGATGTTCAAGCGACAGACATACATACGTGGGATGCTGGAGCCGAGAGGCTGGGACCAGAGCATCTGGGTCTGCTACAGGCAGAGACACATGGCTTTTCGACAAGGTCGGCTACATGCTGGGAAGCCCAGAGACACAAACCAAAATAAGGTTCTCCGCGTCCCCTCCGCAGAAAGGCCTTATCATCTGTCACACTCGGGTATTTTCAGCCACACTTGCCTACGGGATAACCACAGTGTCAACAGTATCATCTTGGACTACAAAGGACAACAGTGACAAGCTCAGGGCCCTCTGACTGTGAAGATAGCGTTGTTAATGCTGCGAATGCTAGATTTTCTGTTGTCAACAGAGCTTCTCAAGTTATTTATACTGCAACGACTTGTATCAGATCACCCCGCTCCTTTAGCCGCTTCCCTGTGGCGTGTCATACTGGACGTGAGACTCTTGTCAGCAGGAAGTTGTCCTACATGGCCCGAACAACCACTGACACGAGTTCCCAAACGTAAGCTCAAGACCTCTCGCTCTGCTAACCTCCCACTTTAGCCTGTCTCTCTGATTCCCCTGGGAACTTATCAGTGGCACAAAATGATATCTCATTCTGGAAACTTTGAAAACCTTCCAAAAGAATAAATCACTCTATGACAGCGATTTTCAATCCATGTGCTGCAAGAATTTTAAACATGCAATACCTGACTGTTTAGTCAGGGGCACAGACCTCTTTTCTCTTAGCTTGTAAGATTTAAAAAAAAAAAATGACAACAGTTAACACAATAGCCATCTGGTGTGAATGAGTCAAAAATTATACCTATTTTTTTTTTGTCAGATTGGCAAAAAATATTATATACTTTTTGGGGTGCTGCAGAATTTTAGTAATTACTTTATGTGGGCCAGGAGATGAAAAAGGTGGAAAATCGCTACTCTGTGAGACTCCTTAAATGCCCAGTCCAAACCAGGACTGCAAGGATTTTTGAAGAACCTGCACAAGGAGGCTATTGTATGCGTATACAAATAAATGACACAATTCAAGGGTTTAATACTATCTGCCAAGTTAAACTACTGCAGAGCAGCTGTGCACAACTGGAGATCCATAAATCAGCAGCAGCAAACTTTCATCCAATTAAGAGAGTTGAATAAGAAAAAAATCCACAAATTAAGATGTGTCCAGGACACGGATGACATCGTCATTCCTCTCTGAATGCAAAAATAAATAAAAATAAAAATAAGTCTTCTTTGTGTTGATATAAAGGCTGGGGTTTCTTTTCTAGGGGCACAAGTTTTCCAGCAGGTCAAACACTTTATATCCTGCATAAAACTTTGTTCTTAGGGGGGTCATTTTAGACTTGTTGGTTTGTCTTTCTATAAATAGTAGGGCAAAACAGAAGAGATGACTCAATCTGAAAAGCAGTCTTTCTTTAAAAGGAGTGGATGGGTAAACTAGGATCCCAAGGCTTTCTTGGGAAAATTAAAACCATGTTATAATTCTGGGGCCCTGCCTTTGTGCAATTATATTTCTTTTGTCCTCTATCTTGTTCATCTGCAGGACAAGGACATTCAGCAGCAGGTCTGATGGCCAGACCAGCAGATGCCTCCCTCCAGCATGGTAGGCCTTGGGCTCATGGGCTTGGCTAGAGAAGCCGAGTCAAACTACAACAAAGAGAAGTCACATTGTTATAAAGTTGGGTGGCTCCTGGATAGAGTGGCCAACCATCCCCAGTTAGCGTGGGCCTGAGAGGGTCCCTGGGGTGCATGAATCTTAGTGCTAAAAGCAGAAAAGTCCTGGGCAAACTGGGACAGGTTGGTGGCCCCAATAGAAGACCAAGCTTTAGGCTATATAGGAAACCTGAGTTATCCATTAATCTACAGAAGCTTATCATTTTTAGCTTTTCTTTAAGTGAATGAAAGCCAATATTAATGATCCAGGCTCCAATAAGCACCAGGTGCAATGTCATAGATACCTAATTAGTATTTATGAATTGAGCTTTTGCTTTATGTTAGGTACAGAGCAGTGATAAAAAGGAAAGTGCAATGAATTCCTCACTTTCTTTTAATCCACCTGTAGAGAGAACAGCCAAACAAACCTCTGCTAGCTACCAGAGGATCTTGCAATCCACAAATAGACCTGCTTTTATTTTTAATCTTCTGGGTTCTGCCTCCACAAATGGCCTCCTGGCCTTCTTGAACAACCACAGAAACTGTTAGCTTAAGCTGGCAGAGAAGGGAGGGAGAGAGAATGCTGTATCTTTATAAATATACAAGATTAATTTCTTCTGTGGCTGATTCTCTCCACAGACAATACTTCAACAAACATTCCAAAAAAACCCCACATCATTTAAATAAGCATGCTCAAAGGAACTACTAGGAAGAAATATACTCATTTGATTTAGAACATTTTCTATTTAAAAACTTTAATTTTATTTTGATCAGACATATTATATTCTTTATATGACTAATAAAAGGAAAATAAAATGTTCTTTATAAGGCTGTCACTATTAGAAAGCAAATGTACTGTATGTAGTTGGAATTGAAATTTTATTCTTCCTGATGATAAAAGCAAGACATTTTTATAAACAAATATATTAAAAATATATTTTTATTGATTTCAGAGAGGAAGAGAGAGGGAGAGAGAGATAGAAACATCAATGATGAGACAGAATGATTGATTGGCTGCCTCCTGCACACCCCCTACTGGGGATCGAGCCCGAAACCTGGGCATATGTCCTTGACCTGAATCGAACCTGGGACCCTTCAGTCCATAGGCCGATGCTCTATCCACTGAGCCAAACAAGCTAGGGCTAAAATATTTTTATTATAGGGAACTTAAGATATCTATGAAAATAAAATAAAACTTGAATTAGCTAAATTGTTATTTTGTAGTGTTTCAACCTATTCCTTTTTTGTGCACATATATTCCTTACATAATTGGAATCACTGTATATTCTTTTTTAAAAACTATAATTTATTGATTTTTACAGAGAGGAAGGGAGAGGGATAGAGAGCCAGAAACATCGATGAGAGGGTAACATTGATCAGCTGTCTCCTGCACAGCCCCTACTGGGGATGTGCCCACAACCAAGGTACATGCCCTTGACCAGAACTGAACCCGGGACCTTTCAGTCTGCAGGCCGACGCTCTATCCACTGAGCCAAACCGGTTAGGGCATGTATATTCTTTCCAGTATTCTGTTTTTACCCTTTGACATTGTATTTCCAGTAATTTTGTCTGTCATTAGGTATTCTTCTAAATCAGTGTGTGTTTCTGGACCTTGCTACAGTCTTAAAAATTATTGGGTACCCCAAAGAGGTTTTGTTTATGTTATTCCTATTGATATTAACCATATTAGAAACTAAAATGGAGAACTTTAAAATATATATTTATTATTCATTTTATGTTAATAATATTCTTTATAAGTATTATTTTTATATTTTTAATATATTTGAAATATATATGTCAATATATATTTTTATTTTTAATTGAAATATTTTGCTCCAAAGGAAGGAACATAGTGTACATGCAACTTGTATATTTGCTAAATATGAAAAGACTGATTATATAATTTTTATTTTATTGATTTTAGAGAGAGGAAGGGAGAGAAAGAGAGAGAAACATTGATTTGTTGTTCCACTTATTTATGTATTCATTGGTTGATTCTTTGTATGTGTCCTGACCCAGGATTGAACCCACAACCTTGGTGTAGTGGGATAATGCTCTAACCAACTGATCTACTCAGCCTGGGCTTGAATATATTTTCAAAAAAATCATGGAGCAGAATGGTATTGTTTTAACACTTCTGCAAATTTTCTTAGTCTGAACTAATAGAAGACAGGTATATTCTCCTATCTTCTTTTGCAATCTATCTGTTATATATGTTGTCTTAGTTGAACTATATGAAAAAATCCATCCTCAAACAGATATATAGTTGGAAATGGGAGGAGTATTTTAATAGCCTTTTCAGATAATTGTAGTTATTCTTCTTTGACACCGCACCACAATGGACAAGTGGTAGTTTCTTTAAGATTACTAACAATGTGATATCTGAAATCATAGCAGTGCACTTTGTGGTCCTGCTTCACTAAAATCTATTGGTCCATCTTGAGCTTTGAATTGATCTCTTACCCATACATGATTTTATAACATTAATCAATATCACCACTGATCTCATTAGAAATGCCACGAAGTACTGAGGGGCTATCAATTCCACAGTGGCAGGTACGAATATTCCAAAATTCAAATTTTTACTTGAAAGCTCAAATGTTATCATTGCTAACATTCCTTGAAGTGACTAACTTACTTGATTCATTTTAGAGAAAATGCCTACCAAAATTTAATCTGAATAATTACAGTGTGTCTGTTAGTTATTATTTTAAGTGAACCTGGCACTCTGAAAAAAGGGCACTCTGATTAAGCTCACCACACAGATAGAGACACAAGTGCTTGCTTTCCAGACAACTATCACAGCAAAAGTGCTTGTGTGTGTGCCCCATTTTGTTTCACCGAATATTAAAACATGTATACAGGGTTGAGATTTGATCAAAGTAATCATTTTTATTGATTCTTCAATAACATTCTTGATTAAAATACTATTTTTTTGTTCCTAGGATTGTATGGCATTGAAGGATACAATGATTACTAGTGTAGTTGGATGCCATGGCTGTTTCATGCTAAGATACTAACAGTTTTACTCATCATTGCTTTAGCACCATCAGTACAAACATCAACCCAGTGAAAAAGGCAAATAATGTCATTATTATTATGAAAATGGTTTTGACCTCATAGACCACCTGAAAAATGCCTGTAAGTAATCATAAATAAAGAAAATAGCCCTAACCGGTTTGGCTCAGTGGATAGACCAAAGGGTCTCGGGTTCAGTTCTGGTCAAGGGCACATACCTTGGTTGCAGGCTCCTCAGTGGCTGGGCCCTGGTTGGGGCTCATGCAGGAGGCAACCAATTGATGTGCTTCTCTCACATTGATGTTTCTCTCTGTCTTTCCCTCTCTCTTCCACTCTCCCTAAAAATCAATGGAAAATATCCTCAGATGATGATTAACAACAACAAAAAAAGAAAGAAAGAAAATAAATGCTAGTATCCTCAGGGGCATCCAGAGGGAAACCATTAATCTTTTATTTCTGTATTATCAGAATTTTAAAGAATGATCCTGTATGACTTGAAATTAATTTTTAAAAATTGGCCTAGAAGTGTCCCTATCAAAAAGGTGGAGGGAGGGGGGCTTGAATAATGTCTCAAGAATTTATTACGAGGGCCCAAATCTCCTTTGAAAGTCTCTTCGAAGTCTTATGAAATGTCCCCTAAAAATCCTAATGGATTCTATAACTTGCATAAGTGTTTTCTATGCTTTCTGCAGTAAACATAGTGTAGGAATTATGACGATGAGAACTTCATATAATACATATTTTCAAAGCATTTTTATGTTTGCCAAGTATGTGTATTCTCTCCTAAAATGTCTCATGAGACACCGAGACAGAATACTCTTCCGAGTACAGCACTGTTTTCTTCTTCTTCCTCGTGTTTTGGTGTTACCTCTTGAAAGGCAGGTGAGCAGCACGTGAAGGTCTGGTCTAGCATTCTCCACGCATGGACGCTAGAGTCACAGGCCCTGTAAAAGAGGTCCCCTTAGGCTTCCTTATGTCTTCCTTAGCCTTAATCATTACACAGGACCAGGGTTGATGCTAAATGCAAAGGTGGCATTTTATCCTTGTCACCCAACTTTGTTAGTACAAGTCCTCTATCATTGCCCTCCTATTCTATGATCTGTCTCTTTTTTTCATTGATTGATCGATCGATTGAATTTATTGGGGAGACATTGGTTTGCAAATCCATACAGGTTTCAAGTGCACAACTCAACAAAACATCGTGGGCACACTGCATTGTGTGCCCATCACCCAAAGCAAAGTCTCTTTCCATCCCCATTTATTCCCCTCCACCCCCTTTTCTCTCTATCACCACACTGTTGTCTGTGTCTTTGTGTGGTATATATGTATGAATATGTATATTTTTAATCCCTTCATTCTCTTGTTCTCACCCATTAGAATGTCTATGAAAGGGTCTGAAAACATACATGTTCAAAGGTAAAACTAGAATTCTCACTCCAGTCAAGAGGATTTATATTAAAAGAGACTACAAAATCCTCGAGCTGAAGTAGAAAGAAATCTGTGACTACTTCTCACTATCCCCAAAACCAGCACTTTTAGGTACTTTCTGAACCTGCTACTTCCAAATGTGAGCTGTTATGCACCAAGTACTGTGCTAAAAGATCAATATTAAAAGGATATAAGAATATGAAGAAATATCCTGGAAATTCCTATCCCATCTGTCCTACAGGACTCTGCAGTTTGAAGTTTAGGTGATGACTTCCAATTTGTCATGAGTTTCATGAGGTGAAAACTAGATGGGAAGCAGTCATAGCAGTTTCAAGAAGGGTAGCCACGATGTACTTGCCTCAGCAGTGACTCTCAGCCGTTAGCAGGAAGTCTGGAGAGACACATCTGAGAAATGGCTGCCTCTAGGGAGTTGCACAAAACAGGGTGAGGCACAACGGAAATCAGGCGAGGTGGCAGGGATCCCAGAAGGGCTGAGTACTGGATTTCAAAGCTGACATGACCCAAAGGCCTGAGGAATTAAGTATGTTTTAAATATTCAGGCAGGCAGGGGCCCAGAGCCCAGCTCTCAGGAGTTTAAGATTGGAAATAATTCCTCTGGCCCATAATGCTTCAGCCTTCTTATTCAATTCAGCAAGTGTTTCTTGAATAATTATTGTGTGCCAGAAATTACATATATTCCTTAGGTTATCTTTCTTTTCCTAGACCAGTGGTTCTCAACCTTCCTAATGCCGCGACCCTTTAATACAGTTCATGTTGCGGTGACCCCCAACCATAAAATTATTTTCGTTGCTACTTCATAACTGTAACTTTGCTATGTTATGAATCATAATGTAAATATCTGATATGCAGGATGTATTTTCATTGTTACAAATTGAACATAATTAAAGCATAGTGATTAATCACAAAAACAATATGTAATTATATATGTGTTTTCCGATGATCTTAGGTGACCCCTGTGAAAGGGTCGTTCGACCCCCAAAGGGGTCACGACCCACGGGTTGGCGACCCCCAGGTTGAGAACCGCTGTCCTAGATGATTGGCTTTTTGAGGGCAGGACATAGACTGTGTTTATCTTTTTAGTCTTCTCCACACCTAGCACAGTGGTTTGCAAGCAGTTAATACACAAAAAAAGGTTGTGAAATGATGAATAAATGTGTAAATAAGTGGATGAATGAAGTGAGTTTTGTTTCTGATGCAGTCATTTTTTATACTTCCTTAAGAATGAGGTTAGTCCTACACCCAAAATCAGTGGTGTGAGGCCTACACATGCTCCCTGTTCACAGTTAGAATAAGGCCAAAGGGGCTGAGATTACAGAGGGATTCTTGCACCAGAAAGTGTTAATGTGATAAATGTTTAGCACATGGCCTCTAAACATTTCACTGCTGAGAATAAAGTAGGATTGCCCGGATTGGAGCAGTGAAGGAGGCATTGCTATGGGGAAGGCAAAGTGAATGTTTGAGGTTGAACCTCATCTTAATTAAAATAGTAACACAATAAAAAAAATACGTGTAAGAAAGTATCTTTAAATCTGCTTTATATGGTATCACACATGTTTAGGTGATAAACCATCTCATACATTTCTCAAGATGCAGCTCAGCTGTCATCTTCTCTAGGAAATACCCTTTGATCATCTTTCTGACTTGTCCTCATCTGGATTAGAAACCTATGATGAGTTGAATAGTGTCCCCTCTAAATTCCTGTCCACCTGGAATGTGTGAAGGTGGCCTTATTTGGAAAGAAGACCTTTCAGACACAGTCAAGATGAGATCATACTGGATTAGGGTGGGTCTTCAATCCAATATGATTGGCCTCCTTATAAGGAGAAAAAAAAATTGGGCCTGGACCAAGGGAGAAGGCCAAGTGAAGATGGAGGTGGAGATTGGGGTGATGCATCTATGCACCAAAGGATTGGCAGCAAACACAAGAAGCAACACAGGATTCTACCTGAGGATCTTCAGAGGAAATTGGTCCTCCCCACACCTTGATTTTGGACTTCCAGTTCCCAGAACTGTGAGAAAATAAATTTCTGTTGTTTAGCCACATGGTTTGTGGTAATTGGTTACAGCAGCCCTAGAAACCTAATATGGAGCCGGTTTCCTTTTATATCTACTTACATACAACGCTGCCACACAGTTTTGGATGTGTCTCTTCATGTACTAGTATATGTCTGCCTTTCCAGATTATGATTTCTTGGAGATAAAAACATGTCTTACTCATTTCTCTGTCCTTAGTACCTCACACAATATCTGCCAAAATAAATGTTATTACAGGAAACTGATTGGGATATGACTGACAATTCTAAATGTCCATCAAAATCCAAATTCCCCATGCCTGCCAAAATTCCAAACTCCCCCCATCTGTGTCCTTAGAAATAGTCCCAACCCACTCTGCCACTTATTCCAGACCAAAAACTAGGAGAGAAATAACAAAATCTGGAAAAGCAAATTTATTACCACGTAATAAAAGCCTTTCATGGATTTAAAAATCTTCCAGTCTTCACAGATTCAGTTGTGGGCAAAAGCTAGAAAAGGAATTCTCTGTAATAAACATTCTGAAACCGTTGGCCCAAGCCATAGAGTGTTAAAACAAAAACAAAACCTGTAGGGTCTACCAGTTGTTAGTCAGCAAAAGTAAAGAGAAAGTAAGAAGTTTGCTTAGGCACACGTTAAAACCTGAACCTCCTGATTTTGACAGAAATGTCACCATATTTCCCGTCAAACATCTCAGAAGCATCTTCCCCTAGAAATGATCATAGGTTGATTAGTTGGATTAAGAGCCATAAAAGAAATTACTTGCCCATATTAGAACCTAAAAGGACAATTAGGTCTCTGGAGACAGTGTCACATATCCTCCTTCAAAACAAAGAAACAAGAATGTGTAAGTGTGTCGCTTCCTGTTAAAGGCTCTGGCAGGAGCATATCCACAGACTCTGATTGACTGGGTGAGGACCACATGCCTGTGCCCTTCCCACCAGGGAGAAGGGACAAGAATTATCCTTTAGCCCAGCCGGCAGGGCTCAGTGGTTGAGCATCAACTTATGAACCAGGAGGTTATGGTTCGATTCCTGATCAGGGCACATGCTCGGGTTTGGGGCTTGAACCCCAGTAAGAGGCATCTTATCAATGATTCTCTTTCATCAGCAATGTTTCTCTCTCTCTCTCTCCCTCTCCCTTCCTCTCTGAAATCAATAAAAATATTTCTTTTAAAAAAGAATTATCGGTTAGCTACAGTGGCAAGAGGTAAAGATCTGTCTCCACACATTTGCCTCAAATAAGAAGGCTTTTTAAAAATATATATTTTATTGATTTTTTTACAGAGAGGAAGGAAGAGAGATAGAGAGGTAGAAACATTGATGAGAGAGAAACATTGATCAACTGCCTCCTGCACACCCCCTACTGGGGATGTGCCTGCAACCAAGGTACATGCCCTTGACCGGAATCGAACCTGGGACCCTTCAGTCTGCAGACCAATGCTCTATCCACTGAGCCAAACCAGTTAGGGCCAAATAAGAAGGCTTTTATATGCTGGAGTAGTTTCTGTATTACATGTGATCAATGAATATATATCTTTGGATATATATCTTTAACACAAAAAAATTTGTATTCCTTGACCACGTAAACAGGCATTGCTGACTGGTGGTAAATGTTTTTTCAAGCAGTGATTTGGGGGCTCCTTCTGTTCTGTGACTCTGCCACTTTCAGAATATGGTTTCTAAAGGCCCTGCACTGTTTTGCACTTAATCTGGCAGACGAGGGAAGGAGGAGCATGGAGAAGCGATCTTGGGAGGCTCTGAGGAGAACAGTCCCAGAAGCAGCCACATCACTCTGCACACATCCCATTGGCTCAGGACTCGGTCCCTTGTCCATGCCTAATCGTAATGGGGGCCTTGGAAACCATGTGTGTGCCCAGGAAGAAGAGGAATCTGGTTTGGTGGACAACCAACTGTCTCTGTCTTACTATTTGTGATTATTGTCCACTACAACATCTCAAAACTTTTTAAGAAGTCTTAAATCAAAAAAAGCAAAATATCATGATCATGTCTTGCAAAAGTTAGGCAAATCTACTAAGTCCCAAAAGCAATAATTGAAAGGAAAATAATGGATTAAAAAAGAAAAGGTTCATTGAAAAATAGTTTGACATAAGCAGAGTCTGTTGATATGTAGGCTCGGCCAATCAAATATCTGGATGATGTTTATCTAGCTTTTCTTCTAGATGTCTTATCATTTAAAAGCTTGTAATTAATATGCTAGCCATTGATTAATTAGTACATTTCTCAGAATCTGTTATTTTATCAAAAAACAAACCCCACCACCTCCAAAGTTTAGAATTTAAAATAATGTGAAGATAACACCTGATACTTATTTTAATGTGGGATTTAGTTGTAAACTGCAGATTCCCATACACAAAGCTTAATTGTCAGACTCTGGTTTCCTATTTTTGCCCCGAGAACAGGTAGGTCTACACAACCGCAATTTTGATCAAACCAATGACACTCTCTGGTAGCATCCATACCAAATCCCTGCAGCCTTGGTGTTTCTTGGAATAATGTGGCATGGCAGGCCTTCGGGATCAACTGAAGGGAAGTTAAGTTCAGCACAATACTTGGAACTGTTCTTTCCTTATAGATGTTGACACAGCCTATTTTGTTGTTGTTGTTTCATTATTCACGTTTCACATTGTCTTTCCCTGCAATCAATATTATGAGAGCCAGGCGGGAACTATGTCTAAGTCACTTTAATATATAAAAGGGCAGGTTGCCATCCACTTAAAACATGTCAAATCCTAACTCAACCAGGATAAGGCTTTGGTAATTCCCAGCTTCTGCCATACTTTTCTTTTTCCTCTTTTCTTTTCAGCTAATGAATGACCCAACAAATTATCACTCCTATTGGATATTTTTCAGTCAATTCAAAAATAGAGTTAATAAGGAAGGCAAATCCTATCTAATAAAAGAGAAACATGGTAATTGGTGTACGACTGCTACCCTTCCCATTGGCTAATCAGCGAGATATGCAAATTAACTGCCAGCCAAGATGGTGGCCGGCAGCCAGGCAGCTTGAAACTAACATGAGGCTTGCTTGCTTCAGTGACGGAGGACTCCAACTTTCCCCGCCGGCCTTGCCGGCCTCTGAGCTTGCAGTTTAAGAAACATTGTAACAAATATAGAAGCTAAACAAAACCCCAGAAACCTGCTTTCAGCAAGCCCGGGATCTCAGAGCTAGAGTTATACATTCGATTATAGAACCTAAACAAACCAGATACCTTCTTTCAGCAGCAGAGGCCTCAGAGCTGGAGCCAGAGCTAAAGCTGGCCAAGAATAAAAAAGAAAAGAAAAAAAGGAGCGGTTGGGAGCTTCAATCACCTGTCAGCCTGAAAACAGCCCTCAGCCCCTCACCCAGACTGGCCAGGCACCCCAGTGGGGACCCCCACCCTGAAGGGTGTGTGACCAGCTGCAAACAGCCATCATCCCCTCACCCAGGCTGGCCAGGCACCCCAGTGGGACCCCTACCCTGATCCAGGACACCCTTCAGGGCAAACCAGGCCTCTATCCTATATAGTAAAAGTGTAATATGCCTCCCAGCACTGGGATCAGCGGAGCCATGAGGCCTCCCAGCACCAGGATCAGCGTGACAGGGGGCAGCGCCCAAACCCCCCGATCGCCCTGCAGCTCTGTGTGTGACAGAGGGCGGGGCCACAACCTCCCTATCCGCCCTGCTCTGTTCCTGACAGGGGAAGGCACCCCAACCCCCTGATCAGCCCTGCTCTGTGCCTGATAGGGGGGAGCTCCCCAACCCCCTGATCGCCCTGAGGCTCTGTGTGTGACAGGGTGCGGCGCCTCAACCCCCCCGCCCCCCACGGGCCCTGCTCTGTGTGTGACGGGGTAGAGCCATAACTTCCCCATCAGCCCTTCCCTGAGTGTGAGAGTGGCGGCGCCCCAACCCCCTGATCGGCCCTGCTCTGTGGGTGATAGAGGGCGGCGCCCCAACCCCCTGATCCGCCCTGCCCTGAGTGTGACAGGGGGCGGTGCCCCAACTCCCCTATCGGCCCTACTCTGTGAGTGACAGGGGGGAGCTCCTCAACCCCCTGATTGACCCTGCTCTGTGCATGACAGGGTACGGAGCCCCAACCCCGCTGATGGGTCCTGCTCTGTGCGTGACAGGAGGTGGCGCCACAACCTCCCCATCGACCCTGCCTTGAGTGTGACAGGGGGCGGTGCCCCAACCCCCCAATCGGCCCTACCCTGAGTGTGACTGAGGGTGGCATCGCAACCTCCCAATCCGCCCTGCTCTGTGCATGACAGGGGAAGGCGCCCCAACTCCCCAATCGGCCCTGCTCTGAGCCCGACCAGGGGCTGCACCTAGGGATTGGGCCTGCCCTCTGCCACCTGGGAGCAGGCCTAAGCCAGCAGGTCGTTATCTCCTGAGGGGTCCCAGACTGCGAGAGGGCACAGGCCGGGCTGAGGGACCCCCCCCCCCCCCGAGTGCACAAATTTTTGTGCACCGGGCCTCTAGTGAGTTAATAAAACCCTTTTGTTTTTCTTGACACGTTTCTCAAAATCTAAATTTTAAATTCAGGCCATTATTACAAATTTTATTTTCCCTTAGTTGATGACATCTGTGGTTAAATGTTCAGAGCTTTTGGGATGGTTTAAATTATTGCATTAAATACTGCCAGACAAAATAAGTTGGTACAAGCTTTATTAAATATACTATTGAGCAAATGACATTTAGAAATAAGGAAAGGATGCCCAAACTTGGTTTAGACATTGTGAGTGTGTGTGTGTGTGTGTGTGTGTGTGTGTGTGTGTGTGTGTTGTTGTTGTTGTGTTCTGGGTGTCTTTTATACTAAATTGTTTTAAGATCACTCAATAAAAAGATTGCATGCTGTGGGAAGCTGGAGTAATGTTTGCTTCTTTTCTAAAGTAAGTCGGCAGAGAGCATACAGTAGAAAGGAGACGATGAAAGCAGGAGTTGATGGTAACATTAAGACAGCCTGCCTTTTATGTCTTCCTGGACTCCATAGAGAGGAATCCCAACCTCATTACTGAGCAATGACCATTTCCTGTTAATCTGGGTGTGTGGGCAAAAGATGTGGGGGGGGGGGGAGGGAGCCAACCACAGGCTGCTAAGTAAGCTGTTGTAGTCTTTGGAGATGCTTAAATGAGTGAAGCAATTAGAATCAACACGCCTGGGAGGCTGGGAAGAAGACTGGAAAAGAGTAATTAATGAAGCTCCAAGCATATAAGTAGTTGTAGGATCTATATGGAGCCTATGCAGGCATGGTCCAGCCAGGCATTAAGGTGTCTAAGCGCTAGCATAATGGCCAGATGCTCATATAAACTGAGAAAAAGAGACAAACAGGCCCACACACAATTTGCGGACAGATGTGCACACAGCTTCAAGTTGACCATCACACATGCACAAATAGTGAATGCACTTTTATGGGCAGCATATATGGTAATACAAAAAAAAAAGAATGCATAGAGAATGATTGTTTTGCTTCGGTGTGGACATGAACTTTGATGGAACTTAGTAAAACACAGAGCATTTATTGCCATGATGAATGGCTCTCTGGGGAGTCGTTTCCCTGCCCTCCCAGCTGGCGTATAGGGCTGCCGGGACAGTGCTGGGCAAAGAAGGGACGAACAATAGGTTCTGTGAGTTGGAGAAGCTGAGGCTGCCCTCCCTGGCTGGGTGGTATGAGCATCAGTCCCGAGCAGCACATAATTCAGACGACTGATGGATTCTTGCGGAATGTGGAAATAACAAAGGGGGGAAATGAGAGCCAATTATGAAAGTGCACTTGAATCACCCAATGTGCTGAGGATTTTTTGTGTCAACAGATTCCACTCTTGAAAAGCCACATGCCTGGTGAATTTCCTGATCAAATCCAGGGCCCACTTTTCCACCCGGAGTAACCCAACGACATTACCCAAACTGGACACCGCAGCGTGATTGGCCGATTGGATCAACTAGAAAACAAGTCGCTTTTACACCCCTTAAAATTTTTTAAATTTAAATTTATGTTTGTTTGGTTGAATTTTTAAAACTTTAATACAGTTAAACCAGTCTGTCTGATTTACTTCAGCGCCTTCGCTGGAAAACCCAGGGGCAGGGACTGCCTCTGCCTTCCCTTTGTGTGTGTCGGCCAAGGGGTACAGACATCTGCCGCACCGAACTTTTAACTTCACTTTACCCTTATTTTTCTTGATCCTTTCTCCTGGCTGTGAGCAGAAAGCTCTTGATTTCCTCAATCTTGCAGAGGTGATGCAGGAGGAGGCACACAGGGAGGGAAATTGTACAGCCTGAAACTGTCCTTTTTGCTTGAGATTTTAAAACATTCTGAGGCTCTCCTCTGCTCCGTATTTATTTAAAGGCACAAAGCAAGAAAACGGACCCTGGCTCACGCTGAAGGAGGCTCTCCCTCGCTACTGATCGTGGCCATGTTCTTTCACTATTTCATTTCCATTTTCTTGAGAAGTTCCTGGCAGTAGGTGTGTGCATACGGGGCTGTTTCTTTAAGAAGTCTGATAAATTTATATTCATACATGCATAACCCATGGACACAGACAATAGTGTAGTGAAAGTCTTGGGAGGGGGTAAAGGGGATTAATGGGGGGGGGGGGAATGGGACACCTGTAATATTTTCAACAATAAAGATACATTTAAAAAATAAATCAATAAATTTTAAAAGAAGTCAGACGCCTGGCCACTCGACCTTAGAATTCCACCAAGGTAGCCACCTGGAAAAAGCTCTACGCAGCTGGTGAGAGGCCCACGGAGGACGTAGATCCCAGCATCCTGACAGCAGGTGCGAGAGCCCCGGCACCCAGACAGTGACGGTGTCTCATGTGGAAACACTAGCCCAGCCCAGCCCAGCCGCCCCGCCCTGGGGACCGATGCTTGGCTTTGACACTGGGTGGAGGGGACCAAAAGCCCCTCCAACACCAGCCGCTAGGAAAGCTCCGTTGTCTTTCTTCTCTTCCAGCCTGTGTTTCCCCCGCCAGGATAGAGGCTGTCAACACCGCGGTGTTCCCAGCTCAGGCCTTTTGTGGGGGAAAAAACAACAACAAAAACACAAAACACTGAACTCTGAATCTAAGTTCTAATAAAAGAAATTCTAAAAGTTTTTATTCTGTATCATAACGGATCCCAAACCTGTTAGTGGTCAGAATCTCTTGATCACATGAGGTTTTCAAAAAATGCCAGTTCCAGGGTCCCAACCCAGGCAAATCTGACTCCCTGGTCCTGGGATCAAACTCGGCAATTCATCATTTTAATGCTCCCCCAGGTGAATCTCATGATCAGCCATATTTTGAGAACGAGAGATTTAGTTTACTTTTTTAAACCAAATATCTTAAAATGCATCTTTGGCTATTGCACTTGGAACACACTGTTTGTTTGCATTGACTCCCGATTCCAATACTCGACCAAGTCACACCAGCTCCTTCCACTGCCCCCGAATGGCCACTGTGTGGTGTACAGGTGTGGCCAGCACAGCCCTGCAGGACACATTTCCTCCCATTGCACTGAAATTGCTGCGCAACATGAGTCCACGGATGAGAAAGGAGTTCGTAATTCTATTTTTATCACACCCCACAATGTCTCCGATCATCTCAAGGGATGCCATCAAATTTTCAAGTTGAAATTCCCTGGAGTTCACTTTAATTTCTAAAGTTTGAGAAACACGTGCTTTAGGTTCAAGGAAAGAATCCGAGGCCTTTCCTTCCCTGCTCCTCCACCACTCGCCCATCTTGCCTCCATCACCAAAGCCTGAGGCAGACAAGCTCGCACTGACATTCTTTTTCCATCAAAGCCTAGTTAGGAAAATAGACACCATGCTAGGTGTTATGGGTTTTTAATATGTTTTTATTTATTTTAGACTGAGGGGAAGGGAGAAGGAGAGAGAGAGAGAGAGAGAGAGAGAGAGAGAGAGAGAGATCCATTGATTGGCTGCCTCCTGTATGCCCCCTGTTGTGGATTGAGCATGCAACCCGGGCATGTGCCCTGACCTGGAATCGAACTGGCAACCTTTTGGTGCCCAGGACAATGCCCAACCAACTGAGCCACACCTGCCAAGGTCCATGCTAAGTACTTTAACAGAGCAAACATGATATGGAAAGTTGCTATCCAAACCGGTTTGGCTCAGTGGATAGAGCGTCGGCTTGCAGACTGAAAGGTCCCAGATTCAATCCCGGTCAAGGGCATGTACCTTGGTTGCAGGTACATCCCCAGTAGTGGGTGTGCAGGAGGCACACATGGATGTTTCTAGCTCTCTATCCCTCTCCCTTCCTCTGGGTCAAAAATCAATAAAATATAATTTTTAAAAAATAAAAATAATTAAAAAAAAGAAAGTTGCTACAGATGTTGGAGGGCTAAAAAAGAAAAATGAAACACTAAGATAACAAGAGATAGGCAGGCTCTCAGGGAAGTGGTTGGAGTCACCGGAATTAGAAGTTTTGCAGGGCCACATAGAGCTGGGACGCAGGTCTCAAGGTGGGGTGGTACGAAGCCACTGCTGGTACCTCGGGCGCTAGGAGGAGAGGCCTCTTGGATCTGGAGCACTGACCCACGAGAGGGGCCCTGGCTGGGCCACTGCTACCTCAGGCAGATCGCAGTGAGGCTCTGGGAGCATGGGGAGGGCTGAACAGAGGAAGGCGACTGCCCAGGGAAAGGCCACTGAGGGGTGACACCTAGAAACAGCAGACAGAAAGGAAGAAGGAAAATGCCCCTCCCGTCCTCCTGCTGTCCCTTTCCCCTCATGGACACCGAATAGGAAGCCAGCTGACCAAAGTAACATGTGGTTCCCAGAGTCTTGGCCCCTGCGCCACAAGGCAGAGTAGAGAAGGGAACATTTGGAGCTGGAGGTAGTATCTAATCAAGCAGAGCGTCAGGCAATCCTTTGGGTCAAGAGAGCAGTGACACTTGCATCGGCAGGAACAAAGTTAAAAGCATTTGTTTCCACAACAGTGCTTTCTGATGGTCAATAAATTTCGGAAAAGTGTAATCATAACGTCATTAGCATATTAAAGGATCTGAAAAGTCCTGCAGTAAAGAAACCTACTTTATTTGGTTTAATGAACTATTTCTAAAATCTATTTAGTGTAAATTCCTTACTTTTTTCATATATAATATTCCTCAGAATATGCAAACTATGCTGTAAATGCTGTTCTCAAGCTTGCTGCATAATCTAAACCTAACCTGTTAGCTTTCAAAGCTGGAGCGGGGGCGGGGGGGGGGGGTGGAAACACACCAAAGTGAAATAGAAAGAAAAACAAATTTTATCTGCAAAGTAATACATCTGACTATTTCTCTTTCATGTTCGCTGGTATCTGTAAAAGGGATACCTTCGTCTGCCCCCAGAAGAATTCCTCACTCAACCCCTAGAAGAAACACTAACCACCGCCTACCACAAGGATTGCCAGCTTCAATAAAATCTGAGAGAAACAGGGGAGGTGTTACATGAACCACAGGAACCATCCTGCCAGCCCTGGGATGCCCAGCTGCCCTTAAACACAGACTGAGCTTGAAAGTTATCCCATGGGGCAAAAGCTGGCTCTATTTCTATTCAAGGAGATAAGAAGAAACTCCACACTTAGGACTATGATATTTCTACCCATTCCATGCCTGCCTCAGGCTGGAAGAGGCATCCGACTGTGACACCTGGTACAAACTCAGATGGGGAGCCAAGCACAGAGAAACTGGGAGTGAGGCTGAGGCTATCCCGTGGCAGCTGCAGGTGAGAAGGAGATGCTGAGAGAAAAAGGAACAACCAGGATGGAGAGAGAGAGAGAGAGAGAGAGAGAGAGAGAGAGAGAGAGAGAGAGGAAGAAGAAGAAGAAGAAGAAGAAGAAGAAGAAGAAGAAGAAGGAGGAGGAGGAGGAGGAGGAGGAGGAGGAGGAGGAGGAGGAGGAGGAGGAGGAGGAGGAGGAGGAGGAGGAGAGAGGAGGGAGGGAGGGAGGGAGGGAGGGAGGGAGGGAGGGAGGGAGGGAGGGAGAGTTGGGAAAAGAAGGAGTGGAGGAGGGGGAGGAAACGGAGGAAAAGGGGAAGGGAGGGAGGCAGGAAAAAATCATGCCTGATGACTTTCCAGCTCCCTTGGGGACTGGCTTAACGGTTCATTTTATAACACCACACTGTCCAACTAATAAAGTGTTCCCATCGTGTTATGCTAATCTGGCTTTTACCTTTGAGTTGGATTTCATTCATAAAAACAAGCTGGTTCCTATTTAGAAATAGGGATGTTTCTTAAGCAAAAACAGTTTGAATTGATTTTATTTATTTGTCTATTCCATTCCTAATTCTAAAAACAGGTACCAAAAAGTTCCAAACAACTGAACGCATTTGAAAGTAACCATCACGTGACTCCAGCATTCCTTCCATCATGATGTGCTACCTGAGGACCTGACAGAATACTAAATGTATATGAAAACATGAAGGCCGTTTTCTGTCCCATTCATTCGGAAGCTGATGCGTATGGATGGGAGACTCTGGTGGTTTAGTCTCCAACATCCACGTAACAAAGGACTGAAGTTCCTGGGGCAAAGGCAGAAGAAACCAAGTCCAGTTCAATATGTATAGTTCTAGGGATTAAAATCTTCTATTAACATCCTAACAGACACAGTCTCCTTCTGAAATTAGCTTTCTTTCACTGGATCTGGCTTCACTTCACAGTCAAAACAACACTTGCAACTGCCAACCACAGCCTCCTTTGTAGGTGACCTCTAAGTGTTGCTTCCATTTGCATTCTTCTGCCTTAAGGAACACCACATCCTCCGCCTTCGAAATTCACTGGCTTTGTCTTGCTTCTCTTTCATTTGCCTCTCCCTCTTTCCACCCTTTTGGAATTAACCAGTCTGCTTTTGCAGCTTGACTTCAGCTGGAATACAAATTCAAACTTCGCTTTGCTTGTGGCCCACAATTGAAGGTCAGCAGTTCTGCTCACTGAACCCCAGTCTATGCAGGAGGAGGTGGTCTGAAAATTACATGGAGTGCCCTCAGGCCCATAAGCGGAACTCTGGCCCTGAGCTATTTCATAAGTAAAATAACCTTTGGGAGAGCACACAAATTAACCCCTTCGCGGACCTGAAAAATTACTCTTAGTAAATATTTCAGCAGTGTTTGCTTTTTCTCTTTAACAATTTTAAGTAAACTTACTTTATAACCTATGTATGAAGTTCTTAGGGTCTAATTATATTGGTTGTTTTCGCTGATGATTCTGGATTGTTTCATGTATTTTGTAATTTAGAATTTTAAGTTCATGTTTGGTGGGACTTTACATAAAGGAATTCTGTGCAGGGTTGAAAATACTGGTATGTCTTTCTAGAGAAGGTTTTAATTACTTTTATTGAAGGCACCAGTATTGCTATCTGCTTGGATAATTTAGGCCCTCCAAACAGTGTAAATTCAAATCCTAAACTTGAGTGAGGGCAGCTTGAGATTCTCAGGTCTTTTCCAAATTCTCAGTTTTTTCCTTCCCTTCCTCCATTCCCAATAGATCAGGCAAACCAAAAAGTTTTCTTTAAGCCTCCCTTGGAGAGAGGATAAACATTTTCAGTTCTCCCCTTCACAGATATATTCAATGGTTCTTTATTTGAGGGTCTTAGATCCAAATTTCTGCCCTTCATGGACCTCAAAATTTGTCACCTGTACTTTCATAGCATTAAAAGCCAAACCCATGGTTGTTAACCAGACTAGCAAAAAATAAAACCAGAGAAGTCAAAAGATCAATTTTTAGAGTGTATCTTTTAATTTCTTACTATCACTTAAAAGCATACTTATTATATTTTTATTCAGTATATCTAAGCGATTTTTAGTAAGAGAGTTTTCAGATTATTTAGTCAGTAATATTGCTAGAAATGAAAGTCCTTTGATGTTATTGTTATTTTTTTAAATATATTTCTTTATTGGTTTCAGAGAGGAAGGGAGAAGGAAAGAGAGATAGAAACATCAATGATGAGAGAATCATTGATTGGCTGCCTCCTGCACGCTCCCTCCTGGGGATTGAGCCCCCAACCCAGGCATGTGCTCATGGCCAGAATCGAACCCAGGACCCTTCAGTCCGCAGGCCAATGCTCTATCCACTGAGCCAAGCTGGCCAGGGCCTTTGATGTTATTTTTTATGTATTTATAGTTCTGACATATTTGTTCTTATCTGTCAAGATTTCTTTGTGTATGAAATCATTTCCTAAAATAGGCTTGCTTGATAACCACTTTTGATCCCTTATAGACTTACATTGAAAATATCTTCTCAGGCAAAGTGAAAAGAAAATTTGTGCATTTATCTGCTGACCTAAGTCAGAATATGCATGCTACCTTATAGGAAGGTTCTTTGGAATCAGCTTGAAGGAAAGGAAGAAAGAAAGGAGAAGAAGAAGAAAGAAAAAGAAAGAAGAAAGAAAGAAAGAAAGAAGAAAGAAAGAAAGAAAGGAAAGAAAGAAAGAAAGAAGAGAAGGAAAGAAAGAAAAAAGAAAAAAAGAAAGAAAGAAAGAGGGAGGGAGGGAGGGAGGGAGGGAGGGAGGGAAAAGAAAATGAAAGGGCGGGAAAAAAGAAGAAACAAACAAGAAAAACCTGCAACCCAGGCATGTGCCCTGACTGAGAATTGAACCCTGACCCTCTGGTTCATAATTGACACCACTGAGCCACACTGGCCAGGCAGATGTCCTCTTTTCTGATTTTATTTTGAGTGCCCCTGTTAAGCTAGTGCCTTAGCACGTGCTTAGTTTGTCCTTTGGGTTGCTCAGAACTGACTGGGCCTCCAGCCTACCTTGCCCAACCACCCAGGCACTCTGGGCTGCTCTGGTTGCTGCCCCTTGCCAAGTACTCCATGCTTTTATATAGCTCAGTTCAGGTTGCTTCTTGAACTGGGAATTTTTTTTCCCTTTTTTTTCTGCTGTCATATCTAACAAGCCTTAGCACAAATGTCATCTCCAAAACATCCCTCAACTCCCACCCTGGAAAAGGTCCTTTTGTACTTATTTTGTACCTATCTACTCATAGTACTTAACATACTACATTGTAATACACACATACACACACACTAGAGGCCTGGTGTATGAAATTCGTGCACTAGGGGGAGGGTGGTGTCCCTCAGCCCAGCCTGGCCCCTCTCACAGTCTGGGAGCCCTCAAGGGATGGCCTACTGAGTCTGGCTGCGGAGGCTCGGAGCAGGCACCGTGTGTGTATGTGTGTGTGTGTGTGTGTGTCCTCTGGGGGCCTGCCCCCAGCCACGCCGTGGAGGCTCAGAGAAGGCGCCCCTGCGTGTTGTTCTCTCAGGCTGGGGGCCGCACCTAGCCCCTCCTCCTGAGCTGGTCATGACCATTACGGAGTCCCGACCTAATGTGCATTATATATATATATATATATATATATATATATATATATATATATATATATATATATCCATCCTTCTCTCTTGTGAATATCTTGATAAGATGGGAGAGGGGTCTTACATACCTTTCGTCTTCTGTGCTCAATGATGGGCATTTAGTCAATAATTATTAAGTGCACACATGGTGGAGAGAGTGATAAATGAATGGAAATTTTAACTAAGGGGTCAGAGTGGAGAGAAGGAGCGCAGCAGGAGACTGGGAGTGATTTTGAAGCACAGGGTTGAGGATCCAAAACAGGACCCATAGTGAGGTCTTACAGTTGCCAGAGTAGAAGCTCAGACATGCACTAAGAGCAAAATGATATATGGCTTTGGAGCTGGATAAACCTCCATTTGAATCCCTTCATGTGGCCACTTCCTGAGTTTGTGACAATGGGCAATTATTAATATTAGTGTATTAAAAATTGCACCCAGGCCCAGCTGATGTGGCTCAGTGGTTGACTGTGGATCCATACACCAAGAGGTTTGATTCCCAGTCAAGGCACATGCCTGGGTTATGGGCTCGATCCCTGATGGGAGCCGTGTAGGGGGCAGCCAATCAATGTTTCTCTCTCATCAATGTTTCTGTCTCTCTCTCCCTCTCCCTCTAAGAGAAAAATCAATAAAAACATATTTTTAAAAATTGAAAGGAAAAATAACATTCTTAAAGAAATCTAGGCTCTTCCTGGGAAAATCCGGATTTAGGCCTTACTTCTACAATTTAAAACCCTCTCCATTTTCAATTTTTCTTTGGCTTGACTTTAATGGAAATCTTTGAGTGGGAAAACTATTATGGCTATGCACTTATAACATCAAAATTCATTTGCAGTTTGATCAATTTATACAAACTGAACAATCCAGTTTTAAAATATATATTATTTTGTGGAACTGAATAATAGTAATAAGAAGGATTATTTAGAAAAGAGAGTGAAAAATTGAAAAATTGGGTAGAGTAATACTAATCTCATATACTGGATAGAATATTCATAAGGCTTTATGATTTTTGAAAGCTATTAGCAATACAATTTCCAACATAATCTTACAGATCTTCTCAGGAATGTATTATTTAGCCTTTCTTGGGCAGCTATTTTACTGATTATCAATACAGAGAGTGTTTAGATCTAGCCTAAATTCTTCCTTCTGCAAATCAAACCTATTTCCTCTTGTTGTATTCCTAATGGAGACCAGATTCTTACATAATAACCTTTCATCTTCCTGAAGACCCACCCACTCAGCCATGCATTCCATTGCATTGTCTTAGTTACCCAGCCGCCATGGAGGATATCCTGAAGGGAAAAGTTCAAGATCAAACGAGATGTCTCTCTCTTCATAAACTAACAAATATAATTTCCTCCTTTCTAGTTTTATTAACAATGAGAATTTCTCTCCAAATAACACACTGCAACCAAAGGTGCCACAGAAAATGCATCCCAGAGAGGCCTGAAAATGTTACTCTAGTAAACATTTTTTGAGTAATGCTGTTTTTGCAATAATTATAGTCTGAGTTTTCCTGTCATCAGAATCAAGTGGCTGATATTTAATAACCCTTTTGGCTCTAAAAATACAATGAGTCTGACTGTTTCTGGCACAAATTATATTGTTCATGGGTAGACTTTGATTCCATCTCTCCCTCTCTTTGACTCTGTTTTCAAAGCGAAGTAACATAGAGTGTTAATTAATTCAAAATAAGTCGATCTGGGTAACTAACTTGCATCATCTCTAATCACCATTTATCCTGTTTCTCTGCTCTTGCCCTCACCTCCACCCCAAACACACACATAAATGGAAAGTATTTTTTATTTTCAATAATTGATTCATATGTTTGACTTTCCTGGGTGTTGACACATTTTCCCCACATAGGCCCTCTCCCTATATATGTCCGTTAATCCCAGAGAGTTAGCATGTATTTATAAGATCATTACAGAGACAAAGTTAATAATAACTATAACAGCTATCATTTATTAAGCACTTCTTTTTAAATATATACATTTTTATTGTTGATGGTATTACAGATGTCTCCCCCCCCCCACCCCTGCCTTTACTCGCCTCTGCCCAACCCCTACCCAATCCTCCAAGTTTTCACCACCTTATTGCCCATGTCCATGGGCTATGTATATAAGTTCTTTGGTTTATCTCTTCTTGTCCCCTCACCCCCACATCGAGGTATGTCAATCTGTTCCATGCCTCCATGCTTTGGGTCTTATTTTGTTGGTCAATTCATTTTGTTCATTAGATTCCACAAATAAGTGAGATCATGGGATATTTGTCTTTCTCATATTGGCTTATTTTACTTAGCACAATATTCTACAGGTCCATCCATGCTGTCCCTCTTCTTGTTACCCATGATTTCTACTAGGTGTTTTATATGCATCACTGTATTTAATTCTTTTAGCAACATGTTATGAGTTTCTCCCAAAAAGAAATGAGTCCTACCTCTCAGTGCCTCAAAATGTGACCTTATTGGGAGAGAAGGTCTTTACAGGGGTAATTAGTTTAATGTGAGGTTAGCAGGGTGGGCCCTACTCTAAAAGGACTGGTGTCCTTAAAAAAAGGGGAAATTCCAGTACAAAGACACACATACAGAGAGAATGCCATGTGACTATAAAGACAGCCACCTACGATCCAACGAGAGAGGCCACACAGCCCTCAGAGGAACCAACAGCCCTCAGAAGGAACCCACCCTGTCAACACCTTGATTTCACACTTCCAGCCTCTAGAATTGTGAGGTAATAAATTTTTGTTGCTCAAGCCACCCAGTTTGTGGTACTTTGTTATGCAGCCCTAGAAAATCCATGCACAACTCTCCAATTTAAATTTTATTCTTTTTTTATAAACAAGGAAACTGAGGCATTGAAAACCTTAAACAGAGTCGTATGGGTAGTCAGTGGTAGGACTGTCATTTAACACAGATCTGTTTTGTTCTAAAGCTTGTGTGCTTTCCACTGTACCATGCTGCCTCCAAATTCAAGTTATTTTTATCTGTATGTCTAAGAAAACACACATTGCACCTGAGCTTACAGAGCATACCTAGAATTGTACAATTGTGGCAATTTTTGGTTGTTTTTTATTGATTTCAGATAGGAAAGAGGGAGAGAGAAATAGAAACATCATTGATGATTGGCTGCCTCCTGCAGGCCCCCTCCTGTAAGGGATTGAGCCCGCAACCCAGGCATGTGCCCTGACGGGAATCGAACTGTGACCTCCTGGTTCATAGGTTGACGGTTAACCACTGAGCCACGCCAGCTGGGCAATTACAGTATTTTTATATGGTTTACTCTGAGAAAAACTTTCTGATGACTAAGATGGGAGAGGGGTCTTACATACCTTTTTGAAGACCACTTCTCTGTTTGGGGAGTGAGTTATCACAGAAAGTTCAAGAATTAGGTAGAGTCATTGACCTGGTCTGGGGTAGACAAGGTCATTTACTCAAAGGCAACAGTTAGTTTGCCCTGGACATCAGTGGAGAATTGGAAAGGTGAACCCAGACATGTGGGAGGGGCTTGGGAAGTTGAAAGACTGTGCTTGCCTGCCTGATTGAAATTGAACAAGGAAAATGGAAGGAAATCTTCGAGTAACTTTTCTGGGGGAGTATCCCAGCTGAAATTGGAAGGGAGGCAATAAGATGCTCCGAGAGCAGGTGGTAACAAACAAGGAAACCAAATTAAAAAACAAAAAAAAATAAATAAAAACAAGAAAACAAAACAGACAAATACCTAGGAGGAAAGAAAGATTTCTCAACTTTTTAAAAAAAAAAAAGTTTGTATTGATTTCATAGAGAGGAATGGAGAGGGGGAGAGGATAGAAACATCAATGATGAGAGAGAATCATTGAGTGGCTGCCCCCTGCACCTCCCCTACTGTGAACTGAGCCTACAACCTGGGCATGTGCCCTGATTGGAAATCAAACCCTGACCTCCTGGTTCATGAGCTGACACTCAAACCCTGAGCCATGCCAGCTGGGCAAGATTTCCCAACTTTTAACAAAACTCTAGTCCAAAGGCCAGCCAAGAAAGGAGCCATTCCCTACAGAGGTGTGGACTGTTCATTCACTCTACAAAGATGCCTGGCCAGGGTGGAGAATGGGGCCTGAAGTTCAGCCTGCATTCCCCTACCTTGCTGTGTGCCATGGAGCTGCGCTGTGCTTGGTCAGCAAAAGGTGCATATCTTTCTAACTCACACAAAGGCATCTCCTAGGCTTCCTATGGCCCGGACCAAGAAAGTATTATCTGAAGATCGGAGCGTATGTATCAGACCCTGCGATCATTCCTCTGCTCTGTGGAATACCATAGAGCTTGTTGATTATTGTAGGATCGGAAAGCAGTACTTTATAAATACGATGTTTTATGCTTTTGAGATTTTTTTGTTTCTCCTAAAGTTTTTCTTTACTTTTGGTTGCTATTGTCTGGAAGAGCTTTTTGTTCAACTAACAAAGTAAAGAAATGCACGTTGTGTTTTTGTTTTTTTCACCTTGGGACCAAAGTCTCAAGAGAAGAAACACACCAGGAGGCCTGTCTGAGCTGCTAGACGGGAGAGGGGCAGAACTAGCAGCACTGCTATGTGCCTGGTGTTATTTCCAGGGCAAGGGCTGTGTTCTCGTGGAGATTAAATTCTAGATTGGGGTGGGAGGAAAGGAGACAGACAGACAATAAGATAAAATATATGTATAATGTAATGGATGAAATCTCTCCCCACAAATACACGAATAGGCATTTCTCTTTTGCATTTCTTCATATCCTTCTTAGCCAGGGATATCTGGCTAAGGAATGGGGAATGGGATACAGTCATGCAGTAGGAATGCAAAATGATTTAAATATTTAATATTTAGACCAGGTCAGGTTTGCTCAGTGGTTAGAGCATCAACCCGTGGACCGAAGGGTCTAGGTTCGATTCCCAGTCAAGAACATGAACCTGGGTTGTAGGCCCGAACTCGACCAGGGTCGGGTGGTGTGCAGGGGGCAACCAATGGATGTGTCTCTCTCACATCAATATTTCTCTCTCTCTCTCTCTCTCTCTCTCTCTCTCTCTCTCTCTCTCCCTCTCCCTCTCTCTCTCCCTCTCCCTCTCCCTCTCCCTCTCCCTCTCCCTCTCCCTCCCTTAACTAAAGACTTAATATTTAGTTGTTGGCTTCCAAATAGGATTTCCAAGTCAACAATAAGATAGTAATCCTTGAAATCCAGGTGTTGTTGTTGTTTTTTTTAGCAAACCCTATGAAAAGGACTGACTGAATAGATAATCTTTTTTTCAATAGTTTGTATTGTGTTTACACTTATATTTGTTATTTGAAATATGAATATACATCAAAATAGTTCATTTATAAAGATATAATTATAGAAATTTCTTGTAACAAGTGCAACTTGTAAGAAAATAAGTGTTAATTAACCAATGTAGAATTTTAGTTCCTATATCTCCATTATGAAACTGGAAAAATATTTGACAAATTATTTATGTGGCTGGTCTATGTTAATTACCCTTTATTACTCATAGGTCTACTAGCCTGAGAAATTGCAATGATTTCATCATGCTAGCAATTTAAATGAGTAAGACTAAAGATCATAGAGCTGTACGCATGCCTGGAGCAGAGAGTGGAAAGATATGAAGTAGAAGAAGGTAAAAACCAAGAAGTGGGGGAAGAAAGGAGAAGAGGAAGTCCGCTCTCTGCCCAACCTCGGGCCCAACCTCAAACACCTGGATGGGCTTGGTGAAGCACATCAGGGTTGTGGCTCACTTCCTGTGCAACTCAGAGGGCTCCCAGATAGGGTTGTCAGGTAAACTACAGAAAGCCCAATTAAGTTTATATTTCAGATGACAAATAATTTTTTAAATACAGGTACCTCCCATGCAATATTTGGGACATACATACACTAATTTTTTTCTATTATCTGTCATTCAAATTTAACTGGGCTTCCTGTATTTGCTAAATCTGGCAGCTCTAGTCCAGGGGACCTTTTAACTTGGGACCCCATCCCCCAATGGCAAGAGAATGATGGCATAGAAGTGTCAGCGAGAGTGTCGATAGCTAGGTCTAAGGAAGGAATCTTGTTCCTAGATGTTACTGACATCAATAAATATTACTTATTATTATCATTACAGCAATCATGAAATGCCTTCTTCGGTCCCTGGAGAAGATGCAGGGGTTGGGGAATGCAGCTATCATGAAGAGAAGAGCCCTAGCTGGTGTGGCTCAGTGGATAGGGCATCAGCCTGTGGACTGAAGGGTCCTGGGTTTGATTCCAGTCTAGGGCACATGCCAGGGGTTACAGGCTCAATTCCCAGTAGGGGGCATGCAGGAGGCAGCTGATCAATGATTCTCATTATTGATGTTTCTATCTCTCTCTCCTTCTCCCTTCCTCTCTGAAATCAATAAAAATATTTTTTAAAAAAAAAAGAAGAGAAGAAATAGGGCTAATATTATTATTCCAAGGGTGGATTGGCACTGGAAAGACTTATGCAAGATAAAAACGTGGTGAGGCAAGCTGGTTTACGGAATGAAAGTTCTGAATCCAGCCCTCTTGTGGGTCTCAATGGGCCCTGAGCCAATGGAATAAACGAACGCAGAGCTCTGATAGCACCAACCACTATAACGGCCCAGAAATACAGTAGCCACCACACTTCTCTTAGGGAAAACAAGAAGAGACCCAGTGGATCTGTGAGAGACACAGAAATGGATGTCTTTTAAATTATGTGGAGTGAAATAGTACTACTGTATTGGAAAACTGCTGGAAAGCCAGCTACCAATGGAAACAACCAGAAAATTCCTTGCTGTTGAATGAAACTCAAGAAAAGCAATCTTGTTGAACAGTTTTGCCTTCTGTGTTTATGGCTAAAACCTCCTAATTAGTAACAAGAAATCTTTTGGAAGATTAAAAAAAAATGTCCTAAGACCAAAAAAAGTAAGCCAAAATAGTGGTCATGAAATTGGCAGCTTACTGATAACTCTGTTTTTGTTTTTTTTTTTCTTTAAAATATACTTTTACAGCCCTAGCCTGTTTGGCTTCGTGAATAAAGCATAGGTCTGCGGACTGAAGGGTCCTGGGTTCGATTATGATCAAGGGCACACACTTGGGTTGCAGGCTCCTCCTTGGCCCAGGCCCTGGTCAGGGCTCGTGCAGGAGGCAACCAAGCAATGTGTTTCTCTCACATTGATATTTCTCTCTGTCTTTCCCTCTCCCTTCTACTCTCTCTAAAAATCAATGGAAAAATACCCTCCAGTAAGAAAACAAAAACAAAACAAAACAAAAAAACATTGACAAAGGACTTTTACTAGGCAACAATGTTGGTGATTAAATCAACTTGGTAACTATCAAGTGTGTTGTTAAAATATTTGAAATTAATAAAATCACTTTTTAAAAATAAAGTCACAATTAGTACATTATTTAATAATTCAGATTTTGTCCAACGAGCCTAATGTCACAAGGTTTGTGGCAGTAAAACAAGATCACTCAGATCTTCTTGCAGGCAGCACTAAAGGAGAACCAGGATCCTCTGAGCCTGTTCTGCACAAAACAGTGAATTCTGGCCCCACACAGATATTCTAGACTTTAGATCACCTCTGACAGGAAATTTTTAATTGATTGTATGGAGTTGTAATTAGGGTGAGTGGATTTGACTTGTAAAATATAAAATAAAAAGCCAAGATATTGATAAATAATTATCTGTGTCATATATGGTCCTATTTATTTTATTTTTTAAAATATGTTTTTATTGATTTCAGAGAGGAAGGAAGAGAGAGAGAAAAACATCAATGCTGAGAGAGAAACATCAACTGGCTGCCTCCAGCACTCCCCCTACTGGGTATTGAGCCTGCAATCTGGGCATGTGTTCTGACCCAGCATCAAACTGTGACCTCCTGGTTCATGGGTCAATGCTCAACCACTGAACCACACTGGCCAGGCTATAGTCATATTTATGATGAAACTTTATCAATTCAAGTCACTAGATCAACAAAATGTCATTCTGTCACTTTTCAAATGGTTTTTGATATCAGATAGTTGGAGCCATATGTAGAGTCCTACGCTATAGAGATAAATTATTTAACAATTTAGAGTCACTGTTTTTCTTTATTATCCTTATGGAAATTCTTCTCCCTTTTGACTTTTTTATTTCTAAATATGTGTTCTCACTTGTGCACTGCTGGTGGGAATGCAGACTGGTGCAGCCACTATGGAAGACAGTATGGAGTTTCCTCAAAAAACTGAAAATGGAACTCTCATTTGACCCTGTGATCCCACTTCTAGGACTATATCCCAAGAAACCAGAAACACCAATCAGAAAGGATATATGCACCCCTATGTTTATAGCAGCACAATTCACCATAGCTAAGATCTGGAAACAGCCTAAGTGCCCATCAGTAGATGAATGGATTAGAAAACTGTGGTACATCTACACGATGGAATACTATGCTGCTGTAAAAAGGATGGAACTCTTACCATCTGCAACATCATGGATGGAACTGGAGAGCATTATGCTAAGTGAAATAAGCCGGTCAATGAAGGAAAAATACCACATGATCTCACTCATTCATGGATAATAGAGACCATTATAAACTTTTGAACAATAATAGATACAGAGGCAGAGCTGCCTCAAACAGATTGTCAAACTGCAGCAGGAAGGCCAGGGAGGGTTGGGGGGCAGGAGGTAGCGGGGTAAGAGATCAACCAAAGGACTTGTATGCATGCATATAAGCATAACCAATGGACATAAGACACTGGGGGATAGGGGAGGCTAGGGGACTGTCAAGGGCCGGGGGGGGGGGGGGGGAAGGACACGTATGTAATGCCCTTTGTAATACTTTAAGCAATAAAAAGAAAAAGATGTGTTCTCTAATGGTGATCAATGGAAAGAAGTGAAATTCATATTAACACTTATACTCATGGCAATCTGGCAAAAGTATGGATGGGGAGGGGTCTGAAGTTATTGGCCACGATTAGCAGTAAGTGTATGACTCTGAACAGAGTAGTCTTTCAGTAAGTTCTTAGTTAATTAATTAGTGACTTGATCAATTTTTGCCTTCTGGCTATTATCACATCTAATGGGAAGTTGATTGGAACCATAAAACCATCTGAAACTACCAGTGATCATAAGTTATATTTTAAAAATTAATGAGAGAAGTAATGCCGACTCTAAATGCACATGTGCTTTATTATTCGGTCTCACAAAGCATTTGAAAACCACAGCTGTTGATAATGCTTTTGATTTGCCAGATCCTGTAGCAGTCCACTTACTCTGCCTTGAACATGGCATTTGTACCACATTAAGGTTTGGCAAGCTTAATCTTTGCTAACCACTGGCAAATGTGAACATGCTATAAAATATAAAAATATATTCCAGCCAAAGCCATTATCAGGTATATATTTGTTTGGATTTGACTAAGAACCTCTAATTTGTTCATGCACACTTGGCATCTTTATGTTCTGTGTGGTGACTTTGCTTGTAGTGAATGTATTTCATGCCTAACAGTTAACTAAAGCTCTCAGTGCAGAAGGGGAGGAAAGAGAGAGAGGAAGAAAGAAGTCCTATTTCACTTCTGTTGGAGTGAAAATGAACTCCACAAACTCACCGAGGGAGCTCTTCCAATGTCTGCTGTTCCCCACCCTCCAACCCAACATGCTCCACATTAAAAATAGTTTTGAGTAGTTTGCATATTCTCTTTCACATCATCACATGAGAGAATCTACCCTTGCATTTATCTAGCTACCTACAAGCCTCACAATAGAAAAAAACCATGTTATCTGGATGTTTACCAACACAAAGCTCAAGAAAATAATCATCCCTAATATTCCAACACATTGGATTTCTTCGACTTGGAAATCCATGCCACCCATGGAAGCCAAACAGGGGTAGGTAGTATATGATATTGAGATGATTGTTCAGTTAGACAAAGACAGCTAGGGCAAGGAGTGTAACAGGATGGAGTTTGTGACTTAGTCACACTCCCTCCCCAAGGGACATCATAGAAAAATTTTATTAACCCCATAATTATTGCCTGAATCACTCCAAAACTTTTCTGGTATGGCATCCCATATTTATCTTGAGACATGTTGTAAAGTAGAAAGGTAAGAATTATGTAATTATTATTTTCATTCTACAGAACCTGAAGGATAGGTCAATTTCATAGCAAGAGCAGAAGTAATATCTGCTCACCTTAGCTCTCCATTCATGCCTACCTTCCAGAGTCTGTGACAGGAACCGTCTTCTATGCATACTTTTCAGTGCCTAGTAAATGAACATAGGAATACATTCACTACATGAAATACATTCACTACAAGCAATGTCACCACACAGAACATAAAGATGCCAAGTGTGCATGAACAAATTAGAGGTTCTTAGTCAAATCCAAACAAATAACAAATATATATATTTGATGTACTTTATGTATTAGAGGCCCGGTGCATGAAATTCATGCAGGGGGGGGGGGGCGGGGTGTCCCTCAGCCCAGCCTGCACCCTCTCCAATCTGGGACCCCTTGAGGGATGTCCGACTGCCCCTTTAGGCCCAAAGCCACCGGAAAGTCCGACATCCCTCTCACAATCCAGGACTGCTGGCTCCCAACCGCTAGCCTGACTGCCTGCCTGATTGCTCCTAACCGCTTCTGCCTGCCGGCCTGATCCCCCCCTTAACCACTCCCCTGCCAGCCTGATCGACGCCTAACTGCTCCCCTGCCAGACCTATTGCCCCTAACTGCCCTCCCCTGCCAGCCTGGTCACCCCTATCTGCCCTCCCCTGCAGACCTGGGTCCCCCCCAACTGCCTTCCCCTGCAGGCCTGGTCCCCCCCAACTGCCCTCCCCTGCAGACCTGGTCCCCCCCCCAACTGCCCTCCCCTGCAGACCTGGGTCCCCCCCAACTGCCTTCCCCTGCAGGCCTGGTCCCCCCCAACTGCCCTCCCCTGCAGACCTGGTCCCCCCCCCAACTGCCCTCCTCTGCAGGCCTGGTCCCTCCCAACTGCCCTCCCCAGCAGGCCAGTTGTGGCCACATGGGGGCGGCCATCTTGTGTGTTGGAGTGATGGTCAATTTGCATATTACCTCTTTATTATATAGGATATATATATGGCCCAGTGCACGAATTTACTCACTCCTCATTAACTCATTTATTCAGTAATTAATGACCTTCTACTAAGTTCTAGGTGTTATCTTTGATATTGTTCATTTCAAGAAGTGAGTCAGATAACATGTAAAACTACTTATCACAATGCCTGATGTGCTGGAGGCAGTTAATAAAATTAAATTTCTTTCCTTCTCAAATTTTCATGCTTAGACTAACCAGTCAATCAAAACCAATATTCAAATCTAAGAAAATTATTTGCTTCCAAACTAGTGTCAGCCTTCCTTTATACCCTCCCCCTATGTAGTCAATATACTATGACACTTAGGCATGAGCTGTTGAGTCAGGGTGAATAAAGCACACTCAGGCAGAATTATGGCTTGTGATTTTTGGCTTGCCATTGTAAAAGTGGAGAGGAAAAGATCGGTAAAGAGTCCTAATAGTAATACCTATAGATATACACACACACACACACACACACACACACACACACACACACTTTTGGGAGGTTATATTGTTATTAATCCAGAAAGATTTGCAATTAAAAATAAGTATTTATGCCCTGGATGGTTGCTCAGTGGTTAGAGCTTTGGCCTGAGGATGGAAGGGTCTCGGGTTTGATGCCGGGTCAAAGGCATGTACCTGGGTCACAGGTTCCACAGCCCTGGTAGGGGCACCTGCGGGAGGCAACCAATCGATGTACTCTCTCATGTCAATGTTTCTCTCTCTCTCTCACCCCCTCCACCCTCCCTTCCAGTCTCTCTAGAAATCAATGGGAAAAACTCCTTAGGTGGGGATTTAAAAAAAAACTGTTTTTAAATAGGCATTAACTGTCTTTTCTGGTAGTTTTACTGGATTTAACTTTTATTTATAAGCAACTTATAAATTTATAAAAGTAGATACAACTTTTTTTTTTTTTTTTTTTTTTTTTTTTTTTTTTTTTTTTTTTTGCTTAGCTTCCAAGACTAGGTCATACATGGAAGAAAAACCAATCTGAGCCTTCGGAAGTTCTCATGACCTATGCCAACTACCACCACCAAATTGATCACATGGCCATCCACACACATTCTTGAGACATCCAGAGTGAACAGAACCTTATATTAAAGTAGTTGCTGATCCAAGATGGTTAAAGAACTCATCTATGACCTCTACTGGTCATATTATTAAAATACACCAGCTCCCACTTCTTTCAGAAGTGTTTTCATATATTCATTCATCATTTAACAAAAACCTTTTAGCACCTACTATGAGCCAGGCGCTGTTTAAGTGATGACAGTAAACAAAACAGACCAAAAGAAAAAACCTTCCTTCTTAAAATTCAGCTGGGGAGACATTTAAACTATATGCATTATAAATAAGATATTGTGGAGTATATTGAGTGGTAATAAGTGCTTTTAAAGAGAGAAAAAAGTAAACCAAGGAAAGAGAAATCAAAAGTACTGGCAGGCAGAGCCGGGGGAGCAGGCTGCATAATTAAAATGGAGGCTCAAGATAAGTGTCTGAGAAAGTGGAATCAAGCAAAGACTTGAAGGAGGTGAGAAAGTCAGGAATGTAAGACCTAACACAGGTTCTTGAATTAGTCAAATTAGACATCTTCCTGGGAGCACGGGTCTTTTTCAAAGTGAGGTCCCGGAGAGATTTTGGAGTGAGACATTTTTCAAACCCTGTATTGGTCAGCTTTTGCTAGAGCAACAAACACCCTCAAATTCCCAATGGCTTAAAAAACACTTACTAATTGTTCACATATCATGAGGGCTGCAGGCTAACCGTAGGCCAGGTGTGACTGTCAGCTCAGCTCAGCTGGCTTCAGCTCAGATCCATGTATCATCTCACTCCAGGAACCAGGGTTAAAAAAACAACCACTCTCTAAGGCAGTGGTTCTCAACCTTCCTAATGCCGCGACCCCTGCACTACAGTTCCTCATGTTGTGGTGACTCCCAATTCCATTGTTACAAATTAAACACCATTAAAGCATAGTGATTAATCACAAAAACAATATGTAATTATATATGTGTTTTCCGATGGTCTTAGGCGACCCCTGTGAAAGGGTCATTTGACCCCCAAAGGGGTCGCGACCCACAGGTTGAGAACCGCTGCCTAAGGCATGTTGTTCTCCCAGAGGAAGTTAAGAGGAAGTGCATCCAATCAAATTATGAAATTTAAAGCTTTGCTCACTTCTAGCACATATCAGTGCATTCACATTTCACTGACCACAGAAAGTCGATTTGGCCAAGCCCAAAGTCACTACAGGCAGGGAGTATATATTTGGCCCATGCACAGAATTGTGGCAAGGGAAAGAAGGGAATGAATAATTATGAATGGATAATCCTATATAATAAAAGGCTAATATGCAAATAGACCGAATGGTGGAACAACCCAAACAACCTAACAACTGGTCACTATGACGTGTGCTGACCACCAGGTGGCATGTGTGGAACATGGCAGGGGTCAGCTGCAGCAGGATGGTGGAGCAGGTGAGCGGGGGCGCCAGACCAAGGTGGGGCACTGGTCACTGTCATTGGGGCGAGCCTCTGGTGGTTAGTGAAAATTCTTTGCTCCCATGCGCTGTGGTCCCGCCCGGCCCTCGCACCTGCTGCTGGCACCCAGTGCCAGTCCTGATTGTTCGGCACCGTCAGCGGGTGCAAGCAGTGGTTGCCAGCCCGGATCGCCCCTGAGGGCTTCCCCCACCTCCCCCTGCTCCTGAGGGGCAATTGAGGCAGCAGCCGCTGCTCGCACCTGCTGACGGCACCAGCACCGTTCACACCCGCGGCTGGCACCAGCCCCAATAGCTCCACACTGTAAGCGGGTGCGAGTGGCAGCAGCGGGAACGGAGCTGCTGGCAGACAGGGAACCAGGGGCCATGGCAGGAGGGGCCGACAGAGGCGCGGAGGATGGGCCAAGACCCCGACCCCCCCCACCACCACCACCACCACCACAGCCTCACGGCCCACAGTTCCTTTCAAGGTGCACGGACTTTAATGAGTTACCCAACCTATCTGAATATTACTTGTCAATTTGTAAAACAGAAATAAGAACAAACAACCTGTGAAGAACAAGGGAGATGTTTGTAAATGTACTTAGCACAATAACTGGCTTATAATAAGGGATAAGTAAATGCTAGTGTCCTTTTTTTTTTTTTTTTTTTTTTTTGTCTTCTTCCAAAGGTGGTATCATCATTCTGGCCCAATTCTTTGGAGGCTTACTTAAGTAAGAAGCTATGGGGATGTGGTAGGAAATTGAGGAGCCTAGGATTCAGGAAATCTAGATTCAGTCCTTCCTGTAAATCCTGGATAAATTACTAATCCACAAAATGAGGCAGCTGTTTAAATGATCCCCAAATTTCCTTTCCTGTGCTAAAAGTCCTCAATTTGGGGATAAAACATTTAGAGTATGTTTCTGCTTTGCCACTGTTTAGTTTTAACACCAGGTGGCGCAAGAAAACAACTTAAAGGAAAAAGACTTTTTGTGTGGCGACAAGAGAAAGAGTTCTAGACTATTCTCTTCTTACAGATTATCATGAAACAGAACTCTTGCATATGATAGCTCCTCAGAAAGCACTACTTAGATGAAAAGGCATCCAAAAACATGAAATGAGCGCTCTAGTCCTAGAACCTCACACTTTGAGAGAGGACCTGGAGGACCTCAGACAATTTCTAGGTTTGACTTGGGAATGTGGGAGCTTTCCTCTCTTTGAGCAGAAGTCCGAGGTAGCTATGCTTTAGGATGATACATCTAGTAACCAGGAGATGGGAGCAAGGACTGTCTGGCAAGGAGGAGAGTTGTTTAGGAGGCTCTTACAACAGACCAGAGTCCACACACAATGACACAAAAAACAAACAACCCAATCAAAAATGGGCAAGGGACTTGAATAGACATTTCTCCAAAAAAAGATATACAAGTGGCCAATAAGCCCATGAAAAAATGCTCAATATCATTAATCATTAGGAACATGCAAATTGAAACTATAATGAAATACTACCTTACATGCAGTCAGATGGCTAACTATTAAAAAATTGAAACAAGAGTTGGTGAGGATGTAGAGAAGTGGGTACCCCTGTGTCCAGTTGGTGGGACTGTAAAATGGTACAGACGCTATTGAAAACAGTAATGGAGGTGGCTCAAATAATTAAAAATTGAATTACCATATGGTCCAGCAATTCTGCTTTTGGGCATAGACCCAAAAGAATTGAAAACAGGGTCTCAAAGAGATATTTGTTCACCAGCATTTATAGCAGCATTATTCACAATAGATAAAGCACAGAAGCAACCCAGGTGTCAATTGACAAATGAATAGGTAAGCAAAATGTGGTACATATATTCATGGAATATTATTCAGCCTTAAAAATGAAGAAAATTGACAGTATACTGCAACATGCAGAAAGCTTGAGGACATTATGGTAAAATAAGGCAGTCATAAAAATGCAAATGCTGTATAATTTCACTTATATGAGGGAGTCAGAGTAGTCAAATTCATAGAGACAGAAAGTAGAATGGTGGTTGCCAGGGACTGGGGGGAGGGAGGAGTGAGCAGTTATTGTTTAATCAGAACAGAGTTTCAGTTTTTTAAGATGGAAAGAGTTATGGAGATGGATGGTGGTGATCGTTGCACAACATTATGAACGTATTTAAAACCACTGAACTGTACCTTTACAAATGGTTATGGTAGTAAATTGTGTTGTTTTTTAACCACAATATTTAAAAATTGAACAAAATACACAGCAGCAGAACTAAGAAGTTAGTGTGGTGAGGTCATTACATGTACAGCAGAAGGGGCAGTGGCTTTGGAGTCCCATGGGCTGAGGTTTAAATCCTACACTCCAGCCCTACAGTATTATCACCTCACTTCTCCTGTATAAGCCTGACCAGAAGAGAGCATGTTTGTGTTAAGCTGTGGAGGTGCTCTGTTGCCCTGTGCAAGTTACTTAATGTCTCTGCGTCCCAATCCCATCCATAACCTTGGGGAAATAACAGTGATCTCACAGATTTGCCATGAGAAATAAAGGTGGTATGGCTATAGAATAAGTAATCATTGAATATCAGTTCTCTTTCCCATGAAAGAAAAGGCCACCAAAATGCCTTTACGTGAATCTGTCAGGCAAACTCAGTATCACCACAGAGACAGATATAATGGCCTCAGTTATCTATGGCTGAGCTCTCATGATGTGAGATACTAAAAAATTGAATCTATTAAGCTGGCCTATAGCTTGAGATATGACATTCACTGATCCACAATAAGTAAAGGGGAAGAAGGAGTTACACAATGCATCTCTATTCTCATTACTCAACCTCTACCCAACTGAACCCTTGCTTCATGAGAGATTAGCCACAGCCCCTGAGAGCAGTAAACATACTGAATTGCAAACCCCATTTTGCCATTTCCCAGAACTTCTATAAATCTCAGTTGCAGGAGATGTAGCTCTTATTTTATTTATAGAATAACTGTTTTTGAGAGAATTATGTTAGCTATCCTTAGTAGTCCTTTGGCCGACTTCCAAATAGGGGGGAAAAGAAATTCATATGCAATATTAATTTTTCTATTTTTCATTTAAAGGGGAGATAGTTTGCTCTTTTCAAGGGATACAGGGCAATTTTTGGAATGGAAGACGAACAGGTATTTTCAACAGTTGGGTCAATGCTGCTTCCGTCTCATTCTGAAGGTTACCAAAAGACCAATGGACAGATGTCCTACAGCAAATAAGTGTGAAAAATCCACCAAGAGGTGTCCACTACTTACTTCCTACGAAGGAAACAACTACAAAAGAGTAACAGCTGGTGCTCCGCCTTTATAACAGTCAGGGATGGGCATGCCAGAGCAAGTCACAGACACATATATTCTCTCTGATGGGGGGAAATGGGCAAAGCTCTGCGCCCTCCAGAGCTACGGTGAGCAGAGCTGACAGAGAGAAGTACATTTGAGTTCTGTTCTGATGGAGGGGAACACGCTACCCTTTCTTCATTGAACTCAAATCACTCCCCTTTTCAAGCTACTTGATCAAGGAGTACAAAGAAGTCTGGGTAGGAACTGTGTTTGGTAGCATCATCCTTCCTTTGCCACCCCTTGTTGAAGGACCCTGGGTGCACTATCGTGTGGTCTCCCCACGGCCCACCCTCTCAAGATAAAGAGATCAGCAGGGACCACAAGAAGCTGTAAGTTTGTTACTTGATGAAACCTTATGCTCACAGTATGTTTACAGATAATGCAATATGTTTTAAGGCTCTGGGCTCTGAGACACTAGAATCCATTATAGAGAAGATACTTTAACAGTGGTTCTCAACCTTCCTAATGCTGCGACCCTTTAACACAGTTCCTCATGTTGTGGTGACCCCCGATTTCATTGTTACAAATTGAACATAATTAAAGCATAGTGATTAATCACAAAACAATATGTAATTATATATGTGTTTTCCGATGGTTTGGTAACCTTCAGAATGAGACAGAAGCAGCATTGACCCAACTGTCTTAGGCGACCCCTGTGAAAGGGTCGTTCGACCCCCAAAGGGGTCGCGACCCACAGGGTGAGAACCGCTTCTTCAGAATGACCCTGGGCTGACTTTAAACGAGCGAGTAGGGAGATGACCTTTCGGGATGGTTTGTGTTGAATTTAAAGAGAGGCACAGACGTCAGGGAAGCAGGCCCAGGGCTGCTCGGGGCGCTTGACAGAGTTCTGGGTCTGGCACTCAGCTGTGCAGGTCCGAAGAGTGGATTTTGTCTGTACTGCCAGGCAATTCGTTTGCAGCCTAACCTATGCTAACCAAACCCTCCAACGACTGACATGTCAAACAGAACACAGATGTGTTTGTCTGTAACAGCTATAAAATAACTTCCCAGTGACTTCAATCCTGCCCATTATCAGGGTAGCTGGGTGACCCAATTCATAACCAGAATGTTATTTGTTGAGCAAAGATTCCGCACAAAAGAGCTGGATTAAACTTAAGGGGCGTTTCATCCGGGCATTGGAAAGCCTTGTGAATGGAATGTGTTTTCCAGGTGATCTGAACACCAGTGACCTCCAGGAAAAGTGCCTCTCCTCTGGAAAGTGTTGGGTAATCTGCAACAATTCCTCACTTGCCTGGCCTCCCCTTTCCTAAACAATGGCAGACTACCTATCTCCTACCCCTCCAACCACCTCCATCCCAGCTTTCTTCAGATGAGGCACAAAACAATTCTCACTGTTTTGTTTTCTATTCAGTCATTTTCCTGAACCTCCTGGCTCAGCCCCAATCTTCTCAGTCCCTCATCAGCAGCTCTCAGAGAGGGTTACTGATGGTTGGTTTCCTTAATTGGTTCTTACTACTTCCTCTGATGGAATGATTTTCAGGTTCTGGGGGCATTTTAATAGGCATGTGACAAGTTCCCACGGCCTGCTTGGAGGCAGAAAGATGCCTCCTGTAGCCTTGCTCAGCACCGATTATTCTGTTCATCTGTGGGATGCATTTGTAGCATGTTTTATTTATTTTGCCTCCACACATCCCCACCTTCCTAGAGGCAGAGGAGAATTAACCACCCTCCCTCTCCCTTCAAGAAAGCAATTTTGCCACCTTAGGTGGGCCATCTGTTTCTCCTAACACAGTTCTGCTTTGACTTGAATACATCTTGTCTTAGGCATTTTGCCAGCTGTAGGCTCCAGGAAATGGAGCAACTAAAAGTGGTTTCCTTGTGATGTCAGATCTTTTTTTTTTTTTTTAATGCAACTTACAGAATTAACCTAAAGGAAATTGTGCATCACTGTCCACAGAAGTTCACAGAGTGGCAAGGGTTCCAGAGTAACAACCAAGTTGTATATGAATTTCCTAAGAGATCCCGTGGAGGCATGCCGGCAGAGCCAGCAGAGGGCCTGATAAATGGAGGGGAAAATTGAGTACTTGCTTTGGACAAATCAGACCCCTAGGCGAAGGGTTCTCAACTCTTGATGCAAATCCAATTCACTTACGGAGTTTTCTATTTTCATGCCTTGGTACCACGCGACTGGCTACTCCTGGTGCCCAGCATGTTGAGAACAATTCCCCTTAAACCATTGGGGATCCGACCCCTCTTCTTAACTCCCAAGCTATTGGGGGTGGGGGGAATTATTCAGGACAGAAAGAGTGTCAAATGTATAGGCTGCACAGCAAAAGAAATGATTGACAGAGTGAAAAGACAACCTACAGAATAGGAAAAATATTTGCTAATAATATATCTGATAAGGGATTAATATTTAAAATATATAGCCCTAGCTGGTTTGGCTCAGTGGATAGAGTGTCAGCCTTTGGACTGAAGAGTCCCAAGTTCTATTCTGGTCAAGGTCACATGCCCAGGTTGAGGGCTCGACCCCCAGTAGGGGGCATGCAGGAGGCAGCCAATCAATGATTCTCTCTCATCATTAATGTTTCTATCTCTCTCTCCTTCTCCCCTTATCTCTGAAATCAATAAAAATATATTTTTAAAAATAAAATATATAAAGAAATCATACAATTCAGTAGCAAAAAAAACCCACCCAAATAATCCAATTTAAAAATGGGCAATATAATTAAGCAATTACACTCTGAGCATATATCGGAAAGAAACAAAAACACTCTGTTGAAGTGCTATCTAGCAGCATAATTTACAAATGCCGAGATATGGAAACAACCTAAGTGTCCATAAAAGGATGAAGTGATAAAGAAGTTGTGGTATATTAATACAATGGAATATTCAGCCATGAAAAAGAAGAAAATTCTGCCATCTGTGACAACCTGGATGGAACTTGAGGGCAGTATGCTAGGTAAAATAAGTCAAACACAAATACTGTATGATCTCACTTTTATGTGGAATCTTAAAAATAAATAAATTCATAGGAAAAGAGATCATATTTTTGGTTACCAGACGTGACAGATGGAGGTAGGGAGTGGGGGAATTAGATAAAGGTGGTCGAAAGGTACACATGTCCAGGTATAAGATAAATAAGTACCTGGGATGTAATGTACAACATGATGACTATCACTAACACTACTGTATGGCATAGTGAAAAGTTGGTTAGGAGGGTAGATCCTACGAGTTCTCATCACAAGAAGAAAATCTTTTTCTTCTTCTGTCTACCTGATGTTAGCTGAATTTATTGTGGTGATCATTTCACAATATATGTAAATCAAGTAATTATGCTGTACACCTTAAACTTATACAATGGTGTAGGCCAATTATATGTCGATAAAACTGGAAAATATGTACAGGTTTAATACAGAAGAGGATGAATTGTGGGAGGCAACAGTAAACTAAGGGTGGTATAATGGTCAGGTTGTTTTCTGATAATGTTATCATGAGACTCAAGGTTGTAGGAAGGAGTAAGTTACTAAGAGAAAAAGGCAGCCTTGGCTTGGCAACTGTGAGCATTCAGGCCAATAGAAGAGATTTTATCCTGTTTTAGCTCAGAGATAGAGCATCAGCAGGGCAACACTACGTGAGTGACTTTAAGAGATAAAGCAAACTCAGTATCTGCTTCCAGGAATCAACACATAAATATGGGAGCCATTTTATGGAGGTGAGAGATAGAAGAAGAAATGGTAGATATCATGAGATAAAGGAAAAGCATTCATACTTGATTTGAATAGATGTGGGAGAAGACTTTGAGATTTTCTGAACTACTCAGAAAGGATTGGGACATCGCTGATATTCAGCTAATATACACTTTACTGCAGGTTAAAATATACTGCCCTGATGGTTGGCAAACAGTTTATGTTAGACCACATGTCACAGAATGACAACATCCAACAGCTACTGCGTAGGTGGCGATGGGACTTGGGACTGGTGCATCTGGACATTGGGGCATAAGCTGAGCAGACCAAGGTAGTAGCTGAAGGGAACACAGTCCCTGCCTGCTGCCCAGGAGGGGTCAGGATTGGCAGGAGTGGTGGGACAGGCCTGGATGGTGGCAGTGTTGTAGGTGGGAGTGGAAGCAAAGGCCCTTCAGGTTCAGGCTATGTGAGAAGCACTAGCATCCAGAACATGAGGACAGCCCATCCCATCACCCTGCCACTGAAGCAAGTACCTGGCCCCTAATCTAATGACCATTGGTTTAATGGTGAGGTCACTGGGAGAGTTTGGTACAGTTTCCTCCACAAAACTGTAGCTTAGAGACAAGCCACTTTCCATTTTATGAGAACTTATCAAATACTAGAGGCCCGGTGCACGAATTGGTGCACAGGTGGGGTCCCTTGGCCTGGCCGGTGATCAGGGCCAGTCAGGGCTGAGGGAGGTTGGCTGTGGGAGTGCACTGACCACCAGGGGGCAGCTCCTGTGTTGAGCATCTGCCCCCTGATGGTCAGTGCGCATCATAGCGACCGGTCAACCGGCTGTTTGGTTGCTTAGGCTTTTATATATATATATAAGATCATGCCAGCAATTTCTAAAATCCAATAATAAGTTAGAAATTATTAGTGATTTGATGACCATTTTACCCTGTATCACATGGTAAGTAGTTTCATGACATATAGTTTAGTAGAGAATAGAAAGAAAATATTTATTTTAAATTTGTATTTACATACTGATTATTTATATTCATTGCATTTATTTATAAAACTTACATTGCCATAGAAGTTGATAAAGATCATTCTTATACACTGGGCAATATGGAACTGGGGGATTCGGCTGGTGGGGCTCGAAATGGCTTCAGTGTATCCCTGCTCCCCATCCCAGGTTGGTCTGAATTGGGCAAATATGGGCTTCATTTTATTTACAAATGAGATGTCATTACTGTTCTCATACTTCCTGAATCTTCAGAAGGATCTGTTCTGCAGCTGCAAGGCACACACTAAGCAAAAGAAAATGTCAATATTAGGTTTTTAGTAACTTTGCCAAGACAGTGAAGGCCAAAAGTTCACTTAGTCGACAAATAATAGTTATTGAGCACTTGTGCCAGGCACCAAAGATACATAACAGAATAAAATAGACAAAAACTCTTACTTATGGAGCCAATAAGTGGTTGCAGGTGGTGATCATTATTCAAAGGCAAAGGATAGATGGAGCCAAGGAGAAAGCTTCGATCTCATTTCAGCACCGTCTCCTGCGCACTCTGCCTTCCTTGGGTTAGTCATTAGGACGTTGTGATTAACACCACAGAGCAGGAGCTAACCTACTCTGAGACAGTGAAGCAACCATCCAGCATCTAAATCTGCCGTTAGAGAAGCATTTTCCCAGTGTTCCTTGGAATCCAATCCTTCAAAATGCTTAGTTAAAAAAAAAAAAAAGATTCAGTGCTTAAACAAATTTGGCAACACTTCTGCTCCTAGAGATTCACAATGAACTGTATGACCTATTAAATAATAACTGTATGACCTCCATTAGTTTTGGATTCAATATTTGGGCATCTGTCTTTATTTTTTATTTTTTTAATATATTTTTATTTATTTCAGAGAGGAAAGGAGAGGGAGAGAGAGATAGAAACAACATTGATGATGATGGAGAATCACTGATTGGCTGCCTCCTGCATGCCCCCCACCGGGGATCCAGCCCACAACTCGGGCATATGACCAGAATCGAACCCAGGATCCTTCCATCCACAGGCTGACGCTCTATCCACTGAGCCAATCCAGCCAGGGCTGTCTTTATGTTCTAATTACTTGCTTAAGTAATTAAAATTAAATTCATTCTTCTATATTAAAGGTTATTCTGTATCTCTCTTAAAGTCTCCTCATTCCCCAAATTGTCCATAAATCCTGGGAACTTATTTAACCCAAGGGGAGCAGTCTTGTTTCAAAGTATCACATGGAAGGAACTGGTCAGTCCATTGAAAGTTCTGATTTTAATCACTTCTGCATGGTGTCACTGCTGAAAACTGGTTCCAACAGGCTCCAAAGAGTCCTTGTCCTGCCCCAAGGTTGTCCTTTCTGCTGCAGAACCCTGTGTGAGCAGCAGGCTGTCACTGAGGACAAGGACTCTCCAGATGACAGCTTACTGGAATTATGCTCACACAATCAGCCACTGTTCCCAAACATGACAGCTCTGCCCAGGTGGCCCCGTATAATTGGGTTTCAAACCACAGGGGCACAGTGTATCTAGAACACACTGTCTCCCACAAACCTCAAGGCCCTGGTGTTGAGTCTAAGTCACTGAACCAGACTCCCTCTTTTTTTCTTGGGGGAACTTGAATGTTTTTTGCTACCAGGGGACCTCTGTCAGGAATATCCCAGCCATTTATAAAGCTCTAATTAAGTTGAATCTCAAAAGGGAAGGAGATAGGATCTTTTTTTAAAATATGTATATATATTTATTTTTATTTCAAAGAGGAAGGTAGAGGGAGAGATAGAAACATCAATGATGAAAGAGAATCATTGATTGGCTCCCTCTCGCATGCCCCCACTGGGGAGCGAGCCTGCAACCTGGACATGCGATCATGGAATCGAACCGTGACCTCCTGGTTCATAGGTCGACACTTAACCACTGAGCCATGCCAGTCAGGCAGGAGATAGGTTCTTGATCCCTTTCCTTCTTGAGGGTGCTTGACCACAGGTGAGTTTAATTTAGCATATATATTAGGTTTCAAATCACTATGAATGTTTCTGGGTTGGGATGCTTAAAAATAATGGCTAATTTGGCCCAGGTTTTGATTTGAGAGGTAGCTAAAATCTGGAAGGATACAGAGCATGGCACTTATAAAGTTTCATGGGAGCAAAGGATGGAAAGAGATTCTAGTATGTCGGAGGCAGTCAGGTATCTGAAGGTTCCCTGGCCACATGGGGGGAAGAAGAGCAATGATAGAGACAGAGGAAGATTTCCCCCTATTATAAGTTTATCTATACTAATAAAAGAGAAAAATGGTAATTGGCATACGACGATACCCTTTTCATTGGCTAATCAGGGCTATATGCAAATTAACTGCCAACTAAGATTGGCAGTTAACTGCCAACAAGATGGCGGTTAATTTGCATATGTAGGCACAATGCAGGGAGGCGAAAGGGAAAGCAGGAAGAAGCCCCCTGCCACTGACAGTGATTGGAAATCCAGGGGGGAGCTAAGAGCTGGGGGGCAGGGCAAAGGCGGCCCTGGGGCCGCCTTTGCCCTGCCCCCCAGCCATGATCGGAGAATCAGGTGCCTTTTCTGCCCTGGCCAGTGATAGCAGGAAGTAGGGGTGGAGCCAGCGATGGGAGCTGGGCACGGTCGAAGCTGGCAGTCCCAGGAGCTAGGGGCCCCTTGCCTGGGCCTAAAGCGGAGCCCACGATCACGGGGCCGCTGCAGCTGCGGGTCCCTGCTGCCCGGGCCGGACGCCTAGGCCAGAGGCGTCAGGCCTGGGCAAGGGGCCGCTCCTGAGATTGGAGGGTGATGGGGGTCAACTCCTGAGGGCTTCCCAGTATGTGAGAGGGGGCAGGCTAGGCTGAGGGACACTCCCCCCCAACACACCCAGTGCACGAATTTCGTGCACCGGGCCCCTAGTATATTATAAGAGGTATTATCTATCTAATACATCATAAGGTGTGTTCTCCTTTCAGAGAAAATTAGACTCCCAAGAATTCTCTCTTGAATTCCTTCCACAAAACTAAAAAGCCCTAATGCCCTCCAGGCTTCTTGATAATCAATGAGTCAGACTCTTAATGAACAAATCTCAGAACCTTTTGGGTTAGGGAAGAAAATCCCAGCAGTTATCAACATGGCTTTAGGCTCAATTTTTGGACACCAAAAAGGCTGTAATTTCAATGAGAGGAGAAATACATTGAACAAGTATGATATTCATAAAGCCCCTCATTCTCCCAGGTAGTTGGTTTTCTCTATTTTCTCAAATATTTTACATTAAATACCTTAAGACACAGAATAAAACGTAGCATACACTGTTAAAGCTTTCTTGATGCCAGGATATTTTATGCTCAGCCTTACTGGACCAATCAACACAAGTCACTTGGTCTGTAAGGTGGGGGCAATTTGTATTAATTCATCTACAAAGGAGTCTCTAGAATAGTAGCATGAAAGACAAAGACTAACTTGCCATTTGATACAAGATCGTGTTATAGAAAGGCCTTTTATTTTTTTGTTATGTTTAAGTTTCTAGGGACACATTTGCCTCCCACTCTAATTCACACCCATATCTTATGGAATAACAAGTTGTGTTTTAATAGGATTACACTGTATGTAAAACACAGCATGTTTAGAAATGAAATATCAGGGAAATTATTTTCATTTCTTACTATTTTGTGGCATTTCATGTGTTCTGTCTGTTATGTAGACACATAAAGGGAGCTGGTTTTAGTTATCTAATACTGTGTTGTATTTACTACTTCAACTTGCAGATGCTTTTATTTGGATTTTCAAACGTGTAATTTTTAACATGTTCTATTAGTGAGGTAGCAATAAAGGAACAATTTTGTAGCTAAGTTAACACTTACAAATTTCCCCGTTTGTGATGTAAAGGAAATGGCGACACCAGACCACATATTTCAAAGAATATTAAATGTAAATGTTCTTTAAAGTACCCTATATTTAAATTTCCCTTATTCCATAAAATATTATGGATTCATTGTTTATACTTTTATAAAAAAAATGGTGCCTGATTATGAACAGATTTGTCACTTGAAAGTGTTCATTATTTTTAAGTAGCTATATTTGAGAAGTCCTATAAAAGCCAGATCATTACAAATCAACAATTGTAATCAACCTGAAAACTAAATCTTAAACAGATACTGATCAACTTATTTGAAAACATATGTCTACACAAAACCTGCACACGAATGTTTATAGCACCTTTAGTCATAATTACAACTGTAAGCAACCAAGATGTGCTTCAACAGGTGAAAAGATAAAAAAAAAAACCAAACCTGTGCTATATTATCATTATTCAGTAATAAAAACAAATAAATTATCAAGCCATAAAAAATACCTGGATGGCTCATTTAAAATATGAATTTAAGAAAAGAAGGGAGAGGGAGAGAGCGATAGAAACATCAATGATGAGAGAGAATCATTGATCAGTTGCCTCCTGCACCGCCCCCCCCCTCCGCCCCCCGGGGATCAAGCCCACAACTCAGGCATGTGCCCCACTAGGAATCGATCTGTGACTTCTTGGTTCATAGGTTGATGCTCAACTACTGAGCCACACCAACCAGGCATATGGATGACTCTAAATATATATTGCCAGTCTATACAAGCTACATACTGTGTGGTTCCAATTATGTGGCAGTTTGGAAAAAGTAAAACGATAGGAATGGTAAAAAGGATTAATGGTTACTAGGAGTTTCAGACAAGGGGAGGGCTGAATAGGTGAAGCACAGTGAGACTATTATGTATCAAAATGTCATGGTGGATACCTTCATGGTGGATGCATTTGCCAGAAACCCATATACCTTCACAGCACAAAGACTGAACCTGGATGCATAGAGGTATATTTAAGAGATTGGATATCACAGGATGGAATGCAGAACATGACAAAACAACATAATTATTACAAATGAATGAAACCCTTCAGTGAGGTGGTGGGAAAGGTGCTGACATAAGTAACTTTGGAAATGGAGTCTATAAAACTGAAGTCAGAAAACACTGTACATAAACACTGTACTCTGGTCGGTAAAATTATTTATTGCAGAATATGAGTTAGCAATTCTGATACTGCTCTCCGTGTTTGTATATGGGAATTGAACAACTCAATGACAGATGGTGGGAGACAGGCTTCTTACTGTTGGAGTGGGAGGTTACAGATAAGAAAGGGGAGGACGCTAGAACATTTCATGTAGTGATGGATTAGTGTTGGAGACAATATAAACTCATGTTTAGCTTGATATAGGTATAAACGGTTACACAGAGAAATATGGATAGATATGGGTTCGTATATACAGATTAGTATACACATATATCTTTCCTTGCTCTGTCAGCTGAGAGGGCCTAGTAGTTGGGACACAGCAGAAGCAATGAGCCCACTTAGTGCCTCATTAAAGGAGCAATTTTGCAGGCACCAGGGTTCCTTGGAGAAGTGGATGATTCTAGGATTGGAACAGGAGATGTGCAAGATAAGCCTGGAGCATCCTGTAGTGCCAGAAAGTAAGGAAGTGTTTGGGGGGTAAAAAACAAAACACCTGGTGAGAGTGCATTTCAAAAGAACACAGGATTAGTGATGTTGAGCATTTTTTTCATATGTCTCTTGGCCATCTGTATGTCCTCTTTGGAAAAGTACCTATTCCGTTCCTGTGCCCATTTTTTTAATTGGGTTATTTGTCTTCCTTTTGTTGAGCTGTATGAGTTCTTTATGTATTTTGGAAATTAATCCCTTATCAGATGTGTCACTGGCAAATATATTCTTCCATATAGTGGGTTCCTTGTTTATTTTGATGATGGTTTCTTTTGCTGTGCAGAAGCTTTTTATTTTGATGTAGTCCTATTTGTTTATTTTTTCTTTGTTTCTCTTGCCCTAGGAGACATATCGGTGAAAATTCTGCTATGTGAAATGTCACTGCCTATGTTTTCTTCTAGGATTTTACGGTTTCGTGACTTATATTTAAGTTCTTTATCCATTTTGAGTTCATTCTTTTTTAAAAAATGTATTTTTTATTGATTTCAGAGAGGAAGGGAGAGCTAGAAACATCAATGATGAGAAAGAATCATTGATCGGCTACCCCCTGTACACCCCCTACTCAAAATCAAGCTCACAACACTGGCCCTTGACCGGAATCGAACACAGGACCCTTCAGTCTGCAGGCTGACGCCCTAAACACTGAGTCAAACCAGCTAGGGTGAGTTCATTATTATGTATGGTGCAAGTTGGTGATTCAGTTTCTTTTTTTTTTTTTTTCGCATGTACCTGTCCAGTTTTCCTAATACCATTTATTGAAGAGACTGTCTTTACTCCAGTATATGCTCTTGCCTCCTTTGTCAAATATTAATTGACCATAATGATGTGGGTCAATTTCTGGGGTCACTGTTCTGTTCCATTGATCTATATGCCTGTATAGTGTCAGTACCAGGATATTTTGATTACTAGTATAATGGCTTTGTAGTAGAGTTTGATATCTGGTATTGTGATTCCTCCAACTTTGTTCTTCTTTCTGAAGATTGTTGCTGCTATTTGGGATCTTTTTTTTGGTTCCATACACATTTTTGGAATATTTGTTCTAGATCTGTGAGATATCAGATATCACTAATCATCAGAGAGATGCAAATTAAAACAACAACGAGGTATCACCTCACACCAGAATGGCTACCATCAATAAATCAACAAAGGACAAGTGCTGGAGAAGATGTGGAGAACAGGGAACATTAGTACACTGCTGGTGGGAATGCAGATTGGTGCAGCCTCTATGGAAAACAGTATGGAATTTACTGAAAAAATTTTAAATGTAACTACCATTTGACCCACAATCCCACTTTTAAGAATATATCCTAAGAAGCTCGAAACACCAAGCAGAAAGAATATATGCACCCCTATGTTCACAGCAGCGTTATTTACAATAGCTAAGATCTGGACACAGCCCAAGTGCTCATCAGTAGATAAGTGGATAAAAAAGCCATGGTACATTTACACAATGGAATACTATGCAGCTATATCAAAGAAGGATTTCTTACCCTTCGCAATAGCATGGATGGACCTGGAGAGTATTATGCTGAGTGAAATAAGCCAGTCGGAGGAAGACAAATATCACATGATCTCACTGTATAAGTGAAATGTAATGAACATAATAAACTGATGAACAAAATAGGTCCGGAGGCATGGAGACATGGAACAGAAGGGAAATGGGAAGAGATTAACCAAAGAACTCGTATACATAAATGCATAACCAATGGACACAGATAATAGTGCGGTGAAGGCCTGGGGTGCAGCAGGGGATGGAAGGAGGAGGGTAAAGGGAGGAAATAGGGGACACCTATAATACAGTCAACAATAAAATAAAATTTAAAAAAAACAGGTGACAACGAAAGGGCTCTCAATGGCTAAAGATGGAACAATTTGAGCAACAAAAGTTTTTTAAATTATATTGAATTATAATCCAAAGTATAAAATAAATATCCATGTGTTCATACTGATCTAAATAAATCAGGGAAAACAGACAAATCTCAGACAGAGAAGAGTTTTTAAAAAAGTATGTAGATGGGGGGAGAAACTAAGATGGTGGCATAGATAAACACCAGGAAATTGCTGCCTCCCACAACAACTTCAAAAATACAACATAAAGACAAAACGGACATCATCCAGAACTACAGGAAGTCTGGCTGAGTGGAAATTCTACAACTAGAAGGAAAGAAAAGCACACTGAGAGCCAGAGGAGCTGCGGAAGTAAAGTGCAGAGGTACGGAGGCTCGCGCGCGGAAAGAGGCGGGCACCTGAGGATGCAGCTGTCTTTCTGAATCGGGAGGGAGTCACAAGCTCCCGACTGCTCTGAACCGGTTCCGGGAAGTCTCTCAGGACCCAGGACTCATACGGGGAGAAACTGGACTGTCTGGAAGCGGGCAGAACTCAGAACTTGAGGGCGGCTTTCCCTCAGAGGGACACTGAGACGTGGCCCCTTAGGGCAGGGCTGAGAATCCGCCATAGCTGCTTGCTCCGCCCCTTGATTCCCTGAGACCCCGCCCCACCCAGGCTGCGGCAGAGGCTTTTGCATATGAATGCCCCGGCCCTTTGCAACCTGAAAATTACCTAACTGCAGCTGGGCCAGACAGACCCAGAACTTCCAAGAGAAGGCCCAAGGCCCCACAGCGGCTTGCATTGCTTCACAGCTGGGCCTCATCAGGGCACCTCCAAACTCCAAAAAAGGAAGGGGAATCTGCAGTTCTCTTTGTAGTTCCTGCTGTGTAACCTCAGGCAGAGGCTAAATTAGCACCTCCTTAGATCCAAGAGCCAGTGTACCCAGTGGTCAGAGGGGGACCATCCAGATTACAACTCCTCAGATCCATAAGGGACACACCCAGGGGGCAGACTCAGTGAGCACCAAAGCCCCACTGAAGCAAGTCTTGCCCCAGAAGGGTGTCTTCAGCACAGAAGTTCTCCCACTGCAGACACAGCTGATTCTCACTGCCAATTGGCCTGGAGGTCAATTCCTCCCAGTGATCCTACAACAATCAAGGCATAACTACAACAAGAGTGTGCACAAAGCCCACAAGGGGGTACACCAAGAGTGTCCACCTCAGGTAACTGGGGAGGCTGAGCCACTGGGCCCTACAGGACACCTAGCACACAAAACCACTCTACCAACACAGGGAAGCATAAAAAATGCGGAGACAAAGAAACAGGTCACAAATGACAGAAATGGAGGAAAGCAAACGACTGGATATAGAGTTCAAGGCCACGTTTATAAGGTTTTTCAAGAATTTTATGGAAACCGCCAATAAATTTAGTGAGACCCTGGAGGATATGAAAAAAGACCAACTAGAAATTAAGCATACACTTACTGAAATAAAGAATAATATACAGAGATCCAACAGCAGACAAGAGGATCCCAAGAATCAAGTCAAAGATTTGAAATACAAAGAAACAAAAGATACCCAACCGAAAAAGAAAAAAGATTCCAAAAATATGAAGATAGTGTAAGGTGCCTCTGGGACAACTTCAAGCGTACCAACATCAGAATTATAGGGGTACCAGAAGAAGAGAGAGGGCAAGATATTGAAAACCTATTTGAAGAAATAATGACAGAAAACTTCTCCTACCTGGTCAAAGAAAAAGACTTACAAGTCGAGGAAGCACAGAGAACCCCAAACAAAAGGAACCCAAAGAGGACCACACCAAGACACATCATAATTAAAATGCCAAGAGCAAAAGACAAAGAGAGAATCTTAAAAGCAGCAAGAGAAAGACAGTCAGTTACCTACAAGGGAATACCCATACGACTGTCAGCTGATTTCTCAACAGAAACCATGCAGGCCAGAAGAGAGTGGCAAGAAATATTCAAAGTGATGAATGCCAAGAACCTACAACCAAGATTACTTTATCCAGCAAAGCTATCATTCAGAATAGAAGGTCAGATAAAGAGCTTCACAGATAAGAAAAAGCTAAAGGAGTTCATCACCACCAAACCAGCATTATATGAAATGCTGAAAGGTATTCTTTAAGAAGAGGAAGAAGAAAAAGGAACTCTTACCATTTGCCACAGCATGGATGGAACTGGAGAGCGGATAAATACCACATGATCTCACTCATTTGTGGAATATAATGAACAACATAAATTGATGAACAAGGACTGAGCCAGAGACAGAGAGGCATTGATTGGACTGTCGGGCCTTGGAGGGAAGGTAGGGAAGGGTGGGGGTAAGGAGGAAAGATCAACCAAAGGACTTATATGCAAGCATATAGGCCTAACCAATGGACACAGACAACGGGAGGGTGAGGGCATGAGCGGGGGTGGGGGGTGGGGGGCGGGTAGAGGGTAACATGGGGATAAGGACACATATGTAATATCTTAATCAATAAAAAATATATTTTAAAAAAATAGTATGTAGATGTCTGCTCTCAAGGAGTAGACCATAACCCTTCCTCCACCCCTTAGGTGTGAGCGGGGCACAAAGACTTCTTTTCACAAAGTGCAGTCAGAAAGGGAAAGAAGAAGAGCCACTTTCTAGTGGAGAAACCTGCCAAACACTGCCTCAGCCAGGTGAGCAAGGTTCCCATTGTCATTGGTAAGTTATGTTCACTGTGTGCCCCCTTGATATGCTATGATGAAAATAGCACTTTAACTATGGGGTATTTCCCCCAAAAAACACATAATCCAAGTTTAATAATAAGATAAATATTAGACAAATTTCAAGTGATGGACCATCTATAAAACACCTAACTAGCACTCTTTAAAACTTGTTAAGCTCATCAAAATCAAAGAAAGAGTAAGAAGAAACTGTCATAGCCTATAGAAGCCTAAGAAGACATAACAAGTAAATGTAAGGTGGTGTCCTGGAGGGAATCCTTGAACAGAAAGAAAAGGACACTCATTTCATTTTTTAAAAAATATATATATTTTTATTGATTTCAGAGAGGAAGGGAGAGGGAGAGAGAGATAGAAACATCAATGATGAGAGAGAATCATTGATCGGCTGCCTCCTGCAAGCCCACTACTGGGGATCAAGCCTGCAACCCGGGCATATGCCCTTGACTGGAATCGAACCCAGGACCCTTCAGTCTGCAGGCCGGGGCTCTATCCACTGAGCCAAACCAGCTAGGTGACATTCATATCTTTTTTTAAAATATATATATATATTTTTTATTGATTTCAGGGAAGAAGGAAGAGGGAAAAAGAGAAACATCAATGATGAGAGAGAATCACTGATCAGCTGCCTCCTGCTTGCCCCCCACTGGGGAATGAGCCCGAAACCTGGGCATATGCCCTTGACCGGAATTGAACTGTGACCTCCTAGTTCATAGGTCAATGCTCAACCACTGAGCCACGCTGGCCAGGTGAGGACAACTCAATTCTTTTTTAAAAAATATATTTTATTGATTTTTTACAGAGAGGAAGGGAGAGGGATAGAGAGTTAGAAACATCAATGAGAGAGAAACATCGACCAGCTGCCTCCTGCACACACCCCACTGGGGATGTGCCCACAACCAAGGTACATGCCCATGGACAGAATTGAACCTGGGACCCTTCAGTCCACAGGCCGATGCTCTATCCATTGAGCCAAACCAGCTAGGGTGACAACTCAATTCTTAATAAAAACTAAGAAAATTAATAAATCATGGACTTTAGTTAATAATATATCAATATTGATTCATTAATTATAACAAATGTACCACATTAATGTAAGATACTAATAAAAATCAACTGGTTATACTGTTAGCAATTTTTCCCCAAAATTCTAAAACTATTCTAAAATTTTAAACTCTATTTAAAAATGATATTGAGAATCATACACTCTTAGAAAGTGGAAAATGGAAGGGACTATAAAAATCATCAATTAAGCGCTTTACTAACAAGAGAGAAGACTGAGGATTTATAGAAGGATTTATTAGCCTGCACTTCAGAGATGGCCTAGAGAAAACAGTGGTGTCTACTTGCTGAACTACATCCTTAGTGACACTACACATCAATCATAGTACAGAGCAGACCCTCAACAAGTAACTACTGAAAGGCGAATAATTCCCCCAAACCTAATCTCTATGCAAGTATTTCATCCATTGCTCACTTATTTATTGACTCATTCATTCATTTAATAAGTATTTACTGAATGTCTGGCACTACGATTTTACTTCTAGAATAATAATCACTTAGAAATTCTACTCAAATGACTGACATTTTGGCAATTTTCCACATCTGACTTTGTAGAAAACTCCCTTTAGCTGATTCAAGTTTATGTGTCCAAGGAAGACTTTGAAAAATTACCTCATAAAACAATGTTGTTTGCATTAAATAAGCCAACACTTCTAAAGTGTTTAGCACACTTGGCAATGACATTATTATTAGTTGTATCAATACTGTTATTGTTATCATTACCAACCCACCAGATGCTTGTACCTGTGAAAAAACTTTGGGAAGCTTAGGACCAAAACTCGGGATCTGCAAACGATCACACGCTGGCACACTTAATAGCTCTTTTGATCTTTCTGGGTTTGATAAGTTGGTCCTTTCCAACAAACCACAAAATTATTGTTGGGATCTGGGCTATGATTCCATTTACTGTTAGTCCAATGTCCTTTTAAATTTCCAGGAAACTAATGGGGTTATATTCAAGTTTCTTTCCTTCTTAATGCATTCCACTCCTGAGGTTCATTTTACTGGCTTTATTTCTATTGTATTTAAAGATCATATTCTTCAGGGTGCTCACAACCTCTATGAAGAAATGCTGTGAAAAAGCCCAGCACTCCCAGTGGACATCACACTCTCTATGCTCAGGTAAAAACGGTCTTGTGTTTACTGTTCTGACTAACAGTTTCTGAGCAAGGAGACTCCCCCTCTAATCATCATTGTAGCCACGGCTGCCGGTCTGAAACCCAGCAGTTCCCAAGTACATCGGACCTTCAAAATTGCGTTCCACTATGAATGCCTCTGGAAGATAGTTCTCATCCAGTAGTTGTCATGACATCAGCTCAACATCTGACACAACAGCTCCTGGGGGATTCGGCTCTTTCCCCAAGGGCCTCACTTGAGACTCCTCAATGGAGTCGTTTTCCTTAAGTTTCACTTCGGCGGCAGAAAGCTAAGTTTGGGTAGCAGAGATTATCTCGTTCCACCCAGTTGCAAAACGCATTCTCAGCACAAATGTTCCAAGTTCAGAGAAAATCTTAAGGAAAACTTTAAATAGTTTTAATAAAAAAGAATACTCTTTTACTGAGTTCAAAAATAATTAAGTGAATAAAACAGGTTAATTGTTTCTTTTTAACTTACTTTAAAGGAATTTTAAAAGGTAATTTCGTGGGTAGCTCATTATTATTCCAACAAACATGCTGTGAATTAAGTTTCCACTAGCCTTATTATTAGAAACTCCTTTTGTCAAGGATACTCCCATAAAACGGGTCCTACCTCTCTCCTGGGAAGAACCCTGACGGTTGAAACCTGCTGCTGCTTCTCCGGGCACTGCCACTCTCGGCGACTCCTGCAGGATTGAAGCCTGGGGGAAATGAGAGAAAGGGGTCAATTACGGAACACAGGAGCCGCAGATTCTAAATCAGGTCATAGGCATGAGCTCCCAGGTGGAAATCAGGGGAAGAATTTATGTGTTCCCATTTTTTTCCCCCACAAGCTTAAGGTGTGGGATGTCTACAATTATTTAGATGCAAACTACCTTTTCAGACTTCATCTGATTAGGAGGATTTTAATGTTGTTATTGTTTGTTTGCTTTTTAGGAAATGCTAATCAGCTCGTTTTTCGAATGTAATACCAGCACTTCTATTTCTTTAATACCAGTACTTAACATAATTGCTTAAGTTCTAGATCAAATTGCTTAAGCTCTGTCACCAATTTGTGGGGATTTCCCATTTGTAACAAACCTGATTAGACTTGATATGATAAAATATACTTATATAAATAAAACATGCACACATAGAGAGAGAGACTGTCGTATAAAAATATGGCAGGACATGTTTTCTAGAAATCTGGACAGGATGTCTGGAGGGCCTTACCTATCTCATATAAAAGGTTTACTTTGGGAGGCTATCTCAGAGAGACAGATGGTCTCCAGAGCAACATAAATCAGGGTTCAACAAAAGTTCTGAGTAATAGGCAATCAGGAGAGAAAACAAAAGAAAAATGCTGAAGTTTCTATACATACAAGAAAACAAACAGTGGTTGCAAATTGGAGCCCTAAGTTGAAAGTCACAAGGGCAGCCTCTGCAATCGCAGGTGTTGGTTTGCAATCAATTGCTTCTCACATGGGCAGCTGCATGTAATAGACATCAGGATGAATAGCAGCAGGCACTTAAAACATTTTTTTAAATATGTTTTCATTGATTTTTATTTTGTTAACCATTAGAAAAATTTTTTTCTTTATTGATTAAGGTATTACATATGTGACCTTATTCCTTATTGCCCCCCCACCCACCCACCCACTCATGTCCTTACCCCCCTGGTGTCTGTGTCCATTGGTTAGGCTTATATGCATGCATACAAGTCCTTTGGTTGATTAGAGAGAAAGAAGGGAGAGGGGAGAGAGAGATAAAACACTGAAGGGAGAGAAATATCTACTGGGGATTGAGCCAGCAACCCAGGCATGTGCCCTGACAGGAATTGAACCTATGACCTCTTGGTGTATGGGATTATGCTCAACCAACTGAGCCACACCAGCCGAGCAGCAGCAGGCATTTGAAAATTTAATAATGTTGCCCTAGCTGGTTTGGCTCAGTGGGTAGAGCGTCGGCCTGCAGACTGAAGGGTCCCGGGTTCAATTCTGGTCAAGGACACACGCCTGGGTTGCAGGCTCAATCCCCAGTAGGGGAAGTGCAGAAGGCAGCTGATCAATGATTCTCTCTCATCATTGATGTTTCTATCTCTGTCTCCCTCTCCCTTCCTCTCTGAAATAAATAAAAATATATTATAAAAAATTTAATAATGTTCAACAATTCTCCCTTGAAATGATGGGAAGCCCAATTAGCAATAAGTAAATGTTTGACAGGCAACAGGGACTAGGAAACCAAGATCCAAATGTGCTTTTTAGGGGCAATTTTTTTCTAAGTGACTAGGAGCATGATCCAGAGGCAGTAGGTAGTTACTAAAGAGGTCTAGGGTACCACACGAAGCAGGCATGCAAGAAACACAATGCCAGGTATATTATTGTATGGATTTGAATACTGCTGAATATAAAAATGAACCCAGCCCTGGTTGGTAGCTCAGTGGTTAGTGTGTCGGCCCTCAGACCTAAGGGTGTTAATTGCATAACTCGATTAGTTATTTAGTTGACATTTAGTTGGCCAGTTAATTCTAACATTCTAGCCCATGCTTTCTTTCTGTGCTCCATGCACATTTAACAAACTGCCTACTAAACATTCCCAGTTCCATCCAGGGCTCTATAAATCCAACATTCATTCACTAACTCGTTTCTCTCTCCCACACCTGCTCCACCCCAAACTGCTCTTTTTGCATTTTTTTCCTCAAAGATGAAGAACAGCATTGTTCATCCAAGGGTCCAAACTTCTGAAATTTAATAAAGTCTCCTATCCTTCTCTCAGCTACCTTTGCCCTAAACATAAAAACCTATTTGGTCACCAGATCTTTTCAGTGGTGCTTCCTATCTTCTCTCCTGTGTTACGGCGGGAGCTCCTCTTCTCCCGTTTCTAGTCTCTTTCCTCCCACACCGTAATTCTTTCATTCTGCAGTCAGGGGTTTGACCTTTTAAATATGTTTCATCATCTTTCCATTTACCTTTGGGATAAAATCCAAAACTTTTAGCACAGTGTATGAGGTACTTCATCAACTTGTCTCTCTCTATCCCTCTAATCTTATCTCCCCTCGTCGCTAGTTCCAGGACACAAAACTACCTGTGATCCCCAAACTTGTTACCCAATCCTTCACCTTCATGCTTTTGTTAACACAACCTAGAATGACCTTTTCTCCATTTTCTGTCTAGATAATCCCTGTTCTATTATAATATTTCCAACTCCAGCAACACTATTCCAAATTGAATTTTTAAAAAACCCAGCAACTGAAGGATAGTTAACAGATGCTACCATTCCAGTACTCTTTGCTCAACACAGAGTGAAATTCCTTTTGTGCCTTTCTTTCTGAGACACAGAATAGATTTCTCTGTTAGTCAGTGTACTTTTTGCTTCCCATTGGCTGGTAATGAGATTTGGAATATACTTTCAACCAAAATGTTAGAACAAGGGATCTAGATGGTGAAGAAAACTTGGTGACAAAACACAAAGAAACCAGGAGAGAGGAAGAGGCGCTCAGCTGTTTTCCTAAATCCTATTAGCCATTTCTCCATCTCCTTCTCCCCTTCCTCCCCTCTCTCCCTAGCTCTCTGTCCCTGTCTCCCTGTCTCAGTGTCTCTCTGTCTGCATCTCACACACACGTATGTGCCTGTGTACACACACTTTTCTTCAGGTAAAAAAAAAAAAATCCCTCTCTGTGTTCTTTATAAATCCCTCGGGTTTAATATTTTATTGCTCCAAGTCTGCCTCCCTGAGGTTCTTGTATAGACTCGTTATTTCCCTCTGTAAAGGAGCTGTTTAGTTCATCTTCGCCTGGTGTGTAAGAACCCAAGGGAGGCCGTTCTTGCAGCCCAGTCCTCCACTCCCCTCCCCGAGAGTCTTGGCTGGAGCCGCGAGTCTGTCAATCCCGGGCGGGAGACAAGGCAGACAAAGGTTCATTTGTGAAGCACCTCCTTCCAGCACCTCCTCTCCTCTCCTTCTGCCCAAACTCACCCAGCGAGTTGGAGCATTTTAAAAGAGTCCTCTGACAAGAAGACCAAAAGGAAAGAAGAAAAGGGTACGTAACTTTTTTTTGCCTAAAAACCATTTTATGTCATTTATTCTACTCCACACTACTGCTATAGACTAGAGCAGAGATGTATTTATGCGAAGAGAAAGGTAGACAGGCAGAAAGAGACCCTCGAAAGAGATGATGTATGTACTTTGAAAAATAAATGCTTCTTAGTATAAAGGGAAAACAAATCAGGTTAAGAGAATAGATACTGGGAAAGTCACTTCATCATGAGGATTGAAAGAGGCAGCTTCCTCTCTGTTATTTCTTATGAACATACATGTCCACTCTGAATTTGGTCCACACGACAGGACCTTAGTCCACGTCTCAGAACCATGTGAGGATGATGAAGGATATACTTTTTAAAATGCAGTAACTATATCTGTATATTTTACCTACCCAGTATGAACTGCAAGGTCTAAGAAAACAAATGTCTCTTGCTTTTTAAAAATCCCGATTCCTGAAAAGAGACTGGTACACATGTGTGAACAAAGAGGGAATTCATTGCATTCATCCTTGGTGTCTCCATCATGAAACACAACAAGGTGTCTGTACTGCTCAGATAAAGGGAACCCTTCTTCCCTTTGGGGGCTTGTAAAAATTTCCCTTTAACATTCCTTAACTTAGGTATACAGTCTTTGAAAAGCTCTTCCAAATGCTGGTCCTTTTCTCCATGCTGATGATCTACTGTGGCCAGGAGAGCATTAGAATGATGCAAGACTGAATAGTAATATCGTCTTCCAGCGTTCTCTCAGCATCCTGATGGCAGGTCACCTTCAGGGAGGATATGGACTTTGTCCACTGATGAATGTCTTTTGGGTATTCGGGCTGATCATGTCTGTTTTAATGATGTTGAAAAGGCTTCTCCACTTTCTAATACCACTTTGATTCCTTCAACATACCCTTGGAGAAGTTTCACTCGAGGACTCAGTCATTCTAACACAAACCTCTTGTATCACAGTTAATAAGAAAGAGAACGAATGTTTCAAATAACAGTGATTTTCATCCTCCAAGAAAGATGATGGAAAACATGACAGACTGGACAGCAATTTTAATCTCTTCCAGCTATAATTTTAAATGTCAGGTTCTGGGCTGTACTTTTCATTTGCTTTAGCAGCTTTTGCTTCTCTTTTGCTGTGTTTTGAAAGAAATCTGAAAATGGACTGCCCTTTCTGTCTAATTCATCAACTCTGTCGCATTCCACTTTTTAAAATAGCAGTTCCCAGAACTGACATCAGCTGCCTATATGAGCATTGCACCATAAATGTCTCAACACTTAAACTACATAGCCCTGTTAGTTTTGGCCATTACATGGGATAATTTTTCTTTCTAAGTCTCCATTTAACTCCAACCATTCAAAAAGCTTGCTAGTGCCAAATATCCTTTACACGATCAAGATTTGCCATTCCCTACCTATATGGTGGTGGCAATGATTTATTGCTTAGTTGAAAACATTTTGCCTTTAATTCTGTATGCTCTGCATTGATATCTTTTAAATATTATGCCATTAGCCCTGGCCAGTGTTTCTCAGTGTTTAGAGTGTCAGCCAGTGCACTGAAGGGTTGTGGGTTGGATTCCTGATCAAGAGCACGTAGCTGGATTGCAGGTTCAATCTCTGGTCCCATGCAGGAGGCAACTAATTCTCTCTCTCTCTCTCTCTTTCTCTCTCTCCCTCCCTCCCTCCCTCCCTCCCTCCCTCATCCCCTTCCACTGTCTCAAAAAACACACACAAAAACAACAAAAAACTAATGGAAAAATATCCTCAGGTGAGGATTAACTATATATATCTCAAGTGGAACAATGGCAATATATAAGACATATATATTCCCATTAATATCATGCCAATCTATTAAATATTGGGATATGAATGGTATCACACATAAGAAACAATATTAATTACATAAAATTGAGTCAAAAATCCAATAGAAACTAATTGAGGGTCTCTTGCTTATTCCTTCAGATATTCAGCTTTTAGCTTTGTTTTCTTTTATAATTTGGATGTACTCCAGTAGGAATTTTATGTGCATGTACTTCAACTGAAAGAGAAAAAAAAAATAGAGCAGTTTGCTTCAAACTTGCCAAAGTCATTTCATCTTGTTGGAACTTGAAAATATATGGTCTTGATGGATTGCCAAGGACTAAGGTTGGTGTCTTCTAATGAAAAAACCAACCAATGTATCTCAGGAACATTCAGACATTGTTCCACTGACTAAATAAGAGTTAAAGCTATTTATTGGCACTTAAGTAAAAGAAGATGAGAAGATGTCAGTTCAAACATGTAATTTCTAAAGTGTTAAAAAAAAAAACTACCAATAAGTGTTTGCCAGATGTGGAACTTTCCATCTTAGTATGTGACTGAGACTGTGACAGAAACACTATTTTATGCTCTGGCATGAACACAGTCAGAAGAGGTGTGTGGTATGGCAGCATACAGACTTACTTTTCCTGCAATTTATTTTTCACTCCAGTGAATGCTTTTTGAATACTTACTGTGAGCCCAGTGTTGAAGGAGGCGCTCTGAGAGAAGAGACCAAAAAAAAAAAAAGTTACAGTCCTTGCCTTTATGATGCTGGCATCTTCTCTTCCAGTCCTCTGAGTGTTAGCTCACCCTTAGTCAGTTATTTGCCTCTTCTCTTCTGAATCTATACTCATTACCCTGCCAGTCCCATAGCTATAAATGCTATCAATAAATATCCTGATGACTCTCAAATTTGTATTTCCAGCCCTGACCTTCAGACTCATATTCAGCTGCCTACTCAACATCTTTACTTGGATGTGTAGTAGACATCTCAAACTTAACTTGCCCCAAAATTTACTCTTGCATTCCCCCCAAACTGACTCCATTCAATTCTTTCTCAGCTCAATAAATGTCAGTACCATTCGGGTAAAAAATGTAAGCGTTAATCTTGATTCTTTCCCTCTTATGTCATATCTTCCATCTACTTTTGCCTCTTTTCTTCTACTTCCAATTTTGTCCCACCATAACACACCTTCAAAGAGCTAAAAGAAACTTTAAAAACAAAGGCATAAATAAGATCATATTACTATTCAATAAAAATCTTCCAATAGTTTCTCAATCTATACATATATAAGCCTAATATGCTAAGTGTCTGGCCATTTGACCATTTAACCAGTCACTATGATGCACACTGACCACCAGGGAGCAGACACTTTGACTGGTAGGTTAGCTTGCTGCTGGGGTCCAGCTGATCAGGACTGGGCGAGATGGGTCGGATATGCCCTGGAGCCCTCCACAATCCCTCCCCGGCCCCCATCGTGCACCGGTGGGGTCCCTCAGCCTGGCCTGCACCCTCTCACAATTCGGGATCCCTTGGGGGTTGTCGGAGAGCCAGTTTCGGCCTGATCCCCACAGTCCTGTATAATCAATAAAATCTAAAGATCTTATCATGTCCTATAAGGCCCTTTATGATCTTTCCAAATCTTCCTTCCTGGTTCTAGGTAAATCCATAAAATGACCAATTCAGTAAGTGGTCAAATGGCTTTCTGTGAATTTCCCACTCCCATACTCTATATGGTTCACTGGCTTATGAAAAATGCTGACGATGACAAGGCATTATTTAGTCAAATTCACAGTTCTTGTAGTACAGATTATATACATATAGAGCTATGGAAATAGAGAGCAAGGGAACTGTTAGAATGATATGGGCTGTATCAGAAAGGTTTCTTAGGAAAGATGAGTTTGAGGTTTGTCCTTAATGGATGGTTTGATCAGAAATTAATGTAAAGGGAAGAAGTTAGAGGGGGCAACAAGGCAAAGACACATATGTAGGATTAAAGAGGTGTCAGGTCCCACTGCCTACTAACTGCAATAATGAATGATTTGTGTGGAGGAGAAGTGAAAGGAAGACCAGAGGATTAGTCCTAAGAAGTTCACAGTCTTTTAGATAACATGAAACTTCTATAGGCTCTTGCTCAAGATTAAAAATACACTTTCAGCCCTAGCCAGTTTGGCTCAGTGGATAGAACATTAGGCCATGGACGGAAGGATCCCGGGTTTGATTCTGGTCAAGGGCATATACCTTGGTTGCAGGCTCAATCCCCGGTAGGGTTGGGGTGCGTGCTGGAGGCAACCAATTGATGTGTTTCTCTCACATTGATGTTTCTCTGTGTCTCTCCACCTCCTTTCCACTCTCTCTAAAAATCAATGGGAAAATATCCTCAGGTAAGGATTAACAACAACAAAAAAGTGTGTTTTCCGAGAAGCACTAGAAAAATGGACCAAGCATTGTATTAGCCATTGGGTATGTAGTGATAAAAAATCGACTGCCATAGTAAAGCTTTCCATCCTAAAAATTTGTCAGTTTTATCACATTAAGAAGCAATTTTTCTGCCTGGTCAGTGTGGCTCAATGGTTGAGTCAACCTATGAACCAGGAGGTCACAGCTCCATTCCTGGTCAGGACACATATCCGGGTTGCAGACTCGATCCCCAGTCAGGGGCGTGCAGGAGCCAATCAATGATTCTTTCTGATCATTGATGTTTATATCTCTCTCTTTCCCTCTCCTTTCCTCTCTGAAATTAATAGAAATATTTTAAAAGCAATTTTTCTCTACTGAATATAAAAAAATTACTTGGAGTACTTAAAATGCTAATTTTGGGTCTTACCACCACCTCTTCCCCTCATCCAGCATTTCTTAATCAGTATTTCTTTGTGGAACTGAAGCATTTAATTCTTAACAAATATTCTAAGTGATTTTTTTAAAAAATATATTTTATTGATTTTTCACAGAGAGGAAGGGAGAGAGATAGAGAGAGTTAGAAACATCAATGAGAGAGAAACATCTATCAGCTGCCTCCTGCACATCCCCCACCAGGGATGTGCCCGCAACCCAGGTACATGCCCTTGACCGGAATCGAACCCGGGACCTCTCAGTCCGCAGGCTGACGCTCTAGCCACTGAGCCAAACCGGTTTTGGCTCTAAGTGATTTTTATTGTAGATGGTTTTAAACTACACTTTGAGAGCCACAGAGAGTAGAAAAGATCAACTCTTTCTACCCAAGAGTGTATGAGAATGCTAAGAAGTTTACGTTCAGACAAATTCCATCTTTAAAAACAAACTAACACTAACAAATTCTGGTTTTTATTCTATCTCAGGGCCAAAAGCCAAAATGAAATTTATAGTACTTGTCACCATTGGGCTGACTTTGCTGCTAGGAGTCCAAACCATGCCTGCAAATCGCCTCTCTTGCTACAGAAAGATACTAAAAGATCGAAACTGTCACAGCCTTCCAGAAGGAGTAGCTGACCTGACAAAGATTGATGTCAACGTCCAGGATCATTTCTGGGATGGAAAGGGATGTGAGATGATCTGTTACTGCAACTTCAGCGAATTGCTCTGCTGCCCAAAGTAAGGAAATGTAATCACAAAATATATTCTATGAAACGTATGGATAACGATTCCTTTTTGAAACCTTTATAATGAATTTGATGAAAATAATAACCCTTTTTAGTAAAATCCTGCTCAAATCTCAGCTATTTGCTAGAATCATCACCATTCTGTATAGAACTAAATGTTTTCATTTAAGAAACAGGACTTGGCAGATTTTAATAGAACTAAATGAAATCCAGAAAATTAATAACACTCCAATCTATTAAAATCTAAATCCCCTATCAGATTTTTATCACAAAAAAATCTACCAGCAGCAGTGGTCAGCTTCAAGGTTGATATTTTAAACCTCTTCAGCTCCTACCCGGCCAGGCTCACTCAGCTCGCTCGCAGGCTCACTGTAGCGTGCTATGGTTAATACTCGTGGGTTGATTGATTACTCTCGGGGTGTGATTAAGTATTTAACCTGAGGAGTCTCTGGGAGCCGCCAGGTGCCCACCCTTGAGGTTTTCACAGAACCACCTGGGCCAGAGCCTCCGCTCCTCCCCAGGGATGAAGCTGGCAGCCTGGGCTCCTCACAGGCCCCCCACGGCCAGGCCCCCCGCCCCTCCGTGCCACCAGGCTGCTGTGGCTTCCATGACCCGGGCACAGCACCGGCCCTGCCTCGCCTGAGCTCAATCCCTGTTGGCTGTGGCGCCCTTGCCCCATTTTGCTTCCATTAAAAAAGTCTGTGTATTTCCAGAAAAACAAAAAAAATGTCAGCAAACAGGATCAAGTAATTAACTGGATCAAAAAGTTTGGTAACGGTCAAAGAAAAAATTTCCAGCTCTGTGTATGAGTTAACCAGAAATAAACTAAATAAAGTTTCCCACTGACTTGGAAAGCAGATGTATTGTAAGTATAATATAATAGGAGATAAGTCAATAAATATTTCCAACTCTTGATTTTAAACCCTTGGTTACTGAGAAATCTTTCAAACACTACGATATTGGCTATTTCATACCTAAATTGGCTTTTTCAAATTACTTTTAGCATGTCATCATATTTTCATTTTTCCAAGAAACCTGTAAGGCAGAAGAGGCAGATGTAACCATCTGATCAAGGAAAAGGTACAGCGAGATAAAATGACCAGCACCATCCTATGTGACTAGTTAATATCAGCACTGGCACTAGAACTCAGGTCTTCTGATTTGGACCGGATATTTTTCATTTTTTTCTACCAAGCCAGTTGGTTCTTAATGTGCGGTTCTCAGAAGAGCAGTTTCAATATCACCTGTGTTCTTGTTAAAAGTGCATATGCAGCCTGGCTGGTGTGGCCCAGTGGTTGCGCATCAACTTATGAACCAGGAGGTCACGGTTTGATTCCCAGTCAGGGCATGACCCCAGGTTGCAGGCTAAATCCCCAGTAGGCAGCCAATCAATGATTTTCTCTCATCATTGATGTTTCTATCCTTTTCTCCCTCTCCCTTCCTATCTGAAATCAATAAAAATGCACTAAAAAAGAAAAGAAAAGAAAGGAACATTCGTTAAAAAAAAAAAAGTGCACAAACATTCTTGGGCCCCAGATCAGACCTACTATATCACGGAACACTGGAGGTGAGGCATAGCAATTATGGCTTAACACGCTTCCTAGGTGATTCTGATGTATGATGAAGTTTCAGAATCACTGTATTCAATGATGATATCAAGGACTTGAGTTAACTGATTCCACAAAATAATTTAATTTTTCCCAGACCATGTAAATGAAATATCATCTACCAGTAATATTACAATACCATCTTTGCTTTTTTTGTAATTGTAAGACTTGAATCCAATTTACAGAAATGTGTTTGTATTTATTTCATGATATAATTTTGTGTTAATGGATAAGAATAGAAGTATAGATATACAAAAGTAATTTCTATCTGATATTGGATTATCCTTTTCCTAGTGGCAACAAGCTTACCTTGCTAAGTATAGTTCCCTTTTCCCACCCTGTAATCACAGTTTAATTTGTCATCCTATTTTTTTCACTTTTTATTGAGATATAATTGACATACAGCACTTTTTAAGTTTAAGGTATATGGCAAATGAGTCAACCAATACATATTAAAAAATGACTACCATAATAATTTAGTTATAGTTAATATCTATTACCTCATATAGTTACCCCCCAAATTTATTTTTCCTTGTAATGAAAACTTTCAGATTTACTCTCTTAACAAATTTCAAATATACTCTACAGCAGTGCTAGCAATAGTAATCATATTGTACATTATATACTAAGTATATTTCTAATAAACCGTAATCATACTACCTTACACTTATATACAATTTTGTATTATTCCATGCATTTTTATACATTAGCTTATATGATCTTCCCAACAAGAGTAGAGTAGCTTAACACTTCTCCTTTCCCTATAATAGCTAGAAATGTATTTATTGACTTTCTTGGAAAATTTGAATGTGTTTTACCTGTAGATTTAAAGTTCATGGTCCATCCCACTCATAGCAGAGGAATGAATGTTTTTGGCATGATTATAAGGTCTTGAAATCACCTAATCTTTCCTTTTTTTTTTGGTAAAGAAATGATAGCATATTATCAATGGAAAATGGAGGGAAAGTAAAAGAATTAATTACCTCCTTGGTCTTTGTTGCTCCTGTGGCAGGTCCTCCCACTCATTCTTTTTCTACTTTATTCACCTAAAACGAATAATCATATCTGAAATCCCGCAAATCACTGTTCATTTTTAACCCAGAAAACTAATATATACCTTAGCTTATAGCTAGATTTAACTTTTTTTTTTCCAGAGATGTCTTCTTTGGACCAAAGATCTCCTTTGTGATTCCTTGCAACAGTCACTGAGAATCTTCAAGTATTCCGGAGAGCACCATCGCTAATTTCCAAGAAACTGCATTTCTACTTTCTATCCATGCAATAAAGCACAGATTTTATAAATTCTCACTTGTCTAAGACAAGTAAACTTGTGTCAAATAAGTAGTAATAAAAATTAATTCAATGTAATGTTTCTCTGTGGACTTTGTTGGCACTGGTTAAAAATATTGGCTAGAAACTTTTCATCTATGAGGTGTTAACTATGTTCAATAAAAGAATTTTGTTCTGCAGATGAACAGACACAATGCTGGCTCAAAGAATGAGATCTTTCCGTTCTTAGTTGACAGTTATTGACCATCTAATATATCTTTATGGAAAGAATCATATGTAAGTTAAGATTCTTAAAAGGGAAACTAGAAGTTTTCTAGTAAGAGGGGGAAGGAAGCCAGTACTTGAGTATATATTATGCAGGCCAACTATTTTAAGTACAATTTCATTTTATTCTCTTAAAAACAGCAACAACAAAAACCTTTAAGGTAAGCATTCTTAAACCTATTTTTCAAATGCTGACTTAACTATAAGATATTTGCTAAAAATCAAGGCAAGAATTTGAACAAGTCCCTAATTCCAAAGCCCATACACTATACACACTCACACACAATAGCTGTATTCTTAAAACTATGATGCATATGCCTAATGTATCAATTTTTCCTGAAAACAGCTCATATTAAAAATCATACATAATGGATGAGAATTAAAAAGTCAAATGAGTTTTAAAAGGAAATAAAACAGATGCCTTCAAAAATATTTTCCAATTGTCAGAGACAGTTTTGGACTACGCCCTCATATCTTAGGAGGTATGCATTGACTAGTGGCCATTAGTGATGATTTCAGAAAGTTCTTCATGCAACAAAAATTGATTAAATGCTTGCTAAGGGTCAGCTATTATTAAGATTTGGGCACATAGTAATGAATAAGATGGATTGCCTCTTGGAAATTGTATAACAAAAGTGTAATAATTATATACAAATTATTTATAAATGTGAAGCCTGCTATAGAGGAGAGGTATAGGATGCTATACAAAGTATTGTTGGGGGGGAAAGTTCAAGAAGCACATTACCTGTAGTAAACTTAGATATTTTGCGAATAAAATTTACATTATGTAATGGAAATAGATCCTTGGAGGTCCCTAATCTGTTTATGAAGACCACTCCCAGGACAGTATCTGGCATCTATTCAATATTCAATAAGTGTTACTGTGCTGGACCAAACAGTTTTGAGGTACTCAGAATTCAGTTCCTCTTAAAATTTGCACAAACATAAGTTAAAACCTGTTTTCAAATAGTATTGCCTCTTACAAAAATGCATGAAGTGGAATTGTTTTTAAAAATCAAATTTCTTATCAGTATAACAGGATTCAGCTTTCTTCCGTCACTGAAGTGACTGGTACTAAAATTGGACTAACTCAATAATGAATGTCTTATGTCCTTTCTGGAACAGTGCATAGAATAGGCAAATAAATAAAATCAGCAGTAAGCCATTTAATTTTCTACTTGGTATGAACTCCGTTTAAGAGAGAAAAAAATATGTGGTAAAGATTCAGTATCTCAGCATGAAGGTATACTAGTATATGTGGCAAGAATGGCTTTTGAGTAAGTGTTCCCTTATTATTGTAATCAAAATCTGATGAGAAAAATAGTATTTGAAAAAAGCTAAATATTTAATAAGTGAAATTTTACAATTATGATTACTCTTCATCATATTCTCTCTTTTCAGGAAAAAACTTTGTAATATGAAATTCAATGGCATTCTTTCAGAAATGGATTATAGAACCACACACTCTTCTTTATACTACTAAATAAATGTAAAAGCATGAATATTCACACATCGTATTCAACTTTTTTCTGATGACGTCAATATGTTTTTAAAGGCCAACATTTCATTCAAGCATATTAATGAATAGATCCTTTATTTTTTTGATAGCTTTCAGCTACAAGAAAAGACAACTATGATTTTATAAAAATTTACTACTGTTCTAAATATTGTCTTACAACTGAATGAGGTAGATACTATCATGGTTCCTGTTCTATGGCCAAAGTTTCAAGGTTTAGAGAGATTAAGTTTAGAGTTATATTATTAGAGCAGTAAAGCCAAGTTTTAAAATATGGCCAGTCTTCGCACACTCTCCCTCCAGGGAGCACACCTATGTTATTCCATTCCTCCTCTCCCCCTTACCAGTATCCCCTAATCTCCAAGGGACCCCATGAAACTTGCAACCAGTGGAGTAATGGACAGCGGTAGCTCATCCCAGGCTAACCCCCTGAACCTGTCTCCAAGGCCCTCTTTTCCCCCCTTTTTTCTGACTTCCCAGTGAGCCAAAGCAGCCCAACCTAGGCTCTCCTGTTGCTTTTTTCTATGCCCTTCCTTGTTTCACTGACCTAAGTATGTTTTTGCTGTGGTCAATAAATTCTTGCTTGCTTTTCTAAAAAATAAAATAATAAAATATGGTCAGTCTTCCTCTAGCATCTAGAGTCTTAACCACTCCATCATGTAATAGCATCGTCTAATCTATTTTCTTTCTAGGAAAGCAAACCTTTGCTTGTATGGGACACATGATTTTACATTTCAGATAACTCATATATGCTAAATACTTACTGAATAATAATTTCTGAATTTTTATTTGCTTTTCTATATCCTATTCTTACTGTGAATCCCATGGTGCTAAGCACAAAGTTACAATAATACTTACTAATAGCTCATGTCTTCTTGATAACATTTCTCTTTTCCTCATCATAATCCACAGGGATTCCTTAAATATTTTTGTTTGTTAGGATTAGGTACTAATCCTAAAGGACTATTAGTTGGGGAAGCATGAGACTTGGTTGGAAAGTTTGTAAGGAGGACATTCTGAGAAAAGGAATGTCCTTCTTACAAACAGGGTGGGTGGAAGGCTGTCCACCCTGTTTATCAGAATTCTGACTTAGGGGAGTGCCAAAGGTGGTGCCCCTAATTATTCCTTGACAGTTCCAAACAAGTCTGTGCATGAGCAGACCCCCGGGTGTTTACTGGAATCCTTATGTTTAATCTTTGGGTGTCCTTGCTTAAAAGACACAACAAACATATGTGTCTTCCCAATATTACTTACCCTACTGATTGTATCTAAAAGATAAACTTGATCTCAAACTGCTGCTACAACAAAAGCCTAGCAAGGCAGGCAATCAAGGCTGTCTGGTTCCTCTAGCCAGGCAGTCCCTTAGCCCTCTCTTACACAGCAAACGTTGTGTCAGAGTAATCTATACATCCATCGCTCAGGGTCTGCTGATCAGCCCTAGCATATTAGATAATTGGAAGCAACATGAAGAACCAAAACAATGAGCAACAACTATTGGATGAAGGGAAGGACAGATAAGAACATTCATAAATCATTCTGCAACTTTAATTCCTTATAATTGCCAACAGGTACACTTGAGTTCTTTCCATAACAAATCATTTTTGCAAAATATTATGATATGTGCTTTTAAAATGTAAATAATTCACCCAGCTGGTGTGGTTGAGTGGTTGAGCATCAACCTATGAACTAGGAGGTCACAGTTCAAGTCCTGGTCAAGGCACATGCTCAAGTTGCCAGCTCAATCCCTAATAGGGGGCATGCAGGAGGCACCTGATCTATGATTCTCTCTCATCATTAATGTTTCTATCTATCTCTCCCTCTCCCTTCCTCTCCAAAATCAATAAGATATATATATTTCAATAAAATAAAATATAAATCAATAAGATATATAAAAATAAAATATATTTTTATATATTTATATATTTATATATATATATTTAAACTTTATGTAAATCCATGTAAATAGTAGCCAAAAGAGCTGGTGTGGCTACACTAATATCAGATGAAATAAATCTATATATAAAGAGATAATATGCAAATTTTCCGGGACACCGTAGCATCACAATTGCTCAGGAGGAAGCTGCGCACGCAGGTGTGGGAGGGGACTGCGTGCGCAGTGAGGCAAGCCATGGATGGCCCAGGCCCGGAGAGAAGAGGGCCTGCCAGCCGCCGTGGCTGCAGAGAGGCCTGAGAGAACAGGGCCTGCCAGCCGCAGCACGCCAGCAGTCCCGCCTCCACGTGTGAGTTGCAGAGGAAACACCTTTTCTGACCACGCCTTGGCTAAGCTCCCTGTACGCCACTCACAGTGTTCTTGGTAACTTGGGTAATAAGAATTCAAGAAGGTAATCTAGGGTTTTTCCACCTCACTCCTGGAGGAAAAAATGAAGGTCCACTGCTGAAGGAGCTTAGAAATGTCAGATCCTGCCCTAGCCAGTTTGGCTCAGTGGATAGAGCCTTGGCCTGCAGACTGCAGGGTCCGGGTTCGATTCTGGTCAAAGGCATGTACCTCGGTTGCAGACTCTTTCCTGGCTGGGGCCCAGGTCAGGGCTCATGCAGGAGGCAACCAATCGAAGTGTCCCTCTCACATTGATGTTTCTCTCTTTCCCTCTCTCTTCCACACGCTCTAAAAGTCAACGGAAAAATATCCTCAGGTGAGGATAAAAAAAAGAAAGAAATGTCATATCCTATGAAAGAGACATCTTGAAAATGCCTAAAGAAAGTTTGTCATTTTTTCATGGTGAAGGGACTAGACTCCATGTTGATGAAAACACCTTGGCCGCTGCGGCGGCCAGCAGTGGCAGCAGCAGTGGGGTGATGGGGGTGGCACCTTCCCCTGATCATCCTGGTTGCCTCCTGCAGAAGGAGACCAGACTGAAGCTTAGGCCAGCTCCCATGGGACACCCCTGAGGGCTCCCGAACTGTGAGAGGGGGCAGGCTGGACTGAGGGACCCTCCTCCAGTACACAAATTTTTGTGCACTGGGCCTCTAACTTTAAATAAAAAGGTTCAATTTGCAACAAGATATAAAAATTATAAACATATAGGCATCAAATAACAGAGCCAGAAAATATATGAAACAAATATTGACAGACTTGGAGAGAAATACACAGTTCTACAATAACAATTGGAGAGCTCAATAACTTATCTTAAATAATAGAGAGACATCTAGACAGAAGCTTAATAAGGAAATAAAGGATTCAACAACACTATAAACCATTTAGATCTAACAGACACATACACAGAACACTCCACCCAACAAAAGCAAAGTACACATTCCTCTAAAGTGTACATAGAGCATTCTTTAGGATTAGTAATAAAAACAATTCTCCCTAAATTTAGAAAAATTGAAATCATACAAACTATTTTCTCTAACCATGGTGAAATGAAGCTAGAAATCAATAACAGAATAAACACTGGAATACCTGCAAATATATAGAAATTAAATAGTGCATCCTTAACAACTAATGAGTCAAAGAAGAAATCACAAGAGAAATCAGAAAATGCCTTGAGATGACTGAAAACAAAAACAAAATCTACCAAAACTTATTGGACGCAGTGAAAGTATTCAGAAGGAAATTCATAGCTGTAAACACTACATTAAAATAGAAGGTCTCAAATCAGCAACCTAACTTTACACCTTAAGGACTTATGAAAGATTTTAATCCAAAGCCTTTAGAAGGAAGGAAATAATAAAAATTACAACAGATATAAGTGAAATAGAGAATAAAAAGACAATAGAGAAAATCAGTGAAACCAAATTAAAAAATCAAAAAAATTGACAAACCCTTAGCTAGACTACTAAGAAAAAGAGACAAATGATGGAGCGCTGCTTAACAACGAGGATACGTTCTGAGAAATGTGTCATTATCAAGTACATTTACATAAGCATAGATGGTATCACCTACTACATACCTGGGTATATGGTATAACCTATTGCTCCTAGCCTACAGGTCTCTACAGCATGTTACTGTACAAAACAACATAAGATTAAATCAAGCACCAGAGAAAATGGCACAATCAAGAGACTCGATAAATATGAGATGTGTGAGGTTGCTGCCAGTGTAACACACCATACTGTTTTACAGCAAATTTTTATACAGCAAAATACAAAGAGTATACTCCAAAATAACAATAAAAAGTATAGTAAATACATAAACCAGTACCATAAAGGTTGTGGCAAAAGTAGGTTTACAGTTGTTTATATGGAAAAAAATGCAATAATTAATAAATAATAATGCAAGAATAAACTCAGTTTTGCATATTCACAATTGTAAACCTACTTTTGAACCACCCTTGGTTATCATTATCAAGTATACATATTTTACACAATTGTATGTGCTATATTTTTAGTGACTAGCAGCACAGTAGGTTTGTTTACACCAGTATCACATACTAGTTAGTGAAAACCTACACACAAAAGGACATATACAGTAGACTCTTGAACAACATGGTTTTAAACTGGGTAGGTCCACTTGTACAATATATTTTTAATAAATACTGTGAATGTATTTTCTTATGATTTTCTTAATAACATTTATTCTCTCGCTTACTTTATTATAAGAATACAGTATATAATACATATAACATACAAAATGTGTTAATCACCAGTGCTATCAGTATGGTTTCTGGTCAACAGTAGGCTAAGTTAAGGATTTACAGAGTCAAAAGTTATATGTGGATTTTCAGCCGTGAAGAGGGTTGGTTCCCCTAAGCTCTGTGTTGTTTAAGAGTCAAATGCATTTCAAGGCTATTCACTATATAAACATCCTTATATAGTCCAGAAAATGACTGAATTGTATACTTCAAAAATGGTTAAGTGGCCCTGACCAGTTTGGCTCAGTGGATAGAGCGTCAGCCTTTGGACTCAAGGGTCCCAGGTTCGATTCTGGCCAAGGGCATGTACCTTGGTTGCGGGCACATCCCCAATGGGGGGTGTGCAGGAGGCACCTGATCGATGTTTCTCTCTCATCAATGTTTCTAACTCTCTGTCCCTCTCCTTTCCTCTCTGTAAAAAATCAATAAAATATATTTAGAAAAAAAATGGTTAAGTGTCTATTATATAAATGTTAACTCAGTTAAAAAGGCCTTATCTATCTCTATATATCTATATCTATATCTATAAGCCTAAGCAACCATTATGAGTGACTGAAGACTAGTTGACTGCCGCTATGACGACACACTGACCATCAGAGGGCAGATGCTCAATGCAGGAGCTGCCCCCTGGTGGTCAGTGCACTCCCACAACCAACCCCCCACAGCCGGCCAACCCAGGCCAAGGGACCCCACCCATGCACAAATTTGTGCACTGGGCCGCTAGTGTAAAAATAATAGAGCTTGTTTTCTTAAATATATTTCAGGTACTAATTTTTAGCTTTTTCCTAAATTGTTCCATAAAAGATAGTTACTAAATAACTTACTCATTTCTTAAACCCCTGCTACTAATTGTTTTCTCTCTTTTGTCCTAAAGGAAGTCTTTCTTCTGATGCTCTAACATTAAAAGTAACTTCTACCCTTACTTATAGAGATATGAGTTTGCATTGAGTTTTTGTGTTGATATAAATAAAAAGATTTCTAGTGAATTCACAATTTTTTTTTTCTGGCATAGGTACTTTTTTTTTATTTATTTATTACTTAAAGTATTACAAAGGGTATTACATATGTGTCCATTTTATCCCCCCGCCCTAGACAGTCCCCTAGCCTCCCCTATCTGAATTCACAATTGTTAAACCCAACAGCAAAGAATTTAAAATTTTAGATAAAATTGATGTTTATATTGCAGTTTCTTGAGTTCCTCAGCTTTGATGAGGTTCTTAAGTTCTCAATTTTTATGTTTTAAACTAGAGGCCTGGTACACAAAATTCTTGCACAGAGGGGGTTCTTTCAGCCCAGCCTGCATCCTCTTTCAATCCAGGATCCCTCTGGGGATGTCGGGCCTAAACCAGCAGTCCGACATCTCTCTTGCAATCTGGGATGCTGCGTGCACCAGTGACCATACTTTTCATACAGGTGAAAGGCATCTTGCTGTTGTATGGGCAGCTACATTTTTTTGCCTTGATTATGAAAAGTAGTACATAACATGATCCTTCTGAGGCAGTAGTACCATTTTCCTCATCTTATGGGTGGGAAAACTGAAGCAGAGATAAATTAAGTAATTGGTTTTGTCACAGTTATAAGTGTCAGAATCAGGGCTGACCACAAAATGTGCAAGCCAGAGTCCATGCATGTCATCGCTGAATCATCCTGTTTTTTCAGTGTTAGAGTAGCAGCCTTCCAGGTTTTAATTGTTAAATCTTAGAGACTGTTCCCAATATATAAGTTAGGGTCTGTAGGCTTGGCTGGCGATCAGGCCCATCTGTGGGGTGACTAATGGGTGGGGCAATCAGGGGCCCCCTCTGGCACCTGCCTTGGCTGGCAGCCTGGCACTGCCCTGCTGGCTGGCCCTGTCCCTGTACTGCAGCTCCCCTGGTGGTCAGTGCGCATCATAGCGACCGGTTGTTCCGCTGTTCGGTTGATTTGCATATTAGGGTTTTATTATATAGGATTATTCTAACAAGAATTTAATTTCTGGGGGTAATCAACACCCAGAACTCTTATTGACTCTTCATCCAACTACATTTTATTTAAATAATTAGCTATATGAAAAGAACATTGGTAGTCCAAGGTTATATTCCTAGACACTTTAATGTCAGTAAATACAAATTTTTTTTCACAAGAATGGAGTGTGTTTTATAGGAAAAAGTAAGTCAACAGTCAAGTTTTTATTAAAAAATTAAGTCTTTCCCTGGCTGGTGTTGCTCAGTTGGTTGGGCATCATCCCATGCACCAAAAGGTTGCCAGTTTGATTCCCAATCAAGGTACATGCCCAAGTTGCCGGCTCGATGCCCAGTAGGGGGCGTGCAGGAGGCAGTTGATTGGTGCTATGCTCTCTCATCAATGTTTCTCTCTCCCTTCCTAAAAAAATCAATAAAATATGTACTTTTAAATTAAATCTTTGCAGGTTAAGGTAAAAATACTTTAAATAAGAAAACTCCCTTGTGTTTCAACCAATCAGAAGTTAGTTTATCTAGACATACTAACATTTCCCCCCTTTTCCTTTCAAAAAAGTTTAAAGATAAGATCTATCCTGAAAGAAATAAAGTCAGTATTAACTCATGTCTAAATCACTGGGGTTAAACCTTCCAGCCATCCAGTTCAGTTAGAGATTCAGAAGCAGTGGAGGCCGTGGCTGGGGGTGGCCTACAGAGGAGCAGCTCCAGGCATTTCCAGGGCTTAGGAACAGAGGGAGCCAGGGGCTTGGCGTCTCAGGTGATTCTTGGGCCCTACACCGGTCTCTTCTGTAGAAAGTCCTCTGTGGCCCAGTGACCTCTATATATGGCTGTAGAATAAGTCTGCACAGTTCCTGATGAGTCTAAAGCAGTGATGGCGAACCCATGACACGTGTGTCAGAGGTGACACGTGAACTCATTTTTTTAATTTTTCTTTGTTAAATGGCATTTAAGTATATAAAATAAATATCAAAAAAATAAGTCTTTGTTTTACTATGGTTGCAAATATCAAAAAATTTCTATATGTCACACGGCACCAGAGTTAAGTTAGGGTTTTTCCAAATGCTGACACGCCGAGCTCAAAAGGTTCGCCATCACTGGTCTAAAGTCTTAATCTATGCATTCAGAGAAATATTTTTATATGCTTTGTGTAGTTTATAACAAAGGGTGTGTTTTTTTCAGCTCTGTTAACTGTGAATTCACCCCTCGTCCTCCACTGCATATTTAAAGCATGTGTTCATACTGTGGGCAAACATCCTCTGAAGATAATTTTCTTTGTGCATTGCTGACTATTCAAATATAACAAGTATTATTAAAATTAAATATTAACTGAAAAATTTTGGAAGTAATACTTTATTTAAATAAACCAACATATCTTGTTGCTATGCGGTTCATTTTCATATAGCTAAGAAAAAAGTTCTCACAGAGATTTCTGGAATGTGAGATAGTGTCCCCAAAAAATGTACACACACTGAAAGCTGATAGCTCAGATTCTGTTTCTTTCTCTTCAGATTTAACCCACTGGAATTAATGGTCATTCAAAGTGTGCATACATTTTTTGGGATACCCTGTATGAGAGGATTCTACTATAATACTAATTATCACAGCCTCTGCTCATCAATGAAAAAACAAGTAAATCTTTAGTCATAGCAAAAAGAAAGACCAATGGCTTTGTTGCTCACCATGTTTTCTAGCTGTTAATACAGTGAGAACACTAAAAATATAGACTCACCTCCTAATGAACCAGTACTTTAAATTTAGCTACATCAGCGGTTCTTAACCAGGCTGACTTTGCCCCTCAAGGAATGTTTGGCAATGTTGACAGATATTTTTGGTTGTGACATCTTCAGAGTGCTACTGGCACTAGTGTGTGGACTCCAGTGATGCTGCTAAATCTATAACACACAGGTGAGTCTCTCACAGTAAGGACTTATCAGACCCAAATGTCAAGTTTGAGAGACCCTGAGCTACATTACTGGTCTCATCTATTTCCAGCCTAAAATCTACATCACAATCTCAAAATTCTTCACTGAAGCTGTTTTGTTTTAATGTACAAGATGTAAATTTGATTGGTAATTATAAGACCTTGGGTAAGCAATACAATCTCAGGAAGAAGAGGTTAAAAATATTCAATAGAAAACTGACAGAGTGAAATATAAAAGAAAATATAACTCAAACCACAGCTATGTATGACCAAATTTAAAGATCTCGTTAAACTTCTCATTTGCAATGTAAATAGTACAGGACATGACTGAAAATTAATGGGTATTGCATAGGTTCATTCTATATTCATGGAATATAAATACCTTTCCTGTAAGACAAAATTTAAAGGAACAGCTATAACTAATTCTGTGTTCTTATTTGAACTTTCACACTGTGCATGCCTTTGCTGGCATATTAAGTTTACTTTGGAAGGAGGTAGGCATTAAATTAAACTGTTTTTTTCTTCCTGATACTTCATCAAGAAATAATAATAAAAAAGGAAGTAAAAAAGAAGTTGCATCCCAATGGAATTCTATTTTTTAAACTTCTTAGCACTAAAAAGCACTTTTAGGATACTTAGAATATCCTTAATTCCAAATCAGATCGTCCCTTAATCTGTTAATTTCTTTGAATTAAAAAAAAGGGGGGAGGAAAAAGGGGTAATAAAATGATTTTTATATTAAAGTCTCAATTAATACAGATCCCTGAAAGTCAGTTTAAAATAGAAATCAAGTTTCACAAAATAAATACACTGAAGCAACTATCATAGTAATACTTTTATTTAAAATACTTGTTAATCTAGGAAAGCTTCTTTACATGAGTTTCCAACTAATTATTAGAGTCAGAAACAAAGAAAATAAAACCAGAGAAAATCCTCTGTAGAAAAAATACACAGGAACATTTATTTCTACGTGTGAAAACCAGTAAACAGTCTTAGCATCTGCATGTCCAAGTCTCAGTCTGAATTCCATCTCGCCTAGTGAATACCACTATCAACCTTGACATCTGATTTGTTCTTGTCATTCTTCACTGAATAGATGAAATATGTTAAGGTGTCTTTTTCATTCACTGGAATAGACCTAAAGTGGCAACCAACTATCTATGAAGAAAAAAAAATTGAGGAAATTAAATTATAGGTATTAACAGATTTCATAAACTAGGTAAAAAACACTTTCATCAAAAGAAAAAGTACTATGTGATAAGAGCTATTTCCATTTAAAAATAAACTGTATTCAACAAAATACCAACAGGACAAAGAGCATATAAGAATAAGATGTTGTGAACAAGAGACAGTGTGATTTCAAAGGACCCTTCAGCCTACCCAATTAAATTAATTAAATAGAATATATATTTACTTTTATTTATTTTAAATTTTATAACTGGAATCTAGGTTAGAAAGCAGTATTTTTACTTTTTAAACTTTAAATGTCAATGAAATAAAACAGAATGTAAGAGTCCACATGTATCATGTAATGGTTTAGGCCCTATTTATAGAAAAATAATAAATATGAAGTTGAAGGTTTGGTACTATAGAAACAAACCATGAAATATGATACAAATATGTTTGCTACAAATTATGTTCATTCATTCATTGGCAATATTCTTTGTTAAGGCGTCTTGAAAAATTTTCTGAATAAAAATTACAAATGGAAAATGATAGGGAAAAAAGGGATGTTTACTGAAGAATGTTTTCCTGATTTCTTGCTTTTTCACTAATCTAACATGTGCACTGCAACTACCAATAGAAAGAAGTACAGTTAACTAAACTGGGATGCTCAAGAGCATATCTAGATTCTGGAAGATAAAACTTCTTAAAGAAAGGTTATCAAATGATAAGTAAGAGACTTAAGGAGGATCGTTATTCAATTCTGGAATCACTTATAAATACCTATATTTCTGACTAAATAAACTAATAGGCGATTTGTTTATTTATTGAGTTTAGAGAGAGGAAGAGAGAAAGAGAAAGGGAGAGGGAGATTTGTTGTTCCACTCATTTATACATTCATTGGCTGATTCTTTCATATGCCCTGGCTGGGGCTCAAACCCACAACCTTGGTGTACCAGGACAATGATCTAACTAACGGGGCTACCTGGCAAGGGCTACACTCATGGCTATCTGGATTATGGCTATTTCTCATTTTTTTAAAAAAAAAAAGCTCTAGGAAAAAAAGTAATTTTCCAGATTAGATTATCAAAAACTTCAGGTTTGGTTTAGACATTTAAAATAATTATTTCTTTGGTTCTGATCTGTCCTAAAACAAAGTACTTCCACTTGATTAGTATATGTAATTTTGATATCGTTTCATCATGGTAGATAATATCTATATTTATGTTATACTAATGTGCTATATAATCCAAACAGACTAGATATTTTAAATCAAATTTAAAGACAACTTGATTTTTGTTGCCTAGCCAAGAAGAAAGAAAAAATTCTGGCTAAGAAATTAATATATTGGATCTTAACAATGTTAAAAAGCATTTCATTCTGCCAAACAGCTGTAACTGCTATTCATCCTTTATCTTCTTCAATATGCACATTTTAGAAAATGTTGGATTATTAAATTCAAAATAAAGAATATGAGAAAAATGATTTATATATTTACATTTTTATTCTGCCTAGATTAACATTTTTAGTTTAAATATAATTAAAGTATAAATATGTAAATCAATAAACATCTTAATATAATACTTAGACTACCAATAGAAGTACAGACTTCTTGGTTCTATTTTTCCTGAGAACACGCACACATAAACACACACACATGCACTCAAATTTTCAAAATTCACTAAAGGACTAGAACCCCCTACATCAAAACAAACTATTTAAGTAAAAGCTTGGACACAGTCTTTGCATCTTCTAGATGTGAAGAAAGCACGGGTGCCTAGCCCCATTCACTAAAAGGATGCTGATTCAGTAACGGGTAAGTTACAGGTTCAATTCCTGGTCTGAGTGTGTACAGAAGGCAACCAATCTGTTTCTTTCTCTCTCCCCCTGCCCCTTCCTCTCTCTAAAGACCAATAAAAAGATTTTTTTTTTTTTTTTAAAGAAAAGCTCGGCTGGCATGGCTCAGTGGTTGAGTGTTGACATATGAACCAGGAGATCATGGTTCGATTTCCAGTCAGGGCACATGCCCAGGTTGTGGGCTTGATCCCCAGTAGGAGGCCTGATTCTCTCTCATCATTTATGCTTCTATCTCTCTCCCTCTCCCTTCCTCTCTGAAATAAAAATATATCAATAAAAATATATTTAAAGAAAAGAAAACATGGATGTCTAAAATAAAACAAACTAACATTAACCAGGGCAAATTCTGAAATAGTTAAATCAGAAAGTTATGGAAATACTGTTTAGGACCTTATCTGTAGATCTATTTCATCAGAAACTTAAAAAATTCTGATAAAGACATCAAAGTTTATTAATTTATTTTATTATTCCTCAATTAGATGTTCAATAAATATTTGCTAAGTAAATGAAATTTTAAAATAAATTTCTAGAATAAGAATAAAAAATATCACTTAATATTTCAGAAACCTATTATTAGAAGATACTTAGACAATTATATACAATTCATTGAGCAGTCATTACGTAAAGAAATTTGCTAAGAGGCAGACAAAATTTCTAGGTAACTAGATTCTTCCACAATAGATTTTTAAAAAGTTAACTTTGATCTTTCTAACTAAAATATTGTAGTTTTATATACCTGTTAACAATTTCATTAGCATTTAATAACTCTTTTTTGTATGAACAGAGTCCTTTAAAGTTTTAAATAGTTTAAAATTCATAAATACCTCAACAAGTTGTGCTTTATTAAGTCCTGGTCTGGTTGGTAGTTTGAAGTGTCTTTTGTATCTCCTAAGTGTATTTACTTGTAATTGGTATAAATCAACCTAGAAAAAATTAACATATATGAATTAGTTCAGCAATTTATTAAAAACTTATCTTTGGTATGTGTAATAACATTTCAATTACAGCACAATAAAATTTTTATTCTATTATTTTATAGAATCAAAACTATAAATGTAATAAACATTTTGAGGATAAATATTAAAAACTGTTTAGGGGGAAAAGTAAGACAAAAGAACTATAAGAATTGACAATTAAAAATATAACAAGTCAAATTGTGTAACTGTGTGTTAACTGGCTATATTTAATTTTGCTTTCATTTCCAGATTTTTCAAATGTTTTAAGCATTTTTCAAATATGTTCATATCTTTTTATAAAAGTTTTAGAATGGACTACTTAGGATTTACATTTAACATGTAAAAACTTTTCTCTACCTCTGGAGTATCAATATCTTGAACTGGTGAATCTCCTCCATCATCATCACTCCCTTTTCTCTTTCTTCTGTTTCGAACACTTTGAATTAAATTTTTATGATAATCACAAATGTAAAGATGCCTTACCTGAAACAGAAAAGTTTCACATACTACTTAGAATTACAGTAAAATACACCTATGTATTAGTAAAATACACAGACCACAGTGAATCATCTAAAAAACAACAGTCAAAACAGGGCATTGTTAAGGGAATTTTCTTTCTAAAGTCCTGCACACAGTTAAAACATGCATGTCTGGCAATGCTGTTAAGAAGCTTGGGAAGTGGGATGGGGAGGGATGACGGTAAGGGAGGAAAAAAGAAGGAGAAATTCAACCTGAGTCTAGACTTTGTCAGTGAGGGTCAACTAGATGAGTTAAATCATGATGTTTTGCTAACAAGGAGAATAATGATGTAGCCCACGATTTTGCTATTTGATAGTATTTTCCCTATTTAAAGAGCATATGTTAGTAGCATAACATATGCTTTCTAATCTTTCTAATTTAATACTTCAAATATAAAACTATTTCTTTTTACAAATGAGCTATTTAGTTTCACATTCTAACTATATTTAGATTTGAAATGATAAAGTTTCCTGATTATTAAATGTATTTACCTGTAATACGTTTTCCCAACCAAAGCAGTGGGAAATTATGCAAGTGTACCTAAAAAGTTTCTCATGAACATGACTGAAGAACTGTTTAAACAAGCGGAAGGTATACAAACCTTCCAAGATGTTAATTACATATAGTTTTGAGAGCTGTATACTAACATGTGAAATACTGGGCTTCATACAATAACAGCTACTTCTTTAAAAAAAAAACAAAAAAAAAAACCACACAAGCCCCACTAACAAACAATGAAGGACTGAGCTAACAGGTTTTTACATGAACTTCAATGCTAAGTGCAAGTTAAAAATGAGCAGGAAGCATGCGAGATTCTGACTTCACGTTCTTAATGGACTGCCTGCCAGAGCTCCGGAGAGTGGCAACGGTCGTGTCTAAAAGTCTCACAGACACAGATGGTCAAAATAACAGACGCGCAGGAAGGACGTTAAAGGAAATCTGATGGCAGCGCAAAGCCCCAGAGACTGCGTGCTCTCCACGCTGCGAGCCGCTGCCCCAGAGGCTGACTCCGCCGCCACCGTCCCCACGCCCGGCCCCTGCAAAGAGCAGGGGGTGCTCGGCCACCCTCTCGCCGGGTACTCAGGGGGACAGGAAGCGGGATCTTGCCCGACGGCGGCGTCAGGTCCTTGCAGGATTCCACTTTCCCGCGACCCGGGAACCTACTCCCTGGGGCCAAACGCCAGCTCGGGGCAGCAAAACAAAGGCGCCTCCATTCCAAAAGGAGCAGCGGGGCTGCAAGAAAACTACCCCAGGCCCTCCCTCCGAGCGCTGCTTCCCTTTGTTTCGCTTCCAGTTCTCAGCGAAGGGGGAAGGGAGAAGGCAGGGCGCGGGAAGGACGCGGGGGGCGGGGTGTGGGAGGCTGCGGGGGCGCGGGAGCACAGCGTGCAAGTGTGTGTCTTGCGGGAGTGGCGGTCGGAGTTGCGGCGACTTTGTTGTTTGCTTCCTACCGGAGACCCCACCGCGGGTGTGCACTGGCTGACAGGTCTGGGGGCGCCCTGAATCCCCGGCCCAACAGCCCCAGTGTGAACCGCCCCGGAGCCCCCAAGGGGCGGGCAGGGCAGGACCGTCCCCCCGTCACTTACGCTCTTATCCAGCTCGATCTTCACCTTCTTCTGCGAGATGCTCTTCTGGATCCGCTTGCTGAAGCTGGCGTTGCCTGCCGCCCGGCCGCACCGCTCGCCGTCCTCCCGCAGACAGCACAGTTGTCCGGGGCCCGGCCCGGCCGCTCCTGGGGCCCCAGCCGCCGAGACTGCCCCGGCGCCGGGCACCTCAGTTCCTGCACCCGCCCCGGCTCCGTTCCCGGCCGAAGCGGCGGCGGCGGCGGCGGCGGCAGCGACCACCGCGGCCACTGCAGCGGCCGCGTCCCCGCCGCGGCTCATCTCCTCCGGCGTGAAGCCGTTCATGCCTCCGCGCTCGGGGGCGCCGGTGCCCGCAGAAATCCCCGCTCCGCCTCGCCGCTCCGCCCGTCTCCGGATACTCCGGGGTCTCGGCGGGGTCGCCTGCACCTGGCCTGGCGGCGGCAACTCACTCTGCACCCCGAGTCCTTTGGCGGCACGGCCGAACCCCGGGCGTCCCCCGCCTGCTGGGGTCTGCGGGCTCCGGGCAGTGGACAGTGCTTAGGATCGGGAACCAGAGTCGGGCGGCGCCAGGAGCTGGAACCCAGGTCCCTGTCACATGGAGACTCTTCAGCAGTTGGACCGCTGCGTCTCCGCCTCCCTCCGGCCCTGGGACCAGCGCAAGCGCAATGAGCCCTCCCCGCCCCGCCCCTTCCATTCTACCTCAAGGCACGACGGGAACTGTAGTTCTCTTCTGGGCAGTCAACCTAAACTCTGTCCTGATCGCGCGCCGCGCGGGTTGGAGGAACTACTTATCCTAGCATGCATTGCGCCGCAATGGGCCGGGCTTTTAATTATTTTTTTTAAACCTCGGGGAAAACAGGGGCGTGTTGTGGGGGTTTGCTACGTTTTCCAGTTTCTAATCCCTGGGGGAAGTTGGTTGGTTGGTTGGTTAGTATTTAGCTCCTGAAATTTTGCAGAGTTGGCATTCTACACGACGAGGTCACTCAACTCCGGAAGCGAAGCGCAAAACGAGGGGGGCAGGGGTAGGAGGAGAGTGAGGGTGCTGGAAAAAAAGTTTCGGGGGGCGTTATCGTATTTGTGATTTAAAAAAAGGGGGGGGGTTTGGTGTGACCACGCTTCTGTGGGAAATCCAAACCAAAAGACAACTCGGGCGAGCTGGCGCTTTGCGGGTCCTGGAGGTCCCGCAGCAAACACAGGGGCTGAATGGCCGTCCCATTCATTGACGCGACTGAAGACCGCCTGCTTAGGGGCGGTCTCCTCACAAATGCCTGGGCAGAAGGCCGTTTCGAAATCTGTTGCATGTTCCTGCAAGGAACGCGTGTTATTCCGGGGCTCACAAAGTCTGCGGCTTCCTGAGGTGGAGCTACTGACTAGTTGACTTTCACAGGCCTTAGTTTGGCCGCCACCCCCAATCTTTTTCATTTCTCCTGGAATGAACCTGGAGAGGGCGGAGTCTAATGTTTTTAAAAAGGGAACGGGGAACCCTACCAATACCAAGTTAGTTTGAGTGCTCCTCAGAAAGTTTCTGCAGGGGAGAAAGAAACCGCGTTTCCTGGGTTGTCGCACGCGAGTGTCGGCAGGGTGTGTGTGTGCGTGTGTGTGTGTGTGTGTGTGCGCGTGTGCGCGCGCGCGCGCTTGTGGAGAGCCGGGTAGAAGGATGGGAGTGGCAAATATAAAAGCTGCACCTTGGCTAGTTAACTGCATGTCCTAATCAGTAAATATACCTTGTTTAACAATCCCATTGTTCAAAGAAAATACAAACCAATAGGGTTTGGGTGGTGGTGTTTTTGAAAATTCACTTCCTGAGTAAATTTAGTGATCGATGACTTTTTTAAAAATGTAAAATGTCATCTGCCCTGAAATCCAAAGCCATCCATTCTGTGTGCTTCTTCCGTTCTAGGGTATGACAAAGGAAAGCAAAAGAATTAAAATATTACATAAATTGAGCTGCAACTGGTTTGGCTCAGTGGATAGAGCGTAAAGGTCCCAGGTTCGATTCCAGTCAAGGGCATGTTTCTCTCCCATCGATGTTTCTAACTCCCTATTTCTCTCCCTTCCTCTCTGTAAAAAATCAATAAAATATATTTTTTTAAAAATATTACATAAATTGAATAGTCAAAAGAAAGATGGGAGATGGTAAGTGCTTTGTGTTATCTTTGCAATCTGCACTGGGTGTCCACTAGCCACATTTGAACACTTGAAATATGGTTATTGCAACTGAAAAATGGAACTGTTAATTTAATGTTTTTTTAAATTTTAAAAACTGATTTCAGTTACTGAAAACTTTTAAGTATGTGTAGAACAACCAGAATATATGAGTCTATTTTTTCAACTTAAACTTTATGAAATCTAAATTCAGCATTGGAATTGAGACATGTTGTATCAACTACTAGTGGGATTTCAAAGACTTAGTAGCAGAAATTTAAAACAGAATATTGAGTAGCTCATTAACAATTCTTTATGTTGATTACATGTTGAAATGGTAGTATTTTGGATACATTGGTTTAAATAAAATATTAAAGTAAATTTTACCTGTTTTTAATGTAGCTACTAGAACATTTAAAGCAGGGGTCCTCAAACTTTTTAAACAGGGGGCCAGTTCACTGTCCCTCAGACCGTTGGAGGGCTGGACTATAGTTTTAAAAAAAAACTATGAACAAACTCCTATGAACACTGCACATATCTTATTTTGAAGTAGAAAAACAAAACAGGAATACAATATTTGTATTTGCATGTGGCCCGTGGGCCGTAGTTTGAGGACCCCTGATTTAAAGCTACACACATGGCTGACATATTTGCATTAGATAAGGCTGACTTAAAGTATTAAAACACATAATAATACTACCTTGTTTATGGATATATTAGGGGTCCAGTGCACGAATTCGTGCACCTTGAAAGGAACTGCAGTGGCACAGGGTTGGGTCCCGGCCCATCCTCCACAGCCCCGCCCAGCCCCTCCTGCAGTGGCCCGTCCTCTGTCTGGTGGCAGCCCCTGCTCCCGCCACCACTGCTCAGGTGTGGAACGATTGGGGCCGGTGCCAGCAGCGGGTGTGAGCGGAGGCTGCTGCCCCGATCGCCCCTTAGGAGCAGGGGGAGGCCAAAGAATAGTAGAGAGATTCAAATAACTTTATCTGAAAGGTCATCATCTCACTACTACTTTTTCAGTGATAGAGCAACTAAGATTCTTTAGATGTTTTAAAATATCAAAGTGAATATTGAAGGGGAAAGCACAGGAAGAGCTGTGAGGAACACTGTGATCTTTCCTTAGCCAGAGGGAAATTCAGAATTAAAACTAGTGTGGCCAAACACTTTTTAAAAATGCTTTAATTGATTTTTAGATAGGACAGGAGAGGGAGAGAGAGGGATAGAAACATCGACGACAGAGACACTCTATTGGCTGCCTCCTGCATGCCCCCTACTGGGATTGAGCCCACAATCTGAGCGTGTGCCCTGACCCAGAATGGAACCCGGAACCTCTTGGTCCAAGGGACAACACTCAATCCACTGAGCAACACCAGCCAGGCAACACCTACTGTTTGTCTGGGTTTTCTGATGAGTTACTACCTTAAATAATTTACTCCAAAAATAAAATGACTTTGTCTTGGCATTGCTACCCATAAGGAGAAAAATGCTATTTAAAAAGTTATGAATCACTGACTGCATAGAACAGAATACCTATTTAACAATACTATTAGTTTTTCTGACATAATAAGAACACTGAGGGAAGATGGTTCCTTATATTGCTTCTGTAGTTCAACAATGTCAGGGTTGGCATCTATGGTTTTCTTGCTTTTCCCTCATGCCACTCAGGGTAGCATTCTCAGGATTGGTTTGAACCAGCAATAATCTATCAATAACTTACTTCTAATCAAGGTATTTTTTTACAGTAAGAAGGAAGGAAAGAATGATTATTGGACAAGCAATGAAAAATTATCTATCTACAATGGTCTAGTTTTTTTATTGTTGGTACTATTACAGATGTCCATTTCCCCCTCCCATTGCTCCCCTCCCCCCAGCCAGCCACCCACCTTCACCCCATTGTTTTCTGTGCCCATGGGCTATGCATATATGTTCTTTGGCTATTCTCTTCCAGTCACCCTTCCCCTCCTCCCCTCTGAGATATGCCTCTGGTCCTATTTTTTCCATCAGTTTATTTTGTTAATTAGATTCCACATGTAAGTGAGATCATATGGTATTTGTCTTTCTGACTGGTTTATTTCGCTTAGCATCATAATCTCCATATCCATCCCTGCTGTTGCAAGGGTAAGAGTTCCTTCTTACATTTACACAGTGAAATACTGCAATTGTCTAGATTTAAGAAATATGATAGAAGGAATAGAACAAGACCATGCTATTTAAAATTCCTGAAACAGATAAAAAATTCTTTCAGAAGTTGGCAGAAATGAGTTATGGATTTTAATGAACGTTTAAAAATAATTCCACCTCGCCCTAACTGGTTTGGCTCAGTGGATAGAGCATCGGCCTGTGGACTGAAAGGTCCCAGGTTCGATTCCGGTCAAGGGCATGTGCCTTGGCACATCCCTAGTAGGAGGTGTGCAGAAAGCAGCTGATTGATGTTTCTTTCTCATCAATGTTTCTATCTCTCCATCCCTCTCTCTTCCTCTCTGTAAAAAAAATCAATAAAATATATTTTAAAAAATAATAATTCCACCTTTTTAAACTTAGAAATTCACTCAGTAAATATTTGCACCAATAACATTAGTATATGATTGTACTAGGTCCTATGAGAGATATGATACTCCCTGCCTTCAAGAAATTTCTACATAATAACTCTTTGTATTATACTTTCTACTTTATAAAACTCTTTCACAGGCATGAAATATTTGGAAATCATAACTCTTTACAGAAGAAATTTTTATCTGATAGATAAATAGTAGGCCCTCTAAATCCTTACCTATACCTCTCTGGCTTTTTACCACTTTAAAGTTCTGGGGCAGATTTCAGCTGCAGATGTCTGCATCCCTTTGCATTCCAAAGGTGGAAGAAAGTCCTACCCAGTATAATTAGGGCAATTTGGAAGTGCTTGAGAATTATCAACCTTCCCTCTCAGCATCCCTTATGCAATGTTATACAGAAACCCCAGCTATTTTGCCCCTCACATGGGATAACTTTGAGGCATGTATTTCATACCATTTCCCTGAATTTTCTGGTGGGATTACACTCCAGTCATTACTAGTGGCAGCTGGCTTAGTAAGGCGCCCTTTATTTACTGCCTTCCCTTCTTTGTCTCACTTCCCCATCTCCTACAGGTGTTTCCTGAATCCTCCAGATAAACTACCTGCACTCAAATCCTTGTCTCAGGGTTATAGTGGGCATTTCCACTAGGTTATTTCCACATACCCACCCCTCAGCTATGTGTCAGTTCAATGGGTGGGCACATGATTCAAGCCAAGCCAATTTGAATTCTTCCCAGGCAATTTTGTTCAACCTGAAAAAAGGGAGAAAAGAGAGTCTCCTCTTTTTTTTTTTTTTTTAATTTCCCCATTATTATATTTCTAGAACAGTGCCTGGCACAAAGTAGGAACTTGCTGAATATTTGTGGACTATTCAATTAATACAATTCCTACAACTTTTTTGCTGCTAACCCACATTTGTGATGACATTAGTTTTTAAATGTATGATATCCTCTTGTTATAGTATATCATGGTGTCATAGCATTGTCTGTAGTAGTTAAGAACATGGACTCGGCAATGAAGGAAAAATACCACATGATCTCACTCATTCATGGATAATAGAGACCATTATAAACTTTTGAACAATAATAGATACAGAGGCAGAGCTGCCTCAAACAGATTGTCAAACTGCAGCGGGAAAGCCGGGGAGGGTTGGGGGGCAGGAGGGAGGGGGGTAAGAGATCAACCGAAGGACTTGTATGCATGCATATAAGCATAACCAATGGACATAAGACACTGGGGGGTAGGGGAGGCCAGGGGATGGTCAAGGGCGGGGGGAAAAAAAGGACACATATGTAATACCCTTTGTAATACTGTAAGCAATAAAAAAAAGAAAAAAAAAGAACATGGACTCGGGAGCCAGATGCTTGAGAATTAACTCTGTCACGTGCCAGTCGTTAAACTGTGCTGGTTATTTGTCTGTTGTCTCTCAGCTCTTTTCTCCTACTCTCTCCTGTATTGCAAGGGTGCTGGAATCCTAAAAGAAACATTTTCCAGATTCACTTGCCAGTTGGTGTCACGTTCAGTTCTGCTAATGGGAGATTAAAAGGCAAGAGGAGGATAGGAGGCATTTTCCTTCTTCAGGCTCCAGAAGCCTCAGCAGCACTGTGCTGCTCTACTCTGGCTCTAGGAGTGGGCGGCCTGCTGAAGTCAGCTGGCTTCCCGCAAAGCAGCCAGCAGAGATAGTTCTAATCCTGCAACAGTTATGTCCCGAAAGCTCAGAAGGACAGCATTTTGGATAACACTGCTTTCCCAGTGCTAGAATGGTAGCTCTTCTGGTAATTACTTCTGGATAACAATAAATACCTCCCCCACCCCTTTTTGCTCCTCCAGACCTTCTGTAAGGATTCCCTCAAAAATAGAGGTAATATTCCCTCTGAAATAACCAAAGTGGTTTTTCTTTTCTTGACTGGATACTGACTGATAATGTGACCATGGGCAAGTAATTTATTCTCTTTGCTTCTGGGACTTCCTGTATAATATGAAATAGTATATCTATCTCATTAGCATTATTAGGAGGATTAAATGGGCTAATATTTTTAGAGCACTTAGAACAGTGCCTGGCACAAAGCAGACACTATGTTTGTTAAGTGGTATTGTTTCATACTGTATTGTTAAATGCAAATGGCATTATCAATATAATTTTTAAAATCTAATGTCTTGCTCCATATACCATCCCTTTGTACAACCTGCCCCATAATCCTCCCTTGCTTATCACTATCACTTCCCTATCATCTGTCTTATCCTTTTCTCAGCTCTTCTGTCATAAAACAGCATGTATATTTTTCAGTGTCTCTCACTTGCTTTAGACATAATAGACATTTGGAGGCCAGTAGGATTAAATGTTTTTATAAATATTGTATTATAGGATGCTACAGTGGTGAGAGGGGTATGCAAGGTGAGAAGCAACACTGGAAGTGGAAGACAATCCTATATAATAAAAACCTAATATGCTAAGTGTCCAACTGTTCGACCAGTCCCTATCATGGGCACTGACCACCAGGGGGCAGTCGCTCCGACTGGTAGCTTGTGCTGGGGTCCGGCCGATCCGGACTGGGCAAGACAGGCCAGACACACCCTGGAGCCCTCCCATGGTCCCTGCCTGGCCCTGATCGTGCACCGGTGGGGTCCCTCAGCCTGGCCTGTGCCCTCTCCCAATCCGGGACCCCTCCGGCGATGTTGGAGAGCCAGTTTTAGCCTGAGACCCCCAGGCCAGGCTGAGGGACCCCACCAGTGCATGAAATTGTGCAGCGGGCCTCTAGTAGGTTATATTAGAACCTGAAGATGAATCTAGAACCTTCATAGTAGGATGTCAGGGACCTCATGTAGGAGAAAGGCTTGAGAAATAGATTCTTTTGGTTAAATTGCGTCTACATTAAGAGTATCTTACACTTGTATGGAGTTATTTCATTGACTTCAGTTTTGAGATATTGAAAATATACTTGTTTTTGATCTCGTACTCAGCAGGGAGAGCAGACTCAGATTCTAGGGCTACATTTACTCCATTACCAAGATCCTGAAGAAAACCCCCTCCCCCCAAAAAATAAACCACCTAAAGTAGGAATGAGATAGGCTTAGAAATTACTGAATAGACAGAATTCTGCTGTATTTGTACAAGGATAGAATCATTGTCCAGAGAATTTGTTTCAGAAATTCCTAGAATCCTGTTGAAGTTTAACAAAGTAAACTTACTGTCCTTTAACCTTTCAGCTTGTCCTCCAAGGTGTAAATACTTCTCTTTCTTTATTAATTAGTCCAATCTTCAATTATGCCTAAGTGTATTTTTTAGTCTAATAGAATTCTAGGTTTTAAATATAGATATTTTTTAAAGTACATCTGAAAATCTCATATTATTTGTGAACATATTTTTAAATACTACTAAGCATTGTGACAAAATTTAGGAAATACAGTATAAATATGTCATGAGTGTTTATACCAGAATTTGCAATTTTCAGTCATTACCAAATTTTAAACTGTCATTGGCTAGATAGAAAATCAGCATAGTGACACCATGTCACCTAAGGCCTATCCTCTGGTAGACAGGCCAAATCATTAGTGCCAGGACACTTTTCTTTAGTCCCCAATGTTCAATTCAGGAATTCACACCACTACATAAAGATAGCACTTGCAAGCGCAACAACACTGTTCTATATGTCCTTCCTTCTCTCCGCTTTAACCATAGACATAGAGCCTTCCTCAGCCCAAGAAGTAACCTGCTTTTAAAAGTGGAGCGAGCCCTAACTGGTTTGGCTCAGTGGATAGAGCGTCGGCTTGCGGACTGAGGGGTCCCAGGTTTGATTCTGGTCAAGGGCATGTACCTTGGTTGTGGGCACATTCCCAGTAGGGGGTGTGCAGGAAGCAGCTGATAGATGTTTCTCTCTCATTGATGTTTCTAACTCTCTACCCCTCTTCCTTCCTCTCTGTAAAAAATCAATAAAGTATATATTTAAAAGTGGAGTGAGCACACATGTTCTGATCTTTGTGCTAAACTGGTAGTTTCGAAATACCATCCCCAAATACTGATAAGAAATTTGATTTTTAAAAACAACTCCACTTCATGCATTTTTGTAAGAGGCAATAGTATTTGAAAACAGGTTTTAACTTATGTTTGTGCAAATTTTTAAGAGGAACTGAGTTCTGAGTACCTCAGAATTGTTCGGTCCAGCACAGTAACACTTATTGAATATTGAATAGATGCCAGATACTGTCCTGGGAGTGGTCTTCATAAACAGATTAGGGACCTCCAAGGATCTATTTCCATTACATAATGTAAATTTTATTCACAAAATATCTAAGTTTACTACAGGTAATGTGCTTCTTGAACTTTCCTCCCACAATACTTTGTATCGCATCCTATACCTCTCCTCTGTAGCAGGCTTCACATTTATAAAAATTTTGTATATAATTATTACACTTTTGTTATACATTTTCCAAGAGGCAATCCATCTTATTCATTACTATGTGCCCAAATCTTAATAATAGCTGACCATCAGCAAGCATTTAATCAATTTTTGTTGCATGAAGAACTTTCTGAAATCATCACTAATGGCCACTAGTCAATGCATACCTCCTAAGATATGGGGGCATAGTCCAAAACTGTCTCTGACAATTGGAAAATATTTTTGAAGGCATCTGTTTTATTTCCTTTTAAAACTCATTTGACTTTTTAATTCTCATCCATTATAGGGACATCTCTGGAAAATAAAAAAAAAAAGTTAAATCTAGCTATAAGCTAAGGTATATATATATATTAGTTTTCTGGGTTAAAAATGAACAGTGATTTGCGGGATTTCAGATATGATTATTCGTTTTAGGTGAATAAAGTAGAAAAAGAATGAGTGGGAGGACTTGCCACAGGAGCAACAAAGACCAAGAAGGTAATTAATTCTTTTACTTTCCCTCCATTTTCCATTGATAATATGCTATCATTTCTTTACCAAAAAAAAAGAAAAAGAAAAAAAGGAAAGATTAGGTGATTTCAAAACCTTATAATCATGCCAAAAACATTCATTCCTCTGCTATGAGTGGGTGGACCATGAACTTTAAATCTACAGGTAAAACACATTCAAATTTTCCAAGAAAGTCAATAAATACATTTCTAGCTATTATAGGGAAAGGAGAAGTGTTAAGCTACTCTACTCTTGTTGGGAAGATCATATAAGCTAATGTATAAAAATGCATGGAATAATACAAAATTGTATATAAGTGTAAGGTAGTATGATTACGGTTTATTAGAAATATACTTAGTATATAATGTACAATATGATTACTATTGCTAGCACTGCTGTAGAGTATATTTGAAATTTGCTAAGAGAGTAAATCTGAAAGTTTTCATTACAAGGAAAAATAAATTTGGGGGGTAACTATATGATGTAATAGATTTTAACTATAACTAAATTATTATGGTAGTCATTTTTTAATATGTATTGGTTGACTCATTTGCCATATACCTTAAACTTAAAAAGTGCTGTATGTCAATTATATCTCAATAAAAAGTGAAAAAAATAGGATGACAAATTAAACTATGATTACAGGGTGGGAAAAGGGAACTATACTCAGCAAGGTAAGCTTGTTGCCACTAGGAAAAGGATAATCCAAAATCAGATAGAAATTACTTTTGTATATCTATACTTCTTATCCATTAACACAAAATTATATCATGAAATAAATACAAACACATTTCTGTAAATTGGATTCAAGTCTTACAATTATAAAAAAAGCAAGGATGGTATTTTAATATTACTGGCAGATGATATTTCATTTACATGGTCTGGGAAAAATTAAATTATTTTGTGGAATCAGTTAACTCAAGTCCTTGATATCATCATTGAATACAGTGATTCTGAAACTTCATCATACATCAGAATCACCTAGGAAGCGTGTTAAGCCATAATTGCTATGCCTCACCTCCAGTGTTCCGTGATATAATAGGTCTGATCTGGGGCCCAAGAATGTTTGTGCACTTTTTTTTTTTTAATGAATGTTCCTTTCTTTTCTTTTTTTTTTTCTAGTGCATTTTTATTGATTTCAGATAGGAAGGGAGAGGGAGAAAAGGATAGAAACATCAATGATGAGAGAAAATCATTGATTGGCTGCCTACTGGGGATTTAGCCTGCAACCTGGGGTCATGCCCTGACGGGAATCAAACCGTGACCTCCTGGTTCATAAGTTGATGCGCAACCACTGGGCCACACCAGCCAGGCTGCACATGCACTTTTAACAAGAACACAGGTGATATTGAAACTGCTCTTCTGAGAACCGCACATTAAGAACCAACTGGCTTGGTAGAAAAAAATGAAAAATATCTGGTCCAAATCAGAAGACCTGAGTTCTAGTGCCAGTGCTGATATTAACTAGTCACATAGGATGGTGCTGGTCATTTTATCTCGCTGTACCTTTTCCTTGATCAGATGGTTACATCTGCCTCTTCTGCCTTACAGGTTTCTTGGAAAAATGAAAATATGATGACATGCTAAAAGTAATTTGAAAAAGCCAATTTAGGTATGAAATAGCCAATATCGTAGTGTTTGAAAGATTTCTCAGTAACCAAGGGTTTAAAATCAAGAGTTGGAAATATTTATTGACTTATCTACTATTATATTATACTTAAAATACATCTGCTTTCCAAGTCAGTGGGAAACTTTATTTAGTTTATTTCTGGTTAACTCATTCACAGAACTGGAAGTTTTTTTTTCAAATTTTACACCTAAAATGGGTGAATTTTTTTTTTTTGAACATTTCTTTTTTTTTTTTTTTTATTGCTTAAAGTATTACAAAGGGTATTACATATGTATCCATTTTATCCCCCCGCCCTAGACAGTCCCCTAGCCTCCCCTATCCCCCAGTGTCTTATGTCCATTGGTTATGCTTATATGCATGCATACAAGTCCTTTAGTTGATCTCTTACCCCCCTACCTCCTGCCCCCCAACCCTCCCCGGCCTTCCCGCTGCAGTTTGACAATCTGTTTGAGGCAGCTCTGCCTCTGTATCTATTATTGTTCAAAAGTTTATAATGGTCTCTATTGTCCATGAATGAGTGAGATCATGTGGTATTTTTCCTTTATTGACTGGCTTATTTCACTTAGCATAATGCTCTCCAGTTCCATCCATGACGTTGCAAATGGTAAGAGTTCCTTCCTTTTTACAGCAGCATAGTATTCCATCGTGTAGATGTACCACAGTTTTCTAATCCATTCATCTACTGATGGGCACTTAGGCTCTTTCCAGATCTTAGCTATGGTGAATTGTGCTGCTATGAACATAGGGGTGCATATATCCTTTCTGATTGGTGTTTCTGGTTTCTTGGGATATATTCCTAGAAGTGGGATCACAGGGTCAAATGGGAGTTCCATTTTCAGTTTTTTAAGGAAACTCCATACTGTCTTCCATAGTGGCTGCACCAGTCTGCATTCCCACCAGCAGTGCACAAGTGTTCCTTTTTCTCCACATCCTCTCCAGCACTTGTCGTTTGTTGATTTGTTGATGATAGCCAGTCTGACAGGTGTGAGATGGTACCTCATTGCTGTTTTGATTTGCATCTCTCGGATGATTAGTGACTTTGAGCATGTTTTCATATGTCTCTTGGCTTTCTGGATGTCCTCTTTTGAAAGGTGTCTATTTAGGTCCTTTGCCCATTTGGAAGTTTTTTCTTTGACCGTTACCAAACTTTTTGATCCAGTTAATTACTTGATCCTGTTTGCTGACATTTTTTTTTTTCCTGGAAATACACAGACGTTTTAAATGGAAGCAAAATGGGGCAAGGGCATCACAGCCAACAGGGATTGAGCTCAGGCGAGGCAGGGCCAGTGCTGTGCCCGGGTCATGGAAGCCGGGTGGGAGCTGAAGAGGTGGGCCGGGTGGGAGCTGAAGAGGTGAGCCTCTGCCCGAAATGACTGCTCACAGAACTGACCAGATCTTATAATCTCCTTTATTAGATTCCATGTTCCGAAGACTTGGAGAAATTATCTCTCTGCTGCTGCCTCATTTGTATGGTTAGCTGTAATCCACTGCTTGGAACTCTTCATCCAACCTAAGAATTCCAGTTCAGCATAACATCCCAGTTATCTTCAATAACACAGAATTTCTGAGGATATTAGAAAAACATTTGCAAGAGGTAATCCTTGCAGTTTCCTTCTCAGAGACTGAGTACCAATGTGAACGTTGTTAGTCTTAGCAATAGACAGGGAGCACATTTGCTTGCAGTTGCTGATACTTACAGAGCACATATACACCTTTACCTAGCAACCCTCGTAGAAGATGCGTTGCAGAAGTAGGAAGTCTCAATGTTTGATAAGGTAACCATATTTGTTAACACAATAGATGATATGGCCAAGAGAGAGTCATAACTATTTACAGGCAGTCAAGTCTCTTTATCCTCATTCACAAGGGTTGGTTATGCTCTATCATAACCAGCAGTTAACTAGTAATTTCCACTCTGTCACAGCCCCATCACTTGCCATTATTCCTTCCACCTTACCAACTATTCTTCATGATCTTGCTAAGAATAACTCTCAAATGTGCCTGGAATTGTTTTCTGTATCAAAATGCTTCTTCTTCCCTAAAATTGACTTAGCTGCTGGCTGTCAGCAACAGTTTCACAGGATGAGGAGAGAAGTGGCAAACACAGCCCAGTTCAGGAAAATCAGAGATCTACTAGTACTTGCTGCATTCTGAACAGAGTACATATGTGGTTATCTGAGGAAACATGCAGTTTGGCTGCCGGTCACACTCCTCAAGGGAGTTACTCGTTCTATACGAAGAGCTTCTGGAGAATGGTGCCAAAGAGAGAAATGGTGATACCAAGACTTTAAATATGTGCAGTTAGAGTTCTCAGGTCATAGGCTTGAGTTTGATCCTGATCTCAACAATATCGTTACAAAGCAATTATTGTAGACAGGAACTGGTGGATCTATGAGTACAATGCAGAAGCTTATAGCATGAAGCATAACAAAAAGATGACTCAACTTTTTAAAAATAGGTAAGTTGTACTCACTTCCTCTCAAATGATTCCTTTATTTTCAGAGTCATACTGTATTCTTTGGCTTTCATTGTTAAGGGCTAAATTGTTCTTGACTATTTTGAATGGAGTGCTCTGCAAGTGAAAAAATGTCATAGCCTTAAAAAAACAACCAGCATACACATTTTCAAGAGTGTGTGTGTGAACTTAGGTTTTCATTTCTCTTGGGTAGATGCCTAGGAGTGGAATCTCCTAGTGGGTAAATGTATATTTAAATTTTGAGAAACTACCAAACTGTTTTCTACAGTAACTATCATTTTACCTTACCACTAGAGATGTGTGTTCCAATTTTACCACATCTTCAATATTTGCTTTTTTCTTTTTGATTATAGCCATCCTAGTGGGTACGAAGTGGTATCTCATTGCTTATTATGGTTTTTAAATTAGCATTTCCCTAATGATTAGTGATGTTGCATGAATTTTCATATGCTTAGTAGCCATTAGTCATTTGTTTTTTTAGCATAGACTAATTTAAGACTTGTATCCTATGAATAGGATAAATTTTTGCACATGCACATATCTAAATATAAATATTTGCACACCCCAAAGTATAGTATGCTAGGCATATTACAACTTAATACAAATTATTACTTCTATCACTTTCTGAACAATTAAAGACCCTTATAACAATTTAACTCCACTTATCCCTCTTATCTTTTGTACTATTGCTATATATACCATTTTCACATTATAAAAACCCACAGGACATTATTATTATTGCTGTTTTAAACAAAATACTCTTAAATTGTACATACTTACCCTGTGTTCTTTTCCTCTTTCTTAGGATTTAGGACCATTTTCATTAAGCAATAACTTCTCTCAGCTTTTGTTTTTCTGAAAACATCTGTAATTTGCCTTAATTCTTGAGAGCTTTTCCCCTGGATATAGACCTTGAGGTTAGCATTTCTTTTCTTCAGTAATTTAAAGATGTCATTCTAGCCAAACCGGTTTGGCTCAGTGGATAGAGCATAGGCCTGCAAACTGAAGGGTCCCAGGTTCGATTCCGGTTAAGGGCATGTACCTTGGTTGTGGGCACGTCCCCAGTGGGGGGTGTGCAAGAGGCAGCTGATCGATGCTTCTCTCTCATCGATGTTTCTAACTATCCCTCTCCCTTCCTCTCTGTAAAAAATCAATAAAATATATAAAAAAAATAAAAACAAAAATGTCATTCTATGGTCTTCATGATTTCCTAGTTTTGTTGAACAGTTAGAATTCAGACTTAATGTTGCTTTTAAAGTTTACTATGTCTTTTCCCTCTGGTTCCTAAGATTTTGTCTTTAGTTTTCAAATTTTTTTATTATGACACACTCCAGATAATCTTTTCTACTAGAGCAGATTTGATTTTTCCCTTGTTAGGCAGAATCAACCCCTCTAGAAGGTAGAAGGATAAGGGGATGATTATCTCAAAACAGTGAGAGATTGAGCTGCATGTATCCAGGCTGGGTTATAAAGTTTTAGTAAGATCCAGTTCACCTCTGGCTCATTCCTGTTCCTCAGACATTGTCACATGGGTTTTTTGTTTTCACTTTCCATTTTTTAAAATTATTGATAGTATTACATTACAGATGTCCCCCATTCTACCCTCCCTCCCCTTTCACCCAGCCTCCCTGCTTCCCAACTCCACCCAGCCCCTGCCCCACCCCAGGCCTTCACCATACTGTTGACTGCATGTCACACTGGCTTTTTTTTTTTTTTTTTTAACATTTTTATTTATTTCAGAGAGGAAAGGAGATAGAAACATCAATGATGAGAGAGAATCATCGATTGGCTGCCTCCTGCATATCCCCTGTTGGGGATCAAGCCCACAACCTGGGCATGTGTCCTTGATCAGATCGAACCTGGGACCCTTCAGTCCACAAGCCAACACTCTATCCATTGAGCCAAACCACACAGATAGGCTGAATTCTCAGGTGGTAGGAGAGGCTAGAGGCTAGAGCTAGAGGCTGTCACGCTGGCTTTGATTGAGGTCTTGGCAATCTGTCACCTTACCCCTGAGAAAATTCGTTCTGGTCTTTGGGGGTTTGAAGCTTGACTCTCCACATTTCTATCTACACAGCTTCAAAATACAGCAAATGTTTTCAGGAAGAGACCAATGATGTGTTTTTGGCAGACCCTCTCAGTCCAGCCAGACTTTTGTCTACAAAGTTCAATGAAACCCTAGATTTCACTTTGTCTTTTAGAGGCTTCTGACACAATTCTCTAGCCTCTCATACCACCTGAGAATTCAGCCTATCTGTGTGGAAAATAGATCATTACATATATTTATGTGTCCTCTAGTTTCCAACTGATTGTGTTAACCCCACATAATTGGTAAAAACTTAGTAGATTCTCTTTCCCTTTATAAACATCCTTATACTTGGGCCTAGTCAGATTGATTCTTGTACCTAAAATGTACAAATTGTTCCCCCAGATCATCAACATACCCATGAAGTGCTCTTCCCTGTCTGGAATTTTAGTTTGGATTATTTTTGGATTGCTTCAATATAACTCCAATGTATTTAAAAACATGGATTTTGCAATCTGACCACCCCCCTCTGCCCCCTCCCTCCCCGCCTGCCCCAAATAACTTTTTTGGTTGACATTTAGTTCATAATGATTCAAAAAAAATAGTTAACTTGTGTGTTTTTTAAATATATTTTTATTGATTTCAGAGATGAAGGGAGAGAGAGATAGAAACATCAGTGATGAGAGAATCATTGATCGGCCGCCTCCTGCATGTCCCACACTGGGGACTGAGCCCACAACCCAGGCATGTGCCCTGACTGGGAATCACACCGTGACCTCCTGATTCATAGGTTGATGCTCAACCACTGAACCACGCTGGCCAGGCAGTTAACGTTTTTTGAAGAAAAACAAAATTACATTGCTTACCATTTTTTTTCATTGAAAATGCTACCAGTGGGATGAGAGGTTTTTTTTTTTTTTTTTAACCTAGAATTTTCATTTCATTTATTCAAAAATACATTCTTTAACTATATCACTAAGTTGAAACTCTAAAGTAATATGCAGTTAGCCCTCAAGACCAGGGATCTCCCCCTAAGTGGATGTGCCTGTTTGATAATTCTTCAGTGTGCTTATCCTACTCCCCTCACTGTCTTTGAAACAACTTGAAAATACTAAGATTCATCTTTGAGAAGCTATTATATGTGCAGAGTAATGGTTTCAGTTTTTTTATATTAACTATGCAACTGGAGAGAACAATATGTATGTGCAACTAATCTTACGTATACTACATTTTGGCTAACTATATGAGTTAATAAATAATTGAGAATTTATTTACTGCTCTGTGGTGGTGGTGGGGGTTATCAAATATATATATAGCTAGTGGCCCGGTGCATAATTCATACATATTAAAAGGGAATTAATTAGAGGAAATATTTTAATATTGCTATTTGCCCTTTCTCTATAATAGAAGTATCAGAGATGAAAGAAAATTAGTAAAATGCATATGAAAATCTCCCTCCTGTCAGAGTCTGGGGCATGCCGCGAGACCCAGAGTCAAGTCCCCGCCGACCTACGTGTGCCTTGAAATTGCGCAACACCCACACCTGGCCGGCCCCACCCCCATCAAGCCCTGTAGGGCGAGGGGCGCAGCCTCAGGTCCCCCATCAAGACCCATCGGGTAGGGGGGGGTCACAGTCTCAGGTCCCCCGTCAAGCCCTGCCAGGTAGGGGGCGCAGCCTCAGGTCCCCTGGCCTGGGCATGAGGGCGGGACGACCATTTGTATATTAGCTCTTTATTATATAGGATATTCTCTTTCACTCAGGATTTTGCTATCTGGTTTTATTATCAGATTATGAAAAGTTCAAATTCTTAATGTAACTGACTGAATAAATGATAGGAATTTCAATAGCTAGCAAAACCCAGATCATTTATTTCTACATAATCCTGCCAGATTGACACTGCTATGGATGAATTTCAGTTTACAGAATAGCTATTTATACTTATAGGACAGGGGACTTACTTTGGAAACAGCTTCAAGCCTAATTCATAATTATTTTGTTGCTAAATATTTATGTTATAATTTGTGAGATGCTGAACTCTGGCAAAGTTTGGCAAATAAAGTGCTATATTGGTATCATTTAGGAAGGGGAAAACTCTGGTAAGATCATTTTACTAGAAGACTAAGATAACAGCAATATTGTATATGTAAAGTTTGGTTATATAGTTTATTACATGTGGGTAGTTATAAACTTTTATGTAATCAAATACTGTTGTGAAGTAGCGGGGTTCACAACTAATTGGTGTTCATAACCAAAGAATTTCCTAGAACCCATGTTATCTTTTAAAATTTTAATTATAATCTCTTGACCACTTAATTATTACAAAAGTTAAAGTATATATTTCCCCACATTATGATTACATATTCACAGAATTATAGAATCATAAATTTAAAAGTTGAATGGCACTAGATTCCCCAAAATGTCATTTTATAATTTCTCAATCAAAAGCCTAGGAATATTAAGTATACTATTTAAAATCACAAGCCCTTGCTAGATTTTGATTTACACTTTTTTTAAAAAATGAAGAGCAATCACTTTCCTCTTTATCATCTTTAGAAAGATGCATCATTTTAATAAAAATAAACTTCGAAAGTTACTTTAGAATATATGAAATTGATGTGTTCCTGAAAAGAAATGGTTCTAAAGTTGAGTTTTAGAAATACCATCTTATTTTCCCATTTTGAACCATAACAAGATTCAAAACACAATGAGGAACACCTTTAGTATTACCTCTTTATAGGAATTTCAGTTCTCTGCTTGTCATAACAGTATGCCAGGTAATCCATAATAGTGAACTAGGCTTCTTGTGTATTTAATCCATCTTTTCAGAACTACATTTGGGATTAGATTTTTGTTTGTGTGTTTGGTGCTACCAGATTCTGTATATAATTTGTATTTTTTAAAAGGGTTGCTCTATAACCAACAACTGTCTATATCCCACTTAGAACTTACTTCCCTTTTCACTTCACTGTGCATCTCAATGTTATTTCTCGGTCAGGAAGTACACCGTGAGAGTGAAGTCTTGGCATCAACGGTAAAAGTAGATTAAATATAGAAATGTTTTCCTGTTCTCTGCTGTGATGGAGTCAAGAATGAATGTAAATGGGCTGGGCTGGCCTCACCTGCAGGCTGTAAGGGAAGGATCTAATCCAGGCCTTTCTCTTTAGCTTGTAGAGGGCCACCTTCTCACTGTGTCTTTTCACATAACCTCACCTCTATGGCTGTATCTGTGCTCAATTCTTCCCTATTTATAAGGACACCAGTTATATTAGATGAGGGACCCACCCAGCTTCAGCATGACCTCATCTTAATTCATTACATCTGCGATGAACGTATTCTCCAATAGGGCCAGTTCCAATTGTGCTATAAAAGCACACAACAATTCAAACGGACTAAAATTTAGTCACTAAAGCATACTACATGAAGTAGCAATAAACAGATCACTAATGCATTACATTTTTCAAGTTTATTTTTAAATCCAGAAACAGTAAATGCATGCATCATGTGCCACTAATAATGTGTTTCCAGGGAAAACACATTTTAAAGAACATGCTTTTTCTTTAGGAAACCTGGGCTAACCGTTGCCGGTTCCGAGGTTCTATGGAGTATGGTTACTGATCACACACGAAGCTGGAGCCACGCAGGCCCAACAAACACCAGCCAGCAAGCTTGCTGAGAAAAACAAGACTATTTAAAATCTGCCCAAACCAACTGTCGGGGCAACATTTGGGCCAATACGGGGAAAAAAAAAAAAAGCGCCTTCAAAAAGAAATACACCACAGAAATGGCACCCTGTCACACTCCTCCTGCCCCGGGAAAGGCCGCCTGCGGCCCTCGAGGGCGCCAAGGTCAGGGGGTCTGGGGGCGCCGCTCGGCCGGGACACGAGGTCAGCGGGGCGTGCCGGTCGGTAACGTGCAGCTGGACGCCGTTTGCTCAGTATGTGCAACTGGGGGTGGGGCAACATCCATGTGGCTTTTGTGGGACTCTCAAATGGGTCTTTGATATTAATAACTTTTTAAAAAACGATCACATTAGAGGGACGAGACAGGGAATAACAAACAAGGTGACAGCTGGGCCCGCCACAGGCGCGGAGGTCACCAGGACGCCTCGCCGCGCCGCGCCCGCCGCCGGGAATCGCGACCCGGACAGCGGGGTGGGGCCTGGGGAGCGCCGCCCGCCTCCCCGCGCCCCCCCTACCCCCACCCTCCCCCCCCCCCCCGCCCCGGAATCCTCAGGCGCCCTTGTTTACCTCTCGGCATTTGACACCCGAGACAAAGGGGGAAGGGAGGGAGCGGCTTCCGAGGGACAGTCCGCCGGCGGAAAGCGCCTTACTTTGTAGGTGGGTTTGCAACACCCCTCGGGAGGCGGGCGCAGCTGTCCTCCCGCGCCCTGGCCCAGGTGCCCCGCCAGCGCTCGTCTCCCCGGAGTTGCACTCCGACCTCAGCCACCACGGGCGGCGCTGGGCCACCAGTCCGCAGGGCGAGCGCCCCCGTCTGTCCCCAGTTACCCTTCGGCCGGGGCAGAGGCGCTCTGGACCGGGAAAGCGGTCGGAGCCGCGGCAGGGCAGGCTGCTAGTTCCCTCAGCGGCCGCAAAGCGGGTCGCCGCCGCCAGCCCTCGGCAACAACCCCCAAGCTCGCGACTCGGTATTTTTAAATCTGGCGGGGCTTTCCCTTTCGGGCCAACCGCTCCCCCCCAGTTTACTGCCCCAGCCAGTCAGCGTCAGGCCCGCCATTTTTCAAACCCGCTTCCCGCCGCCAATCAGGATCGAGCAGTGCATTCCTCTCCTGACCGGTTCTAACGGGTCTGGGAGTTAACGACCTGGGCGACCCACCGAACCTGCTAGGCTGGGGGCGAGGGGACGGGCCCGGCGAGATGGCGACCAATAGGAAACCTCCGCTGGGAAGGGGCGGGGCTTCGACGAGTTTGAATAATCACCAGGCCCAATCACAGAGGCGGGGTGTGGCCTGCGGTGCAGCTCGTCAAGTTGCGGTGGCGCGGAGAAGTCTGCAAAACAAGAGGCTGAGGATTGGCTTAGCGATAAACCAGTTCACGCCGGAGCCCAGCGAGGGAGCGTCTCGGTCGGACCCGGCCGCTCGGCGGGACTCTGAGGAAAACCTACCACCAGGCAAGAATCCCCTCTGCGCCCCTGGGTGTTGGGGCTGCCGTTCCCTCCCCTCAGCCTCCTAGCCGGCCCCGACGCTGTGGCTTTGGAGGGTTCTCAGCTACGCGCGGAGTCTCGGGTGCGGGCCGCCGAGGGCCAGGGACTGTGGTGGGCGGGCGGGAAGCTCGTCCGCGCTCGGTTCCGGGAGTTTTTTTAAATGTCGGCCGCGAGTCAACTTGGAGTGGGGCAAGTCGGAGGGCATTTCTGTCAGGAAAGGGGTTTCGAGGGCGCCGGCTGCGTTCCCTTCCTGCGCCTGGGCCCGGAGCGGGCGGCGGCGGCGGCGTCTCCGGCCTCCGGGAGGGACGTAGTCGGTCGCGCGGAGACTCGGTTGGGGCGGCTTGGGTTGGGCCGCGGAGGACCGTGTACGCGGAAGCGGTGTCGCCGCGGCCCCGGGGCGGGTGGGCCGGCGGGCTCGGGCGGCCGCTCTCGCGAGGCGGGTCGCGGGCGGGCGGGCGGGCGGGCGCGGGTTTGGGCGGGAAGCCGAGCCCCGCCGGCGCCCACCCCCAGCTTTCGCCCGGCTAGGAGGACGCCGTCTGTCATCATGGGCAAAGGAGACCCCAACAAGCCGCGGGGCAAGATGTCCTCGTACGCCTTCTTCGTCCAGACCTGCCGGGAGGAGCACAAGAAGAAACACCCCGACTCTTCCGTCAATTTCTCCGAATTCTCCAAGAAATGTTCCGAGAAATGGAAGGTGAGTCGGGAACGCAGACTCGAGCTAAGAGTTCTCAGGTGTGTTCGCGGGCCAGGACACTAGGCAGGCAATTGACTTGGGACTTTCAGCTCGCTACCCTGAGGACTCGAAGATTCTGTTGAGAGTTTTAGGCCGGTTACTTTAGGTTTTTGCTTAAGACCGCTAAAGCAAAATGCTGTTACTTCGGAAAATGTGGCCGTTAAGATGGCCTTTTGGGGTGTATATAGCTTACAGTTTTGCTGTGTTTCTAACTGCTCACAGACCATGTCTGCCAAGGAAAAGTCAAAGTTCGAAGACATGGCGAAGAGTGACAAAGCTCGCTATGACCGGGAGATGAAAAATTATGTTCCCCCCAAAGGTGACAAGAAAGGGAAGAAAAAAGATCCCAATGCTCCTAAAAGGCCTCCGTAAGTTTTTTGTTTTTGTTTCTTGAATCGCTCAAATTGCCCCTTGATTTTTCAGTTTATTAACTCTTGTTACTTCCTTTCAGATCTGCCTTCTTCCTGTTTTGCTCTGAACATCGCCCAAAGATCAAAAGTGAACACCCTGGTTTGTCCATTGGGGATACTGCAAAAAAATTGGGTGAAATGTGGTCTGAACAATCAGCCAAAGATAAGCAACCATATGAACAAAAAGCAGCTAAGCTAAAGGAGAAATATGAAAAGGTACACTTTTTAAAGCCAGGGTTGAAATTAGATATTTTCTAAAGTATGTTAGAAGTAGATACAAGTGGTAGAAAGTTGGGAAGTGTAGATAATCATGTATTAATAGCTGTCAGCTGTGCTTTGCACAACTTAGGCAGAACAAACTAATTGAGAAATCTTTCTTTTGACTGAAATCAGTGTTGTAGCACTGGTAGGTTCCTGCATAGAGACTCTTTTGTGGTTATATAGGCCTCTTAGTTTGAAAAAGTGGAGGGCCAAATGGGTTTTATGTAGGTAGATAAAAAATGTGAAGTTGAAGGGTGGGGGCGGGGGGGTACTAAGTGAGGTAAATGGATGTTAGTGAAAGTATTGACATTGATCTAATGCCACCCCATGGTTTGACATCATAAGCTTCCTAAAGCCTAGAGGGAACAAATGCTGTCAAAAATAATTTTTTAGACAGTTGCCAGGGTTATTGGTCAATAATCTTAGACTGTTTACACGTAGTGGTTTTCAGTTGAGAAATGACACCGGATGTTGATTTTCTTCTCTTGACAATATTTCAGGATATTGCTGCATACCGTGCCAAGGGCAAAAGTGAAGTGGGAAAGAAGGGCCCTGGCAGGCCAACTGGCTCAAAGAAGAAAAACGAACCAGAAGATGAGGAGGAGGAGGAAGAGGAAGATGATGATGATGAAGAGGAGGATGAAGATGAAGAATAAAGGCTGTCCTGTAATGATGTGTGCGGAGTATGTGTGTGTGCTCTCAGGCAATTGTTTTGCTAAGAATGTGAATTCAAGTGCAGCTCAATATTAGCTTCAGTATAAAAACTGTACAGATTTTTGTATAGCTGATAAGATTCTTTGTAGAGAAAATACTTTTATAAAAAAAAGCAGGTTGTAGCTTTTTGAGGGGCTACTACATACAGTTAGATTTTAAGGCTTCTGATGTTAAATGTTTCTAAATATTTAATGGTTTCTTTAATTTCTTGTGTATGGTAGCACAGCAAACTTGTAGGAATTAGTATCAATAGTAAATTTTGGGTTTTCTAGACTGTTGCATTTTGTTTTTTTAAAAAAAAATTTTGTAATAAAATTATGTATATTATTTCTGTTGTCTTTGTCTTAATATGCTAAATTAGCTTTCACTTTAAAAATACTTAGGGTCTGGAACCCTGTCAACTTTTTTGTATTTCTGCCTTATTGTTCTTACACACACCTGAGTTAGTATAGTGTTTGGTTAAAAGAAAGTCAGATATACCCAAATCATATCTACAAAGTGTTCTTTAAAAATCAGATCTGGAATTTAAAGAACTTTAAAATTGTATGCAGTTTATAAAATGAATGGTTTTTTGTGGGGTTTTTTTTGACATTTCTATTCTTTTATTAGCTAATTTGTCCACAACTCCGGGTTATTTTTTTAACAGTTTATCTTGAATAATATGAAGCAGAGGAACCAGTACAGTGAATCTATACCTATAAACAAATTTAGAAGCATTAGTAAAAGTTTTACATTTTCTGATCTTGAACTATTCAAGGTAGAATACCTGGATTAATTTTGAGTTAAATCTTTTAGAAATTAGTGTGGTCTTAAGCTTTAGAATTCTGGGTAACCCAAGAAAGCAATTGATAATGAATATTGTGATCTAACAAGTTTGACTAAATCTCACTAGGATTTATACAAGAAAAAGATTTGAGAAATGCTCACTTGAGGAAGCAGTTTATATTTGAATTTAGGTATTTTGAATAGTTATCAGGCTATTAGAGTTGACCGTCTGTTGGTTAAATGTTAATAGTTTTATAGTAAAACCTGACAATCTTAGTCTCCTATCAAGTTTTAAAATAGAAGCCAAAATTCATATCCAACCATGGGAGCCTTGGTTGTCATGCCATATGTGGAATAAATATTTGGTAGGGATTTCATAAAATACTAAAGTTTTAATTAGAAGTGAGACATTAGTATAATGACCAGAGCAAATGGACTCAAGTAAAATCAAATCTCTTCATAATTGCCCGATACTAATCCTAATGGTTACAGATTTAAATGTGGAATTTTGGTGATCATAGAATGAAATCTGATTTTCTATTTTAAATATTTTCTCTTGTTAGGTGACTTAACACTAAAAAATTGCTAATACTGTATATTTTAGAGACATAGGTCTGGATCCCAGTTCTATCAAATAGCTGCATGAACTTTACCTCTGAGCTTGCTTCTCCCCATTTGTAATTTGGGATTAATACCTACTTCACAGTGTTTTAAGGATTAAATGAGAATGTTATAACGGTTTTTTTTTTGTTTTTATTTAAACTAATTCATAGAAATGTTTAGTAGGAGTTTTTAAAATTGAACTACAGTAAAAGTCTTGTTTCCTTAATGATTTCTAAATCTATAATTAGGTGAATGAGTCAGACTTATCAGGTTCCTCGTTACCTTTTTTTTGTTACCTTTCTTTTGAGCTTTTGTGCCTGCTTTCATTCTGTCCTTTATATAAAATGTTTCCAAGCTAAGAATGACTTGATCAAGAGCTGCTCCAAAATAAGCTCAGGGTTTCAAATGAGTCATGTTTGGTATTTTGTAAGGATGGATCAAAATTTCAAATCCTTCTAAAGATTAGATCAGTTAAGTTTCCAAGATTAGGTGACTTCAAGGAGTTATATTGGAAAGTACTGAAATAGTAAAAAGAATGAGGTCCTATCCCAGACTAGTGTGTACTTGGGAGGTATGTTTATGAAGACCCCTTTTTCCCTTTTATTGAATAGGTAATATCTTTTTTTTTTTTTTAAATATATTTTATTGATTTTTTACAGAGAAGAAGGGAGAGAGATAGAGAGTTAGAAACATCGATGAGAGAGAAACATCGATCAGCCGCCTCCTGCACATCTCCTACTGGGGAAGTGCCCGCAACCCAGGTACATGCCCTTGACCGGAATCGAACCTAGGACCTTTCAGTCCGCAGGCTGACGCTCTATCCACTGAGCCAAACCGGTTTCGGCGAATAGGTAATATCTTAATGGTACAAAATGTGAAAGGGCTATGTATTGGATAGTTTATATCCTTGATTACCAGCTACATGATTCTCCCAGAAGGCAATCCCAATAATGCAATAATACATCCTTTAACATAATAGGTCTGTATATTAATATTCCATAAATTGAAGCTTACTATATACACTGAGTGGCCAGATAATTATGACCACCTGACGTTTGTAGGCAAGTTAGCTATAATTTTGCGCTGAAGTTGCTAGAGGGCCAGACCATTATAAATAGGGAAGCAGGTCGTTTACCACGACAGTAGAAGTGATTTTTTTCTGGAGATATGGGTAAACAAGATTTAACAGCTTTTGAATGTGGGATATATTTAAACGTGAGTGGCCAGATTATGACCACCCCATCAGTACTTCATTGGGCCACATTTTGCCTTCAATACTGCGGCGATTCCTCTTGGCATTGACTCCATGAGATGTTGAAAGGTGAGCGAGGAATCCGACACCATGCCTGATGAACAGCACTGTCCAGTTCTGAGAGATTTGATGGTTGTGGAACCAGCTGCCTGATGGCTCTTTTTTAAAAAAAATATATTTTATTGATTTTTTACAGAGAGGGAGAGGGACAGAGAGCTAGAAACATCAATGAGAGAGAACCATCGATCAGCCGCCTCCTGCACACCCCCCACCGGGCATGTGCCGCAACCAAGGTACATGCCTCCAACCTGAATCGAACCTGGGACCCCCTCAGTCCGCAGGCCAACGCTCTATCCACTGAGCCAAACTGGTCAGGGCCTGATGGCTCTTTTAACTTCGTCCCACAAATGCTCAATTGGATTGAGATCTGGTGATTGTGGGGGCCACCTAAGAAAGGTAAAGTCTCCCTCATGTTCTTGAAACCCCTCCTGCACAATATGAGCACCGTGGCATGGTCATTGTCTTGTTGGAAGAAGCCATCTCCATTGGGATACGCCATCAACATGATAGGATGAACCTGATCAGCAATAATACTTAGGTATGTTGTGCTATTCAGACGTTGTTCCACACGAATTAAAGGGCCCAAATCATGCCAGGAAAACATGCCCCAAACCATAACACTGCCCCCACCAGCTTGAAGGGTTGTACTCATGCATGTGGGGTGCATGCTTTCATGCTGTTTCTGCCAAATTCTCACTCTGCCATCTGCATGATGCAACTGGAAACGTGATTCATTGGACCACATGACTTTTTTCCAATGCTCGACTGTCCAATCCTTGTGTTCCTGTGCGAATTGGAGACATTTATCTTGGTAACTGCAGACAGCTAAGGTGTTCGAACAGGCTTTCGGCTTCCATATCCCATTAAATGCAGTGTATAGCTAATTTGCCTACAAACGTCAGGTGGTCATACTAATCTCCCACATTTAAAGGCTGTTAAATTGCGTTGTTTACCCATATCTTCAGAAAAAAAAAAATCACTTCTACTGTCGTGGTAAACAACCTGCTTCCCTATTTATAATGGTCTGGCCCTAGTAACTTCAGCACGAAATTATAGCTAATTTGCCTACAAACGTCAGGTGGTCATAATAATCTGGCCACTCAGTGTATAGTCCACAACAATGAATGTTAGCTTACCCATTTCCTCATCTCAGTAATGTAATAGTTCTCAAACTTAATCTTTGCTACTCTGACACATTAAAAATGGTTCCTATTAGGAATTTAGCTTATAATTGTTTAAGAGCCATTTGTGTTTCCTGTGGTTTTCTGTCTCATTGGTCTTTTATTGATAATTTGTGGGAATTAAGGAAAATAACCCTTTGTGACATGCATTGTAAATATTTTTGTCTTTGTTGTTTGTTTATGATGCTTTTATCATGCAAAGATTTATTTTTATGTAGGCAAATTTATTTAGTGGCCTTGGGAGGCCTTCCCCACTCAAATATTATAAAAACTGTCTGTTTTCTTTAAGAAAATTATTTGATTCAATATTTGATCCTTCAGGAATTAATTTTGGTGCAAGGACTGAGGTAGGGCTCAAATTCATTTCTATATAGCTGCTGCTTCTGGTCTTTTAGTCCATAAAAACAGGATGCTGGGTTAGCAGATCCTAAGAACTTTTACATTTCAAAGCAGTCACTTGCAAACTTGCTCAGGTGACAGTGTGCCTTTTGTGTTAAGTGCTTTGCTTTGTCTTAGGATAGTACAAATAGAACATTATCTTAAATCTGGCTTTCTATTACTATATATGCCACTGAAAGTGTTTTTACAAAGCAGCAATGATTTTATTTCTTGGGGAATAGCAAGAAGAAAGCTAAAGGAGCTGTGTTGCCACTGTATAACATTCAGTCCCTTTAAAATAAAACACATCTCTGGAAATCAACCATTTGTGGACTACTTCTCATGAGATTCCTATTGGAAACTATGGATGAGGTGAAGTGAGGAGCAAGAAAGTAAGCTCTATGAGGACAGTTAATTTTTTATTTTTGTATACTGGGGTCTCCTCTTACCTGGTTTCACTTTCGAAGTTTCAGTTACCTTTGGTCAAAAGTATTAAATGGAAAATTCCAGAAATAAATAATTCATAAGTTTTAAATTGCACTCCATTATTTAAAAATAATGTTTTTACTGTTGATAGTATTACAGATATATCCCATTTTCCCCCCTCTACCCCCCTCCTCCCAGGCCCTAAGCCCCCCACCTCCACCAGATTTCACCACCTTATTGCTCGTGTCTATGGGCTATGCGTATAAGTATATAAGTTCTTTGGTTTATCTCTTCTCGTCCCTCCAACCCCACATCAAAGTATGTCACAGTATGTCAATCTGTTCCATGCCTCCATGCTTTGGGTCTTATTTTGTTTGTCAATTCATTTTGTTCATTAAATTTCACAAATTAGTGAGATCATGTGATATTTGACTTTCTCAGATTATCTTATTTCACTTAGAAAAATTGTCTACAAGTCCATCCATGCTGTCCCAAAAGGTAAGAGATCCATCTTTTTTATAGCTGCATAGTATTCCATTATGTAAATGTCCCACAGCTTTTTTTATCCACTCATCTACTGATGGGCACTTGGGCTGTTTCCGTATCTTAGCTATTGTAAATTGTTTTGCTATGAACACGGGTGCATATATTCTTTCTGCTTGATGTTTTGGGGAGTTAGGATATATTCCCAGAAGTGGGATCGCTAGTTCAAAGGAAGTTCCATTTTTAATTTTTTGAGGAAACTCCATACTGTTTTCTATAGTGCTGTACCAGTTTGCATTCCCATCAGCAGTGAACTAGTGTTCCCTTTTTCTTTTCTTTTTAAAAATATTTTATTGATTTTTTACAGAAAGGAAGGGAGAAGGATAGAGAATTAGAAACATCGATGAGAGAGAAACATCGGTCAGCTGCCTCCTGCACACTCCCCACTGGGGATGTGCCCGCAACCAAGAATTGAACCTGGGACCCTTCAGGCCTCAGGCTGACACTCTATCCACTGAGCCAAACCAGTTAGGGCTAGTGTTCCCTTTTTCTCTGCATCCTTACCAGCACTTGTTGATTTTTTGATGATAGCCATTCTGGCAGGTGTGAGGTGATATCTTATTGTGGTTTTAATTTGCATTTCTCTGATAATTAGTATTTTTTCATAAGTCTCTTGGCCATTTGTATGTCCTTTTCAGAGAAATGTCTATTCAGGTCTTCTGCCCAATTTTTAATTGGATTGTTTGTCTTCCTTTTGTTTAGTTGTATGAGTACTTTATATATTTTGGAGATTAACCCCTTATCAGATATATCATTGGCAAATGTGTTTTCCTTACAGTGGGTTCCTTTTTCATTTTGATGGTGGTTTCTTTTGCTGTGCAGAAACTTTTTATTTTGATGGAATCCCATTTATTTACTTTCTCCTTGATTTCCTTTGCCCGAGGAGATGTGTAGCAAAAATTCTGCTATGTGAAGTGTCTGAGATGCCATTGCCTATGTTTTCTAAGATTTTTATGGTTTCATGCCTTACATTTAAGTCTTTTATCCATCTTGAGTTTATTCTTGTGTATGGTGTAAGTTGGTGGTCTAGTTTCATTTTTTTGTATGTGTCTGTCCAGTTTTTCCAGCACCGTTTGTTGAAGAGACTGTCTTTACTCCATTACATGTTCTTACCTCCTTTGTCAAATATTAATTGACAGTGTGGATTTAGTATCTGGCGTCTCTGTTCTGATCCATTGGTCTGATGCCTGTTCTTGTGCCAGTAGCAGGCTGTTTTGGTTATAATGGCTTTGTAATATAGTTTGATATCTAGTATTGTGATCCCTCTAACTTCATTCTTCTTTCTCAAGATTGCTGCACCTTTTTGGGGTCTTTTATGGTTCCATATAAATTTTTGGAGTATTTGTTCTAGTTCTGGGAAATCTGAATTGTAAATATTAGCAATGAATTCAAATGTCCAAAGAAAACATGTCTACAGGTAAAATTCTGCCTAAGGTTCACCAATTTGCCCCTTTTATAAATTGAATAGTATAGGTGAATATAAAATTATTAATATTTACTTGAGATAGGGTTGTTGAGAAAAGTTTATGTATGCCTTCCAGCTAAACATTGTTTTTATAGTTGTCTAAGACACTCTCCTGCCCTGACTGGAAACTCACCTATCTTCTTATCCTGTAGTAAACATAAACATAGACATTGTTTCTGAGGTTGTAATGGAATTTCCTTGTGCTCCTGGGCCTTTTTTCTTCAGGATTTACAGTGCAGACTTCTCTTTTAGTGAGCCTCATCTGGGACTTACATCTATAGCATAGTGAGTGGCTCAGGCCCAACCAGCATGGTTCAGCAGTTGGGCGTTACCTATGAACCAGGAGGCCGAGGTTCAATTCCAGGTCAGGGCACATGCCCAGGTTGGGGCTTGATCCCCAGTGGGGAGCATGCAGGAAGCAGCTGATTCTCTCTCATCATTGCTGTTTTTATCTTTCTCTCCCTCTCCTTTCCTCTCTGAAATCAATTAAAAAAAAAAGTGGCTCAGGAGCACAATTAGGTTGCCACATTAAAAGGAAAAAAATTTTTTTAAAGCAATATGTAGCATCAAATTTTGGAACTAGAAATGAGCATTATATCAATTGGACCCGTCTTTTTCAGGGAGACATGGCGGTCAACTAGTTCAATGTCCTAGGACAGCTGGTAAGAGATAGTCAAACATTAATTCATTCAAATTTATGTGCTATTCTTTAATTCTCCACATTTTTTCTAATCAAGATGGGATCGCTTATACAAAGAAAAAATGAAAAAAACACATACAAAAGGGAAAACAAGGTTATGAAAGAAATTAAGAGTAAAGTGATAAAGCTCATACCTGGGAATCAGGTCAGAGTTGGGCTCTGTTTCTTTTTGGTTCAGTAACATCAGACAAGTCATGTAACCTTTCAGTTTCCCCATCTGTAAAATGAGAATTTTTTTTAGTATTAAATAAGGCATTGCATTTAAAACACTCGTCCTATTGGCCAGAAATAGTAAATACCCAATAAATATTAGTTTAAGAAAATATACCAATATGTATGGGTTAATATAGTTTTATGATCAGAATATTAGATTTAGTTCTGAGATTCTTGACAGTCAAGGTGGAGAGGAAAACTGCAGTTAACATAGAAAACACTGATAGAAATTCATCCCACAGGGTTCTGAGGACATGGAATATTAGAGTTGTTTATGACTTTGGCTCCAATACTAAATTTGTAAGCTTGGACAAGTTTATTTAACCTCTCTACCACATATAAATGTGTGACTGGATGTTTAATTTTAGTTGCTTTTGATTTCACAGAAAAGTGTTTGTTGAATAGTCTTTTGGGAATTGTCTTTGTCCCTCAACAGTATCTTACTGACTTATATATGTTCACTCATAATCATTCCATTGTATGATTATACCACAATTTGTCCAGTGCCATACAAACTTCCGTGCAGTTCTCCTGGTGGTCAAGTGCACTCCCCTTCAGTAACCTCTCCTGTAAATTCCAGCTGTCTCAGCGGCCCCAAACTCACTCTTCACCTTAGTGGTATGACCACTGTTTGAGCTCCACTTTCCTGTACCATGTTTGGTAGACAGACATGGTGAACCTGGGGTTCACCTGCTGTGCTTCCCTTCTCTCAAGTATCTCAGTCGGCTTTGCCTGTTATACAACTCCTGAAAACAGTTGCCCCGTATATTTTGTCCAGTTTTATAGTTGTTTAGGACAGGAGTATGTGTCCAATACTCATTGCTATGTATGGGCAGACTTGGAGGTATGTTGATCTCTATTTTTTACTGAAAGTTTTAGTTTTGCTTTATGCATTTAATTGTTAATACAGATAGCGTTTACTTGCTCATATCAAAAGCCTGAGACAAATTTCATAATTTAAAGAATACATTCTTCAAGATGCACTTAATTTTATCCAAGTGTTCAATTGGACCACTGAGATTACATCCTACACATGCTATATGAATGGTGTGATAAACACTTTATTCCCTTATTGAACACTAGGTCACTCCCAGTTTAAGAGGAAGCTTAACATCTAAACTTCATTTCTTCACTTGTAAAGTGGGGATAATAATATCTCATATATGAAGCACAGTTACACACACACACACACACACACACACACACACACAGCCTTTATAGAAGGTCTGCAATGTAGCTGTCTTAAATCTGATAGACAGACTTTAAAACTCTGAAATGAGGTAATAATAGCTAACATTTATATTACCCTGAATATATGCAAGAACTATTATAAGTACTTTACGTACATAACTTATTCAATCCTAGTAACAATCCTATGAAATCAGCACTATTATTTCCCCATCTTACAAAAGGGAAAACTGAGGCATAGAGGTTAAATAACTTATCCAAAGTCAAACAAGTAATTTGTAGTGGAGTAGGGATTCCAATACAAAGTACATATACTATACTACTATTCAGATGACCAGATTGAAACATCATTCTATTATAAAAATTGCAGAAGCCTTCATCCCACCTCTGCTCAGATGCGGTTACCAGGCCTGATTCACTTAGAAAACAGACATCCAACAACCTTAATTATGGGCATTTCAAAATTTTAAAAATGAAAACTGCAAAGCAATTATTGAATTTAGAAACAGTCCCTCCTTTAATTTCTAATTTCAGGGATAGCATTCCCCTCAAATCATTTTGACTTCTGTCCATTTTCTTGCAACAGATTGATTCTAATGAATAAAACACATTTTTATAATGCTCAATACTTTCTAAAAGTGTTTTCAAATGGATTAAGTTTCACATGCACAAACTACTGGCCTACTGGGTATCTGGCTCAGGTCAGGTACTTGTCATATTTTCTATTGAATTATCAGCAGATTTTTTTCCTCAATTACATTCTGTCTAGAAATGAAATTTATTTCAAGATCCCCGTGAGAGACTACCTTAAGAAATATGTGAGCCCACATTTACTCCAGTCTGGAGCTGCCAGTTTTTTCATATTTTTTAGGCACAGGAGCTGAGAATTGGAAGACACAATAGCCAAGTTAGTTTAGAGCAAGTTTCCCAAATCAAGAAGGTCACTTACTTGGATGTTAGTAGCCAATCTTCTTGAGATGCCATGTGTTGTGCCACAAGGTCCTATGACCTATTTCTAACTTCATTTTGGTAGGCTTCCCTTCTTTCTACTCACTTGGTCAGTTGTAGAGAATTTTGACTTAAAAGACATTTTTGCTTTCAATAGGCAATTATATTGTAGACTATACTGTCAAAAAGATGTTGCTGGGTTTTGTTTTTTTTTGTAATTGGATATGGGACTTTTAAAAAAAAAAATTGCTACACATAGGTAACCAGAGGCAAAAATAAACCTTTGTTTCCTTCCTACACATACCGGTAGGTAAGGTCTGAGTATTCTAAGCACACTCTAAGAACTCAACCCCAAACTCAAGCACATACTCAATACATAACTATGGCTTATGATATTTTAGCTATTCTATTTGTTTATCTTAGGAACAATTCATAACAATCCAGGTATTACTTCGAATGTGCAGTAATAAGATTTAGAAATGATTACAAGTACTGAAAAAACCCATGAATTAAAATACAGTATTTTATTTTTTCTCATCTAAAAAACAAGCAACCCATAATTAAGATATACATAAACTTCTCAAATTTATCCCTAATAAAATTCTGAATATTTATATAATTTCTACAGAAACATACAGTGTATCAAAATCTGCACAAATCAAATTTATAAAATGTGTAGAAATGCATAGTGATATTATCAACTTACAAAGCAAGGATATGGGAATTATTTCCAAAGCAGCCTACAGTAGAAAATAGTCATTATGGCAGCAGCTTCTGATGTTGTTTTTTTTGTGTGTGTTTGGTAAGGTTTCTGATTTCAATATAGAGAATCATTTTCATAGATTATCTACGAATTGCACAAAATATCCATTTAAAATTTACATGCACAGTTTATGTGCCACCTTTCTTAGGCCTATGCATAGTTAACAAGGTTATAATTTATTCAACAAGAAAAATGGAACCTATTTGCAAACACACAATTAAAGTACCAATTCTTTTTCTTTCTTATAGTTGATTTATTTTGCAATTATTTAAGCATATAAATTTACTCCTTTTTAAACATCTCTAGAGATGAATGAAAGTTAAAATGGTTGATTATAGATCAGTAGCAAAATACAAATAGACAATTCAAAATTATAAATAAAATTCTGTTTAGGATGTTTAACTCTCCAAATTTAAGGACTAGCCTTGGAAGAAACAGATTTGTAGACTTTTCATTTAAACAAATGTAGGTTTTTGTTTTTTTGTTGTTGTTTTTTTCTTTTTTGAGCTTTAATGAAAAATATTTCCCTCTGGCAGTAGTTTGTGAATTCCATTCATTGTAATGATATCATAATTACAGGATCAAAAATGCTTAATTTACTTGCCATTCCCCAACTCATGTTATTTGCCCCCCCCTTAACATAACATTTTATTATTTTTAAAAATATATTTTTATTGATTTCAAAGAGAGAGAAACATCAATGATGAGAATCATTGATTGGCTGCCTCCTGCATGCCCCCTACTGGGGATCAAGCCTACAACAGTGCTTGTGCCCTGACCAGGAATTGAACTGTGACCTCCTTGTTCAAAGGTTGATGCTCAAACACTGAGTCACGCCGATCAGGCTTAACATAGCATTTTAATATTTTGAGCAATAAAAGAGTATTTCGTTAGAAATAAAAATCTAATCAATCATCTCCAGTATTTGGTTTTCCTATACTGTCTTAGTAAATGTTTAAATCCAAACAAGTCTTCTTTTCACTGGAAAAATACTAATAGAAATATACTTCCTAAAAGAATTAATAAAGATTAGGGGGAAAAAATAAAAAAATAAAGATTAGGGAACTAACAATCTAACAAAAAGGAGTTCATATTTGTCAATGAACTGTATTTTTAAATAGCCTATTTAAATTTTTAAAAAATGTGCAGGGAATTTTATTTGGATGAAGATATAAATAAAACATCCATTCACTCTTGGCTTGAAAGGTTGCACAGCTTAGGTTATAATGCACAGGAGCTTTGTAAGGCTTCATTTAACAAGGGCTTGAAAATTCTTCAGAATGAACCTTTGATGTTTGTTTACAGCAGTGTTTTGTTGTTTTTGTTACCTCCCTCTCCCCCATTTTAAGATTTGAAACTGAGAATCATAGTTTTCTATAATGACAGGTATTGGGGGAAAGTAAATTCCAGAGGTCAATGGTCAATTTTTTTCTAGTTGGCAGACCCTTCTGCTCTTTTAGGAGTTGGTATTAACAGAGGGCAGTGGGAATGCCAGCAAGTAAGGAACTTAATGCCATACAATCTTCAATTCCTATGGGAGAGCCTTGGGGTTTCAAGTTGTTAATTTTTTTTCAAGCCATACAACATTTGATCTCAGAGCAAATGGTAGCACATAAATTCATTTCTGAGTAGTAAAAGTATTTACTGGTGACAATTCCATCATTACCATCCTATACATTTCATTGAAAGCTCTTGAAATATATACTGAGAAAATGAAAGAGGCACTAAATGTGTTGAAATTCACCTTTCAAAAAAGCAGCATGACGGTGAAGGAAGGCCACCTTGGCTAATAACCTGTGGCAGTGCTTCAAAAAGATGTAAAATTAAATAAAGACACAACAGGTTGATAATCACCAAGTTATATATGAAAGTCTGGTTACTCCAACCTTTTTTCAAGTGTGTTAAAAAAAAAAAAATGAAACTGCCTGTCAGACCCCTGAGTGTAATCCCAAAGAAGACAATGATGCTTTTAGCTCTGTTCTGAACAGATATAAATGCACAAATTACCAACATCTTAAAACAACACAACACAAAAAGATGTAAACATCTATAAAGTTTAAGGTAAAAGCAGTTTTGTAAACAGTAACTGCAGATGACAATGTTATTGTAAAATCACAGTTTATCAATGTCCTTCAAACCTATCAGGAGGTGCTGGGTTTGGAGCTGTACAGAGTTAATAATAGTTGCAGCAGGTTTCAGGCGGTTTTCAGTCCTGTGAAAATTTACGTGTCAGTAGGTAGGTTATTGGTTTCTTTTATTCTTTCTAAACACTGTGGATGTTATTCATTTCCCACTTCTGAGTCATTTTACTGGAGTCACAGTTGGAGAGGAACACTTGATGGAGGACATCTGAGCGGTCTAAGCACTTTCCGGAAGGAATGTGAGTAAACCTGTGCAGGTTCTAGAAAACACAGAAAAAAAGTTTTAAATTTGTACTTTTTTGATGTTACTGACATTAGAAGCAGTCCTTATTTGGCTTTCATATGAAGTTAATTCAAATAAGTAGGATGTCTTTACGTTTTGTTGATGGTTTCCTTTGTTATGCAAAAACCTTTTAGTTTGATGTAATCCCATTTGTTTATTTTTTCTTTTGTTTCCCTTGCTGGAGGAGACATATCCAAAAAAACATTAAGAAGAGCATGTCAGAGTTTAGTGCCTATGCTTTCTTCTAGGAGTTTTATGGTTTTGGGTCTTACATTTTAAGTTTTTAATCTACTTTGAGTTTATTCTTACATGTGGTGTAAGGAAGTGATCTAGTTTCATTTTTGCATGTACCTGTGCTGTTTTCCATCACCGTTTATTGAAGAGACTGTCTTTACCCCATTATATATTCTTGTCTTCTTTGTCATAGATTAATTAACCAAGTAGGCATAGATATCTTTCTGGGCTCTCTATTCTGTTCCATTACAAAATAGTCACAGGGATGTAAAGTACTGCATAGGGAATATAATACTGTAATAACTATGGATGGTGTCAGCGGGGGACTAGACTTAGTGGGGGGATTCACCACTATGCTGTACACCTGAAACTAATATAATATTGAATGTCAACTGTACTTGAAAAAAATTTTTTTTGGAAAAAAAAAAAAGATGATAATTCAAGCAAGATGGACAGGCTTCAACCAATCAACCATACATCAGACTTCGGACTTTTCTTGATCGTCAGTCTTGTAAGTGCTTTTATTGTTTATATAAAGACTTATGTTATAATGTACTGCTGGTACCTCAAGTTCAGTGCATACACCCCTAAATTCATTATCTTTCCCTCCAAATCTATTTTTCTAGTTCCTATTCTGACTAATGATAATATCAGCTTTCCAGTCCTCATGATAGAGGCATTCATGTTGTACCTTCCTTCCGTTCCTCACTTCCTTTCTATCCCTCCCTTCCTGTTGATCAGTCACAAGGTGTGATAGTTGCCATATCTCTGGAATATACCCTTTCCCATCCCCGCTGCAATGCCTTAGTTTAGCCCTCATCATTTGTTGTAGGTTTCTTCACATAGTTCAGGGCTTCTTAGAGGGTGGTCCTCAGGCTATCTAAGATTGTATCTGTAAGGTTGAAACTATTTTGATAATAATACAAAGGCCCTATTTGCCTTTTTCCTCGTATTGACATTTATACTGACAGCGCAAAAGCAATGGTGGATAAAAGTGCTGGTGCCTCAGCATAAATTAAGCAGTGTCACAAAACTGTGCTAACAGTCCATTCTAACAGTTAAAAAAGGAAATGCCAGTTTCACTTAAGAATGTCCTTGATGAAGCAGTAAAACTTATCAGTTTTACTAAATCTTAACCCTTGAGTTTACTTTTAAAAAGATTCTATAAGATGAAATGGGAAATATGCATAAGACACTTCTGTATAGTGATTACCACGGTTATCTTGAGGGAAAGTACACATGCAACTGTCTGACTTGAGAGTTCAACTAGCTGCTTTTTTCATGATTTGTCATTTTGACTAGAAAGGTCAACTCACAGATAAACTACAATTATTTAAACTTTGTAGACATTTTCATGAAAAGGAAGTGAGCCTCTCCCTTCAAGAAGAAAAACAACAATCACAAAAAACAAATCCACAAATCTGACAGTATTTGGTGCCATTCATACAAGTTGAGTTTTCAAGGAAATATTAAGAATTTTTGAAAACTGGCAACCACTACTGTGAACATGATAGCTTCCTAATATGTATATTTTTGACACTGCACAATGAAATGTGTCACCATTTGCAAGATCATAACTTAGTAAACCATGATTTTCCAAACGAGCAATGCATGATGTTACAAAAGCTCATATGGGTAAAAAATCCATTCAAAGACCAATGGATTTTAATGTAACATAGGAAAGTGTTCACTTATATGGTTTCAGATTCTACATGACAAATAACTTAAGAAACTATCACTTATAGACTTGTGTAGTAGCATCAAAGAATAGCCAAATTATCTGAAAATGCTATTAAATTATTCCTCTTTTCTAACTGAATGTTTATGTGAGGCTGGATTTTCCTCATCTACTGCAACTAAAACAATATATAATTTCAAATGGAATGTAGAAGTAGTATGAGAATTCAGCTGCCTTCTATTAAACCAGATATTAAAGGGATTTGCTATACTATAAAACAATGCCTTCCTCACTTTTTTGGAAAAAGTTATTATTCATTAAAAGTATTTATATTAATATGCAATAGGGCTAGTATTAGTTTTATATAAATTATAAATTAATACATAAATACCTGTAAAATTTATTGGATTAATCTCCAATTTTGGATATTTTGTTAGCTATAATCTACATAAACATAATCCGTGTGAGAAGAGTCCCAATAATTTTTAAGAGTGTAAATGGAATCCAGAGACCGGAGCGTTTGAGAACTTCTGATGAAGCTTTACAGTTCATATTTCACAATGTTTCCAGAATTATTTTTCTAAAAGTATCAACTGTTTCCTATCACTGCATTTCTCAAATAATGCCAACTGCTCTCCTAAACTTACAAAGTGAAGTTCAATGTTCTGTCATATGGAGGGAAATTCTAAATGTGATTCCTCGAATTTTTCTCTATACACTTTCATGCCATGCCTTTGCTCACCCATTTTTCTTATTTACTCTCCATTAGAAATCGCTTTATACTTCAGTGATACCGGTGCAATGATACTTCCTCTATGAAACTCATCAGAAATAATTCCTATTAACCTCTCTTCTGCTGTCTTATGGCATTGTGCTTATTTTAATTTCTACCTTCCCCGCCCCCCCCCTTCTCTGCTATTGTAGTATGATGTGCCTTAGTATTCAGAGGTGGGCAAAAGTAGATTTAAGTGTCCGCTTTCATTGCTCATTAGTTAAATTATCAGCCATCGTTAACTAAAAGATAAATTATAAGGATATGAAATAATAAAAACAATAATAATAATAGAAATAATAATTAATAAATACAAAAATAAACTTTCATGTACTCACAACTGTAAGCCTACTTTTGCCCACCCCTGTATATTTAGTAATGTCTGATGCACAAATGTATATTTAGTGCTGTGCCCTTTAAAGTATATAAAATATGCACATTCCATTTTTTAATCTATTACTTGTCAATGGTAGTTTCTGGTCTCTTAGCCTTCTTTTACTACTTTACTAATATTGTTCTCCCTGACCCCTATCACTTACTGCTATTATTAATTTCTTTGTGGAAATAAATGCTTTGTTCTTCAAGATTTATGCTGATCTTCTCCTTCCTAACTTGTTATAAAAAAAATCAGCAATTGACACACTCACCACTTTATAGTAATTATCTATGAATGTTGATGACTGGGAATATTAAGCTGGGTCATAGTAACATACCTACATAGTAAACAAGTGCTTGCATGACAGACACGGTATGATAACATATATTAAATGAGTAAATAAAGTTGAGGTTGCCAGGTTATTTCAGTTTGGGGTAGCTTTCCAAACTTTATGTTTTATAATTTATTTTAGCCAAGTGCATACTTTGAAAATTATACATCCATCCATCAATATGATGGAATCCTCAACTTAGCACAGAACTCTTGAATATACACAGCTAAAATAGAAAAACTGTTCCTTCCCACAGTGTCAACTAAATATGACCTTTAAAGTAAGGAACAGGCAACATTTATCTAACGATTGTATCTATAAAACCATGATAAGGAAGTAGTGAAGGCCTAGATTTCCAAGTGTTATTTGTCTGTCTCCAACGCCACCTGCTGGACAACATGAAATATAAACACAATATTTTTTTGGTTACATATATTTGCCCTCACAGAATACTGATTTTCCTGGGTTACTGAGATTAGTGGGCCATTGCGGACATCTTGCGACCTCGTTACATGACAACATTGCACCAGAGAATAAAAGTGATGGTTCATTATGGAACAATGGAGTCATTAGTGCTCAGGAAAACAAATGACTGAATGAGAGGGAAATGCAAGTCAATTTGAATGCAGGTTTTAAGATTTATACATCTAAATTCCACAAGGTAGGTGTTATTAAAATGAAATTGCATATTATTATTTTGGAAGTTGAAATGTGGAATACCTTGAAGTACTGCCATTCCTTATATTCATTTAGGTTACAGTGTGTAATCATGATTTTTGATCCATCAGGCCCCTTTGTCAAACACTGATCATACTGCATGAGTTGATTAGCTTCGTTGATTCGGAAAAGCTATTAAAAAAAGAAAAGAAAAAAATAACAGGCACCTTCTCTGATGATACACAAAAACTAACTCAATGGCTATCTTATTTTTCTATAATTTTTTTATATGTTCAAAACTATAAATCCAAAGACTGGAATTGTATTCATTTTGATGTTAGCAAACTAACACTGGAAGGATTATTTTCTGTAGCCTCTTAGATACAGAAGGGGTCATTAACACGTATTTATCAAGTACGGACAATGTGAGAAAATACAAGTGAAAACAGATCTGATGGCTTACAATCTAACTTAGAGGCAAGAAAAACACATAAGGAAGTAGGAAAATATATTAGGGGAATATACATTACTGGCAGTAACATTCCAGCTTATTGGGAAGAAATGTGGAATTCTGGATAATATTTGCAAATACAATTGTTAGGGAGCTAGGCTTGCAGAGTTATGGACTCACACAAGAATATATTCTAACTAGGGGCCTGGTGCCTCTTTGTCAGTTGGACATCCTTAGTGCTCCCATGGAGGGGATGCCGCTGGCTTGCCAGTGTGAGCCCGGCTTCTGGCTGAGCAGAGCTCCCCCTGTGGGAGCGCACTGACCACAGGGGCAGCTCCTGCATCGAGCGTCTGCCCCCTGGTGGTCAGTGCGTGTCATGGCAACCGGTCGGTCGATTTGCACATTAGCCCTTTATTATATAGGATAGAATGTCTTATATTAAATTCTAGATTATGACTTCTTATGTGAAAAGCAGTGCTGCTATTATACCCTCATTTAACTAAAAGTTTTAGCTCAGTCTGTTTTTTCTTTTTCTTTTTTTACTGAATGGTTTACTTTACCAAACAAAGAAAATTACCAAACTGGAAAGCAAAGGAATTCCCAAGATCAACAAGCCTGGCAGGTCTCACTATAGAACCAATTTAAATATGAAAGGAGGTAATTTACCTGGTTCCCTCCCATCCTGTGGCAGGGTCCTAGTTCAACAAAGCCTCCGTTTGTCCTTCCCATGCTATCAATGCAGTAAGCAGATTCAAAGCCTCTGATCTGAAAAAAGGAACAAAGAACCAATAGCAGGCAACCGTTTAGTTTTTATTATGCCCTAACATCAGAGTAAAAGAGTTTCATGTTAAATATTGCAGTTCATAGTGGACATTTGGGTGTGTGTAATGCCAGGTTATTACTGTATTTATTGTCAGTCTTGGAATAGCTTAGAACATAGTAGTCATCTTTGAAATAATTTAGGGTCTTTAACTCAGCATTAGAATGGGCTCATTCCAAGGAAGGGCATTGGCCTATAGATTTTGATAAAATACCACAGAAGAAAAAAAATGAAAAGACAGTAACTATTAAGTACAATCTCAGACTCAGATAATTCACGTGAATGAGAAGCAACTAGAGTTACCTAACCACAGTGGTCACAGACACTGGCCCTAGATGTCTAGACCGGAACTGAATTTGTAAAGTAACTCTCCCAAATGGCTGTGAGGCACTTTTGGTAGCTGTCTGCAGGGACCCAAGGGGCGAACGTTATGGCAGCTGGACCAGGCAGTGAGACTTTTCTCTGACTATGGGTAAGGTAGGTGAAAAGCCAACACAGTTTCCATCTTGGAAATGCACATTTCTTATAAAAAAAAACACAAACTTTTCCCTTTTTAGAAATATTATATATCTCAATTATAAATTACTATAATATATGTTTTATTCAGTCAGTCAGTATATACTGACCGAGCACTGTGACAATGTAAGAGCTTTAGAAGATACAAAGAGAAGCAAAAGCAAGTCCTGGTCCTCAGGACCCTCATGTCTGCAGGGAGGCTGAGGGGTCAAGTCAGTCAGGATGGAGGGATGGACGTGCGGAGGAAGAGCCCTCTCCCGCAGCCACCTGGAGGAATTCCGAAGCAGCTGGTGGAATGTGCAGGGAAGGCTGAGAAGTGAAATGTAAGGTGCCAGAACAGGAAGCGGTTAAACTGAAGATGTATTCAGATTGAGATTGTAAAGGGAGGACAGAAAATTCCATGCATTGATTCACTTGGGCATTTAGTTATTCATCCAATATGAAGTGAGTACTGTGTCAGTTATGTTGTAGGCTCTGATACACCCATGAATGAAAAGGATAAAGACCCTTGCCCCCGTGAGCTTATATTCTAGGGAAGGAAACAGTACAAGCCCAAGCCACAATAGACATGTTAGAGAGGGATAGGTGCCGTGAAACAGAAAAGAAAAAGAGCAAGTTAATGAGGGCCTGTGTGGCCAGGAGTGTTTGGGGCATAGATAGCAGGTGGATCTCACTGAGAAGGTGCCAGGGGAGCAGACTTGAGGTGTATGTAAGAGTTAGCTACGCACGCAGAGGGAAGGAGGTCCAGGCAGAGCGGGCAGCAAAGGCTGCCTGCACTAAGTACGGAGGACAGTGGGGCTGGAGTGAGTGAGGAGAGGAGTAGCAGGTGAGGCCAGAGAGGAATGGGCCAGAGATGCAGGCCCTAGAGGCCAACAGAAAGGACTGTGCCTTCTCTTTGAGGAACAGGAGGTGTCACTGCAGGTTTCTAACAGAGTAACATGATCATTTTTGAAAGACCACCCTGACTGCTGTGTTTAGAACAGGAAGTAGGAAGGCAAAGCTAGTTTCAGTGAGATGTGGTGGCTTAGACGAGAGTAAGAAAGGATCAGAGTCTGGAACTAGATGTAAGTGAGAGAGAAGGAAAGGATTCAAAAGAGACTCCAAAGCTTTGGCCTGAGCAGTCAGCTAAGATAGGCTGGGGAGGGGAGACAGGGAGGTCACTGTTGGATGCGCTGAGTCTGAGATGTCTGTTAGTCAAATGGAGAGGTCCACTAGGCAGTTGGATATACTGTCTGCGCTCTGGGAGAGAGATTTAGGTTAAAGATAGAAACTGGGGTCACCAGCATGTAGGTGGTTTTAAAGCCACGAGACAGACAAGATCACCAAGAGAATTCCTTCCTTTTGCATAAAAGGCACTATACTAATTAGGAGATTAAAAGATAACCAAAACTGGGGTCTGAGCTGCCAGGGGCCATGCTCTGGTTGGGAGTTAAACACAACTGGCTGTAATAGCACACAGAGGTGAAATAAGGGTACTGGGATAAAGGCACTAAAATAAGAGGTGCAGAGAGAGTGGCATAGAGTCCTTTGTTGGCTTCTTGGAATTCCTTTGGAACGGATCCTGTCCTCTGTTTTCTATCTATGTTTTCTCATCCAGCCCCATGAAACAATCCACGTGCTGATGGCCCCAAACATACATCCTTAGATGTGCCTTTGCCTCTGTTCTGGGTTTCAGTATTACACGGCTTACGATCTACTTGACAACTCCACCTGGGCCTTTCCCAAGTCCGGAACACCAATAGAGAACTTGCTATTCCCGACCCCTCTCACTCATCCTGGCTACCAACTTCCTAATCTCAGATGCCACCTGGTCCACTACTCAAATGAAAAACAAAACTAAATGTCATCCTGGCCCATGTCCTTCGCATACAAATCCATCAGTGACCTACCTCCAGATCTTCACTTTGTATGCTTCTCTTCATCTCTGTTCTCACCGCCCTCGTCCAAACCCCCATCACATCTCACTGGAAATACCCTACTGATTTCCTAAACTGTCATTATTGTTTCTACTCTAAATCCTCACAGCAGGGTGGTTAAAAACAACAACATAAATCAAATAACGTTACCTTTCTGTTTAAAACCCTTCCATGGCTTCCTACCACCCTTAGGATAAAGCGCCTCCCTCCTCACCTGCCTGTCACTTCGTCTTATTTAACCTGCTCTTTTCTGCTCATCAAACATGCAAAGCATTTCCTGGCTCAGAGCCTTCAAACTCATTTTCTTTACCTGGAACACATGCCCAGCTCTCTGATTTCAGATCTCAGATTAATGTCACCTCCTCGGAGAAGCCTTCCCTGCCCTATCCTTATGTCCTCTTGAACATTACCTGCTAATTTCATTCATAGTCTTTACCACCATCTATCAGTATCTTCTTTGTTTTTCCTGTTTTTGTTTTTTTTGGGGGGGCGGGGGTTGTCTCTCATCTACTGGCATGTAAGTTCCCTGAGGAAAAGGACCTTGTTTGTCTTGTTTTCTATCCAGAAGAGTGACTGGCTCAGCTAGTATTTGTTGGGACACATAATTAAGCAAAAACATATAGATGTGAAAGTTCGTGGCATGTTTAATACAGCACCATATGGGTGGGTGAATCAGAAATGCACCCAGTTACAAAGGCAAGTTTGGAGAAACAAAGAAATGACAACACAGATCAATTACTTTGATTCTAATTATTTCCAGCTACCATTAATTAATTCATTCACTTGACAAGCATTTTGAGGGCCTATTGTATATGGGGGTCTCTGCAGTAGTTCACTGGGACACAATGGTGAACCTATACTAACTGACCGGCTAAGAGAGCGGCAATTTTCAGTGTTATGAGAACTCATGCAAAAACCACAGGACTGAGTCTTTTTGATGGAGTGGGAAAGAATACGAAAGACTTTTCATTGAGAAAAGCTACAATGGTAATAATAAGTTGGAATTAGCCAAGAAAGGGAGTCAGACTGAGGGGCAGAGAAGTGGCAGGAGAGAGTAGACAGTGTTCCCGACCAGAGGAGACATATGTGCAGAGAAGAGGGGACACACAGTCAGCTGCTCCGGGTGGTTGTAACTGGGAAGGTGGGGGAGGTACCAGACAGATTTACCCAAACTTTCCCTCAAGATTCTTCTCCCTCATACATTTCATCTCTCCCTGCATTCTCCCAAACTCAAGTCTCCAAATACACGCACTTTGATATCTGAATATCACTGATACTTACTTCTCCCCAGTCAATATTTTTGGGTGGCAAAGGGTAGTGTGAGGTGATATCATAAGCGATCTCTTCCATGAACCATTTGAAACTTTTGCAGTTGTGATCTTCTCGAAATTTTTTCAGCTCAGAGATATCTCCATATGCTAATGCCTTTGATTCAGGACGACTGGCATAGAAGTAGTCTTTATATTCATCCCACCAGACCTCAACAACTCTAACATAATTCTGTGGAGAAAAAAATTAATATCATTATAACAAATAAAAATATTTGTAATGTCATAAACAGCTTCTTTTAGACATCTGAAATATGACCAACATATAACAAACTTATTTCAATAAGGCCTGTTTGTCATTTTGATTTATTAAAAAATATATATATATATATAAAATAATATTTTCCTCATTTGTGACTAATAGAAGTTGATATTTTCATTTCCACTACTTTCCTTTCCTACAGAGTGTCAGTCCATTGGAATTTATTTGCGATGTCTTTATGGAGAACATTCATGAATAGGATACAATGACTAATTTTAAAGAACAATAAGGTATTTCATGAGTAAGTCTAGCCTACGGTAAAAGTGAGGACCTGTGTGATTGCTTACAGCAGTTCTCAACCTGTGGGTCACGACCCCTTTGGCGGTGGAACGACCCTTTCACAGAGGTCTCCTAAGACCATCCTGCATATCAGATATTTACATTATGATTCATTACAGTAGCAACATTACAGTTATGAAGTAGCAACGAAAATAATTTTATGGTTGGGTCACAACATGAGGAACTGTATTTAAAGGGCCAGAAGGTTGAGAACCACTGGCTTAAGAGCTTGTCCCGTTCAGTGAGCTGACATTTACTCAGTACCACAGCATGTGGTACATAAATGTTAGTTCCCTCGCCTTCTCCACTTGCAACCAGAAGACTCACCTTCATCGTTGGAGAAGACCCAACATTAATGGGCGGAGGATTCCCTTGCCAGCCCTCGAGACGGTAGATATGTCCCACACGAGAACAAGGGACAAACAGTAATTTGCCGCCACACTGCCATATCTATCAAGAAAAAACACATGTGGAAGTTGTTTCAAATGCCAAAATAAATTATGGCTAAAAATTTGCCTTGTAACTGTAAATCTGAACTCTTAATTAGATACAGCATCCACAGGGAATTTGTAAACTAAACAAATCTTAAAATAACTTGCCTGTTTTCCAAACTCATTTAATAACCAAGGAGGCAATAGGAAAGCAGTAATATCTTTTGCTGCTGCTAAGGGACCTTTTCCTAAGTACTTGTCGCTCCAAGCAACCTTTTCGCAATGTAACCTTGCCAAACCATGCAGAGTCTCCGTCCCTAACGTCATTCATCGTTTCCATTGCTAATATATGTCCCACCTGGGTGATTATAATAATCTCCTGCCTGGCTTCTTCACCTCTAACTTCTCTCTCTTCAATGCTATCCTTATTTATAGCAAAAGATTATTCTAGTTCAGTGATGGCAAACCTATGACACGTGAACTCATTTTTTTGGTTGATTTCTCTTTGTTAAATGGCATTTAAATATATAAAATAAATATCAAAAATATAAGTCTTTGTTTCACTATGGTTGCAAATATCAAAAAATTTCTATATGTGACACGGCACCAGAGTTAAGTTAGGGTTTTTCAAAATGCTGACACGCTGAGCTCAAAAGGTTCGCCATCACTGTTCTAGTTGAAGGGCAGCTTTGGGTCATGTTATTCCCTTGCTTAATATCTTCGATGGGTTTCCACTGCTTATCAAATTAAATAAAAACCTCTTAGCTCAGCATGAAAGACTCTCTTCAGTACTGTCCTAATGCAACTGTCCACTTTACCTTCTTGAATGTGTGTCTTATTCATGCTATCAGATTCTGCTAAACTGTGCTCCTCGCTGTTTCCTGAATACATTCTTTTTTTTTTTTTTAGGGTGACACAAAGTTTTCTTTAATTATTCTTTGGGGGAAGGGATGCTACACTTCTACTCAATTAAGAGAAACATTTTTATCAACACAGAAGTCTTTTTATACTTTTCCCCACTTATCATGCCATGAATTCATAGGGAATGGGTTCCAGCAGCTCAGGCTTCTTTCCATTGTTCTCACAAAGCGTGCTTCTCTGGGTGGAGCAGGCTGCCGCTTCCGTTGAACCCAGGTACCTTTCTCTTTGGCTTCCTTCTTTTTCTGATCATTTTCCTTCACACGTTTCAGGAAGCTATCTCGACTCTTAGAGGGCTTAATATGCTCAATACGTACATTAATCCTCTTGGCAAGAATCTTGCCCTTAACTTGCCTGTTCACAATAATGCCCACTGCATGCTGGGTGGCACTGTAGGCTCTTCCAGTGTTGCCATGGTAACATTTGTGGGGCATTCCTTTTTGAACACTGCCCATTCCCTTGATGTCCACAATATCACCTTTCTTGTAGATTCGCATGTATGTGGTCAAAGGAACAACTCCATGTTTTCTAAAAGGCCTAGAGAACATATAGCGGGCGCCTCTCCTCTTTCCCTTTGTGTTAGTCATTTTGGCGAATTACTGGAAGATGGCGGTTCCAGCCGAAAGGCCTGAATACATTCTTCATGTCTCACCTTTGTACCTCTTCCCATTCTATTTTCTCAGAAGTCCCCCTCTCCTCCCTTTGAAGCAGGATAGTGAGAAGCCAGAAAAATTCCTTGGCAGGTAGAATGGGTAAACTGAAACAGACAGCTGATTCAAACTGGCCGCATCCAGCACCTGGATTTTCCTGCCTCTCCCTGGCATGACCACTCCCTTAAGCATTAAGCCCTCAGGACAGAGAGTTTCTGATCAGCATCACATATGTTAGGAACAAAGCCTCAGGTTTGTTGACCACAGGGACAGGCCTCAGTCGTGTTTCAGCTCCAGGCCCAGAAAAGCAGCAAAACCAGACGAAGAAATGTCATGGTTGGCAACAGGACCAGATGCAATGACCAATGACCCCTAACCTAGCATGGACCAATTAATAGAGACCATGATCCTGACCCTATATGCTCATGTTGATGGATCAGCGTATTAAAGGGCACACCTGGAAAGCTATGAAGATTCTATTGAGATCCTCCCCCCAAGACTTCCCTTAAAATTCCTGCTTTAGAAAACAGATAAAGACACCTAAGACAAAGGACCCAGTGTGCGCTCTCAAGAGCACACACACGCCTTCTTTCTTCAGGCATGTATATTTGCTTTCTCTCTCCAAAGCTCTAAGGGTTCCCATGAAGCTTGCAACCAGGACAGCAGTAGGCAGCGGCAGCTCGGCCTGGGCTAGCCCGGGCGGTGAATCTGTGTCCCAAGGCCCTTCTTTTGCCTATGTAACTTGTTGCCCGAGTCCACACAACCCAGCTGGCTCACTTCTGCCTCTGTGACTTCCCAAAAGGCCAAGGCAGCTCTCTGAGCAGCCAGCTCAATTTTCTTGGAGTGTACTTTTGCTTTACATGCTAAATAAACTTCCACAATGCTAGAGTTCTTGGCTCTGAATTCTTTCTTTGCCAAACTCAAGAACCGAGAGGCAACATTGCCAGTAACACCTTTATTTCAACTTACTGATAGCATACCCATCTTTCTAGTTCTGCCTCAAATTCTTCCTCCAGAGAGATGCTGTTTCTTAATCACACCAAGCAAATGGCACTCTACCTTCTTATCATATTATGAAGTTAAGTATAATTCTAATCTCTTACTGACCGCAAGTTCCTTGAGAGCAAACACTGAGTTATTCTTCTTCCTCACAGTGCTAAGCCCTGGACATTTAAGACATGAGGTAACGCATATCTGCTTAACTCAAACTGTGATATAGTTCTTTTTCTTTCTTTTGGGAAATGAGGTGGTGTTGGAGCATGGAAGGCATTAGTGCTCAAGGCCTGGCTCAGTGACGGGGGTGCTGCAGGAAGGCAGCTGCACTGTCAGTCTGAGGATGCACAGTCGTCGTTGGGATCTGCTTCTGTCCTGAGTCATGTCCTATAGTAATAAAGGGTCACTGTGTCAGTGGATGGTCAGATGTGACCCCAACACATGCAGACCCCCCAAAAGGCTTCTCTAACAAAAGGCTCCAAAGTCCAGAAAGCCTTGGGTGTGGGGGAGGAGGAGGTATTTTTATTTCTGAAGCCTCCTGGCCTCAGTTTTCAGACGAGCCATGTAAATATGCAGTACGTTTGGAGCTTGTATTTTGCCTACTTTCCTCCAAAGGCATACATTTTGCTAGCCGTTCCTTATAACTTAAAGAAATGCATTGAACAGAACCCAGCCTTTACCCGAAAGTCACAAAAGTCAGTCACGACCGAGAAAACGCCATTTGTTTAAATGCATGGTTACCTTGTATGAGATTTCAAAGTTTTCACCGCCCCAAATCTGGAGACCTGGATCGTACAGACCCAGTTCAAAGAAGAACTCTCGTTCAATGGCAAATAATCCACCAGCCATGGCTGGGGACCTGAGAAAAAGAAACACTTGAATAACTATTAAGGATAAGCCCCTTCACCAATAGACAACGCGTCATTTTAGAATACAATCTAGATAATGCATAGAAGAGATACAACTGATGGCCAAACATTAAGAAATTATAAAACCTTGCAAAAATGATCTGTTCATAACTCCTCAGTGAATTTACTGAAATTTCTAATTGAAATAGAATCATATAGTTCATTACAAATTAGAGCATTGCATCTTTTCACCATTAGATGGAGCCTTGGCTCCTGTGTTAATTTAAAAATTAAGCCTTTAGATTTAGTAGAAGTAGCATTTTCTCTTTCACGCCTAAAAATACTGAGCCATACAGCCCTGGTCGGCTAACTGCTCCTGCAATGATTCATGAGTCATTATGGGATGAGCAAAAGCATACACCATGGAAGTAGTCTGTCATTTTTTAATTTTATAGCTCAGGGGCTTGCCAAATAAGGGTGTAATTCATCTTAGAACAGTCACAGTTCATTCAGAGTTTGCAAATACAGCGCAGAAGTGACACAGAAGAATTAGACATAGCCACTTTGCCAGGGGGAGGCCTGCAGAAGGGCAATCGGTGCGGCCTCTTTAATTTGGTATTTTTTAGGGACAAGATAAAAACAATTGGGTAGCTTTATAGGGACAAGCCACTCACATCTTTAGATGAGATATGGGACTAATTTATATCCTGTTGCCTGCATCCCCCACCCCAAATAATTATTTTTTCCCCCGAATAATTAATTATTAATGCATCATGATTCTTGAGATGCCTCTATTAAAGTACCTTTTTAAAAAATCACCACACCTAATATTCAATCTACCACTAATTCCTATTAATTCTACCTTGAAAATGTATCCAACTTCACTGTTCCCTTCCTGGACCAAGCTACCACTGCTTGGACTGTTGCAGTAACTTTGTAACTTGTGTCCTTTAGTGTCCTTTATTCTCTTCTGCCCCCGCCCAAGTCTAACCACACCGCAGGCAGAAGGGACTCAACATGGGTCCCACATGCCAGCTCTCTCCACTCTGAGGCTCTGCTGGCTCCCTCGTCCTGAGTTCTCCTTCCCTGCTCCGCTCATGCCTTCAACTTCCCAAACTCTCTTCTGACTCAGGGCTTTCACCTGTGCTGCTCACTCTCCTGAAATGTTTCCCCTCCTCCTCCATAAGGTTAATCCCTCATCCCTCAGGTCTCAGCTCCGGTGACACTTTGTCAAGAGGCCGTTCCGGATCCTCCAGGCTGGATGAGGTTATCCTTTCCATCAACTCTGTTCCAGAGTTATATATGTAGTTTTCTGTTTAACTTCTGTCTCACCCGATATATAAGTGAAACAAGGGAACCTATCTTTTAAAAATTTATTCCCAGAAAATAGTGCCTGGCACATAGTAAGTACTCATTAAATATTTGTCGAGTGGATAAATAATGAATCAAGTAATTTTTTCAATGTTAAAGAAAAATCACATTGGATTAACATTATTCTGTCATACCCTTTCTTCTTAGAGTATGCTGCTTAACTCACTAAATATTAGCACTATTACATTTTTGGTTATATTTTCATGTCACATTTATTTAACTGTAATTTAAAATTATTATAACTCTGCCTTTTTGATCTTTAAATATATTCTCATTTATCTCATCATATATTTGAAAATGCATCTTAACATAAAAACCAGTGAGTTCTTTCAAGGGGAAACCTCCCTTAAATTTTTCTAACCTACTTAAAGAAATTTTTTTTTACTAGTCTATGGAATTGTCAGAAATAAAAACATAATCATTACCCCTTATTTTTTTTTCTCCAAGGATTATATTAGTCAGGTAAGCAGGTAAACAGTAAGTTTCTGAATTATTCTAAAAAAGAACTTCAAAGGAAAATTGGGAAAATGTCAAATCAAGCTTAAAGTTCTATAATTTCCTTATGTTTGCCATTTCAGTATCTTGATATTGTGACATGCTTAAATCCCACCAGCATTTGCATGACAGTGGAAACATCTTTCCAAAACAGAGTTCTAACATTATCAGTAGTATAACAGGGAGAGAGAGATCAAAAGCAGAACCGTAAGATCAGAAAAATAAAATTAGGCACATTTAGAAGCCTACACTAACATTTGACTAAACATTTCATTTGGAGTCACTCTTTAGAAAGACAGTCAAATGTTGCAGTTAAAAGACCCTAAAAGCACAGAACAGCGTACATTGTTCTATTAGAAGAGTCACAGGAAGGACAAAGGCTGATTCTGGAATAGAGTTTCCTTTTTATCAAGTGCTCTTCTGAGAAGGCAACAATAAAGGAGTGTATGCAACATTTGCCAAAGTCATGTATTTTGATTAATCATATTTAACTGGTACAAAATTAGCATATAAAACAAAAGGAAGAAAAAAAACCCACCCCAATCTCTTGCTATTGCTTTCATTGCTAGCATTACATCCAAGGCATCAAAGCAGATATAAAACTTGGATTACAGGTAATTTATGCATTGTAAATTTACATAATGATTGTTCTTTTTTTGCTTGAATTTGGAACTAACGCTATATAACATTCCCCTTTCACCCCGCTCCCCCAAAATAAAAAGTGGCACCCGCATTTAGGGAAAAACCAATTATAAAGAAGTGAATGTGAATTTAAACCTGTGAAATAGTGCGAGAAAGAAGTCTTCAGAATCTAAGACAGCACCTACGGTTTTAATAACAAACGTTATAGCTTGGCAAGAGGTTAATAGGTTAGCAGCAAATGGAGAGAAGAAACACATGTAAGTGATTTAGTGATTACCGATATGGTTCAGTTTTTGTCTTTCTGATTCTCTTCTCTTGAGGGGTCAGAGGCACCCGTTTCCAGAGCATACTCCAATCCCATGCTCCTCGGGCATACCCATCTTCGTCACCACCCCCTTGGGGTACAATTTCGTATGTGTTGCCATTTATGACATCTATAATCGGCACAGTGCAAATGGTTCTGTATTTTGTTGATGATAGCAGCAAAGATGAAATGGAAGGGTATGCACGGACCCACATATATATACATGAGTACATGGGGAAGGAAAAAAAGAAGGACTTAAATAAACATTCCACATAAGAAAATAAAGGAGTAATCTTTACCGATAAGGTTCAGTTTTATGTTTTCTTTTGGCCTTTTCCTTGTGGCTTAGAGGAATACGTTTCCATAGTAAACTCCAGTCCCAGGCCCCTCTGGCAAAACCATCTTCATCCCCACCTTGTTGTGGTTCAATGGAATAATCATTCCCATCTATGTAATCTATTAGAGGCACAGTACATGTAGTTCTGAAACATTTACAGAAAATGAAAAAGCATTTAAGAACCCAAAACTGACTAGTATAGCATGCCTCGCTAAATTATCTCTTTTTGTCACTGATTTGGGTTTTAGTTGTTGTGGGTTTTTTTTTGTTTTGTTTTGTTTTTTGGGGGGAGAGGGGTTCTATTTATTTTTTTGCACTAGGGGACTTAAATATCTAATGGGAAGTAGAAGTAAACCAATGGCCTTTAAAAGTCAAAGAGCCCGTTTTCATAAGGAAAGGATAAAGGAAGGAGACTTATCCCTCAGCTCACAGACAAATGTCAGGGACAAAGAGCCATGTCTTTTAGCTTAAATAGTGTTGTCTCATTTTCACCTACAGGCAACTTTTTCTTCGTAATTTTGTATTGCTTACAAGATTTTCCTGCCTGTTACTTTTCCTCCATAATCCTCCATTATAAAATAAGTGTGTGTGTGTGTGTGTGTGCACGTGTCTATATAAAAGGATAATGTGTGTGTGTGCATGTGTCTGTATAAAAGGATAATACTGCTACTTTTTTTTAGCAGTTCTCCCAACTCTTTGTTGCTTTCTATTTCTTTGGAAGCAGTTATGAAAACCTGTTTCTGTACTTTTTCTCGATCGTTTTTTCCTACTTCTTTTTATTGCAACAAACAGTTTTCATTGCAAAGAGAAAAAAAAAAGAGTACTCTATTGTATTCCTACCCTTTAAAAAAATGAGAAAAAAAGATCACTCAAAACCTAAAGAATTTAAGTGTGGCCTGAGAATTTGGAGTAAAAAAAATCCCTTGCATTTGACTTTAGGAAAATGCTAGTACTATATGACTAGATGCAGAGTCAACTCTACAAAGATAATCTGTTCCCCTGCTTGTTTCATTGCTCATTTTATTAGAGAGGATTTAAAATGCACTTCCTAAAATGGAGATTACAGTGCCTTTTCAATGTTCAGAAACAAAGGAGAAGAGAAAAACGTTAGGGGCTTAAAATTTTGATATGGTGTAAGTGGACTTGAGAAGGCTGTGTTATTCCCTCTGGAATCACTCCTATGAGACGGTGGAGGGTCTCTGTGGGATCTGTGGCACTGCCACAAAATCCTGTGGAAAACCATTTCCTTACTGCCCTAGAGGACTGCTAGTTTCCACCTGGAGAGGTGAAGGTTGGTTCTCTTTCCTCACTTCTCCTGAGTCTCAGATTTCTTAATAAATGGTGCCGTGTAAGATGTCCCAGAGAGATCTCGGTTTGACAGTTGATTAGCTGTCTGATTTGGGACAAATTAATTAACTTCTCTAAGCCTCGGTATCCTACAATGGAGCTAATAATACCTATTCTGCAGGGGTGCTGTGAGGATTAAACCAGACAGCTGGTTTAAAAATTGAAAAATCTCTATGTATTCTATATATATATATATATATATAAGCCTAAGTGACCGTTATGACCGGTTGACTGAACAACTGGTCAACTGGTCACTATGACGCGCAAGGACCACCAGGGGGCAGATGCTCTACGCAGGAGCTGGCCCCTGGTGGTCAGTGCGCTCCCACAGCAGGAGTGCTGCTCAGCCAGAAGCCGGGCTCATGGCTGGCGAGTGCAGCTGCAGTGGAGGGATCCTCTCCCGCCTCAGCAGCAGCGCTACCGAAAGGCACAGCGGGGCCTGGCCCTGGCTCTGGATCCTCCCCAGCCACCTGCCACTTGGCACTGCCACATCCCTCGGGGGATGTTGGATTTCGAGAGGGTGCAGGCCAGACTGAGGGGCTTCACCCGTGCACAAATCCGTGCACCGGGCCTCTAGTTGTTTATAATAAGCCTTACATTACATCTTGTGATGATTCAATCCTCCAGAGGGCGTCCTTTGAAACATGCCATTCACCATAGGGCCATGTCTTATTTGCCTAGATTCCAAAATAGTCACAATTCTGGACTAAAGACAGGGAAGGCTTTTGGAACCAGGAGACGAATGCTGCCTCCTTTTGTTTCAGATATTTCTGTAAATTTGACGGGGATCAACCACATTTCCATTGAATAGCTGCCCGTTTCTAAACTTAAAGTTTCTATAGGATCCCAAAGCCTTGACACAAAACTGCTCCTTACTATCTTGAGTAATAATTAAAAAAACAATACATATAATTTCAAGGCTTGTTCCTTCAATCTTTAGAATTGTTACGGTGGTGTAGAGGGAGCAATCAATATTACTCTTAGAGAAAGCTTTTGGAGCTAGAGGCAGTCTCTCAACCACAGACGATTCTTGAATCAGACACCCTAGGCTTATCTCAAACGCCCAACTGCCTGCATCTGAATCAGCCCAAACTATCAGTCTATCTCCACCCTGGGAAACAACTGGCTGAGTGAGAGCACTCAGAACAGAACACTTCATGTGTTGACTGGAACTGAAATTTGATGAATGAGAATGTTATTTGTCCTAGGGTGAGGTTTACTTTTCAACCAGGAAAGCAAAAAAGCAAGGTGATGTTACCTGTCCTTAGAAATGGGGGCTACAAGTGGTGCATACCAGTTAACTGCCACCTCACAGTGGGCATCAAGGTATATCAAAACCTTAAAAAAAAAAGAGGCAGGGTGAAGAACACTCATATGGCACATCATATATCACACACAATTTAAAGTTAGATACCAACATAAGTTAGCATTAGAGTCATTTTTAACATATAAGTTTATCTGTTTAGGCCAGCATTTCAATTTTTTAAAAAAGTACTTAAAATGAATATGATTGTTTAGTTACCAAATCCAAAATGATGACATTGTAAATATCGATAAGAAGAAATATTTCCTACCTGCCCAAGTTTAGCCTTCTGGGCACCAATACTTCGTGCTTGAATTAAACCTTCTCTTCTCTCATTTCGAAATACCTTTACTAGGCCATTCCACAGCTTAATATAGTCATCTAGTTTTTTTTTTAAGTGTTCTGTGAATAAAAAAATTCAATCAGCATTATAAATTATATGTATGTATCTAAACCTATTAAACTATTATTTTTCTCAAGAAATAGAGACAGGCAAAGGTACTTTAAGCAGTCAATAATTTTACACAGACCAGATTAAATGTTTAATCTATAGGGAAATAAGGTGGAAGTATTATCTGAGTTAAATTTTGAGCTTAATACATGCTGGCCAGTGTGGCTCAGTTGGTTGACATCGTCCCATGTACCAGAAGGTCGCTAGTTCCCAGTCAGGGCATGTGCCGGGGTTGTAAGCTCAATCCCCAGTAGGGGGCGTGCAGGAGGCAGCTCATTGATGTGATTGATGTTTCTCCCTTTCCCTCCCTCTCTCTCTACAAATCAATAAAACATTTTAAAAAAATTAAAAAACATTTTTGAACTTAATATGCCTTCAGAGAACTGGTTAGCATGAGAAAGATCAAACATCTCTCTGAAAATAAAATAAATGATAACTATGACAATTAAAATAAAAACTTAAAAAACGTTTTAAATTTAAAAACTCAAAACTGCACATGTTAATGTCATATTTAAAAGCTTTCAGGCATGATATTTTGTTTGCTTTTGGAAGAAGCAATAGTTCAGGATTTCTGAAGATACACTGCTTATAAGTAGCATAGTATGACTTCTTTGGAATCCACAAAGGATGTAGGTAAACGTTTGTTTCTGGGCCATCTTTCTCCAAGTATAATCATATCTAAGGTTGTAGTCTTGGTGTAATGAATATAGTTCCCATCAAGTTGATAAAAAACGATTGAGAGTCCCATTTTCTCTGCATTTTAAGCACCAACAGGAGTACAGTGGGGCCTTGACTTAAGAGTGTCCCAACTAACGAGTTTTTCGAGATACGAGCCGTCTCTTGGACGATTTTTTGCTTTGAGTTGCGAGCTAAAATTCGGGTAACAAGCCAGCTTCAGATACCCCACTGCTAGTTGGCGCAGTGAACATCACAGTGAATGCTACAACATCAACCCAGCATCACGTGTCTCACTCGTTCACTTCTTGATTTGACATATGAGTAATTTGAGTTACGAGCTCCATCACGGAACGAATTAATAAACTCGTAAGTCAAGGCCCCACTGTATTTATATATGAATGTATGTATATTTACAAATAAGTATTTACACATTTATATAATATATACACATTTATATAATATACTAGAGGCCCGGTGCACAAAAATTTGTGCACTCGGGGGGGCACCCCTCAGCCCAGCCTGCCCCCTCTAACAGTCTGGGAGCCCTCACAGGATGTCCTACTGATGTCCCTGTGGGGAGCGGGCCTAAGCCGCAGTCTGGCCTCCCTCTGTGGAAGGCAACTGGCCGATCAGGTATATAGATACTTTCTGAAGGCAGCACAGACTCCTTCCTTATTTCTTTCCTCTGTGGTTGGAGAATAGGGGACTAAAAGGTGGACACAGAACTGTGGCCAGGCCTGGGGCTCTTGTAGGCAGCAGAAAGAAGAAGAGGGCTGGGGAAAGTCTAGACACGGTTTTCTTCAATTGTCCTCCCTTCCTCCAGGCCCCTTGCTCTGTTCTCCCCTTGTCGTGGTGGACGCTTGGGCCTCGGACTGACAGGAGCCCAGCGACGGTGGAGTTCAGCCCCCTCACTTCTCAGCTGAACATACAACCACCTCACATTCCAAGTGGAGCTGTTTTCAAGTGGCTAAAGTGCTAGCAATTCATGCCTCCCGGCCTTTCCCCTCTCAGGTTTCCTCCTTGGGTCAGTTGCAAACTTCACCGAGACACCGAAGCAACTCTGCCCTGGTAGTTCTGCACCGGCCCCTGCCCGGGCCCGGCTGGGCACTCTTCCTTGAGGTCTCTGGGTCCACAGTCTGAGCTCAGGGAGGTCACCCAGAGCCCGTTCCCCCGAACAGGTGGGGCAGGGGGGCTAGCTTGAAGAGCTGGAGGAAGATGGCAGAGTAAGAGTTGGTATGAACCAGCGCCTGCTTAGCCAGACTTCCTAAGCTCCCCACCGGGCCCAGGCTGGGCCCCTTCCCCACACCAGGAGGATCCCAGCTGAGGTCCCCTCCCTGCACCCAGCGCTCTCCTCCCTGTTCTACCACTGGGGGAAGGGAACAGCTCACCTTCTCTGGACCCTGCCAACCTGGCAGGCTGAGGCACAGGCCAGGCGGTGCAGCCTAGGGTGCTGGTGGCTGTGAGCCTTCTCCCCCTCCCTGAAGCGTGGGGCGGGGCTGTAGCAGCTCACAGCCGCCCCTGGGCACCATGCATAGAGGTACTGCTCTCCACTGAGCCACCGTCTGCCCAGGCCCTGTGGGTGGTTGGGGTGGCCTTGGGCTCCCACTGGCCCCACTGAAGCCAGACTCGGCTTGGCCAGCCCCCCCCCCCCCCCCCCGCCAGAGGGCTGCGCATGCCCCACAGGCCTCATCGCCGTTATGAATCCCCATGGTCTGGCCATCCCATCCCAGGAAGTGGCCATCCTGATTGCCATAGCTCACTCTCTGGTGCAGTTGGGCCTGCCCAGCAAGCATGTAGGCAGGAGCGGGGCCTCTGAGGGGAAGGAGGAGGGATGTGGGCCAGGGCAGAAGTGGGGAACTTGGTGGTGTAAACACAACCCCCCCCCCCCCACCTCGTGCTGGCCCCTCACTGTGCTGCATTCCCGAACCACTGGGTGCCCCTGCCCAGCACTGTGCTCTCAGGTCTGGGGTGGGGATAAGGGACCTGGAGCTGCGGCCTGAAGGCAGCCCTCGCTGGCTTGAAATCGTAGTGGTCGATCGGGAAGGGATGTGGGGTGCCAAATTCCACCTCTCTCTTCTCTCTCTCTCTCTCTCTCTCTCTCTCTCTCCCCCCCCCCCCCCCACCACCACCAGAGGGCCCCGTGTCCCCGGTGGGCGGGCGGGGCTCAGGCCCGGCTCACCATTGTATTGCTGCCTGCTCTGTTGCTGCTGAGGCGGTAGCGGCAGGGGCTTCCAGCAGCCAAAGCAGTAGCAGTAGCCAGTGCACCAAGTGCCCGGAGCCAGCTGGGAGGCGGCGGCGGCAGTGGCCAGAGTCCCAGCTCACCTCTGCCACCGGCCCCGCCGGGAACGCCCTGGCACAAAGTTCCCAGCTCCTGTCACCGGTGGCCAGGGACTTCTTAGGTGCCTCCTCCTCCCCACCGCCCCCACTTCATGAATCGCAAGTTTCCGCGGAGGCAGCAGCTTCAGGACGCAGAGTGGGAGATGGGGGGCAGGCTGAGTGCGGCTCGGGCTCGACAGAGGGCACCGGCGCAGAGGAGATCTCCCCGGCGGCAGGGGGAGCCGCTGCCCACTGGGGAGATCTCCTCCGCGCGGGTGCCCTCCATCAAGCCTGAGCCCGAGCCGCGCTTGGCCTGCACCTGTCTCCCGCTCTGCATCCTGCAGCTGCCGCCTCCGCGGAAACTTACAATTTATGAAGCACAGACGGCGGGGAGAGCCCGGGTGGCTCCAGCGCTCCAGGGTTGCCTCCTGCCTTCCTGGCCCTGGGCTGGCTGGCTTCTGGCGGGCGGGCAGGGCTCATGCTAAGGCAAGCGATGCCACCGATCCCCCGCCCGCCCCTGGATCACACATGGAAGTGGGCCCCCTGTCTCCGGTGGGCGGGCGAGGGCTCCAGTGAGGTGATCGGCACTACTTGCCTTCGCCCCAGCCCCCGCCCGTCCCCTGGTCGCACATGGGGGCCTGGATGGCGGCTTGTGCTGTCCTACCCTGCCTGCAGTATGCAAATTAACCGCCATCTTAGTTGGAAGTTAATTTGCATATTGCCCTGATTAGCCAATGGGAAGCATAGCGAAGGTACGGTCAATTACCATGTTTGTCTATTATTAGATTAGATAATATTTATATACAATAAATAAATAATAAATATTTGCAGTTTGATAGAGAAAATTTTGTGTTCTAAAAACAAGAAACAGCCCTGACCGGTTTGGCTCAGTGGATAGAGCCTTGGCCTGCAGACTTAAGGGTCCCACGTTTGATTCTGGTGAAGGGCATGTACCTTGGTTGTGGGCACATCTCCAGTGGGGGGCATGCAGGAGGCAGCTGATCGATGTTTCTCTCTCATCTATGTTTCTAACTCTCTCCCTCTCTCTTCCTCTCTGTAAAAAAATCAATAAAATATATTTTTAAAAAAACACCACAAAAAAACAACAAGATACATTTGCCAAGTTTCCATCTTGGCTTCCCAGTTGTAAGAGAACAGTTTGCATCACTATGAGCCCATGAAATTGGCTCCTCACAACCATGACTAGCTCCTGGATCCTTAGAGATATTTCTTGTGGACACAAAAATTATTTTTAAATTGTTTAAACTTTTAGTCCATGAATACAAAAACAGATGAAAACATAGCTGTATTTAGTGATGAGCTAGTGGTTAAATGGGCAAATCAGACTGTACTTAATACTTTACTCATTTTTAGAGACCTTATAATTATCAAGACACCCACACATGGATATTCAAAATTGAGAAGAAAAATATTTCCCTTTTGGCATCCACTTTTAATGACAATTATAAACAAAATTCTCACGCCAAACTATATTTTCCCCCCCCAGAAAAATCTAAGTAATTTTCCCTTCAACTTAAACTTTTTTTAAAAGCTTTTTTTTCCCCAGCCTGGTACAGTTTTTTTTGTTTTGTTTTTTAAGGCCCTTCTGAATTGCAGTAGGCACTTTTATTTAAATAAATCTGCAACAAATTTTTACAGCCAAAACCAAGTTGATGGCATGTTCTTCAAATTTAAATGCATAGAAAGATGGCCCCAAAGGGAAATTAGTGAGTGAAATGAATTCTGGCTTCTTTGGGATCTTACCCTATGGCAGAGTGCACTCTATTAATGTTCAAAGTATTCACCCCCTTTCCTCAGGGAGCGATTATCCTCCCCACCCACTGATGTCATGCTGGGCCATGCGATTTGCTGTGGCCAATGAGAAGGGGCTGAAAATGACTCAAGGTACTTGTGAGTGGAACTGTTAAAATCCCAATAGCACTTCACCCTGTCTCTCTGTTCCCTCTGCTTCTTAGGCAGGCAATGTCTGAGATCAGGCTGCTCTGCCAGCCCGGGCCCTGTGGTGAAGATGTGGGGCAGAGCAGGGCGGACCTGCAGGGAATGTGTTGTTAGAGCAAGAGAACAGGGCCATAACCCATTGTTGTTACAAGCCACTGAGAGTGTGGGGTGCATTTTGCCTTGACCCCACTCAGTCTCAGCTGGCTGACGCACATGTGAACAGGGGTGTGCTCAATTTAATGGCCCCAAACCTTATTTTAAGAGAATACTCTAATTTCCAGAAACCCAAGTGCTATGAGCAGCCTGCTCCTTTGTGAAGTTTTATATTAGTAAAGTATTTTATCTTTAAAATAAGAAAATTTATAACTCAAAGTTCTAGTTTCTGAATTTATTGGGGGAAAGAACAAGTCAATTTTCACTCCAGTCAGATTTACCAAAGACTATATACTTTTAGTACTGAGAAGGGGACTGACAGATTTTAAGGTTGTTTTAAAATTGGGAAAATTAATTAAAGCCCTCTGTACCTCTGTATTTCCTACTGCTATAAGCTAAGCAGACCCTGCCCTGTGATGGACTTTACAATGTATAAGAGACCAAATATCAGAGGTTCGTAATAACAGAAGCTCTGATCACAAAAAAATTCAAGTAAAATGGACCAAAAAATCTTAAGTGCAAAATTTTATGCTCCTTTTCTGGGGCCAAGCAGTTATTTTTGGTGTATCTTCACAATTTTCTTTTTTTATAATGTGCTAAGTATAGCACAGTTTTACTTGTGTTAATAACATAGGACTTCTTAAAACCAGAACAATCATAGACATGGGATTTCTGTCATTTTTATAAGGTTTACGTTTTTCAAAACCTAAAACATTGTTGGTACCAATAATATCACGGTAAAACATTTTTAAATACAGGGTGGGCAAACGTAGGTTTACAGTTGTGAGTATGTGAAACAGTTTATTCTAGTATTATTATTTATTAATGATTGTATTATTTTCCATTAGAACGACTGTAAACCTACTTTTTGCCTCACCCTGCATTTATCTTGAGACAGGAATAGTATTTTTAATGACTACACTCCTGTCATGAAAGTTGCAACCAAGGTAAGATGTCTAAGCTAAAGGCATTTGATATGACGGAAAAAGTTAAAGTTATACATTCTCTAGTGTAATTAAAAATGAGTAGTTGAAAAAGTGATTAGCTGAACAAAATGAGGGGAAAAGGAAATAGGCCATATTTCTATTTCTTCTCCACGCTGGCATATGTATACAAGATCAAGATCTGGTCACATGCCTGTATGGTATAAACATAGAGGTGCATCCAGACAGAAAGAGCTCTAAATGAAGTTTTGGAGGAAGCTTTTGTAAAATCATTTTGAATTATATTTTTATGGTACCCATGTTCTGTCTTCTGACATATGGTCAGTGGTATTACTAATTGTACACAAAAATTGTTTGCAAAACTTACTTGCCAAAAAGCAAATATCCTATTGTTACATAGCCTGAGTTCTTTGATGAAATTTCAAAGGATCCAATTCAGTTTTGTGACAAACAAAGAAAAATAAATGGGTTTCAGCAGCACAACTACATTTTTTATTTAGGATGCTTTGGGGTCTGAGCTATAGCATTATCTATCTTTTGATACTCATGTCACTAAGAAGATATATTCTGCTTACAATAACATATTTAAAAAAAAATGTTAACTTAAACCCATTATTGGGAAAAATCAATGCTTAATCTCGTTCTTTTGCCAAGTTGAATCAAGACTAACCAATGCTTCCCTAAATGCTATAGTAATAAAAAAAACCCCAACCAATTTCCTTTTATTCAATATATTAAATCAAATATAAAGCAAAATAAATTTTAGTGGATACTTTCTATTATAAATAAAAATAGTCCATGGTTTCTGGTTAAATTCAATGTTGTATTGTTAAAATGCAAATTATAGGCTATTAAGTAGGTATATGGATTTTAGTTGGACAACTATGGTTGGAACACCAGGTGGCATTACAGTATACGTGCAATTACATTTTTCAGTCTTTCAATAAATTACCTCCATGACAAAACTTTTGTAAAATCAAAGGCCCAAAGAGTTGGTATAGTGTAACATAGTGGTTAAATACACAGACTTATGAGCTTGTAGATTTGATTCCAGCTATTAATTATTGAGACAGGAATAGCATGTGAATGTTGGTAAGTTACTTAACATTTCTAAGCCTCATGTGTAAAATGAAGATAACAATATCCATTGCAAAGATTATGGTCAGGATTAAACAAAATAATCATTTCAGAATGCTTGATATAGTGCCAACTTGTTGAAATAGATGTTATCAGTAGATGCTATTACTTTTTAAAGACTAATTATTTTGAAATCACATTTTTTGCAATTACTCATAATTAACTTATTTTATGGACAAAATGTCAATTCCATAGCCATTACCTTTATTGCTGAAATCATCAATTAACACAATTTCTGCTAAATATTTCCTTGGAGTCCTTTTAATGACACTGTGGACTGTCCTCATGAGGGTTGACCATCCTTCATTATGGAAAACAATGATAACGCTGGAAACGAGCAGGTTTTCATCGTAATGCCAATACTTGCACCTGCAAAAGAAAAATTTCATCATATTTATGTAGAGATAACCGATAATGCTTGGTTCCAAACTTATGATTATGTTTTCTGATTGGAATAAATATGGTTGACGTAACTAACGTAAGTGAATAAAATACAACCTTTTACATTTTACAGAAACACAAGATAGGAGAGAAGCTGCTATGAGATGAAATTATTCATAGACAAAGCTACTTCCTAACCAACCTACACTTTTTATGTAATAGACAATTTGTGAATTTATACTTCTTAGCTGGGATGCTTAAAATAATACTCACAGATATCAGGGTATTTGTTGTTGTTGTTGTTTTTCCATGACTTAGAACTCAGTTTATTTTGCTTTTTAAAATTTGAGCTTCTGGTGTAAGACATTTATTTCACTTGCTATGAATAAAACCACTATATAACTGTGTTTGAAAGCTATCCTGTTCTAATATGACTAAACTATTAAGAAAAAAAATTTAAGGCTGAACTGCGGCATGTAGCAAAAATTAACATGAATGGCCGAAACCGGTGTGGCTCAGTGGATAGAGCGTCAGCCTGCGGACTGAAAGGTCCCAGGTTCGATTCCGGTCAAGGGCATGTACCTGGGTTGCGGGCATATCCCCAGTAGGAGATGTGCAGGAGGCAGCTGATCGATGTTTCTCTCTCATCGATGTTTCTAACTCTCTATCTCTCTCCCTTCCTCTCTGTAAAAAATCAATAAAGTATATTAAAAAAAAAATTAACATGAATGAATAAGCAAAGATCTTGTATTGTTTACAGTTATAGATTGGCTTAAGAGGATCTTTGGCTATTTGACACAGAACTATTTGAAACTGTAACAGGATTAAAGTTGCCACAACCCTTTTTCTAATTGGAAATTCAAAACAGGCCTGATAGACTCAAAGAGCCAGCAAAGGCTCGGTGAGTTTCACAGAAGTGTGATACCGATATGCATACACACATATACTATATCTGTGTGTATAACCTTTGTATATATATACCCACATGTTATATGGGGTGGGTGGGGGAAGAACAAGATAGTAAGATCAAGACAGACTAACAAGAAGGATTTGAGACGCATGTCCTTTCTGCAGGAGTTAACTTTCAGAATTAGCATTTGATGCCTATGACCCTTTCCTTGCTAAGTGGGAGCGAAAGCTTTTCCCTCTCCCTCCCTCCCCCAAAGCTTTCCGTGAACCAGTAAATAAGCTTGATCCCAAGGTTAAATTTAAAACCATAAAAGCAATAATTCACTTTATCAGCCTGATAACCCATTCCAGCATTTAGAAGAGTAATTGTTACCTAACATAGGGCCTGGTCCAAAGTACAGGGAGATAACCTTTTCTCCAGGTGATTGTTACCTTTCAAGATTGTTCTAAACTGGGTTCATAGAGGCTGACTGTCTGGTAATCCATCTGCATTTTTCCACTGAATAAGTGAGTAGGTAAGTGCCTATTATGCCCATGCTCAGAGCTGGGCACTGGAGCCATAGCTTCGAGGAAGATACTCTTGGTCTGGCTCCCATGAGCCCACCACCCTACAGGGAGCACAAGACATGGAGCAAATATTCCCCTGAGTGTGTTGGTGGGAAAACCCCACTTGGCCTCAAGACGTGTGGTCAGGAAGGCCTGGAGCTAGTGCTGGAGGGTGAAACCAAAAGGATGATTAAAAAAAAAAAAAGGTACTAAGACCAAAGAAGTGGGAAGGGATTCAGGGGGAAAAGATGAAAACACAAGAATGACTTGTGTGATTATGATTCAGAAATTATGAGAACTTTAAAATACATAGATGGAAGATTTATATCTTTAGATGGTATAAACTATGAAAAATAAACATAAGGAGGAAAAAATTATAAGGGAGGCATTTGCTATATAACAGCATATTTTTATGTGCCAGGCACTATTCTATTTGCTTTACTTTTATTAACTTATGTAACCTACCACCACCACTCTGAGTTTAGTGCTATCAATCTCCCATTTTACAGATGAGGGAATTGAGGCTCAGAGACAAATGACTTGCATAAGATCACACAGCTAGGAAGTTCTGAAGCCAGGGAATAAACCAAGGCTATATTGAGTTTATAAGAAATCTTGTTAAACATGAACAAGAGAAAAAGAAAAAAAATACTAGCTATACCTACAAAAATATAGAAGTGGAGGAATGCAGATCTTGAAAGAAGATAAAGAGTCTCTGGAGAGACACGAACCTGGGCAGAACAAGGTACGTCTGACTTTTAGGTGGGTAGGGATAATAATCCCCACCCCACCAACAAACTGTAATCCATATGGAGCCTCAGGCAACATTTTGCTGATTTTCTGTTGTGAGATGAGGACATTGGGTAGAACACAGAGTAGAGCTTGTCATATACTAAACCTTGATGTTAAGACAGTATGGAAAGAAGCACCCATGGTATTGAGGTAAAACCCCCTATTTTGCATCATTTGTCTCACTTTACTGGCATAGAATTGGTCTTCCTTCTTAGGTTCTAAGAAGAAGGAAGACCAACTGAGAATAGAATGTCACACTTAAATGAATGGGTTTTGGTACAGACTTTTGACTAATTTCGGCTCTCTGGCACCTCATTTTCCAAGAGAGCTTAAAAATCCTCTGACCTCAAGGACAGTAGTGCCTTAGCTTTGCCACAGAACTCTGGCTACAAATACCCACACTCAGGTTAAAGGCTTGCAATGATTAAAGCTATAAAGTTATTCCTAAAGTAATTTTACAGGACATTTTCATGGTAGCTATGTGGGCCAGGTGTTTGGTATCAGAAGAAAAGAAGGGGATAAAAAATTTTCATAGTGACTTTTCTATAACTTAAAAAAGTAGATTTCAGAACAAAAAATGAAATGCCTTTGAATATTTTACTTGCTTTCTTTCTGTACCAGCTATGTTCTTTAACATCTGTAGTTTGATATAAAGCCTTGTTGTATTTGGTCTTAATTAACAAATAACATTAATTCAGCAGACTATGAAAAACAACATTTTTAGGCTGCAACTTCCTGCAACCCATATGTACTATCATTAATCTACAGTAATGTGTGTGTATGTGTGTGCACGCTTGTGTATTTGTATGTTGAAGTTACTCATCTTGCCCCTTTTAAAGGTTGTATTTTACTCCCTTACTCCTGAGAGTCTCAATAAATAGAGTCATTTGAGATTCTCTCCCTTTAATTTTGCATTAAATTTCCCTAAAATAGGGAATATTCTTTAGGGATAGGAAATAATTTCTCAAAAGTTGGGAAACACTCATTTTTTTAAAGAAACTACACATTCTTATTTTTAAGCTAGAGGCCCAGTGTGTGGAATTCATGCACTTGGTGGTGGTGGGGCATCCCTCAGCCTGGCCTGTGCCTCTCGCAGTCCAACTGACACTGGGAGTGGGCCTAAGCTGGCAGTCAGACACCCTTAGCACTGCCGCGGGGGCAGGAGAGGCTCCAGCCACCGCTGCTGCACCTGGCTCAGGGCTTCTGGTTGAGTGGCGCTCCCCATATGGGAACGCACTGACCACCGGGGGCAGCTCCTGCATTGAGCGTTTGCCCCCTGGTGGTCAGTGCACATCATAGTGAACAGTCCTTCTGCTGTTTGGTCAATTTGCATATTAGCCTTTTATTATATAGAATAAATTGAAAATCTTTCCTGTGTTCATATAAAACCCCTTTTACTCATTCCCATTATAAAAGGGAGTGGGAAAATACAATTTACATGAAGCAGTGCTGCACCCAATGAACAAATTAGTAATATAGAATGTAAAACTTAATTTGGCATTCAGAAACCAATATATTTTCAATGAAAGGAGAATTACCACTGTTAAACCCATCATTCAAGCTCAACTGATTGAGGGGAGTGGGTTTTACCCAAGTAGCAGTTCCTATGTTCTTTGACTGGAATGATACCAAGTAAGCCCCTTGAAAACTTGCTATGGGAGATTTTATTCCTTACAGTTCATTACACACAGCAAAATAAAGAATCTGAGCATCAAAGAAATTTATAAATTAAACTTCCTGATCATCTGGATATGTTCCATTTGCCAATGTACTTCCCAGAAAAGACTGTTATAATAATTCATAATATTGCCAAGTAGGGAAGTATTACAACCCTTAGTCTGGATATCATCCTTTGACTATATAATTTAAAATTACATTGGCACTGCATTTTTTTAAAAATATATTTTATTGATTTTTTACAGAGAGGAAGGGAGAGAGATAGATAGCCAGAAACATCGATGAGAGAGAAACATCGATCAGCTGCCTCCCGCACATCTCCCACTGGGGATGTGCCCGCAACCCAGGTACATGCCCCTGACCGGAATCGAACCTGGGACCCTTCAGTCCGCAAGCCGAAGCTCTGTCCACTGAGCCAAACCGGTTTCGGCGGCACTGCATTTTTTTTTTTTTTTTTGCAACCATATCATATTGCTAGCTTACAAGTCCCTGGAACTTTTCTCCCCAAATTACTATGAAGCCCAATGTTTCTCATTTTTAATTTTTTCAGTTGAACTCAGCATACAATACCATGTTTACATTTATTGTTGGTTTAGGTGCATGTCTAGCAGGTTTTGCTCTTCTGATAATTTTGTCAATTGGTGTATATAACCATCCCTGCCCATTTTTCTGTGTGTTGAAAATTGGATTAATAAGATTGCTATCTCTGTGTCTACTGTTAATGTGAACAAATATGCGGTCAAATATAGTGCTTTAAAGCTAAGTGTAATCCTTGAGAGGCTGCTATTACTCCACTCATTAACTTCATCTAACTGCACTATCACTGACTGCATTTCTTTACCTGTCCTCAGGGATCTGAAGACTTTACTCAGATATCCTGCTGCCTCGAGATGCATTAGGTATCACACGGTCTCCTGGTCCACTAGTGTAAAGCTCATGTCTTTTCTTAGTCACTTAGTTTGGTTTGACTCCTTTTCATAGACCTATGCTGGCATATAGTGGCGGTTACTTCTTCTGTATGTATAAGTGATCCTTCCTAGAATCTTAACAGCGCATCAATATCAAGTTTCCAGAACCAAACGTTCTCTTTCCCCTTTGGAAAATATAAGGCAATATTTTCCCACCTATAGTTTCCTAAAACCTCTCCTCTTCTCCACAATACCTCTGGATTACTGATGGCACTGCCTCTCACAGTCATCTGGTAAGTTCCTCAATATCTAGTCCTATGAAAGGCTTTAAAGGTCTCAACAAATTTAATGCACTATTAGAGTACTTTCTTATTCTGTGCTCATTATACTTAAATTTAATTCCCTCTTAGCATGATGGCTATAAAACTTTCAATATGGAGATCACTCCCGCAGAGGGCTAAGAAACAAATGTATTTCACATATCTGTTTTCTCTCATGTGAAAATCATATAATGTGCTCCAATAATCTGCCTACCCTGCTTTTTCTTTACTTTACTCCAAACATCTTTTTTTAAAAAAATATATTTTATTGATTTTTTACAGAGAGGAAGGGAGAGGGATAGAGAGTTAGAAACATCGATCAGCTGCCTCCTGCACACCCCAAACTGGGGATGTGCCTGCAACCAAGGCACATGCCCTTGACCGGAATCGAACTTGGGACCCTTCAGTCCGCAGGCCGACGCTCTATCCACTGAGCCAAACCGGTTAGGGCCAAACATCTTTTTAAATAATACTTTTTATGGTTATCTTTAGAACACACCACTTGGAATGCATGTCTGGAATGTCTTCCGCTTCTCTGAAAGCTGCCCAGCACTCACAGTCCTGCCCAGGCCCCTTTCTCTAACAGTCTCCTTCAACCAAACCAAAGTTACTGAGTAGAGGAGACCGCATGTTGTCATCCCCAGTCCAGCAGGATGGACTAGCAGTGAGCCCTCGTCCAACCTGGGCCAATCAGAGGCCCTCTCAGGGGACTCTGGGCTTCTGAGACCCTAGCTGGTTTCTATTGCTCTTAAATGATATCATGAGGCAAGGGCTGGGCAGCTATTTTTATGGAGAAGCAGAGAAAGACAGAAGTAGAGGTGAGAGTTCATAAACCCTCAGAGAGAAGGAGCGTATGATTTGGGTTCTCAGTTTTTCATTTTCTGGTTCCATCAGGTGTACTTCCTGACCTTGGGTTCTGTGAGGTACACCTATATCCTTTCAAGTGGCTGCTCATACCCCTTTCCTCCCCATCTCCCTTTTTAGCGAGCTGGGTAGATTTGATTCCAGCAAAAAATCCATGTCTAACATGTTACTATTGATTTTTTTCATTGTTTTTTTAGAGAGAGTGAAAGAGGAGGTGGGAGAGGGAGAGAGAGAAACATCGACGTGAGACACACCGATTGGTTGCTTCTCACACGCGCCCCCATTGGTGCCAGGGGTCAAGCCTGTAACCTAAGTACATGCCCTTGACCAGAATCTAACCCAGCCGTGGGCAAACTACAGCCCGCGGGCCAGATCCGGCCCGTTTGAAATGAATAAAACTAAAAAAAAAAAAAAAAGAGCGTACCCTTTTATGTAATGATGTTTACTTTGAATTTATATTAGTTCACACAAACACCCCATCCATGCTTTTGTTCCGGCCCTCCGGTCCAGTTTAAGAACCCATTGTGGCCCTCGAGTCAAAAAGTTTGCCCACCCCTGACCTAACCCAAGACCCACCTTCAGTCTGTGGGCTGACACTCTAAGCACTGAGCAACTGGCGAGGAAGCTTTTCACCATTTTAAATCAATAAATTTATTTAACAAATTAAGTATTAATGAAAAGGAGAATAATAAACCTTACACTTCTCTATTGTGGCTGAAAGTAAAAAAATTGATGAACACAGAATTAATGGTTGGGTGTTGCAAAAGTTTTCCCAGTATAATACCTTTCAGGATATAACTAGGTAACTGAGAAAGTACAACTGTTTGCCATACTTGTTTTGGAGTAGACTGTGTGGTGCTGTACTTGGAAGGTAAGAAACCAGAATGGGTATGAAGGTAGGGACAAAGGTGACTTTAGCTCATCCTGCCTATGATCTCTACCAGGTCCACCCTCCCAATCAGCAATAAATCTAAAAAACAACAGCAGCAGCAAACAAATAAACAAATATAAAAAACATGCCATTTGTGCATGGTTTTAAGTCAAGTACCCCCAGTTCCAACCAGGTAGCTGCACCTAAACTTCTGGGATGGATTTCATTTTCTGAGGCAGAGAGTTGAGATCGAAAGGTTTATTTCATGTTGGAGGAAAGGGGGACATTCTTAGCAGAGCAGAATGACCAGGGCCAGAAACTCTCTGGTTCATCATGGCTGGTTGCAAAGGCAAGAAACTACAGAACTACAAAAACCACTGCTTTATGTGGCTTATGTAACAGAGAATAACACCGCTATCTGCCTAGACCACATTGGCCTCCTGTAACCTAGGGCTCCCTGAAAAGCTTGCACCTGCATTTATTTCCATTTTCTCTACCTTCTCTCAGTGAGAGGGAGACAGCTGTCCAGTCATTAGTCATGACAGCTCAGCTGCCAATGATCCTCAAACACAGACACAGAGTGGCTGGCATTCCCAGCTGCAAAACAGCCAGAGGCTTCCTAAAGGCTCACACCATCCCTGGGCCACTCAGCTGGCGGTCTCTGCAGCAACTTTAAAATAATGTGCACAAACTCTGGGGCAAAACGGAGTGTGGCTTTAGAGAACACCTCCATCTCGGCCATCCTGCCGATGCCCCTCTTCATTCAGGTTCTGCCAAGCCAACGAGGTATGCGCATGAAGGCGGGTCTCCATTGTGAGATACTAGAGAGATACAGGAGAGAACTTCACAGTTAAGAGGTGCCGAGAGGTCACGCAGGGATGACTGTATGTCCCTTTGGTGAGGACATCAGTGGCATCAGGGACCTCGGGCCAAGGAGATAGTGAGCACTGGAGTGAGTGCTCTGTGAGCACAATGGAAGGCCCACTGCAGTGAGCCCTGGAGAAGGGACACGAAAGCCTGCCTGTGAGGAATCCATGGAGACAACATTCTCCAGCATTCGGTCCATAATCCCAGCTGACTCCCAGGACAAGTTGGGAAAGTTTGAGGGAGCTAAAATTCTAGCACACCAAAGAAATGGTGTTTTCGCTATTATTTATTGTGATATTTGCTATTATTTATTGTGATATTTTATCCCAGAGTTCTAATAGCTCTTAGAGCATCCAAGGTACCCTATGAAGTAGGTGGAACAGGCATTGGTATTATTTATTTTATATATAAGGAGACTGAGACTACATTAGGTTATATGAATGACTCAAAGCCACAGTGACAGAGGCGAGATTTAAAATTAAACCTTTGACTCCAAGGTTCTTTCCCTTAAACCACTGTTTTACTAAGAATTATTCACAAATATGGGCTTAAATAAAACAGGAACGTCCTACTCTGGAGCCCAAGCACCAGGTGCATGGGCGCTCTCAGTCCTGGACTGAGATGGGTTCACCTGCTCCTGCCAGGGCGCTAGGCTGCCGGTCCCCGAGCGGACAGGATGTGAAAACTTTGAGCCCAGTCGCAAGCGATGACAACCTGTACATGCACTTGGTGGATGGCATCATGTTAAACCAAGTCATGTTGGAAATAGACCCCAGGCCTAATCAGCGCTTCCACCAGCACGTGAACAACGATGTGAACCTCTGCATTGAGAACTTGACCATCTTGGTCAGACACATTGAGAACTTCTACCAGGAAGTTCTCCAGCAGCGGATTGTAATGAGCTTGCCAGATGTTTTGGTGATTGGCAAACACCCACTGTCTGGTGAGTGAAAGCGCCAACCCCCTCGGCGGGCTTGGCCAGTGCCAGTGGCTCTGGGCAGCTGTTGGACACAGAGCTCTGGCTGCCAGCTTGGAGCCAGCACAGTGAAAACACGTGATCATTCCAGACACAGTATGCAGGAAATGAAGAAGATGCTGGTGCTGGTGCTGGGCTGTGCTGTCCAGTGCGATAGGAAAGGGGTGTTTATTGACAAAATCCACCAGCTGGACATTGAGACCCAGGCCGGGATCCTGGCCCATATCCGGAGTTGACCCACCACCAGGAGAGCCTATTTAACCTGCAGTGGTTGGAGGTCCCAGACATGGCCCTGGAGGAGGTGAAGTCCCTCTCAAGCAACATGACCTTTCACCTCAGGAGGCTAGTAATTGAGCAAGACAATTGCAGGGAGCTGGTTGTGACCCTGACCCAGGAGTGGAACACCAGCAGCCACCCCAGCGAGGACACCTGGCCGTGGAGCTGGCGGACACCAAGGCCACGCTGTGCGGCGTCAGGCAGGAGCTGGAGGAGAAGACGAAGCAGCTGGTGGACACTAGGCATGAGGTGGTCCACCTGGTACTGGAGCTACAGGAGGCCCGGCACAATAACATGGAGCTGGCGGCCAGCGCCCAGTCTGCTCATGCCGCCCTCCCTGAGCTGGACTCCCTGAGGGAGAAGGCGAGCCACGTGGAGAGGCTGGAGATGGAGGCGGTGGGCCTCAGACAGAAGCAAAAAGACGCAGTAGACTTATCTGCAGCCCGCATGAAGGAGCTGGTTGAAGACAATTATACTTCAATGGACACCAAGGGCCTTCTCCGAGCAGCTGACTGTCGCTTGGTCCCGGGTCGATAAGCTGTATGAGCTGGAGGAGGAGAACGTGCAGCTGAAATCAAAGCTGTGCTGCCTACAATTGGCCCGGGACACAGACCAGAAACACCTTGTGGAGCTGCGGGAAGAGAACTTGGCCCTCAAGGATGCACAGGGCAGAGTGTGGAGGAGGAGTCCGTCCACCTGCGCTGGGAGCTGGAGCAGCTGTCAGAGGCCTCCAGCTGCTTCCTGAAGCTGGACCAGGAGAAGCAGAGCCTCCAGGGCACCATCCAGGGGCTGCGGGACGCCTCCCTGGCCCTGCAGGAGAGCAGCCTCCAGAGCCGGGAGGTGGAGGAGGAGAACCAACAGCTCAGCAAGCAGGTACCCTTGGGTGGTGTCCGGAACATACGGGCATATAAGTGGCCAGGTGGAGGCCCAGGCGTCGGTGAGCATGCGCAGCTGGGGGACAGACAGAGTCCAGTGCAGCCACGGTTATGGTAGGGGGACAGGAGGCCTCCTGGAGAGGCGTCAGGAGGCAGCAGGAGGAGTCCCTGCAGCAGTGAGACCGCGCACGTTGGACCTCGGTGTGCCTCGCTGCCCTTCATCTGTGACATGGGGTTAACGATGCACTCACCTAGTAGGTGTGGTGAGGACGGTGTGAGTTAATGCCGGCAAAGGGTCCAGCCCGTGGTAAGTGCCTCATGAAAGGAGAGCAGCGCCCCGTTAGAAAGCACCGGGCGGGCCGAAGTGCGGGCCCTGGTCACACAGTGGCAGGTCACACTCGCAGCGTCCTGCGCACCGAGCTCCACAGCAGGTCCAGTTCCACGCGAGGCGGGGCGGGTACAGGGAGAATCTCACCTCAAGGCCTCGGCACCGCCTATCCGGGTCCCTTCCCTTCGCTGAGCAAGGTGGGCTCCAGCCACTGCCAGTCGCTCAAGGACTCTGGTCCGGACGCCTGGCCGTGTCGTCTGCGGAGGAGGTCCCCGGTGGGTCGCCTTGGGCCTGGCACGAGGGCACTGTCTGCAGAGACTGTCGCCGGCGCTGAGGCCACTGAGAGGAGCGCGCAGGGCCACCGTGTCCCTTGTCGCCGGGCACAGGGACCCGTGGTTCAGGGCCACCTTCAAACGCGGCCGCTGTGTCGGCCACACGTCCCTCGGTCCAGCGAGGCCTCCACGCTCCGCAGATCAGTCCAGGCCGGACTGAGCGCCCTCCTCCGAGCTTGCGCACTCGGTCAGCGCACGTTGACGCAGGCCAGTGCACATTGACGCAGGCCAGTGCACGTTGACGCAGGCCAGAGCACGTTGACGCAGGCCAGAGCACGTTGACGCAGGCCAGTGTACGTTGACGCAGGCCAGTGCACGTTGACGCAGGCCAGAGCACGTTGACGCAGGCCAGTGTACGTTGACGCAGGCCAGTGTACGTTGACGCAGGCCAGTGCACGTTGACGTAGGCCAGGGCACGTTGACGCAGGCCAGTACACGTTGACGCAGGCGGGAGCGAGCGTTGACAGACGTTTATGTGGCGACGCCTGGTTGCGCGAGGACGTGGGCTTCGGAGAGTGCGCAGTGGGAGCGTCAGGACGACCCCTCGGCCTCACACGGGAAGGGCGGCGCCGAGCGAGGGCGGTGGTGAAAGCGGATCTACTCGCTTAGGGGGCGACCTGGACATTACAGTGACCGCGGGGCTCCTTTTCCCGCCTTCCCGCCAGGCGGGGCCAGTGATAACAGTGAAAATCCCAGAAGGCAGGATGGCAAACCACAGCGGTTTGCATTTGTGCATCTCCAACATGGAGTATCTGTTCCTTATGCAACGAATCTACTTAATGCAATAAAACTTCTTGGAAGGGCTAGCAAAATCCAGTTTCATCAGGAAGTAGCCGTGCCTCCCAGGATGTGAGTCTGTCATAGTCCAGCGTCATGTGGGAAATTCAAGCCCGGCCTCTCCATCTCCTCACAGACACAGAAGGGCCGTGGATAACATGGCTCCATCACCGCAGGTAATGGAGAGATCTCTCTCTTCTCCAGAAAACGTTCAGAAACAAGCAGTGATGGATAACGTTCTGAGACAGAAATGTGGTTCTCCATAGCTTGGTCAATCTGGATTTCCCACCAGTTCAGCCACATAATGACGGTTATCACTAGTCTCCAAGCTCCCAATGGCGTCAAGAGACACCGTCATCGCTGCGTCAACCAGGCAGAGCTCTCCTGCCTGCCCAGGAGCAGACACGATAGCCACGAGCAGCACCCAGAGGACACGGAGATGGTCGCTTCCGTGAGGACAGGAACCACCTGGCTGGAGCCATGACCACGGCAACAGAAGGGGCAGCACGAGAGCTGGGAAGGGGCTTCATCTCCAAACAAGCAAGTGTTCAAAGGACAGTGTTTTTATAGGGTCATCCTCCAGTGACGGTGAACCTTTTGAGCTCGGCGTGTCAGCATTTTGAAAAACCCTAACTTAACTCTGGTGCCGTGTCACATATAGTTTTTTGATATTTGCAACCATAGTAAAACAAAGACATATTTTTGACATTTATTTATTTAAATGCCATTTAACAAAGAAAAATCAACCAAAAAAATGAGTTGTCATAGGTTCGCCATCACTGTTAGGCCCTTCAGGCTGAGTTGGTCTGGGAATGTTTCATTAAAATTGTACAGAGCAGTTTTATAAGTTGCCACATTTCTGTATAAAATTCTTTAAACATATAGCTATAGTCTAATACAGAACTGAGAAGACTTGTGATGACAGCTTTCACATGGGTAGCCAGCCTTTCACCTCAGGGCTTCATGAAGAGGAGAGGGTTTTATGCAAAGCAAAGTTCCACAATTCCTAATAGTTTTAGAAACTGAGGAAGGCACGTGTTCTATGTATTGGTTGTATCATAAAGCAAGTATTTTAATGCTCTATTACCTGTTGTATTGCAAGAACCTGCTTAATAGTGAGTCACATTATGTGTATATAATAGAAAACATTCAAGTTGGTAGTCTAAAATACAGTAGTATTTTGTTAACAAATGAGAAAAAGTCATTTCATGATTCGTTTTACTAACATGTGAGAAAGATTATTGGTGAAGTTTGGGATTAATCATATTGTTTAATTTCATGGAGAACGTAAGTATAAGTTCTGTGACATGCTCTTTGAGTTTTGCCCTAATTGGTTACCAAGTGTAAATCTTCACTTCCTATTTCATTCTAAAATATTAGAATTTTCTCATTAAGTCATGTTTGACTGAATAACTGAAGTCACCCAGGAAGTTAAGTATCTCTAAATGTATTTTTTTAAATTAAAAATTCAGTGTTAGTATAAATTCTCCTTTTCAGGAAGAACAAAAATGCAAATGCAGAGTCAGATAAAATGATTTACTGAAAGTATGCTTGTTTGGGAAAAGGTTCACAAAGCCTTTAAGTGCTGCCTCTATTACTCAAACTTTAAAAGTTTACAATTTTTAAAGTGCCCAGGGTATGTGTGCAAGGACACATTTTATTATAGGGATTATGCATGTTGTCTTTCTGTCTGAACATTTGAAAGAGTTAAGTCTTATGCACTTTCTAATTTTAAAAATTTTAAATATTGTTAAAACTTTTATGTATCAAGATGTTTCCCTTTAATTGTAGAACTAGTTGATAAAGGATATATTTGGATCCTTTTTAATAACTATAGCATTTTATATTGTTACTTTTTAATATATTGAAAACATAAACAAAAATAAAACAGAAAACATTGATGGTTTCCGGAGAGAAAAAAGAAAAGAAAACAGGAACATGAATTCCTTGTTTTCACTCCATACCCAGGGAATACATGGCTACTAACAGAAATGACCGCACACAGCTCTGTGGATTTCTGCCTGATTTTAAGGGTCAAGCATACGAAATACCTTGGGGCGAACTAACAATATTGACCTATGTCATTGGGTTGCTGTCTTCAGTATTCTTTTTTTGAAAAGGCAAATATACTCAGACAGATGTGTCCACTTAATGATCTAAAATGTCAAACCACAATTTAGAAAAAGATTCTGGCAGGGAATCCTAGGACTGGACATATGTTGTGGTACATTTCTTCAAAACTCCCTGGGAAAGGAAAAGGAACATTTCACAGTGTGGGCCATATGTTTATAGCTATATTGGACTCTCATTTCAAACGAGCTTGCATACCAGAGTCTAATTTTACAGAAGTACCAGCTTATCAAACACCAATAAATTTCAGCTGGAACAACAACCACTAGCAGGATTAAGGATCAGGCTTGGGAGCCGTGGCCTGGATATAACAGAATGAACCAGGACAGGATTGCATCTGCTGCTTAGTTATTAATTTGTGCCGCACCTTATTCCACAAAGGACTCCGGGCAGCTTACAGAGACACACAGAATGCAATAATATTATGAAAAGTAAAAGTAGCAGGGGAAAATTTGCATAAAGAGAGACCGAGAAACAAAAGGAGGAACCAAGAATGAGACATTAAAAATGCATACCAACCAAAGGACTTGTATGCATGCATATGAGCATAACCAAAGGACACAGAAATAGGTGGGGGTAGGCAGTTGGAGAGAGGTCAATGGGGGAAAAAGGAAACTTATGTAATACTTTAAACAATAAAGAATTTAAAACTTAAAAAAAAAATGCATACCAGAGGGAGGGGCGGGGTCAAGGACTCTGGTGTGCATAATTCTGGGGCACCATTCACAAAGAATGCACTATGAATGGCATCACCCTGAGTTGGGCAATACGGTGGCGAGGCTGCCACCTGCCTCTATATTTATTATGGGTAGGCCACAGTTTGGCTTGAATTTTCTCGCAGGGAAATCTGGTCAGGACTGTGTTTAAAAAACCAGTTGTTCAGAGGGAGTACAATATTCTCGGTGTGAAGACCAGATGGGACTTTTTTCTAAGGGGCTACCTTATGGCAAATGCTGTAATGAGTTTCAGTGAGCTGTGTTTCATGGAGGCTGTCAATGGAGACCCATGGCATTATACCAACACATAAAAGTCAGTAAAAACAGTTGTGCAGAGACCAAGTTGGGAATTTAAGTTCAACACAGAGTTGAAAATCACACTTTGCAAACATTCCTTAAAATGTTTATTGAGTCATCTCCTATTCCATGCTTCCTCACTCAGTGAAAGATGATAAGTCTTCGCAATGTACTCTAATTGCTATAAGGAAATCATATTGACCATATGGAGGACTTGTATTTCCAAAAGCAAATTCTGACTTTTGAAGAAAAGGTATGAACTTTCAGTGGTAGCTGGTAACTTTAGGTTGGAGTTAGTAAATCATTTCCCAGCAGAGATAGTATTAGATACTGAAAGAGCTACCAATATAATAAGCTGTATAAAATATTTACTTATGGAAGTCTTAAACACTGATTGATACTAATGCTTCCACAGCAAAATGAAGAGATGCACTAGATCATTTTTTGAAGGCTCTCTCAACTGTAAAACTCTGAATATAGATGCGGAAAAGAGGACAAATCTATAATGGTTAGCATTTATTAATTCACAGAACAGGCAATTTCTGGGGCTAATAAGAATGCATTAACTATGTTTAGTAATTCATCTTCTTAAAGGTATTAGGAAACCAGGGTGTTCATTTAGTATGTAACATAATTGATAGACATGCAATGTTTAATAAATATTGTGGAGGGGTAAATTTGGTGATAGCATTTCAAGAAATCATTAAAGTAGTCTGCCTCTTTTCCTGCATTGACTAAATTAACTTTACTTCTCTCTCTCTTACATCTTTGCTTCATTACTAGTTTTTCAGAAAATCAAATCCTCTTGAGTCACAAAAGTGAGTTGGAGTTAGTTATCAAAAGGCTTACAGCCCCCAAGTGGGATGGAATTATAAGATAAAAACTGAAAGAGTATGTTCATCCTGACCCTGAAGAAGGCAGATGCCAGGAAATCTCAAACCATGATTTTGGAAAACAATTAGTTCACTAAAATCTGGCAAGGAAACACAAGACTGAACACACGTGAACACTGTTAATGAGGTTTCCTACAGTCAATGGTCATTTCGTGACAGGATATGTTATCAATTTGTTACCTTTTCTCCACAGAGTCCCTGGGTTTCTAATACGTCCACAGGCCATTTGCAAGGGAGACTATCATTGTAAAGAAGAGAGAGAGAAAAGGAAAAGGACAAAACAAATCAAATCCGTGGGAGGTGAAGCTGATAGACCAGTGTAGACCAGGGATATGGCGGACAATGGATGAGAGACTTCAGAGTCAAAAAAATACTACCAAGTAAAAGGAAACAGTTTTTAATCCTTTGAGCTAGCAATCCCACTAGGAGTCTGTCCTACTGAAATAATCAACGGTGTGCACAAAGAGGGAGCCACCGGCTTGCTCATCCCAGCACTGAATATAATCGTGAGAAACCGGAAACAACCCAAATGTCCCAAAATAAAGAACTGGTGATATCAATGGTGGTCATCCAGGCAGTGGAATATTTATGTTAACAAAAAAAGAAAAAAAAATCCTATTAGGGAAGTTGGGTGATTTTTATGTTTTTAAAAATGGTCTGTTAAACATAAACACTTTCTTTTGCAAAACACTTTAAAATAAAAATGCTACTCAAGTCTGCCACCAGAGAGCAGAACATTACTTGGCAGCTTCATAAGCAGCCCAAATCTCTGATTCTTCTTTTTTCATTGAAACAATCACAGCCGGGCCTTCCCTGGAACCAGAGTGCCACCTTACTAACGAGTGAGACCAAACTCTGGCATTCATCTGCCCTTGACTTTGCTGGAAGGCATCTATTCTAAGGAGCGAGGGCACATTTTCAAAAATCATTACAATTTATACCCATTCTCATTTTGATTCAATAGTAGGATATTGGACGGCTTTGCAAATTATACTGAAGGTGCCTCTACATTTCACTCCTGCCAGTGTCCCCTCCTGATAGCAGCTTGTTATTAGCTAATTATATAACCCTTCCAGGTAGCCGCTGCCGTGTCATGCCGATGGAGCGGGAGCCTACACAGAACAGCGCTGCCAAGAGCGCCACTGCTCAGGGAGCTGGCGCAGCGAGCAGCGAAGATAAACGTGCTCAAGTAGGAAAGGAAAACACAAACAAAGATGTAAGAGCTCCGCTGGAGGAAATCTTTTATGAGGGCCAGTTGCCAACTTTCAGAAGTTTATGAATCCAAATAGAAAAGCCAGCTCTTCTGAGTTCCAGTATAATGTTTCCAATATTATTACTAAGTGTTTTTAATTATCACCATTTGAGAAATAAAGTACTGCATGGGGTGGAAAAATTAAACCTCTTGAAAATCTACCAAAAGCTGTAAAAATCCTAGGTATTCTGAAGAAGTTCTTTTAACATTTTAGACATTCTGTAGCAATCAAGCTATGTTCAGTTACGTTTTTTGAGAGAAAAAGTTTAAATTTCTTGAAATAACTATAAATGGACATCACTTCGCCATAATCTCAGAATCATATAGATGTAATGCATGTAGCTGACTTCGGTCCCTCTGAGTGCCCCTGACCCGCCATCGGGCCACGTGCTGACAGCCGGCTGGTGGCGGGGTCTGACTCCCCAGATTAGCGTCACTGCCACGACCGCCATGGAGATCTTTTACACTAAAGGCTTCCATGAAAGCAAGGAAGCTGATTCCACTGCTTCCTCGTTACCTGATGCACTAGAATGCAGAACACTTAAAATCTCATTCACAAAACACTGTCACCAAGAAAAAAAAAAGCACTTAAAAAATAAAAAATCAAGCTGCTAAACTCAAGACCTCAGGAGCAATTTAACTGAATCCCCTGGCTAGCTCTAGTCTAGTTTCCTGAAGCTAAGGTCAGTCTGTCAAGTCTTGACTCTGGAGAGCACAGATAACTATAAGGGTTACTGTTATAGTTTACAGGAAAAAAGAGTTTGTCTATAGTTACCTCCAAATTATTCCCACTTTAGTTTTAAAGATCTCTCCATGAAATTATCCACATCCTTACACATTGCCAGTAACAGTAGCTCTGGGCCGCTGCAGAATTGTTAAAAGCGTGGCTATACTTCAAAGCACATTTTATTAGCATTTTATATTTCCAGGCTCTAGAAATATGCACACATTTGTATTATCTTGCTCTTTTCTTCATAGGACTTTTGTAAACAATTTCCTCATAATCAGGTGGGGGATAAATATCTGTAGTTTTACTGATCCCACGAGTATGTGAAAACCCCCAGCATGATGCCTACAACTTTTGATCCTCAAACACCATTCATTTCTTTTCCTGTGTTATTCCAATTGGACTTCCTGGTCAGGGTCTTTTAGACTTTGCTGTATGTTTTTTTGAGACCATACAGTAAGAAACAGGTGTAAAAGAATTTAAATCACTTCTCTCTTTTTAAAAAAGATATATATTTATTGATTTCAAAGAGGAAGGGAGAGGGAGGGAGGGAGGGAGGGAGGGAGGGAGGGAGGGAGGGAGGGAGGGAGAGAGAGAGAGAGAGAGAGAGAGAGAGAGAGAGAAATAGAGAAATATCAATGGTGAGAGAGAATCATTGATCAGCTGCCTCCTGCACGCCCTCTACGGGGGATTGAGCCCGTAACCTGGGCATCTACCCTTGGCCAGAATCGAACCTGGGACCCTTCAGTCCGCAAGCCGATGCTCTATCCACTGAGCCAAACCAGCTAGGGCTAAATCACTTCTCTTGAGGAGGGGCGATACAATCTGAATGAGTAAGTGTTTAGCAAGTAACTATTGATATATTCTGTTTAAGAAAAAAGTCTAGGCTAGTCACTACCGAATTAAACAGGTCTAATACTAGTACAGCATCTAACCCTTTAGGTAAGGTGATGCACTTGAGGTCTGAGAGTATGATGCTATCACATTATGAGGGATCTGTACATTTGCATTCAGATTAGGTCTGCTAATCAACAGAGACTATGTCAGCACTACATCTAGTAAATATTCGCACAGAGCAGTCACCTCCTGGGTTGCACTGGTCATGCCACTGACAGCACAGCTTCTGTGGAGCATATCTTGGCTGGATTCCAGCATGTTCCCAAGTCCATTTTAGCAGCAAGACCTCGTAGAGGAGGTGAGGGTGCGGAGGTAAGGAGAAAGGAATGATGAATTATGGGGATACACTGAATAATAACTAGGCCAGTTTATTTCTGCTCTTTAAATGGAAGAACTTACTACTCTACGCTTCTGGGTCTTGACATTTCTACAAGCCATTATCATATTTTTCTTTTTGGCATAAATTAACAGGTAAAATATATTTGGCCTATTAGAATTACCATTTTAAGTGTTACTGCAGTCTGCCTTTACTATAATGGGTATTGGACGACATTCGGTATATATTAACTACATATTGAATATTTCTGTGATTCATCTGTACTCTGTATTCAAATATAAAAAATGCAGTGAATTATTATTCATGGATTCTGTATTTGTCTACTCCCTAAAACTTATTTGTAACCCCAAAATCAATTCTTGGGGCACTGCTACAGTCATCTGAGAAGATGCACAGGGCGGTGGAAAATGTGAACTACAATTTGAGACGCCTGCATGCAGGTATAAGACCATGCCTCTGCCTTCTTGACTCCAAACTGATACTGTAAATGGTGTCCTTTTCACAGTCTATTATTCAGTGCCACGGTTCGCTCATTTTTGTGCTTTTCGTTGGTGGTTTCGCTGGCTCCGAAACACAGTGCTGAAGTGCTGTCTCGTGTTCTAACCCTGAGAAGGCTGTGCTGTGCCTTATGGAGAAAATGTGTGTTCGGCAGGCTTCCTGCAGGTCTGAGTTCTAGTACTGCTGACTAAGAGGTCAATGTTATGACTTAACAGCGTATGTTAAAGAAGGCATTTAAACGGGAGCACATAAAACACAGCATTATGTATTGATCAGTTGACCAAAATGGGACCAGAGGTTTGCAGGAACCTAACCCCGAATTCCCTCCTAGGAGCAGTGCTTCTGTTTTCCTGATCCAGTGCTCATGATGACTTTCTAGAACGCAACTACTTCAATATCAAGAACTGACTGCATATCAGAATGCACGTGCATTCTGACATCACATTTCACCAATACGAAAGGACAGTTATATAAAAAGTCAGCAATAAAGGGAAGTGTGCTAGGTGGATGCATTTCTATTCTATGGGCAAGTGCTCCTGGTTGCCAGTGTAACTTGCAAGATGTAAGAGACAGAGACAATCACAGTCTCTCAAAACAATTGCTATGCCAGAAAATAGAACTTAAATCAGTAAGGTTACAAAAAGTCAGGGTAAGCCGGGAACATTCTATAACACATTCAGGGATGCCTTGTATGAAATGTGTCCTGAAAACTACAGGAAACTGCCAACAAAAATAAAATAAAACAGAGAGAGAGAAAGCTTGACTACTGAGCAGCGGTAGTAACCAAGTGCCAGCCACAGAGAAATGAGCCCGTTTCACTGACAAACCTCCCCTTTAAAAGGCAATGTGGTCTCTTGCTTAGATGTCAGTCTAGGCTTCAAAAAGTCTTATAAGAAATAAAGGGTAAAATTGGAAAAGAGATTTTTATGTTTGCAGAAATGACAAAGGTGTCTATTATTAGGAAGTGTTTATTTACATAGTAAACCCTACAGCCCCGATGTATCTTAATTTTTCCTTTATTCCTCTTACTGATGCAATTCATAGACTCAGTCACCCAGTACCTTCAGGCAGGTAGTTCTTTATCGTATGGTGACATCAAGGCCACCTTTGTGTTTTCTCCTGTCTTTAGGACTCACCTCCTCTTATGTAGTAGGGTGACAGGATGAGACAATAATGAGGGGAATACACTCTAAAGATGAGGCTGAATACGACACACCTAGCATGATGAGAGCTACAGAGGAGGCAGAGTTTCTGGAGGGTTCTCTGTGCCACGCCAGGGACGAGGACGGCTTCCAACCATTGTGACCTCAGCCAGTGGGGCTCATGTTTCCCACTGTGTTTGGTGGATATTTGCCTTTTATACATATTCTTTATCAATTTACTATCCACAATAACTGCATGAGGCAAATATTATTACCCACATTTGCCAGAAGCTCTCTACATGCTAGTACCATTCTTCTCTTTTCAACTGTGTGGGATCCCAAGGTATGCCTCTGGTGCACTCATGGACTCAGTACCCACAGGCGCCAGGCAGTGCCCCCTTTTCCTCTAGCTCAGGCTCCCTGAGGTGCTATCCTGCTGCAAAGGGCCTGTGATGCTGGCCCTACTGCTGTGCCCACTTGAAGGCAAGGCCACTGCCAAGGATGCTTGCCAGTCTGTGCCATTGCCATGGTTTCCTGTTGCTGTAGAACCTACTGGACGGTGATCTGCACATACTCTCAAGTGTGGAGAACTGTCCTCCCAGAGCTCTGTAGACATTTTAGTAAACAGCTCCTCATAGCATCTCCTTAGCATCCAAGTGAGATTTTCCGAAGCTGGCCTGGAACACATCTAAGTGACAGGCATGGTGCAGTGGTAAAAGCGCCCATTCCCTCCACATCTGCCCTGGGACCACACCTTGGGGCCTTTCTGCTCTCTTCTCAGGATGGCACCTTTCAACTTAGATTTAAATAGTGGCCCTTGCTACAGATAGTTGGAATGTTAAGTGGACACATTTAAAGAGAGAGTCGCTTTGGGACTGACTGACATACTCTGTGCTCCTAAATAAAATTTCTACTACTATAAAAATGTTTCATAAATGTATATGGCAAATATTACATTTAAAATGACTGCTCTGGCCCTAGCCGGTTTTGCTCAGTGGATAGAGCGTTGGCTTGTGGACCGAAGGGGTCCTGGGTTTGATTCCGGTCAAGGGCATGTACCTTGGTTGCAGGCTCCTCCCTGGCATGGGCCCTGGTCGGGGCATGTGCAGGAGGCAACCAATCGAGGTGTTTCTCTCACATTGATATTTCTCTGTCTTTCCCTCTCCCACTCTCTCTAAAAATCAATGGAAAAATATCCTCAGATGAGAATTAAAAAAACAACGACAACAACAAAAAGACTGCTCTGGTACACAGATATTCCTGATCTTTTATCTGGTTTGGTGAAAGGCCCTAGAACAGTGATGGCGAACCTTTTGAGCTCGGCGTGTCAGCATTTTGAAAAACCCTAACTTAACTCTGGTGCCGTGTCACATATAGAATTTTTTTGATATTTGCAACCATAGTAAAACAAAGATTTATATTTTTGATAGTTATTTTATATATTTAAATGCCATTTAACGAAGAAAAATCAACCAAAAAAATGAGTTCGCGTGTCACCTCTGACACGCGTGTCATAGGTTCGCCATCACGGCCCTAGAAGATGTGGATTCCTTCCTGGCCGTCATATAATCCTGGACAGTCACTACTCTTTGGACTTGAGGTTCCCTATCTGCAGAAAGAAGGAACAGTACCAAGTGATACTCTGGCCCCCTTTAGTTCTAAGCTTCTATGAGTTTATGAAACATTTAGTACATTATGAGCAAGGTTTGAAGTGTCTAAGCCATTCCCATTAAAAACTGCCAGGCAACTCCAAGAGTGTCATCTTAGGCCCTGGGCTCCCATCCATTCTGATCGGCCCCTTATCTGGGCCATTGGAGGGGTGAGATGAAAGCAAAGAACTGGACTCAGAGGGCAGCAGTGGAAGAGACAGGAACTAGGGATGGGAGTGTGGGAGGAATTCAAGGCAATTCTAGAGTGCGTGGGAGAGGGAGTGGGAGAAGAAAGCAGAGCGTGAGAGGGGGCCTACACCATCCCACTACTCTAAACAGTGCCTGCACCACCTCACTACTCTACACAGCTGGCACTGCTTGCTGCTGCCCGGGTGCCAGAGTGCTAACCACGGCAGAGCCTTGAAGAGCTTTTAGAACACAGAACACATTTTTATGTTCTAAAAACCATGAGCATATGTATATAAATATTCATCAAACAGCAGCTGCCCCTGGAAAGGAAGAAGGGAGTTTCTGACTTCTTGGGCGACATGGCCAAACAGGCTTCCCAGCAGCTGGCACACATAAAGGTTAACAGGAGGAGACGCGCTCAGCGCAGGGTTACATCCTGGAGATGCCAGCAGGTTGAACTTGGCAATGTGAAACAGCTGACTGTCTTCTCGCTAGTCCATCCTGGTTCCCTTCCTGCTTCTGAGAAACCAAAGAAGGCTGAGCCTGGTATCCTGGCAGCCAGTCTGATGCTCTGTCTGCCAGGTCGGGCACAGGGTGCAGGGGCTGGAGACCAAGCGCAAGTTTTGCCAAACTGCATACAGCTAAAGAGCCGGAATCACAGCAGGGCTCGCCTCTGCACGGACACCGCACGGCTAAGGCAGTAGACGTCCTAGCTATTGTTACTTTCCAAGAAGAGCTGTCAGACCTGGCCCAGGCCCAGGGGCGGCCAGGCCTCTCAGCCCTTCCAGGAAGCAGGAAGAGGCAAAACTCAAGCGGAAAGCAGTCCGTGGAGCTGGAGGGATAACAGCTGCACACCAGCTGCTGGCGGGCTGGGCGTTCTATTACAGCTTTTGTATCTAGACGAGGAACAGCGTGGAGGACCCGGGTGGGGGGCTGGGAGGTAGACACATACAAAAAATGAATTTTAAGATGGCAGAGACCTTGGGAGACATCTAGTCTAGTGTTTTCAAACTGGGCCGAGAAGCCAGGGAGGTGCAAAGAACCCAAGCACAGAGTTTGCCTAGGAAGTCGTTTGAGCAAAGGATTCTGGGTTTAAAACAAGTTAAAAACACTGACAGCTCCCTCTTTTCTTCCCCACGATGCTACAAATCCCACCTCTGGTAGTCATATTGTGTTATAAGTAACACTCCCTCCCCCCCCAGCATCACCTTGATTGATCTCTTAGAGCAGTGATTCTTAATCAGGGGTGACTGCCGCACAGGGTGACGGACAGGTGGCAAAGTCTGGAGACGTTTTGGTTGTCACAGCCAGAGACGGGGAGTGTGTGTGTGTGTGTCAGTGGTATCTAGTGGGTAGATCCCAGAGATGCTGCTAACCACCCTAAAATGTGCAGGACAGTCTTCATGACAAAGAATGTCAACAATGCTGAGACTAGGGCATCCTGCCTCAGAGGCAGGAAACGGTTCTGCAATAAGGAGACATAAAGCTTTTCCTGGCCCCTCTTTCTAACCTTTTCTCTTTTAAAAGTTAAGGTCCTGTAATGTACTTCACGCACGCCCTGGCCATTAGTAGAGCATCACTAAGAAGGTGATGCGGGGTAGGAGCCCGTTTGAAACTCAGTGTCACCATCTTCTAGTTCTATGAACATCAGGATATCTACTTCTCCAAGCCTCAGTTCCACCCATTAGAACACCGTGGAAAAAATATGCTGTTTCAGTATGGTTATAAGGATTGGAGATAGTGTATTCAAGAACCTGGCACACTGCCAGTCACTTAGTAGGTGCTCAGAAAATGGACAATGATGCTGTTGACCTCCACTGTCATGTACTGAGGACCCCTCTGTCTTAAGGGACCTGAGCACCATCACAGTGACAGAGTGAATTATGTGGAAGTAGAAGACATAGTTTACCCCTCATTTAAAGCAAGTGAGAATATTTCCCCAGAACCACATAAACAAATGTAAAAAAAAAAAATGCCCTGGGGCTGGAACCTGCCTTTCTGGGTCGTTCCATGTCAATGGGATATGTCCTAGCACACCTGCCTTAATTCCAGCCCTCCTCCCCAGCCCCAGTGCCTGGCATCTGACCGGGAAGTTAGAGACGAGCACCACAATGACAGAATATAGGTCAAGAACCAGCCAAACCCTAATCTAGGTTGTTTCATTACCTGCTTAGAGAATAGACTCTCCTTTGATTTAAATAAGAATATCTGATGCTACTTTCCGAATATGTTGTGGTTCACACAAACTACACACACACACACACACACACACACACACACACACGCTCCCGACTTTTAGGAGTTTCTCCCCCACTCTCTCATCCGGAGAAGCGGCCGGTGTGAACATTCTCCATAGGACGGCCGCGCCAGCAGGCCTGCCGCTGAGCATGTTTGGGCTCTGGAGGGAGCTCCTGCCTCACAAAGGATGAAAGCAGCAGCTGGTTGTTCACGTCTTCACTGAAGGCTTTACAACTCTTTCCTTTAAAGTGACAGTTGTGTATCTCCAGGGGCTTAAGAACGTGCCGTTTAAATTCTCAAAGCTTCCTCCACAGCCCTTTCTCCTGGCATTGATTTGCTCACTGGGACTTGCTATTCTGGAGAATATTGGGTATTTTTCTTGTGATTAAAATGGCAGTGTTCCTTCTAAAATAAGTTACTAAGTTATCAAAAGTGTGATTTTCCTCCTACACATGAACTACAAGATTCAGTGAAGAGGAAAGGGAAACTACGGGCCATTTCCCAGTGATACACTACAAGATATTACTGAATTAAATGATATTTTTATATAATTTAAACTCATGCAGTTAGTTTGGCCTTTTTACTTTTTTAGTTTGTTCACCTTATGTCATAGGAATGATGAAAGGGTAATTCTGTTTGTAATATATACCAAGTGCATTTTTTACATAAAATGAACAAAGATAATTAACTTATAAGTGCATTCAAGAAGTTGTACAACAAATTATTCATATTACTACTTCCACAATCCTTGAGTAAGAAAAACAACTGGGTCCGGCTGGCGTGGCTCAGTGGTTGAGCATCAACCTATGAACCAGGAGGTCACGGTTCGATTCCCGGTCAGGGCACATGCCCGGGTTGCAGGCTTGATCCTTAGTGGGGGGCATGCAGGAGGCAGCTAATCAATGATTCTCTCTCATCATTGATGTTTCTATCTCTCTCTCTCCCTTCCTCTCTGAAACCAATAAAAATGTATTTTTAAAAACAAAAGACAATTGGTACTGATTGATGATCCCTGCTTTACAGCTCTCTCCAAGGACTTGCCTTTCCAGGAGGGAAGCTGTCAAAAGTGGCCCATAGATGGAGCTGTGGGCATCAGCTTGAAAGTTAACCTGAGAGGAAGGCAGGCTCTGACCTGGTTCATCCACTTATAAAGACTGTTCTCTACCCTCCTCCCCGAATCCTACTTCTGCTTCTCTCCCAAACCAGCCCTTTTACCAGCGATTCCATAGAAAAATCTAAATGTGGAAGGACTGAGGCTGTGATTCTTCACAGCCTATCATGGCAGTAGTGAGGCCTGGCTCTGCGTGGGCCAGTCTCTTCTGGATGAGTGGCCAATGTGAGTTCTCACTGACTGCCCATCTTTCAGAATGATTGCTGTGCTTCTAGAATACATGGAAAGGCTGGGGTTCTTCTTGTTCTTAAATGCTGGTTTATGCTTGGCTTAGCAACTAACCAGCTAACCAGTTTCATATAGCTTACTCAGCTCAAATGTGGAAAACACCTTATGACTTTGCAGTCACACTATGCCTAATGCGCAGCAGTTTGGCTTTGACTACCCTTTAGGTACAAGACAGACACTTCTGCTACCAGGCCATATAGATTTTTTGTTTGGGGTAAACCTCTTTTGTTAAATCATGCTTTTAAAAAAGAAAGAAAGAAAGAAAGAAAGAAAGAAAGAAAGAAAGAGAGAGGAGAGAGAGAGAGAGAGAGAGAGAGAGAGAGAGAGAGAGAGGAAGAAAGAAAGAGAAAGAAAGAAAGAAAGAAAGAAAGAAAGAAAGAAAGAAAGAAAGAAAGAAAGAAAGAAAGAAAGAAAGAAAGAAAGCTATAGGATTTAAAGGAAAAACAGGGATAGGGATAGCACCGGGTCACTCAAAACTGAGGGAACTTTGGGGCCAGAGACCTCAGGAAAATCAATCAGCACAGTTAAAATCGCCACAGACATTTGCGGTTTGCATCACAAACCTTTAAACCCAGGGATTTGTGTTTTACTTTCTGTAGGTCCTTGGAGACATTCGCTCCTAATACAGAGTAACTTTACCAAAATTAAGAGTATGATCCAGAGAGAGCCTTTCTCATCAATCAATTTCCTCTCCGCAACTCGGCTGCACTGGCAGCTCCCCAGGCAGCTCAGTATAGTGGCAAGTGTAGTGTATCTTGAAGACACTAGACGCCTCCCATTTCACACACTAAAGAGAAATACTTCTGCAGGATTGCCGGCGTTGTTCGCTGTTCCTAGTCTTCATGAATATGTGGTTATGAAGGTCACTTTCACTGTGAGCAACCTCGCCCCTGATCACTTCCACATTCCTGATCACGCTAACATGCGGGAGGAAATCTAGAAACACCAGGGCTTTCACACTGAATTGACACCGCTTCCCTATTTACTAAACACACGCGAGCCAATGTGCACCAAGGAAACACACATCAGAGTCGCAGGCTGTGTCCAAGGGCCCTCCTGCATCTCTAGTCTGAGCCGAGTTACCCGAGAGGGTCGTGCCAACCTCCTGAGGGAGGGGCCTGTGTTCTGACGTCCTCGTTGCACTGTGGCATGTCTGGGTCTACTGGCCGGGGCTCTCCCTTTGGTGAGGAATTAATAACCTTATAGCACAGGACAATGACTAAGTATCTTGAAATGACTGTTAGCTCCAAAACGGAGATACCCCAGTCGGGGAGGGTATAAAATCACCCCTTAGTCTCCATGTCAGTGCTCCTGTTGGTGGGAAACTTAGCCTGGGGTGGCGGGGGTGGGAGGTGGGGGGGGGGGGGCGGGGAGGAGAGTCAAGGTTTTCCTGAAATTGCCTGTCAATGGTGGGGAATGTTGTGGAATATATAGTGGTGCCTCCATAAATATTTTTCCTAACTAGCCTCCAGGGAATTTATTCTAAATTTCTGGTTGGGGAGCAAAGGACTGCAAAAACAAACAAACAAACAACAACAAAACCTAGCAACCCAAGTTTACAATATTTTTTATCAGGCACACTTTATGCTTTTGGAGCACTGGTGGTGGAATTTGGGGGTAGGGAGGCTAAGGGGAGGGGACATGGAGCTAAGTCTCTTTTTAATAGAGCAACTTGGAAAATGAGCAGAGAGTGGGAAGGACCTATCAACCATATGAGGTCTCCACATTAGAAGAATGTTTTCGCCTAGAGAAGTGAGCCACCCTAAAATGCTAACAAGGAGAGGGAGGCAAGATTGCTGCTGCTTTCTAATGGTGCCTTCAAGCAACACATTACCCCTGTTTCCATTTTTTGTAGGCTTACTCCATAAATGTGGTGTCCTTCTAAAACTGCTGTGGAAATTGGGGTGACTTAAGTTATCCCTGATCACTATAATAATTTCAATTTGGCTAAATACATCTTGTTGGCAGGCAGGACCTTAAACAAAATGTCAGCTCTGCCCTCATAATTGAGATAATCCCAAAGGGCAATGGCTGTATGTGTTTGTGTCTGTGTGTGTGTTAAGGAGAAAGAAGAAACCAGGCATCAGAACACAATTTTTCTTTAAAGTTAATCTGGAAAACCTCAGAACGCACAAAAAGTGGCTTCTAAGAGTAAAATTTCTTAGGCCAGTTAGAAAATAATAATTTTTGGACATAAAGCAAGCAGCATGTCCATCCAGGGTCATCTAAACCAACTTCAAATGTGCTTCCTACAGATTAGATCTAAGGCCACCAAATAGCAGTTTGAGAGATGAGACATATTTTAGGCAATCTATGAGAGAAAAGGATCACCTGTTAATAATTGTGACCAGTGTAGTTTAGATGGGTCATATGGAACCACCATATAATCTGGTAATAGAAACTGGAACAAAGTACTGAAATATATATGCATATATGTGATTCGTGTGTGTGTGTGTGTGTGTGCAGGTGCGCACATGATGTATACATTATTCTGATGATTTGTTTTAATTACTTTGAGCAAGTCCTTAGAGTTTCAGTGAGCTCTAACTGAAACCCCTGGGTTGGAATATGTAGAAACTGAAATGAAACAAGAATCTATAGCATTTCAATTAAATCAATGTTTTGAAAATAGCATCTATTCTGTAATTACAGCACTACATTCTAAACAAAGGTATCAAAGAGAGCCTTTAACATGGGTTGAGGAGGAAAAAGCTCATGACCATAATTCACCTTAAATAAAATTAAGAGTATAAAAAGCAGCATTTTGAAATCAGGTTAGAAGAAAATTATCTGGTGTATAAAGCATAAGTGTATTCTAAACTAAAATCTCTTTTTAAAACACCCCTCAATTTCCCACAAATGCAAGAAGGTTATTAATAACTAACATTTGCATAGCTCTTAGAATTTTTGAAGCACCTTAATGTCTATTATTTCACTTTGTAAATGCAACTAACATAACTTTCTACAAAATGGAAGTGCAATAGATATGTAGGTAGGAGGAAAGGTTAAATTTTAGAAACAGATGAATTTGTTCAACAAGTCAAAATATTTAATTCATTTGTTTGAAACAAAATCGTTTGCATTATACACCTCTGATTGTCTTCTTGGGCTGAAAGAGGGCAAACCTAATTTCCATGAATTTGCATCAGCAGTAGCTCACAGTAAAGAAAATAAAATCCCAAGTTTTATTAGAAGAAAAATCTACTAGTAGTATATTCACAAACAGAACTTTCCACCTCTCCCCAGAAACAGGCTCCTTGACTGGCTCTGCGTGAATTCCTCTCAAGCCGGGGAAACAACTGATGGAGGCAACCAAGCTTTGGGCAGAGAAGCTTGTTCAATTCCATCCACCCTATTTCTGTCAGTGGCACCATTCTTAGTGTTAATAGGCTTCAAGGCTTTGGATTTAGCTTTAATTCCTCTTTCCACTCCATCAGCTGCCAAGGCCTACTGATGCTAACTAACCCTGTTCTCTTACATTGAGTCTCCTTTTTCTGGTCTGTAACCTTCACTGAATTCCCTCTGTAACACTATTAAGCTTCTAACAGGTCTCCACCCCCAATTCACTCTAGACACCTCTACCACCCACTCTGATATCCCTACATTTCCCTTTATAAATACTCAGTGGGTCTCCCCTGATTACCAACTTCAGTACAGGCTTTGTACATGGCATCGTGGTCTTCTAAACATGAACCTACCTATCAGCTTTGTTTCTCTACACACACTTCCTGATCCAAGTAATCGATACCACTTGCTTTCCTCCTAGTCAATGCCTATCTTCATGTCTTCAATATTTGTAACCTCTACTTGGGGAAACCCTACTCATCTTCCAGGGTCCGTCCCTAGTGTCCCCTCCATAAATCCTTTTCTCTTAAAAAAAAAATTTTTTTTTTTATTGATTTCAGAGAGAAAGGAAGAGGGAGATAGAAACATCAATCATGAGAGAGAAACACTGATCAGCTGTCTCCTGCACACCTCACATTGGGGATCAAGCCCGCAACCCAGGCATATGTCCTGAATGGGAATCAAACCGTGACCTTCTGGTTCATAGGTCAATGCTCAACCACTGAGCCACACTGGCCAGGCAATGACTCCTTTTCGGACTCCCCTGTAACTCCACGTGGCTTCCCATTCCTCTGAACCATGCCATGTTGCTCACACCTTTCCTATGGCTTTTATATTATGCTATCCTTTCCCCTCTCCAGGGGTAGATGGTGAACCCTTTGAAGGCAGGAACTATATTTTTCTCATTGTTTCATCCCCCGATGGGCTAGCACAGTACCCTGCTCGTTGGACTTACTCAATATCTGTTGAACTGTGAAGAAAATTATATAATTTTTTATAGAAAATAAGTGTGAAGGCAAGTGAAGTCATTTTTGGCTCAAGTTTTTAAAAAAGAAGGCCTCCAGTTCACTCAAAATACTGTTACTCACTCTTAACAAGTAATCAACAGCCAGTAAATTACTCAGCCAGAGAATGTAATTCAAAGCTGTAGCATACATAAGTATGAGTCATGCTGGCAGCTGGGCAGGTCTGTCCTGCTTGTAAGGAAAAGAACATTCATCTGAAAAGACTATGGAGCAGCCACAAAAACGAACAAGTTAACCACAGTGTCAGATGTCACAGCTGGACAAACTGCCCGCAGCAGTGGTTTCCAAGCAGGGCAGGTGGCGCATTTATATGACAGAGGCAAGAGAACACGGCTGAGAAGGCCGACACTCTAAAGCTCCAGAAAGTCAGCAATGTCAAGCCAGTCTCGGATGGGCTCCTTGTAGCATGCTCTCCACAGGGATGAGTATGAAGGAGGGAGTGTGTGAGAGATACGGATGTATGTTTTGTTTTTAACATGCTGCATGTTGCCAGTAAAAGCAGGAAAGTGCTAATGCATATTAAATAATGTACAAAACTTAGGGGTGTTTTCTTTGTTGTTGCCTTTTTTTTTTCCAGAGAAAATTCTTGACTGTCCACATTCTCATTTATTAATAACTCCCTAGAAATTATTCATTACTCTACATTGAATTTTATGTGCTCAAAGAGGAATGAAGCCTGTTTCATTTTTTTAAAAAAGTCTGAGAAAGAATCAAGTTTAAAAAATAATCTGTATTCAGTTTTTTAAAAGTTTCTGGGGGTTACCATGTTTGAGTATTTTGAAGTATAAAAAAAGGTTTCTCACTAGCAGAGAATTTTAAAGAGGGGTTTGCGAGCATCTGCTAAGATGGCCCTGGGTCCTTTTATTTGATTGGACATACATACATAGAGGAATGACAAACAGAAATTTGCAATAATCCTATTTCTAGGAACTGCTCTGGTTGTGCAAGAAAAAAGAACATGGTGAACAATTGGCAAAACATGGGAGAAGGAAGGAAGGAAGGGAGGGAGGGAGGGAGGGAGGGAGGGAGGGAGGGAGGGAGGGAGGGAGGGAGGAAAGGAGAAAAAAGGAGGAAAGAAGAAAAAAGGAGGGATGCACTGTGGAAAGGAAGGAAGGGAGCGAGGGAGGGAGAGACAAAGACAGACAGAAAGGAAGGAAAGTGCAGGAGAGCAAGGAAGACTCGGAGAGCTGGAAGGGTTGCAACCGTTGTGTCTGAAATTATCAAAGGCGAGATGAAGGCTTTGCCATTGTGGAAGATGATGCAGATAAGGCAGTGTGTGACATTTATGTTTTGCAAAAAGCAACAGAGACATCAAAGTTAAATAGCAACTGAAAACATTCAAATGTGCCATATCAATATAAACAGCCAATAAGAGTTAAGTTTCTAATGTCATTTAAGTATAATGCCAGTCCTTAGAGACAGGTATTGTTAGAGCTATTTTAAGAATTATGTAATTGAGGGTTAGAGAGGGTAAATAACTGGTCTAAGATCTCATATCTGTTAATAAAGCCAAGGTTTGAACCCTGGAAGATTTCATCCATCCATTTCATCCATCCATCCACCTATCCATCCATCCTCTCGACAGATATTAACCAACAGAGAACTACCAAGCTCCCAGTTGTCAGTTACTTAAAGTAGCTGGTGAGGAAAACAGACATATTCCTTGCTCTCAAGAGCTTATCTTCTAGTAAGAAAGGTAATCAATAAACAACTAAATAAACCAATATCTAGTTACAAAACTTGATGAATGCTATGAAAGAGATGGCCAGAGAGCAGTCATAGAAAATAAAGCAGGGCATTACCAAGTTGGACAGCGTGGCTAGAGAGGTTCAACTGGGACCTAAAGGATGGGAAGGAGCCGGCCTCAAGAAGGGAAACTCATTCCTGAGGAGGGAAGAGCAGGCGCAAGGAACCGGGAAGAGCTGACACAGCTGGAGCACCGTGGGCAAGGAGTATCGTAGCAGATGAAGTTGGCAAGGCAGGGAAGGGTCCCGGCATGGGGCTGCTGCTGGTTAGGAATGTGGGTTTTATTTCAGGTTCACTGGGAAGGCAAAGAATGGTTTTAGATAAGCTACATTAGTGGGCCCAAACACCACACTGCTTCTGTGTGAGCAAGGGTAGAAATGGAGATACAGGAAGGAGGCTCTTGCAGGAGTCCGAGAGAGATGGGGGCCTGGACTTGGGTGGTGGCGGTGGAGATGAGAGAAGGGCACTCAGACATGATCTGGGACACAGTTTGGTGGCAGCAACGAGAGGTCTTGCAGACAGAATGGATGTGAGGGGTGAAGGAGAGGGAGGCAGGGAGGATAACTCTAATCCTGGGCACTGCTCTGCCTTGTATGTCATCTGATTTTCTTAACAATTTCTTATATAAAAAAGTGAGCTAGATTTATACTGGTGTTTGAAAAGACTATCTTTTATAAATAACTCATGTGCTAAAAATCTCAGCTTCTACACCGAGCTCACCCTTTGACTGTACTGTAACACGCACGGAGGCACACTGCCACACCTTGAGGTGTGTGCTGGGAGGAGAAGGGGCCCTCACACCAAACCACCTTGGGTGGAAGCACAGCTGTACCATCATTCTGCTAGGCGAATACAAAGAAGGCACAACGCTAAGTCTCAGACTTTACAAACACGGGTAAGAACTCTCTTACAGTTTCATTGTGCGAATGAAATAAGATAACTTATAGTAAGTTCAGGCATATCGTGGAAAGTCAATAAGTGTTAGACCGTCCCCTCCTTTCCCCGTTACAGTGATGAGAAGGCCATCAGCAGGCTCTGGGAGAACCTCTATAACAGAGACGAGTGCTGCGACTGAGTGCTGTAATTTACTGGACGCACTCCAGACGAGGGACTGCAGATGCTGTTATGGGTTCTACAGGGTACGTGCAGGGCAGTTCTAGCTCTGTAAGAACTATCCTCACTGTGCTGACTAGAAGGGTTGCCAAACAAAATACAGGACATCCAGTTAAATTTGGATTTAAGATAAATAATAAAAATTTTAAGTATAAGTATGTCTCATATACTATTTGGGATATACTTATACTAAATGTTTCTCATTGCTATCTGAAATTCAATTTTAACTGAGAGACCCCTATTTCCACTTGTGAAATCCGGCAACCCTATAACAAAGCAAATTTCTACTTTGATTAGGAATAAATTGATCCAAGGTTCTCCCTTTATAGTTCCTTAAGATGCTCTAACTCTTGTCCGTAGAAGAGGTTATGCCTCTCACCATCATGGCTCTTCACTTCTACACCTTCTATTTTTTCATATATTTCATTCACCCCCCCTCTCACTCTTCTAATAAACATTAATGTCCAAAGTCTACTGAGTAGCACTATGTCAGGTACAAAATTTTACTTTGTGGTCATAAAGAATGCTGCTGTGTGTGCGCGTGCATGTGTTGTGTTAACCGTTTAAAATGAGGATTAGTTAATAATGCATCATCAGGAATACATTTTGTGAGTTTTCTAGAAGCAGTGAATTAAATATGCATCCACATTAATGGACACGATTTAGATCCTAGAGAGTAGAACCAGTTATTGAATAAACTGAAAGAGAAAAGCTTTGAGTTCATTCAATAATTACCATCTATTGAAAGCTAAGGCTTGGAAATCTTTTATTTTAAATTAAACTACATGAAAAGAATTTGAAAGTTTAGGCCATAATTTTATCGGTCTGTGTGCTCCCTTGGCATACTCACGAGTTTTGGTGCTGAGAGGAAAAAAAATGAATGGACACATAAATATCTAGTTAATTGTATTAGTCTAGAGCAGTGTTACTATTGCTATTGTTCCACAACAAAATAAGGAGCTAGATCCAGAATGAAAAGCAGCACACCAACAAAATTTTGTCATGAGGTTGTCAGTTGAACTAAACAAAGTACTTAGTAGTTGATTTACATCCTGGTGCCAGCTCATTTTCTCACTGTGGACTGGTAACAAAACTCTCACAGACTGATGCCAGTCTGAGGACCAGATTCTGAGCAAGGTTCATGGGGAAGATCCCAGAATTCTCTACGACATACCTTCCATGTCCTAGCAGACATAAATGGAGAGATCTCTCCCTCTGGCCATTTTGCAGACCAAAGATCCTCTTATTTCCTTGAAATAAAGGCACAGATATTTTCTCCATTCTAAGCATCTAACTAAATATCTATCAAACAATAGCTGCCCCGTTTTAGAAAGAAGAGGACGTGTGCTTACTCTTCTTGCCGTAGGTCATTGACGCTGCGGTCCAGGGAGATCATGTCACTTGCCACCATGTTAAATCCAAACTCTTTAATGCTGGCTTGAACTGCATGTTTGAGTTCTGGTCCCAAAACCAATGGCTTGGCATTCTCTCCAGGGCCGCCAACCACTCCATGAGGCTCAGGTTCTTTGGGTTCAAAGTTACCGAGGATCCCGGGGCGTAGCACAGGATCCCGGTAGGTGAATGTCTGAGGCTTAAAAGTGAGATACTGCCTCTGCATTATGTCTCTCTGGTTCTCTCCTCCAGCATGGTGCTCTTGTTCATTTTTGGCCTTGTGTTTTCTTCTAATAGATTCTAAGTCCACTTCTACTCCTTCAACATGAGGCCAGGGTACCACAGGTTTGAATCTGTCATCCCCAGGAACTAGTCCATTGCCTCCTCGGTTAGGCATGGGGTTATTGACATCTCTGTCTTCCTATACAAAAGGGAGGGGGATATACAATGAGTACATGAAGGCAAACCACAGCAGAGTTCATGATACCAATTTTCATGTTTTAAAAATGGCGGAGGCAACAATAAAACGGTTTAAAGCATGAAACCGAAGCAGGACAGTAATCAGGACTTCCCATGAGAAGATACCTTTCGGGGAGTGAAGGGCATGCCAAGAGATAGACTATTTCCCTGCTTTACCATCTTCAAGGAAATGCATGATGGATGCATTGTTTACTTCTCCCCTTCTGAAACTAACTCTACCAAAGACCTCTTAACAAAGCCCAGTGTTGTGGGATAGAGCAGTGAAGTTCTAGGACCTTTGACAATAATAGACACTTAATAGGTCACATCTATAATAATAAAAGTGTAATATGCTAATTAGACCAGGCATCCTTCCAGATCACCTTCCAGACAAAGCCAGGGCTGTGAGGGAAGCCTGGGTCCCAGGTTCCAGAGGGAAGCCGGTGCCGGCAGCCAGGAGAAGGAAGGCCTACGCTTGCACAAATTTCATGCATCGGTCCTCTAGTTGTACAATATGTGGTTTTCCCAGCTGACCAGTGTACAACAAATATAGTTTTGTGTCAGTAATTCAGCCATATGGTGGCAGTGGTATTAGATGCCACTCATCACTAGGCTGGCTTTGTGCCCCTAATGGCAGAGGAACAAGGCGGGCATATGCACCCAGCAGTCCCAATTTGGTATTTCCTACTCAGTGAAACCTCAGCTGAATTGAGAACTATTTTTTTTTTTTAAAAAAAAAAAGCTCTAATAACTATAACCAAGTCAGTTTGGGCTTTTAAATCACACCCAATTCCTTCTTTTTCCCATTCCAGAGGTGACCCAGGGGAAAATAGGCTCTGCATGTAAGGAGACTCGGTAAAGGCTGCCCCCATTTCTGTGTGGACCCCCTGCATCACGAATACTGATCTTCCAGTCAGGGACTCACAGTGCTTTTGCTCCCAGGGTGCAATATATGAAGTTCCTGCTAGACCAGTACTGTTCTCTGCATGAAGCAGTCTTTTCAACCTGAGCATCACCGCAGGGCTTTAAAAAGTACCGGTTTCCCACCCCCAGACTTTATGATTTAATTGTTCTGGGCATCCCGATTTTTAAAAGCTCCCAGGCGATTTCACTGTGCATCCGAGCTTGAGAACCTCTAGCTTAAAGGGAGAGCCGCTAGCTATAATTAGACCAGGGGAGTTATTGAGTATGCATAGCTGGGCAAGAGGCAAGGTGAATTGATAATGTGAATTTAGAACAACTGCAAAACAGGCTAACTGGTTTAGCACCTCACTCCACACTAAGATTGTGATCCTTTAATAGGTTCAAAATAGAATAGGTACCATCTGACCAAATGTCTCTACAGTGTTAGAGTTATCTTAAAATAGAGGCGAAAGCTTTGCTTTAACAGGTACAGAATTAAGGCTGTAGGTAGGATGCTGACAGGTAGGTTGTTATGTACTGGTAGTTTATTTAGGGACAAAGATCTCCTTTCAGAGTCAGTTACTTCAAATGTGAATTTAGTTGATGTTGATGTTTTGGTAAGGACTAGCTAAGAACTGATTTTAGAGTTCAGTGATGAATTTTTTAAGAATATATTTTTATTGATTTCAGAGAGGGACAGGGAGAGAAAGAAATATCAATGATGAGAGAGAATCATTGATCGGCTGCCTCCTGCACGACCCCCACTGGGGATTGAGCCCACAACCCAGGCATGTGCGCTTGACCGGAATTGAACCTGGGACCCTTCAGTCCCCAGGCTGACGCTCTATCCACTGAGCCAAAACAGCTAGGGCCAGTAATGAATTTTAAAAATTTATCTATTTGTTTAGTTAATATAACATATGATACAAAATCCAAAGGATTCAAAAGGGCAAATTGCAAAAAGCAAGTTTTCCTGCCTTCCCTTCTGTAGAGGCCATCATAACCAGCAGTTTCTATAAAATTTTCTAGAGATGTTATATGCATGTATAAACATACATGTGTATATATAGCGAGAGAATTTTTTTGCACATGGGACATAGATTTCAATTGATTTATTAATTAAAAGGGAAATCCATAGATGTTATAACTGGTTGAAAGGTAAATTCAAGGAACAGACAAATATATAAACATCAAGAATACAGCAAAAAAGGAGCACTCATAATCACTTCCAGTTTGGCACTGTGAGATTGGAATAGATTTTTGGTCAATTAAAATCTTAAAATTAAAAAAAAAAAGAGTACTGCAAAGAATTTACAAGTAGATGCAAAACGGGTAAAATTGGTAACTATCCAGAGGGCAATAACCAATTGCATTCCACAGTACACAATTTCCTTTTCAATGAACAAGAACCTTTTGCATTACTTTCAGTTTTCTATCACTTACAGGATTGTAAAAGAGCTCAACGATAATAAAAGGGCGAGGTAACCTTAGAAAGCTGAGTCAGATAGTATTCTCAGTAATCTTCTTGGTACATTTCAAAGTTGTTTCACAAATTTCCTCTGATAACACAAAACTGAACATAAAAAATGCAACACTCAGCCTGATTCTATAAATATGATGCCTTTCTTTAGGCATGTGTTATAAGCAGATAAGGCTTCTGGATCAGGCCTTTCTGATCAGCACTCCCTCCAGGAGGGACTTAGCTGGAGCCTGACCTGTGAGCCCTAATAAGGATCAGAGGTGAAGAGGTAGGAGGCAGTGCTGCCAGAAATCTTATATTCATGAAGTCCTGAGGGTTCTTTTGAGAATTAACTCTTACTAACGAGAGGAAGCCAAACCTCACTGTATTAGAGATGCAGGCACTGAAGCTGAGATGTGATTGTGATGTTGGAAAAAGTGTCCAGTTCTCCAATTCATCTCCTGGCTCTTTCCAAAATTATACTCACTTATGGCGGTGTTGTAAACAAATTAAAATAGAGAAATCATTATAAAACTCTAAGATATTGGACCCAAAAAAGGAGAAACACATTCTCCCCCTTTTCAATTTTTTACATGAAGGCTGCAGTAAATCAGTAACTGGGGAGGTAAAAAATGAGGGGAAGGAAATGCCAAAAAATATTAAAAAGTAGATTAAACAGGTCATCGGATATCAATATCCATAACCATAGCATCCACTATGTTGCCTGATATCCTATTAGGGAAAAATTACATATTGGAAGAATGTGGAATATGATGGTACATAAAATCAAGATAGCCAAATTATGAAACACACTAGAGGCCCAATGCACGAAATTCGTGCAAGGGCCTTGGCCCCGGCCCCAGCCTGCCACCGTGGTCTGGGGCCTCTGCCACCTCTGCAGCTTTGTCCGGAAGGAAGGACGTCTGTAAGGACATCTGGTCTAATTAGCATATTACACTTTTATTATTATAGATAGTATAGTGTATGTTGGCCTATGTCTACATAAAAATTGCAAATTTAAATATTTCTCAAATTCAGCTACCTCAACAAGGGAATACTTAATGTACTCAAACTTCATGTTCATCTTCCTCCAAAAACTATTTTGATCTTTTCTTAACATAAGGGTTCTTTGTCTAAATTTTAACTATTGGTGCTCTCTACAGTTCTGTTAAAAGTCTATCTGTCATTCCACCTTCATTCTGCATTATATTGCTTCTAAGCTAGACAACCAGATTTATACTGATCATTCCTACTTCCATTTCTTTAGCCCACACCACACTTCTGATCTTTGGACCTTACTGTCAATTGCTTCCTGATCATTTCTACTTATATCAATCTGGTACCTCAATTTAAGAAACCCCAAACTGAACTTAACATTGACCCCACATCATAAACCTATTTCAATTACTGTCTTTCCTACTTTGGGGACTGGAACCACCATCCACTCAACTGATCAAGTACACATCTGCATTTCATCCTCACTTCCTACTGACATCCAATCACTCATGAATTCCTCCCAATCCTATCACCTGTATAGCTCCTGCATCTGCCCACTTCTCTCCTCTACCCTTACCTCTTAACAGGATTACCACAACAGCAATAATACTGACAATTACAAACACTATAGTTTAAGTGCTTCACATATATAACTTAATCCCAAGAGTTAGTTTCTATAATTACCATCCCTATTTTACAGACAGAAAAATCTGACAGAGAAGTTACATAATGTCAGAATCAGTACATGGGAGGCGGGGGGGTGGGGGTTGGGGTGGGGGTGTTTGTCAAAATTTGAATCTAGGCCTTATGTCTCAAGAGCTCATGCTCTTAACCACTATGCTTTGGTGCTTCTCATTCCAACACAGGCACTCACAGTGACGTCCAAAATACTTCTCTTCTTACAACATTCCACCACTGGCCCACTTCCCCAGGAGAATTCATCCTGCTTAACACATTGCAGGTGGATCACGAGCACTCTCGTGTTTTCATATTACACAGTGTTTTACCTAAATGTTAAAGGCATGCCTTAAAATTAAATACCCATTGCATTTTGAAGTTACTGATTACATGTTCTTACAAGCTAATATCTTTTTAAAGTATGATACTTTGTAAAATGTTTTTTGTACTCGTTCAATAGAAACTTATCTGGCCACTGGGTAAAGCTAGCGATAAAACTACTGGTGCGCAATGTGTTAACAAGGTTGAAAGGCTGTTCAGGTTCCCACCTGCATTTATTTCCCCACCATACCTATCAGAGCAGAGATTGGTTAATGTTATCAGTAAAAGGCCAAGTGGTAAACATTTTAGGCTTTGCAGACCGTAGCATCTCTGGTGCAATTATTTAAATATAAGTCTGCCATTTTAGTGCAAAAGCAGCCACAGACAATAGGTAAATGAATGAATGTGGCTATATTCCAATAACACTTTATTTACAAAGACAGGCGGTGAGGGAAGATTTGGCTCCTGACCCCTGCACTAGACTATAAATTCTATGAAAGGGTGTGATCATGCTTGTCACCATTGCATTCCCAATGCTTATCCTGGCATGTAAACCCTCAGTAAATATTTACTGAATAAATAAATGAATATGAATCCTAAAAATTCTTCTTTGGTTTGAGAGAGATTCTGAGAAGAAAAAGGAAAGAGATAATGGAGAATATGAAATGGGAAAGGGGAGCTTAGATAAGCTTTCTGGCAATACTTTATGGATTCAGCAAGAGAATGGGACATAACTTTATATTCTCTGCACAGTATTGTACTCTTAATAATGCTATGTAATATTCAGCAGAAAAAATGAATTTGCTCACTTCTCAAAGCCTGTATGTTATTAAATCTGAAGGGAAACCAAATATGAGCCTTGTCTGTCTAGTCCCAAGTCAATTAAGAATAATCATGTCAAATCTTAATGTTATATGATTCAAAGAATGGCTATGAAGCAGTATAATCACTCAACTCCCCTGAGAAGGAAAACTACTTATTCCTTTCTGAGAGAGAATGAAAATTAGCAGATGCCTTTGTGACTCACTGGCACTGTGATACCTTCATAAGCTCCAGCTGATTTACAGTCAAAGTCAATGAATCACTGGTGACTAGAAATGGAAAAGAGAATCGGTAGATAATCTTCTAAGATCAGTATGTTCATAAAGGTGGAAATGCACTAAAAAATAAAGTCATGTATCACCAGATGGAAATATGGGATTGTCAGAAATCAGGTCAGACTACTCACTTTACACCTTACAATTTACAAAGTTCCTCCCTTACCCCTACTAGTATATATCTTTGTTAGGTGTGATATTTGTCCAAGATGGTCATGCCTTTATAGAAATGATATGAATATGAAGGGATTTAGAAAAATGGTCTTTAGAGCAAATGAAAGAAATTTAGACTTGTTTGGATTTGAAATTGTAGGTAAACCCTGGAAAACGAAGCTCTTCATGATAAGCTTCTGCAGCCACATGATCTCTCGAGAAATTACAATTTAGCTTTAGGAAGTGGCCACTGCTAACAAGATGTACACTATTTGGTTATCATTCTGCATGAGCCACAGAACTTGAAAACATAATAAGTCAAATTTAATTTTCTGATTTAAAAACCCTCTTGATTAAAAAACACCTTTATTTAGTAAACATCACATCCACATCCTTTCTCTAGCTGCACTTACTCACCTTAAAGGAACAGAAGAAACAGGGGCAAAGAGAGCAGAGAGGGAGGTGGTAAAAACAAAGAAGTAACTGGGGTTTGGAAGAAACAGGGTGAACGAGCAGGCTGGGCCTTCCCAGACTCTTACAACGTGTGGCAGGATGTGGGTGGGAGTATGGGGTGCTCCAGGCCCAGCACCTTTGTTTCTCTCTGGTTATCTAGAGCTGGATTCTAAGTTAGTTTGTCCCCTGCCGACTTTATGCTAAAGCGAGTCTGAAGACCATCCAGTCTTGCTCCTTTCAGAGGACTGAGAGTCCACTGCATTGGGAGTCAGTGGCCCTACTGTGCATGGCAAGAGGGGCAAGGGACAAGTACTTTGTCTTTACTTAATCAGGGTTTCAAATGGATCAACCCAGGGTTAAACAGCGGCCTTACCAGTCCTTAAATTGTTAGGATGTCCTCCCTTATGGAAAAGGACCCTATTTCAAGTACACTTGAAGACCTGTAAACTAGGAAGAGATTTAAGGCCAATCAATGGTCATGTCTCTGTTGGCAACTAGGGCAGAACCGAAAATAAAGAAGGGTGTGTGGCTTATCAGTAGGGAAAAACGATTGCATTCTCATAGAAGAATTATCTCCTGAAAGAAACAGACTCAGGAGAAATTCCTATTCTTTTCTCCCCTAAATACCAGGCCAGGTTATAAGTCAAAAGGTAACAGAATGGAGAAAACAGCATGGTTGCCTTCACAGTAATTGCTCCACCAAAAGAAATCAGGTCAGCAACTCTAGTGCTATATATTAGACTTTCGCGGGGTAACCGCTGGTTCAAGGCTAAGTATTACACAGTAAGTCAGTCCGACCCAGAGCTACCCTAGGAACTGAATCACTGAGACTCTGGACTGTGGAGAGCTGCTATTACATAACAGCTAATGATTACTCCTTTTTCTCTCTCTCTCAAAATTTATGATATACTATGGCAACCACAATTACAATTGGGTAAGTTAGGGCTGCAGTTCTAACCTGCTACTGGAAAGGTTTTACCAGGTTCATAAAAGGGCACTTTGAGTCAATTAAATACTACCCCTCCTTAACCAAATAAGCAAAATGTAAAATACAGGATACAATATAGATCTATCCTATACTATTGTGAATAAATGGAAATTAATGTGTCTTCCTAAAAAGTTGGCTGTATTATATTTTTGAACATTTAATCAGTCATCTTAATAAGAGGGAGATTTCCATTATAAAGGAGTCTCCCAATAAATTTCATAGTTATGCAATTAGTGAGTCAGCATTTGCGGATTTGGATTTTCATTTGGTATTCTTTTTTAAAAAATATGTTTTTTTAATTGATTTCAGAGAGGAAGGGAGAGGGAGAGAGAAATAGAAACATCAATGATGACAGAGAGTTATTGATCAGCTGCCTCCAGCATGCTTCACACTGGGGATTGATCTTGCAACTCGGGCATATGTCCTGACTGGGAATTGAACCATGACCTCCTGGTTCGTGGGTGGACACTCAACCACTGAGCCACACCGGCTCAGCTCATTCAGCATTCTTAAGGCAGCATCCATCTCCACTGACACAATAATTTTCTGAAGATCTCTGTGCATCCTGTAGAATGATCATGGTCAACTACAGAATACCTAAATATGGCAAAATTTAGAAGAAACTGGGCTCTTTTTTCCCAGTTTAAATACAAATTCTTACCCATCATCAGAATGAGACAAGATGAGTCTGTAATTTTCTTGAATAAAATAAGGAGAAAATTAAAATTATTGAAAGTATTATATTTTCAGTAGAAAAACACCAGCTATCTGGGGGGTAATCAACTATTTGAGTTATTGAAAATAACCTCCTGAATGTTACCTTAAATTATTCAGTAGAAAAACACCAGCTATTTGGGGGGCAATCAACTATTTGAGTTATTGAAAATAACCTCCTGAATGTTACCTTAAATTATTAATATTTTCTGATGCCTGGAATGAGCTCTTAGTTTATTCTTTCCCAAGCCCCATCTCCCACAGTTAGTAAAAGACAGATTATAATACCTCTTAAAATATATAAAATATATTTAACATGTATATTTTAAAATATATCATAAAAGGATACAGTGGGTAGATTTTAACTCTCTGTTTGGGAGCTAAGTAATGACTGACTTTTACAAAGAAAGCTCCTGAGTGATATTTTCATTCTTAAAAAACAGTAGCACAGAATATTTTAATAAAATTGTCAATATTTCATAATAAATACTCTACCCCATTATTCCCACAAAATGTCTAAAAATAAGAAAGGTAGTGGGGAATGAAGGAGCAGAAAAACATGAAAGCAGAGCAATAATAGAAAAATTATAAAATAAAATCTGTTAAGGTTTTTAAACACATGAATAATTTATGTATGCAGATATATTATGTATGCACATGGAGAGAGAAAATATACACTTTAAAACCAAATAGCTTAGTAGGATGAGAAATAAGAATAAGACCCTTCAACAGAACATCACACCATTTCATCAGGTGGAGAAAGGAGGAACTACTTAAAAGCTGAATTGATTGAAATGAGGTCCCATCTGCTCCTCTTCTGCCCACACATAATGTTGTGGAACTTTCTTTCATCTTGTGCCAACCAACTCTACTTTCTTCCTAGAAGATCTAAAAATCTCCTTTCAGCCTGGCCGGCATGCCTCAGCACTTGAGCGTCAACCTGTGAACCAGGAGGTCATGGTTTGATTCCCAATCAGGGCACATGCCAGGTTTTCGGGTTTGCAGACTCCATCCTCACTGGGGTGGAGGGTGGGGAAGGGGGCGTGTAGGAGGCAGCCAATCAATGATTCTCTTTTATCATTGATGTTTCTGTCTCTTTTTCTCTCTTCTCTGAAATCAATAAAAACTATGTGTATATATATATATATATATATATATATATATATATATATATATATATTTAATAAAAATATATTTTAAAAAATCTTTCATTCTCTTTTCTAGATCAACTGTAAATATTTTAAGAGAGCAATCCCAGCATCAACACTATTAACACTTTTTTTTAAAACAAGGAAAGTGCTTATGTAGTCCTATCCTTTGAATCTTGTTTCTAATCACAATGAATTTCATAATGTAATACCAGCCAAAGCCAAACCATGTAATTCTAATTCTGCTTCACATCTAGCAACACAGTGAAAGCACCTAATGATTTCCAAAGCTTCCTGAAAACTTTATCAGAAATTATATCACCAACAGAATCATCAATAATTTTTATGATAGTAAGGAAAATCATTTTGCTGAGTGAGAGCAGAATGAGGTCAAATGTGGTATTTGTGATTGGAGTGAATGTTTGTAATACCCCTTTCAAAGCTGAAAAAGCAATGTCCTATTATCCCTTGAGGGGAGAAATTCTAGGATGAATACATCACTCCCACATGAAATGTTACTACTTTTTGCAGCTGGAAATGCATAAAACAGCTTTTCCTCTAGTGCTTCCTTGCTCTGCCCTGGAGCTTGGCTTTTGTAACAGCTCATAAAAAAGTATTGTGACGTGAGCCTTTGGAACACGTACATTTTGATCGAGATAAGAATCTTCTCTTGCAAATCTAAAAAGAAAAAAAAAAATCACCTCAAAAATAAATTCCTCAAAGTTTTCAGGGCAGATATGTCAATTTAAAGTGTGGAGCAACATTTTACTACCATGTCATGACTAGAAACCCATTTTAGGAGAGTGTGACAAGGAAACATAACTATGTGAGACAGAAAAAACACATTCAGAGTATGTCATGGTTATTTATGTAATAAACCTGACATTTTACTGTTGGGCTATCAACAGGCCTGATCTCAGGAGTGAATGCTCAGTCAGCGATACCCTAGTTTGTCATGAGTGTTATTTGGCATTCGGGTTAGTATTTATCTGCATCATTAAAAAATAAAAGAACTATCCTTTCAGTTATCCAAATATTTATTACAGGCCTAATATCTGCCAGGCACTCTCCTGCCTTTGAGGGAGTGGGGGTAGGGATGCTTGAGAAGGCGGTAAGTGACATGATCTATGTTTCAAAAACAGCAGACACTCCCCAGCAGGTAGATGGTGGGAACAGTTGGTAGGTAAGGGCATGGGCGCAAGGAGGTTTGGCTGCCATTCAGGATGGAGGCAAAGGCCCAAAAGCATAAAAGAACATGGGATCTTCAGTAAACTCCGAAGGGTTTGATGTAACAAGTACAGGGGACATATGGGATGGTGGCAGGAGATGAGACTGGAGATACTGGCAGCGCCTCTTAGGAAATGCCAGGAGGTTCAGACTTTATCCTTTTACAAATGCAACATGAGAGGGGAGCGTGCCAGATCAGGGCTGAATGCTGGAAAGAGTGTTCTGATGGAGCAAATGAATGGGAAGAGGAGCCGAGATGTTTTCAGACAGAGAAGAAAAATATTTAGAAATAGAACACTGGGAAAAGCAATGTGGGAGAGACTTTCAAGAAAGGAGTGGTCAACCAGGCTAAGAACTGCAGACAGGCTGTTAAACTGATGAGAACTCCCAGGCCCGAAGGCACAGGCAAGGGATGTATTCTAGTTTCAGCTCTGCAGCACGGCTCACTCATCAGCTTTGTGATGCACAACGCTGGGGGAGGCCCCAGGAGCTGGGTAAGAGATCAGGCTCCCAATGATCTCCTACCCAGCTGCAGAGGGAAATACCCTACTATTTTCTATCATCTAGAGTGCTAGAGGCACTTCTGAGACCCTCTTGTTCTGCCCTAGACATTTGAAAGGAATGTCTAAATGATGGATTGACAACATGTGTTGAGTGCCTTCTCTGTACCAGGTACAGGGGTACAGGGATGAGCAAAGGCATCCCTGCTCTGTCCTGTGGGGGAGACATATAACCAAATAATCATACAAATACGGTGCTGAAAAAGCCTTTCATGGGGGCTGATCTAATCTGGGAAGTCAGGGGTGGCTTCCTTGAGAATGACGAATTACTGAGCAGGAGCTGAAGGATGAGGGGAAGGTAACTAGGTAAGGAGAGGAGGGAACAGTAGTCCAGGTAGAGAACATTTTGTGCAAAGTCCCTACAGCAAGAAGGCCTATGGTATGACTTCACTTCTATGTGGAATATAAAACAGAAAAGGAACAAATGAACTAACAAAACAAAACAAAAACAAACTCATAGACTCAGACAACAGAATGTTGGTTACCAGAGGGGGTGGGGGATGGGAGAGAGCAAACTGGATAAAGGGGAGTCACATATACGGTAATGGAAGGAAACTAGACTTTGGGTTGTAAACAGGCAATACAGAGACATCGAATTATAAAGTTGTATGTCTGAAATTTATATAATATTATTACCAATGTTACCACAATAAACTTAAAAGAAATAAAGGTCTTGCTAAACAACAACAAAAAAGGCCTAAAGTAGGTAAGAAGGGCTGGAGTACAGTCAGGGGGACCTGGTGAAGGTGAGGCTGAGGACAGGTAGCGGCCACACCAAGCAGGGTCTGGTGTCAGGGGTAACGAGTGTGGTCTTGATACAAGAGCAATGGAAAACCAGTTCACAGTTTTAATGCTATTGGAGGGGACAGCAGCATTTTGAAAAGAGCCTGAAGGAGGCCTGAGTGGATGAAGGCTAATTAGGAAATGAATCAATTTAATGAGGGCGTGGATATGTCTGGCGAAGGAGACGGAGGTGTCAGGGGTGGCTTTGAGGTTTCCAATTTGTACATCTGGAAAGAGGAAACACTGGAAAAGGCCGACATTGAAGATGCTGAGTCTGAAACATTCAAGAGACGACGGGAACGTATATTATGTACCTCAATGAAGTGGTCTGGACTGGAGACTGGAGATCTGGCAGACATCTTTATGCAGCTGGTAACTGACATACAATGGAATACAACTCAGCCCTAAGCCAGGATGAAATACTGCCATGTGTGACAGCCTGGGTGGATCTTGAGAATATCATGCTAATCAAAATGAGTCAGACAGAAAAAGTCAAGAACCATATCATTTTACTCATATGTGATATATAAAACTGAAGGAAACAAACAAGACAAACAAACAAAAGCTCACAGACACAAACAACGGTATGGTGGTTACCAGAGGAAAGGGGGTGGGAGAGGTAAAAGAGGAAAAAGGGGGCCAAATATATGGTGACAAATGCAGACTTGACTTGGGGTGGTGAATACACAATGTAAGACACAGATGATGCATTATAGAATTGTACACGAGATACATGCACTTTTATTAACCAACGTCACCCCGATAAGTTTAACAAAATTAAAAAACAAAAAACCAAAAAACACAGGCATTCTCAGTCCTGCCTCTAGAGTTTGGCTCATGCTATCGACCTTGGCCTCCGGCAATGCCCTGGTTTCCTCCGCCTCGTTCTTTGTAGGTTCAGTTCCAATTCCATTTATAACGACTCAGCCCCTGCCATCTGTCCTAGTTCCAGGGATATTTTTCTCTTATGAATTTCTGCTCCTTAATACTTTTATAATCCTCTAACTATTCTATGTGTTAGTTTTTCCTTCCTCAACCAGACTGAAAGCTCTAGTCGAAGAGAGTTTTATATAGTTATGTATAACTTCTTTTCTCCTAAATCCTCTGACATTTTGATTTCCCTTATTCCTACACCCATGTACAAAAATAATCATACCTATTCAACAGGAAACATGATGTCTCTTGGGATCCATATTTCTAAAGGAGAATGTAGTTTATGTTTTATTTTTTTTAAATGGGTCTTGGAGGGGAGACAACAAAAAGGTTGATTTAAAAAAAAAAATAACTGGACATTGTTAAGTATGTTACATGTTCCAGTCCTCACAACAATCCTATGATAGACTCTGTAATTTTATTTTCACATTTTATAGTAGAGGAAGTCAAAGATTAGAGAGATGAAATAGCATGTCCAATGTTACCTAATTAGTAAATGCCTGATCTAGGACTTGAACCCCGGTCTGTGTGGCTCCTAACCCTGAGCATTTAGCCACAATGCTAACCACCTGACTTAAAACTGCTTAATGATCACTTTTCCTTTTAGAAATTAAAAAAATTTAATTTGAGGGGCTTAAAAATGTCCAATTAATATACACTTTAATGGCTCTTTATTCCACTTTCAATCACATTATAAAGTCTGTCTTTGGCAACACTTGCACATAAGAAACAGCCAGTTCTGACACTCTACACAATGAGATATGCCTGGTCAAGGTTTTGTTTTGTTTTTGCTCCTTCAGCGTATTAGGTGATGATTTCCCTTGACAGCATGCGCAACAGGAGGAAAGGCATTTTGAACAAAGAATTAAATCAGTCTCCCTTATAGGTAAGCACTAATGTGTTGTTGTTTTTTTCCTTCTGAGCTGTTTATACCCCCACTAAAGGATATGCCTGCCTTTTGGGGATCAACAGTATTATTGGGGCCATGGAACAAAATCAAATTGTTCACGATCAAGATCATGATTATGGCTTCATTGAAATTCTACTCTAACCAAAAATTTATCAAATAATGGCTCCATGAGACAACAGAAAATAATTACATCATCAGAGAGAAACTTAGACATTTCTCAGACATGCAGCCCACATAGAAGACCAGAGCTCCATTTTTCTCCTTTCATGGGTAAGATGTCACATTTAAGGAAGTGGTGGTGGTTGTTGGGGGGGGGGGGGGGGGGGCGAGGGACTCCTAATTTAGTCTCTGATTTTTCATGCAGTAAAGGGATTATACTTATATGAGAATATTAAAAATACGATGCAGTTGTACCTCAGGTTCAGGTTTGATACCCAGTCCCAGTTGGGGCGTGTGCAGGAGGCAACCAGTCAATGCGTCTCTCTCACATTGATGTTTCTCTCTCTCCCCCCCTTCCCTTTCACTCTCTCTAAAAATCAATGGAAAAAATATCCTTGGGTGAGGATTAAACAAAAATGATACAGTTAACTTAAAATTAGCTTTCCATTTCTTTCCAGTTCCATTTCTTTTTAAAAAATTTTTTTATTTTTTTATTACAGTTTGCGTTCAACACTATTTTCTATTAGTTTAAGATATATAGCACAGCACACAGATCGTCATATAGGTTCAAAGTGTTCCCTCCAATAATGAACACCTGGCACCATAGTTACTACAATATTGTTAACGATAGTCCCTTATATTCACATGCCTATTTAGTTCTCACCAGAGGATATTTCCATGGAGAGGAGAGGGGAGGAAGAAGGAGAGAGAGAGAGAGATGTGGGAGAGAAACATCAATTGGTTGCTTCCTGTATGCATCCTGACTGGGGATAGACCCCACAATCCAGGTACGTGCCTTGCCCAGGAATCAAACCCAATAATTTGATGACCCAACAATTCCATTTCTGGGTATGTATTTGAAGAAATTCAAAACACTAATTCAAAAGAATATATGCACCCCATGTTTACTGCAGCATTATTTACAATAGCCAAGATATGGAAGCAATCCAAGTGCCTATCAATAGACAATTAAATAAAAAAGTGGAGGTACATATATATACAATGGAATATTACTCGGCCATAAAAAAGAATTCTACCAGTTCCACTTCTTAATCTTGCTAACCACTACCTGTTAGAAATTGGAAATAATGTTCTAATGTTATCATAACTACATTCATAACAACTTTACTTCTTTCTAGAACACCTTATAAATAATTAGTGATCACTTCATTTCAAGAAATGGTTTGGTGCTTTGGGAGAAGGAACCCTAGCAGTTGGTGAGTAACAGGAAGCAATTCTATCACTTAGAAGAGAGAAGCTGGTCAATCAGATATGCTAAGTTTGGCTGCCCTGACACTTTCCAACCCACCTCAGGTGATCGCCAAAGTGGTACAACCGAAATCTGATACCCTTTTGTAACTAAGGGTAAAATTCTGACAAATAATATGCACAGTACTTAGAACAGCCAAATTTAACCAAACACATCAGTTTTATTTTGCCACTATCTTCTCTTGACACCAAGTAACTCAGTATTTTTTTTCTTTTAAAAAGATTTCCTTCTTTTACCTTGTACAATGAAGGTAAGCAACACAGTTAACTTGGTATCTATGAATGAACAGAAAAGGAAGTTCCTCCTATTATGGCGCACACCGAAGACCATCTGCCAAGGTGTCAGTCAAGGCATTGTCAAAATTAGCACGGAACCTCCAAAGACTTGACAAGAAAAATAGAAGAGATGAAACAATAACAACAACAGGAAGCAAATCAATTTATCACTGAAAGTGTTTTATTTTACGCTGATTTCCAAGAAGAAGACCACAATGAAGATGATAATCACAGGATGTAGAAGAGGTAGAACCCTTACAATGTAACCAGCATTGTTTCAACTGCATGACACCTATCTCTATCTCTTTTCATCCTTACAATAACTCTTTGAGCTGGGTACCATCATGATCCCATTCTGCAGATGAGAAAACCGAGGCACATAGTTTGTCTCATGCTCTACTGACTGAGCTAGCCGGGCAGAGACACATAGTTTAAGTAACTGGCTGAAAGCCATACACTGAGGAGGTGATACAGGCAGAATTCAAACCCAGGGTCTCTGACTCCAAAGCCCATGTTCTTAATCACTTTCCTCTCTCCAGGGAAGGAGGCAGCCACAAGTTTTTCATAACCTTTAGGTATATAAACTATCCTCAAGATGTTGAATATGCAAAAACCTCAATATATTCTTTATAATCACTGTTACTTTTAGTATGTTCATTTCGATAACAATGTCTTTTATTTTGAAACCAACACAATGATATTAACCAAAATTACTAATAAAATAGTTTAGAAAGGGCTGAGCTTCTGAAACTACTAAACTTCCAATTAATACTTCAAAAAATAGTAACTTACAGTGTGGCCCACTAGCCTAGGTAAACATCAGGCTGTAGAAAAATGCAATATACCTTAGAATGGTATACTCATCTCATGTGATTTTATTTCTACAGAGAAAATAGAAAGAAGTTATCTCCAATCAGTCACTTTAGCATATCGGAACATTAAACTGAGCCGCTGTGCTTGTTATTCTGATTTCACTGAAACATGGCATGGTTTTCAAAAAATCCATTTGTCTGCCACTGACAAAGGAAGTAAATGAGGTTTTTCAAATTGACACGAAGGAAGGGTGGCCACCATTTCCACTCCCTGAGGCACCGTGGTACTCCTGGGGGGCATCCTCGGTTGTGATAACATGTAGGTCTCATCTTGATCAGGTTTTCAACAAATGCCTGGCACTTGATTTCAGACTATGCTTGTTGCTAGGCTTCTAGAAAGCCAAACTACAGGATGACTTCAAGAAACATAAAATAGCTCTTTATAAACACGCATCAGTGGTTCTAAACCTTTTTAGGGTGACAAAGATCTTGGACCCTCTCCATGAAAAAAGTACAAACAGTATACTGTTAGTAGGGACCTTTGTAGAACCATCTGGCTGTATGTATCAAAAGCCTCAAAAACATTCATCCCTTCTGATTACAAAATGTCAGAACTGGGAATATATGCTAGAGAGATATTTCTAATTACAGAAGATTATGCATAAATGTTCACTGCAGCATGTACCACCAAATATACTAGAAACAAACAGAATGTCTACAGTAAGAGAAGTCAAGAAAATTATGCTGTACTTTCATGATTCAATAATACAGAACTATAAAACTGTTAAAACCCCCAGAATGCAGTGAATCCAATTATTAAGCACTCAATCATCAATTATCAATCACTTAAAAGCAAAGAAGAGTGAATCATATCATATGACATCTTCTAGAATGAGACATTCCTGAGGTGGAAGCCCCAGTCCTAACCCTCAGTGCTTCATATGAAGACAGACGTCTTTTTAAAAAACAATAAATCCTTTATTATACTTTGTTCTCTACTGACTTCTTCTACTTACACTATACCTGCTCCCAGTTCATCTTCAAGATACTTCTTTAAAAGCAGTTACATTTTAAAAGTTTTAAATTAAAATTTAAAGAGATTAAATTAAAAGTCCTCATCTTCATTTTTCTCCAAAGCAATAGGTATTCATGGTAAATTAGAAAGAAGGAATGGTTGAATTTTAGAATTAATTTTGAGGACATTTTAAAAATGATATTGTCTTTTAAGCACATATTAAAATATATCTGACATGTGCCTAATTTTAAAGCACTACATTTCTAGATTAGAAAATACTGTAAAGCAAAGAAAGTATGTTGTTGAGTGCCAAAATTCAGTGCATTGAGAAATGAGTAAGTTTAAAAACTATACCACAAACATATTGAAAGTATTTCAAGATCCTCCAATCAAAATGAAGACCAGAGATATACCACCAAACTAAGAAGCTAACAAATAGTTCATTAACAATATACAATTCAACCAGGCATTTCTTTTGCTGAGGGCACCCCTTCCCTCACACACCAGGGACGAGGTATATCAGGCAGAAGGTACATGGCGGGCAGTCATCAGTGACACATTTCACGCCTTGTAGCCACAGATCCGAAAGAACAGGTGAAAGTGGGACTCTGTGAACCGGTGTAACAGAGCAGACAACCCTTCTGCTTCCAGCTTCACAGAGAGGACAGGCTGTTGGGACAGGTGGGGAGCAGGCTACAAAAGTGAGTACCTTTCTTCATAGAAAATCATGGCTGAAGAATGGATGCTGAGTGTTGAAAGAGAACGTTTTAACAAAGAAGGGTTTGAAGTACAGTCATTCCTAGAACTGAGAATTTGAGAAGCAATAAGTGCTGAGGCTGGAATAAAAAAAATTTAAAGAATGATTCTCACTGTGAAAAAAAAAGTTATATTACTTTTGCCAAAAAAGATTAGAGTCAGAAACTGGCAGTCTGGTGCTTTGACCTTAGCAGCAATTTTATTTAAAACACTGATGGAGGTCAACGATAGAAGGAGACGGATCTTAGCTCTAAATAGGAGTCAGAAATTCTAGTTTCCAGTCCACGTCTTTCACTAATGAGCTATAAAGTTTCAGAGAAATCACAGTTAACTCGATGGCAAAATGGAGGAAATAGTAAGTATCCAACCTCAGAGCTGTCAAGAGGATCAAGAGATAATGCCTGGGAGAGCACCTTACATGAAAAGACCCATTTAAATGTAATAGATTAAGGACTAGGGGCGGTGTAAAATTTCTAAAGAAGTGTTCAGCAGGTAAGAATTTTGACCGTTTCATATCCATAACTTAAAAACATAGCTGGTTTTAAAACAAATCAATACCAAATATAAGTATGGGTTATAGATTACTACAATCATGTTATCTTCTCTGGGAAACAAACCCTCTGTTCATGCAGACGTTTACTGAGAGACTGCTAGACATGTGTTGATGCTGTAGAACATGGAGACTGTGGGGACTGTGTTGTGGATCCATAGGGAGGAAGGTAAAGAAGGTAAAAGGCAGCATTTAGAAACTTTAAAGCAATCCGACAGCTTAATTTTATGTCTTCTAAACCTAATTAGGGCTGCATTTTGCATGTTTCAAATTTTCCATTTTTCTATTGATTCACCTGTATTGTATAGAAGTACTGATTTGTGACTGGATAGAAAGAAAAAAGACAACAAACCACAAATGTGGTTCCTCCATACAGAGTTTGAGAAGCAGTGCTATAAAGCATAAAGTGATGAAAACAAAGTGTCTGGCTCTTTTATGACTCATGGTAAAATGTAAGTCTATCTCTCACTAGATCAATCTCTTTGAACAGTGGTAATTAAAGACTAGGTGGGAGTCAAATCAATCCAAATGACACAATATTGAGGTAACTGCATTAATTAATTAATATCTTTGCCTATGCAATAAAGTCTGATGTGACAGCAAAACTTGCCAACATTTGAGTCAGAAGTGGATTTTAAAGCTTTATTTTCCAAATACAGTCAGTCAACTTAATAACTATTTAATAGTTAATACTATTGAATTATTATTGAATATTAAAGTTTTTTAAAAATATATTTTATTGATTTTTTTACAGAGAGGAAGGGAGAGGGACAGAGAGTTAGAAACATCGATGAGAGAGAAACATCGATCAGCTGCCTCCTGCACACTCCCTACTGGGTATGTGCCCGCAACCAAGGTACATGCCCTTGGCCAGAATTGAACCTGGGACCCTTGAGTCCGCAGGCCGACGCTCTGTCCACTGAGCCAAACCGGTTAGGGCAAATATTAAAGCTTTTAATAAGTCAAATGCTAAGTAAGGAATATCCCAAGTCTGAGTCTAAAAACTGCTACTTTAGAATGTAGTTTTGTTATTTCTATTGGTGGTTCCATAACTTCAATTAGACACTTTTAAAAATCACCCTTCTTACATATATGCAGTAGAGTATTGGCCATAAAAAACAATGAAATCTTAGCATTTCGACAGCATGGATGGACCTAGAAGGTATTATGTTAAGTGAAATAAGTCAGGCAGAGAAAGACAAATGCCATGTGATTTCACTTATATGTGGAATCTAAAAATAAATAAATAAACAATCTAACAAAATTGAAACAGACACATAGATACAAAGAGCAGACTGGTGGTTGCGAGAGGGGAGAGGGGTTGGAGGGACTGGGTGAAAAAGGTGAAGGGATTAAGAAATACAAATTGTAGTTACAAAATAGTCATGGTGATGTATAGGGAATATAGTCAATAATATTGTAATAACTATGGATGGTGCCACGTAGGTACTGGAAATATTGGGGAGAGCACTTTGTCTGATCACTGTGCTGTACACATGAAAATAATACAAAATAATATTAACTGTAAACTGTAATTTTTTAAAAAATCACCCTTTCCAATTGAAAAAAAGAAAATGATCTAAAGACCTTAACAGGCACCTCATCAAAGAAGATATATAATTGGGAAAGAAGCACATGAAAAGATGCTCCCCATCATGTTATCAGGGAAATGCCAGTTAAAACAACGAGATACCACTACATACCTATTAGAATGATCAGAATCCAAAACACTGAAAACACCAAAGGCTGGTGAAAATATGGATCAATAAGAATTCTCACTCATTGCTGGTGGGAATGCAAAATGGTACAGCCACTTTGAAAACAGTTTAATGGTTTCTCTTTTCTTCTTCTTCTTTCTTAAAATAAGGTGGTTTCTTATAAAACTAAACATACTTTTACCACATGATCCAGCAATCAGACTCCTTGTATTTACCCAGAGCAGCTGGAAACTTGTATTCACACAAAAACCTGTACACAGATATTTATAGCAGCTATAATAATTGCCAAAACTTAGAAGCAACCAACATGTCTTTTAGTAGGTGAATGGAAAAATAAATTGTAGAACATAAGGACAATGGAATATGCCTCAGTACTAAAAATAAGCTGTCACGTCATGAAAAGACATGGAGAAATCTTAAGAGCATACTACTAAGAAACCAGTTGTAAAAGGCTACATACTATATGATTCCAGCTATAAGACATTTTAGAAAAGGCGCAACCATAGAGACAGTGATATTGGTGGTTGCCAGGGGCAGGGGTAGAGAATGAACAGGTGGCATGCAGAGGATTTTTAGGGCTGTGAAAATATTCTGCATGATACTGTAATGGTAGATAGGTTTCATCATATATTTGTCTAACCCACAGAATTACAACACCAAGAATGAGCCCTAATATAAACTATGGATTTGGGGTGATAATGATATCTCGTTATAGGTTTCACTGATTATAACAAGTGTGGGGGATACTGATAATGGGGGAGGTTATAAATGGTGTGGGGTCATGGGACATATGAGAAGTCTCTGTACCTTCCTTTTAATTTTGCTGTGAACCTAAAAGTGCTCTAAAAAAAAAGTCTATTAAAAAAACACCTAATTTTATTTCATTTAATTAACCTCTCACTAAAGGATTATGTCTCTGTACTCTTATGATTGACAGCTCTGTTTTATTTGAAAAGTTCTGCTCAGGATTGTTTGCTTCTTTATTTTATTTATGTTGTCTTTTATTATTGGGCTGTAGAATAACTTCATAAAGAAAAAGACTATTCCTAGCTTCCTACTGCTATAACCCTAGTACCTGACAGATCTGCAGGAAGGCGAATGTTGATGAAAAGAAATAAAAATAGAGCCAAAGTGACCAAGCATTTGGAAGCTGGTGGCTCCTTAAGAGAAGCAACCATGACTCGTTCACCTTTGACTGCTGAGCATCTGGCACAGTGCTAAAAACAGCTTGTTGAATAGGATGAGTGAATGAATGAATGAATGAATGAGTGAATAGGTGCACTGGGCAACTGCCAAAATGTAAAAGCACACACAGGCTTTTCGCTCTCAACTTAAAATATTTTAATATTTACAATGAATTCTGAGCAGAAAGATTTTATTTTACTATTATTATTTGTACTGGATATTATCAATCCTTTTACAATCAACACAATGGAATAGTATAGCTCAAACTAAAAAGAAACAGGAAATCTAAGTGGCTGAGAAACTTGCCCAAGTTGTTCTTTCTAGAGTAAGTCTGGAGTATTTCTCGCAAATAGCCCGTCGTTAAAACACACACATCCTCTCAATGGCCAGTGCTGGCTGTTGTTTCCAAAGTAAAGGAAACAAAATATTCAGGGAGAATTTTAGGCAAGTGTGATGCTAACAGGTTCTTCATAATGAAAGAAAATCCTCTCAAATTTAAGATAAAGCTTTTGATCTTTCAGAAAACCTTTCTCATGTTTCCTCATTTAGAGAAATACAATGAAACCACTCACCCCACCCCAAATTCCAACAATCTCGTCTAAACCTGGAGCAGTTGAATAAGATTCATGTTTTTAAATATCAGAAGCCATATTTCATTCACAAATGAAATTATTTCTAATCTACAGAAAACATCTATGCTAGGATTTGAGGATAACCGGAGTTCGTAATCCATCTTTATTCTCATTTAAACCTTTTAAGAAACTCTGCCAAGCCCAATGAATAGCATAAGGTATTGGAATTTAATTCATCTTCCTACCCTATCTCCAGAAGCCAAGAGAAAATTTAATGAGGCGATTCAGTTAGAGAAATTAAGGTTATTATGAAATTTAATCAGAGAATTCTCGGGAGCCTGATGGCGTTATGAAGGTATTTTATAAATGACTGTCACCACCCTTAGCATTTTTTTTCCTCTTTAAGACAGAGCATATAATAGTAGGGACATTCATCTACCAGTATAAGCAAGGCTGCAGATTTATCGGCAAAATCCTTAATGACGGAATGAAGTCCGGCTGCAAAATATCTGTGCCTCACCCAATTGGAACAGAAGGTCAATGTCTCATTGAACAGACCATCGAATCTCAGTGGGAAGGCAGGGATGCTGGGCGTGGGGTAACAGATCAACCAAAGGACTTGTATGCATGCCTATAAGCATAACCAATGGACAAAGACAGTGGGAGGGGGCGAGGGCATGTGCTGGGGGGTGCAAGTGGCCGGGGAGAGGTCAATGGGGGAAAAAGGAGACATATGTAATACTTTAAACAATAAAGAATTTTTTTTAAAAAAAAGCTGTGGTACATTTATACCATGGAATACCATGCAGCAGTAAAAAAGAAGGACCTCTTACCTTTGAGACAACATGGAAGGACCTGGAGAGTATCATGCTAAGTGAAATAAGCCAGTCAGAGAAAGACAAGTATCATAAGATCTCACTCATATGTGGAATCTAAGTAACAAAATAAATTGATGAACTTGGGAAAGAAGCACATGAAAAGATGCTCCTCATCATGTTATCAGGGAAATGCCAGTTAAAACAACGAGATACCACTACATACCTATTAGAATGATCAGAATCCAAAACACTGCAAACACCAAAGGCTGTTTCTCTAGCTGTCTTAGAGTTCCTGAAGCCAAGTTGTGGTTTAGATTCGTGGACCCATTCCTTTCTGTAAACCTATCATAATTGCCTGCTTTCTTTCCCACCCCCACCAGAATCTAAGCACCTAGAAGGGTCTTAGGAATAAGACTAAGGGAGTCTTATTCCAACATCTAGAAGGGTTCAGGAATCTGGAGAAGGGGCTGCGTATAAATTCTTAAAGAGTCTAGAGACGAAACATAAATTTGGAAGGCATTTTGGGGAGCCAGAGAAGACTTAGCTAAAGGAATCAATTTCTCCTGTCTCTGTGGACCCCTTGCTTTTTATGAACACAAATTGTCCTAACGCAAGGTAGATACACATATCAAAGGCAAGGTTTAGTATACAGAATCCATTGTCAGATTGGAGGAACTGCCTATGGCTGTTCAGGTATTTGGCCAGTAGGAGGCAATAACATGTAGATTGAAATGCCCTCAGCTGTCTGGCAGCAAGCAATCATCTATGCAAATCTTTAGGTGTGGGGACATGCCCTTAGCCATTTCCAGCAGGCAATCCTCAAGGTTCCATCAACCTTTTGATGAAACTTCTTGCGTTTATGACATGCTGGAATTAGCTTCCTGCAATGAACCGAGTGGATCCAGAGACATGGAAGCATGGAACAGAGTGTGGATTCTCAGAGTGAAGGCAGGGGAAAGTGGGTGGGAGGGAGGAAATACAAAGACCTTCTATGCATATATGCTTAACTCATGGACACAGACAGTGGGGTGGTGAAGGCTGAGGGTGGGGGGACCGGGTGGGCTGGAGGGGATCAATGGGGGAGAAAAAGGGACATATGTAAGACTTTCAACAATAAAGGTTTTAAAAAAAAGTTCAATGTCTATTAAATTCCATCCTCACTGTGGTGTAGAAAGGTTTAAGAAAAAATGCCAATGGCAAAACCACCTCGACCTATCATTCAGGCAAAGAAATGTAGAAGACTAACACCTGAATCTTTGGGCAATTCAGATACTAAATCCAACTTAAATAAGAAAGGTATGCAAGGTAATTTTGGTTGTTTTTCTTTTCTTTTGTACAAAATTGTTTTAAAACGCACAACCTAAAGCATCCTTTTCACTTCAACCGTATACTCTTATAGATGTGAGCTATTTACTAGTTAGTTAATTAATGAATGGACAATTGCCACAAGAAATGAAAGTGATATTTTTTGATTAAAGTAGAATGTGTAAAACACTTCATTTATTTAGCTTCTATTGCTTTGGAATTGTTTATTACTTACAAGGTTTAAGTTTACCTTTGCACTTTTTATGAAGTGTTTGCTAAAGTAAATCAGTGGTTGAAAAAATGTTATAGGAGGGAAAAGTTAACGTACTGAACCATCTAACGTAGAAACAATATATGGACAGCATTCTCAGTAATCATTGAAGCCAGTCTCAAAAAAAGGAATGTTTGTAAAAATGCAGTCGATTATCTAGCCAATCCTAATTATTACAAGTTTCAAAAGAATTATAAAAAAGAATTATAGTTTTATATGGTTCTATAGTTCTAACATTTCAATACTTAGAAATAAGCTTCTCAGTTAAGTAAAAAAGGTAAAGTTTTACTGTATCACATACCTGAAGAAGTCTTGTGATTGGCACCCTATCAATGACAGCTAAACCTAAAGCACTATTACATTTCTATACTCAAATGACCTTGCTTCCTGAATTTTTCATATCAATCCCATTTTCATGTAATTTTATCCTTCTCATAGGTGAAGACGTAAGGCGTGTTTTAATTTTATGCCTTTGTAAGGTTATCCAGAGAAACGGATTCACACAGGCTTCTTTTTTGGCTTGGTTGCTTTGCTTGTTGTTTTAAATGTAAGATTACTGTCTTGACAGCTAGAGAAAGATACTAATATTACTGCTGCCGGAACTGTAATCCCAGCCCCTGGACCAACTCTAGAACTTTCTTGAGGAGCCAAAGAGCTGAGTGCCCATAGCATCGTCAGAAGGCTCTTAGAAGTTTTAAAAGAGCCTTGTATTTATCCTGCCTTTTGTCCTGAACTCTATTATCGAAAGGAATGCTCCCCTAGCTAGTAGCGCTGATCCTTACTCAATCCAGTTCCCATAGGACTCCAGGGTACTAAGCAGAGAAAACCTGGGGTGTGAGGGGACTAATTCAGAACCTTTTGGATGGTCAGATCTGCTTCTTCAACCTGCTTTCTTTGTGCACCCACCACATCCCTAGCAGACTCACCTCTGGAGATAACAGAGACAAAAGTCATAGCATCTGCCTTCTAGGTGCTTAGATTCTGGTGGGGGTGGGAAAGAAAGCAGGCAATTATGATAGGGTTACAGAAAGGAATGGGTCCACGAGCCTAAACCACAACTTGGCTTCAGGAACTGGCATCTGGCCATCACCGAGGCAACCAGTGTATTCCTGAAGTACGACCATGGGCTAGATGCCAGGACGTGCTGGTACAGCCTCTGGTATTAGAGAGGTGTTGAATAATAGTTTGGAAAATGCTGTCCAACTATAGGGGCTGGAAGGAATGTAATGAAAAGAAAAATCCATGAAGCTTAAGTTTGGGGACAAATGAAAGACAAGGGAGACAGGTTACTACTTGATTCCATCCAGGCATTCTACACACGCCTGGCTGCCAGGTGCAGTAACCTAACTCTCCACCAGGCCTGAGAACTTGATTTGGATTCCTGGCTGGACAGCTCTATTCAGAGTACATGTACCAAGCATTTCACTTTTCCTTAGGGCTCACCTGGGTCTATCTGACCGTTTTTTGTTGTTGTTTGAAGATTTCTTCCTGAGTGCCCGTAGTGCCCTGTAGACTCGATTTAATCACACTAAGATCTTGCTCTTTCTCCTGGAACATACTTCGTGTTCCATGGGGAAGGCCAGTTAGAGATAAGCCTGAAACTACTGCGACCTTAGAGAGTGATCTGGGTCAAACCACAAGTTAATGACTTCTCCAAATAAAGCTTCTTAGGTTATCAAAAGCCAAAGGCTAAAACACTTATCACAATATGGACTCTTTTAAGAGTTTTTAAAGAGCCTTGTATTTATCCTGCCTTTTGTACTGAACTTTATTATTGAAAGGAAACACTTGGACTTCTACTAAAATATCAAGATTAAATGATATAGTCTAACAATTACATCTTGGTTCTATCTTGCAAACCCCCACCCCCAAAATATTGGGTTGTATGTTTTTTCCTAGCTATGTTGATCTTTTTTTGCAAACCAGATATTGTTTGAGATTTATGACATTTGCCTGGAGCAATAGAAAATCCCCTCTATTAACTTTATAAAGTCAGACATACAACATTAGGAAAGTGCAGAGGTCAACATTTCAGAATCACATGGTGGAAGGATACATTTCAACTTATCCAACAGACCTCCAACTAAAATCAAAGTTGCTATAAAAATTATGAAGAAGCCCTGACTGGTTTGGCTCAGTGGATAGAGCGTCGGCCTGCGGACTGGGGGGTCCCAGGTTCGATTCCGGTCCGAGGCATGTGCCTTGGTTGCGGGCGCATCCCCAGTGGGGGGTGTGCAGGAAGGAGGCAGCTGATCGATGTTTCTCTCTCATCGATGTTTCTGGCTCTCTGTCCCTCTCCCTTCCTCTCTGTAGAAGAATCAATAAAGTATATATTTTTAAAAAAATTATGAAGAATCCTTTTTAGTAATAATAGGAAATTCATGTAATTCATTTAAGGAGAAAAAAGACTTTTAAAGTTAAAGTTGAAAAATACAACTAGATTTGATGCGTTACATGCTTATTGGTCCTTTAATATTTATTGGAACAGAGGCATTTTTGTAAAACTCATAAGACTAAGTTTTATTCCAAATTTTTGGGTTGGCAGACTTTCCAAAATTACAGGTTCCTTGTTTGATTATGAAATACAGTACTAATAAAATATTAATCTGGAACCCTCCTAAGACAATGTATAATTATTCACATATGTCCATTATAGTCCAATTATCTTAGAGACTACTGCTCAATGCCTGACCACTTTTACAAACACTGCCATAGAAATCACAACTCTTTTTTCTTGCCAGCTTCAGCCTAGTCGTCCTTAACATTCGCAAATGGCAACTGCTTAGCTTCTAAAGAACTCAAGGTTTATGGGGAACAGTTCCTCACTGGGGAAACCTGCGCAGCACACAGAGCCAGGTTTGTCAGTTTTAATTCTGCAATAAAAACATTGTCCAACATAAAAAAATACTAGCGGTTTAGAAGAAAAATGCTATTTTTTCTTGTTTAGATAAAGGAACTCGAATACTAAGAATACATCAGAGCACTCCCAATGAGGAGTCTTCTGTCATCATTTGGTCAACTTAAAATTATTAATAAAATATATACACTTTTATCCTATATTTATTATATTAGATGTCAATTAGGAGCAACTGGTACTTCTCAGAGCATTATGTATATGACTATATACACTTGCCCAAAGTGAAATTTTTCCTAAATTGATCAAGTACGTACAAAGGGAGAAACAGGGTTGTGGTCCCACATTTTAATATTTTCCGTAAAAGCTGTCTTAAACATTTGGCTCCTGCCTTCAGTCATGAGAAACCTATTTTGAAGAAATAATTATTCTCTATTTAATGCCCAATGTAGAGGAACAGAAGGAAATACACATGGAACTTTGAATGTTGCTATTGTCTTTATAAATCCAACAGATAGATCTCAAAATGTTTTTAATCACTCCGTCATAGCATGTCACATCTTAATACGCTACTACATTCCAACCAAAAGAGTCATCGTAGCCAGTGAAACAGAAAAGCCAGTGAGGCGAGCCCGAGACAAACAGCAGACCAGAAGGAATCTCCATGTGACCAGGAGTTACTCCCTGGATCTCTCTGGATCGCAGTCTAAATTTTCCATTTGTAAAAAAAGAATTAGAGATGGAAAAAAAAATCAATGGTGGAGGGGATGACTAGGTAGAACATAGAAAAATTTTTAGGACAGTGAAAATACAATGTAAGATACTATAATGATGGATACCTGACATATTTGTCCAAAGCTGTAGTAAGTGTAACACTGACAGTGAATCCTAATGCAAACTGTGAACTTTGTGTGATTATAGCATGTCAATGTAGGTTTATCAATTGTAACCAATACACCACCCTTGTGGGAGATGTTGATAATGGAGGGTCTCTGCAGGTTTAGGGAGGGAGTGAGCAGGAAGTATATGAGAAATCTCTGTACCTTCCTCTCAATTTTTCTGTGAATCCAAAACTACTGTAAAGAAATCATCTTTAAAACAGGAAAGATAGCCCAGTCGGTGTGAGTCAGTGGTTGAGTGTTGACCCTATGAACCAGGAAGTCATGGTTCAATTCCTGGTCAGGGCATATGCCCGGGTTGCGGTATCGATCTCCAATGTGGTGTGTGCAGGAGGCACCCGATCAATGATTCTCTCTCATCATTGATATTTCTAACTCTCTCACTCGCCCTTCCTCTCTGAAATCAATACAAAAAAAGAAAGAAAGATAATCTAGATAATCTATACTCAAAACTCAATTGGGAGCTATATAACCATCCTGATTACTCTTAAAAATCTGTCTAAGCAGTCTGGAACTTTAAAATGCTTTCTAAAAGTCAAGTAGTTATTTGTAAGGCACTATAGATGCTATTATTTCATTTAATAATCCTTGTTAATTACTTGCAATTTCTGTTGACTTAAACTGACTTTTAATAAGCAAGGATATCAATGAAATAACTATGAAAACACTTAACTGTTAAATTAATTTGCCTTAAATAAAACCGTTAAGTTTAGTCACTTCATACAAAATTAGTGTTAAAAAGCAAGCATTGAAAAAAAAAAGAAAGTGAACATTTTTTCTACATATTGTCAACTCCTCTAAAATAATCTGGCGTTACCTTTGGGTGACCTCTCTGAGATTTATGGTCTTTCAGTGCAGAGCTGCTCTTGTCAGCTGTATGTGAGAGAGAAGAAAGCTGTTGTGACTCACCCTATAAAGAATCCCTATAAAATTACAGAGCAGTCAACCATACTGCCTGCTGGTATCTGGCCGTCTTGTCATTAAAGAGATGAAATTTTAACCTGAAAACTGAAGAGTTCAATGTGTTTTTCACACTTTAAAACTGATAGGCTGACAAACTTTTACATTAGGTCATGTTGCCCAGAGACACATTCAAATAATTGCAACAGACCTGATTGCTATTTTTATATATTTTATTTTATTTTATTTTATTTTTTTAATTAAATCTTTATTGTTCAGATTATTACATTTGTTCCTCTTTTTTTTTCCCCCCATAACTCCCCTCCTCCCAGTTCCCGCCCCACCCTCCGCCCTCACTCCTCACCCACTGTCCTCATCCATAGGTGCACGATTTTTGTCCAGTCTCTTCCCACATCTCACACACCCCTTTCCCCCCCAAGAATAGTCAGTCCATTCCCTTTCTATGTCCCTGATTCTATTATAATCAACAGTTCATTCTGTTCATCAGATTATTTATTCACTTGATTCTTAGATTCACTTGTTGATAGATGCATATTTGTTGTTCATAATTTGTATCTTTACCTTTTTCTTCCTCTTCCTCTTCTTAAAGGATACCTTTCAGCATTTCATATAATCCTGGTTTGGTGGTGATGAACTCCTTTAGCTTTTCCTTATCTGTGAAGCTCTTTATCTGACCTTCAATTCTGAATGATAGCTTTGCTGGATAAAGTAATCTTGGTTGTAGGTTCTTGGTATTCATCACTTTGAATATCTCTTGCCACTCCCTTCTGGCCTGCAAAGTTTCTGTTGAGAAATCAGCTGACAATCGTATGGGTATTCCCTTGTAGGTAACTGAGTTTCTTTCTCTTGCTGTTTTTAAGATTCTCTCTTTATCTTTTGCTCTTGGCATTTTAATTATGATGTGTCTTGGTGTGGTCCTCTTTGGATTCCTTTTGTTTGGGGTTCTCCGCGCTTCTTGGACCTGTAAGTCCATTTCTTTCACCAGGTGGGGGGAAGTTTTCTGTCATTATTTCTTCAAATAGGTTTTCAATATCTTGCTCTCTCTCATCTTCTGGCACCCCTATAATTCTGATGTTGGTACGCTTGAAGCTGTCCCAGAGGCTCCTTACACTATCCTCGCATTTTTGGATTCTTTTTTCATTTTGCTTTTCCGGTTGGATGTTTTTTGCTTCCTCGCATTTCAAATCATTGACTTGATTCTTGCGCTCCTCTGGTCTGCTGTCGGGCGTCTGTATAATATTCGTTATTTCAGTCCGTGTATGCTTAATTTCTAGTTGGTTCCCCAATATAAGATCGAGGGTCTTATTAGTTTTCATGTAGATCTCATTAAGTTTATCGGCAGCTTCTAAACAGTTCTTGAGAGACCTTAAAAGTGTGGTTCTGAACTCTATATCTTCCATTGACAATTTTGTCCTGTTTCTTTGTCTCCGCATTTTGTTATGCTTCCTTGGTGCACCCCCTGGTGGTCTTTGTTCGCAGTCTTATAGTTAAATCTTGATTGTTGTAGCTAATTCCAGGGAGGGTTTGACCTCCAGGCCAAGTGGCTATGAGAATCAGCTGTGTCAGCAGTGAGAGAACTTCTGTCCTCTAGGGAGGTGCTAATCTAGCCTTTGCCTGAGGCTATCTGGCAAATGGTTCTGCGCTGGGCTTGGGCAGGGCGGGTCGCACAGGATCAACAGGGTGGGCCGGAGAGAGCAGTTATGGCGGCTCTCAGTCCTGTCCCCAGGGGCTCTGCCTCTCTGAGTCCCAGCACCCGCTGCAAAGCTGGGAGAGAAAGCTGCACTCGCTCTGACCGAAGCCAGACAGTCCCGCTTCTCCCGTTTGAGTCTGGGTCCCTAAAGACTCGCCTGGATCTGGTGCTCAGAGTCTGCGACTCCCTCCCGATTGAAAACAACAACCGCGCCCTCCGCCGCCAGCCCGCTCCGCGCACTCCGCACCTCAGAACTTGACCTCAGCACTGCGCCTCCTCTGAGTGTCCGTGTGCGTTTCTCTTTCCTCCTAGTTGTAGGACTTCCACTCAGCCAGCCTTCCTGTGGTTCTGGGTGATGTCCCTTCTGTTTTTTGGTTTCACTTTTGAAGTAGTTGTTCAAAGCAGCAAACTCCGGCGTTAACCTATGCCGCCATCTTGGTTCTCCTATTTTTATATATTTTAAAAGAACATTTTACAATTTAATTCTTGAACATTTTGGTGACCCTATACAGTTAAAGCTCCATGAATGGGGCGGGTGGGGGGTGGGGCACAATGGGGAGATAAGGACACATATGTAATACCTTAATCAATAATAATAATAATAATAATAATAATAATAATAAACAAAAGGCAACACACACACACACACACACACACACACACAGAGCTCCAAAGGAATTCCAATAATTTTTAGTACTCTGCCATCGAATAGCTTGTTTATCCTCTCCATGGTTGAGCTTTGAGTTATAAAATCTATCTTTTCTAAGGTTATAATGTTATAATACATGCATTTTTGAAGCATTGCGACTCTTTATGCCTCCTGGATCTTTCTGCTTGTTTATAAGAATTTCATTGTTATTCATGTGTAGATGGCAGGTGGCCCTATTCGGGGTTTTCTATGAACACTTCTTTCTAGACCAGTATGCATGCTGCCTACAAATCTACTCATTCTTCCCTTGGTGTCCACCATTATTTTGATCTTAATATAAATTTTTTAAAGTAGTTTCAAAATAGCAGTCCATAATGTTAGACATCAAGAGAATAAAAGTACATATAAAATCCACACAGTGATGCCCACCATAATGAAACTTCAATGAACAAGAGCACTTAGACAATGTGTGTGCACACGCACACACTTGCACACGCACTATTATGGTATTTGGCATTTGATTTTCTGGTGATCTAAAAATTCCTTTTGTTGCCAGTCCCTTTCTTGCTACTGAAAATCTATGTATAATATCAGTATGCTTTCTTACCTCATATGTTAAAAATGATGAGAAGCATGGTAGAGCAAAAAGGATGCCAGATTTGTCACTGGAAGACTCAGGCCTGTATCATTACTATCCACTACTGGGCCTGTCTAGTCAGACGTAAAATTAAAAACAAAAACAAAAACTGGACTAGCTCAGTAGTTTTTAATAAACGGTACTGGTAAGAACCACCTATGTTTTTTAAAGCACACATGCTCAGCCTCATAGACAGAGAATTGTTTTTAAAAGAATAGCTTATTGATTTTTAGAGAACGGGAGAGGGAAAGAGAGAAACATTGATGTGAGAGCAAAACATCAATGGGCTGCCTCCTACACACCCCTTACCAGGGATCTGGCCTGCAATCCAAGTATGTGCCCTGACGGGGAATTGAACTGGCAACCTTTTGGTGCGTGGATGATGACGCCCAACTGAGCCACACAGACCAGGGCCACACAGAGAATTTTTACCTCAGTAGATCTAGTGGGGATTCAGCTAGGAACATCTATTTTGAAAAAGTTTCCAGGTGGTTCTAACATAAGCACTCCTAGCAGTAAGCACTCCTAGAAATGGTTATTTCTGATACAAGGACAACTAAGATAATCTAAAATTTAGAAGATGATCGCACATGTGGCTACTGAGCACTTGAAATGTGGCAAGTCCAAAGTGAGATGCTGTAAGTATAAAATACAAACCAGAATTCAAAGGAAAACAATTTAAAGTATTTCAATATTTTTATATGGATATAATAGATACTAGTATATTGGGGAAAATATGTTCAAGTTAATTTCACTTGGGTGTTTTAAACATATATATATATATATATATATATATATATATATATATATAGAGAGAGAGAGAGAGAGAGAGAGAGAGAGAGATTTCAGAGAGGAGTGGAGAGGGAGAAAGAGATAGAAACATTAATGATAAGAAAGAGAATCACTGATGGGCTGCCTGCTGCATGTCCCACACTGGGGATTGGGGGTTGTGCCCGGACCTGGAATTGTGACCTCCTGGTTCATAGGTCAATGCTCAACTACTGAGCCACGCTGGCTGGGCAGGGTGTTTTCAACTTTTAATGTGGCTGCTACAATTTAATTTATATATGTGACTTGCATTTATTTTTTCTTTTAATAGCACTAGAATTGAGTTTCAGTAAAGAATATTCTACAGAAAACATTAATTTTTTTAACATTTTAATTTTTTGCTGAAGAATCAAAAAAAGTATGTGGCTCACAGAACCAATATAAAAGAAAAAAGAAACAGTGTGATTTTCTGCTCTCGGTGGCTTCTGATAGAATTTGTGCAAAGGTGACTACTTCTCATTTTGCTCTAAGTATGTTTACGAAAGAGTCAATGAAGGTGAGTTTCCTACGGCTGAAATTCTATCCACCTCAAACACAGGCTCCGTGCCCACAGAAACTCCAAAGCATAGGTTTCCTGGCATCCTTCCTGCCAGGAAACAGCACTCATTCTTCTGGCTGGAGCGAGTCGTGTTCATGCTGCAATGTTTCTGTGTACGTATAATTCAGTAAGTATTTCTTGAATTGCTAGGTGCTCAGCTCTGCCTGAGAACAGAGGTCAGGAACTTTCTGTGCTCACACCCTGGAAAGGAAGGCCAAGGAAGGGTTGGCAGATGGGGCGGGGAAGGAACCTGCCAAAAAGGCCTCAAGGTCATCTACGATTCCTGAGTGAGGCAGTGATGGAGGCTGGGGGAGATTGCCAGAGATAGGGAGAGCAGAATAGGTGCCCGGAGGTACTGGCAGGTGCCAGGTGGTGGAAGCACACGCCTGCAGTGTTGATAGTGAAATCAGGCTAAGTAACTGCTTTTCTTTTGGCTCCACGTTACTACACAGAAATGCCAGTGAAGGTGCATGTTCACAACATCAGAGAGAGTTTGAGTTATTGGCAATGTACTGTATTTCTCAATCCTACCCTTGGGAGTGAGTGAAAACAAAATCGAGATGGGACAGGGAACCAGTGTAACAGGGAAATTCTACTTCTCCCGCCCAGCTGGAAAAAATGACTGAGGAAGAGCGAAGACATGGGCTGACCTACTTCAACCTCATTCAAAATGTACAATAATACAGGACACTTTGTTTCCTGCTGAAGGGAAGAGAGAACACAACATCAGCTAAGAATATTTGGAAAAAGAAGAGCAATGAAGAGTGATGAGGGAGAGACTTGCCTTCTAGGTATTAAAAATAAATTCTGAAGTCACAACAACTAAGTTTGCCATCAGTGTAGACAGGTGACAGGTTAATGAAACAAAGTTCAGAAACAGACACAAATATATGTAAGAATTTAGTATTTAATAAAAGGTAGTACCCTGAAACTTTGGATTATTTAATAAACTAGAGGCCCGGTGCACAAATTCACGTATGGTGAGGTCTCTCGGCCTGGCTGGCAATCGGAGCCAATCGGGGCCGTCTTGCCCAGTCCGGGGAGGAGGGACCACAGGAGGTTGGCTGGCCATGGGAGATTGGCTGTGGGAGCACACTGACCACCAGGGGGCAGCTCCTGCATTGAGCGTCTGTCCCCTGGTGGTCAGTGCACGCCATAGCGACCAGTCGACTGGTTGTTCGGTCGACTGGTAGTAAAAGTTGCTTAGGCTTTTATATATATAGATTATATTGGAGCAATTGGCTAACCATGCGGACAAAAGACAGATCTCTAAACTATTCCACCTACCAAAATACATTTTGGAAATTAACAAAGACTTAAATGCAAGAAAGAATTAATGGAAGTGCTGAAAGAAAACAATCTTAAATTGAAGAAGGACTTTCTAAACATGGCATCAAAGGTAGAAAGCAAAACATCATTTGTAGGTTTGATTGCAGAAAAAAAAGTTTTAATTACATACTTGCAAAGCCACCATAAAGTTCAGTCCCAGATGGCAGGCTGGGCACAGCTGCCTCTCATCTTCCTGAGAACCCACTTAAAAGACAGGGAGGAAAACCGGAAATAGAGGAGAGAAAGGCAGAGGGCAGGAAGGAGTCTTCCTGGAAGATAGGAAGCAGATAAGAGCTGGCTGAAAGGTGAGCCAGGCTGAAAAGAGAGGCAGCGGGGATGGGTGTTGGTGCTGTGTAGACTAGAGAGGAGAGGGAAACTTCTGGAAAAGCTCTGAACTCAAGAGTTTCTAGGTGCAGGGCAAGAGAGAGAAGGGAAGCAGAAAAGGTAGAGGTGCTAATATTCTTATTTATATGGGGAGTCGAGAGATGTTGTTGAATGGTAATGAAATAAAGGATCAGGTGCATTATTTCATCATAAAGGCAAATAAAAGAACTTTTGAACAATTTCAACTACTAGTTGAGTGATGAGTGAATAGAAAAGGGTAGGCGAAATTTGCACCTTTTATATCAAGGAGTAAATAGGAATATTCTATTGTTAAATCAATAGGAAGAATTGTGCATTTACAGCACACACTGTAGTTTTTAATGTTTAGTTTTTAAAATATTTAATCATGAATATTTTTATTCTAAAATACCATGAATAAAAGATAAAACACTGGGGAAAATATTTGTAATGTATATGGCAACCCAAGTGCCCCATCCATCCTCCCAAAATTTTCTTATAATTTGGTAAGAAAAAATAAACACATCTATGAAAAGAAATAGGGAAAAACATTAACAGTCGATTTACAAAATAATATTCAACTGGTCAACAAGTAAATTAAAAAGACGCTCAACTTCACTAGTAATTTAAAATATGAATTAAAAACAATGAGATTTTATTTCTTTACCTATAAAATTAACAACATCTGAAATGATAATATCCAGTATTGGTGAGGTTTCCAGTTACTGGTAGAAGAGTAAACTTATGTAAACTCTCTAAAAAACAAATGAATTATTAGAATTTTACATACCCTTTGACCCAACAATTAAAAATTCTACAAATAATTAAAATCCTAAGGAAATCACGAGGGGATGGAGAGAAGTCAGTGGTTTCCGACTTCTGTAATGTCTGCTACGGGCTGGACCCACAATGACCCGTCCTTCTCTTTCAGATAATCTCACTCACCCTGGATGAATGAGTAGCTTTCTTTAGTACCAGGCCACATTCCCGACACTGCGGACAGACCAGGAAAAGCCCTTTAAATAATGTTTGCTTCTCAAGTTTTCAGAAATACAGAAGTGTTACCCTTTGCCCCAAAATCCACAAAAACACCAGAAAAAACAACAACAATTAGTATCATACAGTACCAAGGTTGCTATGAAATAGCAATAATCATGGTAAGAAAGAAGAAAAATCAATGACTATTATGAACTTGATAAAGATAGGGTGTGTGTGTGTGTGTATGTTTAAGAAAGCTTAACTAAAGAGGTAAAAGACCTCTACTCAGAAAACTACAGGACGTTGAAAAAAGATATAGAGGAAGACATAAACAGATGGAAGAACATACCGTGTTCATGGATTGGTAGAATCAACATCATTAAAATGTCCATACTACCCAAAGCAATCTATAAATTCAACGCACTTCCCATTAAAATACCAATGGCATACTTCAGAGATCTAGAACGAACTTTCCAAAAATTCATCTGGAATAAAAAAAGACCCCGAATAGCTGCAGCAATCCTGAAAAAGAACAAAGTAGGTGGGATCTCAATACCAGATATCAAGTTGTATTACAAAGCCACTGTTCTCAAAACTGCCTGGTACTGGCACAAGAATAGGCATATAGATCAATGGAATAGAATAGAGAGCCCAGAAATCGGCCCGAACCAATATGCTCAATTAATATTTGACAAAGGAGGCAAGAACATACAATGGAGCCAAGATAGTCTCTTCAATAAATGGTGTTGGGAAAATTGGACAGATATATGCAAGAAAATGAAACTAGACCACCAACTTACACCATACACAAAAATAAACTCAAAATGGATAAAGGACTTAAATGTATGACAGGAAACCATAAAAATTCTAGAAGAATCCAAAGGCAACAAAATCTCAGACATATGCCGAAGCAATTTCTTCACTGATATAGCTCCTAGGGCACTTGAAACTAAAGAAAAAATGAACAAATGGGACTACATCAAAATAAAAAGCTTCTGCACAGCAAAAGAAACCATCAACAAAACAACGAGAAAACCCACTGTGTGGGAAAACATATTTGCCAATGACATATCTGATAAGGGCCTAATCTCCAAAATTTATAGGGAACTCATACAACTTAACAAAAGGAAGATAAACAATCCAATCAAAAAATGGGCAAAGGACCTAAATAGACACCTTTCAAAAGAGGACATTCAGAAAGCCAAGAGACATATGAAAACATGCTCAAAGTCACTAATCATCCGAGAGATGCAAATCAAAACAGCAATGAGGTACCATCTCACACCTGTCAGACTGGCTATCATCAACAAATCAACAAACGACAAGTGCTGGAGAGGATGTGGAGAAAAAGGAACACTTGTGCACTGCTGGTGGGAATGCAGACTGGTGCAGCCACTATGGAAGACAGTATGGAGTTTCCTTAAAAAACTGAAAATGGAACTCCCATTTGACCCTGTGATCCCACTTCTAGGAATATATCCCAAGAAACCAGAAACACCAATCAGAAAGGATATATGCACCCCTATGTTCATAGCAGCACAATTCACCATAGCTAAGATCTGGAAACAGCCTAAGTGCCCATCAGTAGATGAATGGATTAGAAAACTGTGGTACATCTACACGATGGAATACTATGCTGCTCTAAAAAGGAAGGAACTCTTACCATTTGCAACAGCATGGATGGAACTGGAGAGCATTATGCTAAGTGAAATAAGCCAGTCAATAAAGGAAAAATACCACATGATCTCACTCATTCATGGACAATAGAGACCATTATAAACTTTTGAACAATAATAGATACAGAGGCAGAGCTGCCTCAAACAGATTGTCAAATTGCAGCGGGAAGGCAGGGGAGGGTTGGGGGGCAGGAGGTAGGGGGGTAAGAGATCAACTAAAGGACTTGTATGCATGCATATAAGCATAACCAATGGACATAAGACACTGGGTGATAGGGGAGGCTAGGGGACTGTCTAGGGCAGGGGGATAAAATGGATACATATGTAATACCCTTTGTAATACTTTAAGCAATAATAAATAAATAAATAAATAAATAAATAATAAAAAAGCAATGTCAGCAATCACTGTAGAGTAAATTTGGCAATTTCTATTGATCATTTATCTACCTATTTAATCTATCACAAATATACCAGTTCTTCTATCCTGAAATTCTGTATTTAGAAATTTATTTTGCAACTTTATTTCAATGATTTTGCAAAGATTTATGAACAAAGATATTTACTGCAGCATTATTTATAATGACAAAATATTAAAAACAACTCAAATGCCCATGGATATAGAGCTATGCAGATAGGTCAAGACAAAGCTATGCAGAACTTAAAAAGTACAAGGCAACTCTATTTGGACTGATATGGAATACTCATTGAGATTTATTATTTAAAATATTTATATTTTATAATAATATATAATCTATACAATCTGTCAGTTTAAATTTATAAGTGCATACACAGTATATGCACTTATAAACTTATATCTCTGGAAGAAAACATCAGAAATTGACCAAAAAAGTTTGCCTATGAGTTGGGATTAAATAGATCAACTAGTGGTTGGGGTGGGTGGGATACTTAACTTTCATTGAATTTCATTTTATGACTTTTAAATATACATGTATATTGAATAATCATGTTAAAAGCTAATACGCATCTAAAAATATTGTTTACACTGAAAATAATAAAGAAGAAAATCAATGTTGATGAGCAAAAAAAAGATTAAAAAGGATAATAAGCATGCTAGTGAAAATAAAGCCTAGTCAAAGAACACAAATGCTTTTAAGCTGCAAGTATTTAGTGCTAACATTTAAAAATATTACTGAGAAGACTGCAATGTGGTAAAGATCACTATTTGCATAAATGTTGTTGTGGCAAAAGAATTGGAAAGTACATACTTGTCAGCAGCAATTAGAAAAAAAAATGAAAAAAAATAAAAAAATAAATAAAAAAAAGAAAGATTCTTCATCTCCTAGAAGATCAGGCATTCATTTACAATAAAACTGTCACTTTCCTCAAAATTTCAAAAGTTACTAAGAGACATAGAAGCATGAAAATTCTCTACCTTCCTATTAAGGAAAGGCCACACAATGGCATCCTAACGAGAGTCGTTAAAAAGATGTTTGTGGGGTTCTGGACGTCCTGGCTGAAGCGGTGCTAAGCACCCCAAGCCAATTAACATGGAAAGTTGTAGGACACCATCAGTAATTACTAGGAAAAGGGTGCTTTTTCTAATGTCCTCTTTGATATTACTTGCTGGTCATATGCCTGAATGGGAGTTGGCAATTTCACTAAGTTAATACAATGGTAGACTGAATCCTATAGACTGAAAATGAGTTTCTAGTTTGGCTCAGTATAGAAATAGAATATAACCCAGTTCTCTTTGCTCAAAATAGATTGCATTCTAGTCATACAAATAGCTGTGCACTCATTCAAAGCACTTAAATTTTTTTCTTTTTATCTGGATTCCACAAGGTGCATTGGGAACAGCAACTACTTTGCAATTAATCATACATGGGTTTATATTAATATTTTCCTCTTCCATTTTCTACCCGTGTGACTGGCTAAATGTGTAAAGAATTAATTCATTAATTTAATAATCCTAGCTTATACTGGAAAGGATATGAGGTGGTCTATCTAAAAACATATTGCAAAAATAAAAAATTTTAAATATTAGGCAGAAAAGAGAAATGAAGACAGGAAAATTGGGGAAAAGAAGATATGCACAAAATTCTTTCTTATAGGTATTATATAGTTACTAAGAGTAAGTAAAAAATTTGGCTCTGAACTTTAAAGACAATAAAATGATGTCAAAACTATAATTTATAAAACAATTAGGCAACATACTTATTCTGAACAAATTTATTTGAGGTGAGTAGTATCAGATCTCTTTTAAAAAAATATTTTTAAAATTTATTTCAGAGAGAAAAGCAGAGGGAGAGAGAGATAGACACATCAATGATAAGAGAGAATCAGTGATCAGCCCCTTCCTGCATGTCCCCACTGGGGATTGAGCCCACAATCCAGGCATGTGCCCTGACTGGGAATCTAACCATGACTTCCTGGTTCATAGGTTGATGCTCAACCACCGAGCCACGCCGGTCGGGCACTATCACTGATCTTGAAGGTTTATTGTAAGAATTAAATCCTCTATGAAATTCCTAGCACACAGTAGCTGTCCCATGTTCTTTTCTCCCCTTTCTCTTAAGCTTTTCTGTGCTACATCTCTATTTTAAGCTGAGGCTCAAAAGTGATATTTGAGAAATGCTACTCTAATCCTTTTCTCATCAGAACATTAATTTTATCCCACTGAAATTAAAAGCAACATTCAACACACTCTATGATATAAAATTATAGGATTATAGAATCTTTGTACAAAAAAAAAGAAATAACTATACCCTGCAAAATAATTTCCTTCAGCATCCTTTATGAGAACACATTCACCTCCCACTCCTTAGCATACTCTAATGACCAGATAGGCATAAATTAAAAAAGAATAATAAAATTGCTACTAGCAAGTTGTGGAGAATGTATTCAAGTAACTAGAATAATAGTCTTGCATATAGAATCCTAAAATAATATGTAGGAAGTTGTCAACTCTCCATTAGTGTGTAATTAGGATTCCCCAGGATAATATGTCAAGCGAGTTCATCATTTAAAAAAAAACATTTAAGTGTAGAAACCTATAGATTTTGGAAAGCAGTATCCAAGAACAAAGGGGTCTTCGAACATGGCAGCACATATGACACATAAAGATAACTGAAAACAATTTTAAGACAAATGAATTTGAGTGGCTTTCTTTCTGCCTTAAATCATCAAGGGGAAATCTGGTTTCCTGTAATGGAAAGACCTGACATGACATTTCATTCTCTTGGCATGAAACTGTCATGTTACAAAAGGTGAGTGACTTTCAATAGAATGCAATTAGGTTAATTCCAAAGGGCTGCTTCAAAAGTTAGATATATAATTGGTTAGCTAAATGGCGTCCTCATGTACAAATAGAATTTTTATAATTTCTTCAGCTTTATAAAAATCTCTCACTTATTTAAATGGTTAGGAAATGAGTTCTTCGGGTTTTCAGTGTTTGCAGCAACTGAGACTTTTCTATTCTATAAGTAGATTACCAATTTTCTAAGACTTAGAAATCCATAAAATGTGAAAACTGTTCCAGGTTAATTTTAGCATTTGTTGATTGCAAGAAACATGGTATATCCTTTAGTGCCTCACAGTCACTTAGGATAATCCGTTATTATTTCAGAACTATGATTCTCATCTAACCGAATCCTGCCGGCAAATGGCTAATTGCAGATTCTGATTTGGTCCACCCTATCCTCAACCTTAGTAGCACCTCTCTCCCTGCTCAAAATAGAAGATAACCAGATTTAAGACATAAATTCTCAAGAACTAATTTTTTTAATTGAAAAAATGAACGTGGGTAAAAAACAGGTGAAGCAAGTTTACTCTCCTTTGCTGGGTAAGGATAGTGCCTACAGGGTGGGTGATGATGTATCAGACTCTCACGGGAAAGTCTGGGCCCCAATAGGAGGGACTGAAGGCATCTGGGCTGTGCTATGGTACTAGGCGGTCTTCTGTGAAGAAGATGATGATGGTATGACCATCACCTCTGAGCCCCTCACAGGAGGACATTCTGAGAAGGGCCACAGAGAGATGTATCTACTCTGAGCAATGCTGTGAACACTCCTTTAAGAAGTGGTCTTCTCCCCAAGTGCTATTCACTAAAGAAACAGGTTCAGTAATGTCACTGAAGCAAGTGAACAGCAGTGTTAGGAAGAGTATTCAGGGCTGAAAGGCTGAGTACTGTTAACTGATAAACTTCCCACCTTCCCTGAGTAAACTAAGTAAGACTCCCCCGCTTTTCACATTTTTATGATTCTAAAAACTTAACCAAAAAAAAGGAGAGAGCTTTTCCTTTAGATATTTTTTTTTTCTGAATTAAGAGGACAGATAATAATAGCCAAATGCAAGAAGAAATATTTTACTCTCAACTAAAAGTGTTGGCTTGTATAGGCCACTTCTCTTCATTGTATTATATTCCACAGTTGTGATGTTATGGAAATTCAGGTTTTTAAGTTAGGTGTATATTGCTGGAGACTTCTCACTTTCCTCATTTCCTTCCTCAAATGCAGAGGCCTTGGCTCCAGCTACACCAACCCGCATCTGCTTCCTCCTTCCCCCTAACCACTCCCCAGAATGCAACAGGGTGAGGGAGGTCAAGAATTAACCTGTAAACCATGCACTAAGCTCCATTTAATCCTTTCAGCATCCCTGTGAAGGTAGTACTATCTCCACTTTACAGATCAGGGGAGGGTGAGGCTCTGGAAGATTAGTTAATATGCTCCAAATCACCTGGGAGCTACTGCAAGAGGGTGGATCCGGGCTCAGATTCAGCGTCTTTTGGCTCCAAAGCCTAGCCACTTCCCACCATTGTGCACTCCACTTCTTCACCTCCACCTTCTCTGCAATCAGAGCCAGGACATCCCTGAGTCTGGGCTTTGGGATGACCCCAAGTGAGGCGGGGCTAGCCAAGACCGAGCAGAGCAGAGGAGAGCACACCTCCCCCTTGCCTACACTGCTGCTGGTACAATTCCCAGCCAAGAAGCAACTATGGTGAGAGCATTTGTTCTTTTTTTTTTTTTTTTTTTTTAATATTCGAGAACACTAGGTACTACGGAATCTAAGCTCAAAACAAAGTAAGAACATCTGATGACTAGTAGCATAATAATTTTTCATCCCTTTACAGGAAAGATTTGAGAAAGAAGAGAAAGACCATTTTCTGAATTAAGCTGATTAGGAAATGAACTATTTGTATCATGCATGTGTGGTCCAGAATTTATCAAAACCGTTCCTAGGCTCTATTTTTTCCTCATATACATGACATTTCTTTACTGTTCTAAGAGAAAAATGTTATAATAGCCTTCGGATGCAATATAAATTTCTTAAAGCTTTAGTTATAGAGATTTTTCATAGCAGTATTATTTTGTTTAAGACAGGAATAAAATTTCAGTGATAAGAGTTTGAAATTCTTTTTTTTTCAGAACTTGCAAAAAAAATAAAAAGCATTCATGGAATTAGAGCCCTACTACTTGTATCCTGGACAATATCGGAATGACAGTTCCTTCTGCAAAAACAACAAAAAAAAGATGACCTAAAAATTTCACCTTCTCTGAAACATAAATACCTCTCAAATGTACCTGTAGATGTCTGGGCAAAGAACCCAGCTTTAATATACATCCATCTTGATATTTAAACAACAGGAATGAATAAAGAGAACGTTAGAAAGCAAAGCAAAGTCCACAATATGGAATGGGCTCTGAGGCTAAGCCATTATTACACTATTGCGCCATAATCATCAAACTAAATTTGTTTTCATGACAACCAAACAACAATCTTCATATTACCAACAAACAGTGCCCATGTCTGCTCCAAATTCCAAGTTCTTTTTAAAAGGTTATGTGCAACACTTACAATGCTTTCATTTTAAACAACTTTAATGCATTCCAACTTCAGATTCTCTCTATTAAAATGTGAACTAGGAAACTGTAATTAAGTTCTATGTAACTTAATGTGATGCACTGTCCAAGAGTTAATTTTGCCCTATTAATTATGGAATTGTCAAATTACTATAAATATCTCATTCATGTCAGAAAGCAAGTAAAGTAAGCAGTTGGGGTTATTATTTATTTCCATATTAACTTGAAGACAGCTACTCTTGGCACATTTTAGTTTGGGGTTTAAATTAAAATGTCAACAGAAGCTACATGGTGATGTGTATTCTTTTCCCTCGATACTAAATCCCACATGACATTTTTCAAAGCTTCACTGGAATCCATGCCAGATCTAGTGTCTACTGTCTAAGAGGCTACACATATGAGTAAACCAAGGGGAAGTTCCTTTCCCTACTTCATCCAAGTCATCAACTTATTTGCATAGCTGTGTAAGAGGAACAACATTCATCGTAAGCATGGGACAAAACAAATTCTTAACAGTAATTACAGATTGTGCAAGAGATTAATCGGGGTAAGGACAACTATGCTCCTACATTGAGAAATTATCTACAGGATCTGGTGTTCCTAGGGAAGAAAACAGGTTTCCGAGTTACACTCAGATATTGAAGGCGCAGGGAAGTGTACAGGGTGGTTATGTGCCACTTGTGTTTCTTTGCAGAACGATCCCAAGATCCTGGAGAAGTTACCAAGTTTACTCCAGTGAAGATGGAGAACCAACTTAAGCATTTCAAGGTCTTTGGGAAGGGACAGCCATTAGGTCCAGAGAACTGTCCCAAATGGGAAACACTTCAAAGTTAGCCTCGGACTACAGCCAGTCACTCAGATTTCCTTCAGTTTTTCGAAGATTGCTCTGCCTATCCCTTTTATAGTAGTTTTTCTTTTTTAATGAATCACAGACACTAGGAATAAATAAATTCAAGAAAGCCTCAAGGAAATTTATGAATGATAATTTCAGAATGGGTTTTGAAAGAAAAATCTAAGCTGCATCCCTCATCTACGAGGATGAAAGAATGGAAGTCACGCTCTCTTGCATAAAAATAGCTGTGGTATGGGTATAAGACAGAATCCAAGACTGGGCTGACCACTATTCTCTCATAGAACAGTCTAACTCTAAACCTTCCAACACGAACTTTCCAAAGGAAAACCTTATGTCCAGTACTGTACTGTGTAGGGTAGTAAACTATTATCTCTCAACTCCATACCCACCCTTCTATATTCTGCTCTACAGTCTGGAACTCTGCAGACATTTCTTCTTTAGGCTTCACCAACAAGGGCTTCTAGAAGGAGACAGGCTGGCAAAAGAGATCTATGTTCTTTGCTTGCTGTCAAAGTCAAGACACTTCACCATGGCAGTTGGAATGGTTCTAGTGTCTAGCACTTATCCAACCCAGCTCCATCCTCCAAACAGCCTCATTACATTCTAGAGAGCAATAGGAAACTGGCCAGGGCCTTCCAAGACCATCCCTAGAGATCTGAACCCCAACTTGCAAGGCCCTTCCTGTAAGCTTCTAAATTCTGATAATCCCAACTTCTTTATTTTCCCACCCCCGCCACCCTAGGGGTGGTAGCTTTTTTTGCAATCACTATCTGTGTTTCCTCAGTATTCCCATTTTGTTTTTTCAATTCTCCAATACACTGTGCCCACTGTAAGACCTACCTCTTAATGCTGCTATGGGAATCCAAACTTTTGCTACCTCCTCCAATGACCCATAACCCTTTCCATGGTTTCTTGACTATCAGCAGTAAAGGGGCCTGAGAATGACTTGGTGATACCACATCTTCACCAACCCTGAGAAGTCCATACCTCCTCTACTTCTGAGAGTGGATGAAGCATCTGATGCAGGAAGTAGGGATTGTTCCAGTTGGTAGAAAAAAAAAGACAAGAAACCACTGATTCTATTCACACCAAATAAACAAAAGTGGAAGAATTTTAATAATCTGTCATAATTCCAAGGGATATAAATTTACTGAACACCAATATTAGAAAGCATTGCTTGTTGATAATGGGTACATACAAGAAACTCAAAACCTGGTCCTGTTGATGTGAGCTTAGCAAACAAGTCTGAAACGAGTTTTGGAATCAACAGTTAATCAAGTAATAAAAAAATAAATTTTATATTTGGGTGAGAAGACCAAACCTACACCAGATACCAAGAACATGATGACCTTTTTAGAGAAGAAAAAGTTAGGTGGAACTAAAATTTGAGCTAATATGACTTTTGACCTTTGCTTTTACTTTATCACTAAAAAATAATGCTATTTATTACCTTAGGGCAAAGACTACTATTCTTCCAAATATCCTTTCTCTCTTTCTCGCTAATCACCTCTTAACCACCAATTTTCAGCTATGAAGATGGCCACCCAGAATAAAGATTTCCAACTTCCCTTAGAGTGACTACTTTTTGGCCAATGGAATGCAACTGAAAGTGATATATGTACAGATGGAGGAAGCTAACGACCCTTTCTGTTTCCTTCTTTCCTACTGCTGGAGTGTGGACAAGGTGGGGAAATCTCAAACTACACACCTGAGAACCACTCTCTAGGAATCTATATATATAAAAGCCTGAACGACCGAATGACTGAATGACCGGTTGCTATGATGCACACTGACCACCAGGGGGCAGACACTCAACGCAGGAGCTGCCCCCAGCGGTCAGTGCGCTCCCACAGCCAACCTCCTGCAGCTGCCAACTTTCTGTGGCCAGCCAACCTCTCTCGGTTCCTCTCCCAGCCAGTCAACCTCCTGTGGTCCCTCCCCCCAGGCAGCTGCCTTCCCCCCCTCCCCCACCTCCCGATTGGCCCGGATCACCAGCCAGGCCAAGGGACCCCACCCATGCATGAATTTGTGCACGGAGCCTCTAGTGACAGAATAACAATGGAGAATGGGCATGGTCCCTGATGATGTCATACAGGGGGCTATGAACAGTTGCTGGATCAGTTTGAGTGTTTATGTAAGGGGGGGGAACCCCTAACATTTTAGATGTCTGTCTGCTATAGTAGTCAAATCTATATTTTAATGATATAAATTCCAAATATTTAGTTACCAGGCCTTAACATTCACATTGAGCCCATAGAGCCAACTGATCATTTAACTTCTGGTCTGCTCTTCCTGTATTTCCCGGGGAAGGTTGGGATGGTGGTGGAAATTGTCTGTTTCCCAGCAGGTACCATACAGACTTCCAGAGGCGTTATGCACCCTGACTACGAAGTGAAACTGGTCAAGACAGATGATGTTAATTTGGTACACAGAAGTTTCTTAGAGCAAAGAAAGACTATCCATGATTACTGCAGGGAGTTTCCAAAGGAAAAGGTGGCACTTTCAGTGCAAACTTTATTAGACTCATATTTTAAGAAGCTTCACTCAATCTTGCCTATGCAGAAAAATGCACCCACATAACATACAAGGTATGGCTTTGGCATTTTATGTGCCTGCGAAATGTTTGTAAAAGCACTTATTTGGAGACCTGCTTTGAAATGAGTTTCTAGCACCTGAAACATAATTTAAACACTGAACATGCGTCTATTGCTATATGAACATAAATCTAATAACTATTAAAACCATTTGTCTCCCAACCAAAGTCAAGGAACCACTTTGCTGGGATTCCCTGTGACAAGAGAGAAATTCAGAGATGTCCTAAATTAAATTACAGCAGGCCAGAGCGTGAGAGAAAGAGGCAAGAGCTGCGGACCGATTAACAATAGACTGCTCACAGTCCTGCCTGTATGTTGGAGCTTTGAAACAAGTTCCAGGCAGCTGTCTAGAAAGAAGCAGAGACCACCAGCTGCCACCCTCCTGCATATGCATGAATATTCAGGGTTGTTGCCCACGACCAATAAAAAGTAGTAACTATTACTTCCTTATGGACTGTGCATCTATCCCAGACCTGCCCCCACTTCACCTTCCCCCCTCCCATTATCTGTAGTCAATGTCAATTCTTTCAAAACCACTTACATTTGTCTTCCCCAGAACATGAGGCATGAAAGAACCCAGCAGCTCCAGGAAGGCAGGCACACTGCCTTCTCCATCCAGCTCTGCTGCTGGAGGTTTCAGCTGCGTGTTCCAGGACCGGCTCCTTTTCTGACTAGCATTTGGCTCCATAAACCCTTTCTTTCAGAAAAGCTTTTGGCCTGTGTGGACAAGGCCTGTGTGGAAAGATTTTTGTTTAACACCCATATAAAAGAAATTCCTAAATACAAATACTTAGCAGATTCACTGGGCTGCCGAGACAATGGAGCAAGACGTAGGTTACTGCCTAGCAGGGGCTGTTCTAAGAAACGTAGTTTAACCCATCAGTAGGATTTTTCTACAATTGTAAAATACTGTGCATGAAGATTTACAACAGAACTGAAATCATTTCTGATAAACAATACAGCAAGATCAGAGAGCGGTGTCCCATTGGAAAGCAGTAAAGAGAGTATGACTGTTGATGTCAGTGTTTCGGAAAATGATTACACGAGTTCCTCAAGCCTGAGGATTAAGAATGAAGTGCAGGTCTCACTGGGGGTCATGACCAGGAAACAATGAGTATTTGTCAACTGAAAATAAGCCACTGGAACTTGAACCTCTCTTCTTTAGGAGAGTAAGACCAGAGGCTAATTAGCAGGGGCCCAAGGGAGTAGTGTAATACAGGGCCTGCTCTCCAGGAGCTCAGGGACCAGCTGGGGAAGCAGCCATGTGCTAAAGAGTATTATGGCCATTTATAATCATGCACCATAATGAGGATCCTTTCCTGAGACTGGAGATATCAGTGTGGTCTAAAATTGTTAAAGAAAGCTTCAGAGAGGTGGAACTCGGAAGGCTGTAAGAAGATTTAGATAGCTGGATGCTATGCCAAACAGGGACAGAGTGTCATGGCCTAAAGGCAGAATTCAGCAAGCCCAGGCAGCTAGATTCCTGCCCTGGAGACAGGTGCACCTATCCATAAAGCACTGGCTAGTGACATAACCCAGGTAACGCCCTTACTGATTCAGCTTTTAGCAAACTCTAAGACTGAACCAGTGACCCTCCCTGCCTCAGAGGGTGGGCTCTGCAGTCAGCCTGGGTTTGAACCCTGGCTCCATTACCTACAAGGCCAGTGACCCCAGGCAAGGCCTTTAACTTTTCTAAACTGCAAATCTCCTCATCTGAAAAATGTCAGAAGATTAAATTGAGAAGATAAACATGTCTAACAGAGAGCACAGTAAGAATTCAATAAAAGTTCCTTATTAGTACTTGATGTTTACCCACCAATTTTCAGACACATTTTTGGCTCCCTTCATGGGTAGAAACAAACAGTGCTGACCTGTTACAAAAGTATAAATAAATATGCAAACAAAATCTGTGTGTGAACTTAAAATTAGACTCACGGTCATAGAAAAGAAGCCACATCACTGTGCAGTGAAATAGGTGTAGTCTAGCCAAGAGGTGACTAAACATAAGGGCATAATTTTCATTGTTATTTTTTAAAATGTTAATAATGTGGAGGAAAATATTTGAGAAAATACAGAAATGGCTGAGTTATACAAGTAGAAAGAAAAATTCTTCACAACAATGGGAACAAGGTTAATAAATAAAATTAACAATGTATTTACCACGCAGCATAATTAACCCCATGGCAGTGACTTAAATTTCTTAGTACTTAGTCTTTAAGCAGAAGCTTAAAAGCTTTAGAGCAGTGGTTCTCAACCTTCTGGCCCTTTAAATGCAGTTCCTTATGTTGTGACCCAACCATAAAATTATTTTCGTTGCTACTTCATAACTGTAATGTTGCTACTGTTATGAATCGTAATGTAAATATATGATATGCAGGATGGTCTTAGGCGACCCCTGTGAAAGGGTCATTCGACCGCCAAAGGGGTCGCGACCCACAGGTTGAGAACCACTGCTTTAGAGTGTTCAGTAACTGTAACTCAAAATTAAGTTGTGGACTTTCCTAGGGTGAAGAATAAGAAAGAGAGTGAAATAAGTCACTGCCAAGAAATACTGCTCTTTCAGTATTCTCCCTCAGATCACTTCTGCTTTTCTCCTCTTAATTGTTGGTTTAGCAAGGAAGCACAAACTAGTTTCAACAGCAACTTTTATAACCTTCTTATAAAAGTCAGAATCATACCTATACATTTTGAAAGGAGCAGATGAAAAACAATTTTGCAAATGTGTTGTACACAACAATTTTGGAATTTCTTTTTTCCTGATCTTTAAACCACTCAATACTAAAATTACCAGATGTTAAAAGATTTGTTTACAAAACAGTATATATCCTAGAAACAATATAGAAATTAAAATATTTCTACAGTAAAATAAAAAGGCAATCTACAAATTAATATATACATATATATAAAAAAATCTTGATAATTAGCTTTGAATAAGATGGGTTATAGGTGATTCTTAGTTTCTTATTTGCTTTCATTTTTTTATTTTCTACAATGAACATACATTTACATTCAGGAAAAAGGACTATATGTTAAAGTACACAAATGATAGTATTTTCCTCTTTCAACATACTAGAACATTGGTACATTGAAGGACATGACTTGTAAGCCAAATGCCTAGAGGTCCAGGAGAAAAGACAATATTCCACCCCTTTTCACCTGTAATGCAAAATAATGAATGCATAACAAATTTGCATAACTTCATTATTTTCATTCTTTTAACTGCTCTCGAAACTATGTACAAATTATGATGCTCATACAAGAAGGGAAAACAACCTGTGTAAAACTGCCAGGTACACACTGCACTAGGAGCTCTGATAAACTTACCCTGGTGGAAGCACAAGAACATGGCTCTGAGGTAGATTTTATGAGGAAAAGGAGGCTTGGAGAGGTTAAGTCACTAGGTGAAGCTCACTAAACTATTCACAGGGTTTCCACCAGGATTTTAACCCATGTCAGAGTCCATGTCTACTTTTACTATACAATGATGTCAGCTTCTATTTGTAATCCACCAGGTTGTCCTTAGGGAGCTGTATGTTATACAGTAAGTCAATTAAACATCAATATAACTTCCCCAGGATATTTAGTACTCATGGGAATTAATATTCAGAGTTTTCAACCCAATTATTTTTAGAAAGAAAAAAGATGTATATGGTTTAGATGCCCTCATCCTTCCTACCCTCTCCCCCAACACAAATGGTTGGCCTAAACTATCACCTTGTACTACAGCAAAGCTCCCTCTGCTTTTATTTATTTATTTTAAAATATATTTTAACTAGAGGCCCAGTGCAAGGACTGATGCACTGGTGGGGTCCTTCAGCCTGGCCTGCGCCCTCTTGTAATCCGGGACCCCTTGGGGCGATGTTGGAGAGCCCGTTTTGGCCTGATCCCTGCAGGCCCGATCCAGACAGGAGGGGGCCCGATCCTGTGCATTGAGCGTCTGCCCCCTGGTGGCCAGTGAGCGTCATGTCAACCGGTCATTTAGGCATCTATCTATCTATCTAGGTGATTCTTAGTTTCTTATTTGCTTTCATTTTTTTTATCTATATATCTATATCTATATCTATATCTATATCTATATCTATATCTATATCTATATCTATTAATTTCAGAGAGGAAGAGAGAGGGAGAAATATCAATGATGAGAGAGAATCATGGATCAGCCTCCTCCTGCATGCCCCCTACAGGGCATCAAGCCCTCAACCCAGACATGTGCCCTGACCAGAAATCGAACCGTGACCTCCTGGTTCATGGGTTGATGTTCAACCACTGAGCCATGCCAGCCGGGCACTCCTCCTTTTAATAGCACTTCCTACTTTACTTCCTATACACAAACCCTAGTAAGGAATACTACAATCAATGTCAGTATACTTTCCCTAGGAATCTTTTTTATTAATTATGGACTTATTTGGGTTTTTCAAATTCTCCCTAAGACAGTGACAAAAAAAGGGAAGAAAAAGAAAAACTACTAAAATATCAGATTATTCCAAAACCATGAGATTGCCAAATTTCTTGAACTTAGGGTTTATGTCTCTTACTTGACTAGCATACAGTTTGGGTAACCACAGAAACTGTTACCATTGACACAGGACAAGCAGAAGCAGGAGATGGGAAGGCTAGGCTTACACAAGGAAATGAAAACCTCCCCAGAAGCCCTGATTTGACCTTCACTACTTCCTGGTAACCAGCCTACAGTACGAAATTCTGAGTTCAGTATTCCTGAGCTGCAGCTTGGGCTAAATATCCAAAATATTTTAACTCATTAGGCTGACTGGGACAGGAAACATTTAATCAGTGTTACAAAATCATATAATGTAGTGCCTGTATTCGTAGAGAATCATGGAATTCGCTCAGTGAAGTAATTACAGTAATCCAAGTCCTAACCTCCCCAAAATGAATTTTTCCACTTTTATTTTTGCAAGCTACTGATCTTTACTCCTAGCAGTAAGTTAGGCATCTAAATGGCATTGTCCTTTCAGGATTCCAGGTGCTACTCCGTAAACATTTAATGAGGTCATGCCCACAACTACATGTTTCCACAGAGCAATGCAGAGAATTCAATCAGCCTCAGGCTTCTCTGGGCAAGAAGTTGATTTGTAAATGATAATAAGCAGGTTGAAACGCAGCAAATTTCTCATGCTTTACCATAAACCAGTTAAAGCATGGTGGGTTTTGTTTGTTGTTTTACTTTTATGGGTGTCAGTCATCAATTACAAAAAATATGGTTTTGAAAAAAATTGTTATTGAATTGGAGTGACATTGATTAACAGAATAATATAGGTTACAAGTATACAGTTCTATAATACATCAGCTGTATGTTGTATTGCGTTTTCAGCACCCCAAGTCAAGTCTCTTTCCATCACCATTTATGTTTTTAGATACAGTGGGGCCTTGACTTACAAGTTTAATTCGTTCCCAGACCGAGCTCGTTAAGGAGCTCATTAACTCAAATTACTCTGTCAACTCAATGCAAAAAATCAGACAAGAGACAGCTGGTATCTCAAAAAACTTGTTAGTCGGGACACTCGTAAGTCAAGGCCCCACTGTATGTATTTGCATATCCGAAATAAAAACAGCTAGGACTATTAATACTGGCCCATGAATACAGGACACAAAATAAGCAAATCAAATATATATCTAGATGGAAGGCACTAGAAATAAATCAGGAACCTGACTTCATGATGCATTGTGTATGTTCTCATCATTTTTACTACTTAACTCTGAGAAGTGAACCAGTGCTTACAGTCACCGATGAGAGGTGGTAGAAATAGAGAGGAGACTGATAGTTCAACTTTCAGAATATTAACACTTCAAAGCAACAATAACACTGTTCTAAATCTGTTGTTCATTTTTTTAAAAAATTCATCAGAAACATGTTCCACTTACAAATTTACATGCGATTTGATTTTCATCGCTGCATATATGAGGCAATTTTTAATTGCCCATGCCAACCAAGGAAAACTCCCAGTCTTTGAACAGAAAATCTCTTGCAAGGAAACCAACTTTCCAATCTTTCTTCCATTCCTCCTCGCTATTTCACAGGAAGCAAATGCTTCTCAAAGCATTCTGTTTAAGCAGTGAGGCATGTTTCCAGATCTTAGCTATTGTCAATTGCGCTGCTATGAACATAGATAGAGGTGCATACTGGTTTATTCTTTCTGATTGGTGTTTTGGGTTTCTTAGGATATATTCCTAGCAATGGAATCACTGGATCAAATGGCAGTTCCATATTTAATTTTTTGAAGAAACTCCATACTGTCTTCCATAATGGCTGCACCAGTCTGCATTCCCACCAGCAGCACACTAGGGTTCCCTTTTCTCCACATCCTCACCAGCCCTTGTCATTTGTTGATTTGTTAATGGCAGCCATTCTGACAGATGTGAGGGGATACCTCATGTCATTTTAATTTGCATCTCTTGGATGAGGTTTTCATATGTCTCTTGGCCATCTATATGCATATCCCATGGACACAGACAATAGTGCGGTAAAGACCTGAGGCAGTGGGTGGGTGCAGGCTAGATGGGGTCAACAGGGGAAAAAAGGGGACATCTGTGATACTTTCAATAATAAACATAAATATAAAAAATTATAATAAATAAAAATAAAAGCGAGGCATGTGACAGGAGTTGTGGGGAGGGGGTACAGAGATTACCAAGGGAGAATAAAGTTTAAAAAAGTTCATTATACCCGTTTTAGAAATATACTACTTTCTCATTAGGAATGAGCCATCACAAGAGTTATGGGTATGACAGAGGACTGTGAAGCTTCAGTTATCTTTAATTAAAAAGAATTGGGGCTATTCAGGAAATGCAACCCGAGTGTGTTAGAAAATTTTGAGTAAGCTGCTAGCCTCATCCGTCAAAGGCTACATGCTGTGTGCCCAAATGGCAGGCTTGGCTTTCCGAGCTGCATGGCTTATCTAGCTACATGACTGACATTTTTAACCTTGAAGGAATTGTTCTCACATTTAGGACTCAAAGAAACTGACCAACCACTCAACAAATGTCTCACCATCAAAGAAAGGAATCCTCTGTCCAAAGGGAGAAAAAAAGTAGTTCAATAGATTGCAGTTATTTTTATGAAGGCCTGAAGGGACAGTAGGAAAGGTATCAAAATTCATTAGCAAACAAAAATACTGAACAGATATCGAGACATTACCTTTGCAATTACCTTAAGTTTCAGATTTTCTACAACTTTAAAAACCTATTCCTTGTCACTTACAATGTTCTTTTAGCTCCTCTCTCTGCATTTTATCAGTCCTTCCAGTCATAAATCATCACATAAGACATGTTTACTTTTAAACACAAGTACCTAATATTTAAGATTAAAAAAACACACACATGCAAATCAGAATACATGCTTCAAGCCATTCACTTGATCGTCAGGAAGTAATTTTTGCCAACATATAACAAAGATTTAACATTTACTTTTCTCTTGGTGTTAGCAGTTAATTGAGCAGAGGTCAAGGACGCTAACTGCCTCTTATGAAACATGATTGTACGACCGTGAAGCTATTTATTAGACTGTCGGCTGTGATTTTCTTCAACTTATTCACAAGTATAGGATGCTCAAGCAAGAGTGGCTGGCACTCTTCTTGCAGTAGCAATTTATGGAAAGTAAAATGAAGCCACATTCATTAAAACTACCCTCAGAATTCAAAGGAAGATGCAGGGGGAAGTAGTTTGAGAATCCTGACGTGGCCTCTACATAGTTTCCCCCACACTTTGGATGACACCCGTGCTTTCCTCAAGAGCAGGCCCTGAGAAAAGGGGTGATATTTTGGGCTCTATTATCTTCGAAGGTTTGATATTGCTCTTCAAAAATTTCCAAAGTTAACAACGGTGCTACATTTATTTTAAAATGTGTGCTGGGTTTTAGAGTCTAAATGGTAACTATGAAAAGAAGAGTAAGGGTTATTTTAATTGCACACAGAAAATGTACCAAGGTATTTGGAAGTCACCTTCTTTTAGCACATTTTTAGGATACAGAATTTTAGAAAACTACAGTATCTGCTAAAAGCATTTTTCTCTTCACCACCCACTAGAACTTCCCCGGACTGCGAGCAACTTTAATTGGCCACCACAATAAGAACACTCTCCTCCAACCTTCTTTACAAATACTGGACTTTGAATTTCCTCGGAGGCCACCATGCAGAGAGCAACAGTTAATGAAATTGCATGCCTATATTTCCCAATTCTACCAGTCTTTGCTTAAATGTTAAAATGTAATTATACATTTTAAGTGATCAAAATTTCCAATCTCGACAGTGGTGTTTTAGCTTGAAAATGAAACACCCCACCATAGGAGAAAAATCTGCATGTGTAAAGTAATAAGATTTCAGTCATTTTCAGGCCATTACATTAAAAAGCACTTTGTAGTCATTTATTCTGTACCATAATTGAGAGCTTATTTGCCAAAAATCTAATGGGCTTTTTATTCATTTTAAATCACCCTGGCAAGAGTTAGCCGACTTGCAAACAGTGGGTTCTAAATGCTTTCTTTCAAAAGTAAAAAATGAAACATATCTATCAACAATTGAATCTAAAAACACACAAAATAAACCAACAAGCAGAACAGAAGCAGACTCATAGATGCAGAGAACATCTTGATGGTTGCCAGATGGGATGGGGGTTGGGGCGAGGTGGTGAAAAAAAAAGGTGAAGGGATTAAGAAGTACAAACTGGTTGTTACAGAATAGTCATGAGGATGTAAAATTCAGCATAGGGATTGTAGACAATAATATTCTAATACCTATGTGTGGTCTCAGATGAGTACCAGATTTATCAGGATGAGCATTTGTAAGTGATATAATGTCTAATCACTGGGGTGTACACCTGAAACGAATAGAACACTGAATGTCGACTGTAACTGAAAAATAAAAATGATTTTAAAAACTGCCTGTAAACAGATTGTAAAGGTAACAAATACTAAGATTTACATGGGACACCTTCCTATATTAGAGATTAAAAGACTAATTTTGTCAGATTAGTTAAATTTTAAGACACATGATGATCAGATTGTCTGATAAGAATTTCCAGAAGAAATATTGGAGGGAGGTTGGATTTAAGTCATTCCAAGAAAGCATAACTAAAACCTATACCTAATAAGCTAAATATTTTAGAGAATGTCTAAATTAGGTACATGGGTTGACATTGACAAAGAACCCCAGTATAACATACTGCATTGTAAATTTTTCTAGGCAAATATTTTCCATCACAAATACCTACATTTCATAGCAACATTAAACAATCAAGCAAATAAAAATATCTGAATTTACTTAACCCCACCAGACTGTTCTTGAGTCATTTTTCAAGTGTTTATACAACTGACTAATAAACTATAAATCTAAATAGATATTGAATCTATATATCATGCTCCTCCCTTCCAATTTTCTATATCTGAGTATCTCTGTTGGGTATATTTTATAGCCGGCAGGAGGACATCCCCCAAGGGGTCCTTAGCGCTGTCGGGGAGGCAGGAGAGGCTCCCGCCACCTCCGCTGCACTCACCAGCAGTGAGCCCTGCTTCTGGCTGAGCGGCACTCCTCCTATGAGAGCACACTGACCACCAGGGGGCAGTTCCTGCGTTAAGCATCTGCCCCATGGTGGTCAGTGCGTGTCATAACAACCAGTCATTCCACTCTCCAGTCGATTTGCATATTAGCCTTTCATTATATAGGATTCTGGCAATATGAAATTTGCGTGAATCACCGATCCATTTGTTTTGTGCTAGGGCCACAAGGGACTATTTTTCCATAACAGATTTTAATAAACTGTAAATGAAATATTTACTTCAATGGACTAAAATTATTTCAAGCGCAACAGTAAATACTGACAAGTAATGAACCTTTAGAGCACTTCAAACATCGTGGCTTACAACTTTATTTTTTATAAAAGTATAACTGTACTGTAGCGTTCAATTTTTTCTATTTAGCTTTTCTAAAAAAGTTTATAAGGAAATTCTCACAGAAGCATAAAGATAGTGCACTGATGTTATGATATCACTTCTTAACAAGTGTTCATTCCTAAAATTCTGTAAAACTGTTTAAAAGGGTCTCCTGCTACACTGAGAACCGCGTCCACTGTTTCACTTCAATAGCTGGACTCAGTGCGTCAGACTTAACAAGGGCTCCCGCTGGAGAAGGCTTAGGCCTCCACACAGTTACAAAAGCGATTTGCAAACCTGCCTCACATGACAGAGACTATCTCATCACAGGTTTTTTTGTTTTTGTTTTTGTTTTATGTTTTTATTAAAAAGGAAAATCAAGATATTAAAGATAATTACAGATAGTTTAAAAAACAGAAATGCTGATATATCCACCTTCTCATAGAGTGACAAAGTTTTGGTAACTTCTCAGTTAATATCTATTTAAGACGTACTTATTCTTTAATTAATACCAATTCTTTTAATAAAGTATACACATACCAGTAAATATATATTTTCATAGTAAGTACCTCAATATTTAAGCACTAACCCATGTCATAAAATATTTTATAAAAACAAGAACTAAAAATTATGTGTAAGCCAAATAATCATTAAACATGTACATTTACTATTGAAGAGAGCAGCGTACCCCTTGAGGCCCAAATGTATTCTTAAACCCAGGGACTCAATAAAAGATTAAAGGTGAAAAAAAAAAAAGCTTAGGTCATCTATTCCATTCTAATCTTGAACAGAACTGCTCCCAATGGTTTAATCTGAATTCATCCAGTTTAAATATCCTTGGTAATAACAAATTCCAATTGCTTGGGTTGGAAGCCTATTAGCGGACTAGTTGGTATTGATATAATACTGCAGCTAATTGTACCTCTCGGTTTGGGAAACCAGGGTGCTCTGCAGCAAGTCCATCAACCTAATTAGGTAATGCAAAGCTAATTTTTCCTCAAGTTGCAGTGCACCAGCTCTTATACTCAGTGAACTCAATCAGGTCTCCCTGTTGGCATGTTTAAATGCTTCTCAGGAGCAATGCTTAAAAACGCAACGGAGGCTGGGAAGCCCAGAAGAGAATTTATAATGGGGCAGAAATGAGGACATTTCTCATTTTGAAATATTCAGGATTCTTAGCAACTGGAAGTTTTTCCCTCTCCAAGAAAGATGTAAGCCCTGGGTAATTGCAGCTCCACTTGTCTCAGCATTGCTTTCGGGATCACTAGGCTGAACTGGAATGCCGCGGCAGACCTCATTTTTTAGCTAGCATTACTGAAATGCTGAGCGTACTGTTTTGCTATTCTGTTTTTTCTTTCCCAACTTCAAATATTAAAGTGTTGTTCTAAACACAGCTTTACAAGTTACTAGATTTCAGACTAAAGAGTACAAAAATGCCTAATGTGTATTACAAGCATATTTTTAATATAATGTCTACATTACATATAGCATCTCTCTATATAAAAGCCTAAGCGACTGTTCCACCGTTCGACCGGTAGCTATGACGTGCACTGACCCCTAGGGGGCAGATGCTCAATGCACAGGCATGGAAACATGGAACAGAATGATGAATCTCAGCGGGAAGGGGGGAGGGGAGAGGGCGGGAAGAGATTAACCAAAGATCTTATATGCATACCAGAGGCCCAGTGCACGGATTCGTGCACCAGTGGGGTCCTTTGGCCTGGCCTGTGGGGATCAGGCTGAATCTGTGCACCAGGCCTCTTAACATATCCCGAGGGGTCACAACCACATGAGTATGATTCAATTAAAAATATATTTGAGTGGGGCAAAAGTAGGTTTATACTTTTGAGTACTCAAAACAATTTATTTTTGTATTATTTATTTATTATTATTGTATTATTTTCCATACAAGCAACTGTAAACCCAATTTTGCCCCACCCTTGTATACACATATGTCAATACAGACACAGACAGACACAGAATGATGGTTGGGGGGAGATGAAGGCAGAAAAGATACAACCCCAAATGGATTATGTTCCCCTTTGGTAGTTACAGTTCTCTAAAAAAAAAAAAACCCATCCTTCACCCCTTGAACTTCTGTCATGTGATCCAGTTTTCCTGGGTCATCTTATTTACTGATGACAGGAGGCTACTGTAGTCCCTCTCAAGTACTACTGGTTAGTTTGGCAACAGGTGAACTTGCTTCCACACCCACTTGCTACATCCTTAATTCTAATCAGATCTTGCTCAAATATTGTAGCATCTGAAATTGTTGATTGGCCCACCCTTAAGGGGATTACCTTTTGCTCCTGTTTTCGAGAGGGTAATATTCTCTAAAGCATTTTACCTCTGCTTGGACCTTCTTAGCACCAGAATAAGGCACTTTCCATGTTTCTTTTTTCCTACCCATGTTTCTCTCCTCCATCCACATGAGCTCCCTTAATCTATCAATCTACTCCCTGAGCTGCAGACATCATGTTCCTGCCAATGAGCTGGGCCCTCTGCTTCCAATACCGACTTCTATTCTGAATTCCATCTACCTGGTAAACACCTTCACTTGACTGACCCAAGTCTGTAAAATACCATATGCCCAAACCAAACCAATGTTTTGTTTTGCGGCCTCCAAACCCACACATTCTCTACACCTGTGCTTCTCAAAGCGTGATCCCTGGACCACTAGCATCAGCATCACCTGGGAGCTAGTCAGACATGCAAATTCTCTGCCCCACCGCAAACCAACTGAATCGGAACATCTGGGCACGAGGCTGAGTAATCTGTGTTTTAACACATTCTTAAGGTGATTCTGATGCCTGCTGAAGTTGAGAACCACTGCTCCAGACAGTTCTGGTCCTTCTAAAGGCAGCTTTCTTTCCTATGCCAACCAGTAGGACTCCTCCTCCCAAGAGCTACCCTGGGGAATTCTACTTTCACACTATCTCTCTCTTCATATTCATGTTCTCGGCCCCTCTCCCAGGTTAGGTCTCATCTTCTCTTACAGAGACATTCCTCTCCACATTGAAATCTAGCCTGCACCTGATTCTAGATTATTCCTTATACCCTGGCTCTGACTGTTCAATCGTTCAGGGTTCAGGTTCTATTGATCTTCCTATGGTCCTCTCGCCCATCCCTCCACTCCCCATTCCCATCTTCCAGCCAAGCAGTCCCCAGGATTTGCTTCAGTCTTTCATGCTTTTGCACACAGTTCCTTCGTCCCTGCCCTAAGATGAGCTCTCTGACGGCAGACGAGATGCTGCTTGCTCTGTGATCCCACAGGACCCAGTGGACTTAGTTAATACAGTTTCTGTCACACCCATTGCAATTGCTATTTGTGTGTCTGGCCCACAAACCTGTGGCCAAAACAAGTTATTGCTCATTTTGTTTATCTAAGACCAGCTCACAGAGTGCAATGATCGTACAATTTGTCATCCAACCCAGAGCCCTGCCTACATCTGCAAGCTCATCAAGTACTGTATTCCCTCCAAACTCGCCATGCTCCAGTTACATTGGCCTCCTCCCTCCCTCCCACTATTTTTTATTGATTTCTAGAGAGAGAGGAAGGGAGAAGGAGAGAGAGAAACACTGATGGGAGAGAGAAACATCAACCAACAGAAAAACATCTACCGGCTGCCTCCTACAAACCCGTTACTGGGGATCGAGACCAAAACGTGGGCATGTACCCTGACCAGGAATCAGACCACCACCTTTCCATGCATAGGACAAACCCAACTCACTGAGCCACACCAGCCAGGGCACAGACTAAAAGGGTAAAAAAATTGTCTACTGTGTATTTTAATCATTTTTCATATAATGTCTACATTACATATAGTATATATATTATCAAAACTACATGATGAGGATTCATTCTATTTCTCATACAGGCCCCCTTTTCAAACTCCGAGGCTTCACACTTCATGCTCCCTCTGTCTGAAATGCTCTTTCTCAGAACTGCATTACAGGCTCATACTCTTTAGGCCTCATTTCAGCCATCATCTTCTCTGACCTTCCCTGAGTGGTTCCTGCTGCCCCTTTCTCTTTCATATTGTCCTGTATTGTCTTCACGGTGATTGTTGCTATTTGAAATAACTTCTCTATTGTCTGTCTCCCTTTTTGTAGTCCACAGGGTCTCCTCTATGCTATTAAAAACCATAGGGTAGGGCCAGAGAGCAACGCTCTGACGTTAGAACACCTGAGATTGAATCCTGGCTCTACCACTTCCTAAGTAAATGACCTTGGGCAAGGTGTTTACCTCTCTGTAACTCAGTGGCCTTATCTATAAAGTGGGGGTTATATCAAATTTGCATTAGAGGGCCATTGTTTCAATGAAACAACATAATACATGTAGAATGGTGAGCTGGCACAAAGTAAGGATTCAATGTATGTTCTCTATTACCGTTGCTATTATTTACTATGGCATCTTCAATGCCTAGGACAGTAGTCAGCAAACTGCAGCTAGCGAGCCACATGCAGCTCTTTGGCCCCTTGAGTGTGGCTCTTCCCAAGCCTTAGGAGTACCCTAATTAAGTTAATAACAATGTACCTACCTATATAGTTTCAGTTTAAAAAATTTGGCTCTCAAAAGAAATTTCAATTGTTGTACTGTTGATATTTGGCTCTGTTGACTAATGAGTTTGCTGACCACTGGCCTAGGACAATTGATGATACTTAGTAGGCAATCAATATTTGAAATATTTGTTGAGTGAATTAGTGACTCAAGAGTTGATGAAAAAAATGAATGCCACCAATCCCTCAACTCATCTTCAAAACTTCCGAAGAGCTTTTATACCTGCTGGATAAAACCCCAACCCAGTTCCCTAGCCTACGACTTAATTCCCTGCAAAACATGGTCCAAACTTGCTTTTCCAAACCTAAATCTACCACTTTTCACTGGTAAACCAGACCTCTTTCTAGTCTCACCATATTTCTTTAGTCTAGAACACTGATTTTCAACCCTTTTCATCTCATGGCACACAAACTAATTACTAAAATTCTGTTCACATCAAACAATGCATTTTTTGCCGATCTGACAAAAAATAGATATAATTTTGATTCATTTGCACTGGACAGCTATTGTTTTATTGGCTGTTGTCATTTTATTTGACAATCTAAGGGAAAAGAGGTCAGTGCCCCTGACTAAATAGTTATGTACTGCGTGTTTTAAAAATTCTTGTAGCACACTGATTAACAATTGCTGGTCTAGAATGTTGTTCTCTTCATCGATACCTGTCAAAAGCCCACTGATACTCTAGGTCTAGCCAAATGCCATGCTCTTCACTCTTGCCTCTGAGCATCCACCTCCTACAGCTGTGTAAAATCTCCTTTTTATGACTGTTCCATATTCACACCATTTATCTCACTTATGAGAGGAGATCGGAGTTTGTGTTCTTGCCATCTCCAGCATCCAGCCCCAGTGCCTTGCAAGGAAGAAAGCCCTCAATACGTTATTTTGAATGTATGGATGGCTGGAGGTTGGCAAGTACTGAAAAAATACATCAAAAGAAGATTGCTGTCAGTACAGACATAACACTTACTGTGTGATTCTTAGGTCAAGCCCTAAGTAACATCTTTGTGATGTCAAAACTTTCCATCTCGCCCTAACTGGTTTGGCTCAGTGGATAGAGCATTGGCCTACGGACTCAAGGGTCTGGGGTTCAGTTCCGGTCAAGGGCATGTGCCTTGGTTGCGGGCACATCCCCGGTGGGGAGTGTGCAGGAGGCAGCTGATCGATGTTTCTCTCTCATCGATGTTTCTGGCTCTCTGTCCCTCTCCCTTCCTCTCTGTAAAAAATCAATAAAATATATTAAAAAAAAACAAAAAACTTTCCATCTCCTCCACTGTACAGTATACTATCTCCACCACCTACAGCAATGGATGGGCACATGCTAAACAATAACTATCTGAAATATTCCTTGAGTGAATGAGTGCCATGTCTATAACCTATCTTCCGATTCTTACGAAGTTTGTCCACACTGCTAATATATATTCCACCTTCTCATCGTTCTCCCTCTTCCACCATCCATAATCTTACTATAAAATCATTTCTTTCATAGCCTCAAGCTATAGCCATTTTATTCTCGAAACTTTAAATTCTATACATGTGAGGCAAAAGTAGGTTTTCAATTGCATGTGAAACAGAGTTTATTCTTGTATTATTTATTAACTATTGTATTATTTTCCAAGAAAAACTATAAACCTACTTTGGCCACACCCTGTATTAAACTTCTTTTTCCCTTTTGTCAGATTATAAATTCGTTCTTCCGGAATGAAAATCAGAATTCAAAATATGAACAAAGACAATGATCTAGGTTAAAGTTGAAGATAAGTCATTTTCTTACATTCAATAGCTATTCAAAACTTGATGTTCAACTCTTTCGGTAACTCTGAAGTTAGAATTTACAAATACTGTTTATAAATGGCCTAACCTCAGAATTCTGATTTTCATTCCCATGATACATTTTTTCTCTCTCGGACTCCAATTTACTATTAAATGATCTAATGCAGTTTATGCTGAACCCAAATTGTCACCCACACCTAATCTCTCATTCCATGCAGCTAGCCTAATACACAAAATAGTTATCCAAATTTGACTGTTCAGTAGTTTCCATTCTTTCTTTACTAGTAATTGTGCTCTCCCTGAATGGCTTTTCCAAATCACCAACTGGTTTGGCTATTAATGAAACATATCCTTGTGAAAGCTCTCATATTGTCTCCTTATACTGCTTGGATTGAGGAAGAGGGAAAGGAACCCAGGCCACGTGAGTATTGCCTCTTTCTCTTCCACTAGGATGTGATCCCTTGAGAGCAGGGACTTTTACTTCAGGGGTTCTTGGTATTTTCCAATGGGGTCTTACTGGGGGGAAAGAAGGTGAGGTAGTAACAAGTCTGATGGCTGACTTTTCACCACTAGGTGGGAAACAGTTCCACAGAGTGGACAGAAAAAACAATTCTCAGGACTGTTTAGATATTCAGGTGTCCTGACCTATGGGGGTGTCATGAGTGAATGGTTGTGAATGGCTTAGCACCTTGGGAGATACTCCATGAGCAGAAAACATGAATCCCACCTCCAAATGGTTCAGTGAGTGGTTTACAGGCACCTTTAGGAAACATGAAAGCTTCTGATTCTTAACTCAGAAGAATATATGTGAATACAAAAGTCTGCATTAATTTCAAGAGGTCTACAAACCTTGAATTTATTAGATTTGGCAACAGGGAAGTTTTTTTTATTATTATTGCAGTGTTGGGGGAGGACAGCGAAATAGAACAAAAACCAATCTCAGGCATTTTGCCTGGGGAACTGAGGCAGAAGTGTCCACTTAGGACTTCAGACACCATACTCTTTTGCTTAAGTGATAGCTCCACCCCTAATAGTATACATGGCACTTCCCTTTGAAATAAAATCTCATGGCCAAGGGCAGAGTTTTCAGGCTGCAACCGATCATCATTGAGCGAAAGTGGTTTTCATAAGGTGGAATGTAACAAGGTAATCAATTCACTCATCCTTGTTTAAGTGATACTCCTTTCAGCCAGTCTTAGCTTGCCTATCACATACAACTCCTCTGCCTGAGAATGGTTCTGGATTTGTCCTATTTACGCTCTGAACTCAAGTGGCAGTCATGGTTTGTCTAAAGTAGCAATTGCCCAGAGAATCATCAGCTCCCACTGCACCAGTACCGAATGTGCTGTATTAGAACCACTAGCGATCTTTCAACATTTCCATTACAAACCTTTATTTTCAGAGGCTTATGACTCAACGTGAAACACTCACTCAGGGATAAATCTGGGATACACGGTCTGGGAGGTAATATAATTTCTTTAATGAAAGGAACTTTTTGTACTTTGCAAGTGCTAAACAGATGGTCTTAATCAATGCTGACCTTATAATATCTGGAGGACAAAGCCAAAAAAAATAAGCTTTCCCATAACCATAAAATAGGACATAAGAATGTATGAAATTTGTCTTCAGAACTTTCAGTAATGCAACAACTAATCTATCATCCTAAGCCTCCTGACGCCTTCACCCCCACATCCAATCCCCTAGGCCTGATGCCTTTGTATCTTTAATAGCCCTTGAATCAATTTACTTTTCTCCACTTCCACTGTCACCCTGCCAATCCAAGCAATATCCTGCCCCACCTGAACTGTTATAACGTCCAGCCGGATGCCTACTATCTGCTCTTGCTCCAAACCAATTCATCCTTTCTGCAGGCGGCCAGGGCAATCTTTTCAAAACACAAAGCTGACTGTTGTCTGCTACTTAAAAACCCTTTAATGGCTTCCCCAGTGCTCTAAAGACCTAATCCTTAGCCTGGTGTACAAGACCCCCACTTACCTTTGCACCCTCACCCACCACTCCTCTCGCTCTCCATGTTCTAACTATACGGATCTTCTTCCAGCGCCTCAGTTCACCATGCTGCCTCCTACCTCAGGGCCTTGTCCCTCTCTGGAGTGCCCCCTCCCACTCCAACAACTACTTTTTCAAATCTTCAGATTTCAACTCAAAAACCCTATCTTCAGGTAACCCTTTTATGACCAAGCTCCTCCATTTCTTACCCCCTGCACACCTCCCATGGGTTTTCTTCACAGCATATACCACAATTTGTATTGGTTGATTTATGGAACCTTGATTACTAGTAGTGTCTTTCTTCTTCTTCTTTTGACTAAACTGCAAGATTTAAGGTTAGGGGCAAGAAGTGTTTCCTCAACAACTAACACTGACATAGAGTAGGCACTCAAAAATGAAGTATTTGTTGACTATAAAATCGTACACAACAGAGTACAATTTGAACAGAGTACAATTCACACCATTCACCTTAAACGGCAAGAGGCCCCGAGATTGAAGGAAGATAAATGTGTTGCTCTTGTCTTGACCACGGATAATGCATCCTGGGATAGTGCCTAGGGTGATCTAAGGCAAGGAAGTAGGCCACGGTAAAAAAAAAAAAAAAAAAAAAAAAAAAAAGGACCAGGTTGCAACAGACGTTAACTTTAGTACCTGGAACACTGAAAGTACAAAACAAGTGGCGCAGGGCAGAAGCATGAGTATAAGTTTGCTGGAAGAGAGGCAGCACCTGTATTTGATAAACTGGATTTCTGTAGCCTATCTCAGGCCATTTATAGACACCCAGAAAAGTCCGTGTGTGGGTCAGCATTAAAGGAGAGGCAGGTGTCTCACAGGGGGTGGAGGAATCTACAATTATAATCAAAGTAAAAGAACCAGAGGGTAAGGGAAACTGGGGGGTCAGAATCTGAGTACTGGTCAGGATCTTCCATAAAGGAGATATCTCTTTAATGCTTTATCTCAGAAACTCTTAGTTTAGTTTTTTTTATTTTTTTTAATTGATTTTGAGAGAGAGGAAGGGAGAGAAAGAGAGAGAAACATTGATGTGATAGAGAAGCATCGATCGGTTGCCTCCTGAAGGCGCCCCAACTGGGGATCAAAACCACAGCCTTGGTGTGCGCCCTGACCAAGAATCAAACCTACCACCTCTTGGTGTACTGGACGATGCTCCAACCAACTGAGCCATATTGGCCAGGGCGTAGTCTGGTTTTCATTAATGGGAGACGATAGTTCTTTTATTTATGCTCTTATGACTTATAATCTGTATTCTATACCTTACTGCTTGCCTGCAAAGTTAATAAAAGGGTTTGGCTCCTCTGATCCATAAGCATTCTTTTCGATGTTAATTATGTTTGAAAAGTCTTAAAGCTAGCTTCTGTCTTTGGCAAACGAAATTACATTGGACCCGCTGACAAATTAATGATGAATGAGGACACCTTCTGAGAAATGTGTCCTTACACGATGTCGTCATTGTGCGAATGTCATAGAGTGCGCTCACATGTAGATGGTACAGCCTACTACATATGTAGGTCATATGGTATAACCTGCTGCTCCTGGGCTACAGGCCTGTATAGCATGTTACTGTACAAAACATGAGATTAAATCATGCCCAAGAGAAAATGATGCAATCAAGAGACATGGTAAATGGGACATGTATGAGGGGCTGTGTGTGTGTGTGTGTGTGTGTGTGTGTATAATTGACTTTAGAGAGGAAGGAAGAGGGAGAGATATAAACATCAATGATGAGAGAGAATCATTGATGGGCTGCCCCCTACTGGGGATCGAGCCAGCAACCTAGGCATGTGCCCTTGACCAGAATCAAACCCAGGACCCTTCAGTCCACAGGCCAACTCTCTACCCACTAAGCCAAACCAGCTAGGGCTAAGGCTGTTTTAGAGCAAAGTTTTATTTTTTTATAACTAGAAAGAGCACACTCTAAAATACTGATAAAAAGCACAGTAATACATAAACTGACAACACAGTCATTATCATTATCAGTATTATGTACCGCCCGTAATTGTATGTGCTACACTTTTGTACGATTGGCAGCACAGGTTTGTTTACGCCAGCATCACAATCACAGGACTAGCATGCTGCACTGTGACATCACCATGGCTACCATGTCACTAGGTGAAAGGAATTTTTCAGCTCCATTATAATTTTATGGGACCACTGTCATGTATGCAGTCCCTAGTTGACTGAAATGTCATTATGCAGCACATGGCTGTAATTTTGACCAAAATCAATATATCACCACCTCCAAGAGCTATTAAATGGGCATGGTGGCTCGGTACTTACATATCAGCACCAATAAAATGTGTTCGGGGGTGGGTAAGGTGCCCATGCTCCACCACTGGTCTAGACTTGCTATCTGAACTGGGGGACATTTTGAACGTGGCTAGTTTTGTCAGTTCTCCTCAATGTCTCTCCCAGAAAACGGCGTTTTCACATTTCTAGCTCTTTGTAAAATGCCATTTGACTTAAAACAAATACTCTCAAACAATTGTAATATTCAATTTTTTTTTTTTTTTTTTTTTGGTCCATGAGTCATTTTGAAAGTAAAATCATAAAAAGGCTGGCACCAGTCCATGAGAGCTGACAGGCTTAAAACCACAAAAGCAAAATTTGTTGTTTTTTTTCCCCATTAACTTAAAGTAGATGACTTGGATGGGAACCCACCAGCGATATTTTAAAGAGATTCCGCTACCATAAAAATTTCAGATACTAAAACGTTAAGAGTCAACCCAGTCATCATATAGGCAGGAACTTAATAAGGAAATCTCCTCCTAAGATTCTTACTCAAGGGAAAAAGCCTTCTCGCTCAACTCCCTGATGCCCAACTTTCCCGAAGAAAAGTGAGTAGAGGAGATCATACAGATGCAACCGCAGAACATATTTGCAAGAGGCACTTCACAACTGAGCACAACTCTTCCAGCGGCCCCTGGCCACTTGGTGGCCCTCACCTGCCCACGCCCTCCCCTACCTCCCGGGGCAGCTGGCCCAGGGCACTGCCCAGGGTCCGGGATGAGGAAGGAGGGAGTGGTTCCCTGGGGGGGGGGGGGGGCGAGGATGTCAGGCCGGAGGGCGAGGCCGGCCAGCCGCCAGCCTGCGGTGACCTAGTCACAGTCACCTCCAAGGCGAAGCTGCATTCCCCGCGGCCCCTCCCCAGCTCGGCTCGGCGACTACAGTCCCGAGGCGCCCGGCTGCACCCCGTAAGGCGAGGGAGTGTCCAGGCTACAAACACTCGCTCCGGGCGGCAGACACAGGCGCCGCAGCGGGGAGCTCAGCGCCCCTCCGCGTCGGGCTGAGCGAGCGCGGCGCCGGCACAAGTTACTTTCCCGGCCGAGCAGTCCGGTCGCGGCCCGGGAAGAGGAACCGGCTGCACGTCCCCGGGACAGCTAGGTCGCTCCGGGAGAAGGGCTCCCCCCAGGAGGGGGCCACGGGGGGACCAAGGGGGCCACCGCTCTGCCTCCCTCCCCCCATCGGGCCAACCGCCCCTCCCGTCGCCAAGGAAGTGGGAGGCAGGGCCGGTCCAGGACGAGGCCGCGCGCCCATCGCACCCCCGGTTCCCGGCCACCAGCCACCGGAGAGGAGGGGGCGGCGACGCTGCCCGTAAGAGCCGGAGGCGGAGCGCCATCTGCCTCCCACCCCCCGGCGGCGGGCAGGCTGGGGGAGCCCGGCTGCAGCACCCCCGGGCGGGCGGGCGGGCGTGGGCGGAGGGAGGGCTGGACCGAGGGGCCTGGGCTGGACCGGTGGCGATGGCAGCGGCGGCATCTCGCCTCCTCCAGGCCTGCCCGCGCCACAGGCCGCAGCCTGGACCAACCCCGCGTCCCCCGGCACCACCGCCGCGGTCCCACCCCGAGGAGTCGGGGGCTGGGCGGCCGCGCCCCCCGCCCCCAGAGACCCGATTTGCTCCCGCTCCGCCCAGAGGTCCCGGCGAGGAGCGCGGCCGCTGGAGCCGCCGCCGCAGCGCGGGGTGCTCGGGGCGGGGAAGCGCGGGAGGAAGGGGCGGCGAGGGGGCGGGCCGGCAGCGGGGACCTGGGCAGCGGGGACCGAGTGCGTGGGGCTCGGCGACAGCGATCGCCCGCACCACCTGCGGAGCTGCGGCGCCCACGCCGCGCCCGACCCCGCCGCTCCCGCTCCCGCTCCCGCTCCCGCCACTCGCGCGCAAACAAAACAAGTTGCAGGTCGCCGCCACCGGAGGGGGCGGGCGGGTCACTCACCCTCATCCTGCTCAGCGGGCTCGGGTCGTCCAGCCGCGGGGACAGGGAGGACCAGAGGACCACCAGCCCCAGGAAGCTTCCCACCAGCAGCAAACTGCGTAAGATGAACCCGATCTTCAGCCTCATCTTCCTCCGGCGGCTGGAGACACACAGCCGGGCGCAGCCGCCGCCACTGCTCTCCCCTCCCTCCTTCCCCCTCCTCCGGCTCTCCTCCTCCCTCCCCCACCCCTGCCGCCTCGGCTGCCGCCCTCTCCGCCGCCTGCCCTTCCCAGCTCCAGATCCGGAACTCCCCTCGGCGGTCCCTGCCCCGGCCCTGCCTCCACCCCCGCCCCGCGGCCCCGCGCTCCGCGGCCGCGGTACTCCCCCTCCGCCGGCGGCCTCCGCAGAGCTCCAACCGACCCGTGCGCCTCGCTCTCCCCGCTGCCCCTCTGCCTACCTGCCCCCTCCCGGGGCCGCAGTCCCCTTCTCCTCTCCCCAGCTGGCCCCAGAATCTCCTTCGCTACCCCCCGTTGTAACTAACTTATACTTTCCCGGGGTCTTGCGTGGTCCTTAGCTCTAGCCTTTGCCCCACAGCTCAGCTCTTAAAGCTTCCAGGTTCCCAAACTTTTATGGAAATGATGGGCCCCGGCTCCCCGAACGCCCGTGCCCCGCAGGATCCCGCAGCCGCCGCCCCCTCCCAGGTCCGAGAGCCGCTCGGCGGCCCCTCCCCTCGCTCACGCCCGCGGCCCGAGCCCCCTGCCGCTGGGTTTGCAGGAAGCGAACCAGGAAGTCGGGGCTACCGCCGCTGCCGCAGCAGCTCCACGTGGCTGATTTATAGCTCGGAGGATTTCTTTCCCCCCTCTCCTTATTGATCTTGCTTTTTCACACGGCTCCTTAAGGAGGTGGATTTGTAACCGAAAGGCCCAGGTGGGATGTGTAAATATCACTGGGGTGGAGGGGCTCACTCGGCAAGTCGGTATTTCTTGAGCTTTCCTTTGAGCCCATGACAAGAAAGGCAGCCCTGTGGCAATCAGCAATATCAGCCTTGTTCGTGGGCTGGTAAGTTTCTGTTCGGAGGGCCAGATTTTTGCCACTTGATGGAGGTTCCTTGACTTTTGTTTTTCTGACGCCTTTTCGGCCGGAGACATGAATTATACAGGAAAGGACGCTGAGAAATGTTTGGCCAAATGACGCACCCTGAAAGAAATAGTTTTTGTGCCCATATGTCCCAGTAAAGATGTCAATCACTTTACTGTGTGGCCAAGTGTATGTAATTATCTAATTAGTGTAACATACCCGAAACTGCCTAATTTAAGGTGAACAGAATGTTTAATACCCTAAGTTTTAGGATGGTGAAAGTTGGTCCTTTTTCCTAATATCTCATATATCTCATATTTGCTAGCACTTTAAAACAAGTAAGCCCTGGTTGTTTTAACTTTTTGAATGAAGTAGGGAATTGGAATCATCAAGATGAATAAATTAATAGTACCAAACTCACTTCCCCTGTTTCATTGTTTGGGTTAAGTATATTGGGGAATTCTATAAATGCCAACATTTACAAATTTACACAAAATGCTTGAGATGATATCCACATGCACAACATGGGCAAATGGAGAACGGATGACAGTATAATTGGGTATAATCTTGATTGGCTGAATAACTGTGCATAGTATTTCACAAAAGCCCAACATACACCACCTGGAGGAGGGGTATCAGGTGTCTTTCACAAATCATTGTCAGACTCAACAATGTTATCAACCACTTGTTAAAAACCAGTTGCTTTTAGTATTAGATGATGGAGACTTTAATGAAGATCTCTCTTTTTTTGGTGCAAAACAATAGAATATTTGACTAATAACATGTTGAACTTACTGGGTAATGTAAAAAGCTAATGCCCCACTCCTGGGTGAAGACTCAGATCCATGTTGGAACCCAGGGCTCACCTATTAATAAGTACCCTGGTGATTCGGATCCAGCTAATCTGGGCACCAGCTTTGGAGAAACACTGAAAGGAAGGGGCGCTTAGGGAAATATTACTTAGCTAACCTTACAAGGCAGGAATGAGGAGGTCTCCTTTGCAAAGTAGACAGTTCCTTAAACAGAGACGGCTTGAAACAAATGACCTTCAAGAGAGCTTATTCTGATCATGTGAGGGAATAATTCCATCTGAAATCAGCAACCAAAGTCCACCGGAAGTCATTAAACCTTTCATTTGTGCTCTCATTTTCACAGAGGAGACAGGTTTCTACCTCTAGAAAATTGGAAGCTTTAGTTTTACTATTATGAGCATGGTGGGCAGGTATGAAAAGTGAAAGTGGTACTTACCACTAATATGATTGGGATGGTTCTTGGGCAGAAAAAAAAGTACTATTTGGGAAAAATTCTGCCACCCCTTTAATTTTACACAGAGAATTTAATTTATGTGTGCCAGGACACAAAGTTAGACATTGAGGAATGGGCATATAGTTGTAAAAACCATCTTTCTCTGAGCCTTAACAATGTTGAAAAGAAACTAAAAGGATAACAAAATATATGCCCATTGTAACTTTTCCTGGGAGGCACCCTCTGTAGAGTTGACACAACTTTGTTTAGAAAATGAGCTACATTCAAAAATTAGGTCAGGGTCAGTCACTTAACCTCTCTGAACCTAGGACTCTTATCTGTCAAATAGTGATTACAGTACTCACCTCACAGTATTGTCACAAGGAATAATGGAGGTCAAGTACATATGCAGATATACAGATAATGTGATAAGCAAGTCTCAGTTGTGTATGGCATAATCCTTTTTTCTTTATGAATGCTACCGTTATCCTACGACAGGGCTTGTTATGCTGGAATACTTCTTGTTTCTCTAACCCAGGGTTCACAGAGGGTAGACTAGAACTGAATTTAAGAGACATAGGAGACGGCCAAGAGACCACTGTCTTCTGCCAATGGGGTCATAAGTAGCGGATGGTGACATGGTACCTTCCAGCTGTGGGCTCAGAAGCAAGACAGTGGGAGAGAAGAAACTTTTTGGGTGCCTAGCTAGCGTGTGCAAGATGCTTTACATTTGTTATTTTCACTTCATTTTGACACGACCCGAGTGAGGTTGGTATTACTGTTTTCAAGCTAGGATTCAAAGCAGGCCATTCTAACTTCAGAATTCTTACCACTGTGTGCATACTCCTTGCCAAACCGTATTAGCTTTTTGGACCTGGAATATAAATAGGTGTTCTCAGACAGGGTGCAGAAGGTCAGGGCCTAAACATTTTTTGTTGTTCTTTTCCCCCTACACCTGCTCTGGTAAAGGGAACCCCCACCAAAAGGAATTGTGCCCATGCTTGGGTTGTGACTTAAAGATATAGTGCGCTCCCTGGGGCTCTTACCACTTCTTCCTGCCAAGCTAAACTTCTGAGTTTCTAAATGTATCTTGAATCTCCTTGCCTTCAGGCCTTTGTACAGGGAGTTCTTTTTGCCCGAAATGATACCTTAACAAAATGCTTTTCCCACACTCTTTCTCATGTCCTCATCCCCCATGTCCCTCCCCACCAACTTACTGGGATAGGTACCCTGGTAAGTACTACCTTCCCTAATAATTACCATAACATTGTAATTGCTTCATTGCTTTTTTCACTCCCAGATAAAATTATGAGGGTAGAGCCTTGCCTATCCAGTTCATCATTGTTTCCCTATGTCTAGTGTATACAAAGGGTTCAATAAATACTTTTTTATAAAATGTTGAATAAATAATTGGATTGAGGATATAAAGGGAAGATGAAACCTCGAAGAGGGGTCAGGGCTATTTCAACTATTTTTTCTCCTTACCTGGAGGTTTTATTTAATTAGAAACATGATTATTTTACATGTCTGTATCATCATTAGCTGGTAGACTGTAGTTTCCTTCTTATTCTGCATCCTACTTTGGCTACTCAGGACTAAGAAGGAAGTGATTGTTTAATTTAAATTCAGATTTTTGTATCTGAGACTTCAAACCAAAGAAAGAAATTAAGTTGTATTGAAATGGGAACATGTAGCCATGGGCAATTATTATCTGCAGCCAAATCTCAATTTTAACTATGTCTGGTTGCCAAGAACTCTGGTTAAATTAGAATAGGTGAGCTATAAATTAACAGTTAAATATCCCATTGCCTATTCTGTAAACCATTTAATCACCTCTTTCAAAGAACACTAGTGATAGTATTTTTAAGTTAAAGATGTATTTTATTGTTTAGAAAAGAATTAATATTTAGATATTTTTAAAGTGTTTGTAGTTTAAGTTTGTTAAAAAGATATAGTGATTTTGGGGTGATCATTTTGTAATTTACATAAATGTCTAATCACTATGTTGTATACCTGAAACTAGTATAATAGATTGTATGTCAACTGTAAATGAAGAATAAAATAATTAAAAAACATATACTGATGTTGTGTAGTGTTTGTTATCTCTTACTGCATAACAAATTACCCCAAAATTTAGCACTTTAAGAAACTAACTTTTTATTTCATGCAATTTCTGAAGGTCAGGAATCCAGGACTGGCTTAGCTGGGTGGTTCTGGCTCAGGGTCTCATGAGACCCTGTTCTCCCGGTGTCTGCTGAGCTTCAATCATCTCATGGCTCAACATGCCTGGAGAATCTAATTCCAAGGTCATTCACAAGGCCAACAGGCAAGCCTCAGTTCCTCACTGGCTATTGGTGGCAGACTTGCTTGTCACATGGGCCTCTCCTAGGGCTGCTTGTGACATGGCTGCTGGTTCCACCAGAGTGAGAGATCTGAGTTATGGGGCAAGGGGGACACAGGAGAATTCAAGACAGAAGCTGCAGTCTGGTACAGTGTGGGAGGGGACAGCACAAGGGTGTGAATAATAAGAGGTGGGGATCAATGGAGGCCATTTTGATGCCTTGGAAATAGTATTGGGAATCAAATATCTGCGTCAGAAAACCAGTTTTTTCCATTATTATTTGTAGTAATCCAATTACCATTATGATATGCTGAAGTCTTTCAGTAAGAATCCAAATCTTAAAAACTGCTTTCTGATTATCTTGGAAAACAAAAACAAACAAACAAAAAACAACTCTATACTCTCTTCATCTGTAAAATGAAGGAGTTAGACCAGGGGTGGGCAAACTTTTTGATTCGAGGGCCACAATGAGTTCTTAAACTGGACCGGAGGGCCGGAACAAAAGCATGGATGGAGTGTTTGTGTGAACTAATATAAATTCAAAGTAAACATCATTACATAAAAGGGTATGGTCTTTTTTTTCAATAGTTTTATTCATTTCAAACGGGCCGGATTCGGCCCGCGGGCCATAGTTTGCCCACGGCTGAGTTAGACCAAATGATCTTTAACATCCCTTCCAACAGTGAAATTGTGAGATGGTCCTGTGATCTTAATATATGGTCAGCACTTTCAAATTTGTATTTGTGTGGAATACAACAAAGTCAAATTTTGCCTTTGAATTTTTTTTTTTTTTCTGACATGGATGACTATTTCTATCATAAGCTCCAGAGACGGATAACTCCCAAGTTGTGCTCATCTGAAATAAAAGACTGTTGTCGCTATGGCTTCCATTTGATGAGGTGAATGGTCTCCTACAGTGTTTTGAAGGCAAAAATGCTTATTTAAAAGTCCTCTTAGATTTAACACTGTAGGACACTACCTCCTCATAATTCGGCACTGTTTTCGGACACTCACAATTCAGAAGTGCTTTTCTGATTTAATCATCCGTTTAAGAGGTGATTGAAACGAATTTCATCTCTGACCACTCTTGTTTGGAACCTCTTCAGCAAGCTTCCCGTTGCTCTTAAAATTAAGCCCAAACTCCCCATTTATTACAAAGACCTTTGTGGGTGAGCTTGCCTCTGCTTTTCTCCACAGTGTCGTAGCTGGTCAGGTACCTCCCCTCGGTCAATTTAAACTGCAGCGACACTGGCCTTCTCTCCATTTCTGAAACAGGTCAGGTTCTCACTCCTAGGCCTTCATGCACATCACAGTCATGCGCAGTGACTACACGACATCCTAGTCCACACGGACTGCACATACAAAGGTGCTATACCATATAGCCTAGGTATGTAGTGAGCTATACCGTCTAGGTTTGTGTGCGTGTACTCTATCATGTTCCCATAGCAAAATCATCTAAGGATGCATTTTTCAGAACATATCCCTGTCATGACTGTGTTCCCTTACCTGAAACTTTTCTTAGTTTTAGCACCAACACCCTCCTACTAATCTCCTGATCATCCTTCTGATTTCAATTTATGCATCGATTCTTTCAGAAACTTCTGATTCTTTTTAGAGCACACCCCTTGGGAGTTTAGGAACCCCTGCTTCTCACTCTCAGAGAACCCTGTTTACTCTCTCTCATGGCCTACAAGTGTCTACTTTGTAACTGCTTATTCAATGGTCTGTCACCCACATTAGACCAAATTTTCTAAGGGCAGGGACCATGTTCTTCTTATTGGCATTATATTCCTAGATGTTCACAGCCTGCTCAATATTTGAGAGTGAACGAATGAAAATATATTTCATATGTTCACTCTATGTTGTGAGCATAGGCAAACTTGGGAAGCATTGTGTAATAGAGGATGTATTGCATATATGTACACAAAGAGAAAATGTATGTGTTCACTGTTCAGCTGTTAGAAAATAACGAAAGAAAAGGTGAAGTCCCCAGGCATCAGTAAGATGTAGTATGACAATTGGAAAATAAAAAATTTGGAATTACTGGCTATCTACTGCCTGTCCAACCTCTAATTCCTGGATCATTTAGGATAAGCTCTCTGGAGGTCTCTCTGTAGTGTGTACCTCAGTTTGTTTCTATGCAGTTCTGTGTATTTCCCCTGAAAAGGCTTCTAGGCATAGTCCATGGCTAAAAATAACTCATCTTTTTTTTTTTTTATAATGAATCAAAAAATGTCAGGTTGCCCTGTCACTAAAAGCTAAAAATCTTATAAATTAAAACTCCCTTCTTGTTACATAGTTGTCCCCACTCCACCCAAGCTATGAAATTCTTTAGCTTGGTTCCCTAATCTTTTTTTTTATTTTTAAATATATTTTTATTTATTTCAGAGAGGGAGAGAGAGATAGAAACATCAATGATGAGAGAGAAGCATTGATTGGCTGCCTCCTGCACGCCCCCTACTGGGGATCGGATCTAGCCACAACCTGGGCATGTGCCCTGACCCAGAATTGAACCTTGACCTCCTGATTCATAGGTTGATGCTCAACCACTGAGCCACCGTGGCCAGGCAGTTCCCTAATCTTTATAGTTTTAGTGTCTTTATGCAACTTGATAATGTGTATGGAAATGGAGCTTTAATAATTTCAAATTAACTGATCTTAAAAGGCAATAATCTCTAAATGCTTTACAGAAGTATTTTAGGAGTAGGTGGCTTTGCCCTATTTAGTAGCTGGAAAAGGAGGGTTCACTGCTGTATATTTTGATCTGACCAAAGTGTGTACTGTAATTCCTAGATTTAAAAAATTGATCTGTTTGAACCTACCAATCTGCTCACTGAAGCAGAGGTTTATATGCACAAACTGTAATAGAATTTATAGTAATACCTTGACAAATTTCAGTTATGAAGACTTTTTTTCATGTCATTTAACCATACTCTGCTGAGAACTTGAGTCTTTTTTTAATGAATTTCATACCTTAATTTCATGAAATTTTAGCACTGGCAGGGAAATAAGAATTCCATTAGAGGCTAGCCAAATCTCTCATTTTACATGTGACAGGTTTGGGGGTCTCCGTCCCTCTCACCTAGCTTCTCTCCTTTCACCCGTGTTGCATCAAAGTTATACTCAAAGAGATTATCAGTATTATCAAAAGAGACTAGTTTGTCTTGCAGGTATCAAGTTCCCACATTAAAGAATGTGAGATTCTGGACAATGCATTTTGCTGAGTCTCTGGCATGACCACATGGCTACAGGTGGATAATTGGGATCTCTGCAGGGATGTGAAGATGTATAGACGAGAAGAAAGGACTGAAGCAGGCGGGACATTCTCCTGCTTGTCCAAGGCCAAGTCTACAAGGCACATGATGGGAACAACAATGAAGTGCTCTGCACATCTTTGGAATGTTTTTTGATTAGTTGTAAATAAGCGTGGATTACTTTTAGTAATGGACTATGCTTAGAAGCCATTTCAGACATTTCAGAGGAGAGAAGCAAAACTGCATACAAATAAAGTAACTGAGGTACAGACTACGGAGAGATTATCCTACATGAGCCAGGAATTAGAGTCTGGACAGGGAGTAGATATCTGGTCATTTCAAACCTTATATTTTCCAACTATGTCCTACTACATATTGTTAGAGCCTGGAAATGCCATCTTTTCCTTGGTTATTTTCTAACAGATGAACAATGAACAAGTACATTTTTCTCTCTATTTGAATGTGTGGCTCTATGTTAAATGACTACGTGGAGAGTTACACCAGGGAGATGTGAGCCAAGAATGCTGCTCTTCAGAGGAGCATAATATACTGTCATTTAGGTAAATGCACCTTTTGGTATATTGCAAAGAGTTTTGAAATTTGAATTTTAATTGCATTTCTCTTTGGAGAATGGTCTTTGAGGATTTAGTCTTATGGGATGACTTCTATTTTTCCAACTACCTAAAATGATTGCAACAAATCGAATCATTTTCTATGACCTTTTATTGTATATAGGTATTTCTATTTATTCAACATATTTTTGAACATGTATCATGTACTAACTATTGTTCTATATCTTGGGATACAGCAGTAAACTAAAAGCAGAAATCCCTGCCCTCAGGGAGTAAATCAGATATGTACATTATTGTTATCAAATAAACAGGTAAATCACTTATGTGCCAATCATTGTTCCAAGAGTTTACAAAGATTAACTTATTTATTTAGATAGCATAACAGAAGATAAATTCTATGGGGTGAAATAAAGCAGGGACATGGGATATAGGATGCTGGATGGAAGTGAGGGAAGATTTCAATTTTAAATAGTCTGAGGAGTCTCGTCGAGAAGACAATATTTGAATGAACCAAAAGGGATGAGAGAATAAGCCAAATGGATTTCTGAGAGGGGATGGCTCCAAGCAGAAGAAGGCAGCAAGAACAAAGGGTTTAAGGAAGAACGTTCCTGCTAGTTTTAGGAAAAGCCAGGACATAAGGACAGCTTTAGCTGATAAAGTGAGGAGTAATCGTTTGGGCATAGTGATGACTATGGGTTTAATTTAGAAAGAGATGGGCAGCCGTTGGCAGTGCAGAGGGTGACAGTTGCATGACCTAACTTACATCGAAATAGGATCACAGTCTCTGGTTTCTGCGATTGGTATGGAAACGAACAAAGCTAAAAGCAAGGACCAGTTAGGAGCCTATTTTAATAGTCCAGATGGACCATGGTGGTAGCACAGACTAGGGTAATGACAGTGGAGGTGGTTAGAATTGGTCAAAATATGAACATATTTTAGTTATTCTTCAACCATATGGTCCCAAATAACTGAGTTTTTTGTTTTGCTTCCATACTCTGTACGTAGTTAAATTAACCTATAGGACAAACATTGAAAATGCCCTGGCAGCACACGTTATTTTAAGAAACTATGTAAGTGATTATTCGGCAATTTGTTTTAGAGTATCATATATACAACAGAGTTTCAAATGGAACAACCTGTATTTGGAAATAAAACCTCCCAGACAACAGTGGCAGGTTAGGTGCCAGGATCAACTGATCTGATGCAAACAATTGAAAATGCCAGGTAAAATATTTCAAATCTTTTTTAATGCACCCATGGGTAACAAGGTAGAACAGAATACTAATGTTAAAAGACTGAGTACTGTCAGTCTTTTAACTTAAAAGGAAGTAAACTGAGCACTGAAGCTGGCTTTTGCCTTTAGGGCTTTGGCCAAACCTCAAGTACCTAAGAGTCATTTATGTTCTGAGTTCAGGTTTCAGAACAGAAAACAAATTCAGGGCTCACCCCATAATAGGACCTAAAAATGTAGAATCCCTAAAGGGCTCCATCCTCAGGGTGAAAGAGAATGAAAACTGACTGAGTCCCTTTATGCCCTGAAGAGAAACCTCCCAGTACACATATCCCACACCGTCCACCTAAGAAATTAATGATCATAAATTGGCCCACATGCTGGTTTGCAGCCAGAATCACACAAGCTGCATGGCTAGAAAGATGTCAAACCAAGAATTTAGTTTAACGTGGTTGTATACCACTAATGTCACATCTGAAAAGCAAGTACCAATGTATTTTTGAAAGAATCCTCCGCAGCTCACGCTTGGAGAAGGTTCTGTTCCTGTGAGCCCTCATGAAAATGTATCACTCACACTTGAAAATTACTGAACACTCAAGGCCCCACAGGGGAGGGCCAGCCAAAACAATATACTGCAAAATATGCTGCTTAAAAAAATGCAGCCTTTAGTGTTATCAGGCAAAATATAAAATAATCATGGTTAATAATTTTCAAGAGAGGAGAACTCTGAAGAGCTAAGTAAAATTGAGAAAAGATCTAATTTCCAGAAATAAAAAGTACAAATAAAAATTTTAAAATATAATGGATGGTTTAAACAGCTCTTTAGAATTGTTGTTGAAATCTCATCTCTTGGCTTCTGGGCTCTTGGTTCCTTTCCCGTCTGTTAGGCCACCCCTTCTCAATCTCCATCACTGATTCACTGATTCTATTATCTAAAAAGACAGCATCATTGAGGAGTCAGTTCTAATTCTTTTTCTTTCCCTCCATTTTTATTCTTTGCCCGGACTGACCTATTCATCAGGTTTTGACTATGTTCATCATTGCCACACTCGAGCTTCCAATGCAGACTTGTGAGTGACGTTCATTATTTTCCCACCAAATCTTCTATTCTTCCTAGGCTCCCTATTTAGCCATTGACACTGAAAAAGAAGTTTCTATGACATTTTCAATGATTTCTTCCACTTTTTTCTTCCAGCTTTCGTCATTAGCAAGTCAGGGTCACTCAGTCATTGATAGTTCCTTTTGCATGTATTCCCCCTGCTATGATTCAGGGTCCCTTGCAGTTTTTCCAGCACATTCCCACCTTTTTTTCTAGTACAGTAAGTTCAATTGTATCACTCTGGAGCAACAACCATTGCTGGTGCCCCCTTAAAGGTGGTAATTCATTGCATCCTGGGAAGTGTAATCCCCACATGGTGTGAGTGAGCTGGTTGGCGTCCATTTTGAAGGTTATAGGTTTCATGGACTTTTTAACACGGAATATTAGAATACCAGGTAGATAGTGGGAAAGGAGGAAATCCCACGGCATTTTATTAGATAATCCCTTGACAAAAAATTTGTCTTATAGGACAACATTATGCACAGCAACCTACTCCCCGGCTTTGGATTTGCAAAGTGGCTGTAAGTGAAATCAAGTACATTCACACAACTGGTTGACCACTAGATAAGTGACCTCATCTCCAATGAAGTAAACCGAAACAGTCAAAATCAGGCCCAGGGAAGAGGTGCTACAAAACAAGGGATCAGGAGTTTGGAAGTTTTTAAGACTTGGAGGAAGAACATGAATCAATCAGGGTAGGCTAATTGTCATGACACACAACTCCAAAATTTCAGGGGCTTGGTCCCAGTGCCTTCCTCTCTGTGGGTTGGTTGAGGGGTGGGGAAGGGACACTGCTGTTTATATGTAGTAGCGGATGAGCCAGATTACCACACTTTATTTCTGATACCTTGACTTGAGTTTTACAGCACCTAAACCCTATAGTAGGTGTGATACCAATACTAGTGAATTAATGATGTTAGCGTTTCCTAACCTTTGTTCCTCTTTGTACTATTTATACCATTTTAGTCATACCTAGAGCAGTACATATATTATTGCGTGACTATTTTTAATTAAAATTACATACTTTTATAAACTTAAATTTAGCTTTGCACCAAACTTAAATTTAATGATACCCATAAAATCACAGGATTGTGGTGTTACTTTTTCAATACATATTAAAATATCAAAATTAAAAATATTTGCATTCTACTTAATCATCCTTTTTAACCCCATGTTTAAAACAGTTTAGAAGTAACTGACCTATGTGTTATATTTACCTATTTAATGCTTTAGGGTCAAGCTTCTCTATATGTTCAGGGACCATGAACGCTACAGATTTTTCCTACCTGGCCGTATATCTACTTTTGTGACTTATGATCTCGTTTTGTGATTTATGTTCATACGCAGGTACCAAAAAGTGAATGTTCTATAAGTGCTATATATAGATTAATGTATTTTTAATTAATTAATTTTTATTGTTTAAAGTATTATATATGTCTCCTTTTTTAGATTAATGTATTTTTTAACAATTTTTTAAAAACAATGAATACCCTATTTCTCTCACACCCACCCCATTTTCATTGAAAGCCCACTAATAGGATATGGAATGTTTCCATAACAAAACATGGTAAATTAGTTAATATATGAAACTTTTTAAAAGACCAGAATTCTTTGGTTTGCACATAGCTTAAGTGAATAAAATAGAGAGGTATCTATTGTTTTTTGAGATCATAATCCTATTCCCAGAGATGATAAGTAATAACAACAAAAGCTGGTCATTAATTTTACACTTTGGATGAGGTTTCTTTCTTTCTTTCTTTTTTTTTTTTTTTTTGGATGAAGGTTTCTTTATGTATAACAAAGAAAAGACAATCTTTGAGTTTTATGACACTTAAATAAAAAGCACAGAGGGAACTGTAGACTCTATTTTGAGGAATCCTTAGGGTAGAGATCTGTCTGGGATGATTTATGTGCTGTCTAAACGGAGGGGTGTGGTTCCTTAGTTATTTCTGGCTTTGTGGTTATTATTCTTAATTTTCTCTCTCTCTCTTTTTTTTTAAGCCAAGTATTAAGAAAGGGGTGGCACTTCTAGGAATATATCCCAAGAAACCAGAAACACCAATCAGAAAGGATATATGCACCCCTATGTTCATAGCAGCACAATTCACCATAGCTAAGATCTGGAAACAGCCTAAGTGCCCATCAGTAGATGAATGGATTAGAAAACTGTGGTACATCTACACGATGGAATACTATGCTGCTGTAAAAAGGAAGGAACTCTTACCATTTGCAACGTCATGGATGGAACTGGAGAGCATTATGCTAAGTGAAATAAGCCAGTCAATAAAGGAAAAATACCACATGATCTCACTCATTCATGGACAATAGAGACCATTATAAACTTTTGAACAATAATAGATACAGAGGCAGAGCTGCCTCAAACAGATTGTCAAACTGCAGCGGGAAGGCCAGGGAGGGTTGGGGGGCAGGAGGTAGGGGGGTAAGAGATCAACTAAAGGACTTGTATGCATGCATATAAGCATAACCAATGGACATAAGACACTGGGGGATAGGGGAGGCTAGGGGACTGTCTAGGGCGGGGGGATAAAATGGATACATATGTAATACCCTTTGCAATACTTTAAGCAATAAAAAAAAAAAAAGAAAAGAAAGGGGTGGGAACAAGGCAAGACAAGGTGAAGTCAGCAAAATAATAATTGAGAGCCAGAGACAAGCAGAATGAATTAGTAGGTGACTTTAGATAGGTTAGGGTGAAAAACCTACAAGATTTTCTTCTGCGTTTTAAAAAGAAAACAAGAATCTTCAGCACAAATCCCATCTACAAAGACTCCGAAGGATCTCCCTCATGGAACAACAGCTGATTAATGCACATTAGCATTCCTTGTGAGGCACAGACTTTTGGAATAAGCCCTTTCCTGAATGCTGATGACCACAAACACATTAGCTGAGCTATTCGTTATTATCACAAATTAGATGTGACCGAACTTCCATTACATATACTCATTCCATCGTGTGATTCAACCATTGGGTGGATTTTAATTACTGAACCAAGAAATGAATAATTGGAAAGGAGGACACCTAAGAAGAACTGCCAATGCTTCTGCTAGTGAGGAACTGTGAATTGCTTTTCTTTTCCTTTTGATACTTAACAAGAAATGTTTGCCCATCTACAAGATAAAGAGGAAAAATATAGCCTGGCCGGTGTGGCTCAATGGTTGAGTGTCGACCTATGAACTAGGAGGTCATGGAAATTCCTGGAAAGAGCACATGCTTAGGTTTCGGGCTTGATTCCCAGTGGGGTCATACAGGAAGCAGCCGATCAATGATTATCTCATCATTGATGTTTCTATCTCTCTTCCTCTCTGAAATCAATAAAAAAAATAAACAAAAATGAAATTTGGGAAGAGGGAAAATAAAATAGAAGAAATACTTAGGATTGAGGGCCCATAGCAAATGTCCCATTTACCCGCCGTTTCACACGCTTGAATTCTAACCCATATTATAGGTAGCTTCAGTGACCCAATGTCCTGGTATATCGTTTCCCCTCTTCTTTGAGCGTATCTGATTTCTTCTGTGTTTAATATGTGATTTAAACAGCCTGTTTCATGTGTTACTCTAATTGCCTCATCTTTCTTGAAGTCGGATATACATGATGAGTAATAAATGGTAAATTTGGCCTCAGATTTGACTGACCTCATTAGACTGTAGATGAGAGTCAGAGAGACCCACAAATGTGCGTTTCCGTTGTTTTGGCACTGAGGGATAATGGCTACAGCTCATGAATAAAATAATGGAAATGATTGTGTCTTGCACGGACTGCCGGGGGAGCAACAGACCGATGTTCCCCTTGGCTCGCTCTGGCCAGGAAGCTGGAGAAATCACTGGGCTGTGCTTCCCCAAGAGGCAGAGCTGTAGATCGGTTAAAACCGTGACCGTTCCAGCTGCACACCCAACGACTGTCCTCACTGCTCTGTGCTAAGGGCTATTGTTGATTTTTGGTCTTTGCAGCTACGTTGCATACATCACAGTCATTTTCAGGGGCATCAAAGTACCTCTCCTCAATTTATCATAGTGTAAGCCTCTCTTAGCTTCATAAACTGTGATACGAACACACTAAATTAGACCATTTTGCTTCTGTTGTTGGAGGAGGGGAACCAGGACAGAGTAACTGGCTTGAGTACGTACATATTGTGCTCATAATAGGATGTGAACCCATTTCTACACACTCCCAGTCCGAGTTTCCCTTTACTCTATGAAAGTTACTATTTCAAGGTGAAGACATGATTCATTTGTTCAGTATAATTAAGTAGCTGTACACTGAGTATGGGTGCTGGAGATACAGGGATAGACGAGAGAAAAACCCTTTGCTTTCATCAAGTGTATAGGCCCAGAGGGAAGGTAGACAGTAAGTTATATAATGTGTATTTGAAGAGATTGTGTACTTCGGATCTAGTGCACAATGCCGTGGAGGCACCTAATGAAACCTAATCCAGTTGGTCAAAAAAGGCCTCCTGAAAGAATGGTGTTTAAGAGGAGACGGACAGGTGTTGCCCCATCAAGGAGGTAGGTGGGAAGGAGAATGTCCCGGATGCCTGAGATGAGATAAAGGACTAGAAACAAGTCCTTGTAGTTGGTGTGAGTGTTTCAGGGTGGGCACTAGCTAAACCAAGGATTTTATTTAATTTGTTAATTAAATCTTTATTGTTGAAAAGATTTCCTCCATTGACCCCTTCTAGCCCACCCCCTCCCCTGTCCCAGGCCTTCAGCACCCTATTGTCTGTGTCCATGGGTTATGCACACATGCATACAAGTTTTTTGATTGATCTCTTCCCACCCACCCGCCCTCCCCCTCCTTCCCTCTGAGATTCCACAGCCTGCTCCATGCTTCTCCTAGGGACAATGGGAAAGGGAGGAAACCGGACTATCAATGGGTGGATCTGAGAGCCACAGAGAGACTTAGCATTGGCTAAACAACCCAGAGTATAGATGGTCCAGCTTAGAGTCCCTCACCTCATCTTATCTGATAATGCGAAGAATACACATGTATCTACCTTCCTAAAAGCAGACTGGAGGAAAGAGAAGTCAGTACTCTCCGATTTGATGCTATCCTTCAATTTATTCAATACATGTCTGTTGAATAGCTGCTGTATTCAAGGGCATATAACACCTTGTACTAGGCACTATTGAAGATTCAATGAGCAAGTAAATACATAACGTCTGCCTACCCATTACACTCTTGAGTTGTGATTATTGGAGGGCCTTATTTACAGTAATCTGATGGGAAGATACAACAAAACAAATGAGGCAATGGGGCCTGTCTGCAAACATATTATGCAGACTGCTTAATGTTTTAATAAACAACCAAGTTGACACCAGATCAAATCCAAGGATACAAGAATTTTTGGCTTATTTTTTTAAAAGATTAAGAACAAATTTCAGTGTTATGCTACCAAATTCCTTTTTGCTAAAAAATATGAATGCATATCACATGCCAGACAAAACTGAGGACATTGTTCCTGGCCTCTGAGGAGCTTACAAACAAGAAAAGAAATAATGTATGCAGACATATGAGCAATAGACATATGAACAAATACATTTTCTTTAGGTGTGTTACAGGAAGGAGTTAAAGCAACATGGGCAACTTTGTAAACCTTCTTAATTTGTTCTCTCACACTGCAAATATGAGAGAAATGCTTTTCTTGCATTTTTTTTTCTATTGACACAATTTTAAATAAAATGGTTGAAATCCAACTCATTCCTGTTTTCTCCAAAAATTTACTAAATTAGAATAAGATGTCAAATGAAATTATAAAAGTGATCAATCATTTCCTGTTTGGGGAGTTAATCTTTTGTTAACGAGAAAAGGAATACTGCACTCCCCAAACGAAACTGTTTTAATCATAAGGAGACATATTCAGTATAATTAGACAGTTCTCTTATCAGCACAGATTAAGGAAAATCAACCAATAGACTAGGCCAGCCGTGGGCAAACTACGGCCTGCGGGCTGAATCTGGCCCGTTTGAAATGAATAAAACTAAAAAAAAAAAAAAGGACCGTACCCTTTTATGTAATGATGTTTACTTTGAATTTATATTAGTTCACACAAACACTCCATCCATGCTTTTGTTCAGGCCCTCCGGTCCAGTTTAAGAACCCATTGTGGCCCTCGAGTCAAAAAGTTTGCCCACCCCTGGACTAGGCCCTGGAAAACTTTATAAGAATGCCAGTTTTCTTTAAAAGACTTAACCCATTTATCATTTTAAATGCATTTGTTTAGCTTTTGTCTTATGTGCTACACACTGATTTTCATACCTCAACATGAAAAGGTTTCTGGTTGCATTTAAAACATGCAATGTTATAAGTCTCACCATTCATATATGCTTTCATTGATGTATTCATTCAGCAAATATTGAGCGAGTAATAATGCCAGACTGAGGAGACAACATCCTGCTCTTAGAAGTTTACTTCCTGGAAAATCTGAATGGAATGATTTATGGAAATAGAAAGTATTTCTTTGGCTTGGTCATTCTCCTCACTACACCTTTAATAAAACACTTAAAGTTACACTTTGCAAGTATTTTCAAATATCCCTTCTTTTTTCTATTGTAATTGTGTGAAGACACTCTTTTTTTCTGAGTATCTTTCATTTGTGTTCTGCCACTATGGCTCACATTATAACTTAGCAAGGAGATACACTGCCATGGCTCCCTCTCATTCCTTATGTGTGAGAAAGGGAAGGAGAAAGGAGGGAAGGAAGGAAGGTTAATGAGCATAATGACGTATAAATCATGGATAATGTATTATAAGAAAAAAAAATAAGCATAGCAGCAATTTGGGAGAAAGAAGTGAAAGAGAAATATAGATAGAAGTGTACAACAAGTCAGAATTATTTTTTTAACCAAAGTTGGGAAAACAGAAGGTTTATAATTCGCCAATGCAATTTAAGGAAAATCCTCAACTATATAAGCTAAGGATTGAAAGGTCTTAAATTGGGTATGTTATCAAGAGGAATAACTTATTGCAATTTTTTAATGCAGCATTCAGTAAAATTTCTGCCACCAACTGTCTTTGTGAAGTTTACCAAGTGACTAAGAACTATGTCTTGCCTAGAAATAGGGTAATTAAATAAATGACAGCAAAAAATATGTGATGTCTGATTTCATGAGTCATTTGCTGCTTAATAACAAAAACAACTCAAGCAAGAAAAAAAATAGTCCAAATCTATTAAATTTGAGGTTTTAGATTTATTTTGCTTCTCTAATTCTGAAATTTCAGCCTTAAAAGTCAGAACTTTTCATTACATTTCTGTCTTTTCAGTCTCAAGCCACAGTTTATTGAATTCATTGTATTATATACGGAGATTTTTAAAGTGCAGATTGTTTTACTTCCTAGGTTTTTTAAAATGGTGATTGCAGCCCTAGCTGGTTTTGCTCAGTGGATAGAGCATCGGCCTGCAGACTGAAGGGTCCCGGGTTTGATTCTAGTCAAGGACACATGCTGGGGTTGCAGCTTGATCCCTAGTAGGGGGCCTGCAGAAGGCAGCCGATCAATATTCACTCTCATCATTGATGTTTCTATCTCCCTCTCCTTTCATCTCTGAATTCAATAAAATATATATTTTTAAAAATGGTGATTGCACAGGTAGAAGGTGCTATAAATAAGAATTTACATTTGCATACAAGTAGGCATTTTTAAAACAGCACATAATTTTAGATATGCATTCTCATACTTCAGGATCAGTGAGTTAAAAAAGGAGTTGTCACAACTTGCATTTATTGCTCACCCAGAGTTTGAGCACAAGTGGTTTGAATAGTCCCACCTTCTCACTCAATAACTCACAACCGCTCCACAGTAGTCCTTTGCCTCTCGTCTACCACCCAGTTCAAAGCTTATTGCGTAGTTTTAACTAAGATTCAGGAAAGTCCCTTCTTATTTGAATAAATTTAAAGATCTATTGGGGAGATCATTTTGTAAGTTATATAAATGTCTAATCACTATGTTGTACACCAGAAACTTACATAACTAATATTGTATGTTAACTGTAACTAAAAAATTATTTTAAAAAGGAATCATTGTTTCAAATCATAAAACACAAGAAAATTATAAGTTGAAGGACTGAAGACTAGAGTTTTGTAGGAGTGGTTTCATCAGAACATGTGTTCCCATTGCCCAGGGAGACTAAGGGGTGTGCTATGCAGACACTACTGTGTGTTCACCAAACTCCATTCCATTTTCTTCCTGGACACACAGCTTTACTACAGTCCCCCGAGTCTCCTATTGCGGTCATGTGACTGAGTTCTGGTCAGTGGAAATTATGTACATGACTTGCAGGCCTAGACCCTAAATACCATTTTGCACAAGCCTTCAAGTTCTGTCTTTTCCTTTAACTGTGAAAGACTGAGGTTAAGGGCGGGGATGGAAGAGGCAGGCTGAGGAAGTGTGTGGAATAGTTGCCTTGCCTCCTTCCCCCACCCCCCACCCCATTGCATTTACTTTGGACTGTGTGACTTGAACAAGAAATTAACCTATATTGCATTATACCTCTAAGGTTTGGGATCATTTATCACAGCCGTTAATACACAATGAATAATGCAGTCAGTAAAGGGAGATGGTAGGTAGGAGAATAAGAAAGCAAATATCCTTGCTTTATAGTTTGCCACTAATGCCATATTACTCTGCGTGAAATGAATATGGCAACAGCAAAACCACATAATCTAAGTGCCAGACATAAACAAAAAGTTAGGAAACCAATATATTAAGGTTTCCCCAAACATATAGCTGCTATCTTGCCCTTGGGAATCAATTGTTCATTTCCTCCATATCCTCCTTGATTAATTAGTTTTACTACCCTGCGTTCCCTTCCCAAGTTGTTAAAATTATTTTCTGTTTTTCACAAGATGTTGAGAATCACTTCTTTGAAATTAATGAATTTGCAAGGGGAGGAAGATAGAAGCAATTATTTCAGCATAGAAATAGAAGCCAGCTTTGAAAAATTGTAATTTTGTTATTGTTAAAAATTAACATTTCCTTCTTTTTTTTTTTCTACCAGATATTGCAATGTTATAGTGCTATGGTGCTCAAAATCAGAATAGAGATGATGCCACAGTAGACAGACCAATGGATTGAAATAGAAGACCCAGAAGTATATTTAAGCATATATAATTATCATTTTTTGTATACTATGTTTTTATATGTATAGATAGGTTTCTGAGCCTTCTATTTGAGTGAACTGATCCCTATATTGTGTTTTATTCCCTTTTCTCTATATATTTTTAAATGCCATACTGTGATAGCAAAGTCTCCAAAGTGGTTCCCAATGTTCCCCACCTCCTACTTGACACTCTGTGTGGTCTCCTTCAACTTTGTACCAGGTTTGTGGGTAGTAGGACACAGCAGAAGTAATGGTATGTCATCTATATATATAAAAGGCTAATATACAAAGTGTCCCTGCAGGAGTTTGACTGGGAGACCAGGAGTTCTATCACTCGCTATGATGTGCGCTGACCAACAGGGGGTGGCGTGGAATGAAAGGAGGCCCTGGCCAGCAGCCAGAAGGCCCCAATCGGCCCTGATCACTGGCCAGGCCTAGGTACCCTACCCATGCACAAATTTTGTGCACCAAGCCTCTAGTTAGATTATAAAGACTGTGGCTTACATCTATGTAGACACTCACACCCTTTTTCTCTTGAATCACTGGCTGTAGGGAAGCAATCTTCCTGTGGGAGGACACTTGAGCCATCTCTGGAGAGGCCCATGTGACAAGGACCGGAGGACTCAGCAAGGAACTGAGGCCTGCCATCAACCATGTGAGGGAGCTTGGAAGAGGACCATTCCCCAGCTGAGCCTTCAGATGACCACAGCTGAGCCTGAACCATCCAGCTAGGCCACTCCGAGAATCTTAAATTTCAGAAACCATGCGAAATAATAAATGTCTGTTGTTTTAAGCCGCTCTGTTAAGTTTTGGGGTAATGTGTTACATGATAGAAAATTCAGACACATAGCATATAAATAAAAGCAATATGGGTCAATGGTTAGTAAGTTAGATGATTTAACAAATTTTGACATTTCTGTTTCATCTTAATTGTTTTCTTTCAAATTAATTCCTTCAGTGAAATGTGTTAAAAGTGGTTACCAGCAGGACATTAGAAATGTTAACATTTAGCTTTGGAAACTAAAGTGTAACCACAGCATTATTTTCTGTTTTATTAAACTCATTAAACAGTAATACAGTGTATTTGTTTCTATTAAAAAGCATGTTATTGGACTCTTTGGGAAAAAAGCTACTTAAAATTAGTTCAAAAACTCTCACTTCTTCCTAGCAATGTGTAATAATATAGTAATTGCCTAGTAGAAGTTCTTGACAATTGGAGTGACTTTAAAATATATTTAAGCATAATATTACGCATACACAAACAAGTTCTTTTACAGTATTTGAAGGTAGTTTAAGATAGTTTTTTTGTGTGAACACCCTCCTTTATATGGCTAAGATTGCTTGCAATCTCTGCCATTATTCTTGGTGTAAAAATAAACTTCAATAGCATACCTGTGTGAATTCTAACAACTTCTGAATTAGTGAAGCCCCAAATAACGAAGCTCTATAATGTGTAAGGGAACTGGGAAGGCTAAAATCTCAAATTATGAGTCAAGGGAATAGCTCCAAGCAGTGTGTCTCTGCCAGGTTACACCAGCAGTGTTCCCCATGCGTCACGGAGGTTGAACTCTAGCTTTTGGTATTAAATTGTCTCAATCTTGGCTACAGTGGTAGTTCCACTTTCTCACTCATTCACCCTCAACTAGAATGACTAGGGACAATTGATTTTTTTTTTCAATGTAGAAAAAGAAGGAATAAAGATTGCTACTCTGCAGCATCAACACTAATAAAAGAGAAAAATGGTAATTGGCGTACGACGATACCCTTTTCATTGGCTAATCAGGCCTATATGCAAATTAACTGCCAAGATTGGCAGTTAACTGTCAACAAGATGGTGGTTAATTTGCATATGTAGGCACAATGCAGGGAGGCGAAAGGGAAAGCAGGAAGAAGCCCCCTGCCACTGACAGTGATCAGAAACCCAGGGGGGAGCTAAGAGCTGGGGGGCAGGGCAAAGGCGGCCCTGGGGCCGCCTTTGCCCTGCCCCCCAGCCATGATCGGAGAATCAGGTGCCTTTGCCGCCCTGGCCAGTGATAGCAGGAAGTAGGGGTGGAGCCAGCGATGGGAGCTGGGCACGGTCGAAGCTGGCAGTCCCAGGAGCTAGGGGTCCCTTGCCTGGGCCTAAAGCTAAGCCCACGATCGTGGGGCCGCTGCAGCTGCGGGTCCCCGCTGCCCGGGCCGGACGCCTAGGCCAGAGGCATCCTGCAGTGGCAGGGGCGGAGCCCGCGCGATCACGGCGCCCCCCGCTGCCACTGCAGGTCCCCGCTGCCCAGGCCGGACGCCTAGGCCAGAGGCGTCAGGCCTGGGCAAGGGGCTGATCCTGCGATTGGAGGGTGATGGGGGTCAACGCCTGAGGGCTCCCAGTATGTGAGAGGGGGCAGGCTGGGCTGAGGGACACTCCCCCACACACACACCCAGTGCACGAATTTCGTGCACTGGGCCCCTAGTTAAAAAAATAAAATCCCAGATGAATCAAGGGCTTATATATGAAAGGCAAAATGCTAAGAACTTTAGAGGCAAACATAGAGATTCTCTTTATGACCTTGGAAGAATTTCTTCATCAAATCACAAAAGAAAAGATTAGAGAATTTGACTTTGTTGTGAACTCTCTCTTGCTCTTACTAACAAGAATTTTTAGAGAAAGCAATATGACTGATAAGCTCCATTTTTTTTTTTTGGAAATTTTGTTGTGAGCTTTAGAAAAGCAGAATCAGATATCTGGCTCCAAATAAATGTTTGGGGTTTTTTTTTGTAATTCTTGGTTTTAATGGTTGTCATACCCTTATTTTTCTCATTTATAATTTTTTTTACATCCTGAATTTTCTCAAGTATTGTTTTCCATTTGTACTGTAGTATCTTTGTAAGTTATACCAAAGTTAATGGAGTAGGAAATAAATAAAAGTTGAACAAACCATTAGATTCAGTTTATGCTCCCAACAAATAAGTATTTATAACTCCAGCCTTCAAAAAAATCATAAAAAATGTATAATAAACAATAATTTATGGAGATTTTATGGCAGTCATGAATGCAAATAATAGGTACTGGTAAATCTCCAATTACTCAGTTCTGCAATATCTGAACATTTTACAATCTCAGACACAGAAAGCCAAATGTACCAGGAAGAGATAATATTTCCTAGTTACCTACGGATTCAATTTCTCAAATTATCTTATTAATTTCTATCAGATTGTGTTTTATATTGCATGTGCTAAATTGGCAGAATGACATACTCAGACTTTACCTAAGCTTTCTGGAAGCCCTCTCAGAATACAAAGGAGGATAAAGGCCCAGCTTTTGTTCTTCACAATTCAATTTTGTGGTACGATGCAGGAGTTACAAAGCTTTCACCAACAATTACTGACTACTTTCATTGTCGCCCCAATGCGGGGGTTCTGAAAGACTGTTTGAAATTCATTCAAGGAATAGAGGAGCACGCACGGTGCAGCCTTCTGTACTGAACAAAGAAATAAGAGAAAAACATTCACTTCTATTAAAGGTGCAAGCAATAAAGCACCAACACAAACAAAACAGCCACAAACAGAGAGCCTGAAGGAAACCATGGAAGGAAGCTCAAAATCAGGTTCTTTAGAGGTGATTGGTATAAAGAAAATGCAATGTTATTTGCAACAGAATTTTTCTAAAAGAAAGACAAGCCTGAATAGGCTATTAGTCAGATCCTTCTTCACAAGCTGAGTGTCAGACAGTGGTTTAATTTATAAGGGCTCCAATAGTACCGTGTAAACACTGAGCAGAAGCGTTCCCCTGAATGTGCTGCCATTGTCACATTCAGGCCTACCCACAACATCCACAATCGGTAAATTCTAAAACCTAATTTATTAAAAAACCATGAGTGCCTCATATTTTTCCCCGTAAAAAATGGATGAGATGGATTATGAATGAAGGTATATGAGAAATATTCCAAAGATTGCTTAATAATCACTTATTACAGTTAATACCATTTTAATCCATGCCCACATCATTCTAGACTTACTCCTTACCCTCAGAGGCCGACGTATTTTATATCAATATCACTCTCCTACAAAAGCATGAAATGATTTACTTCTCTAAGCTTAAAGAAGTGAGATGTCTAATTAGGGAATATATTTAAGATTTATGAGGATGCCTGACAGATAATGTAAGAGCTTCTTAAATTCAATGCATTATCATAAGTTGTTCAATTGATCATATTAGCATAAATGTCAAAGTAAGATTCTGAACACCTGAAAGTAATATTACTTTGGGAGGGAAGAATATAATCAGTAAATAGTGCTCCTGTGGTAATCATTATGGTGGCTCACAAATTTCAGGCTGTCTCTCTCAACACACGGTGGGGTTGTCTTTCCCTGTGTGCTTGGCATTGGGTGTGGCAAGTAATTTCTCTGAGTAGAGAAAGTGAAAGTTTTAAGAGGCAGTGTCCCCTTCACCACATCCAATTTCCTTTGGCTTTGTGATTGAGAATATTTCAAATGGCAGCACTGAGGCATCTGGGACCCCTGAGGCTTTATCAAAGACAGACACCTACTTGCTACCTGCAATAGAAATATAGCGTAAGCCCCTCCTACAAAGGCATGTCTGTGGTTCCCTGTCTTTGGACACTAAGAATTGAAGGCAAAGAAAGAAATGTGGACTTGAAGAAATCTAGAGCCAGCTTGCTCCCTGCAGGTTCAAGATCAACCATTTCAAATAGAAGACGGAAAAAAAAAAAGGAAGAGGAAGAAGAAAGAAAGAAAGAAATATAGTGTAAGCAAGAAATAAGTAAATGTGTGCTTTAAGCCACTGCAGTTTTGGAGTTTGCCACTGTGTCACACAACCCAGCCTATTCTGTCACAATACCATATATACAAGAGTATACAAGAATAGATCCTTGGACATCATCATCAAGAATAAAATACAGATGGCTTCTGGCCTTGATTCTGTTTTACAAAGAAAAATATTACCAGTAGTTGCTAGGAGAAAGATATCCCAAATTGTGTCAATTTATTTGAATTTAACAAAGATGTAACTGGTGAAGCAGGGAGCTAGATGGAGCATAATGTAATACACAATAGCTGGAAGAGTGGCAGCCATATCAGGCAGCCTACTGAGCATTCATTTGCATTTATTAATATTAAATGAATAGGAAAAATATTAGGAGGTTATTTTCTAAAGTAATTTATTTCCATTCATTTGGACTCTAATATTTATACTCCTGACCAGAAATGGGCCAGGGCAGCAACCTGGGAGTCTATTTATTTATTTATTTATTTATTTATTTATTTTTAAAATTCAAATTCTATTATAAATACCACTGACTTTATTGAATGTTTATTATTATTTTAACTTTATGAAGGAAGGACTCTTAGTGCTCCTTTTTAAAGCTATGTCTGCATTATCTAGAATACTGCCCAGAGTGGGTCCAAAATATTTTTTAATGAATGAATGAATTTATATTTTTTCTAGAAACTTTCATCTGTCAGATCAATGTTAGTCTGATGTGGCTCTTCCCAAACCCAAATACCATTTTAAACTGCAAAAACAGAAGTGTCAGATCTAGGACAAATGAATAATATAATTCATTCTATTCTTCTTAGCCTTCTGGAGGATAATATTTAGTTAATTCTATTACCACATACCAAGTAGTCATTAATAATTGCAGTGTTTCCTTAACTTTTTTATACCATGGTGAAAATAATATTTGTAGGATGCAAGTCAGAAAAAAAAAAAAAAGGCTTGCTGGGCCACTATTAGGGCTGCGGGACTAAAACGCTGTCAAGAACTGCCATGTTTCTCTTAGAGAATCCTTTATTTCTAACAGAAATTGCTGTTTAAATGCTGATAATGAAAGAATGTTTATATGACAAGGGAGAGAGACTTCCTTTAAAACTAAAAAATTGCTGTGGTCCATGGGAGAGAACATAAAAAGCAATGTGCTGCTTTTACACACACACACACACACACACACACACACACACACACACACACACACACACACACCGAGGCTATGACACCTACAGAAAATGATAACAATTTGGCACATCCTGTAGCACACTGTTTGCAAAGCTCTGCTTTGTCGCTTCAGGAGCAAACCACCTGGGGTGGAAAGAGGGGGCTGAAAGCCAGAGTACTCAGAATTATACGAGTCACAGTTAACTCAGGACCTCCAAGGTCAGGCACTTTGCATACCTTGAACTAATTTAATCTACTTCACAACCATATGGGATGGGTGTTATTCTATTTTTTCACTTAAGGAAACTGAGGCTTAGAAACATTTAATGTTATAATCAGGTCCATGTAAATAGTGAAGCCAGGTTGTTTGTTTGTTTGTTTCTTATTTCTTTAATCCTCACCTGAGGATATTTTTCCATTGATTTTTAGAGAGAATGGAAGAGAGAGAGAAATATCGATGTGAGAGAAACACATGGATTGGTTGCCTCCTGCAAGAGCCCTGACCAGGGCCAGGGCCAGGGAGAAGCCTGCCATCAAGGTACATGCCCTTGACAGGAATCGAACCTCGGACCCTTTGTCCACAGGGTGACGTTCTATCCACTGAGCCAAACCGGCTAGGGCAGAGCCCGGTTTTGAAAGTAGAACTGAGCCCAAAGCCCTTGATGTTTTCTCTGAAAACAGGAAGACATAAAGGGTTTATGTGTATACTAGAGGCCCGATGCATGAAATTCGTGCAGGGGGCTCAGCCCTTACAGTATTGGCCGGCCCTCGCAGCCCCACCTTCATCCAGAAAGTTGTCCAGACAGTCATTCTGTGGTTCAGTCTAATTAGCGTATTAGCTCTTTATTATATAGGATAACTATCTTCAAATATTAAGGGATCCTCTGTGGTAGAGAGAGTGGAAATTTCTGATACTCCAAGAGGTCAATCTAGTACCTATGTGTGGAATCATGAAGGAAGACAGAATTTACTTCCAAATATGGAAGAAATGATTATGTTATGAAGGCAGAATTTCCTACCCCAGATGGTAATTAGCAAGTGATTACATCTTAGGGGAATTTTAGAGGAGATTTCTGCTTGGCTGATCTCTGCTTTAATCCCAACGTCAAGTTTCATGATGTGATAGTATGTAAACAGCATCAGAAGATTGAGTTAGAAATACTGTTTCTCTTGCACACATTTTTTTTTTTGAGGAAGGATTTGTATTTTAGACTAACTGCATGTGGATAATGAGCCTATTTCCAAGAGAGGAGGTCCAATCGTCCTCCAAAGAGTTTACAAGTGCCTTTCTTAGAAGACTGCCCTAGTATTCTGGAGCTTCCAGGACCTGGTCAGTAATACATTCATTCTGAAAAATCCAAATACAGTCTCAAACCTTCACTATCAGCAGGATTGGAAGAGAACAAAGGATTTTTTTACTTTCCTTAATCCTTCCCAAAGAAGTGAATGGACATCAATTAAGAAATCTCAGAATCCATCGATTGTCTTACTTTGGAGAACAGGTTCAGTAATTTTTAATGTAATCTGATTGGTGTATGGGTGTGTGTCAGAGAAAGCACTGTATTTATGTTCAGATTTCCTCCTGTGTCTTACTGCTTTTTAAGGGGGAAATAATACCCTTTCATTTTCCTACCACCTCTTTCATAAGTACACTTCCATTTTCTGCTCGAGAATAGCAACTATTCAAATGAATCAAAGGTTGCCCAGGAAGAATATTTTCATCCTTGAGAGAGCTCACGTGGATTAAGATAAAGCATTTCCCACTGACCAGAGAAATTGTAGAGCTAGGCAGTATTCCTGCTGCGATACACCTTTATTGTTCTCTCTGCCTTTCCCCTTTTCTCTCTTTCTCCTCTTCCTTAGGCAAGGGCAGCTGATGCCCCATTGAACTTCCAGCTTTGTGAGGAGTCTGAGATGATTCTGGAACTACAGCTGTTAGCTATTTGATTCTTCCTTCTGCAAACTGACGGTGATTAAGGGCCAAACCTAAACCATCACAGGGAAAGAAATTCTGGAGATGCGAACTTCTAAAAAATATATATATTATTGATTTTTTACAGAAAGGAAGGGAGGGGGATAGAGAATTAGAAACATCGATGAGAGAGAAACATCAATCAGCTGCTTCCTGCACACCCCCTACTGGGGCTGTGCCCACAACCAAGGTACATGCCCTTGACCAGAATCGAACCTGGGACCCTTCAGTCCACAGGCCAATGCTCTCTCCACTGAGCCAAACCAGTTAGGGTGAGATGCAAACTTTTAATCACACCCTAAGATCCCCCTTTTCCTTGGATAGAGGCATCGTTCATTGTAAGAAAGGGAGAATGATTGAAAGCACAGAGAGAATCTAGTGGATCTTTATTCCAGATAATTGTGTCCTTAATAGCATTAATTACTTGTTAAATGAAGGTGAGCATACAAATATCAATACAATTTGCAGAAAGATGTCTACCTAGATAAAACATCTGTATAATTTATCTTCTGTTCTATCTTTGCTACAAATTAAAAAACACACACACACACCAGGTACAAAGTAGGTGATCAATAAATGCTTGTTGAATAAAAAATGATATAGTAGGACTGGGAGATAATGGTGGTATAGATCATTGTAATTTCACAATCTTTGATATCCATATTTTGAGACAACTGCTTCATCAATGAAACTATCTTAAAACTGAAGTCCTTTCAGTTCAGTAGGTTCATTGGTAAGGATCCAAGACAGACTCAACACATATATGATTTAACTTGATAATAATAGGGCTAGTGATAATTTTTTCTTTGATGAGTCCAGAAAATAATGTTTACAAGTATATATTTCAAGATTCAAACTGCTGGACACCAACTCCATCACTTAGCAGCTTGATCACACTGAACAAGTTTCTTATCTGGGTTCCCTCATCTCTAGTAGGTTCCCTCACCTATCAAATGGGGATGACTCATAGGACCATTAGGAGATTTCAAAGGGATAAATCTTGCAAAGTATTCAGCATAGTGCTTGACACACCGTAAGTATTAAATAAATGTTAACCATTATTATTATCATTAATCTACTTTCTATAAAATAAAAGGAAATAGAGATATGGGGAAGTGTAACATTAATAAATAAAAGGGCAATTTGGCTACCTTTCCTATCTCTGCACTTTTTTTTTTGAGATTTTTAGGTAGCTGTACATGCTTCAATACTTATAGGAAAATAAAGTACTAATATTACCACTCTATAGAGATATACATGAAATGCTTTGTAAAATATGATAAATCTAAGGCTATTACATTTTTCCCTTCCTCAAAGTTAAGTTTTGTGTTTTAAACATACACTCTTCAGAAAATGCAGTCACTATCTTTTATTCAGTACTAGACTCTCTGTTATTATGAAGTCTGGAGACATAATGCCATTGAAGCTTGTAAATGGATTGACAGGTGCTTCTAAGAAGCATGGGCAGAGATCAGAATATTATCCTAGAATGTATAAAGGAACACTATGTAAATAGAGTGGGAGATCTCTTTGTATAGAAGTGACAGCTCACTACCTTAACATGAACAATCCTCCCCACACTAAAGTTATTCAAGTTCAAGACAATCCCTGTTGAATTAGTCGATTCCCATGATGTGGGCCAACAAGGTTACATACATTCTCACTGAGAGAGCGATGTCATTTTTTATTAGTTTTCAGACTCCTTCAGTTAGATTTCCATTGGGGTGTATTTTTGAAAATCACATTTAAATTTAACTTCTTGTTCACCTTTCTTGCTATTTGTTTTTGTCTAGCATGATTTTTATGCCTTCAGGTACATATGAATTATTTATGCATCCACATGATTTCCTTTCTACATCTCCATGCTGTGTTTTAAGTGAAAAGTTATGAAGGAATATTAAATAAAGAACAAAACCAAGGGAAATGCAATATAGTTATGTGTGTGTCTGATAATGCCAACCATCAGGTATTACCGGACTCAGCTGAAAAAAAGAAAACAAATATGAGATATTCTGTGACTTTCTTCACAAGGTGCTTATTTCATATCACCCTCAGGCAAGATGACTCCCCAGAAGACATCCTTCTGTAATAGAACCTTTGCTCACCTCTACTCTCCTTGGCTCCCTGCTCCCAATACCAGGCAATTTCACTAAATCATAATCCATTTTGTTAGCAGTATGGGGAACAGGACTAAATGAATGTTGGATCATCTATTATGCCAGTGGATAAATTGCAAAGTGCCATTTCTCCAAATCAAATGCATTTGCAAATCAAACCCCGCAGTAGCTGCAGAAAAGTAGACATTGCTAGGCTCATATTTTAAGTCATAAATCTTTAGAGTGCCTTTTAAATCCACAGATACAATTATATATCTCTTTCCATGCTGTTCCAGAAGATAAAAGAAATTGCCATACTTGCACTATTCTATCGTAACAATTCATATCCTTAACAGACCTTTCTCAAAGACCCATCTCCCCTTAATCTTCTCCAAAAGCCATAAAACATGCTTTTTTTTTGATAGACAGTTTTAGTTTGAAATCCCCAACTTTGCATTTTCATCTTCAAAATCTCCTCTCTGTAGGGAGTCAGCCCCTTCCTTGGATCCAAGTAAAGGAAAAACGGAAATGGTATTTCAAGTCTAACTTGATCTTCTATGTTTTTATGTCACCCAACACCTGTTTCTTTCTTCTATCCTCACAGGCAGCCATAGGACTTTTGTGTTAAAAATTATACCTCATTCCTCACAGAGTGAGAGATCAGAAAAAATGCCGATCAAGGCTGTTGTGAAAGGAACCATCTGCTGACTTTCAACTTGTTCTAAGATGGTGCAAAGTTATACGTTTTAGCGGCTTGAATCACCGGGCATTAACTCAACTGTAACAAATAATGAGTGATTATTTTCTCTAAGACCTAAACCTACTCCTATATATTTAGTGGGATATTTTTTCTTTTTCCCTTTGGCAATGAAAGAAAGCATTCTCATGTGAAAATGACCCCTAAAACAACTGTGCAGTAATGTGGTTAGAGTGGGGTATTTGGAGTCTGAAAGTCAAGAATGGTCTTGCTGTGCAATCTTTAACAATCCTCTTATTCTCTTGAATAAGAGTTGATTTATCTTTCTGTAATACATCACTTTTTTCCACCACAGTAAGAATAGGAATAAATCTTTGAGACCTCTTAGCATAGTGTGTGTGTGTGTGTGTGTGTTTTTTTTGTATGAAAATATTAAAGGCTTTTTTTTAAGGACCACATTTAATTACTTTAAGTTATCAGATATGTTGTTCTTGTGTATCTACAATTTCAGTTACGGACATCATTCCATATTACTTTATTTTTGCCACCCATATAAAAAAATCAGATCCTGAATAGCCACTATTGGTCTTTATGTTTATCATAAAAGGTTAATGTAAACCTTTTATGATAAGCAATTTATTTTAACTTCTTTTCTAGATGGTTCATGTCAGAAAGTATACTTTCTAAACTCTCCTCCGGGGATGAGAAAATGAACTAGAGTTGATAACTCTTTCTGCGTACAGATTGTCAAACCTCCCATTGATCCACTGTGCTTTCATGTTAAAGAAAGAATTCAAACATCAGCTCTAAAACAAGATCGCTTCAGCTCCAGGGCTGAGGAGGCCAGCCAGCTGCTGGGCAGTTTTGATAAACCTTCCTTCTGTGGATGCTCAGTCATCCACCCACTCTGGGACAGCAACCTGGGGTGATAACCAGCGGGGGATTGATGGAACTCTGCAGGTCCCACAGGGCAGTCTGGCTAAGGCATAGCAGTCACTCTCACAGAAGCACTGTCACAAGCCCCACAGGCTGTGGCTCCACACTGACTCAGTGGGCCGAGGGAAGGCATTTTTCCCCCCTTCAGAGACAGACAAGGGAGGAAAACTATAAGTTAAGTGTGTGTTGATCTCACAGCTACATCCCGATACATCTATGTTTAATACTATGAGGGGAATGAGTTACTCCAGGCAAATAGTATTTTGGCTTTTGACAACAGAGGCTCTATGGTTCGATCCCATAGACCTTTCCTTCTATCAGCAGAGGTCAAAATATTTCTGTAAATTCTCTGAAGAAGCCTGTCCGGCATGGCTCAGTGTTTGAGCATCAACCAGGAGGTCACAGTTCGATTCCCCATCCGGCACATGCCTGGGTTTTGGGCTAGATCCCTGGTGGAGAGCTTGCAGGAGACAGCCAATCAGTGATTCTCTCTTAGCATTGATGTCTCTCTCTCTCTCTCTCTCTCTCTCTCTCTCTCTCTCTCTCCCTTTCTCTCTAAAATCAATACAAATACATTTCTAAAAAATCCTCTGAAAAAGTTCAGTTTAAACCTGTCTAGTTAAGGGCCACTGTCATTCATAGAGACAGCACAGGAATGTGAAAATGTGATTATCAGGGCTTTCTTTTTACAAGTTGTCCCCAGGTACAAAGGGTGGGATGAGATGGGGAGACAGGAGCAGGAAAGTGGGCTTGCTTCTGCACCCCCTTTTTCCAGGACTTCTCAGCCTCTAAGTTCCAGTCTTTTCATGGGTCAGGAGGCTGAGCGAGAAGCAAGTTAGGCCTGGCGGGTGCAGTGGCTACTGAGGTACATCCTGTACCCTAGCAGCCAATTGCCATGTGAAAAGGTTGCTTTCTTCTCTTTTCGAGGTTTTCATGAAATCACTGGAGGATGGACTGCATGCGTTTCTTTGTTGTATTGTTTTTGTTTTGTTTTTACAATTATTGACCTTCAGAGCTCATAGAGCTGGTCTGATGATTCCCATTCTGGCGTGTGCGTGTGCGTGTGCGTGTGCGTGTGCTTTAAATGTTTTGTAACCAAGGTATACATGCAGTTAGCAGCAGTAATAGTCTCATTTTACATTTGTGTGAAGTCTCTTTATACTAACAGTAAATGCAAAACAGGTGCTGAAAGAAGCCTAAAGCAACTGGAGCAGGGATGACACATGGGTAGCTGTTATAGTGATTTAACAATTAAGGGTTAGCTGAGAAGCTTGTTGAACTCCGGAGACTGCTCCGTGTCATCCTTGTAGAAGTGCCACAACTCAGCGGACTTGCCTGGCCACGTCTTGTCCAGAACTGAAAACGCCCTTTCAATTCATGTTTCCTCGTCCCGCCTGCTCATTTTACCAAATGACATGATTATGCGACTCTGCCAAGTTTCCACTTGCCTTCTGTTAACAGGTTTATTTTTGTGTGTTTTCTATTAAACGCACTCTGCGCCCAACTCAAGCCATCAAAGAACTCACACATTTTTGTAAACTATGTGCAAATCATATAGGTCCTTAGTTCATAAAGTTATAGTGACCATAGCTCCTGTAATCCTGTGTATTATCAGCACTGAAATACTATCTGGGAGGAAGTTAACAAAACAGACTCAAAATCAGTTGAAAATCCTTTCGAAGACCCTTTCGAAATGCCAAACGAATTTTTACCCACAGCAATTTATAGAAGGGGAGAAGTTAAATTTAATCTCTCCTTCCCAACCCTGAAATTCCAGTTCACTTCTTTTATTCTCCCCTCCCCGCCTTTTAAACGATTTGTCTTGGATGTGATTTCCGTTCCATGTGTACTATGCCTGCTCTCAGTTAAAGGCTACAATTAAGTCTTTTGTTTGTTCTGTCTGCAATTCATTCCTGACCAGGGATGAGAGCTCAGAGAGCGCTTCTGCAGCTTCTCCCACAATGAAGATGAAGGAAACAGCTAGCTGTTCTAATGTGAATCACCAGACACATGACAAAACAAACTCACCTTCATCTAAAATGGGATGTGGGATTTTATTTCATCAGCCACCTGTCAAGCTAACCCACTTACAAATTCTAAAATAAGTTTTTAATCTTTGCATTAGTGTTTCTTTCCATCTTCGTTCTCAAAAACCACATCAAATGTTGAACGACATGCTCTTTCTTGGGTTGCTGTATACTAGGTACTTTCACTTCTAAAAAGCAATGAATAGACTATGTTAAAGTATTGCTTTGTTTCTTCCAGTCTGGTTTAGGAAGGCCAGAGTTACCACTCAGTTTAGCATGTTTCAGAACTAGGTGCTGGGAAAACACCCTTCTTTCTGGGTTTTCTCATGCAGCAGCGAGTCATGTTTATTATGAAGGATTGCATGGGTCATTGGAAAAATAAAACGGACCTCATAATGTTAGTTTAGCAAAAGATTAGGTGTCTCGTAAATATCTAAAAAGTCCTTAGCCATCTGAAAAACAACAAGAATCTTTATTTTTTGATGAAACTTATTTATTATGAACTCCTCTATAATTAGGCAACCAAGACCTAAACTCTGAGAAGATTTTAAGATTATAAAATGGGTCAGGAAGTGGGAATGAAAGGCAGCTTCGGACCCTTTGTTCCGTGTTTCCTTAACCAGATGAAAAAGGGGGTATAGGCTTTATCTCCAAAAGGACACAGTCTTCCCATTCAGTTCCTCTGGGATTGATCGCACAGACTTCACGGTTCTCTGCCTGCTATTGAAGGCCCTGCAATGTGACCTTTGCTCACTTATTTGAACTGATTTACTCACACATGTCTCCCCTTCAGTCAGACCTTCCTGGGCTTATGCCTCTTTCTTTGCTTAGACGCTGCCCTTTTCTCCACATAATACCGTCTGGAATTCTGCTTCCTTTAGAGTTCAGCTCACATCAGTCTCTCCCTCCTCTGAACTTCAAAACTTAGATCTATACCATTTTATATTTTAAATTTTATTTTTATATGACTTTACATTACATGCTTATTATGAACTATATTTTATATCCACCACCAGCAACACAATCGTTTATACATCTTATTATTTAATTGAAGGGCCAGGAATTGTAAATGGGCTTGTTTTATTCCTCTGTCCATCACCCCAGTTCTGGTGATTTGAATTGGAGATTAAATGCTATGGACTGAATGCTTGTGCCCCGCCACTCCCAATGCACATGTGGAAGCCCTAATCCTCAGTGTGATAGTATTCAGTGGTGGGAGGTAACTAGGTCATGATGGTGGAGCCCTCATAAATGAGATTAGTGCCCTTATAAAAAAATGCAAGAGAGATGATGTCTCTCTCTCCACCATGTGCGGATACAACAAGAAGGCGACTGTCCATCAACCACAAAGAGGGCTCTCACCAGGGGCCTGACCTCACTGGCACTCTGATCTCAGACTTCTAGCCTCCAGAAGTATGAGAAATAACTATTCGTTGTGTAAGCCACCCGGTTTATGGTATTTTTCTTATACAGCCTGAACTGACTAAGATTCGAAGCAAACAAGTCAGTCAGACTATAGTCAGAGAACCCAAAGTTGGTGGTGTAGTAGAAATGATTTAAAATAGGGAACAAAGGTGTTGGGAGAGCAAAAAAGGCAAATAGTAAATAGTGATGTTAGATATTAGCAATAGGAAGAAATTGTCAACACCTCCAGGGCTGAAGGGACAAAAAGAGGAGGTGGTTTCACTAGAGCGGTGGTTCTCAACCTGTGGGTCGCGACCCCTTTGGCGGTTGAACGACCCTTTCACAGGGGTCGCCTAAGACCATCCTGCATATCAGATATTTACATTAAGATTCATAACAGTAGCAACATTACAGTTATGAAGTAGCAATGAAAATAATTTTATGGCTGGGTCACAACATGAGGAACTGTATTTAAAGGTCCAGAAGGTTGAGAACCACTGCACTAGCGTTTAGGAGCTGGGTCTGCTCGGCAGGAAATGAGGCCGCCAAGGGGAGGGCTACCCTGGGGAAACCGGGACCACAGAGGACTTGGCCACCAGAAACGCTGGTCAAAGCCAGGAGAGAAGGAGAGGCATGCTCTGGCTTCTTCCTACCTCCTACACTCCAAACTCCTGCCAATGACTCTTATTGGCCAAATTAACTAGAAGCCAATTGGCAGAGCAGCCAGGCCAGTGTGTTTTGCAGAAATCAACCCTCTGTTGTACAAAACAGAGCAGGGGAAGCAGATGAAAGAGATCTGAGAGCAAAGAATAACACACTGATGGGCCAGAATTGAACAAATTCAAAGCTGTTCTATATGTGGTGAAACTACAGATAGTTCAAAATAATTCACAAGTAACTTGTTTCCAATATCTTTACTAAAACTATTATTTCTGACTGATCACAATGTAATAATTTAGACTTCTTAAATAATAATTTATAATTCCTTTTATTTTATTATAAATTATAGAAGAAACACCGAGTCTCTTTTCTATCTTTGGCCTACTTCAAAAAGATTGTAACTATTCTGGTATCTAACCATAAGCGTCCTATCTAATAAAAGACAAAAAGGGTAATTAACCATACCTCTGCTATGCTTCCCATTGGCTAATCAGCGCCATATGCAAATTAACCACCCTCCAAGATGGTGGCTAATTTGCATACTGCAGGCAGGGCTGGCCAGCGCCAGATGCCACCTGGGCCGGGTGCGGCCCTGGGTGGCCTGGCTTAGGCTGCGCAATCGAGTCACCTAAGCCCCGCCCCAGTTGGGACCCCTGTGTGCCGCCTAAGCCCCGCTGCCAGCTGGGACCCCATTGCTATCCCAGAGCAGGCAAGTGCGGAGGGCAGGCGGCCCCCAGGTGGGCCTGCTCCTGGGATGCCATGGCGATCCCAGAACAGAAAAGTTCCCAGCACCCAGCAGGGCCTGCCCCGGTCTCTGAAGTGATCCGGTGATCCATGAGCAGGAAAGTGCAGCCTGCAGGCAGCACTGCACCCTGGCCACAGCTCAAGGGAGAGAAAAACATGCAGTGGAGGCCAGGAGCCTGAGAGATCAACACAGAGGGACTCCTGCTCCAAGCCTCCACGGTGTGGCTGGTGCCAGGCCCCCAGCAGACACACACACACACACACACACACACACACACACACACACACACAGCTCCTGCTCTGAGCCTCCAATGCTGCTGGGGGCAGACCCCCAGCGGATACACATACACACACACACACACACACACACACACACACACACACACACAGGACGCATGCTCCGAACCTCTGCTGCCAGACTGTGGCTGTCAGTAGGACATCCACTGAGGGCTCCTGGACTGTGAGAAGGGCAGGCTGGGCTGAGGGGACCCCACCCCCCAGTGCATGAATTTCGTGCACCGGGCCTCTAGTTAAAATATATATGAATTATGAAATATGTCTCCTAACAACCTAGTCCTCTAAATTCTAGCTGCTCCTCCACTTATATTTATTTAATGAATTCTCCACTTGTTAACATATCCAAAATTAGTCTCATTTTTACTAGCAGAGATTTTTCATTTGAAAGTAATAGACATCCAACTCAAACTAGCTTAAACAAAGAAGAAAATGAATTGGCTTAATATAATTGGGAAGTCTCTAAATCTTGTATTTCAGGTATAGCTGGATCCAGGAGCTTAAATGAGATCACTTAAAAATCTCTTTCTCTCTCTCGCCATGTCTTGCTTCCCTCTTTTTAATTTAATTTTCAGATAGGTTTCATGTGTGACCTGTAGAATCCAGGAATAACTCTGAGTGCTCTGCTGGGATCACATGCCCACCCAGAGAACCAGTCACTAGAGCTAAGTCTAGAGTAGATTCTGATTGTCCAGAAATAGGTCAGGAAATTACCACTTGGAATGAGGCTGAGGGTGTGATCTTCCCCATCCAGACTCCATTACAGTTTGAGAAGGAGGTTCTTTCCAAAGAAGGGAATGCTGAAAAGATTAAAACATATATTCACTATACTCATTCCTTCTCCTAATACCAATTTTGTCAACCATTCAAGTTAAAAACTACCTGCTCTCTATCTCTTGCCTCCAGATCGAATCAATCCTTAAATCCTATCATTTATTCCTTGACAATAATTCTATTATCTGTCCTTTGCTTTTATTTTCATTGCCAGGACCTGAATCTAGACCAGATTTCCTCAACCATGGCACAGATGATATGAGTTGCATAATTCTTTGTTGTATGGTGTTCTCTGTGCATTCTAGGGTATTAACTGCATGCCTGGTCTCTATCCAATGGAGGAACATTCACATTGTGTGACAAACAAAAATATCTCCAGATATTGCAAATGTTTCCTAGGGAGCAAAATCTCTGGTTGAGAATGTTTGATTTAGACATTTGTTATATTACATTTGGGCTATTGTGACAGTCTTTTAACTAGTGTGTCTAGTCCTATTATCTCTCCTTCTACTTTTGTTTTCATACAGTATTGTCACAACTGAATTATTAGAGTACCACATTGATATAAAAATCTTTTAATAAGATTTCTGTCAATTTTTCTCTTCCACTGACTAAATAAAGACCAGATTCTGACTTCTGTATTGAAACCCATAACCTATTACTACTCAGCTAACCATAAGGGAATATTTTTCCGCTCATACGGGAACACCCCGGTTTTGCTTGTGTTTTCTAAGTTTGTGGTCCTACTGCTTTGTAGTCAGCAGTGTCTTCTCTCAACTCAACTTGTCAAACTCTCAAATTCTTATGTGTCCTATAAAACCCGCCTCTGATGCTACCTTCTCTTCTTCCCCAGGAACTCTTCCTCAGATCTTCCTCCTTTGTCCCTACTACAGCTTTATCCCAGTACATCTGCTCTCACTCATTACATTTCGGCTTTGGTCACTCATTTGACTCATAGCATTGTTATTGTTTATGCTAATATCTTATCATTCCTACAGGAGGAGAGAGATTGAAATGTGTGTTACTATCGCCGGCATCACTGCTTAGCCATGTCTTAGAGGGCAAGTTATTCACTTTCCTGTGTGCTGTTCTCTATAAGTTCAGTGGAGATAGTCACACCCATCATGCCTATCTCACGTGTTTTTTTGAGAATGAGAAAAATAAGATGAATTAATCTCAGAGAGGAAAGGACTACAGAGTTCTTACGTGAATCCTCATAAGATTCACTGTGACTTGCTACACAGATGGTCAACATATATTTGGGAATGGGTGGGGAAGTGAGAAGAATGATTTGTGGATGTGACTGGCTTAGAGACCAACCCAGGATTTCGTACTTTCACTTAGATATTAATTTGATTATCATAGTTATAGCGGTGGTAGAAAAAAATGAAGGAGTCACGGGAAGGTAAATGGTGCAGTCACTTTCACAAGCAATCTGTTAAGCATAGATTTACCAAATGACCCAGGAATTCCACTCCTAGGTATTTACCACCCCTCCAAAAATGAAAACATATGTCCATCCAAAAATTCGTACCAGAACGTTTACAGCAGTATTATTCATCTTATTCACCATTAGCCAAATGGTGGAAACAACCCCAAATGTCCATCAGCTGATGAATGGATAAACAAAATGTGGTATATCTTTTCGACAAATTATTATTCTGCACAGAAAAAAGGATGAAGCTCTGATATATGTGACAATGTAGCTAAACCTTTAAAACATTATGCTAAGTGAAAGAAGATAGTCACAATAAATCTCATATTATATCATTCCATTTATATAAAATGGCCTGTATAAGTAAATTCATATAGACAGAAACTAGGTTAGTGGCTGTTTAGGCTGGGGAAGGCAGAAGATAGAGGACAAAGGAATGAGATCTAAATGGTGTGGGGTTTCTTTGTGAGGTGATGAAAATGTTCTAAAATTGACTGTGCTGATGGTTGCAAATAAGTATAAATATACTAAAAAAACACTGAACTGTACACTTTAAATGGGTAAAGTGTATAGTATATGAATTATATTTCAAGGAAGCTGTTACTTAACAGAACAAAACTCTAAAACCAACCATCCCCCCAAAAGAGAGAGAGAGAGAGAGAGAGAGAGAGAGAGAGAGAGAGAGAGAGAAGTCCACAACCTACCAATATTTAAATTTCTTAAATCAAAACAGGTAAGTTCATCAAAGACCAGCTGTTAAGCCCAGGGATTGTGTTATGCATGTCTTTGGTGTTAGTCTTTTGTTTGATCCAAGTCATTCCTTTTCCCCTGGCAGAAATTGCGTTCTGCTTTCTCTGCATCTGTCTTCTTCTGATGCTGAACTTGGTGACTTATAGATCCATAGGATCCTATTAACTTGCCAATACTAATTCTCCGTGTTTGACTTAGCTACGTCAGGTTGTCAAAACAGGTAGTCTTACTACAAAGGATTATCCTTATGGTAGGATGCAGAGGAGAAACTCCCAGGCTTCCAAACTACAGGGAATACTCGAATGGCATCCACTTCTGCCAATGCATTTAAGTTGTGGCCAAACAGTTATAGAAAAGAAACTTTTGCAGACCCTGAGCTTTTGTTGCCAGAGTTATCCTGTCTTCTTTGTGCTCTCAGACACATGCTGAGACCACCACTGAATTGCTGAAGAGATTTCATTTCTCTGTGTAATACAGAGATTGTTCTACGCAGGTGCAATTCCATTTTCCAATATATTTTCTCCTTGAAGCATAACGGGAATGTGTGAGGCTCCCAACCCTTTTCTGTGAGTGGATGTTTTAACCTATGTGAGTTAATGAGGACGTTTGGTCTCACGACCTCTTTTGCAAACCTCCTCTCTGTGGTCTCTGGCAATTCTAGGCTTCTTGTCTGACATGATGCCCTCTGTGTTAGCACACTCAGGGACCTGACTCCTCTTTCTCTCCTGGGGCCAGAGAGAAAGGGATGGAGAAGATGCCTCTACTCTCCTCTTGCCCCCTATCCCTTTAGCTTCTTCAATCAGAAAACATCAGCTGACATGGCATATGTCACATTTAGCAAAATACAGTAATAGCAATAACTGGAAAATTAATATTAACACTTATTGAGCACTTGCAATTCATCATTAACTATCCTGGCTGCCTTACTGAATCTCAACAACTCTGAATGGGTACTATGAATGTGTAACCAAGTTTGAGTGAGATGAAGCCACTTGCCACAGGTAGAGCTAAGACGTTAACTTAGGCAGTCTCACCCATCCATGCTTTTAACCACTGCCAAGGTTCACGTTTACGTGGTTTGGAATTTTCTTTGTACACATGAGGGAAATGACCGTATGATGCAGCTTTCACAACATGAGCATCCTTGTGCTGGACTCTTCTGCCTGTCCTCCAGGCTTTCTCCACGTCCCTCCACTCTGCTTTGTGCATCCAGAGATCCACCCATGGCTCTCTTGCCCTTTGACCTCAGCAGGAGATTGGAGGGAGGAAGAGGAGAGAGGTCAGCTCCCTCTTGCCTTGTCCCTGATCTCTGGCCTAGCCCCCCTACCACAGGTGCCAACCTCCTGTCAAGTGGCTCTCTTCACTCAGCACTCTCTGGCTCCGGTGCTGGTAACCATTCTCCCCTTTGGCTTAGGGGTGGTAACACCTGCTGTACTATCGCCAGCACTAATCTCTGTGGTTTCTCTACATCCTGCCCACACCTTTGCAAATAGATTCTTTATTCAACTCTCCTTGAATTTCCCTGTTATGAGTATGCCATTTGTTTCCTACTGGGACCTTAACTGACCCAGTCCTTATGGGCGTGCCCCAATCCCTAACCTGGTTCCACCTTCAGTTCACACTGCTTTGTCACATGGACCCTGGGTAAACTGCTTCTTTCCACAGAAGAGGATGTTCAATCCTGGTTCTTTCCTGAATCCTGCAGTGTTAACAATAGGCGTTGGGAGGGCGGTGGGCCTGGGGAGCAGGGGAGGGGCCACAAGGTTCCTCCAATTCTGGTTCAGGTTTGCCACCAGGGAGGGCTCTGGGTCTGCTGGCACCTTATTAACTAATTGCAGCTCCCAAGGACATACAGTAATTATGTCCTCAGTGACAATATGGCCAAACCTAATTTGAACAAAAATATTTCTCTTATTACTAGGCTGTGGCCCAGGCTTGCAGAACAGTGTGTCTTCATTATTGTACCTAAAATCATCAGATTAATGTTTTTTTCCCCCCTGCTCTGTTTAGGGCCTTAGAAACCTGAACAGAAGCCTCTAATAGCTTTTAGTGGCTCCCCAGAGAATGTTACCAACTGTGATAAAATTATTTTGATTCAGAATTTGGAGGTGGGGATTTAGAAAATTGCTCACCAGTTCTTTCTCGTTCGTAAGTAAATTGAGATGAACATGTTTGCTTCTTTGGTAACGTTTATCTGCTTCACCTCCCCTCTCCCACTCCCACCCCAAATTCTGAATATAAGAGTAAATATGGAGTCCTTGGGAAGACCTTCAGAAATGTACCTAATTCAGTTTTGAGGGGTCAAGAGATCTTCTTGCAGGAAGTTACAGGTGTTGGCCAAGGATTTCCTTGGTGGAGGGAATAGTCTGTGCAAAAGCACAGAGGCAGGAGAAAACATGAGAAATTTGGGGAACTGAATGCAGGACTACACAAATCCCAGGGTTTATGCAGTTCAAACATCCTCAGATAACAAGGATGAGAGACCAGACATGGCGTCGGTAAGGTCACATGGTTGTGCATAGCTACCATCTGTTCTGGTTGTTTAGCTCATTCCTGCAGTGGTATATATGCACACACATATAATGTATTCTACATAGGTATTCGTGTTCTTGGGTCCTTGCTTTACAAGGTTATGTCTTTGATAGTACTCCTGCTCTTTTAGTTTCCATCTAGACTTCTAACTCGATGACTGTATTTTCATGTACCATTTAAGATGACCTCCTCTCCCTTGACAGCCTAAAGTGTTTTTTCATCCATGTCAGCTCCGAGGCATCTTGAACCTTCCTTTTCTGCAAGCAGAATAAGTTTCCCTCAAGGATCTTTGAAGAACCCGCTTCAGACTTTTCTGCTTAGAGGAAATTCCTTTTGCACCCGAGAAGACGACAGCTGGCTGCATTAAAAGAAAGCACTGGGATGTTTGAAGACTGTTCCAGAAATCGTGCATTCATTTTGGTTTTAATTTTAGCCCTTGAATTACGTATCTAATATAGACCAATTTGCAAGAGTAGCAGATATCCCAGCTGACTTCTGTGGCAGGCTGCAGCGTTCTTCCTATCTGCCGCTCTCCGAGTCAAACAGCTGTGCTTTGGATCTGCTCAGCAGGCAGCTGCAGTGTCTGCAGCCTTTGCAGAACACTTTCCTGCCTCGATGCCATACCTGGAAGCCTAGAATGTCCCTGGACCCGCCAAACTAGGTGGATGTATGCCACAGACAAGTCTGTCATCGCTCCTCCCTGGACACACTGAAGCTCACAGACATCTGTAAAGGATTTGCTGAAAGAAGTACAACTCTGTGGAGTTAGAGTCTTAATGTAAAGACATGCTCATGTTTGGGAAATTCTTTCTTTGTCATGGCCCAAAAGGTTCATCTATAAGTCTATGAAGACTGGTGAGATCTCCAAGCTTGATGTTGATGATGATGACAAGCTCCAAGTGTCATTGTCATCATCATCATCATCATCATGGTCGTCATCACTTGCTGGAAAATCAGCTTTGGAAACGTAACAGAATGAGCAACTGCACAGGTTCAGGTCCCAAGGAGTGCCTTTCATGTTCCACTCTTGTTCTGAGAGTCACATTTTCTAAGACTTAGCTTTTGCCAAATCCATACCAGTAGAAAAAAGCTAGAAGATTCCTTCTGCTTTGGCCTAGCCTGCCTGCTAGGCATTAATGAGTTGACCCAACAAATATACTTGAATCCCTCCCATGTCCCGGACACACACTGGTGATAAGATCCTGCCTCGGCTGTGATTAGTTTCAGACCAGCTTGGGAGGGATATTGGAGAAGGTGCTGGTCAACCCTCATTACATATTTGTAAGTTTATCCCTTTATTTCCAGTGATTTGAGGAGAAGACTTTTACAGTATTTAGGATCCTGACAAAAACAAGCTACTTTCTACAGAACTGCAGACTTTGGGGGTTTGAAAGGGATTTGGCAATCCTGTGGTCATATTCCCTCAAGGCTGTCTTTTTTCTTTTATTCCCACTGACTTGTACATATCTATGGTTATTTATTTTTCTGCCTTCCCCTTATCACAATATTAGTTCCTGGAAAGTGGGCTGGGACATATTAATTGTAGTGTTCGGTTTAGTAGCCGGTGTGCTTACTATAAGTGCTCAAAATGGATTAATAAATTATTGAATGAAAGAACAGTTCCAGAGAAGTAAGTGACTAGCACAAGGTCAAAAATTAGTGGCAGACTGAGACTCAGATTCAAATTCTCTGACTGGTTGAATCCAATGCCTTTTCTATTTCATTATTTGTATTAAGCTTAGAAACTGACAAATAAGAGTTTACTTTGAAAGAGACTGGAGTGGATCATCGAGAGAGAACCAAGATGGCGGCATAGGTTAACGCCGGAGTTTGCTGCTTTGAACAACTACTTCAAAAGTGAAACCAAAAAACGGAAGGGACATCACCCAGAACCACAGGAACGCTGGCTGAGTGCAAGTCCTACAACTAGGAGGAAAGAGAAACGCACACGGACACTCAGAGGAGGCGCAGTGCTGAAGTCAAATTCTGAGGTGCGGAGTGCACGGAGCGGGCTGGCGGCGGAGGGCGCGGTTGTTGTTTTCAATCGGGAGGGAGTCGCAGACTCTGAGCACCAGATCCGGGCGAGTCTTTAGGGACCCAGACTCAAACGGGAGAAGCGGGACTGTCTGGCTTCGGTCAGAGCGAGTGCAGCTTTCTCTCCGAGCTTTGCAGCGGGTGCTGGGACTCAGAGGCAGAGCCCCTTGGGACAGGACTGAGAGCCGCCATAACTGCTCTCTCCGGCCCACCCTGTTGATCCTGTGCGACCTGCCCCGCCCAAGCCCTGCACAGAGGCATTTGCCGGATAGCCTCAGGCAAAGGCTAGATTAGCACCTCCCTAGAGGACAGAAGTTCTCTCACTGCTGACACAGCTGATTCTCATAGCCACTTGGCCTGGAGGTCAAACCCTCCCTGGAATTAGCTACAACAATCAAGATTTATCTATAAGACTGCGAACAAAGACCACTAGGGGGTGCACCAAGGAAGCATAACAAAATGCGGAGACAAAGAAACAGGACAAAATTGTCAATGGAAGAAATAGAGTTCAGAACCACACTTTTAAGGTCTCTCAAGAACTGTTTAGAAGCTGCCGATAAACTTAATGAGATCTACACGAAAACTAATAAGACCCTCGATCTTATATTGGGGAACCAACTAGAAATTAAGCACACACAGACTGAAATAACGAATATTATACAGACGCCCGACAGCAGACCAGAGGAGCGCAAGAATCAAGTCAATGATTTGAAATGCGAGGAAGCAAAAAACATCCAACCGGAAAAGCAAAATGAAAAAAGAATCCAAAAATGCGAGGATAGTGTAAGGAGCCTCTGGGACAGCTTCAAGCGTACCAACATCAGAATTATAGGGGTGCCAGAAGATGAGAGAGACCAAGATATTGAAAACCTATTTGAAGAAATAATGACAGAAAACTTCCCCCACCTGGTGAAAGAAATGGACTTACAGGTCCAAGAAGCTCGGAGAACCCCAAACAAAAGGAATCCAAAGAGGACCACACCAAGACACATCATAATTAAAATGCCAAGAGCAAAAGATAAAGAGAGAATCTTAAAAACAGCAAGAGAAAGAAACTCAGTTACCTACAAGGGCATACCCATACGACTGTCAGCTGATTTCTCAACAGAAACTTTGCAGGCCAGAAGGGAGTGGCAAGAAATATTCAAAGTGATGAATACCAAGAACCTACAACCAAGATTACTTTATCCAGCAAAGCTATCATTCAGAATTGAAGGTCAGATAAAGAGCTTCACAGATAAGGAAAAGCTAAAGGAGTTCATCACCACCAAACCAGGATTATATGAAATGCTGAAAGGTATCCTTTAAGAAGAGGAAGAGGAAGAAAAAGGTAAAGATACAAATTATGAACAACAAATATGCATCTATCAACAAGTGAATCTAAGAATCAAGTGAATAAATAATCTGATGAACAGAATGAACTGTTGATTATAATAGAATCAGGGACATAGAAAGGGAATGGACTGACTATTCTTGGGGGGGAAAGGGGTGTGGGAGATGTGGGAAGAGACTGGACAAAAATCGTGCACCTATGGATGAGGACAGTGGGTGGGGAGTGAGGGCGGAGGGTGGGGCGGGAACTGGGAGGAGGGGAGTTATGGGGAGGAAAAAAAAAGGAACAAATGTAATAATCTGAACAATAAAGATTTAATTAAAAAAAAAAAAAAGAAAGAAAGAGACTGGAGTGGGTTGGAAAGTGGGGGAAGCAGGTAATAGAGATAAAGTGAAACAAAAGGATGCATTTTAAACTTTAAACATAACAATTTAGAGACTAGGCTCGACAGTACCTATGTTTTATTCCTTACCAAATCAGAGATTTCATTTTTCCTATAAGCTAGGAGCTAATTTTATTTTCTCATCATTTTCAGTAATTTCCAAGATGAGCTTTTGATGAACTGTGAGTTTCTACTAATTAATTATTTATTCAGTAATTCTTTTTCTACCCTTCTATTGAAAATTTTTGGGCACATTCTCAGGGTTTTAGCACTTTTCAGAGCACAATTTAAAAATTCCTGATGCCCACCCAATGAGTCATTAATCAAGAAACTGAGATCCAGAGGTCCCTGTGACAAAGATTGTGGGAAACAGAACTTGGTCGCCAGCCAAGTTCTCTTTCTGCAGATCTCAAGATACTGCTTAAAAGATAATATCTGAATTTCTGTGTGTACCTCATTCATATGTAATTAGAACCACTTAAGCCCAGTAATGAGAAAGTCCAAAGGGTGAGAGGCCTGAGTCAGACTGACAGGCGGGCCCAGGCAGACCAGCTGAGTCACCATGAATTATTGCCTCCTCTTAGTGAAAGCATCTGACAAATCGAGGATTTATGAATGGGGTCAAATGAAAAACAAAAACAAAAACAAATGCTTGGTATAATCTGGGAAAGAAGCAGGAAGGACTTTGAAAAGAAACAATGTTCTAAATTTTTCTGATGAGGAATTTAGGAAGAAGAATCTTGCTAATCTGAGGAAAATTTTTCTGTAATGATGCCATTTTTGTAAAAATAAATTAGGGACATAAATTGTGAAGGGGTAAATATATGGAATTCTTAATAGAAGTTGTCTTGGGGGGAGGAATTATGTTTACCATTTTTTATTTCTGTTACTTCTTCTTTAAATAGTAAAGACCATAAAAATGCCGGAAACAATCAACAAACAATAAGCACTGGTGAGGATGTGGAGAAAAGAGAACCCTCGTGAACCGTTGGTGGGAATGCAGACTGGTGCAGCCACTGTGAAAAACAGTATGGAGTTACCTCAAAAAATAAAAAATGAACCACCTTATGACCCAGTGATTCCACTTCTGGGAATATATCCGAAGAAACCTGAAGCACTAATTTGAAAGAACGTATGCACCCTATGTTCATTGCAGCATTACTTACAACAGCCAAGATTTGGAAGCAGCCAAAATGCCCAATAGATGAGTGGATTAAAAGCTGGGAATACTGCTCAGCCATATAAAAGAAGGAAATCTTACCCTTTGCCACAGTATGGATGGACCTGGAGAGTATCATACAAGTGAAATAAGCCAGTCAAAGAAAAACAAATATCATGTGATTTCATTTGTATGTGGAATTTAATGAACAAAATAAACTAACAAACAAAATAGAAACAAGCTTAGAGATATAGAGCATAGACTGACAGCTATGAGAGGGGAGGGGTGAAAAAGGTGAAGGGATTAAGAAAAAAACCCAAAAACTCATAGATACAGACCACAGTATGGTGATTATCAGAGGGAAAGGGGCTGGGGGGAGGTAGATGAGGACAAGGGGGGACAAATGGTGATGGAAGGAGATTAGACTTAGTGGTGAACACACAATACAATAGACAGATGATTATTATAGAATTGTACACATGGAACCTATGTAATTTTATTGATCAGTGTCACCCTGATGGATGTTTAAATTAGTTCAAATATTTAGATTTATAAACACTATGATAAGCACCATTTTAAGTACACCTTTGTTTTCTGGTCTTATTATTTCCTTTGAACTATTTTTTGCAAGTGTACTTGCTAGTTCCTTTCTCAGGTTTCCAGATAGTCTTTTATGGTTCAGAAATTCCTTTCCCTACTCCAAGATTTTATTAACGTTTATTGTTGGATGCTTTCATTTTCTCTATGTAAATCTTTAAACCATCCTAAATTTATTTGGAAATGCAACATGGGTGGGAAATCTAACTTAACTTAGAAAGTAGTTTTCTAGTTGTCTTGCTGACTATGAAAGAATCTGCTCTTCTCCTGTTGTTTTGGAGGGCTTTCCTAATCATACTAAATTCTTACATTGGATTTAAAATTAAATTGGATTTAATTTTTAGATATAATATTTATTCCATCCATCTATTTGGATGCAGTACTACAATGCTTTAATTTTTGTAGGTTTACAATAGACAATACCCAATAGGAAAATCTCTTATTCTAGCTAGGTTTAGGTAGCTTCCTGTATGTGCTGTAGTAATTCCCCAGTGTATGTTTCAACTTTTAGTGAAAATATTCACACTTAACAGCCTATGTTAGCGATACTCTCAGGAACAAAGAGAAGGTGGTGGCAGAAGAAAGTGGATGAAGACCTAAAGCTTATATATATTATGTATCTTATTTGTATAAAAATATGTGTTTATCAAAGGTGTATCATGCTGTATTTACAGTTTTATATGTGCTTCCTAAAAAGGGAACATTATTTTAGAGGCATTCTCTCTAAAGATATATATTTTTATCCTTTATAAAGTTTATTTTTATCAGATGTATAATATTTTATTTTGCAGATGTCACGATGTTTTATAAAGTAGCATGAGAAGACTTCATTACCAATATCTCATCGAGGTCAACTATGGATGACTAATTTGGAAGCATTAGAGAATTTGAAGGTGTCAGCAAAAAGGTATTTCTTTCTGTGCCTAGAAAAATACAATGTTTGACCTAAATAGTTCTCAGATTCATCTGGCTTTTTGTAGGTTCACTTTGAGAATTATGTGCTTGAGTAGCTCATATTAATTTACAGGTCCACCCTAGTTACTTACCTTCTATAACTACTTTATGAGTATCGGCATGTTGTAATTAATGTTAATTCTTATTCTCCTTCTACTTCAGAAACCTTGTTGTTTCATTACATTGTTTAGGAGTGGCCCTGCATTTATGACTCAGGAGACACTTCCATCTTCATATGTGTATATTTAAAACATTTAACTTTACAATCCTTGATGAGAGCATTATAAAGAAGTCTGTCTCCTTCTCTAAAATCTTAGTTTCCAAAATTTTTTAAAGTTGAAAGGGATTTTTAAAATTAACATTACCACAGCTCAGACATGCTAGGTAATCTGCATGTTCTAAGACTATAATGTAAGTCGTCTTGCTCCACGTTTAATTTTTTTTTTCAAATTCCCCTTTAGTGTGGTAAATTTGCATTCTTTGTATAAACTCCTCTTATGCATAGAGTGATGGATTTTATACGATAACATCTTATTTGTGATTTGTATTTATGATATTTACAAGTGACATTGGTCTAGGTTTTATTTATATTATGTTTTCTAGCTTTCGTGTCAAAATTAGCTGCTAAGTTTTTAACATTTTTAAAAATATTCTAGACTGGTTTATGTGGCACAGAAATGATTTGTTCTTTATTTGGTAGATTTGTTTTTAAAACATTCTATCCTCGTATACTTTTAGGGCTGTTTTTTTGTTTTATCTTTAAAATTTTTTGATGGTTTTTCATATATTAAGATTTTTTTTAACTTGATATTGAGTCAGTCTTTTCCCTTGGAAATTTTTCATGTGATCTAGATTTTTAGATTTATTGAAGCAAAATTTTACTTTATCTTCTATTATAATTAAAAAAATAAATCTTGTCTATATCAGAGACATGCTGCATTCTAATTTCTAATGCTATTTATTTTGTGTCTGTTATTTTTCTTGTCAAAAGTTTGCTTATTTTATTTGTCTTCCTAAAGAATAATAATTCTTGTATTCGGTTCTCTGCTTATCGTGCTTGTTGTTTTGGTGCCCTTCTCATGGTGTTGGTTTTCTTTTCTTTCTTTCTTTCTTTTTTTTTTTTTTAGGAGACAGTAGAATATTGATTACAACAAAGATGATTTCAGAACAAAATAGACCTCATAAATCAAATCTCCAATGGACCACGAAATATGGCTCTAAATCTCATCATCCCTGTAGGCCAAGAATATGCAGGCAACTTAGAAGAAATGTAAATAGCTAGCAAATATTAAAATGTTAACCTTATTAGCTGTCAAACACAGAATTTACTATCTTAATTTGCATAAATTAGCAAAATAGGAAGTTACAACCAAATGAAAAATTACTGTGTTACTATGTCCACTGAAACCTCTAGAAAGCAATGATAAAAGTATCAAGACCTTAAAAAAAAGAAAATCTCAAGAATATCAGGAAACAGAAATGTTCACAGGTTATTTATAAATAGTCAAAAAAATTTACCTGGTCAAAATGGACAAAGCAAATATCCAACTTCAGATACTGGCTAAAATTAGTCAACCCTCACAAAATGTACCCAGAATGTAGTTTTTCCAAGATTATTAAAGTAGGGATATGCTTAGATGATCATGTGTGTGGGGATGTGAGTGGGTTACATAATTACATGATCCAAAATCACATGATTTCAAACTAAATGTGTGTAAGCACATGTAAATACACATAAAGGACTAGTCATCTCTGGATGGGCAAGTTAGCACAGGTCTCTACTGTGTGTGCCATTTTCTAACTTCCAAAGTCTATATATTGAGAACATTTTAAAAAATAGTATTTTAAAGACAAATACACCTCTGCAAAAATATTTTTTTTTTCATCAGATTATTTATTCACTTGATTCTTAGATTCACTTGTTGATAGATGCATATTTGTTGTTCATAATTTGTATCTTTACCTTTTTCTTCCTCTTCCTCTTCTTAAAGGATACCTTTCAGCATTTCATATAATCCTGGTTTGGTGGTGATGAACTCCTTTAGCTTTTCCTTATCTGTGAAGCTCTTTATCTGACCTTCAATTCTGAATGATAGCTTTGCTGGATAAAGTAATCTTGGTTGTAGGTTCTTGGTATTCATCACTTTGAATATTTCTTGCCACTCCCTTCTGGCCTGCAAAGTTTCTGTTGAGAAATCAGCTGACAGTCGTATGGGTATTCCCTTGTAGGTAACTGAGTTACTTTCTCTTGCTGTTTTTAAGATTCTCTCTTTATCTTTTGCTCTTGGCATTTTAATTATGATGTGTCTTGGTGTGGTCCTCTTTGGATTCCTTTTGTTTGGGGTTCTCCGCGCTTCTTGGACCTGTAAGTCCATTTCTTTCACCAGGTGGGGGAAGTTTTCTGTCATTATTTCTTCAAATAGGTTTTCAATATCTTGCTCTCTCTCATCTTCTGGCACCCCTATAATTCTGATGTTGGTACGCTTGAAGCTGTCCCAGAGGCTCCTTACACTATCCTCGCATTTTTGGATTCTTTTTTCATTTTGCTTTTCCGGTTGGATGTTTTTTGCTTCCTCGCAATTCAAATCATTGACTTGATTCTTGCGCTCCTCTGGTCTGCTGTCGGGCGTCTGTTTAATATTCGTTATTTCAGACCGTGTGTGCTTAATTTCTAGTTGGTTCCCCAATATAAGATCGAGGGTCTTATTAGTTTTCGTGTAGATCTCATTAAGTCTATCGGCAGCTTCTAAACAGTTCTTGAGAGACCTTAAAAGTGTGGTTCTGAACTCTATTTCTTCCATTGACAATTTTGTCCTGTTTCTTTGTCTCCACATTTTTTATGTTTTCTTGGTGCACCCCCTAGTGTTCTTTGTGCGCAGTCTTGTTGTAGTTAAGCCTTGACTGTTGTCGACAATACCGGAGGTGATTTGACCTCCAGGCTAACTGGCTATCGCAAAAATATTCAATACAGTTGACCTTTGAACAACCCAGGGGTTAGGGGCCGACTCCCACAGAATAAGTACTAGTAGCTTACTGTTGGCCAGAACCCTTACAGATAACAAACAGCAGATGAACATATTTTTATGTTATATGTAAATAACAATAAAATAATCTAGAGAAAAGAAAATGTTATAATTATGAGAAAATACATTTATAGTACTGTACATATTTATTGAAAAAGATCCACATATAAGTGGACCTGTGCTGTTCAAACCTGTGTTCAAGGATCAACTGTATATACGTGTGTGTGTGTGTGTGTGTGTGTGTGTGTTTATTGATTTCAGAGAGGAAACGAGAGGGAGAGAGAGATAGAAACGTCAATGGTGAGAGAGAATCATTGATGGGCTGCCTCTTGCACTCCCTACACTGGGGATCAAGCCCGCAACTCAGGCATGTGCCCTGACTGAATCCAACTGTGAACTTATGGTTCATAGGTCGATGCTCAACCACTGAGCCACACCGGCCAGACTCAACTGTATGTTAAATGAGGGGAAGAAGCTGCTATTCTAAACACGCACACTAACAGGAACAGATAGACCTGGATATACATTTGTGGTTGACCTGTGTTTCCTTTTGCCACAGAAGTGGTTACACAAGCATGCCATATGACCAAAGAAAAAAACAATGCCTATGTAGGGGAGAGACGACATAGTCTTCTAAACTGAAAATGGGCATAGAAGTAAACTCTGATTGCAGAATTGTTGGTAGTGGTGCAATAAGGGGGAAGTCCAAAGTAATTTTAACTGACTTTATACAGTTAGGGAACCCATAATGGCTGCAAAAACCTTTGGTCATTCAGAAGGCAATTTCAGAATCCTCCCTTGGTGCCTCAGGGTAAGGAGCAGCAGTTAGCTCTATGGTGCTAGTTGAAAGCATAATAATGGCAGCTGACATCTGTTGGGTGCTTATGATGCGCAAAGCACTGTTCTAGGTAACTTACCTGTACCCAATTTAACCCTCTGGGGTAGCTACCATAACTAACCCCATTGTACACACTAGGAAACTGGGGCCTGAGGTCACATGGCTAATTAAGGGGATTAGAGGTAGGATTGGCATGTGGTCCTTGGAAGTCTGGCTGCTGAGCCCAGACTCATAATCACAAGGCTATGAAATATTAACTCATTTTTTGTTTTGTTTTTTAAGGAGAAAAAAAGTGATCAGCATTTTAACTAATCAGTCTCTAAGAGTTGTGAGAGCTAAACTGTAAGCAAGAGGGAGGGGGAAAGACTGTGTAGTGCAAACAGGCCTGCACCCATTCCTGTGCTGTACTTCAGAATAAAACTCACCACATGTCAAAACAGCACACTGCTTTCTGTTATAAAGTACAGAATTGAATAGGAAAATAACTTCGGATTTTAATTAAACTTAGAGCTAAATGAAACACAAAATAGTTTTTAATTTGTTAGATATTCTTTTAATAAGAATTGTAAAAGACCAAAAATATGTCTTTGCAAACCACCTTTCTAAAAACACTGATTTGCTTTTAAAAAATATTTCTCTAAATTTTTTTATTGATTGGAGAGGAGAGAGAGAGAGAGAGAGAAAGAGAGAGAGAGAGAGAGAGAGAGAAAAGTATGTTTGTTGTTCCACATATTCATGCACTCATTGGTTGATTCCTATTGTAACGTGACCAGGAATCAAACCTACAATCTTGATGCATCAGGATGATGCTCTAACCAACAGAGCTACCTGGCAAGAGCACAAATGATTTGCTTTTAATTACAAATACTGTGTAAGATGATGCCTTTCTTTGCAAAATCAATAAATACAAATTTTAAACATGTGGTTTGTCCAAGATATTTAAAAAGAGCCTGATTTTTTTCAGTATTTTAAAAAAATCAATATACCCTAACCTTTCAAAGAATAAGTTTGAATGTATGACTCAACTGGAAAAAAGAAAAGAGAGATAAACCACCATCTTATACCGCTTTAAATAGCTTCTGATAATTCTTCCTATGTTACCTTTCCTTTTTGGAACTCTTATCTTCAAAAAATAGATGAATTTAAAATATTTCTAATGAACTGGTTAATGGAAAGAAAAAATATATATGGAACACATATGTATAAACTTTACCATAACTAAGTATGCATTCAAAAGGAGACTAACTTTTAAAAGGTACCAAAAAAAGTGGGAAAAGCCTGAAAACTCAGACTTATTTAATGGAAAAACGAAATTAGCAAATACACACACACACAAATAAACACAAATAGCAGTACTATGTATTGACTCAAAAAGGGGGAAAGCAGTGGTCCAAGACCACTCAACTTGGCTTTTCAGTTAAACGAAAAACAAAACAAAACACACACAAGCAGGCCTGCATCAGCGCGCGCGCACACACACACACACACACACACACACTATCTTTCAATAGTATATGTCATCTATAACAAACAAATTCAGAATAATTTTACAATGCTTCTTTTCTTAATATAAATGATGCCCATCCTGGGTGTGGATATATATTTATATAATAGATATTGTGCATATATATATTTTTTTGGAGTTTACTGTTGACTTATTTTAAATATATTAGTGTTACTATAGGCAACTGCTTCCTGCATTTAGTAGCCTTTCCTCTCATTTACCTTCATGTGACTGGCTCCACCTACCCAAAGCCTCCGGTTGCCAGGTAGAAGGGCGCCTATTCTCAGTGAAATTGAAGGCAATGTTTTTAAAACACAGGCCGGAACCTGTTTGATTGCCCTTTCATCACAGGGAAAGTTACATTGACGCCTACATGGCCATTTTCTGCAAAAAACCGTGCCATGCCGGCGTCAAAGACTAGACTAACTCAGTCTTCCTAAAGGCTGCTTCAACGCCCTCGTGAATAGATGGAGGAGTGGCTTCCCAAGTCCATCACCGCCTATGGCCATTTAGCTCAAGTCCATAAGCAAAACGTTCCGCTCGCTCGCTCGGGTGTGCCTCAGCTGTACAACAGCAAGGAGCTGCCGGGCCTGCCATGCTTCTGTTTCTCCAAGACTGACAGGACGTGAAAGCCAAGCAGGCCTGCATCAGCACCCGGCCCGCAGCCCCGGGAAGACGGGCGTCCGTAGCCAGGGAACGTATGTGGTCTCCCCGCAGCGCGGTGATGGACGGGTGCTGATGCCTCCGGGAGGCAGGACAGCATCCAAAGAACCTGGCCTCTTACAGGAGGCACCGGGCAGGTGGCAAGCCAAAACTCAGAGGTCTCCCGGAGTGAGGCAGAGCTATTTCCCACCTAGAAGAGGCACATTTACACGGGAAAAGTCCCGAATCGGCCAGTTTCCCCACTGCCAAGTTGAGATTGGATCCCATGGGGCCTCGGCATTTTAGACGACGTGAGCGTTGGGCCTGATTGCGACAGACAAGACCACGGTGACACTGAAGAACAGCTGGTAACTCTCAGTCAACGCAGACGGGACACTCAAAGACTGGCCAGGTCATCGCTGGACGCGGCGGTGCCGTCAGGGCGGGCACCCTCTGGGAAGCTGTGTACTTGGAGGTCACTTGCCGGGAGCCGGTCCATCCTTGCTGTTTCAAGGGACCTGGCATATATGGCATACTTTTCTTAATATGTTTGCTCACCTTCTTGGCGCTGTGTTTTAACCAAGGTCACCTCTCCGAGAAAGGTTGAATCCCCAGGTAGGGATTTCCCCCTGAAGTTAGGGAGGGAATAAAACCCCTCAACTAAGTGCCAGGCGGGTAATTAATCCCTTTAACTACGAACAATCATGCTTAAACTACATAATCTTTTCTCCCTGGAATGGAGATAAGAAACGCCCTAACCTTTGTAATAGAGATTGATAGGATTGAATCAACTGGTATAAATACAGTTGTAACAAGACAGAAACACACAGAACTTAGAACAGAATCAAGAAGACAGAACCTACTCGGAGCCTAGAGACAGAGCCTAGCGGGAGAACATGGCAAGGGATCCTGGACTGAACCTGACTACAGAGATTGGCAGGAGAACCTGACTGGAACCTGGACACTGAACCTGACTGGAGAGCCTGGACAGAACCTGGCTGGAGAACCTAGCGAGGGAACATGGCTACAGAACCTCGCTGGAGATCCGAAGCAGAACCTCTCTGGAGATCCAGACCAGAACTTGGCTGGAGATCCTGGCTAGAGATCCTGGCTAGGCTGCTGATCAACTGAACACTGTCTCCGTGTCATTCCTTCTTCGCCGACTCCGTCCATGCCTTTGGGGACCCCTGGACCTGCTGGGGTTCGACCCCGGCAGTCACTTCTGTGTGTCTGGAGGCTCATTTCTGTGGAGGGTGACCGCACCTCGGACCCGGCCAGGCTCACACTCGTTGTGTCACTGCCGGGGACCTGGCCACCGTGGGCAGTCACCGCCTCTGCCCAGTGCAGACGCTAACCCGACACCCTGGGCAGCCACCGCCACCGCCACCGCCACCGCCGCCCCGGCTCCCCCCTTCGTTTCCTTCAAGTTTATAATTCTTATTTGAGTCCCTGTTTGCTTATAGGATTACCCTGTTTTGTCAATAATGATTGCTGGGGAGAGGTGATCTGTTGCCCGGGAGAGGCAGCCACGTGTCCTTGGTGTGGGGTCACTTATCTTTCCCACCAGCGCCCGCCTGGGGCCCAGTCCTGCTTTGCTGGCACAGCCCCAAACCTCTGCTGTGACAGCTAGAGGCCACACTGCCTGCTACTTGGCACCCGCTGGGTGGGGGAGGAACACTGGGCCGCGGGAGGGTGGTCAGACCTGCCCAGATGTTCCCAGGCAGCTATTTGTTTAGCCACCAAGGGCTCCCCACCCTCTTAACCTTGAACTCCCCCCACAGCACTTTCCTTTGATAAGATAAGCCCTTTCCTGAGCTGCTTCCGCCCCAGTTTTCTCCTGTGTTGTTGCTCTGAGTATCTGATCCAGTCTGCTTTCTACTTCTCAGAAATGTCTCGATTTTCTTTTCTTTTCTTTTTTTTTTTTTCCTGCTGATGGTGCTCTTTCTTATGTTTGGGGGCTGCTCTGGCTTTATTCTTTTTTAAGTCAGGGATTCTTATACTTGAGCCTGCGTCAGAATCCCCTGGAGGTCTTGTTAAAGCAGATTTCTGAGTGTGTTTCAGTGGATATGGGGAGGGGCTGGAGAGGTCTGCTTTTCTAATACACTGGTGCCGGTGCTGTTGGCCCAGAGAACCACACTTTGAGAACCGCTGCTTTCAAATAGATCTTTCATTCAATGAACCTTTGGAAAAAAGGTGTGCACGTAGTTTACTGTATTGTTCCAATCTCAGAGTTTTAAGCCAATGCTATTTTCTAAAACCTAGAATTTTGATAATTGAGTAGTAAAAGCTGAGTATTTTAGTATCCAACTAAAATACTAGTTTTGAGGTGATGCATCAGCACACCTCCATGTTTCCTGTCCATTTAAAATTATTCCTAATTTTTATATTACTCCTGAGTGATCTTATATCCCTGTGTTTGCCTTCCAGAAGTCAATGTTTTCAAATAGTGCAAATTCTGAGTGAAGAAAGAAAATGCTGGTGTGTGTATGTGGGGAGAACCTTGATATCTTTGCATATGTGAATATGTAGTATTTACTGACAGAGAAGAATTTGGATATCTACACATTGTTTCAGAAATCTACATTTCCATAAGAGTAAAAGGCCCCCAAACGCTGTGTATCAGGCCTCGTTCTACCTTGACTTAGAAAATTTAATCATCTCCTGAAACCAAACTACTCACAGTTTTCCCAAAGTAGCCACTGGTACCTGAGAAATCCAAACAGAAGGGGGAGGCTAAATATATATTGCTTCCTTTTGTCTGATATCCTGTTTCTCCTCTCTTCTTCAGGATTTATTTTCAGGCCCAGGCACACGTGTACATGCCAGTTTTCAAGATTAAATGCGCATATCCACTTCATACTGTTTTTAGAGAGTGACTCTAAATGCATGAATGCATTTAGAAGAATTACTTGTATGCATGTATGCAGATCATCAGGACTTAAATATAACACACACATTAACCTGTCTGGCTTATTTGAACCTTGAGACTTCTCTCCTACCTTAAAAACAAGACAGCCTTCCTTCTTCTGAGTCTCCTGAACTTAAATATTTCAATGTATTCTGAGGTTATCTTCTTCCCACTACCTGTCATTGAGTGCTGAGCTCACACACTGTCTATTTTAAGCTCTAACTACTTTAATTTAAATTTGCAAGCAACTATTAACCCCTTGAATTTGAAATGCACTTTTTTTAAGTGCAAAAATCTCACTCAAGTGAATCAGCTTATGTATAAATATAACAACCTTAGAGTAAAGGAAATCTAAACTAACCAATCATGTATTAGCTGTGGTCTGAACATATCACACATATATTTAAAGCTGCAACACTCCTACCATAACCTACCAACTAAAAATACTACCTGTGTGCTTGAGGGTAAGTTATGACTGTCATAAGAACCATAATTTTAAAACTTGATGTTTGTGGGCATAAATCTCAGCTTGGTTTCTGGCTAAGCCATAAAATTAAACAGAAAAAATGTTTTGGAGGCTTCTTTGCATACTGTGATGAGAGCATTTGGCCTGACTCTGAGCTATTAAAGTCACCATCTAATTTTGTTTTTCAGATATAGCTGTGTATGAAGATGTCCCCTAACACAGGATACCAACTAGATGTAGCTACCCTTCAGCATAAGCACTGTTTGATTGCAGTGTAAATACACCAAGACAGACAGATTAATGGTCACTGAGGCATGAGGATTTTCTAGGATACTAGAAGGAAGATAAGGTATAAAAACATCTTGGAGGTCTTTGTGCACTATTTGCATAAAAATAGTATTTATCTTGAGAACTGCTGTGAGCATTAATAGTGGTGGCTTTTTGTTCTGCTTTGTTTAGAGAATTTAGAGCACCTAGCTATGGCCTTGGAAAAGGGGCTCAATCTCATGGAACATCAGTGTCCCGGACCTGTGAAGTGGAGGTAATAATACTCATCTTTCAAGGTTTTTGTGGATATTGAATAAGATCATATGGGTAAGATGCTTAGTAGACACCTGCACATGCCACATGTAGGTACTTCATAAAGAATGGTTAGTATTTTGGAAGGAACTGAATCAAAGCAAGAGAATAATGATTACAAAAGGAGATTTAAGTCAAGTTTGGACTGATCCCATGTGCCTAATACATTAGACAATGCTCTAAAGAATCATTTCTTGCAAAAATCATACTAAAATATATAACTGAGGAGGGAGAGAGAATGAATATTTATTTGAGTGATCACTTTGTGTTAAGCACTGTCTAGGTATAGTAGCTATCTACTACTGTAGATACCAAATTTCGTGACTTAAACTTATTCTCAGTTTCTGTGGGGTAGGTAACTGGGCACAGCTCAGGTGGATCCTCTGCTCCAGGGTCTCTTATAGGTTACAATCAAATTATAGGCCAGTGCTGGGATCTCATCTGAAGGCTCTACTGGGGAAGGCTTTACTTCTAAGCTAACATAGCTGTTGGCAGAATTCGGTTCCTTGTGGGTTGCTGGACTGGTGCTCTCAGTTCCCAGTGGTTGTTGGCTGGGACTGCCCTCAATTCCTTGTTACATGGGCTTTTCTAATGTGGCAGATTGCTTTTTAAAAATTAATACAAACAAGCCAATGAAGCTGTAGAGAAATCGTGCTAGTTATAGAAGTCCCAGTTTTCTGTAACCTAATTGTAGGAATGGCATCCATCACATTTGCTGCACTTCATTGGTTAGAAGCAACTAATAGGTCCCACCCACACTCAAGGGGAAGAGATTGCACAAGGGTGTGAATACCAGGAATTGGGGATCATTAAAGACCATGTTAGAGTCTGTCTGCCATAGTAGCTAACATGGAAATAATAGAAATTGTAATTATAGCAAAAAATGAACTGACTACAGACTCTGTACCATGCACTTCTCTAAGTATTTACACTTATTATTCATTAATCCTCCCAATAGTCTTATAAAGTAGAAGTTAATATCCTTGTTTTCATAATGAGGACATTGAAGCACAGAGAGGTTTAGTGATTTGCCTATGGTTGCACAGCTAGTGTGTGGTCAAGATGAGGTTGGAAGCTTGATATTCTAATCCCAGTGTCCTTATTCTTAACCCCTATTCTACTTTGCCTTATGACATAAAAGTTATAATTAGCAATTTATTGACAAATTGGTTGATTTTAGTCTATTTCTTATTATATATATTTTTTAAGGAATTGTCAGATTATTAGTAATATTACATGATATTAAAATATTCTGAGTAGATGAGATAATGTTTGCACTGCTCAGTCTGTGTTATGTTCTTTCCCTTGTTTTCGCAGCTGAGATGGGCAAAGCAGAATTAGGGTAACATTGCATAGGACAGCTGTTGAATGATTCAAGATTTAACTATCCTAAATAATAAAAACCTAATATGCAAATTGTTCAACTGGGAGTTCGACCACTCGCTATGATGTGCGCTGACCACCAGGGGGCAGCACAGAACATGGTGACATCAGCAATGTGGCACTGGCATCAGGCAGCAGTGGAGGCGCTGCTGGCCCCAATGGGCCCCGACAAGAGGGGGACTATGGGTAATGGTGGAGCAGGTGAGTGGGCAGCATTAGGCCAAGGCGGGTGGGAGTGGGAGCCCAATCACCCAGCCGATCGCTCGGCAGTTGGGGGGGGGGAGGTGGGGCCACTGGCCAGCTCCCAGGCGATGAGGGAGCTGGGCAGGGGGCCTGGCCCCCATCGATAGCCCCACAGGCGGGATGGTGGAGTAGGTGAGGGGGTGGTGCCAGGCCAAGACGGGTTCCAGGCGGGGCTGTGGGGCTGTGAGGCTGGGGGTGCGAGGCTGGGGGTGTGAGGTGGGGCTACGAGGCTGAGGGTGCGAGCTGGGGCCTGATTCCCATAGGCAAGCCCAAGGGACCCTACCTGTGCATGAATTCGTGCACCGGCCCTCTAGTGTTTCTGTATTACTAGCTTCCTAGAAATAAAAATGCTCAGAAATATTTGCTGGGAGCAGAACAATATCCTTAGGATCCTGAGATGATGTTAGAATTTCTGCTTGAGTCATTGGCTTTGGGTGAATGGATTTCAGTGACTGTGCTAAGTGGCATTTGCTTAGGGAGGGATTGTTTCGGTCCCTGTTAGAGCTTAGTTACAATCCTCTGAGTTACCACTTGATAAATTTGATGTATAAAAATTGACCTTTGCATACTATAAAGAGTCCCCTTAGTTTTCTGCCCAGTCTACTCACTTCTGTTATTTTTAAGTCACTTTCATGCTTTTTGCTGTGTAGTCTCTTCCTTACTGAATAACATAGAATGGAGAAATCTATATGACTCCAATAGAACATCTCTTCTACTCAATCAAAAGGGTGTGGGTACTCTGAATTATACTATTTCCTCTTGTAGGACACTTGGTTATTACACTACACAGAGGCAATAATATTTTTTATTTTCAGTTAATCTATCTATTCTACATTTTCATTAATTTTGATAATTGGGAATATAGTGTATACATGCATGTACACATGTGAGGATATTGGTCATGAAGAAGAAAAACAAATTCATTAATTATCTATAATAATAAAAGCATAACATGCTAATTAGACCGTACGTCCTTCCAAATGTCCTTCCTGTTGGACAAAGCCACAGTGGGCAGGGGCTGCAGCAGAGGTGGCAGAGGCCCCTGGCTGCGGCTGTGGTGGTGGCCGGGGGCCGGGGCCAAGGCCCTTGCACAAATTTCGTGCATTGGGCCTTTAGTTCTTTAATAAGTCTGTCTCAATTCTAGACCATTATTGGCTATTAGTAAATAAAACAGTGTGCATTATGTTAAAAAAATAAACTCAAATCATTTTATATGGCCTTTGGGGATGATGTTATGGATTGAATTGTGTCCTTCTAAATTCATATAATGAAGCCCTCTCCTCCAAATTCAGAGCGCCTTTAAGGAAATTATTAAAGTTAACTGAGGTCACAAGGGTAGGGCCAATATAACTGGTGTCCTTATTAGAAGAGGAAGAGACAACAGAGATCTCTCTCTAAGCTGCTGTCTGCAAGCCAGGAAGAGAGGTCTCACCTGAAACCGCCCTGCTGGGATGTTGATCTTGACTTCCAGCCTCTAATACTGTGAGAAATAAATTTCTGTTATTTATGCCATCCAGTCTGTGGTAGTCTGTGATGGCAGCCCTAACAGACTAATACAGATGCCTATCCAGCTAAACTCTCCATCTCCTATAGGACTGTCCTCATTGCCTACTTTCTCTAAGTTGGTAGCAAGTGAGCCATGCAACCCTGACCCCTGAGCACATATCCCTGCTGTTCACACTTGATCCAAGCTTGTCCAGCAGATTCATTCTTGTGGGAATTTGAAACAAGGACTTGGAAACTTAATAGAGAAAGTATTGGAGGCCCGGGCTGTTGTGACATTGTTTATGTTGACCCAGACAAAGTAGGTCTTTTGGGAGAAAGAAAAAAAAAATAAAGCTGATGTTCAGAGAGAAGAAATAAGAATTAAAGAAAATGGTCTCAGAGATTTAGGAGGGACCTTGGTTATGAACTTTTTATAGTTTTGCCTTTCAGTCTCTTGAGACATTCTGCCCAAGTTTTGTACTTGGTTTTCATGAAAGACCTCTGATACCTTATAAAAACTCCTTTTTACTTCATCTATCTCTAGGCAGCTTCTGTTTCTTGCAACCTAGGGATTTCTTAATGAGACATATGGGAGCATGTATAATTAAGGCCCAAAGCATGAATTAAGTAGAAATCCCATAATAAACAGAAAGTCAATTCATGAATTTGCTAATCATACCCCTTTGCTGTGAAAATAATAGGAATTTCATTCTTAACCCATGGCAGTTATAGACCTCTATTTAGTTCAGTGATTTTGATTGCTTGTTCATATTTTACATGATAAGTTTTTCTGAGGAAGAGCCTGTCTGTGATCTATAACAAGGATAGGGAGAATATATTCCATTCATTCATTTTTTAAGCTATTGAGTATGTACTTTGAAGAAGTTCTGGACTTAATCTTGGGCAAATAAATTTGAATTGGACCCCACTTCTATCTTAAGTATTTCATAATACCTGGTGGAGATAGACACAAGGCACCCAGGGATGGCCATGCAAACTGCTCATTATGTAACTCCAGTGGGCACATTCAAGTTTACTATGCACAGTGCTCCCTGGGGTGGGTAATACAACCCATTCATAACCGAATGTGAAGCTCTGAAACAGCTAAGCATAAGGCTATGTGATTATTGCTATAAAATGTATGAACAAGTCATGTGGGGCATAAATAATTCTGCCTGGGAGGGGAGAAGATAAGGAGGTCAGTGAAGTCGATACGGAGGATGAGACATTTAACATCTGAATACAGCATTAACGGAGGACAAGAACATTTCTAGCATGAGGGGAAAACAAAAATAAAGGCCAGTGACATCCAAAAATGCATGGAGGGAATAGCAGAGTAAGGATGTTTGAAAAGCTGCTCATCCATAAAAGCAATAAGAACATTGATAAAACTGTTAAATCAACTTTCTCAGAACTCTTGAAATTAACTAAAAGCTTGTAACAACCCAAGGGGTGTTTATTCAAGGAAAGCAGCGGAATCTCAAAAAAACAACGAAGCTTGTGACATTTTAACTTGCCCTGATCCCGTCTCCCTCTCCAAGATCTGCTGTAGCCTTGAAAACCAACAGCTTCATAACTATGGTAGCTGTGAAAACCAGCGACGTGGCAAACACTGGAGGGGGGGCGGGCAGTTTTGGAGCTCCCCAAAAGCTTCATCCCCAGAGAATTATCACTACTTGATCCAAGCTTGTCCAGCAGATCATCAAAGAGCTCCATTCTCAGGGCTTTAATTTTTTTTTTTTGAGTCAGCGCTCTCTGTGTGTGATGATTCCTACCCATGAGGCAAGTTTAGCCCACAGGATAAAAAAAAAGTCAATAGACGTATAAAGAAGATATGATACATATATACAATGGAATACTACTCAGCTATAAGATGAAATACTGCCATTTGTAACCACATGGATGGATCTTGAGAATATCATACTAAGCAAAAGAAGTCATAGGGAAAAAGACAAGAACTATATGGTTTCACTCATATAAGGGCAAAAAAAACCACCAACAACAGAAAGCAACACATGAACAAACAAAACAAACAAATACAAACCTCATAGATACAGACAACAGTATGGCGATTAACAGAGGGGTAAAGAGGTGGGGGGAGGTAGAAAAGGGTAAATGGGTCAAATATATGGGGATAGAAGGAGACTTGACTTTAGGTGGTGAACACATAATGCAATATACAGATGATATGTTATAGCGTTGTACATGTAAAACATATACTCTTATTAACCAACTAGAGGCCCAATGCAGGAAATTCATGCAAGAGTACGCCTTCCTTCCTCCGGCTGCTGGCACTGGCTTCCCTCTGGCATCTGGGACCCGGGCTTCCCTCCGACTGCAGGCACCCGGGACCCAGGTTTCCCTCCGGCCGCCGGTAGGCACCCAGGACAAGGGCTTCCCTCGCAGCCCTGGCTTCATCCGGAAGGTTGTCCGGAAGGATGACCAGTCTAATTAGCAAATTATGTTTTTATTATTATAGATGTCACATTAATAAATTTATACAATTTTTTTAAAAAAGCATTTAATAGAAATTGCTTCTAGGAAGTCCAAATGTTGGTCTTACTAGAGAAATACTCATTATAAATTCAGGTTGGGGCAGAAGTAGATTTACAGTTGTGAGTACGTAAAACACAGAGTTTGTTCTTGTATTATTATTTATTAACTCTTGTATTATTTTTCATACAAACAACTATAAACATACTTTTGCCCCATCTGGCATGTTCAAAGACTATCCCTCATTTAGGATATCACATATTATTATGAGAAATAAAATACACCAAAAAATTCATGAAATAATGAGTTGAACTCTTCTATATTGCAGGATATGTCAGTATCTTTCCTGTGCTAGTAAAGAGTGATTATCTAACAGTAGTATATTACAGGCATTTCTCCAAATCCTTTGACTACAGAAATAAAATGTCAGAAAATGTAGCTTATAGGAACAGTATTCTTTACACATAGTTGAGGAAATAGAAACTGAATATAATCCTATCTAATAAAAGAGAAAGATGGTAATTAGCGTACGACCGCTACCCTTCCCATTGGCTAATCAGGGAGATATGCAAATTAACTGCCAGCCAAGATGGCGGCCGGCAGCCAGGCAGCTGATGCGAACAGGGAGGCTTGCTTGCTTCAGTGACGGAGGACTCCAACGTTCCCCGCCTGACTTGCCGGCCTCTCAGCTGCAACTCTAAGCAACTATGTTGCAAATATAGAAGCTAAAAAACCCCCAGAAACCTGCTTTACTCAGCCAGGCTTCAGCCAGCCGGACCGCAACATTGTATCAAATACAGACGGTAAACAAAGGCCAGAAACCTGTTTTCAGCAGCGGAGGCCTCAGAGCTAAAGCTGGCCCAGAATAAAAAAAAGAAAAAAAGAAAAAAAGGAGTGGTTGGGAGCTTCAGTCACCCGTCAGCCTGAAAACGGCCCTCAGACCCTCAGCCAGACTGGCCAGGCACCCCAGTGGGGACTCCCACCCTGATCCATGACACCCTTCAGGTCAAACCAGCCAGCCCCCACCCATGCACCAGGCCTCTACCCTATATAGTAAAAGGGTAATATGCCTCCCGGCACCAGGATCAGCGTGACAGGGGGCAGCACCCAAACCCCCTGATCGCCCTGCGGCTCTGTGTGTGACAGGGTGCAGCGCCCCAACCCCCTGATCGGCCTGCGGCTCTGTGTGTGACAGGGTGCAGCGCCCCAACCCCCTGATCGGCCCTGCTCTGTGGGTGATAGAGGGCGGCACCCCCCCCCCCCATGGGCCCTGCTCTGTGTGTGACGGGGTAGAGCTATAACCTTCCCATCGGCCCTGCCCTGAGTGTGACAGTGGCGGCGCCCCAATCCCCTGATCGGCCCTGTTCTGTGGGTGATAGAGGGCAGCGCCCCAACCCGCTGATCTGCCCTGCTCTGTGTGTGACGGGGGGCGGTGCCCCAACCCCCCTGATGGGCCCTGCTCTGTGAGTGACAGTGGGGAGCTCCTCAACCCCCTGATCAGCCCTGCTCTGTGTGTGACAGGGTATGGAGCCCCAACCCCCCTGATGGGCCCTGCTCTGTACATGACAGGGGGCAGCGCACCAACTCCCCTATTGGCCTACTCTGTGCGTGACAGGGGGGAGCTCCTCAACCCCCTGATCGGCCCTGCTCTGTGCGTGACAGGGGGAGCTCCTCAACCCCCTGATTGGTCCTGCTCTGTGCATGACAGGGTACAGAGCCCCAACCCCCCTGATGGGCCCTGCTCTGTGCGTGACAGGGGGCAGTGCCCCAACCCCCTGATTGGCCCTGCTCTGTGCGTGACAGGGGGTGGCGCCGCAACCTCCCCATCGACCCTGCCTTGAGTGTGACAGGGGGCGGTGCCCCAATCCCCCAATCAGCCCTACCCTGAGCGTGACTGAGGGTGGCATCACAACCTCCCAATCGCCCTGCTCTGTGCATGACAGGGGGCGGCGCCCCAACTCCCCAATCGGCCCTGCTCTGAGCCCAACCAGGGGCTGCACCTAGGGATTGGGCCTGCCCTCTGCCACCCGGAAGCAGGCCTAAGCCAGCAGGTCGTTATCTCCCGAGGGGTCCCAGACTGCGAGAGGGCACAGGCTGGGCTGAGGGACCCCCCTCCCCCCCCAAGTGCACAAATTTTTGTGCACCAGGCCTCTAGTCTTATATAATAAAAGCCTAATATGCAAATCAACCGAATGGCAGAACGACTGGTTGCTATGATGTGCACTGACCACCAGAGGGCAGACGCTCAATACCTGCAGGCCCTAGGCCAGCCAAGGTGAGTGCCAGTGGGAGTCCCCTGATCACTCTGCTGGTCGCTCTGCAAAGGAAGGTGACCAGTGGTGGCGGTGGGGGGCAGGGCCAGCGAGGGGGCGGCGCCAGGCCGGCCAAGGCAGCTGCCAGTGGGGCCCCGATCGCCCCGCTGGTTGCCCCGCAGATAGGCCCTGATTGTCGGCCAGGTCTAAGGACCCTACCTGTGCACGAATTCCATGCACCTGGCCTCTAGTCTTCTATAATAGGGCAGTTACTTAGGTAGGAACACTCTTATCTAATTTTCATGTTGCCAGTACACTGTCTTATGTATCCTACATGCTCTGTGATTATTTACTGAAGAAATAAACATAAGATGATAAACTAGAAAGAAAGAAACAAGTTAGAGGAATAGTATTGGCAACAAAGCAGGATAAAGATTCCTGGCTACCAGCCTCTCTTCTCTATACACAGTCTTGCTATTCTTACATCCCTGCACCTATATCATTTGCCATATCTTTCCCACCTCAGGACTCAACCTGATCTTATCCCAACCCAGGCCTTACAAAAGCACTTTGAATTTTATCATCACCATTCACTATTGCCTATTTTCTGCTGGTACCTAGGAAGCCAAGTCCAAGTGAACTTGAAATTGTTATTTAACTCTGAGATCTGATGCACTGACACCTCAATTCAGGTTTCTAGCACTTTGCTAATCCCAACTCTGGAATATCAGCCCCAAGATGCAGGCTTTCTTCCACTTCTTTCCTCTCTGTGGTTCCTCAGGTAAGGAGGAATTAAATGGAGTGCCACAGAAAAACCTGTCTCAGCCTAATTGAAATAGATATTTCAAAGAAAGTTCACTGGATTAGCCTCTGGGACTGGCCTAGGTTGTAGGTTCGGCTCTTAGGGCTAGGTTCTGCCTCCAGGGTTAGCCTTGGGCCTTTGGTGCTGGGCACAGCTCTTTGGCACTAGCTTGGCTTTTTGAGGCTACGCTAGGCTCTTTGAGACTACCTCTCTATTCCTATAAGTAATCAAATGAAGTAAAACTTTCCTTAACAGAACACAGGGCTCTGCAGACCTAGGCTCTGCCTTTCAGGACTGAGCTAGGCCCTTAGGGACTTGGCTTGCCTCTGAGGGGCTTGGCTCTGCCCTTTGGGACTGGTCTGGGCTGTAGGTTTGGCTCTTAGGGGCTAGGCTCAGCTCTTTGGGGCTAGTCTTGGCCATTTGGGACTAGGCTCAGCTCCTTTGGGCTAGACTCGGCTAGTCTTGGCTCTTAGGATGAGGTTCTGTCCTTCAGGGCTAGGCTCTGACCTTTGGGGTTATCTCATCTTTTTGGATCTATGCTAGGCTCTTTGGGGTGAGGCTCAGCTCTTGAGGGCTAGGCTTGGCTCTTAGGAACTAGGCTCATCCCTTAGGGACTAGCTTCAGCTCTTAGAGATAGGCCCGGTCCTTCAGGGCTATGCTCAGCTCTTTGGGATTAGCTTGACATTTTGGGGCTATGCTTGACTCCCTGAGGCTAACGCTCTACTCCTCTAAGTAATAGAGAAAAAAATAAGAAAGTTCACAGGATTAAATTGATGTAGATAATATCTCTTCCAAACACTTGTACAGTTGACTTTTGAACAATGGGGGAATTAGGGTGTGAACCCCTCATGCAGTTGAAAATCCACATATAACTTTTGACTCCCCGAATATTTTACTAATAGCCAACTGTTGATTGAAAGATTTACCGGTCACATAAACAGTCTTTCAGCACATATTTTGTATATTATGTGCATTAAATACTGTATTTTTACAATAAGTAACTAGAGAATCTAAAATATTATTAAGAAAATTATAAGAAAGAGAAAATATATTTACAGTATTTGTTGGAAAAAAGCTAGAGAAGGGCACCCACCCTAGTCTTAAAAACAATGCAATATTATCTACCAAAGACGTCGCCCAAGTATTTTTGCTGACAAATGGGAGAGTGCTGAGATTTTAAAGAATTCAGTGAAAAGAAAAGAGTAAGAAACTAGTACTAAAAAGGAAAAAAAAAAAGGCATTGAAAGTGGAATAGTTGTGATGAAAATTAATCTTGTGTAAATGTAGAAACATACTAGGAGTTCTTTAGAGCTCTCTGATAAATGCGCATTGAAGCAACAATAGTCAATTTTCCAGGAAACATCTTTATAGCATATTTGGATGCAGACCTTTTGAATAAAGCAATCAAAAATGTTTGTTCTGATAATGAACAATAAAACTGCAACTGAAAGAAACTAGCAATTTAGAGAGAGCAGCTTGACCAAACGTGAGGAAGGTGAAGAGAATTCCAACCATTTGTTTTCACTGCCAGAGTATCTGGAACATTTTAAGAGCACTGCTGGGAGACCTATCCTCAATATGTAATTCAAGTTCTCAGCATATGCCCCTATCTCTTGGGGGTACTTAGGAGGAACTCTAGAGGTCCAGATAGTTTTTGGAGTAAAATCACTATAGAAGAGTGAAAAGTGGTCACTGGATGATTGGCAGGGCAGATAGCCCCTTTTTCCATGAATTCATGATGGCCATTGGCTGTTATTTGCCTTTCTGAGAAACAGGACAAAACTGATAAACTTCAGGGTAAAGCAAATACACCTCATGGTAAAATAAAACTTATGGAGCATCTTAAACCTCAGAATTAGGGAAGGTGCCAAAATATTGAGGCAACAATCACAACACCAGGAAGAGAGAATAAGCAAGCATTGGGTAGGAAGGGTGAGGACAAAATAAAGTCAACTACATCTGGTGAAAGCAGACAGGCAGGCTGAAGAAAAACACGATGACTATAAATATAATATAGACCCATACATATGCAATTGCTATTTCTGCATGTAAACATCAAATCTGACTGCTACTTATTGACAGAAACTCAGTAAGGGATGTGTCACATTGAAAGGTTGTGATGCTACCAATGTCTAACCTATTTGAATTTAAGATTGTAATTATGTATTACTGAACCTGTCTCCAATGTGATGTTACTCTGAGATGGGGCCTTTGGTAGGTAATTCTGTCATGACAGCAGAGCCCTTGTGAATGGGTCAGTACCCTTATAAAAGAGGCCCGAGAGAGCTCCCTTGCCTCTTCCACCATGTGAGGTTACAATGAGAAGACACCATTTATGAGGAAGCTGCTCCTCACCAGACACTGAATTCGCACACCTTGGTTATGAACTTTCCAGCATCTGTAACTATGAAAAATAAATTTCTGTTGTCTATAAGCGACTCAGTTTATGGTATTTTGTTATAGCAGCCCAAATGAACTAATACACCGCTCGTTTTTAAGGTCTCATATAAAGTCAGCTGAATAAGCAAATGAATGTATACAAACAGGCATGCAAGTTCATATATGCCTATTTATACACAGGAATCACCTTCCTTCACAAGTTGGATTCCCAGGAAAGCAGACTCTGAGGTGGATTTTAGTGGGCAGGATATTCATTAAGGAATAATTTTAGTATCACCTCCTAAAAAGAGGAGAGGAAGAAGCAGAATAGGGCAGATGGAGAAGTTGAGCTGTGGTGCTGATCCAATGACAGCCTTATCCAAGTCCATGGCACTTTGGAGCTAGAATGGCCCTTCAAGATTATCCTCAGTTGTATCAAGGTGGCTTTCTACCCTTGCAGTGAACCATCACTGGGTAGGGGCTGTGGGCTGTCCTGGGAAGGGGCGTGGCCTTCGGTAAAGCTTTCCAGCTGAGGCAGTCCCCGAAGGAGCTGTCAACAGAAGGTCCCCAGCACTCCCAGCAGCTGAGGTTGCTTCACTGGTTGCAGGGGATCTGGGCAGTGCATCGTAAGATCCACCACTGCCCCCTTAGAATTTTTTTTTCTGTTTTGATTTTTTTTAATTGTTTTATTGCTTAAAGTATTACAAAGGGTATTACATATGTGTCCTTTTTTCCCCCCGCCCTAGACAATCCCCTGGCCTCCTCTACCCCACAGTGTCTTATGTCCATTGGTTATGCTTATATGCATGCATACAAGTTCTTCGGTTGATCTCTTACCCCCCTCCCTCCTGCCGCCCAACCCTCCCTCTCGGTCTACCCATGCTATCGCAAATAGTAAGATTTCACTCTTTTTTATGGTCAAGTAATATTCCATTGTATATACGTATCATAGCTTTTTTAGCCACTGGTCTATTGGGTACAAATATCATTTGATTTCACTTATATGTGGAGCCTAAGGAACAATCTAAAGGAACAAACAAAACAGAAACAGACTCAGATACTAAGCACAAACTTATGGTTGCCAGAGGGGAGAGGGGTTAGCGGTCTGGATAAAAAAGGTAAAAAGGTTGAGAAGTACAGATTGGTAGTTCTGGCATAGAAAGTACAGCATAGAAAATATAGTCAATAATATTGTGATAACTTTGTATGGTGCCAGTTGGTTGCTGGAAATACCAGGGGGAACACTCTGTAAAGTATATGATTATCTAACCAATATGCTGTACACCTGAAATGAATACAACATAATATTGAATGTAGTTGAAAAAATTTTTTTTAAAAAATTAGTCCTTTCTATACATTGTTCTGGAAACAATTGTATGCCATGTTCTTTAAAAAATCATTTTCTTCTGGCTAAACTTCAATCTATATTTAGTTCCTAAGCCTACCATCACCCTTTATTCTCTTCTTGCATATTTAAAATGTCTTTCACCTTGCTGGATTTCTTATCAGTCTGGACTCTGTTGACAAAATTATCTCTTGGATGCTGTCTTTCGATATTTTACTCCAGTATTTTACTTCTGTTTTTTCTAGTTTGTACTTAAGGAATATCTTAGCAGTTGGGAACATTTACTTGGCTCTTTAAAATCTTTGGCTTTGTGCTGTCTGTATATTGAATTTTAATAGGTCCCCGTTTTCCGGCACATTGAAAGGACAGAGCCTCACTCCTTTACATAATTTCTCGTACATTTTCAATTTCTTCCAGTCCCGACAGGAAGGTTCTTGTTTCTTCTTGCCTAAACTCCCAGTTCATAAAAGTTAATAAATAAACGAAATAGAAGTCCCTATTTGAGTATATTCTGGGATTCAGGCAAGTCTGAACTCATAGGTTGGGCTGTAAGAAGTTTATCTGCATGAAGTGAAGTGAAGGCATTTTGCTCTGTGACGTCAGGAAAGGAATTGAGGGAATGGTCAGGTTTGTGTCTTTGATTTGATACAGGGACCCACCCATGGATGAGTCTGACAGAGAGGGCTCCAAAGGAAAGCTGAGAGAGCAGTGATCACAGGTACACCACTGGCCCTGCTCTGGGGCCAAGGCGACGAATGTGACCAACTGGGGAGCCAGGTCTCATCTTCAGGGAATCCACTCCAGCTCATGGAGGACTGCAGGATTGAGGGTGATTTGCCAGTTTGAAGATTTGCCAGACACCAGGAGGCAGCAAGCTTGGAGCAGCAGCCTGGTGGCAAACTGGTCTAAAGAACTCTTAATAGCAGGAGGGTTAAGAGTGATTTTAAGTTGTTCACTGTGTGCTTCCTACATGCCCCACCTCTCTCCCCTCCAATGACCTTCAGATCTTTAGAAACTTCCTTACCCTCCCAAACACTTAGTGAGTGGGGCTCTTACTTATTTCATATTACATTGGTGGATATCAAGGAAATGAGGGGTGTATTGTACTTCCAGATCATTGTAGTGCAGGATGGAGAACACAGGGGACCAGGAGCCAGAAACCAGAGTTGCCTCTGACAATATAAGCCCCCAGGGAAACCACTGATGTGTTGGAGATGAGTTGAATATCCTCTGGGCATGAATGAGGGCTCAATATAATTATATTTAAATTTCAAGGAGCAGGAGACCCTAGATGACCTCTGGGTAACTCAGAAAGCCCACTGCTGCTTGGCATTCTGCTGGTGACCCTGATGAGCACACTACGGGTTGAACTGTGTCCTCTAAAATTCATATGTTGAAATTCTAATCCCCAGTCTCTCAGATTATGATCTTATTTGGAGGTGGGGTCATTGCAGATGAAATCAGTTGAGTTAGGATGAGGTCATCCTGGAATAGGGTGGTCCCTTACCCCAATATGATGTGTGTCCTTATTAAAAGAGAAAATGTGGACATAGAACAGGCACACAGGGAGAATTACACATGACGAGACACAGAGAGAAGACATCCATCTACAAGTGAAGAAGAGAGGCCTGGAACAGATCCTTTCCTCACAGCCCTTAGAAGAACCCAACCCTGCCGACATCTGCCTCTCAGACTTCTAGCCTCCACAGCCATAAAACCAGAAATTTCTATTGTTTAAGTCAATTGGTTTGTGGTCCTTTATCAGGAGAGCCCTCAAAAACTGATGCAGCCACTAAGATGAGTCCTGATGCCAGTCACCTCACACTTTAACTTTTTATAGTTGGTGTTATAATTTAAAAAAAAATTCATTTAAAAAAGTGTATCTGATCCTTTTAGTCTTCTATCACCATATATCTACATGTATGTGCTATTTGTTTTAATTCTTCTTACTAGAAGTTTTGCATTCCCCATGATTGTGTGATATTCTTAAACTACTAGATTTCCTATGAACTCTCTCTGCCCTTTCTCACATTGACGCCTCAATTTTTACCTTTTCATTTTATGTGGTATTCTTATTTCTATTCTATAATTTACACCCTTTGGCATTTCTTTCTCCTCTTGATGAGTTTCATCCACTGCAGACCTAGGATTCTTCTTTCCTTTTCATTTTCTCTCGACAATTCTTCGAATGTTCTCACCTCATGTGATTCATTTTCTAGAAGTTGCAAAGCTATTTCTTTGAAGCAGATATGTTTTGATTACTTTTCTTTGGTAAATATAGCCTTTGTTCAAATTTACCTATTTTATTTCTTTTCATCCTTTCACATCCTGAAGTCCATTTAAAAATTGTAAATAATCCACATCTCTTCTGAAAACCCCTTATTCCGACCTTCTTTCCTTGGATCCTTTTTATTTTTATTGTCATCCTTGAATGTAACATAGTTATGCCTGAGTCCCTGTATCTTCCTTCCCCCTCCCCCCACCTTTTTTATGACAAGTTCTTCATCATTTGCATGGAGATGTCTTCTTTGTGATCAAAGTTTCTCATGAATATTTTCTTACACTATTTCCCCCAATGAATCTAATGAAAACAAAGAAGCAAAAACTAGTAAAACTATGTCTTTGGGGGACAATCTCATAGTTGTTTGAATTTTTCGCTTTTCATTGAGTAGTATTAGTTTAATGCCAATGCAGACTATTAAGAAAGTCATACTGATTAGCCATAAATGCCACTAGTAAAAACAAAATATTTAGAGTTTATTCCTTTTTAGTATGGTGCAATAACATTTTTTAAAGTATGACTAAGTTCATTGCCTCAATATTTACCTCAAGAGAAATCTTTTACCTCATGATGGCTTTTATTGTTAGTTTTTTCCTTATCTTGAAGAATATTGAACCCACAGTAGAAAGAATAGCTTTAAAAACTTTAAAAAAATTTTTGAGCCCACATTTTATCTTAACAATCTTAAGCTTTTATGAAAATATTATAGGCATCACAGTAAAAACCAAAAGCCTTAGGAGGCTATTATATTTTAGTGTCTCAAGTTCATGAGGGAATGTTAATTTCACTTACCAAAGAAGAGTTCATTATGACTCATTATGGTTAAGACCTTGTAACTGTGGCGCTGTGTAAGTGTGAAAATATGCTGTTACAGACAAATGGAGAATCAAATCCAAATATACTAGCTGAATAGATTGTGAATATGAGTCTCTGATGAATTTCCCTTAAAGGTCTTACTTCAAAATTAAACTTAGATTTAGACTTTTCAAAAAAATGGAATGTTACCCAATTTTGCTTCTGGGATTATCTTGCCAGGTCTGTTGTAGCTGCTTTAACTATCTTAGGGTTGAGCTGGTTAAACAAAAAATGTAATCTTTCAAGTGATAAATCAACTTTATATTTTTAAAGACATGATTATGTCATTTCAGAGGCTTTTGATGAGAGGAATGATAGATTTAGAAGAATAAGGGAGGATGGTCTGGAGAGGAAGAAGCTAAGACTTTGGAGTTGCCTTGGAGATGGGGCTCTCAGGGGCAGGAGGAGGTTGCTCATTTTTTTTCATACCCATGTAGCTTTGAGGCTAGAAACAGTGTTGGTGTCTTCCTTGCTTTTCATTCCTATCCTATATAATAAAAGGCTAATATGCAAATTGACCACCACACCCTCGCACAAGATGGCCACACCCCCATGTGGTCAAAGATGGAAAGATGGCCGCCCCCATGTGGTCACAAGATGGCCACCACGAGATGGCTGGCAGGGGAGGGCAGTTATGGGTGATCAGGCCAGCAGGGGAGGGCAGTTGGGGGTGACAAGGCCAGCAGGGGAGGGCAGTTGGGGACAACCGGGCAGGCAGGGGAAGGCAATTGGGGATGACTGGGCCAGCAGGGGAGGGTAGTTGGGGGTGATTGGGCCAGCAGGGGAGGGCAGTTGGGGGCAATCAGGCCAGCAGGGGAGCAGTTAGGTGTTGATCAGGCTGGCAGTGGAGTGGTTAGGGGGTGATCAGGCTGGCAGGCAAAAGCAGTTAGGGGCAATCAGGCAGGCGAGTGGTTGGGAGCCAGCAGTCCCAGATTGTGAGAGGGATCCCAGATTGTAGAGGGTGCAGGCTGGGCTGAGGGAGACCCCCCCCCTCCAGTGCACGAATTTTGTGCACTGGGCCTCTAGTTTCTGTATAATTTCCATAGAGTTGTTGAAATCATGCTTCATTGAGACATATGTCTTTTGACTCTGCTAGCCTCTCTTAAGATGTTATCATTGTTATGACCTCCTATTACTCTCCACTCATTTATTAATGAGTTCTTTGTTGGTTTAAAGTGATCTTCTCACTTCAATTTCTACTATTACATATAAATATATGACCCACTCCACACCTTGGCCCTCATTTTCTTGACTTCCTTTCTCTGGTGGTTTTCTCCTCTACTTACCTCTACCCACTCACATCCTGGAGCTGAAAACACCTAATACTTCTCTACTTCTGAATCACAAATCTGATATCCATTAGGATTAAAGCCTCTTGTCTTTCCAGATTTCTTGTTCAATTACTTGTACTATGTCCATATTTCAAACTCATGTGGGCATTGACTCTATTGACAGCCTGGGCTTCTCTCTAATCATTAATCTATTTTATCTTTACTTTCTTTCATATCTAACTTAGATTCTATGAGCCATCATTTCAATGTATCTCTTCCTAAGATTCCAAAGTACCTCATACTTCTTTTTTTTTGTTATACTTATCAGAGAAAACTTCAATGCTAGTTGTCCATTTCCTCTGTTTCTATTCCCAGGGAGTTGAAGAATTTTTAGAGAAAAACTTAGAATGGGGTAGATATCGACCATCACATATTTATGATTAAACAACTTCAACTGATATTTCAACATTACCTGGAAATCCATCAATGCTACTCTGATTAACTTGTTTACCCATTCCTTGCAAGGTCTATATCAGACCACTATTCTTCTCAAACTTCCAACTCATCAATCTCACCTCTTTCTCACACTCTGGGCTAGTCCTGCCCTTTACTTACACAAAGAAAATAGAATCAATAAGAGGGAATGTTCTCAACCTTCTTCTATATTTCTTCCTCTCTAAGGTCAGTCATGATGCATGTGGTCAAGATCACATCTTTTGCTGATTCAGAAAAATTATGTTTTCTGTAACCCATTCTCCCCTTTGTAGTTTCAACCTTTCCTTCCTTGATGGATCCCTCTGTTTGGCATTGAGGTATCTGTGTTCAAGTCTCATCCATTTATGGTTCTTATGGACATAGCCCAGTTTCACTTTTCTCTCCTGTACTAATCTGCCCTGAACAGAAACTCCCTGAAAGATTTGTTGTCTACACTTACTCTATTCACCTTCTTATTCCTTAATCAACACACTTTGAAGTTGTTTCTGCTCTTTTGTTGAGATGACTCTTTTTGCCATAAAAAATAACCTTCATGCCACTAATCCAGCAGGCTTATTTTAGTCCTCTGTAAAACTGTGGCCTCTGGGAAGCTGTTTTTCTGATTTTCCTCTTATCTTTCTTTTTTGTTTCCTTACTCCACATCTCTTCTTAGATCAGTGGTTGGCAAACTCATTAGTCAACAGAGCCAAATATTAACAGTACAACGATTGAAATTTCTTTTGAGAGCCAAATTTTTTACACTTAAACTATATAGGTAGGTACATTGTTATTAACTTAATTAGGGTACTCCTAAACTGGCCTTTGCTAAAAACGTCCTCAATCTGATTGAGGTACGTTCGCTGAGGTCGACCCCTTCTAACTCTCCCATCCACACTCGTCTTGTATACTTGTTTTGTCTGTCTCCTTTCGTTCATCTTCTCTATATGTCCAAACCATCTCAACATATCTTTCTCAATCCTCGACACTACATCTTCTTTCACTCCACAACGTTCCCTAAAATTAACTTAAACTTTACTTAAAGTTTTAAGTCTTAGTTAAACTATAGGTACATTGAATAAAACTTGAGATCATACTTAATAATGATATTTTTATTGATAAAATTAAATTCCTTACAATTTACCTTACAATGTTCATAAAATTAAATCATGACAATGACTGACAAACACTAATGTGAACAATGGCCTTGCATCTCCTTGGAAAGTGTGGGTAAGTCAGGTTTGTATGTTGTTGTTTTTAATTTTAGGCACGATTCCAGGTTCTCATCAATAAGACGACTTCTCAATTTACTCTTGATAAGGTTCATGCTTGAAAATGTAGGATTTGCAGCTGGTTGGAAAAATACAGGTAACTTTATACTTCGAGTAGGTACTTTTGTCACCCGCGCACCATTTGTGGACGCAACTAGCACTACTCACTGCACTGAGACTGCTGACTGACTGGCTCACTCAACTCGGGCATGAACCCCGCGCATCCCCCGCGCTGTGTATCCCGTGGCCTGCCTGTGCCGCGTCTCCCTTCGCCTGACCGACCGACTGACACCCCCCACTTCTTCTAATGCCACTTCTTCAAAATAGACTCGCCCAGGCCGAAAACCAACTTCTGCGCATGGGCCACAAAGTTTCAATCGCACTGTACGTGCGCACCCACACGTGGTATTTTGTGGAAGAGCCACACTCAAGGGGCCAAAGAGCCGCATGTGGCTCGTGAGCCGCGGTTTGCCGACCACTGCCTTAGATAATATCATCCATTCTTACGTCTTCCCCACCAATATTCCAATTTAATATCCCTATCTCATAAATCTCACTTTTGGGCTAAATATGCAACTTTCCAACCAATAGATAGGGTGTCTCCAAGAAATGTATACATACCTATTATACATTATTAATTCCAATGGGTTAATAATGGAATTATTTACTCATAATAATAATGGAATTATTATTCTTTTATTTATGAAAAGAAGGAAACAGCCATTGAACTATTAGCTTTTAAAGTTTTGTATACATTTTGTGGGGGACACGCTGTATATACCCAGTATATCCAAAGTACCTCAGATTCAATATTTCTAAGTTAAATACAACCACAACCACCACCACCAACAACACTACCCTACCAAGCCTGTTCATACTATAGTTTTTCCTCTCTCAATGAATATATTCACTATTCATTTATAAAAAGAAGCTTAAAATGAAAAACTCATCTTTGAGATCTCTAGCTTCTTTAATCCAATTTATGATTAAATCCTATTAATTTCATGTCTATATTCTTCCACCTCTAGTGCCAACATCCTAAATCTAAGCTATCATTATTTCCCTCTTAAACTACTACTATAGCCCTGGCTGGTTTGTCTCAGTGGATAGAGTGTTAACCTGTGACTGAAGAGTCCCAGGTTCAATTCTAGTCAAGGGCACATATCTTGGTTGCAAGCTGGATACCTGTCCCTGGCTCAGATGCATGGAGGAGGCAACCAATCAATGTGTCTCTCTCACATCTATGTTTCTCTCTGTCTGTCTCTCCCCCTCCCTTCCACTCTCTAAAAATCAATGGGAAAATATCGTTGGGTGAGGATTAAGAAAACAACAACAACAAAAACCCCCAGAACTATTACCATGGCCCCATAACTATTTCTCTACATCTATTTCTGCTCCTCTCTAATCCCTTCTCCAAGTTGTGGAAAATGTGATATTTTAAAAACACACATCTGTTATCACTTTCCTGCTAAATATCCTTCAATGGCTCTCTATTGTTTTAAGAAAAAGATCAAAATCATTAACAGGCCCTATGGCATCTGGCATTTCTTCAGCCTCATCTCTACCAATTACCCTCTGAGTCCCTCTGCTCTTGCTGCAGTGACTTCTTCGGCTCCTCATATGCACCATAATTCTCTATCCCAGGACCTTTGCATGCATATTTCTTGTCCTTCCCCATTCCTCATTCTAGCCTCCTTCACCAATAACTCATTTTTGTGGGAAATGTCTCAGAATAACCCTTTTAGAGGCCCGAAGACCCTCATTCTCTGCTATAAAAAATGTTTTCTTCTTATGAAAAACAGATGGAATCCAAAATGTCCACTTTCTGTTGCTCTTAGCAAGTTATACCCAAATCTGTGATTCTCTTCCCCAGAAGAGAAAATGTAATACCTGCAGAATGTCTTGCTCAAAGACATTCTTTTTTTTTATGTTCCTGGTTCATAATTTGAAAATCCTGTTATAATTTCTTTTTTTACTAGTGTTGACAATTTTTTAAAAATATGGTTTTATTGATTTTAGAGAGAGAGGAAGGGAGGGGGAGAGATAGAAAAATCAATGAAAGAGAAACATGGACTGGCTACTGCCTACAAACCCGTTTCTGGGGATCCAGCCCCAACCAGGGCATGTGCCCTGACCAGGAATCAAACCTGCCACCTCTTGGTAATGAGTCGATGATCAACCACTGAGCCACACAGGCCAGGCATAATTTCTTGATAATAGCTGATTTATACCTAAATATTTAAATTCAAATTTTGGGGAAATCTCCCCAAAGAGAGAAAATGGCATTAAAATAGAAATTATTTGTGGCTATACCCCACTAATTATTAAGAGAAGCTCTTTCTCCTTGATCCTTTTTTTTTTTTTTTTTTGTAATATCTGTTAGTGGAGCCGAATCCTTTGTGTACCTGAATGTGTATGTGCTTCACGCAGTCCTTTCCAAGCTCCATCTGTAATGTGGTCTGGGCTCGGTTGGTTGTGCTCGCTGTTTGCGAAACCTGCCCTTGTTTTTCTTCGCTTCTCGTGGCACACATGCCTTGGATTCACAATGACTCACTTTCTCCCCGGTGCTGCAATGGCTTCCCAGCACATCAGGGTTATTGCCACGTGGCCTGATTTTGTGCTCTTAATGTGGATCTGGCTCTGGCTCCACTCTTTGCAGGACAAATGCCTGCTCAGCCGGCCTCCCCTGAAAGAGTGGGCTGCCTTCAGCCTGACAGCGGGACTTCGGAACAAGCTGCCTTCCGGACTGATGCTGAAGATCTTGCCCTTCCATCTGCTTTCGGGAAGAAAAGTGCAAATGTAAATCTGACCTTCAATTCCTACGTGGCATTTCGGGAGTAAACAGAATGACTAGGTATTTTTGCAGCATATTAATTCTCTCACTAATGCCACTCAGTGCATGATAACAGGCAATTTATTTAATGAGCTTTTACACCACACAGTCTAGGTTTGCACCTTTACCTCATTTATGCAGCACCCAGCACCCCACCTACATGGTGAAGAATTCATTTTGGCTAGTTTTAAACTCTCTTACCATCTGTTTCTTCCCACATTCCTGGCTATTTTCCCTTTTTTTTTTAAAAAAAAAACATCTCACTTTTAGCCCCTGAACTTGACACACCTGCTTTTGTTATTCTTGTACTAACAACTTGGATTCCTTCTGTTGGAGGTTCTCTCTTTTTATGTGCTAATTAATTTCTTCAGTGACCTGCTTGGCTGCTGGAACCTCATCTTCTGTACAGACTCCACTGGCTGCTGCCCCCACTGCCTGCTGCCCATTCCCATCACTGAGGAGGACCCAGACAATGATGGGGCCCAATTAGTTTTATTTTTCTCCCAAGAAACTTGAAACAAAACTTTCCTGGAGGCTGATGTAGTTTGGGATGAATAAGTTTTGAGTATGAGTAAATTTGGGATGTTTGCTGTACCATGAAAGACTTTGATCTGTCATTATTTTATTTTTTTTAGAACAAGAAGTTCAATGTTTCAAATCAGAAACTGCATATTCAAACATTTATAGGAAAATGTTAAGTTTTAGAAATACATTTTGTTTGTTGTTTGAGTAGATTGGTGACCCTGTATTTAAATGATGATGAGTACTGACCACCTAGATGACGAAGGTCCTAATGTAACCTCAGGTCTGACCTATTTGTGGCTGCTGCTGACCTGGGTGTAATCTCTGACTCTCTCCCCCGACTCCTGTTTTGATTAAGGTGTTTGCAGTGACAAACAGTTCCTTTATTTCACCACTGAGTACAACCTTCTTCCCATTTTCCTCCTCATATTACCATTCTCATCACCACTAAGGTACATTGAAGTACTGGCAGCATCTATATCTGATTGACGCTATTTTGTTTCCTTGTGAAATGTTCTCACGATTGCCCTGAAATGCCCTCATTCCTGTCATTCAGGTTTAAAATAAATAATCAGACTTGAGCTGCCCACGATGTCAGCCAACACGTTGGTCTCATGCAGTGCTTATCACATTGTTCAGTGGCAGCTAGGTGGGGACCAGGATACCGTTTTTCTTATTCTGCTGTAGAATTTTTAATTTATCATGTGAAATTAAGGAAGTACCCATTAAGAAGATCTACCATGGAGCTTTTAATTTTTACTGTGAACTACCACTTACAAATGCAGTGACATATCTTCACAAAATTACAGGTTACGATTAGTCCCCTTCCCTTTAAATTCAAGGCCAGCTTAGTTGTGCAAAACAGATGGCAGCTATCCAGAGGTCTTCGTCCATGGTCCTCCAGTTGTAATGAACCTTCAACTCTATATACCTTGAAACATCCTTTAGATTGCATAACCACGAACATCTGGGGGCATTTTGTTTGAATTCAGTGAAGTTGGAGCTATGGAGAAACTGCAACGTTTTTTACTCTAATCAATTCAGAAACTGCATATTTTAGGTTCCTCTGGAGAATTCATTAAATATTCAGTTATTTTAAAACTGATCGTTGAAGGGAAAATTGCGATTAAGTAACACTTTTGCTAACAGAGACACTCCAAAACTTCAGTCTAGAATATATTGCGTAGGAGGAAGTGTAACAAGCAGTCTCTCACCTTCCGGTTTCTGAGTTTCCCCAGATGTCTCCTGTGCTCATTCCCCCCTACCCCCACCCCCGGTAATGACATTAATGTTTTGGAAAAGATGACGAAAATCTAGAGATTTAGTCAGCATGACGACACTGTCAGAGAGTGAAGACTTTACAGGTGTGACTTCGAAACAGACTCTTCAAGAACTTGCTGTGACCTCTGTTGACAGCTTCCTTTCACAGCTGCTAAGTGGATACATGGAGAAAGGGTAGTGACTTGTGAGAAGAAACAGGACCCTGGTAACCCACTGGACTAGACTAGTGATATTTTCTATGAAAAGAATCTATGTAGAAAGTATTTATATACAGAAAGGCTTAGAATTTTCTCATTCTATTTGATATCATAGACCTGTTATTTTCCCCAGGAATGTGTGTGTGTGTGTGTGTGTGTGTGTGTGTGTGTGTGTGTATGCGCGCGCACGCGCACGCGTGTTTCCATGAACTGGGTTTAAAATGCATAACTTGAATGCTAATAGAATGGTAAGTAATCACCCAATTAATGTATTAATTGGATACTCTTATTTATTCTGTGGGCTCAAAAAAAACCCCTGTATTTAATTTCATTTCTTTGCCCAAACATAATGGCTCTTACCTGAGAATGTACTTGGCACTAATAATGACTTGGGTTTTAGGGTGTTTATTCTATATCAGACTCTGGACTCACTGCTTCAAATATTTACCCCATTTCACCCTGAGAAGCTCCTAAAATCCACTTTACAACAGAGCAGACAATTTTGGCCCTCATGCGGGTTCTCTGTGACTACCGGAATGAGGAGAAAGAGTTTGGAGCTGGACTTAGTGCTTTGAACCCCACGTTGGCATGAACTAGCAGTAAATGGAGTGCTGTGCAACTATGGCCCCACTCAGGCTGGTGAAGGTAAGTCCTTCTGGTGGGAGGATCTCTGAATAGCACCGATTTGCTGTCTGTTAAGTCTGGAAAGGAGAAGGGCCCAAGAAATGTTTTACACATGTCAGGATCACTGGATAATGGTTTGGCTGCTGATTGGGTTCCTAATAATCACGGGTTTACTGAAGACCTTATACATAGTATCCCATACAATCTGCTCTGACCAAGGACTCGCTTTGTAGTAAATTAACAAAGGCAGTGGATTCATGCTCAGTTATTTGTTGAACTTTACATGTTCTCCATTATCCAGAGTAGCTGGCTTTACTGAAAGGCCTATTGAGAACTTACTTATGGGCCAGATAGGATGTAACATCTGGCAAGGTGCTTCTGCAGCCTTTCAACTGCATGGCAATTAGAGTCTTGAGAGGAAGAGATGGTTTACAATTCACTTCACAATGGCTAAGCACGGAGGGGATAGAGGCAGCACCTCGTGTCCAGTGGTCTAGCCGTGTATGGTCCAGCAGCAGGCTCAGCAGCAACACACGCAGTGACACCCCAACAAGACCATTTCTGTGGCATCACCTGGCCCATGGCTTGGAGCAACTCACCTCTCTTAGTTCTCATCCATTTTATTTCCTGCTTATACAGCTGATTCTCTGAGCTCTTTAATATTTGACAATAAATTCTTTTTCTGCTTATGTGTAATTCTTGCAGCCAAGAACACTGGCTGCTAGGGGTAGGTATGATTACCTCATCTTCAACTGAGGGGGGTCATTGCAAAGTTATATTAATTGGCCAATGGTCACACCGTAAAGGAGTTGAAATTTGAACCCCAATCTGCTTGATGCCACGCTTGTATTCTGAGACATGACTCTTGTTAGTTAAAATTAGAAAATATTACAAAGACTAGCTTACTATAGTTTTTAAGAGATTACTTCTTAGCTTAAGAAAACAAAGGAATCGTGTGGAAGGTTGACATCAATTGTTGAGGCTCCTGCTAGGAAAAATCAAGTCATGTTGACGAACTAAAGATGCCTGTGCCGTTGCTCTCAACACATAATCATCGCCCAAGCTTGTTGCTAGTAAGAGGTCTTCATTGTCTTTCTGAAGAGTCTAGACAGGCTGGTATTTCCTATCACGTCTTTGGTTACCAAAGACCTGCCTCTTTCCAGAGCATTCTGCTTTTATCACACTTCCTCTAAAACTAGCTCCCTGTGTTGATTCTTCTCCAACGGAAATTTTAGACAATGATTTTCTCCAAAAAATTGGAATCCTGGTCTTTTACGAGGGGCTTTTCCCATCCAAAGAACTGGAAAAATTGGTTCGTGGGGAGCCTGACGTTTGAACACCTTCTGAGTAGATGTCTCGTGGTTGCCCTGGGGAGATGTTTCTCTATGTGGCAGTGCTTTTCATCACAGACATTACATTTAATTGCTCCTTCCTATATTGCACCCCAATTTATTCCTTCTCTTCAGCTCAGTAATGACTCTGACTGTTGTTTACATTCACATCTTGTCTTGGCTGCTACTCAGTGGAGTTGAGCATTTTAGAATTTTTTAATCATTTCTTTTCATATGTCAATCTCTTTGCTCTCCAAGTCAAATTTGTGCTATCCTCTTATCTTCAGTTTTAGCCTGATTGAAAGTATGATTAGCATGTGGATTTTTCCTACTTCTGGCTAGGCTTTTACAAGTGGTTGCAAAAAGACATTATAAAAAGTTTAGAAGACTCAAGGTCTAACCTACTAAATTCCACTATTGCATGGACCAGTATCCTTTTTCAAAATCCCTTTTATAGCCAGTTTGCTTCTCATAATGGGAAGTTCATTGCGAGGCTTTGATACAAAATTCAGAAGGAGTTTGTATTTTGTGCAGCTCTTTCCCGTAGGCTGTGAATCTCAAATGATAACATAGAATCATAGTTTTTAGTTATCTTATTGGGCTCAACTTCAGGCAGTGTTACTTATCTTGAAATTGATCGTAGAATGCTTTAAATATATCTGCAATAGCTTATTGCTCTTTTAATAACCATCACTCTTTTGTAACAGGTATCTCTCTTGCCAGAGATAGCATCTGTGATCCTGAAACGCCAATCTCCTCTGGGATCTAATGTTAATTTTGCAGCTGTCTTGTTATCCAGTAGTGTCTTTTGCTTTGCTTTAAGGCAGCCACACAGGAGCATGTATCAAGTACTACACAGTTTAACTGCCTATAAAGATTGGGCCGACGCTATTTACTACTGGACAGGTAAAAACTGGCAATTGGGGTAATAGTGTTCTCTTTCTAATAGCTGGTACAGCTGGTACATTACCTGCCAGGTTGAACATGATCGGTGAGCTTGTGCTTGTCCTATGTCTCTTTGACGATAAGTTTAAAGTAGTGCATGAAAAATGGAGGCCTCCTTAGTGTTGGTAGAGTGATTGGCACCTAGTTAGTTAACATTTGATAATTAAGAGTTTGAATCTGGCTTTATCAAAAGCATTTGCCTGAGTAGAATAAATTTTACCCTTCACTGGGTTGCTTTTTATTGACTTTAAAGAGAGAGGAAGGGTGAGGGTAGGAAGAGAGAAAGAGAGAGAGAGAGAGAGAGAGAGAGAGAGCGAGCATCGATTGGCTGGCTCATGCACGCCCCATATTTGGAATCGAGCCTGCAATCCAGGGCCTGTGCTCTGACTGGGAATCAAGCTAGTGACCTTCTGGTACATGGGGCCACACTCAACCAACTGACCAACACCGGCCAGGACCACTGGGTTGCTCTTTTATCATCATACTAGAGGCCCGGTGCATGAAATTCATGCACAGGTAGGGTCCCTAGGCCTGGCTGGCGATCAGGGCCAATCAGGTTCCCTGCCTCCCCACCCACCCTGCCACCTCCTTCCCTCACTCCCTCAGCACCCCACTGCCACCACTGGTTGCCCACCATGTTCCTCACTGCCCCCTGGTGGTCATCGCACATCATAGCAAGCGATCAAACTCCCAGTCTCCCAGTTGAACTCCCAAGGGGACAATTTGCATATTAGCCTTTTATTATATAGGATTGGAACAGTATGACAGACTTCACATTTTTTAATAGACTGTGCACAGTTTTCTTAAGACTTTTCTTGGCAAGAAAGTTAACTTGCCTCTCTCTATCCCTCTACTCTAGCATTAGAACTCAGAGGTCCTAAGAAGTCAAGAAGAGAAGGGCCAGTGACTAAATTCATGAGGCATCTCTTCGCAGTCTTTGTGCTGTTGGGACAATGATGAATAGCCTCCATGTGGCCAATGTTTTCTCACAGGCAGAATGAGGATTGTCCTCAATTCCCAGGACAAACTTTAACTATACCCCTTTCCCATGCTTTTCAGAAAGCATATCAGAATACAGTGAGTCAGAATGATTTTATTTTAGGCAAAAATGTAGATACCTTTAACTCAATAAAAAATTTAGAAACTTTGGAGCTTTATATGTTATTAATTAATTAATAGTGACACACGAATGCACCCGACAACGAGCTGAGAGCTGCTGCCTTTCCTTTGCTCCTCTCTCAGGATTTCAAGGGTGAAAAGTACTCTTTTGTCAACTGGCTGGTCCAGAGGACAATATTTAGGAAAAGGAAGATGTTTTCCACTCCCAAGGATGTGTAATTCCTAGTTTTCTCTCTATACTGAAGGTAACCAGGTATTTTTATGTTATAAAAGTTAAAGAGTTCAAAAGTACTCAATATCTTATTCTTTGAGAAAGCACCAGTCATCTACTAACAACAATACTAAGGGACAGTAAGATTGCTATTAAGAATGTTCCTTTAAACATTACACCTGCCTGTAGTCTTATAATCTGATAAGCAGATTTGCAGCCTGCTGGCAAGGTTTACAGAGTATTTGACTAGCCTCTCTGTGAATTCAATTATTTTTAAACAGTTTCCTAGGGGAAAGCTTTGCCAGGACACATTACTATAGGTTTTTTAAGAACTTGTCTGAGTGTTGTCTACCATTCAGTCACTCAATACATGTTTGATGAATGAATCAATAGCTGATAGAATTAATACACTGTTGGTCACTTGTAATATCCAGAAGTGCCCTATAACTCATCATTTCATTTTTGTATGATGTATAGATAAAGTTCACTTGTTCAGTGTAACATTGCCAATGATAACCCTATTCCAGTCCTCAAAAAACAAAACAAAACAAAACAAAAACCCAGGAAAATATATCCCATGTTCTTCAGACTAAATTCTTATAGTTTACCATGGTTCGCTTTTGAACTTTATTTTTATTATAAAATCACATAATTTTCTTTTTATAAGGAACTTTAGAGTATAGTACAATATAGGAATGAATATTCTAAATTGTAGATATCAGGTCATTCACCCATGGGTACAGCTAATTAGTAACAAATTTTAACAGCAATAAAATTAGGTTTGGTGGCCTTGGGAATCCAACACAAAAACAGCTTTGCTACATGTATGTTAAGGCTGGTTCCTCTTGTGGTTTTTAATTTAAAAAAAATATATTTTTATTCACTTGGGAGAGGGAGAGAGAGAAACATCAATGATGAGAGAGAATCATTGATTGGCTGCCTCCTGCACACCCCACACTGGGGATCAAGCCCAAAACATGGGCATATGCCCTGACTGGGAATCGAACCGTGACCTCCTGATTCATAGGTCGATGATCAACCACTGAGCCATGCCGGCTGGGCTCGTGTGGTGGTTTAGAAGAATAACACAGGTGATCAAATGACTTGTGTCTTAAACAAGTTTAAGATATTAATTCACATCAGGTCAAACCGATGATTATTAAGAAAGTAATTACCACATCCATTGCGTTTGATTATTTTCTATTTGTGTGACTCAGCAGTATAAGCAAATGAAGTAAACTTTGTAGGTCAAGAACAGTCAGTAAATCTTCAGTTACTTCTGAAGCCTTTGCAGCTTGTATTATAGCTCAATATTTGCTTTGGACTTGCCTCCTTCCTCAGTTTCATGCATTTCTTGTTGCTTAATTAGTTTTTGAAGTCAATGTCACTACTCTGGAAAGCTTTCAAACCACAGATGCCTGCTTACAACACCCTTACATGGCTTCCACTGTTTCTTCCACTCCCTGAGCTCCTGGTGCCCCAGGGCTACCCCTAGGAAGGTTAGTACTCATCCCAGTAACAATAAAGAAGCTGAAAACTATTACACAATGGGATCTTTCTGCCTTAGCTTTATGGATGTTTAGGCCAATAAAATTAACATTTCCCTGAAGGGATTCAATATAGTCATGGATCACTTAACTATCAGGATGCATTCTGAGAAATGAGTCACTAGGTGATTTTGTTGTTGTGTGAACATCACAGAGTGTACTTACACAAACCCAGATGCTATAGCCCACTACACACCGAGGCTACATGGTTTATAGAGCCTATTGCTTCTAGGCTACAAGCCTATATATCATGTTACCATAGGAAACATGAGATTAAATCAAGCACAAGAGAAAATAATGTGGTCAAGAGATGTATGAGGCTACTGCCGGTATAACACAGCATACTATTTTACTACCTTTTCTATAAATAGAAAGGGTACATTCTAAAATAATTATAAAAAGTATTATATAGTAGAGATGGCCAACAGACATATGAAAAGCTTCACAACATCACTAATCATCAGAGAAATGCAAATCAAAACCACAATGAGATACCACCTCACACCTATTAGAATGGCTAGTGTCACCAAGACAAGTAAGTGTTGGAGAGGGTGTGGAGAAAAGGGAACCCTCATGCACAGCTGTAAATTGATGCACACATTATGGAAAAGAGTAGGGAGGTTCCTCAATTAAAAATAGAAGTACCATATGACCCAGCAATTTCATGTTTGGGTATTCATCCAAAGAAATCCAAAACACTAATTTGAAAAGATATATGCACCCCTATGTTCATTGCAGCATTACTTACATTAGCCAAGATATGGAAGAAAACTAAATATCCATTGGTAGATGAATGGATAATGAAGATGTGGTACATATTACTCAGCTATAAAAAGGAATGGAATCTTGCCATTTGTGGCAACATGGATGGACTTAGGAGGTATTATGCTAAGTAAAATAAGTCAGGCAGAGAAAGACAAATACCATATGATTTCATTTACATGTGGAATCTATAAAACAATAAATGAACAAACAAAACAGAAACAAATTCATAGGTACAGAAAACAAATTGTTAGTTGCTAGATGGGGAGGGTAGTTGGGGGGTGGGGAAAAAAGTGAAGGGATTAAGAAGAACGAATAGTTATAAAAGTAGTCGCAGGGATGTAAAGTACAGCATAGGGAATATAGTTAATAATATTGTAATAACTACATACTGTGTCAGATGTGTCCTAGACTTATTGGGGTGATCACTTTGTAATTTATATAAATGTCTAATCACTGGGTTGTACACCTGAAACTACTATAATATTGTATGTCAATTGAAAAATTTAAAAAAAGATAAGTAAGAAAAACATATTGTATAGTAAATACATAAACCAGTAACCTAGTTGTTTATCATCATTAGCAAGTATTATGTACTTTACATAATTGCATGTGTTGTATTTTTATATCACAGGCAGCGTAATAAGTTTGTTTACACCAGCATCACCACAAATACATGAGTAATGCATTTGTCCTACAACCTTATGAAGGCTATGATGTCAGTAGGTGATAGAAATTTTTTAGTTCCATTATAATCTTAACCGGAACACCCTCATGTATGTGGCCCATCATTGAGCGAAACATCATTATATGGCACATGACAGAATAACATCTAAATTTGCCATTTCCATCAATAAATAGAGACAGCACATATAATTTGTATACTTACCAGATTGTATTGGACCTCTCCTCCTCTCTCCCCCCAAGATTCCTTTCTCTAACTACTGACAATCCCTAGTAAACATCACTACTATATACATTTAAGGTAAAAACATCATCAGGGAAAGAGGGTGGTAGTTTCTCTATGACTTGTATTCCTTCCAATGGGGGAACTACAAAAGGTGGAGTTGAAGCAGTTCAGATTGCTACAGACTCAGTGTAGACAGGGATTTATGTTCTTCTATGGAAACTTTTTTCTGCCTACTGCCTAATGGGGTATATTTTGGTTGTGCCTCATTTTTTTTTTTTTAGAGCAGCAATTATAAAACAACTTACCATATCAATCAAAGTATCCAGAGGAGTTATATTTCTTATGCTTTAAACTCTAGTGTATTGGCTTCCATTTATATTACTTTTCTCCCTCTCTTAGTCTTTCTATCTTTTTTAAAAAAATTTAAATTCTTTGTTGTTGAAAGTATTACATATGAGTCTTTCTATCTTCTCCATTCTCTCTGCTCTCCATTTCCAAGGTTGAGTTATGGGAAATATTGAGAGCAGTAAAGGGAAGTAGGTATCTTTCCTGCCATCCATCCTTTCAACACAAATTTTAAGCATTTAATATATGCATATTTTAGATAAACTGATATTGGTCTCCAGAGGTCTCTTGCTGAAACAGCAGTTAGGGGCCTTGTATTTGTTTGTTTTGTTTTTTGTTTGTTTGGTTTTGGCTGGTTTGCTTGGTTATAAAGCAGATGATTTATTGTTTCCTTGTTTTTGCTGGGGCTGCAATCTAGCTTGTCAGGAGCAAACCCTGTAGAAAATAGCTTCATTTCATAGCAGCCTTTCCCCAATTTCATTTGTCTCAGGATGCAGTAAAATTGAACAAACACAGTTCATCCCACATTCTGAAAATGGGGTACATTTATCAGGTAAGTCTGTCAACATTATTACCACACTTTGATAGAGGAATTAGCCCTGGTGCATTGCAAAACCAAGGAAGTAAATTAGCAATAAAAACTTAATGTCTTCTTCAGTGTTTTGTTTTACTGTTGAATTCCCTGACAGCAGCCTCCTTCCAAAACCCTCATTCATCAAGAAAACACAACTCTATTGGCAATGTACATAAAGCAAACTACAAAACAGCATTTTAATATTGTGTGTGTGTGGGGGGGTACTTAATAATTCAGTTGTTTTATAATTTCCACTTTTTAAGAATTAAGCGTATATAACTGCATATCAGAACAGAGAAGACTATATTTTCTTTTCCAAACACAACACTTTCTTTATAAGATTTTTACTTATATTCCTTAAATTACGCTGATTATTATGATGTTATTTTGATACCCTGATTTGATGAGTAAAGATTTTAGGGCAATTTTCAAGCAATGAATAGCCTAGACATCATAATCTAGCAATAATAACACGCGAACAATTTTATTTTACATAAAGCTTCATGCTTACATTTAAAAATAGCAAACAGAACCACATAGCCTAGATGACTTCAAGGAACTTCCCAATAAGAGAATCTAAGTATGAAAACCCAAATCCACTTTGTGAACCCTGATAGGGATCAGAATATGCCACACTAAAATAGGACACTTTAGCATAAGAATTATTTTGAACTAAGGCATTTGAGAACCTGAAATCCTTTGTCTGCCTAAAAGCAGAGCCTCCCAAAAGGATTCAATTGTCATAAATCTCCACCCCTGGAAGAATTTTAATCCTTTTTTTGGAGGTAGAAGTCAGCACCGTACCCAAACAGACATTGTCACAAATTATTATTGTATCTCCCATCTATTCTAAGGGCCCATTTATATTTCTATAAAAAGTCATTTGTTTTCCTATCAGTGCTCTTTCTCCCCCGAGCTCCTTCTAAGAAGTCATTTGTTCTCCCAGAAGTACTCCTCTACCCTTATCCATTCCCTATTCAGAAGGTATAATAAGCCCCAAATTCTAACTGCCTCTTTTGGCCCCTTTCTTTTTGAGATCCTATAGATGAGTAAATAATTAAATCTGTCTTTAAGAAGAGGATAACTATATGTCCCAGTTTCCTCAATTCTGGTTTTCATCTGTTTTTCTGCCATACTTATTAATAACAACTCATTTCACTCTGAAAAATTATCTGGTTTGTACAGTAAATTATATTAACATCACTGTCTTAGCATCCTTTGCTAAATTGTAAGCTGCTAGAGGGCAGATTTTCATTAAGTACTAACATGTTTCATTTACATTTTGTTTACAAGTTGCACGGCAATATTTTGTTCATTATCATATTTCATAATTAACACAATGCTTTGAGCGAGACTCACCCAGTTAAAGATTTAGCCAGTTTCACCAATAGATAATTGAAAAGATGCTCAACTTCACTATAAGGGAAATGCAAATTGAAACCACATTATCATCAAGACAAGATATAACAAGTGTTAGAGAAGATGTGGAGAAAAAGGAACCTTCATAGACTGTTGGTGAGAATATAATTGTAAATTGGTATAGCCACTATGAAAAATAGTACGGAGATTCCTCAGAAATTAAGAATAGAGTTACCATATGACCCAGCAATCCCTCTTCTGGGTATCTACGCCCAAAATTTGAAAATATTTATTCACAAAGATACATGTCCCTGTATGCTCATTGAAGTATTATTCACGGTAGCCAAGACATGAAAACAACCTACGTGTCCTTCCATAGATGACTGGATAAAGAACATGTGGTACATGTGTACAATGGAAAGGTGAAATATTGCCATTTGCAACAAGATGGATGGATCATGAGAGTGTCATGCTAAGTGAAATAGATCAGAAAAGGACAAGAACCATACGATTTCACTCATACGTGAAGTATAAACTTGAAAGCAACCAATGAACAAACAAAACAAACAAACAAAAATGACCCAGATACAGACCACCGTATGGTGATTAGTAGAGAGTATGGTAGGGGGAGGTTGAAGAGGGTAAGGAGGGTTACATATATGGTGACAAAAAGAGAGTAGGCTTTGGGAGGTGGGCACACAATGCAATATACAGATGATGTATTATAGGAATGTACACTCGAAACTTGTATAATCTTATTAACCCACGTCACCCCGGAAACTGAATTTTAAAAAGGTTTAGCCAGTTTCAAATGGGAGAGAAGGGCTGCAACTAGGTCAAGAATATTATTTTTTTTTTTTGACAACTGAACAGACATTTTTTCCCTAGCTGTTTGTACCTTTCGGTCTCATGTGAAACCTCACTCTTACGGGTACTCCACAAACTTTTATTGAATTAAATTTAGAGAGAATGCTGAGTCCTCAGAGAAGAGGGCAGCCTGCTGACATTGCCTGAAACAGCTTCTAGTTTGGGAGAAGAGACATGAAGAATGATGTCAAGGAAGATGGGGGATCTTGCTGTCCTACCATTTCTCTATACCCCGGCAAGAAAGATGCTCTGACTACCCAAGTCCCCAAAGGGAGTACACTGACCTGCTGGTCTAACTTCCTTTCTGGAGGGCATTTACTCAGGAGGGTGGGAATAGGGAAGGATTAAGAAGGAAATGAGAGGCGCAGACTAGTTTCTCAAGGAGCCTCGCTAAGATCTCAGCGCCTTGGCCAGTGGCTGGGCCCCAGCAGCCCAGGGAGCAGGGTGCTGTCGGCTCCGCGGGGGAGACATTCGTCAGCATGCTAAGAAGCTGCCACCCCAGCTGCGCGCATTTGGTCCTGGAGCCCTTCTCCCTCCCTGGCCATTTTGAACCATCACTGCCTCCACTCGTGGGCGTTCCCGGCAGCCGGCAGATGCCTGAGGAATGTAGAAATAAGGTCATTAGCTCTCCTCCTGTTAAGTCTTTCCTGTCACTCACCATGAAGGAACCTGGGCTCCGTGTCCTTTCTCAAGCAGAGGCATTTACCCTCGGGATGAGTTGCCCCAGAGATGGTTTTATTTCAGACATCTCAGTGACTCTGCATAGTTAATACTCATTTGTGCTCGCACTCTTCCTAAGGCCTCCTCTTCTGAGAAAGTGGGTTGGGAGGGTGTGTGCATGTGTGTGCTTGTGTGTGTGGTGTGTGTGTCTGTGTGGGTGTGTGGTGGGTGTGGCTGTGTATGTGAGTGTGTATGTGGTATGTGTGTGTGTGGTGTGTGTGTCGTTTGTGTGTGGCTATGTATGTGAGTGTGTGTGTGTGGTATGTGTGTGTGGTGTGTGTGTGTGGTGTGTGTGTGGCTGTGTGTGTTTCTGTGTGTGTGTGTGTGGTGTGTGTGTGTGGTGTGTGTGTGTTTCTGTGTGTGTGTGTGTGGTGTGGTGTGTGTGTGTGTGCAGCTGTGTGAGTGTGTGTCTCTGTGTGGGGTGTGTTTGTGGCTGTGTGAGTGTGTGTGTTTCTGTGGCTGTGTGTGTGTGTGTGGTGTGTGTGCGGTATGTATGGTGTGTGTATGTGTGTGTGGTGTGGCTATGTGTGTGTGTGTGTGTGGTGTGTGTGTGGCTGTGTGTGTGGGGTGTGTTTGTGACTGTGTGAGTGTGTGTTTCTGTGGCTGTGTGTGTGTGTGGTGTGTGTGTGGTATGTGTGGTGTGTGTGTGTGGCTGTGTGTGTGGGGTGTGTTTGTGGCTGTGTGAGTGTGTGTGTTTCTGTGGCTGTGTGTGTGTATGGTGTGTGTGTGGTATGTGTGGTGTGTGTGTGTGTGTGTGTGTGTGTGTGTGTGTGTGTGGTGTGGCTATGTGTGTGTGTGTGATGTGTGTGTGTGTGGCTGTGTGTGGGGGTGTGTGTGTGTGGCTGTGTGTTTGTGTGTGTGGGGGTGTGTGGCTGTGTGTGTGTGTGTGTGTGTGTGTGTGTGTGTGTGACCCTCACCATTTGCTGGCGGGTAGATACTAATGAGAAGTGGCACCTTGCTTCAAGGGCAGCATTTCTTTTGTGAGATTATTTCTTTGACATCTAGTCTCTCCCACACTTCCCTGCTGCTTCCTCCAGGACATTAAAAAAATTATCTTAAGGAAAATAAAGCATGGCTGTTTCTTTCTCTTTCTCTCTCAACCTCACCCCCTGCTGGTCTCTGCCTCCTTTAATCCCTTCTCTATTAGGAGAGGGGAGTGTTGTTTTGGACTTCAAGTAGTTTGGATCTGACTAGTTTTAACAGGAATTGAAAGTCCCGATGATAGAAATTTATCCTTTTGATTTGAGATGCCCTGTCTCGGTTTTGGCCCTAAAAGGAGTTTTTGCATCTACTGTACTTTTTCTCCTTCACAAAATCTGAACACACATGGCTTGGATTATTGGCACATGAGCACATTATAAATTCCTTCACAATCCATTTGCCGGGTGATAGAAATCTGAAGAGCAAGCATCAGTAGAGCAAACACTCTTTCACATATATTCCCTTTTTTGCATCCTTAGTGTACACACACACACACACACACACACCAGAAAAATATTTTTGGGGAAAAAAAAGCCATTTGGAGGATTTTCTCTGTGTGCTCTTAGAAGCTGAAATTAAAATAAACTGGAAAAAATATTCTCAATTAACTTTTGTTTTTGAATACAGAGGATGAGGAGGAAATAATCTTTAAAAAAATCTTAGTGTTTATTTTCCATGAAAAGGAGGTTACAAATCTGAGAGAACCACAGTTCCCGCATGGTAGAAACACTAAACTTTTCTTTACTTCTGTGACTAGTTCTAATGAAGTTACTGAACTGAAATGAACATAGTGAGATGTTGTTCCACTTAAAAGACTTTTAATTAAACTTTAATTAAGCAGTTTTCAAATATGAGAGGAGCCCACCTCCATCATATTTTCACAGTGCATTTGAAATGAGGTCTGCCAGGTATTTGCCACCAAAAAGTAGTGTTTCTTTTCTCAAGACAGAGCTAGTGATAAAGCATGGTTCGGGCTGGGAGGGCTGCGATACCGACAAGCAATGTTATGTAAATAAATTATTTGACCATACTATGCCGTCCTTTGATTTTTAGTACTATTCAACAGTAAGTAGTATGAGTTCACGAACAGCTCAGAGGAAGGAGCAATAAGAATTAAATTATTAACGTGACATTCAATGCCAGGCACTTAACAGTAGGGGTCTTGACCTATTCACTGTAGTTTAATTGAGAAATGTCATTGATTAAAAAGATATTTACCATGAGACCATCATACTGCCTGTTCTTGCTCTTCCAACTCTGTGATCCTGCTTTAAAGAGCCTTAAAAGAGGACCTTTCTTCTGGCTGTAAATATTTATTGAACTGAGTTACACTCATTTGGATTTTGAGTGAGTTGGGGTGCTATCATTTTCTAATAGGTAGCTTTTAAAAATGATAAATGGCTTCTAAACCCATTCAACATTAATAAGACTATCTTTAAAAAGGCATTTTAAAATGGTGAGATGATTAATCTAAGCCAAAGTGTGGATACCAAACCATCAGGATCATCATCACCTAGAAACTTGCTAGAAATGTAAATTTTTGGGCCCCATCCCAGATGGAATGAATCAGAAACTTGGGGTGTGTGGCCCAGAGTTTTAACCATCTGTGTTGTAACTATCCCTCCAGGTGCTTAAATGCTAAGGTTTAATAACCAACGACCTAAGAAAAACTAGAAGGTGTTTGAAAGAAAATGCTCTTGGGTTTGTTTCTTTCAATGTAAGTTTAGCTTTGGATTCCAACTGACCTTTCCTTCAGACATTTACAGTCCTTGTATGTGAGCAAGACAGCCCTGTCAGAGAAGTAACTTGTTCACTTGTGGTAAGACATTCAGAGTGGAGCACAAAGCAATTCATTACCTTTTCAGTTGTAGACTTTTCTGTGTCTAGCAGCCTTATCAAGAAATTCAGACTTAGTAGATTTGAGGTAAGGTCTAGTTATTTACATATTTGCCAGGATACCCAGAAGTGAGAAACTGCCGCCCAGGGAAGTCACATCAGGGCATTTAAAGAGTCTCAGATGGCTGAGGTGAACTGGGCAGAACAAGATACAGAAATAAGGACAATGAAAGAAGGTCAGTTTGGAGCCTTATTGCAAAGTAAGTGCAAAATCTTTGCTTGGTGGCTGTTTTTGTTTTTTTTTTTTTTTTTTTCCTGCTGAGGGCTGAACCCATTAATAATCACAAAGCATGCAGTATTTGCTTTAGGATTTTTCATACAGAACTATGCAAATAGCTTTAGTCGATCACTTCTTTTCTTCAGAGTACCTTGGAAATCTCATTAAGAGGGGCTAATCCTGAATTCAGTTTGGTATTCTTACTTTAATAAGCTTGTGGGAAAACCAACAAAAATACACAGGCACAGAGAAGAGCAAACATGATTAAGGGGTTAAGAACATAGCCCCCCAAGAAATGATAGTTCACATTACTTTAAAGTCACTCAATACATCTCATATTTGGTTTTGCTGTGGACTGATGACCCTCTACTGAAGTATGAAGTATGGGGGAGAGTTGAAAAGGCTGAGAACTAAGCATCAAAAGGCCTGAATTGTAGTTATGGATCTGCTGTTAACTTGTTGTATGACCTTGACCTTGCAACCCCTTGACTTTGAGCCCTCCAGTTTCTTCATAAGGAGAGTCATATGATCAATGTCAGATAGAATGTCTCTCTCTCTCTCTCTCTCTCTCTCTCTCTCTCTCTCTCTCTCTCCATCTATCTCTATCCCTTACCATACATTGAGAATTAATAATATGGCTAGTAGTGAGGACCTCCTGTTTTTTAGCTTGAAAAAGTATAAAATAACTTAGTTGACTTCAAATAAAAAGTTTTAAATTAAGAAAACATTTAAATTAGAATTGTCTTAATTCAGAAAAAAAAGACTAAGATGAGTGTAAGAACTTTTATTAAAAGGGTTTCATTAAGCAACTTGTAAAGAAACATGTGTATGCAAAAGACAATCATCAAATATAACTGGTTTTATCTGGTCCTGTTTGAAGGGCGGGGGTGAGACTAGCTGATTTCTTGTAGATGACAGGCATTGATAAGTTAAGGATGTTTGAACTGTCCCTAGAGGAATCAGGAAGTAAACAGGCTAGTGTATTACAGATAGAGCCACCATATACTTTGCTATACAAACTAGGACACTTTTAAGAGTAAAAGGGGGCACTGTCAGTAATTACGCAGGACAGCAGGCATAACGCAGGAGTGTCCCTGGTAAACCAGGACCTATGTCACTTAGTGATAAACAATCCTCCCCAAGGTGAATACAAGGACAGAGTAAAATCATCCACAACAAGATTCTGAAATGTAGCTGCCTTTCTGTACTGAGGCCGGTCACATCACTACTGGACCAAGCAAATGTGGAGAGTGGCAGATTGCAGAAACCTTGGGAAGCTATTGTGGGGTGAGCTGGAGGGGGCAACTTCAGGCAGGAGGGACAGAGAAATGCTCTGAAGTGAAGTGCCAAACATGTGCCCTGGTTGCTGTCTGCTAAGTCACAGTACCAGACACGCCAGCCTGGTGCGTCAAGTGGATAGATGAGTGGCTGCGAATAAAAGCTTCAGGCCAATGTCAAGTCTACCAAATAGAGTTGCAAACAGCTCCCAGTTCTGCAAGCAAAGGCTACAGACATTAATCAAAGAGCAATCCTCCAATGTCGGCAGTGTGGGGAAGACCGGCCACTTGTCACGCTTCGGCGTCCTCACCACAGTTCCACACATGGAGAGTAATTACAGTTAGCGGTGTCATCTGAGAGTTATGATGGCAAGGGACGAACTTGTCGACGAGCTGGGTGGAGAGGATTATGTGCACCCACGTGTAGAGATACAATTTACCTCTTGCCATTTATATTTACTCCCAGAATCATAGGGAATCACTTAAAAATACTTTCCCTTTGAGGTTTTCTGTCTCAGGGTGTATATAAAATGCCTTACACCCAGGCCTGACTGCCTTATCTCCAGTGCCTCTTTATGAAAGCATATTACAGCCTTCCTAAATGGTTTGCCAGGGATAAATCAAGGTTCACAAGAATCACATATTATTAGGATGGTTCCAAATTCCGAATAATATAACCCGGCAGCATTTGAAGGCCGGGGGAAATGTCCACTCCTGGGAAAGATTCTGTAACACTTCAGATGGGAAGTCAAAAGCGGGGGCGGGGGGGGGGTCTTGCCATCAGTTCTGTCCTGGTCCTCAGGTGTGTGAGGTCCTGGGCAGGGAATGTCAATACAGGGTGGGTGTGGCCTTCCTTGATTGAACCTTGGCCTTCGTAAAGTGTCATTGGCTCTTTTGATTGGTCTGACATAAACAGTGCTGGTCTTTCCAATAAAAAAAAACAACACACACCTTTTTTGCTATTCTTATGGAGATAGTTATAAAAGGATCGAAATAGAAGTTTCTTTTTTTATGGAAGGGCAAGAAGCACAAAGTAGTTATTTATATGCCCTTTATTGACCTTTTGGGTGTTTTTACTTTAAGAAAAACAACCAACCATATGTAATTGCCCCTAAAAGCAATGATGTCAAGTGTTGGCATTGGTTTTATGTTTTGCAAGATCAAGAATAGGATGAGCCTAACATTCTCCTTTATTGGTTATAAATCCATTTTCAATATATGTTATGCATTTATTTTATAAAGCTCTATGTTATTAATTCACAAAATAATCCTTTAACTGGCATTATTCACTGAGACCTCAGATATGATGAATACATTTAAAACCAGTCATGTGATCACATTAATATTTTGAACTAAATAGTAGTAGTAGACATCGTTATTGCCATGGTGCTAATCCAGCCTTGGAACAAAGTATAAATCCCACAATTAGTTCACAACTGTTTTCCAGCACAGACTTTTCTCAGTAAATACACAACAAGGATTTAAAAAATTAACTACTTCCTAACTTCTGAAAAAGCCATCTCTTATGGAGAAGTAGTAATTTTTGAGGTCAGATGAAGTTTATGACATTTTCCCTCTCATTCTGAACAGCTGAGTACTGATCAGCATCTAAATCATGTTCTTTCCAGAGAAGAGAATCTTTCTGAAATCTGTTCGGTCCTCTTGGCCAAATAGATACACCGACATATGTAATTTCCTACTTTTCAGAATGGTAATGGTGGTATTTCAAGTAGAGTCCCAACCCTGGGTGGTATGGGGAATGCCTCCTGACATGTGCTTATTGCCAGAGCCTGGCCCTGCTGCTTAGGGGGGGATTCTTGTGGCTTCATTTTATTTTATTGGGATGGTTCCCATTTGCAAACATTTAACAATTTTTTGGCAGTTTGAAGTTTCAATTTTGGCTTTGATTGTGTCAAGCTTCTCTTTTGTTTGTTTGTTTGTTTTGTTAGTTTTAAATTTTTACATTATGTCCTTGGACTCAAAGGTGAGATTAGATCCAAAAGGTAGTTTATCTATAATCAGGAAACCAATCTTTGTTGATCCTGCAGATTACATTAAAATGATGCGATATCCAGACTTTCTCCGAGGACAGTGGCCAACATGCTATGGCTAGCTTCCCATGATTAGAGCATCTAACACAGCTGTCCAGGGTGCAGGACCCAATGTTGACGCTTGCGTAGAAGTGTAAATAGCAGTCAACTGATTAATGTCATAATGAGAATTTTTATAGGCACTTCTACTTCTAAAACCAGATTGCTCTCTGAACACTTGAGACAAAGCTTCTCTCACTCTCCGAATTGCCCAGTACACAGGTTCATTTTTCACTATTGATTTTCTCTACTATGCATCTTGAAACCTTCAAGATCTCTTGACCTACTCAAAAAAATCTGTCAGTTTAAAAAGAAGAGTTCTTCAAAAGAATGCTTGAAAAATCAGTAAAGATAACAAAATAGCTCTTCCCCAACTATTAGCAGGGCAGCTTAGCTGGACATTTTGATTAGATTTCGAGGAGAGAACAAAACCATGAACATTTACAAGAAGAGGTTTCATATAGTGAAGCTTCTGAGTGTGAATGCTCCTCTTGTAGGCATCCCCAGGGAGGTGTGATGTTTCAGCTAGTGATGGGAAATGGTGAGTTAAATCGAGGAATAATCAGGACCGCCTCGGGTAGCAGAGTGAGGCGACACAGAGCAGGAGGAAGCACTGGACGGGCTCAGAAGACCCCTCTGCCCTGCCAGGAAGGAGGGCCATCCTCTCTGGGCTTGTGTCATTTATCGATAAAAACAAAGGGATTGGACTAAGAGCCTTCCCAATTCTGAAATTCACTGCTTCTATATCCAAGATGACGTGTACATTTTAACAAGGAAACCACATTAAGAGAAAACAATGAAAGCAAAATAAACACTTCTTTCTACTAGAAAAAACTTGAGGAATGTAAAATAAACATAATTTTTTTTCTTAAGACCCATCTTAATCTCTATATATATTCCTCTCCCACCCCCATTATTATTGAAAAGTAAAAAAAAAAAGATTGTCTTAAGGATTAAATGCTCCATTTAGCTTTTTAATCATTCCTTTCTTCACCCCTGAAATATTGTCCCATTTACAGAAAACAGTGTCAGAAGCACTTTATTAATGGAAATTCCTTCGGTGCACGTCCAAGTAAAACAAAAACATCATTAATATCAGTGACATAAAACAAAAAATATCTAAAACCAAACAAACAAAACCACTTCTCTGTCCCGAGGACTGACCAAACAGAATTGAAGTGAATGGAGACATTTTCACACGGCACTTGGAGTGTAGATTTATTTGGGTTTAAGAATCTCCTTAAACAAATTACATCAACCTCACTCCATTCCCTTCCTTAATAAAAATTATGACTGGACAAACATCAGGCTTCTAGAATTCTAAAAAGAATAGAAAAGTAAAAATCGATTTCCTACGGAAATCCCTCTCCTAAACCTTACATAGTTTTGCTGCTTCTGTGAAATCATTCTCTTTGGAGTAACCGGGTAGCAGAGTGTTCTGATTTCGTTTTTAAAGTGGATTCATACAAGGGCACTGAATTCGAACTTCAGCTGATGGGTGGAGCATGAACTTTTAGGAAAAATAAGTTACTTCTGCCCGAAAAGGAAAATGGCCGGTGCAAGAACGGAAACACTGGGAGTCCGTTTCATGATGTAATTTCAGTCTTACATTACATAGCACACCTTCATTTAAAAAACAACAACAAGAAAACAGAATGGTATGAGCACTCTAAAATCATCTGCAGCACTTTGAAGGGTTAAACCTGCTTAACCCATTCTTAGTCAGAGAATGGCACCAAAGAGTCCAGCTCGCCCGTTCAGCGTGGCTAGTTCTACACCTGCTGGGATCTTCAGGTTGTCAGAGCAGTCATGCACTCCATTTCCACCCCCCTCCCACCCGAATGATAGGATCCATTCATAGCTACTCACTACTGCAGGATTTGACCTGAGAAATGCTAGGATTTATTAACTCAGCAGCTGTTTTGAAACATCCCTAAATAATCTTCGCCCTTGGCCAGCAAGGGAACTGCTAGTCTCAAGTTCTCAGAAGCAGCTGGTGAGGTTCTCCGCCAAGTTCTTCAGATGCAGGAAGTTCTCCAGGACAACCTACTTTAACGTGGCATTGACGGGCCTTTAAACCAGGCTTCCTAGATCGAGGAAATGTTATTCCCGATGCCTTCCACCCCGGTGCTGGAGAAATTTTAGTTTTTTTAGAATCTGGAGGTCATCACTCCTTCTTCTTTCCTTCTAGGAGCTGGCATGGTGGTTAAATTTTTCTAAAACAGTCATATTAATATGTTCAAAAATCCACTGCTGAGTCTCAGATAGGGGGTCACATCTGGCCATGAAAATCTTCTTCTCTGCGGGGTTGCAATCCATGCAGCTGTTGCTCACAGGATGGAATAACGTTCTGTCCTGGAGAGATCAGAAAGAAACGACTGACATAATATATGGTGACTGGTTAGAACCCAAAATATACAGAGGGAGCAAAATATCCCCGTTTATATTTCAATCTATACTCCTGGTGTAAAAAATAGATTATCTCCCCAAATCAAACAAAAGCAGCTTGAGTTGCACATGGAACATGGTTTCCTGGGATCCATCTGTACTAAGTAAGGCCTCCAAGCAGGTTCAATCAGAAGCAAAGAATTCATTCATTCAGTGATACTTTTAAAAAAAGCAGTCCATCATTTTTTTACTTTGTGGTAGACATTTTGCTTCTTGCTTGGGTTTTGAAGATAGTAAGCATGTGAGGTTGCTTATCAAGTAGTTAATAACCTAGTTATCTGGGGAGAGGCATGTATACAAAAATGATAATTTTGTCTATAAACAGAAACACACACACACACACACACACGCACACACACACACACACACACACACGCATACACACAACTAGAACAGTCAGAATTTTTCCTACCCTGTACTGAGCCTCTAACTGGAAGGGGAACTACAAAAGAAACAGGAACCAAAATGAGGTAGGTGCTCAGTTGCCTTAATCAGAAAATGAATATGGGGAAGGGGATAAGAGACACACAGGCAGTATCTCAACCTACAAACTCAAATTTGTTAGCACTTGAACTTCAGTCTCTTCTCAATCCCTTTAGTGTCATTCCTGTGGTGCAATTCTCATTGCTTTCTGTAAAATGGAGGAGGCAGTGTTCACTTAAAAAAAAAAAAGGTTGCTAAGTACATGATAAAGATAACAGCCCTCTGAATGAAAGGTACTGGGGGGCGTGGGCATGCAAGCGTAAGAGGCAAGCAAGCTCACTATCTGACTGGCTTTATTAACACACACCCCCTTTATTGTGCAAGTAGAAAGAGGAAGTTAATTTAAGAGAAAAGGATCCCTTCTTAAGTAGCAATGAAACTTTTGTCTCTTACAATGTCTATGCTAAAAAAGAAAAATGCCAATAACATGTAAAAGCTTCCCCAAATCACTGCTTCAATTTGAGGGTCAAATAATGATGTCTGATTTACCGCAGGACATGTTTAGAGGCTCTGACTGTGTTCTTTCACTGGGGAATATTAGACTTGCCATGCTTTTGGAATCTAAGAGTTTCCCAGGCACCCTGTGCAAACATTGCTGGATTGCTCCTGGATGTTAAGACTCCACCGACCAATATTTGATGTTCTTTTAGGGCCCGGATGTTTGCATAGTTAGGCACGGTGTGAAGGGAGGAAGCATAAGAAAGGAGAAAGGCAGCTGCCTGCAATTTAGTTTTCACATTTCTGGTTTCAATGTAAAGAAAGAGCTGTGCCTAATACAAAGGCGCATTCTTCTGTTCTCTTTCCGGGGTTCCCGAGTCTACTGTGGATTTTCCTTTTCTCACACAAAGAACGCTCCTGAGGCCTCCTTCCCACTCCTACTCTCCCCACCCCTACCCCACCAACTGGGCTGCTGTTTGACTTCAGGGGAGGCCCTGAGGAACTGTCTCCTACTCTGAGTGGAGGGAGCAGATTCTAGGAGGAAGGAGAGTGCCCTGCAGCTCACCCCACATCCCTCTCGCTTGGGGTCCATCCTTGCCATCAAGTGGCTAGCCCTTCTGATAGCCACTGTCGCGCCCTGGGCAGCAGCGTCCTTCACCCCCTTGCTTTCATCCTTCCCAGCATCTCTCATGCCCAGTCTCTTTCCCGGTTAGCAGCATGGGGGTGATGGATTTAGATCTGCTTTTCACAGAGCGTTCTCAAGCTGTTAAAATGCATGAAAATTAATTCTATGGACCTGCTAAATTATAATTCACTCCATTCCAGGTATAAGTACTACCTCCCCCAACTATCTGTATTTCTTCCTATTGTCACCTTTATCACTAGCTCAAGCGGGGACCTCCATATGTTTGCAGTTTCTCCCCCAAAACACATATTTCCATGAAAGCTTAAACAAGTACCTGTTTTTATTCTTTTACCGGTTTGTGCACCTCGGCGTGGATGCACAAGCCAAACTAGATTTTATGAACATTTTATTTTCTCCAACCTTATTTTCTGAGCCATAAGGTGATCATATTTTTTCCAAATCTCAAATTGGAACACATGCTCTGACAAATACAGGTATACGCATGGGGCCAGCCAGGAAGGATATGCAAATTCAGCACTACCCTGGAAAATCCAGAATGTGTGTTCTGCGATTGCACGCCATGTTCTCCTGAAAGTTGAATTCCCTAAATCTATCTATGTCTGAGAAACTTCATCAGTAAAATGGGGGGAGGGGTGTGGATAAGATCAATCTCGAGGCCTCTCCCAGCCATAAAATTGAATGATGTCCATTTTATGGCAAAGGTCAATCATGACAGAGACAAATGACGGGACATCAGAACAGAGGCTATCAGCATAAGCAGTGCACCAACAGATTGATTGTTCTCTGGTTACAGACCGAGTTCTGCTCACCCTTGTCTGTGGAGTATCCAGTAGGTCCTAGAGGTCAAGCTTCTGGAAGCATCTTCAGCCTTCCCCAAGCATGCATGATCCACGTTTGACCTTGGGGGCTACATAATTGTCATCTTTATGTTTCTACTCAGCTAAGCTTTTTGATTATTAAATGTCTTTACTGATGCTTTTCCCGGCTGGAACTAAGTCAGTGGGTTGAGCAATCGTTGGTGAATATGGTCTCTTGCTCTATGACAGCTTTTTACTCCTCTACCCTTCATGGCCTCGGTCATGACAACAGATGGCTGTAACCAAACTGAATACAGTTTTTGTTCCTTGGAATAGGCTTCTCAGTGCGTTGGCAAGTCTGTCATTCACAACAATCCTCCTTAAAGGGCTTTTTAAAACTGGACTGTTCTTTGCTCAGTCCCAGGGGATAGTCATAGCATATATCTCGCTGTTCAAAATGTAATTGCAACAAACTTCCTCTCCCGTACTCCTTCCACCTTCCCTGACTGCTTCCTCCCTTGCTTTTATTTGTTTTTGTTTTTGCTAAGAAATTGGAAATTCTTGAGCAGGAAATGAAAAAAGTTCACATCCAGGTTTATAGACCTGCCCTTCAGAATCAAAGCAGGTCAGTCAGTCCACGCTGTGAAAGGGGTGGGTGGGATTTTTCAGGTAGCTCATTTGAGAGGGGCACTTCTTCCAAGCAGGCCTGCGATTTGGTTGGCTTCTGTGTTATACTTGGTGGCATTTGCAGGCCAGCATTAAATTTTATTACATTTCATACTTCCATAGGGTCTGAGCTATGAAAGAATGAGTACATTATAGGAAACATTCCACACTGTGTTCAGATGAATAAAAGAACCAGACACCACAGATGCAAAGGCAATAAAGCAGGTGGGTAAGTTCCTAATGCATAGGAAGATGAGTCTGAGACTAAAACTTCCACACTGTGGGAGGGGAAGCAACCTGGTCAAGGGCTGGGATTTTGTTCCACAGGCCATTTGGGTCAAATTCCAGTCATGCCCCTTACTTGTTGTGTGACCTTGAACAGCTATTTAATTCTCTGAACCTTAGCTTCCTCATCTGTAAAATACAGACATGATATCTATTTCACAAGTTTGTTGGAAGGATAAGAGTTAATATGTAAACTCGCTGGCACAATACCCTACATGTAATAACTAAGTAATAGTGATTCCATTTTCCACTTCTCTAATTTATTTTTAGCCAAGGAGCATTCCCTAATTCTAAAAATCAGAATGTACTAACCATCTGGTCTGAGACTAGCTATTCAAGACCTAATTAAAATTTCTGAAGCCCTGGCAAAATAAAATTTGCAAACATTAAGACCTGCCTCAACTAGTTATCCAACTTGATATACCAGAACCTTCCGTGTTAAGCAAAAGAACTTATGGAATAAAGGTCATTGACGGTTTTAGAATGAGCTCTTCTGTGTAATTTGGTCAATTTGTATGTGATCTATGCATTTAGGTCCTTTTCTTGAAATACAACATTATTCAGGTCGGTTGAGTTCAACAAATACTTATTAAGTGCCTATTATTTTCTGATATGTATTAGGAGATAGGCATAGAAAGATAAGATGTATTCTCCTGACCCAAGAAGTTGGGGAAACCAATAGGTAAACAAGAAATGTTTGAAGTAAAAAAAAATATCAATAAGATTGTAGACTTTGGGGAATAGAATGGATTGGGATACTTCAGACATAGAGAAAAACACGTGAAAAGAGAAATGTGAAATAACATGTACATCTATGCATTCAATTTATTCACCAAAAATTCATTTGAAACCTACTATTTATCAGGTACTGTTTTGGGGGGTTAAAATTTACCAATAAACTTAAGAAGGTAAATATTCCCTGCCTTCTGAAACTTACATGTTAGAGGGAGGGGTATAGGGGGGGCATTGAGGCACTGACAATAAATGATGAGCATAATAGGTAAAATATATATCCCGTGTGCAAATTTAAATATGTGGAAAGGGTGCCTTAGTCAGTTTGGCTCAGGGGATAGAGCGTCGGCCTGCAGACTGAAGGGTCTCGGGTTTGATTCTGGTCAAGGGCATATGCCACGGTTGCAGGCTCAATCCCCAGTAGGGGGCATGCAAGAGGCAGCCGATCAATGATTCTCTCTCATCACTGATGTTTCTATCTCTCTCTCCCTCTCCCTTCCTCTCTGAAATCAATAAAAATACATTTTAAAAAATAAATAGGTGCAAGGGTAAGCCTCATTGAGAAGGTAACATTTGGGTGGCCTCGAAGAAGGTGAAAGGATTAGCCATGCAAATATGTGGGGGAAGAGGGTTCCAGACCGAGGGAACAGCCAGTGCAAAAATGCTAAGCAAGAATGCACCATGGTGGGTTAGAGAAACAGCAAGTAGGCAAGAATGAAGAAGAGTGGTGGGAGATGACGTCAGAGTTAATGGAGGGCTAGGTTATGTGCTATGGAGGACCAGCAGGTTATTTGGTATGGCTGAGCACAAGGTGCAAGGTGGGGAGTTCTAGACTATGATATCATGAAGAGATATCATGAAGAGAATGGGGTACAACGCTAAGCCTTGGTTGTTCATGCAACTGTTGGGGAGTAGTTATTGGAGGATTTAAAAGAGTAGAGCCACAGGATCCCTATTTTGGGTGGATCGTGCTAGTGGTAGAGAGGAGAATGGAGGCGGGAAGGAAGACATTGGACTCTAGCCAAGAGAACAGTTGGTGGCTACAGCAATCATCAGGATTTAAGCTTAGGCAAAAGCAAAAGCAATGGGGGACGAGTTGGAAGTGTCCAAGAAATGATGTGAGAGATATTTGAGAAGTAACATATGGGGCGGTCTGATTAATGGGATGTGGGGGTTAGGGTAGAGGGAATCAGTAGATGCCTGGAGGAAAAGCAGTTTTGAGGTAAGAAATGCAGCAAAAGGAACAGGAATGGGGGGTGGGGATGACAGTGATTTCTGGTTGAGGTATAATGAGTTGGAGACATTTCTGGAACATCCAGGTTTAGATACCCAGTAAGCAGCCCAGTAAGCTTACTGGACCTCAGGAGAGCTCCTCTATGGAAAGGGAAGAACTGAAATACACATTCCTATTGACCGCTCATTTCCATGTTCCATACACTGAAACAGAATGCTTTTGTGAGAGAGAACCCATTAGGTCCAGTGCCTTTTGTGTCTAATATGAATATGGGAGAACGAAGATTTGGAATGATGAGACTCGTTTTTAATCCCAGTTTTACCTCTGACAATAATCTTTGACGGTCACTTAGTTGGTCAGGGATTTAGGTTTTCTATCTGCAAAATGAATGGGGTGGAGAGGAGGGAAGTGGGATGAGATAAGGAATAAAAAGATATGCCCTCCTACAGCCTGGTGCTGTGGAAAAGGACAAGGTTGATATATGACTATCCTGTGAGTTCCGGAAGAAAGACAAATTAGGTAGGTTTTGTCTGCCTATTTTCACTTTGGGCATCTGGGAAAATGCAAATAACCCCTTGATAGGCATAATAAGGAAAAGGCAGCCTTGCCGTCTATCATTTCCATTTTTTTCTTTGACAGGTAGAATTCCTCACAGGAGGAGAAAATTGGTCTTGCATCAGTGGCTAATTTGGCCCATCAGAAATAATGCTTCTTAATGTCCTGACAGAGCCCCTGGGTGTGTGCGCGGAGGCAGTGTCAGCCACAGCAGACCTCCATCCTCTCCTCCTGCTCCTGTCACTTGCTCTTCTGGGCTATAGGCAAATGGTGGGCCTGAATGTGTCCTCAGTTCTCCTCAGAGCAGCCAGAATAATCTGAATGTCTCTCAGACCATTCAAAGACTTCCTGGTTGCACAGCTAAATTCTTAGCCTGGCCTATAAGGTCTTGTACGGTCCTGCCCCTGGCCAGATGTCTGGCTGTATAGCTCAAATTTTCCCTCACACTCATACCTTTCAACTGGCTTCTCTCTGTTCTTCCAGGAAACCAAAATCTTGCCTACTTCAGGACCTTTGCACAAGCAGATCCTTGTATCTGGGATGTTTTTCTCTATCACTTTCTTTACTTAGGATTCCCACTCAATTTTTATGTCTCCACTGAAAAGTTAATTTGCCAGAGAAGTCTTGCTTACCTCTCTGGCATGGGTAAAACCCAGTGTTTTGTATTTTCATATTGTCTTGCACACTTAATTTATTGAATTATTTTGGTCTGCTTCTCCACAGGACTGAAAGTCCCCAGAGTAGAGAAAACCCATTTGTTCTGTAGCTTGCTTTTATCTGTCCATAGCTTTTTATCTCCCCTCAGTGAACTTGTGGGAGTCATGTAAACATCATAATAGCTGCTATTTATTGAATACGTACCTGTCTCTGGCAGTGCTAAATGTTCTACCCAGGTTTTCTTATTTTATCTACCTAAACCACATAAGTAATCTGAGGAGATAGTGAATGTGGACAAATGGGAGCTATGTTCATTTCTTTATTCATTCTACAAATGCTAATTAAATACTTCTATGCGGCAAGCACTGTTTTAGGTTCTGCAGGAAAAAAAGCAGAGAAAAACCCTGGTCTCATAGAATTTACATTCGGATATTTAGCTATAGCTAAAATAGTACAAAAATATACAGTAGAGAAATATGACTAACTAGCCCTCTTTTCCTGTATGCAAACTTGGACAGCTAAAATCAAATTTGAAGATAGTTTGTTGAGCACATGGAATAGTAATAGCTAACTTTAAATGAACTCTTATTCAGTATCATGTCTTAGAGGTGCATTTTAATTTTATTTAGCCATTACAGTCATCTTCTAAGGTAGAAACTATTCTTATCTCCGTTTTCAAATGAGGAAACAGAAGCACACAGTAAGAAAGTTTCCCAAGACCCCAGATTTAGCAATACCCAAGGAAGAACCCGAATGCAAATCTCAGCTCCCCCAGGCGCCAGAGCCTGTGCTCTCAGTCTCTGAGTTACTCCATTCCTCCTCTTGCCTGAGCCAACTAGCGGCACTGCTCCAACCCCATACCTGCTCAGTAGGGAGAAATTGTTCTAGTTAGCAAACCAATGTAATTTTTTCATAGTTCCCATTACTAAGATTCTTTGGTTTGTCAGTCCAGATCTTGGCAGGCATTTGATTCAGGGAGCTTTTATCCTTATGTTAGCGCCTGAAATGGTCTGTGATGGGGCCCTTTTTTCTTCTGAGTGACCAAAGAGTGGCAGTTAATCATGTTGGGTGAAACGGTAACCAGTAAGGATATTGCCAAGTTACCCAGAAATGGCAAAAGTTAAAAGGTTGTGACAACTAAGTGACTTCATTGGGGTTAGACCTACAGATGAAAACAGAATTGGGAGCTACTACTACTTATTAAGAAGGTAGCTTCAGTGCCAGGGTGAGTACATCCCTCTCCTGGGAGTGATCCTCCCTCTTCTTTGATAAGGTGGTTGAATCATCCATTCGAATTGAAAATCATACTTTCTCAGGGTACAATGACTGAAGTCTCCTATTGCAAATATGGGTATGATGTAGACATTGTGCAGATGGTTTTCAGTAAGATGTTTGAAAAGTCCACTTTTGTGTTCTTATGGGCAAGCTGGAGAAATGTGGGCTATGAGATATTGCTATTAGGTGAATTTGTATCTGGTTGAGGACCTTCATCCAAATGATGCTCATTAATGGATCAATGTCACCTTTACCACATGCTAGAGGGCTCAGTTCTTGTGCATTGGGATCAACATCGTAGATGAAGGCATGACTACATGCTGTGATGAAAACGAAAACTAGTTCAATTGCTCATAAGTTGGATCAAAGAACCAAAATCTAGGTTAGATGAAATCTGGTGAGAAAGAATTTAATAGAAACAAATGGATAACTGCACAAGTATAAAAGATGAACTACACAGGTATAATACTGCGGAGATGTGTCTGTGCAGCAAAATAAGAAAAAAGACTGTGGGTTATTTTTATATTGAGACCTCATTAAGAAGCCAAGTATATGTAAAGTTAAGGCAGAAAAATTAACCGACTCAAGCTAAATTAACAAATATATTCCTCATAACAAAAGAGCACTACAAGTTCATAACAAAGGGTGCTAGAGACACATTCTGTGGTTATCACACCTCTCTGGGACTATCAGAATATGTTAGGAGTGAATGTCTAGAGGCTGATTGAGGTAGACCCATATGAAGAGCAGTGGCAAGAAAACGGGCCATTAACTCAGAAGTAAAGAGTAAAGATCAGGCAAACATTGTTCAAACCTTTGGGATCTGACTTGAGCAACATGGATGAAATTTAATCTGAGTGGTACCGAAAGCCAGGGAAGAACTTGCTAATACTTGAGACTGTCCAGGAATGAGTGGGCTGACCTGGGGTAGTGTGACTGCCTCAGTATGACCACATAGTCCAGGATTTTATAGCAGGGCTTTATGTATCAGAACCAAAGTTGAATTACACACCTTTTAATTACGCTCTTTGTGTACACTTGTCTTATTTTTGGTCCTAAATCAATAGCTAACCAGAATGATTAAAAAATAACAACCTTGTGGCCTTCCATCTGGTATCTTTGTAGACCAGCAGGATTTTATGAGCAGAGAGGCCAAAGCCCTGGCTTATATATAAGCTACAATAAACAGTCAAATGCAGGCACGTGCCACAAATTCCACCCACTCACTTTTTATGCCAATGTGATTGTTGCCCTGCCATCATCTCAGTCTGAAAGGTACTTTCTTATTTGTATTTCTTGTTTAATGTTATTTTAAAGTCCCTTTTTATGGAAGTTAAACTATAAGAACACTCCAGAGAGCAAGTAAAAAAAATAAATCTTTTACTTTTGGTATTTGGGGAGGCTGTGTATGTGATTCGGAGACACAGAGATGTGTTAAGTGTTATCCGCACAGCTTGGGGTTCATGAAAGAGGGGATTATTTCAATAATTGAACTCAGTGGTTCTTTAAGCCATTTAAAGAATGCTTATTTAGGAACTTCTCTACATATTAGATATTAGGCAGGCCATATTGACATACAAGAAAAAGTTTCTGCCCTTATATAGTTAACATCTATAAGGGGAGACCGACTAGGCATAATACAATGTGACAGGTACACAGAAGGGAACAAAAATGGTATAGGAATACAAGTGGAAGGGCCAACCTCAACAGGAGTCAAGAAAGTAGGTAAAAATTAGGGCTAGAAAAATGTTTCTCCATATGATTGCCCATTAGAACATTTTTGGAGCTTTCCAAAAATACCAACACCCAGGTCTCAGTCAGTCTATCCTTATGCCAATAACACGCTGCCTTTAGAAATGTACTTTTACATGTCTCGATACCTGGTGCTTTCATAGATTTTAATGCTGTTCTTTTTCTTCCTTAACATTTTCTTGGCTCTCTTGGCCCTTTCATTTCCATATACATTTCAGAATCAGTTGATCAATTTCCACAAATAAACTTGCTGGGATGTGATTCTTTTTTACATTAAATCTAAACACCCATGTGAGAACTGATATCTTTACAATGATGTCTTATTATCCTTGATGGATTCCTCTGTATTTTAAAAATTTTCTCTTAGCGATGTTTTATAGTTTTCTGTGTAAAGGTCTTGCACATGTGTTGTGAGATTAATTCCTAGTTATTTGATGCTTCCCATGGTAGTCAAATAAAATCATTTTTGAATTTCATTTTCTATTTTTTTGGTGCTAGTATATAGAATGGATTTCCTTATATTTATCTTGTTTGCAGGACTATGCTAAATGCACTTATTAATTTTACTAGTTTAAATGTATAATCTTTTGGATTTTTTAATATATCTATTATGTCACCTGTGAATAGAGTGTTGAATATCTTCATTTCCAACTCTTACACATTTATTTTCTTTTTCTCGCCTGATTGCTCTAGGTAGGCTATCCTGTACAATGATAAATAAAAGTGATGATAGCAGACATCATATTTTATCCCTAGACTCTGGAGGAAAATTTTAACATTTTACCACTAAAATTGATGGTTGTTGTGGGTTTTTGGATATACCTCTTATTAGAGTGAGTTAGTTTATTACTATTAGTTTACTTTCTGTATGGCTAAGACTGTTTAGTTGATGGTAAACACTTGAAGATTCATAAACAGATTCATGTATATAAGGCCCCTTGACTTATGACAAAGGTACCACTTCCATGTAGTGGGGAAAAATGGTCTTCAAATATAATAAATGGTGATTGAGCAATTGGATATAAATATGAAAAAAATCAATCCCCTCTTACATCATACACATAAAACGATTTCATGGAATTATATGCCGGAGTGTTGAAAATCAAACAATAAAGATTCCAAAGACAACTTAAATGTCTATCTTCATGACTGTTGTGTGGGCAAAGATTTCCTAAGCAGGACACAAAATGCACTAATCATAAAGACTAGCTCTTCATCAAGATACCCCACAAGAAAGAAAAGGGAAGACACTGATCAGAATAAGATATTTCCAATGCATACATCCAACAAAGAACATGTATGTATGTATCCTCCAAAAAATATGTAAAAAAAAGCCAGACAACCAATGTTAAAAATGACCCAAAGGCTCACATCCTTCACAAAGATGATATCCAAAACAGTTAACAAACATGTGATAGCACTCTCTAACCACAGAATGAAAAGAGGAACTGAAAAAGAAATTGACTGTGCCAAGCGTTGGCAAGGATTGTGGAGCAACTAGATTTTCATGCAGTACCTGTATCTGGCCCATGGCTCTTCAGGTCTCACTACTTCAGTGCATTCCAGCAGGTAGCCGATGTATGTGTCTTCCTAAGGGCTTTCTCTGGGTTTAAGAACAGTTCTGGCTGTAAGAGCAGTAGCCCAGAGGTAGCAGAGAATAAACCATCCCTATGCAGGGGTAATCCTAACCAAAGGCCAAGTGGAGTGGTGTATAAATACCCCAACTCCCTTGCTCTCTGATGTGTATTTCATATCATTTCCAGAGATCATCAGTAGGCTGAGCTCTAGTACTCACAGTGGTAAGTTCCTTAATAATGTATTCTTCGTTGACTCCCATACCTTCCCCATATTACTTCCCCACTTCTTATCAAGATTTCTTGGGGCCATCTCCAATATAAGTCACAGGGATAAATATGGGGAAACCCAATTATAATGCTTAATTAGAAAGAGAAGGATATGGGTTATAGCTCTGAATTTGCAGGAGGCATAATAAGAGTTACTTAGGATAGATTGCTGTAGTGATATAGTACTGGTATATTGGGATATACCTCATCACTATTTTCAATGTAAAAAGTGCAATCATTATGTTTACCAGATTGTGAAGAGTTAGGATAAGAATTGGGAGGTGAAGAGACTTTATTTTCTATTCAATGGAAAACCAGGTGAAGTTGTAAAACACAAGAATACAATGTCTGGATTCTTTAGAAACTCCCTCTGACTTCAGGATGGAAGAAGGGTCAGAGGGGAAAGGACAGGAAGCGGGGTACCCTTTAGGTAGCTATTTTAATTATCCAGGGGTAAGATATGAAGGCTGCAACTAGGGCAGGAACTGGCAAAGAGAGGATGGATTTTCCAGATATTGACCAGGGGAGGGTATTGGCAAGTCGTAGTGACCAATTAGATGTAGGGGTTGAAGAAGAGAGAGACAATTTCCTGTTTTGGATGTTGATGGATGATTTAACTACTTTTACTGAGGTCACTTCAACAATTCCTTGTTCTTGTAACAGGGGTCCCCCTGGTGGTAAAAGAAAACCAAGAATGGGATTTCTTAACCTGGGTACCTGCTATTGTTGGACACAATTGTGCAACTGAACCTAGTCTCAAGATCACAGCATAGGGATCCCCTTCTTTGTGTGTGTGTGTGGTAGCAAAGACCCACATCTAGAAAAAGCTGTAAGCTAAGGGGAATGGGTAAAGGTGATCAAAACGTGCAAACTCCCGGTTATAAATGAATAAGTTCTGATGATATAATGTACAGCATGGGACTATGGTTAACAATACTGTACTGTATACCTGAAAGTTGCTAAGACAGTAGACCTTTAAAGTTCTCATCACAAGAAGAACAAATTTGTAACTATGTGCGGTGGTTGATGTGTTAACTAAACTTATGGGGATGATCATTTTGCAGTATCTACATATATCAAATCATGATGTTACATGATTTAAGGTATACACCTTAAATGCATACCATGTTTTAGGTCAATTATATCTCAATAAAGCTTGAAAAAAATCTTCCCGAATAAACAAGAACAACTGAGAGCTGATGGTTGCTGATGGGTCAGAAAGTGGGGCCTGACAATGACCTTCACCCACTCAAGGCAGGTAGCTTCTGGCCACCTTCCCTCTCCAAGAATCTCCATGTGGTCCAGAATGGGGTTGGCTGCTATGTGTGGTGCAGAATCCATCAGGCATGGGAACTCTCCCATCAGTGTTCTGATTTCTTAAAAGAGTACAGCAGAGGAAAGAGGAGAGACTCTAAGGCCAGACACACCTGCACCTGAATGCTAGCTCTGCCACAAATCTGCTAGTATCCATGAGTTACACCTGACAGTGCCTAGAATGGTTGTGAGGTTTGAGGGAACGTGTGTAAAGCACTAGCCCAATGCCTCCTTAACAGTTGGAGGTAATGATTCCCTTAAACAGCGGTTCTCAACCTGTGGGTTGCGACCCCTTTGGAGGTCAAACGATCCTTTCACAGGGGTCGCCTAAGACCATCCTGCATATCAGATATTTACATTACGATTCATAACAGTAGCAACATTACAGTTATGAAGTAACAATGAAAATAATTTTATGGTTGGGTCACAACATGAGGAACTGTATTTAAAGGGCCAGAAGGTTGAGAACCACTACTTTAGGCAACTAGTAGGGTCTTTGGGATCCTATTAATTCATGAATATGCTAATAAAAAGGGGCAGCTCCAAAGCTGACTCATAATATCACAAATCCATCTGAAAGTGCCAGGGCCAAGTAATGAATCTAAACACACAAGGTAGAGCTCCAGAGACTTCTCTCTTCATGGTTTCTCTCTGAATGCCTTGGGAATAGCCCTTGAAATAGACAAGAGGAATTTCCTAAAAAAGGTACATTTGAATAGGCCTGAGTCATCGACTAAGATGAGATATTTCAGAAGCTTTCCATTTCGAGCCTCTGGCATGTTTCTGATTATGTATAAATACCTTGCTTGTTATATAAATACACAGCGAGTGTAACCTTTTGCTAAGCAATGCAAAGCAAACAGCTACAAGAAGATCTGAGAGAAGAGCCACAGCGCAATTGCTTCTGATGGTTCCCTCTCACCGGTCCCCGAGGATCCCGGAAAGGTTTAAAGCGATAAAGCTGTAAGTTACCTCTTGAAATCACCGCAGCCATTTTTCTCTCCCCGGGAGCTCCGCGTGCACATGTATTAGCTGGTCTTATCCATCTGTAAGCCCCTGTAAGCTCGCTAATGAAAACAACCACCTCTTCTGGGCTTAACTGCGCGTTATTGAGTGTTCTGTCTCTCATGCTATAAATGCACAGTAATGAGAAGTGGGCTGTTTATTAGGGGCCACCAGCATGCTAGGCAAATGGTGAATCAGATATTTCACTGATGTGCCCAGGAGGTACCATCTTAAAGGTCAGTCCATAGCCATAAAAACAACCAAACCAAAACAAAAAATTTCCTTATTGCACCGCACACAGACTGGATATTTTGAATAGCAGAAGAGTTTGACAAGATTAATCATGTATGATGTCTTTCATAAGGGAAACTGTGAGATTCTCCTATTGTAGTAATTCCCCGTATTATATCGGGTGCCATATTCTCGTTAGTGCTTTTGATTTTAAATTGTTTTGTAGAAGGGTATAACAACTGGCATTTCATATTGTTCCGGACACATAACCATAATCTGCCAGATCTTATGGAGGGTATACTGTTGTGAGTGTCAGTACCAGAGAGCTTATTTCGTGAGTGAATGGGTATCAAAACCAACGGGCCCCCCACATCGATTCTCTTCAGGTTTTCCCCTTTTACTTTCTGTAATTCCAGGGGATACGGATGTTACCTCAGCCACAGGATGGCCAAAGCTCATGATTAAAGGGGCTGGTCTGACATGCTTCTCATAGTCAGGGAAAGGTTGAATTAGGCCAGAGTGTAAAAGGCAAACAGAGGGCAGCTCCTACCTGGCTGTGAGGGCCTCCAGCAGTTGTACAAACTTGAGGAGCAGAATAGTGCTTATGAGGTATATGCTAAGTGGAACCTGAGTCCTGCCTTAAAAACCATAGAATTTTAAAGAATTACATAATATTTATAAGAAAAGTATTTTAAAATAAAAATTTAATTGTTCTTTATTTTAAATTCAATAACATGTGATTTTTATATTTGTTTTGAACTTTTTCCTATTATTAAATGTTAACTTGATTATTCTTTAAACTTTTAAATTCCACAAATAAGTTCTCCTTGCTCTACTTGGGTAGGATTTTGGCCGAATTACAAATGGATCACTTTCTGTATAAGGGGTGCCACAATTACATCTACACGAATGTATACTTATTTGTGTAATTGTACTTGTCATAACCCAGGTTGCTCCCAACCAAAGGAGCCTGAGATATATAATAAATGAATAGATGCATTCATCTGTGTGTGTGCATGTGTGTGTGTGTGTATGTGTGAGAATTAGGGCTCTTAAAAAGAATACCTATGTTCATGTGTTTATTGGGTTTGTGGCCCCTCCTTTTGAGAATTGTCTGGGATATGACTCATCCCTCCCCTGTGGTGCTAGTGTTCAGTTCAAAGCCATTTTTCAGTCATAACTGTTTGGCATCACAAACAAAGCCAAAAGCAGGCCGCTCCCCAAACACTCTATCTTTCCCCTCATCTCTGCTGGTGGTCTCCAAGCATGTGGGCCAAATACGTGTACACATGTCCGGGTAGCAGTTTCCATCCGTGTGTTTTAAAAGAAAACACTGAGTGAGAAGACCTTTAGCCCGGCAGTTTGGGAATGCCTGCTGTGAGCTGACTCTTACCTTCCGGTAGCCCCAGAGCTGGTTCCCCTTCATGCCGTGACAGTCATAGAGAGTGACCGGGCTGCTGTGCGAGATCGCGTCGAAGCAGAACTTTCGGGTGTGCAGCGGCTCACCAGGTCGAATGTCTTCTCTCCATCCAAAAGTAAAGAGCTAACGAAGTGACAACAGCAGAAAAGATGCAGTGAGTTTCATCTGAAGACACTCGAGAGCAGGGGGAGCAATTTAGATGTGTTTTGGGACTTACAAGAAAGAACTAAGTCTCAGCATCAGAGAGATGTTGAAAAAGGCATCCTATAAAATAAAAGCCTAGGTGGTGTCATGCCCTTGTGCAACGCCATCGGGCAATGTCGTCACAAGATGGCCACCACAAGATAGCTGCACACACAGCAGAGGCAGGGCCCAGTGGCCGCTCCACGCCATGATGCCTGGGGGTCCCACAGCTCTGCGCTGTACGGAGGGGGCTGGTCCTGGTGTCTCCGCTACTTTGCATGGAGGAGGTGGGTCCTGGTGGAGGAGGTGGGTCATGGCAGGGGAGGGCAGTTGGGGGCAATCAGGCCGGTAGGAGAGCTGTTAGGTGATCAGGCTGGCAGGCAGAAGTGGTTAGGGGCAATCAGGAGGCAGGCAGTGAGCCAGTGGTCCTGGATTGTGAGAGGGATGTCTGACTGCTGGTTGAATATCCCCCAAGGGGTCTCAGATTGGAGAGGGTGCGGGTTGAGGGACACCCCCTACCCCTGTGCACAAATTTCATGCACCAGGCCTCTCGTGTAATATAAAGTGTATGGCAGTAACAGCTGCACTTTGGCTGAGGGCACCAAAAATGCAAATGAGGAGTGTCCAGTTTGGTACTAGAAAAATAACAGAGGATGGTGTGCAGATGGGAGGAGAGGAAAAACTCCTTAATGAAGCTCTTCATATTCTTCAGTTTGATAAAATGCCACAGTCAGCCTAAATGAGCAGACTCACTGGAAAAAAACATCACAGGAGTAGAACTGAGCTGGATTGATGTTAGTAATTTTTTTAAAAAGTTGGTTTAAATGAAAGCTAAGCTTGATGAAGTAAAGAATAGGCAAATTAATGTCCTGGGGGTGGTGAGTAATTACGCAGGGCCATGTTTTGAAGTAAGAAGTACAGTTCAAACACACTCACACTCACACCCACTCACACACACGCTCATACACTCACACATTCACACACATGCGTACACTTACACATGCACACATACTCACATACACACACTCACACATGCTTACATGCACACACACGCATGCACGTACACTCACATGCACACATGCATACACTCACACACACACTCACATTCACACACACTAACACATGCACACACAGACACACATACTCACATGCACACACACATTCTTGCTCATACGCACTCTCACATGCACACACACTCATATACGCATGCACAGTCTCACACACACACACACACACACTCACGCATGCACTTCCCCTCCACTAAAACAAGTTTCATGAAACAATATTTATCTTTACTGGATTTTAATAGGCTCTGATATTCCATCCAACCTCATCCTATCCTAGTCTATTCTATCCTATCCATGCCATTCCATTATTTTAAAAATGCTTCTAATGATGCACTAAATTAACTGTATAATGTATTAAAATTTTTTAAGACCCACCACATTCCTGTAGGGAAAGAATATTTTCTTGAGTTTGACTTGGAGAGAAAACAAGAGTAGGAGAGGTGTAGTAGGAAAAATCCTTAAGTGGGAAGATAGACTAGATGAGTCCTATTTCTTCCCAATCTAAAATTTTAGTAAGTATATATACTTCTTATGATATGACGTAAAGTAGATCTGGCTGTGTAAAGCCAAACTGTGCAAAAGAAAGAGGTACCAAGAACCCCATGTTCATATAAAGCAAGCACGATGCTCAACTCTCTCTATATAAAAGGCTAAGTGTCCATCTGTCCGACCGGTAGCTCTGACATGCACTGACCACCAGGGGGCAGGTGCTCAACACAGGAGTTGCCATGATGCACATTGGCCATTTAAAAATAAATAGCACCATGGCAAACGAACACTCAGTTTCCCCCAAGTGGGACATAGGCCCCACCACCAGAGTGACACCCCACCAAATCGCAGCCAATGCTGCCATGACCCTGTGGCGCAAAATGCAGCCCACATCCCAGCCAAGCCCAGAAATAGTCGCTGTGGGCTCCAGGGAATGACATCACGTAGCAACACCCAGTTTCCTCTCCCTAGCGACTAGCCTCCTTGGAGGTCTTCAGCCCAGAACCCAACTTGCTTTATAGCCAGGTGCAAACATTTTACAATTTAACCAAATGTTTGTGAAGCATTTTCTCATGCCTCATCTCATTTGATTCTCACAGAAGTCCTGAAGTAGGTAGATAGGAGATTCGGTAGAATCCTATTTTCTTTTCATTAGCTGAAAAATGGAGATTTAGAAAGTTTAGAAACTTGACCCGACTGAAAAGAAGAAATGGTGGAGCTTAAAAATGACTTCAAGTTTTCTCACTGCACAGAATAGTCAAATACTGCTACAGTTAAATATTTTACCCTTTGTTCTCCCTGCATGATCTATAATAATAATCTGCTTCGTGTTGATATTTACTGCTGTGTTGCTGACAATTACCTGAAAGAGAAGTTGAGGTGCTTCACTAGGCTGGAAAAAGTTTAGCTAAATCAGAAAGCAGTTCTAATTAAGGAAGTTTATTCTCTATATATAAAAGGCTAAGTTGACTCACGCATGCATGATGCATATAAAACTCTCACTAGCGCCAGTTGCACATGTGTGTTTCGATCTGTCATTGTCACTTGTGAATTTGGTTGACATTTCTATATAGAGAAAGGGCAAATAGCAATATTAAAATATTTCTTCTAATTAATTTTCTTTCAGTGTGCATGAATCTGTGCACCAGGACACTAGTATATAGATGATACACTTAGTGCTTCTACTGACCAGGCTTTTAGTATATTTCAGTTTTAGAGTGCTATCCAGGAAAGAAAATATAGAGAATCTGGAAAAATACTGCGGATGGCTAACAAAAACATTTAAATGGAGGAACTGCAGAAACTTGAAAGAACTTGGGGGAGTGATCTGAAGAAAATCAGAAACGATCTAAATCAAATATATGGAAGTTGATTGAGTAATGGCAAGTGACTATATTTTGTTTCACCACAAGACAGGACCTGAACGGGTATATTCTGAATAGAAGGACAAGAGATTTTAGGTGAGTCATTTAAAATTGATCGATAAAGAAGAATTGTGTGATCTCTTTCCCTTGAGTTTTTTTCTTGTTTGTTTGTTTAAATATGATTGTGGACTGAGGCACTTTTAGATTCATTTAACTTCTGCGCAGAAGAATGACTTCTCAAAAAAAAAAGTCTATTCAGTAATTCTGATTTTTTAAAAAATCCTCACCCAACAATATTTTTCTATTGCTTTTTCTTTTCTTTTTTTGTTTTTGTTTTTTGTGGTTGCGGGTGGGGAGGAGGGAAAGTGGAAGGGATGGAGGAAGAGAGAGAGAGGAACATCAATGTGAGACAGACACATCGATAGGTTGCCTCCCAAACAAGCCCCAACCAGGGCCTGGGATCAAATCTGTAACCCAGGTATGTGCCTTTGACTGGGAATCGAACCCAATACCCTTTGGTGTGAGGGCCAGTACTCCAGCTATGCTGCCCAGGACAGCATTTCTGATTTTGATCACTCCCTTCAACCCAGGATTCACAACTCCCTTGGCTTTGAAATTCTGGGCTTTGTTATCCTATAACTCCATCTTGCCCATGTCCTCTTTTATCCATCTCTTCAACAGAGGTGATGCTCTGGGTTCTCCTTAGACCCTCTGTCTTTGCACCTTTCTTGTTGGTCTTAAATATACTCAACTCAACTCTTGACAATGTGCTGATAACTAATCTGTGTTAGTCCAACTCCACGTAGGATTTTCCTACATGGACATCTCAAATTCAACACATCCTAAATTTAATTGATTTTCATCCCTTCTAAGCCTGTTTCTATTCCTATATTTTGTTTTAGTTGGTGGTCAGATCATCCAACTTGTCAGCCTGTCTCTTTTGTCTCCCTCACCCTATTCATCTAATCAATGAACAAGTTTGGCCATTTTTTGTCTTCCAAATATTGCTGGAAGTATCTCTTCCTTTCTATCTCCACTACCGTTGCCCTGGACTACTAAAATGACCTAATTAGTTTCACCTCTACTTTCCTTTTGAAATTCCTTCCTATTTGTCCTCCTCAGCCTCCAGAGAAGTCTGTTTGAAATGCCTATTTGGCCGTGCTACCTCTCAACCTAAAATCCCACAATATTTGCATATAACCTCTAAAGTTCAAACTCTTTAACATGGAAAGAACTCTCCGCAATCTGCCCTTTGCCATTTTTTTTTATAGCTGCATCTCTTCCCTTTCGTTTACCTTCCAGCAACAACAAAATATTTACAGTCCCTTGCATCAATCAGGCTATATTTTCCCTCCTGTGACTTTGTTAATGAGAGTTCCACTGGTTGGAAAGCCACCGTTAGTTCAGCTGTCCACTCCTCCAAGCAGCCTTCCTGTTTGAGCTCCTTACTCCTTGCCATCCTTACGTTATTTCATCATGTTTGTCCATTTATGTTTCTGTATCTCCTGCCAGACAGTGAGATCTTAAATGGCAGGAATCATACCTTTTTTATCTTCATGTTTCCAGCACCCAGAACAAGTCATGACACATAATAAATGTTCAATACGATTTCTACCAAATAAATAAAAATTTGCACTCATTATATTAACAAAAAGTGTATTGGAATAGCTTGAAGATGAATGAATCAATCTTCTTGGTCCATCAAAAGAATTTTTTCTCTTTGGGTCTAATTATAATATCAACCATATTATTATTTGTTGAACTTTCAACTTCAATGAGTCTAGGCTCAGTAACCTACTATTTCCCAACCTCTAAGCCTGCCATTGACATTGATTAAATATTTTATTTAAATGTCAAATTTCCTTGGTACCATAAACAGACCAAGCAATGCAGGAACCAGTGGTTTTCACTGGTTAATCCATTTCCCTCTCTGTTGATGTCTTTCTGCCTCTCTGTCCCTGTATCTCTTTTTGCTGTTTAAACAGTCAGTCCTCACTTACCATCATCGATAGGTTCTGTGATTTAAGTGAAACAACATATAACGAAACCAGTTTTAGCATAGGCTAATTGATATAAACAAGAGTTAAGTTCCTATGGCAACTCATCAATGTCATAACGAAACCATGTTGAACAATACAGCATGATTGGAGGACCTGCTGTATTCTCAGAAGGCTGGAGCCAAAAGGGACCATAATCACGACTTAGAACAGCCTCTTATTATGCAGTTGAGGAAAATCAGGCCTGCAGGGGTCAAATGGCTTTATAACAGTATTTCTTACTTATTTTTTTCTTATGTTTTGCTTGTCTTACTTTTTAATAAATGAATCTGTTAGGCCCAAAAGAATACCCGTGTTAGGGCACACTTACACAGATGTGTCTCTTGGAAAGATTTATTCATGTATTGTCGCAATTATATTTCAGGGCATCTTTAAGTGACTTTTATTTCTTGTTTCCAGATTTATTATTATAGTGCAGCAGTCACTAGATTTGTAGACTGATTATTAGCCTGCAGTCTTCAGTGTTTTATGTATTATTATTATTATTATTATTATTATTATTATTATTATTACCTGGTGATTGCTTTCCCACACCCCATGTGATATAGCTTCAGATTGTATTCATCGTCTTACTCTGTTGCCTCTACCATTAGCTAAAAATGTTTTTGCTTATGTTTTTGAAATGCATTCTATTGCCATTTATCTTACCCTAATGGCCATGGCAAAGCAATCAGGCATTGAGTGTTTCAGTCATTAGGCACACTTTTCTGTGTGCACTCTTGTGAAGGCAGAAACAAGCAGGCATGATGAAAGCATTGCCACTGTTTGCCTTGGGTGACGTTACTGTGACATTCATAGTTTGTCTTCTTCCCTTGGGCTGTTTCTTACAGACAGAAGAATTTAGATTTCCCAGAAAATAACTCATGAGTTTTTTTAACCTCCATCCCTCAGTTTTAGAGGAAATTGATATTACTTTCACTACTTTTTCTTAGAGAGGGAGGGAGAGAGAGCAAAACATTAATGTGAGTGAGACACATGGCTTGGTTGCCTCCTGTACCCACTCCAGAGGTTGAACCGAAATCCCAGGTATGTGCCCTAACTAGAATCGAACCTGTGACCTTCCAGTACACGGGATGACGCTCCAACCAACTGAGCCTCACAGGCCAGGGCTCTACTTTTTTCTGTTAAGTGATACTTTTAAATGTAGATTCAGAATGACACATAACTCCTTAATGACGCATAACATCTTTGCTTTAACATGAATGTGGTGTGAGTAACGTTGCCTGCGTCTGCATTGTATTGCGTGAATAAGCTCCCTAGATACAGAACTGCAAATACACTATCATAGCTTTGCTACCTGATTTGGAAATATTAAAAATATTTTTCTTTCTGTGGGGGGTGATACTTTGCTGTGTGGTTGGCAGCTACGGGAGATAGCGCATGTCCCTTTCTGCAGTGTGTGTCCATCCATGTGTTCTGTCCTGAGAGTGAGACCATGTCCCAGAAACTGTCCTTTTACCACATGCTGGGACCTGCTTCATCTCTGCTTGCACATCTCCCCTCCAGGCCTTTGAAAGGAGCTTTTGTCTGCTTCCTCAGCAGGACCAGGGCCTGCTCCACTGCAGTCAGCGCTTCCTCCCCAGAATGCGATCAGAGCAGCTGCCTGGCCAAACAGCACCAGGGCTCTCTCCCCACCCCTCCTCCCCTCCCCTCCCCGCCTCCCTCTTCCCAGGGACTCATAATATAATGGCCACTGGGGAGTATCCTTTCCAGACCTACAGTCTAATTTTAGTTTTCTTTCTTGGTCCCTAAAGGAAACTGAAAGCCAGCGCACAATGCCACAGTGATATCAAACAGCTAAATAGATGGCCCTGAAAAACGAATCAGACATTTGCTTCCTTCATAGAAGTCACATTAGTCATCACTGGTGCTCTGCAACAATCTTATCTATCAACAATCGAATCTAAAAAACAAAGTAAACGAACAAGCAGAACAGACACGGACTCATAGACACAGAGGACATTTTCAGGGTTGCCAGATGGGATGGGGTTTGGGGGCGATGGGCGAAAAAGGTGAAGGGATTAAGAAGTGCAAATTGGTTGCTACAGAATAGTCAAGGGGATGTAAAGTGCAGCATGAGGAATACGGTCCATAATATTCTAATAACTATGTGTGGTGTCAGATGGGGATGAGATTTACCCGGATGATCACTTAGCAAGTTATAGAATGTGTCATCTCTGGCGTGTACACCTGATATTGTATGCCAACTATAATTGAAAAACAAAAAATGATTTAAAAAAGAATTAACAAGAAAAGGAACACGCCAAGACTGCTATTCTAACGGGTAGTTTCTCTCCTTTCAAAGTTTAAGTATTTCTCCTTCAACGAATTCACTCTCAGAAGTTTTCTCCAGTCTTAGCAAGACTAATGATTTGTGCTTTTAAGTATGAATGTTCATATTTCATGGACCTTTCTGCATAAGTGTTTTTCCAGTTGTCTTTTATACAGTTGTTGTGATTCATGTATATCTGTGTTGGAGAATAAAGTTCAAACTCATCTTCACTGTTTGGAAACAGTGATAATACATATTTTCCCCTCAACTAAAAAATGGGTGCTTCAACAGACTCTTCGTCAGTGCCCATGGAACTGTTGTGTTTATTTTAAATATACAGGATCACTTGAGCTTTCATAAGTGTCCCTTTTGTGTTCTATGAATGCTTTTGAATGAAAAAGAATAGCTATAATTTTCCTGTCCTGATATACTTCTTTTCTCATTCAGGAATTTTCATCTAAATGTAAAAGAATGGGACCTAATGCTAATAAGTCATTGAATAAAGCTTGCAGGTAATTACTAGAAAACAAAGCAGCTTGCAATGTTTTCACCTCCAAGTCAATATAGCGTGGTGCATATTTTAAATATGATTTATTTTCAACCTCCTGTCAACCTTGTTTAATCTTCCTGTAGCTCTGCTTTCAGTCTCCAGAGACTGGAAATCTTTTTAAAGAGATTTATTAACTGGTCCCTTTAGTTCCTCTTATGTCCGCTTGTCTAGTGCTGCCCTCTGCTGACTATTTCTTGAATTACATTCCATAGATGTTTAGAGTTTTGCCTGAGCGGGAAGGAAAATAAAAGAACAATTTTTAAAGTGTATACCTTAGAGTTGGTTTTATCTATATCTTTATTTTCAGCGGGAAAATAAAATCTGAAGTCCAGACAAATATTTCATTCTAGAACACTCCAGGGGATAGAAATATTGCTCCTGATTCAGGCATTCAGGTATGTGTACCTCATATCAACCAGCTGCCTAGGTCTGGTTCCTGGTTGGGCTGAATGGAGGTGGCAGAGAGGAATTTGACCCTTCAGACAAAGATTTTCCTTATGGCATGCTCCCTTTTCTTTTTCCTTTTAGAAAATAACCTTTCATCTCTAGGTACCAGTCTTACTGGGAGGCCTCTGAACTCTTCTCTCTGGCTCTCAGGCTGAAGTCAGAATTGCTTCTTGGAGGTAACAGGCCAACACTATCTCACACCCCTGGTAGCTTCCCTGTGGTGCTTACAGAGAGACAGAGATGAGAGAGAGAGAGAGGGGAAAAGGGGCAGGTGAGTCAGCTTTTACTGACATTTCATTCCTATCAGTGAGTCCTGGGGCTACAGGCTTCCTCATAGCCCATCTGATCAGCGTGGCACGCTGCGGGATAGAGATTTGAGTGAACGAGAAAGAGTATTTGGTGTGTGGTGGTTGCCTGGGACCTGAGAGAGCTCTAATTTGGTGTCAGCATGAAGCGCTCTGGGGGGAGGACTGGGAGAAGGCAGAAAAGTATATTGACTCTGCACCGATGTGCAAGATGCTGTTATATAATAGACATGACTTATTCTCATAATAACCCTGTTGGGAGCTGAATTGTTGTCCCTGCTTAAAGAGGGAGGAACGATGGCCTAGAAAGGTTTAATAACTTCACAAGGACACACAGGGTAAACGGGCTGAAATCTAGGTGGGCCTGACTGCATGGCCCAGGATCCTGCTAGAACATCGTGAGCTTGTGGGATAAGAGTACAAGGACCTCCCTCTGCCGGCATGGCTCGGTGGTTGAGCGTCTACCTATGAACCGAGAGGTCATGGTTTGATTCCTGGTCAGGGCACATGCGGGGGATGGGAGTGGGGTGTGTGTGTGTGTGTGTGTGTGTGTGTGTGTGTGTGTGTGTGTGTGTGTGTAGGCTTGCTCCCCAGTGTGGGGTGTACAGGAGGCAGCCAATCAATGATTCTCTCTCATCACTGCTGTTTCTATCTCTCTCTCCCTCTTCCTTCCTCTCTGAAATCAATATATATATATATTATAATTTTTTAAAAAGAGTGCAAGGACCAGATTACAGGCTTGGGGTGGAAGGGGCATTGTTGGTTCAGTGATTGACTGAACTAATTCTGGGTGGTGCTATGGACTCAGTGCATGGGTGCCTTCCTGAATGATGCTGCTCTGCCCGAGAATTCAGGCTAGAGGTGGGGTAGGACGGGGCAGTGGGGGGCGGTGCCACCGTGCTGGGTCTCAGCACACCTGAGGACTCCGGGAGACCCTAGGCTGGCACGGCAGGTTTTTAGCCATAGTAGAAAAGATAGACACGTAAGGAATATCTCAAGCAGAACAGCACAGCACAGAGCAGAACGGAGCAGAGTAGAGCATCACTAATACTTTACTGGAAATTGCTTGTCTCCTTTTTGGTTTGCCTAAGAGAGGCATTATGGACAATTCTGGGGAGCAGAAAGCACAGGGAGGACATACTATCCTGAACGTGGAATATATCCTTTGCAGAGGGAGAGAAGGGAGTAGCAAGGCGGGGTAGGGGCTTTAACTGTATTTGTAAATTTCATTCTTTATTAAAAATATATATTTTTATTGATTTCAGTGAGGAAGGGAGAGGGCGAGAGAGATAGAAACAGCAGTGATGAGAGATAATCATTGATTGGCTGCCTCCCGCTCCCCCCAGCCCCCACTGGGAATCAAGCCTGCAACCTGGGCATGTGTCCCTGACTAGAATCAAACCCAGGACCCTTTAGTCCACATGCTAACGCTCTATCCACTGAGCTAAACCGGCTAGGGCATAAATTTTATTCTTTAAAAAATATAGAAATAGCTGAAGATACTTGTTAAATCTGCATGATGAGTCTATAAATGCTGGGTATAATGTTTTTTATAGTTTCCTATGTGAAATAGTTCATAGTTAAACATGAAAACAGTACAACAGGGACACAGTGTGAGGAAAGCCCCTTACGAGGGCTGTCAAGCTTCAAAGCGGGTCAGGGGTCACACCTCACTTCACAAACTGGGCAGCACTGAGAGGTTTTCTCAATCAGAAGCAACACACAGCCTGTACGTAGCCCATGAAGCTCATCCTTCATGGGGTGTTATTGCCTCCAAGGTACCTTTCATGTGTGAGATTACAAACTCCTACAGCAACCAGAGGTGTATGTAAAATATTCTTTTCCATAAACAGCCAGAGGGCAGAAGTAAGATTAAAGTCATACGAACTTATGGAGTAACAAAGAGTCTTTCACGAAAGCCATGAAATTTAGTTGGAAGAGTTCCACCGCCTCGGACAGGCCTTTCATGGTTTGAAAACGATATATTCTGGGAAAGGAAATATAACAGGGCCACAGTCAACATTTCTTCCATCCTTCCTATGATTTAAAGCACATTTTTATACATGATCTCCATTGAGGATCACAACTGCTCTGAGGAGGAGCAGAAACAAAGAAGGGAAATGATTCACTCACCTACAGAACCACCGCCTGCCCCAGGCCCCACACAGCCTTTCCGGAGATTCCTTCCCACTGTGTCCCCCCGTGCCTGCCTCGGCCCCTAGCCCACGGCTTCTGGGAGCCGGCATACCTGCTCATGAGACCATGTCCTTTCCGAGCCATCTTTGACACAGATGTCCAGCCTGAGCTCGGTTCCCGTGGCTCCATGCTTGCTGTCCACACAGAGATTGGCTGCCACGTTTCGAATCTGTGGAAAGAAGGAGTGAGCATGAGACCCTTTTTTATTTTACCTCTAGCTCTATGTTATCTATGACAATTCTGGCACAGCCTCAGCAGTTGGTGTGTGTGTGTGTGTGTGTGTGTGTGTGTGTGTGAGAGAGAGAGAGAGAGAGAGAGAGAGAGAGAGAGAGAGAGAGAGATTTCATGATTATTGAATGATGCTTTAAATTTATGTGTAATTTATGGAGAAAACAGGGAAGTAAAAATAACATGGTCCAGTCTACATGTAAAATGACATGAGAAGGTTGAAGAGCAAGCTGTGGCTGCCTCCAGCAAAAGAGTGTGTGACAGGCAACACAGGGAGCACTGTAGAGTTCATGACTTTTCTAAAATGGGAGATATGTCTTCTTCAGGAGGTTAGGAATTCAGTTAGGAATCTGTTATCTTCTTGCTCAAAAGCATCTGCTACCATTTGCACCCTAGCTGGGGGTGAGATCCCCAATGAGGCAGGTGATGCAGGTAAATTGTGAGGTGAAAGAGAGTGAATCGCTGAGCACTGTATGGTTCTGGGCAGGACAAGACGACCTTGACATTGTAGTTTGCCTGGGGTGGTCTTGGTCTATACCTATACCTGGCTGACAAATGTAACCTGTCACCCAGCAGCATTAGCAAAGTAGCAAAGAGCATTATTGGTGCAATACTATACCGGACAAAGATTCTCTACGTAAAGTCTGACCTGTGACAAGTTGCAGAATAATAAAAAAAGACTTCTTTTTGAAGATAGTTCTTTACAATTATTATATTGACACGGATAGAAGGAACTGAATTGTTAGTGGTGGGGAAAGGGCGGACTATGAAAAGAATCAAAAGCAGAAACAGGATCAGAGCGTTTGGACATAGACACATCCCTTGGTCCAACCTTCCTGCCTGAAGATCTCACCAGCTCTGTTCCCAGCAGAACCACATCCTGGAGTCACAGAGTGGATATTGTTTATAGTTGTTGTTTAGGTATGCAGGCGTGGATAAGCTCAAATAGCTGAATCCTTTTTATACCTTTGTATAGTCCTGGATTAAAATAATCCCTTTAGATGCTGTGAAGAATGGGAACAGGAACAGGATGTGCTCCGCTGATCAGCTTAGTCAAGGTTCTTTTGCCCAGAAGGAGTAGAGAAGGTAAGGACTGTGCCCCGACCGAAGGTGCCTGCCCTGGGCCTATTCCACTTGGCTGGGGCAGTGAGGCGGAGAAGAGGTTGTAAGGAAATATACTGGGTGACATGAGAGGAATAAGTGATGCTGGGATGAGGAGGTGGTGGAGTGGGCTATTTCACACCTCACTTGCTTTAGGAGTGGGGGTTGGTGTGATGTCATTCAGGAGGGAGTCAGTGTGGTGGGTACCAGTTTCCTTATTCAGGGAATTTGGCCACAGCTTGGGTTCATCGTGTACTAGTGGAGCCCCTCTTTCTGGGTCTCTGTCCCTGATAAAAGGGAATCTGAAATAATGTAGGGGCAACGGTTCTTTTTTTAAAATATATTTTTATTGATTTCAGAGAGGAAGGGAGAGGGAGAAAGAGAAACATCAATGATGAGAGAGAATCATTGACTGGCTGCCTCCTGCACGCCCCCTCCTGGGGATCAAGCCCGCAACCTGAGCATGTGCCCTGGACCCGAATCAAACCCGGGACCTTTCAGTCCGCAGGCTGACGCTCTATCCACTGAGCCAAACCAGCTATGGCAGGGGCAACGGTTCTTAACCTAGTTTGGCCTACAGACCTCTCTGAGGATCCAAGGAAGGCTACGGACCCTTTCCCTAAAAACAAATGAACTGTGAGTAAATACATACAAGTACCTTTGCACTCATTTTCCTGGAATGCATAGACTCCAAATTTGAACCCTGAATGAGGGAAAATGCTTGCCTCCCACCCCTTGCAAACTAATCGCATCCCTCCACTTAGCATGGGAAATCCTGGGAGAAAGGAATGGACTTGGCTGGTGTCCAAGTGCCTGTGACTCACTCTCCCCCCTTTTACTTTTCTCCACCTTCTCCCAACAAGTACCAGGGAGGAGCTTTACCATGGGATTTGGGGATCCAACCTTAAAATGCGCTTTTTGTCAAAGCAATGTCTTGGTGAGCGAGAGTTTCGTTGGTGCAATAGAAACACCCAGAAGGTCAACAGTTTGCTGCTGCTCTCTCTGTCTGGAGCCTGGCCCGCTCCGTGAAGCTCCCGTTTGATCTCCTTATCTGCGTGCAGGTGTCGGTTTCTCCAGCCGCCTAACCTGGCAGCCGCCTGACAGGAGCCCTGGCAGGCCGGTCTTTTCATTCTTGGCCATTTAACTCACAGACACTCTTCTTAGAGAACCTGCATTCATTGCTGCCAAAGACATCTTCAGGGCAGGATTGTGTCCTCCGCTCGTGCCTAGCTCTGAATGGCATTTTGGGAAAAAGCAGCTATTGACAGGCTATGGTGCTTGGCCATAGGGAAGGAATCTGCTCCCCTCTGTGGGCTGGCCTGGTGCTCACTCACGGGAGGGGCTCTGCTCTTGGAGAAGGGATGTGGGGGAGAAAAGGACACACAGGAGCCAGCGGCACCGACTAGCAGCTCGGCCAAATCTGCCCCTGGATTCACGCCGACGCCTCCCAGGGAGCCGTGTTCTGTTTCTAAATCTAAATGCTGTGACTCGGAAGGGCTTGGCAGGAATGGAGGAGGCCCATTTTCTAAATTCTCACTCGATTGGCACCTGTGTAGACAATGGGATAAACCTCTCTGGAAGCCAAGTTTCAAAGGCATAATTGTCTACATCTGTGTGAATTCCAGAACCCAGCGGTGCCAGAGAGGAAATGCTGAGCGTTCAACACCGGCTCCAGTCTTGGCCACCAGATGAATGAATATCAGGCACTCCTCGTTTGCTTCTCTCCCTTTTCTTTTTCTTTCCAACTCTTCAGCACACGTTGACATCCTCTCCTCTTGCTCACAAATTCAACTTCACCATAATAAGCAGGTGGAAAAAATTCCAATAGAACTGATTCTAATACATGTTTACTCACTTGAATAAAGTGTTAAGATGTAGACCAGAACATTTAGAAACGATGTGTACTTTTTCAATGCAGGTTTGGTATCTGTGGCTGAAGGGAGAACAGTTCACACACACACACACACACACACACACACACACATGTCCAGGACACAGAGCTGACTGGACCTGTGACAGGATAGATCCTTTTCAGCCTTTATTTCTTTGATCAGGACTTGGCATCATTAACTGTGTCTCTCTTGAGAGAGACTGAACATGATTGGGAAGTAAGGTAGTGCTTCACTAGGAATGGGAGGGAAGAGGGAGACAAATGGGGGGAAAGGAATCAGGATGTGTGGCAGGATTACAGAGATAATCTCCTTTGGTGAGGATTAGGAGAAGGCCTGGCAGAGGGCAAAGGATTTCTTAGGTATGCAAGAGAAGTCAGGCTCAGCTTGAACACTGCGGTTGACTTTTTTTTCTTCCCAACACAGGAGGTTTTCTGAAAGAGGTATAAGAGAAGGGCTATCTATAATAATAAAATCATAATATGCTTATTATACCGGATGTGATTCTGGACATGATTCTGGATGTCCTTCTGGATGAAGCTGGGGCCGGAGGGAAGCCTGGGTCCCAGGTGCCAGAGGGAAGCCGGTGCCAGCAGCCAGGGGAAGGAAGGGCTACCCTTGCACGAATTTTGTGCATTGGGTCTCTAGTGTGATATAAATGTCAAGGTAGCTAGTAGGTGATAAGTAATTCAATTGGTTGTTAGAAAGACAAGCCTCTGTTTAACATATGACAGAGCATTGTTTGCTAATTCCCTGACAGCCGTGGGGTCTTTTTAAAAAAAGTCTTTGATTTCGGAGAGAGGAAGGGAGAGGGAGAGAATTAGAAGCATCAATGATGAGAGAGAATCATCAAGGGGCTGCCTCCTGCAAGCTCCCTACTGGGAATCGAACCTAGACCTCCTTGCTCATTGGGTTGCTGCTCAACCATTGAGCCACACCGGTGAACCCTTGGGGTCTTTTAACTCAGAAGTAGTGGGTTCATGATACATTCAACAAATGTTTACTATGTATTTGCTATGTCCTAGGCACTATGCTAGGTACTGGGTAGACAGTGAAAAAGAAAGAATTGGTCTCCTTTGTGTAAGCTTTGGTTCAGAGAATATTCCACAGGGGAAGGAAGGTTTGAGGCTCCTAATATTTCTGGCCATGAATTTTTAATGCTGCAAAAGGAACCAAGATGCTTCCCTTCTATGGACTGAAGTTGATTTCCGAATGTGCATCGATGTGCAGAGCTAGACAGAAAGAAGATGTGAGTGTAGCAGGGAGAGAGAACTGAATGGGGACCAGGCACCAGAGGGTTTCCCTATAATCTGAGCCATGCACTCCCTTTCAAAACTCAGTTTGTCCATTGTAAGAAGTTTACACTTAAGGAGTGCTCCTGAACAAAAGGCACTTTGAGATGTACGGATGGAGCTTCAAAGACAAGGAAAAAGCTCTTCAGCTCTTAAGGAGCCCAGAGTCTTGGTGGGGAGACACCACTTGGGAGGCATTTTCTTAGATTACTAAGTGCGAAGTGCTAGGTGAGAACTGAAGATGAAATGATCAGTTCTGATCGAGTCAGCTTGGAACACAGTGTAGAACTGATGACTTTGGAAGGGGCTCTGGAGGACGAGTAGAATTGAGTCTAGAGAGTGAAATGACAGAACAACATGGCAGCATTAGAGGTCCGAAATGTACCTACATATGGAGCCTGGGCAGTGCAAGACATATTTTAGGGAATGGCTCAACTTGGAATGGCCCAGCATAGGGTTTTTAAAATGAGGGCAATCATGCCTTGGAGGGTGGTTGTGAAGATTAAACTGATGTATACAAAGCGCTTGCACCCTGTCTGGTACATTGTAAGTGGTCAGCAAATGTTAGCTACTACTTATTTGTTTGTCTGCTCATTTTTTCAGCTGAAGCAATTATATTGGTGAATGGGGTAATGTCATAGATCACATTTCTATTAAACTATGAAATGTCCCATAAAGACCTTCACATACTGAGAGACCACAACTGAACAAGTGGTGGCCTGTAACGCCAGACCTTTTTATCAGCCTGGATCACCTTTTAATCTTGATAATCTCATAAGCAGCTACTCAAGATCTCAGTCGGGCAACTTCGATGTCAGCTGGTACACCCATATTCTCCCCCGATCCACTAGCGAGCTCTGTTGATGCTGGCCCTCAATCCCAAATGTCCCACTCCTTTCCTCTCCTTTCCAGTCTCACACACCTTCAACATTACCTCGTGGGCTTTTAAATAAATTGCAATAAAATATATGTAATGTGAATTTTGCCATTATAACTACTTTTAAGTGTAAAATTCAATCACACTGAGTACATTCAAAATTCTGTTTAACCAACACCACTATCTATTTTCAGGATGTTTTAATCACCCAAAACAGTAACTTCCCCACTTACCTCACTCCCGGTAACCTCTAATCTACCGGCTCTATGAATTTGCTTATTCTAGGTATCTAGATAAGTGTACCCAGATATGTTTGTCCACCTTATGTGCCATCCTTTTTTCACTTAATGTAATGTTTTAAGGTCTATCCATATTGTAGTATCTATCAGAACTTTGTTCCTTTTTAAGGCTGAATAGTAATTTTATTGTATATAATATTTGTATCTCTATGTATACCTCTGTGTCTATCTCTATTTCCATCTATCAGTCACATTTGGTTTTCCATTCATCCATTGATGGTCATTTGAGTTGTTTCCTCTTTTTGGCTATTGTGAGTGACGATATTGTAAACATTAGCATACAACTTGTTTTTAGTTCTTTTGTTCAAATGCCTAGGCGTGAAATTGCTGGGTGATATGGTAATTCTATGTTTATCTTTTGAGGAACCGCCTTAGTGTTTCCATAGAGACTATATGCACCATTTTATATACTAACCAGCAATGTACATTGGTTCCAATTTCTTCTCATCCTTGCTAACACCTGTTTTCTGTTTTTTTATAATAACCATGCGAGGGTGTGTGAATTGGTATCTCGTTATAGTTTTGATTTACATTTCTCTAATGACTAATGCCATTGAATATCTTTTCATGTGTTTCCTGGGTATTTGTATGTCTTCTATGGGAAATTTTTTTTCCAAGTTCTTTGCCCATTTTTTGAATTTGGGTGTTTGTTTTGTGTTGTTGTTGAATTGTAGGAGTTCTTCATATATTCTGGAATTAATCCCTTATCAGATATACAGTTGCAAATATTTTCTCCTATTTTGTAGGTTGCCTTTCCATTCTGTTAACAGTGTCTTGAAACACAAATTTTTTTATTTTAATCAAGTTCAATTTATGTTTTTTTTCTTTTGTTGCCTGTTTTTGGTGCCACATGTAAGAAACCATTACAAAATCCAATGCCATGAAGATTTTCCCTATGTTTTATTCTAAGAATTTTGTAATGTTTAGGTCTTCGAACCTTTTTGAATTAAAATTTGTAGATGTTATAAGGTAAAGTTCCAACCTCATTCTTTTGCACGTGCATATATTTGTTTGCTAGGCTGCCTTAACAATGTATCACACAGTATGAAATGAGGCCTGAACCTCACCTTGGTGGGAGAAGGGAGGGAAAGCCCTTTAAGTTTCTGAGCTCCTGTCTTGCTCACATTCTCTCATCCCTAATGTTGGTTCCTGCTTTCTGAAGTGGTTGCCTCTGTACTCTTCAGAGTCTTTTAAAAATCCCTTTCTCAGTTAACAGTTTTCTTTACATTAAAATTTCTCTGATGTGATTTCTATCTCCTGACAAGACTCCGATTGATGTGACCACATCTGAATAATAACTGAAGTCAGAGAAAGATGTGCTATCACACAAGCAAAGAGTATGAGGAAGATGGATTGGAATCCCGAGGAATGCTTTCTTTGGGGAGTGGGCAAAGAAAGGAGCTAGGAAAAAGAAAGGGAAAGTAAGAGGGGAATGAAGATGGATAGAAGAGGTTCAGATAGTGTGTGAGGGGTCAACAGTGTCAAATTCCAAAGAGTGGTCAAGTTGGAGGAGCTGGCAGTTAGGAAGTTACCAGTGGCCTTTCCAAGGACAATGTCTGTGGGGTGGTGAATGAAGGCAGAAGACAGAGTCTAAGTGGACTGAGGACAACTGGGAGGTGAGAGTTAGAGCACACAAATGGAAGCTTCTCTTTCTAGAAGCTTGATAGCGATGGGAAAGACAAATACAGGGGAAAAGTAGAATGAAAAAAGAACCAACATTTCTGGGATGGGGAGATTTGAGGAGAGAATCCTATATAATAAAAGGCTAATATGCAAAGTGTCCCCTCAGGAGTTGGACAGGGAGACTGGGAGTTTGATCACTCACTATGACATGAGCTGACCACCAGGGGGCGACGTGGAATGAAGGAAGGCCCCACCCAGCAGCTGGCAGCTGGGGGAAGGGAGGCCCTGGCTGGCAACTGGAAGGCCCCGAATGGCCCTGACACTGGCCAGGCCTGGGGACCCTACCCACGCATGAATTTCGTGCCTCTAGTTATAGATAAGTCCTGGCCTAACTCATTTGAGACTTAACATTTTTTTCAACTGCTTTTAGAAATTAAAAATGGTATATAAATACAAAGCACTGACAAGGCTTTCATTATCCTTACAGGATGTTTCACTTTTTAAGATTCTGCCTCATGGCCACCACACCATGTTTGCTTGAACAGGTCCATTCCATCTCTAATTGCTCCATTCCATTGGTGTCCAATGACTGTTGACAGAGACCTTTCCTTGAAATGATACCCACAGAGATCTTCCTCTTCTGGATTTACCATAAATGTGATTGCTTTAGCACCTCTCTCTTGCTCTGGGAATTGCATTTCAGAAGCCTGGCTTACATTATGAAAAAAAAAAAAAAAAGCTCATGGCAGAAATAGTACCACAGGACCTTCATATTGATATGCATTCCACTCTAGTCTTCTTCTAAAATTATATCCAGCTACTTGAGTTAAGCATTGTGAGTATAGTTTGTGAGCCATATTTTCCTGTTTCAGAATAGACCTTTTAAGTGAAGGGTTATTTGTCCAAAACATTTGATTTTCACAAGCAGATACAGGGGAAATAAGCCACTTCTTATTGGGGTTAGGTGAGCAACTGTTCTCTGATAGAAGGAACAGAAATTAGAGTACCTTCTTCATACTAACCTGGGTGCTTTCACAACCATTATTTTACTTTTTAATTTGTGCCACAGCCAGACTGTGTATTCATTCACATTTGCAACTGGGGCTCTGGAAAGTAGATGGTTTGTCCAAGATCATACAACCAAGAGACAGCACAAGGATTTGTATCCATGTTTCTGAGTCCCAGGACCTTGCTTTTTATACCACATTACTGTAATGCTGAATATTAATTCACAAGACAGGTACAAGACAAACGCTACATCTGCATCAACTGTTTTACTGAGCTCAAAAGAATATAAGGAAATTAAAGAAGGTTCTGAATCCTTGGGCTGAGAGAAGTGATCCCAACCCAAAATGAGGTTGCTGTGTGATCTAGATAGAAAGGCTGAAGCAGGGTTAGAAGTAAGTCACTTTAATGCTCAGGGAACTTTGGTAATGGCCGTGGGAAAGCCAAGGGATGAGGAAGTGACTGAAGGGACAGGGAGGTTGCCCATGGTGGCTTGACTCTGAGAGGAAGCATGGTGATTCAAGAGAAGGCCTCTGGGGGGATAAAGAGGGGGAATCATTTCCTGACCTTTGCCTGAGACTCTAGATTTTGAACCTAGATTTTTAAAGAATTCCATTTTCTGAAAAGTTAGAAAATGGCAAAAGAGTGGTGACTTAACCTTGGCCTATGCGGTTGACTAGAACATACCTCCTTTTGTGTCCAACAGCCAGATATATCCTCTGTAAAACAGAGACTATGGAACAATTTTGACCTTCTGAACATATAAGAATATAAAGTGGAACTCTTAGTAACTATGACTCTTTTTTAGTTTGGATTTCCAACTCCCCCCTCCCCCCCCCCCACCAAAGTTTTGGTATCATAACTTCATAAAGTCAAGGAAGAAAATATTTTAGTGCAAAACCTCTTGAGTGCACTGCTGGAGTAGAGCCGTGGGCTGGTGAAGGAACAGCCAGTGGCAAGCTGGCTGAGCACAGGTTTCTGGAAGCTCGGGTGAAAATTAGTCATATTTTGGTATGAATTATACACATGTTATAAGACAAAAGCATACTGCACGTCAGAAACATGAAAGATAATATTTTTTAAAAAGTTGGAAGGAGTAGTTTAGGAGATGAACAGACTTACTTGTGCCCTTCTTTTCTCCCTGAAATTTATAAAACTCAGGTGAGTTAGTGTACAGGACGAGGGGAAGTGAGATCTGGAGGAAGATTTTACAGTGAGAGTTCAAGAATATCTACAGGAAAACTTATCAGAAGGATACCTGAAGCCCGGCTGGTGTGGCTCAGTGGTTGAGCCTCAACCTATGAACCAGGAGGTCATGGCTTGATTCCCAGTCAGGAAATTCCCAGGCACATGCCTGGGTTGTGGGATTGATCCTCAGTGTGGGGTGTGTAGGAGGCAGCTGATCAATGATTCTCTTTCATCATTGATGTTTCTATCTCTCTCTCCCCCTCCCTTCCTCTCTGAATATATATATGTGTGTGTGTGTGAGTGTGTGTGTGTGTGTGTGTGTGTGTGTATATATTTAAAGGATACCTGAAAATCAGGGAAGACATTTTAAGTCAGGAGTTAATATGAGTGTTCCAGTATCCCATGGAGAGAAGGCATCTACAGGAAGAGCTACAGTCATGCTACTAGTAACACGAATTGCACCTGTGTCGAGAGGTTTAAAAGCAGAGAATGCTGCTTTGAAAGCAAATGAAAGCTACAGGAGAGGCGGCTTGTGCGCTGTGGAGGCAGCGTGGCCCCATTTCAGCTGCAGATTGTGGGAGGAAACTCCTGAGCGAGCCCCTTGGTCATCATCCCTTCTGCACCGTCACTCAGACAATGGCATGGCGCCATCTGCTCAGACTGAGCCCCATGATGCTGGGCAAGCACTGCACCTTTTAACTAATGTCTCGACATCTAAAATTCCTGCCATTTTTCTCCTGGAGTGCTATTTTATGAATACAAATACTTCTCCCCACGGTTAGATTCACCTATGAATTGCCAATAAATCTACGATTTGCTCAAGTTCCAGTCTAATCATGAAAAGCCACTTTCAACATTATCCTCGAAGCCAAGGTCAATAGCTCCAGGCATTAAACATAAAGCAAATTTTCCCCCATACTTGAAAAACTACTCAAACAACACGGTGTCTAGATGAAATAATTCTTCTTTTGAGTTTAGGCCAGGTCATTGAAATGTGGGCAGGTTTAAAAGCTTGTCTAATAGAGATACTCAGCTCTTGGGTAAAACTCAGGACCGTTAGTTAATGAAGATCTGCAATCAAATGATAGGGTTGATTCTGAGAAGGATGTGACTCTTTGACCTCGGGCAGGATTGCAGCAAAATCATTGAGATACATGATAATTTGTGGGCTTTTAAAGTTTTCCAGAGAAGTAGAATCTCTTGAACTTATTCTTGAGTTTAATAGCTATTCCTCTAAGGAAGGTCAGCAAATTGTTCTTCTTTTCAAGTAAGATAATTCAGGGCCTGAGTTTTTAATTGTAAATTTAATCACTGTTAAGCATAGTCAGCATATTAAAAGAGGTGAATTGGTCTTTTTAAGGGAAGAAAGGTGGACATGTCAAGTTGCATTATGGGAGACTGAAGTATAATTTAACATTTATAAAATATTTCATGGTATAACTACTTCCCTGAAATTTTTTTTTCCTGTGGGATTGAGGTTATGAATATTATTTTCATTTTGGAGAGGGAAAACCAGAGTAATGGAAAGAAACTATTTCCACCCTCCTTCTTACCCCCTGCCACAAAATCAAACAAATAGGTAACAGAAAGAATGAGCAGCGAAGGTCTGGCTTTAACATTTTTGAGTCACATTGACCAGCACGCCATCACTGTGTCCTGTAACGAGGGAAATTCATGCAAAACCAATGGGGATAACAGATTATTTCCTATGAAAAAGTAAACGCACTGCTTTCAAACCAGTGACAATACAAATTCCACTCTGGAGCACCAATTTATGCAAAAGTTAGTGTAATAATCTCAAAATGCTTGAATGCTCTGGTTGGCTTTCTGAACAATCATCTCACACCTTCTTCTAATCCAAGCATTTTACATAATTGCCTCCTCGCAAAGTTCTTAACTGTGAATGTAGGTAATCATGCCAGACTCAATGGGTGAATAGTTCTGAGAATGAACTGGTTGGCTTTGATGAGATTGTGAAATAAATGGCAGTTGCCAAAAGCCAAGGATGATTTTTTTCCCCTCTGGGAAAGAGTGAGACTTGATGTCTCCCTGAAAATAGAGCAGAACAGAATAAACAAAACAAAACAAAATAAAACAGGACAAAAGAGGTCTTAGGTAAGTCAACATTAGTCTAGTCTGGTGGAGTGACTCTGTGTATGTATACAAACTAGACAGCCATCCAGGCAAGTTCAAATTACTTGACACCCTAGTTCAAAGTTACTTAGGTAACTTGGGGAGACCAAGGGTTGGGTTCTGTTTCTGGCAGGGTCCTAGAGTGTTACTTCAAGCCAGTGAGGCTTTCTCAGGGGAGAAGCCATGATTTAATTATTTCTGTACCTCCAGCACCTGGCATAGATGGCGGTGTATAATGTACACATCCGCTAGGGCTGCCATAGCAAAATTCCATAGGTTGGTTGGCTTAAACAACAGAAATTTACTTCTCAGTTCTGGAGGCTAGAAGTCCAAGATCAAGGTCAACAGGTTTGGTTTTCTCTGAGGTCTCTCTCCTTGGCTTGAAGATAGCAGCCTTGTCACTGCATCCTCACATGGCATTTTCTCTGTGTATGAATACACCTGTTGTCTCTTTTAGTATGAGGACTTTAGTCCTTTTGGATTAGGGACCAAACTTTATGAGCCCATTCAACCTTAGTTACCACCTTAAAGGCCTCATCTACACTAATAAAAGACAAACATGTAAATTGACCATACCTTCGCTATGCCTTAAGCCACGCCCACTAGCAATCAGAGCAACTATATGCAAATTAACCCAACCAAGATGGCGGCCGGCAGCCATGGAGCTGGAGCAAGCAGGAGGCTTGGTTGCCCCAGTGATGGAGGAAGCCAAGCTTCCTGCCTGCTGCAGTCGGCTCTGAGCTCCACTCAAGGCTACAAAGTTTCAATTATAGAAGGTAAATAAATCCCAGAATAAAAAAGAAAAAAAGGAGAGGCTGGGGGTTTCCATCGCCAGGGGGCTTGGCCAGTCTGAAAACGGCTCTCAGCCCTTCTCCCAGACTGGCCAGGCACCTCAGTGGGGATCCCCCACCCTGATCTGAGACACCCTTCAGGGCAAACCAGCTGGCCCCCACCAGTGCACCAGGCCTCTATCCTATATAATAAAAGGGTAATATGCAAATTGACCCTAACAGCAGAATGACTGGTCACTATGACACACACTGACCACCAGGGGGCAGATGCTCAATGCAGGAGCTGTCCCCTGGTGGCCAGTACGCTCCCACAGGGGGAGCTCTGCTCAGCCACAAGCCAGGCTGATGGCTGCCAGCACAGCGGTAGTAGCAGGAGCCTCTCCCGCCTCCTCAGCAGCACTAAGGATGTCCGACTGTAGCTTAGGTCTGCTCCCTACTGGTAAGTGGACATCCCCTGAGGGCTGCTGGGCTGCCAGATGGATGTCTGACTGCCAGCTTGGGCCCGATCCCCCAGGGAGCGGGCATAAGCCAGCAGGTGGACATCCTCCGAGGGGTCCCAGACTGCAAGAGGGCATTGGCCGGGCTGAGAGACCCCCCTGAGTGCACACATTTTTGTGCACTGGGCCTCTAGTGTCCAAATATAGTTACACTGTTGAAGGGTTAGAGCTTCAACATATAAATTTTGGGCTCACACAGTTCAGACTGTAACATGCAGTACTTACTCGGTAATTACCTTTTAAATAAAGGAAAAATGTTCACTATTTTTCATGTTAGTTTCTCTGGTGATGAATGAGAGGGGTCACAATCACAGCTATTTATTATTCTTCTTGCCATTGGCCTTAGGGTTTTACAAAGAAACTTCACCAGCATTGAATTTTCCAAATGATTTTGAAAGAATTTATTGCTAGGCCTTTCTATTGGGTGTGCTTAATATCTGTGTTCTGTTACCTTACACATACCAGGCCTATTCAGGAGATTGCTCAAGTCTCCGAGCCACTTGCTTACATCATCTCCCAAATCCCTCACCCAAATCCTGACTCATCTCCTTTTATTGCTGGAATTAGGTCATGGGCAAAGCTCCACCAAATACTTTTTGAGCCACAGAGGGCCCCCCCAGCTGAATGTGTTCCTTGCCTGGTTTATATTTTGAACCTGGTCTTAATAGTTTCATTCAAGGTTGTCAGTATCATTTTCTCTAAGTGATTTTTAACTTCCTTTGAGTTGCAGATAGTCTTTGAAAATCTGATGAAAACTATGAACTATCCAGAAAAATGTTCATATATACAGATGCAAAGAATTCTTGCTTTATATAACTGGTGGCCCATAAAGATGGTTTAATGTGTTAATTACATACATAGCTTTTTCTCCACCAACTCCAACACATAGACCCACAGGAGTTTAGAATGTGTTCTTTGAAATACTTTCCCTATATCGAGGGGCATTGGTTGAGAAAAAAAATGATGCAGTTTTCACTGTAAAAAAATGAGAGGTGTCTCATGCAAAAACAATTATTCTCTTGAACCTCTGCTTCTTGTATGATTTAGGTAAAGTGTTGCCTCCTCCATCCATTTGTAATGCAAATCAGGGCTTCCACAGCAGTAAATAATAATAGTCAACACTGAATGGAGAGCTTGCTGTGTTAGGCCCTCTGCTCTGTGCTTTCCATAAATTAGTTCATTTAATCATCACAACAACTCTATGAGGTTGGTGCTGTTATATTCTTACTAGAGGCCTGGTGCACGGATTCCTGCATTGGTGGGGTACTTTGGCATGCCCTGTGGGGATGCCAAAACCGACAGTCCAATGCCTCCTGCTGCTTCTGCCTGCTGCTTCCACTCATCTCGCCCCGCTGCACCTGCAATGGCTCGCATCCAGTCAGTCCCAATTGAGAGAGACTCGTACAGAGGTGCTTGCCAGCTGTGAGCCCTGAGTCTGGAGCCCATTGGTCAGCTGTGCAGTGCTCCCACCGTGGGAGTGCACTGACCACCAGGGGGCAGCTCCTGTGTTGAGTGTCTGCCCCCTGGTGGTCCGTGTGCATCATAGCGACCAGTCGACCGGTCATTCGGTCACTTAGGCTTTTATATATATAGATTTTGCAACAAAGAAACCTAGGTATACTACTTTCCTGTAAAGCTGTAACAAATTACCACAAACCTAGGGGTTTAAAGAAAATGAAACGTATTCTCTCACATTTTTGAGGCCAGAGTCCAAAATCAAGGTGTTGACTGGACTGTGCTCCCTTTAAAGGCTCTAGGGGAGATTTCGTTCTTTGCTTCTTCCAGCTTCCTAAGCTTGTGGCTCCTCACTACAATCTCTCCCTTCTTCACATGGCCTTCTCCTCTTCTTTATATGTGTCTTCTCTGAATGTCTCTTATGGGGACACTTGTCATAGGATGTAGGATCCACCTAGATAGTCCAGGATGATCCCATCTTGAGGTTCTTAATTCCATCAATAAAAGAACATTCACAGGCTCTGGGAATTTTTTTTTTTTTTTTTTTTGCCAGTCATCATTCAATCTGCTACACAAAGTATACCAGTAGATAGGTTTTAGTAAGTCAGTGGGTCAGTGGTAGACCTGGGAGCCCAACTCTTATGTTAGGGCCTTAGGAGCCTGTGAAACCCTCACAGTTGATAGCTAGACTTCAAAGCCTCCTCTTGGCTTACTCTCAGTAAGGGGGACAGTGGTACCATGTGCTAACTGGCCACTTGCTGAGAGGGCAGGATCCAGTTTCGTATCAGTCTCAGTTCTAGAGGAAATACTATGAAACTGACTCACACAGACAAATAAAGAGGCTGAGGCCAGGATAACAGAGCCAAATAGAGCTTCAGGCACAGAGTGCTGGCCTCTAATGTCCCTTCTTGCTTTCTAGGGTGAGATGCTCCATGGAAATCAAGCCCTGGGGAGAGAAGAGAAAGGACTTGGGGGACCCTGGGGAGCCTGCTGAGCTGTATAGCTGGAACCTGCTTGCACAGGGGAGTGCTCTGTAGAAATATTTGGCTAAAATATTATGGATGTTGAAAGAAACTAAAGAAGACATAAATAAACGGAAAGGCATCCCGTGTGCATAGATTGGAAGGCAATATTGTTAACATATTAATATTACCTAGAGCAATCTATAGATTCTTATCAAAAACTCAATAATCCTTTTTGCAAAAATAAAAAAAAATCAATTAAATTCATATGGAACAAGAAATCTTGAATAGCCAAAACAATGTTGGGGGAAAAAGAATAAAGTTGGAGGACCCAAACTTTCTGATTTTAAAGCTTACAGTAATCAAATGCTACAGTAATCAAAACAGTTGGTTATAAAAACAGATATAACCAATGGAATGGAATAGAGAGCTCATAAATAAACCCTCCCACATAAGGTCAAATGATTTTCATTTTCCACAAAGGTGGCAAGATCATTCACTGGAAGAAAGGAGTCTTTTCAACAAATGGTTTTGAGAAAACTGAATATCCACATGCAAAGGAATGAAGTTAGACTCTTACCTTACATCATGTAAAACTTAATATAAAGCTAAAACTACATGTTTTAGAAGAAAACAGGAGAAAAACTTCATAGCATTGGATTTGACAATGATTCTTGGATAAGACACAAAAAGCACAGGTAACAAAAGAAAAAATTATGTATAAATAAACATCAAAATGAACAACTTCTGTGTATAAACCAACATATCTCATAAGGGGCTAATGTCCAGAATATATAGAGAAATCCTAAAACTCAATAACAAAAAAGCAAACAACCTAATAAAAAAAATGAGCCAAAGATTTAAATAGGCATTTCTCCAAAGAAGATACACAAATGACATATAAGCACAAGGAATGATGCTCACCATCACTAATCATCAGGAAAATGCAAATCAAAACCACATTGAGATAGTTCTTTACATCCATTTCAGGATTATTATAAAACACAACAGAAAACAAGTCTTGATAAGGATATGGAGACATTGGAACCCTTGTGCATTGCTGGTGGGAATATAAATGTGCAGCTGCTATTGAAAATAGTACAGTGGTGTCTAAAAAGTTAAACATAGACTTACCATATCACTGATAATTCTACTTTTGGGTATGTATTCATGTACACACATGTTCATAGTAACGTTATTCACAACATCCAAAATGTGGAAACAACCCAAATGTCTATTAATGGATGAATGGGTAAACAAAATGTCATGTATGTATACAATGGAATATTATTCAGCCTTAAAAACACATGAAATTCTCATACATACTATAACATGGGTGATCCTTAAAAACATGCTAAGTGAAATAAGCCAGCCCCAATAGTATAGACATTATATGATTCTATTTGCATGAGGTACCTAAAATAGTCAAACTCATAGAAACAGAAAATAGAATAGAGGTTACTGGCTTGGGGGAGGGAGAATGGGGAGTTACTTAATGGGTACAGCATTTCAACTTGGGGTGATAAAAAATTCTGGTGACAGTTACATAACAATGGAAATGTACTTAAGGCCATTAAACTGTACACTGAAAATGATTAAAAAGACAAATTTTATGTCATGCATACTTTACCATAATTAAAAAATGCAGTACTTATTTGATGATAATTGGGGCAGTTGCATTTGCTTTCTGTAAATCCATGAAAGAGAAGCAGCCAGCTGTGGGTTCTGAGGGGAGCAGCCAGACATACAAGGCAGGACCTAATTCCTTTGCTTTGGGGTAGATATTAGAAGAAACTTGTCACAATAGGGCTTCTGAAAAAATTTTCTTAATGTATTTAGAACGTATTGTATCTCACACCAACAACCTCTTTCAACCCCATTTTACACATAAGGAAAAGAGTTACAAAGATATGCAGCATCATATGCTCTATTGATGATACATAATTGTTTTAGGAGAGATAATTATCTGGAAATTCCCCCAACTGACTGGGTTTACTTCTGAGTGCCAGGAGGAAGTTAAGCCCCAATACAGGTAGGTATAAGTGGGAAACATTTTATTTTTATTCCCCACCCCACCCCTGCTTTATGTGAGATTAACTCCCTTTAAATCCATGCTATCTTCTTCAGAAACTAAATAACATTGTTTTCTTTAATATACAACTCAAGTAGTCACAGCCAAGCTTTCCAGCTGTAATATCTACGTTTTGCAACCAAGCAGGGCAGCTCAAAGGGTTTCTAAAACCAGAGGAGACTCTAATAAGCTGGAAGAGGCAATATCTGCTTTTAAATTCATAAGCAATTTTCTAATTCAATTGGAGAGGAAGAGCTGGAAAGAGAGAGAAGGAAGGAGTATTTGAAAAATGGGAGATTCTTCTATTCCTCTGCTCAATGTAACGTAGGTGTAGGCTAGATATGAACTTGAACTCTTCACCCCACCCATGATGTGCTCATTTTGAATGTCACAATTGAGTCTGACACTACTGCAATACATTTCTTTTTCATATTCAGTTCATTTGTTGTATTTAGTTTGCATCTTCTATCCAAAGTATTTTTTTTTTTTTGAAAATTGAACCTTTGAGGGGAGACAAAAACAATTTTCTTCAGGAGAAAATTTTTACTCATATTATTTTGGTAGGGAAGAGAATTATATGTAATTTCTCTTTAAGATATGTGGTCCTTTAAATTTTAATTATCAGTAACTACAGCATACATGGAATTACTATCTTTGGGTACTTTTGCATTAATTTAGCTGTGAGATGGTCAGAGACTGTTAAAAGAACAACAAGAACAACAACTCCAGTCATACTTCTGGCCACTCATTTGGATGTACAAATTACTACTGGTATTACCATCATCACTTTTAGTTCTACCATCACCGCCAGTGCTGATAGGTAACTTTTGTTGGTTACCTGCCGTATGCTAGATATTGAGGTTAAGAGCTTTATATGAATCATTAGAGTTGATCCTCAACAGATTCTATAATGTAGGGACTATTATTCTCATTTTATGGCTGAGGAAACAGAGAGATTAAACTGATTTGCCTGATTCCAACATGTCCAGTAAATGTTGGAGCTGGATTTGAACAAAGAAAGGTGCTAGGGAATTGGGTAGGACTGAGGATGTGTACTGACCTATGGGACACTGAGAACATGACCTTTTCCTATTTATCATTGTATTTGCCACAACATTGCACATTGTGCTTTAAATGTGGTGGCGTGAGCTTAATTCAAGTTTGTGGAATAAATGAATGAGGAAAACTAAAGGATAATTAACACTGTGTTAATTATCTCCTATTTTAATTTGGAAGTTGTTGCAATGTGGCATTTTGTGGACTCATTTTCATGCACTTATATCAGGTAACCTGTTAATATAAGAAGGTGATTGTGGATTTGCATTTGGGGGGTGCATAAGCTCGTACCTGGGAATACTGAAAAACAACATGTTCTAATTGTTTTGTCCTGCCATGACATGGTCGTGAAGATGTGATCTCATCAGAAGTCATTCTGCACATTGCAGAGGGTTTCAAAACTCTGGGATTTACTCAGTATCCTTCAAGTGAATTGTCTGTGCCTCAAAATTATGAAAGCAATTCATAATTAGAGCTCATTATAGATCACTAGTCCTGCAGCCATATGAAAGCAAAAACTGTGTCTGACATGCTCACCATTCATCCCTTGTGATGAGCACAGTGCTGGCCCGTTGATATGTGCCAAATGAAAAAAAGATAAATGAAAATGAACACTTGAGCCCTAGCAGGTTTGCTCAGTGGTTAGAGGGCCACAGGTTTGATTCCTGGTCAAGGGCATGTACCTTGGTTGCAGGTTCGATCCCAGCCCTGGTCAGGGCATGTGCAGGAGGCAACTAATCAATGTATCTTTCTCACAGAGATGTTTCTCTCTCTTTGTCTCTCCTTCTCCCTTTCACTTTCTTTAAAAATCAATGGAAAAAATATCCTGGGGTGAGAACTAATAACAACAACAAAAAGAACAATTGATAGGTCAGATAATAGCTAAGTAAGATCATGTGAAGGAGACAGGATGGCCAGCAAAACTTTACAACTCATGAAATGGATTAGAAGGAAAAAAAGAAAGAATGTGTTGATTAGAAGGTGTTATTCAGTGATGGAAGGACAGACAAAGTGACTGAGAAATGAATGTTGCTAGTACCATCCAAATGCTAACCAGCACTGCACATATCCCCATCTCAATGGCAGGGTTGTTCTTAGGATGGAGCGGAAGCTGGAGGGCCCAGCCAGCAGACTTGGAGTGTTGTTTTGTCAAGGCGAACCAAACCCACCGCTGACGTCCCTGATGCCATTAAATATTCTCTTCATCTTTGTTTTGACTGCATGTTCATCAAACAACTTTTTGACTCCTACCTAGTCTGCTTACACGGAGAGAATGTGCTGATGATATTCATTTCATGATTTTCTGTTCCCCTTGGAAGTGATTTATCATACAAAATCAATAGAGAGATCTGCCATGAACCTTTGGCGCATGCGTAGCACTCTGAGGCCAAAGGTACTGGTTTTAGCCACGAGTGGATTTCCGAGCTTTGTGACAGTTGTACTTTTCACTGACAACTAATAGTGGACATTTTGGTATTGTTCTCAGCCCCCCGTACCTCTTGGTTGGGGAGAGCCAGTCTCTTGGGATCTGATAATAGTGAGTGCCAGAGAAGAGCCAGTTTCTGGATCTTCAAAGAGGAGGGTCAGTTTCATCCATCCAGCCTTTTCCTCAGGCTGATGCTGCTAAACTTTTCCACATGGAGCAGGCTGACAACAGGCGAACATGTATCTGGGGAATCAGCAATCATGGCTGAGTACTCTCGCAGGTATGCCCATTCTCACAGGTATGCTCTCCTACATTTGAGCACCTCCGCCTCAGATACCTGCCTAACATTAGCAGTTATGTGACTTTTGTGTCTTAGGGCTTTGTTTTTCTTCTTTTTTTTTTTGTTAATCCTCACCTGAGGATATTTCCCCATTGATATTTAGAGAAAGTGGAAGGGAGGTGGACAGACAGAGAGAAACATCCATATGTGAGAGACACATCGATTGGTTGCTCAGGGCCAGGATTGACCCTGCAACCCAGGTACATGCCCTCGACAGAAACCAAACCTGGGTTCCTTCAGTACGCGGAATGACGCTCTGTCCAGCGGTTCTCAACCTGTGGGTCGCGATCCCTTTGGCGGTCAAACGACCCTTTCACAGGGGTCGCCTAAGACCATCCTGCATATCAGATATTTACATTACAATTCATAACAGTAGCAACATTACAGTGATGAAGTAGCAACGAAAATAATTTTATGGCTGGGTCACAACATGAGGAACTGTATTTAAAGGGCCAGAAGGTTGAGAACCAGTGCCACTAAGCCAAACCAGCTGGGGCTCTCAGGGCTTTTTAGTTCTATGACCTTTGGCTACTTTACTTGCTCTAAAACGGATTATTTCTTTTTGCCCTACAATGAACTGATTATTTTTTGACTCTCTTAATCATTAACTCAGATTGATAGGCGGTAATTTTCATAGTGGTGACTAGAACCTTTGGTGAACATGGTACAGTGCCGATTCTTACCCTTTCTTTAATTTCTAAACATCCTATTGCTATCTAGTTAAATTATGAATAGCTGGACTATGTGTTTCATGTACATTTGGAGGATTAAACCAATGATAATAAGCTTTTGAAAACTTGAGCTATTCTATAAATGTTACTAATCATAGTATGATTTCAACAGCTAATTTTATTTTCTGGTGAGAAAGAAGAAAGCCTTCTGGACAATTAGTAACCAATGCTCCAACCTTTAGAGAGGCAGGGAGAGGAGGAGGGGGAGAGAGAGGGATTTAGGGAGAAAGGGAAGTGCCATCTGCTCAAATGTTATACAGTGTCTTTCCTTAGGTTATTCTATACCAGCTCTAGGATAGAGCTAATAAATATCCTAAATATAAAAATTTGAGTAAAATATTATATTTTTGAGGCATTATGCCATTCAACATTAAGATGTTGTGTTTTAATATAGTGACTGTAAAGTAAAAATTCTGATGTCTACAACATCACAAAATTTACGCTCTCTCTTTCCCTATTGTTATCATGTTCCCACATACCTTCTAAGGCAATGCACTTGAAAAAAAACTATTTATTATGAAAATGTCTATGCTCAAAACACCTGTTTTTGAAACCATCAACATTTTGCCATACTTTGTTCATCTATCTTCTCCTTCCCAATCTCCTATTTTTTATTTTGTTGGAGAATTTTAAAGCAATTCACACACATCATGTCATTTCATCCCTAAATAGTTAGTAAACTTCTCCAGGAGAAAGAGATAGGGAGAGAGAGAGAGAGAGAGAAGTGGGAGTGGGGGGGGGGGCAGAGGGGGGGAGGGGGGACGAGGAAGAGAACATTTTCTCATATATCCACAATTAGCAACAACTACTTAGTATTATCTAATACCTAGTCCATATTCAAATACCCTTCAATTGCCTAAAAATGTTTCTTTTTAGTTAGTATTCTATTCAAGATCCAAACAAGTTCTATTTCATTGTGTTTGGTTGTTAAGCTCCACAGAGCCTTGTGAATATCTCATAATTTAGAGCAGCCCCCCCTCCTCCTCTTCTCTCCCTGCCATGTACTTATGTTCTTAAATTCTAGATTTGGCTTGAGGTGTTTAACTTTATCTTCTATTCCCTGAATTTCCTGTAGACTAAAGTTAGATTTAAAGGCTTAAATTTAGATTTAGGGTTTTTTTCTGTCTTTTTTAAAAAAGATATTTCAAGGATGGTTCTCAATTTTCCAGCTTGTCTAAAATGCCTTCACATTGCATCATAAAACAATGCCTGTATGATTCATTTTTAATGATGCTAAAATTGATCAGTGGGTTCAGATGACAGTACAGGTTGATAATTTTATTGTTTTTCATCCCCAGTTCATCTAATGCAGTGATTCCCAAAGTGGGCGCTACCGCCCCCTGGTGGGCGCTGCAGCGATCCAGGGGGCGGTGATGGCCACAGGTGCATTTGTTTTAGCTTCTTTTGTATTACCTTTCTATTCTGAGTTCAATAAATAGTTTCATAATTTCAAACTTCAATGTTTCTAATTTACACCTTTCTTTACTATATTTTACGAAAAAGGTAGAAACATTAATACATATATCTTTCTGTTTAATTGCTATTAAAATGAAAAAAAAATTAATTTCCAGGGGGCGCTGAGTAATATTTTTTCTGGAAAGGGGGCGGTAGGCCAAATAAGTTTGGGAACCACTGATCTAATGCTTTTACCTTCCAATGATGAGCAGTTAGTGCACGAGGGGTTGAAAAATAGTGATTTTTCTAATTCTTTCTCTTTGAATTCCTTATCTCAGAATCTCTGTTAAAAACTTTCAAGCACTAGGACTCTTTGGATACCTTAAAATGTATATTATACAGAAAACCATTTCCTTTAAAATGCCAGTTTTCAGAGAAATTAATTGGTGTCCTAGCAACTGCCAATGGTGTACAGTGGTTTTTATTCTCTTTCTTTTACCTCTTGAGCTTTAAAAGCATCATTATGAATCTCTATATAGTACATTTAAATTAATTGGGTCATTTTCTCATTTTGAAAATTGAGAAAGCCTTCTGGACAATTAGTAACCAATGTTCCAACCTTTAGAGAGAGAGAGGGAGAGGAAGAGGGAGAGAGAGAGAGAGATTTGTCCCATCTATGGCAAGTGGGAACCTCTTCCTAGGTCCTTTTGACACGATCTCCATCAGCCTCTGACAGCTTCCTTTCCTTCCTTGTTTTCTAGAGCAACAAAATGTCCCAGCTCATTTTCTACGTCTACTGCCCCACACCTGAAATCACACATTCTACAAGGAGCCTTAGTCCCATTTAGTGGAGAATCCTATTTAGACACCACAGTTGAGCATCAGGTGTGCTCACGGAGCTGGGATTGAAAATGTTTCTAGGCCTTTTCAGTGGACTCAGCTAGAAAATTGGTAGTAGTTTTAGAAAAAAGTTGAATTACATTGACATTTACAATTCAAATGTAAGAATATAGGGTGCTTATTTTGTTGATTTTCTATTTGGGTCTCTTTTTATATATGCAGCAAACTTATTTCTTTGTAACATTAACCTGCTTTTAAATCTGTGTACCTGAAAGGAAGGTAAAATAAATATTTTTTTATCAGAGTTAAATAGGTCTATTAGATCTTCATTATTGATCACAGGGTTTAGGTTAGTATACACAGCTGCATTAATTTTGGTCCACCCTTTATTTCTTGCATGAAGAGAACTATGCTAAGCTGTCCTATTATTGGTGTGTTTCTGTCAGTTTCTCCTTGCATTTCCAGCAGTTTCTACCTTTGAAAGTTGTTTTTCTAGAGATTGCGGTCTTTAGTCACTATAAGGTATTTTTTGACCTTTAAAAAAACCTTTTAAGCTTTTCAAAAACCTCATTCTACCTGGTTTCATATTAAAATCTCAACTCTGCTTCTTTGTTACTTGGATTTGCCTGGTATATCTGTGCTTATTATTTATTCCTTTAATGTTTCTGTGTCATTTTAATTCGGGTGAGTCTCATATATAGCAGAGTTAGATTTGCTTTATTGGTCAATCTGAATTAATTATTTTATTTTTTCCATCAGCATTTATTTCCTCTATGCATTCTTCTATCTCCACCCACCCACCTGCCCTCCACAATCACCACACTGTTGTCCATGTCCATGAGTTCTCTCTTTTTTTACTCAATCCTTCCACCCCTCTAGTACCCTCCCCTCAACCAGAGTTGTCTGCCTGCTCTCTACCTATGAGTCTGTCTCTTTTTTGCTTGGTAGTTCAATTTGTTCATTAAATTCCACCTATGAGTGAAATCATATGGTACTTGTCTTTCTCTGACTGGCTTATTTCACTTAGTATAATGTTCTCCAGGTCCATCTAAGCCAGTGGTTCTCAACCTTCTGGCCCTTTAAATACAGTTCCCCATGTTGTGACCCAACCATAAAATTATTTTCGTTGCTACTTCATAACTGTAATGTTGCTACTGTTATGAATCGTAATGTAAATATCTGATATGCAGGATGGTCTTAGGCGACCCCTGTGAAAGGGTTGTTTGACCACCAAAGGGGTTGCGACCCACAGATTGAGAACTGCTGATTATTCTAAGCTATCAAAAAGGGTGAAATTTTCTTGCTTTTAATAGCAGATTAGTAGTCCATTGTGTAAATGTACCACAGCTTTTTTTCTTTTGATAAATTCCCAGAAGTGGGATTCTGGGTCATAAGACAGTCCCATTTGTAATTTTTTGAGGAAACTCCATACTATGTTTTCCATAGTGGCTGCACCAGTCTGCATTCCCACCAGCAGTGACTAGGGTTCTGTTTTCTCCACATCCTCACCAACACTTGTTTTTGTTGATTTACAGATGGCAGCCATTCTGACAGGTGGGAAGTGATATCTCAATCTCGGTATATTTTCAAGCAAAGATATTGTGGAAAATGTAGCTCCTTATTTCTGGCATCACACCATATGGATTTGTATTATTTCCAGTAGAACAGCAGTATTTGAATGGTAGAATTTGGAACAAAACCATCTGCTGCAAACTTGTATGCAACTCAGACAAGAAAGCATAGGCAAAAAGCGTGAATGTGTATCATTGGTTCTGGATGACTTGGGTCTAGAACAAGACCAGAAAAGTAATCTGCCTTTCTTGTTTTAGAGATTGGTCTGGAAAGTTAAGCTCCTCCTGAGATTGTCTTGCTATGATAATCTTTGTAATGGACCTAAAGGAAAGGTCATCTTAATTTAGAAATTGACTAACAGGCATCACAATGGGCAATGGAGGTCAATAGAAAGAGCTATGCATGACACCATAAAAAGGGAAAGATCTTAGCCAAATACCACTGGGTTGTTGATTAGACAAAAACAGAATTCTGGAAATCTAAGCTGGTCAAAGTTATCTCCTAGATCTCAAATTTAATAGGAAGACATCTAACCGAATGGATAAAAAGAAGATATAATTGTAAGAAAATAAATTGTAGAGGAAGAATTTAGCCATGGAAGCTGCAGGGGAACACGGACGTGCTTATTTGGCATGTCCCAAACCCAAACAGAGATAGTTAAGTTCCAAGCTGCTCTCAAACTCTAATTCTGACGGGTGACCTTAAGGTTGCCCAAAACGTATCTACTGTGAATGTAAGGGACTGTTATTGTTCAGCAGCTGAGTCACTATACTTCCCAGAGTTTGGAACAGGGCCAGTCCGGACCCACTAACTACTAACAGAGCAGCTCAGGACATTACAAGGACACTTAGGGGACCATTGGCTTTTGCATTTAACTATTGCTGCCTGTGAGTGATTAAAGCCAAATTCCAAGCCCAATAATGCAAACTGGGACCAGTCTTGCTCACTTAGAACTGATTCCCAGTATTTTCTAACTTTTATTCCAGGACCCTGAAAATCTTTCTTATTTATTTATTTATTTTTGCTGTGCTTATTCTTTTTCCCCACCTGTGGGTGGTCACTGGATTTTTAAGGCGAGCTGAGGGCAGTCTTACAGGCACTTTGTTAAAGAATGGGTATGGCGGACATGATTCTTATGCCCATGACCGGAAAAATTCTGCTGAATTTGTTTCATCAATGCCATCTCTCTGAGGCCACAGAGATAATTGAAGGATCCTCAAATTCTATTAATTTTGTAGCTTTCTTGGAAGTAGAAAGGTATCAATTGTCAGGGAAACTTAAACATTAAGATGAATTCATAATTAGGCTAACATACAGTTAAAATTTAATTCTTGAAGAGAGCACCTGGGAAAGTGCCGGGGTCCAACCCCAGCAGGTCCAGGGGTCCCCAAAGGTGTGGACGGAGTCGGCGAAGAAGGAATGACACGGAGACAGCGTTCAGTTGATCAGCAGCCTAGCCAGGATCTCCAGCCAAGTTCTGGTCTCGATCTCCAGAGAGGTTCTGTCCAGGTTCTCCAGTCAGGTTCAGTCACCAGGTTCTAGTCAGGCTCTCCTGCCAATCTCCGAAGTCAGGTTCAGTCCAGGATCCCCTGCCATGCTCTCTCGCCAGGCTCCGCCTCCAGGCTCCGAGGCCAGTCCCTGTCCAGGATCCTCCGGCATGCTCTCGCCAGCGAAGTTCTTCTGTCTCTAGAGAATGCTCTGTGTAGGTTCTGTGCCTAGGCTCTGTCTCTCTTGGTCCTGACTTCCAAGCCCTGTGTTCTAAGTTCTGTCTCTTTCTGTCTTGTTACAACTGTATTTATACCAGTTGATTCAATCCTATCAATCTCTATTACAAAGGTTAGGGCGTTTCTTATCTCCATTCCAGGGAGTAAAGATTATGTAGCTTAAGTGTGATTGTTCGTAGTTAAAGTGATTAATTACCCGCCTGGCACTTAGTTGAGGGGTTTTATTCCCTCCCTAACTTCAGGGGGAAATACCTACCTGGGGATTCAACCTTTCTCGGAGAGGTGACCTTGGTTAAAACACAGCACCAAGAAGGTGAGCAAACATATTAAGAACCGTATGCCATATATGCCAGGTCCCTTGAAACAGCAAGGATGGACCGGCTCCCGGCAGGAAAGGCCCCTGAGCTGATTGTCATCTGAATCCAGCAGTGTCCGGCAGAGCCATGCCCTGGAAACATACCTTGCCAGAGGCAGGTGTGTTGTCAGCCTGACCTTCAGCTCAGGTGCCAGGGGGTGGGTTTCATTATCTAATCCAGCCAAGCACCAGGAACAAACACGATTATCCGGGCCCACCCAGAAGTGATGATTACAAAGAAGTCACAAAAATACACATAATCTCCTTTGTCTTGGGCTTTAGTAAAACTTCCTGGTATTTTGCTGTATAAAATAAACTCACTGTATTGGCTCTGGGTCACCCGGCCCCAGCTTTCTCCTTCTATCTCTGTGTCTGTCTCTTTCTTTCATGTTCTCAGTCCCCAGCCACCCCTACTCAGGAACCCGATCACTCTCTAGTAGTGCTCCATGCAGAAAAGAGAGAAATATTTATATTTCTGTCATATGAACCCCAAAAGGCATATGCTTATGTGTGTGAATATATGTCAATATGAATACATATATTTTAAGAAAGAACAAAATAAATTGAAAAGACAGAGAGTTTTGTTTGGCATATAAAAGAAGAAAAATAAATCTGTTAGCTCTGATTCCATCATGACTTGGGTCAAATGGCTACTGTAGGGAAGATGTCCAATTTACTCAGCTGAGAATATGGAACTAAAACTATATTTATCATAGGTACTTAAGTTTGTCTTCAACTGTCTCAATTGTTGACAACTCAGAAAGCACAGAGTAAGATCTGAAAGGACAATGTGATTCTTTATTTGTTTTTACATTTTTCTCAACCTCGTTGTTGAGCTCCAGAGAGATGAATTAGCATAGCCCTCGGGCATTGCTTCTGCCTGAGAAAATAAATGATGGATCAAGTCAACTCTAATACACTCAGAGAATGGCAAAGCATCTCTGAATGACTGTTTAATTTAAAGATCTGGCTCGAATGGCAAGGAAGGTCCCTGCAGAGTTGCCGGGGGAGTAGCGGGACAATCTGACTTTGTACCTTTCCTTGTTGTAAGACTAGGCTGCAGGGGAAGGTGGGAAGCTGGCCATGACTCTCCCAAGAGAATGTGGGAGAACCTCACTCCTTGTGCAGAAGGCTCTGGCCTTTACAGCAGCAGCACTTACACATCATTTGTTTGAAAAAGACAACATCACATCCTCAGATGGTCTTTCAAATAACGCAGCTCCTAGTGTGGCACTTCCTTTCATGTCCGCTGATAGGGAGAAATTGGAAAAGCCGGTGTTCTGCGAGTACATTAGAAAAAAGGAAGCAATGGGAAGAAGTCAAGAGCTGCCCAAAGCAGAGGAGGAGACCAGGAATTATGTAGGGTGCCTACCTCTGTGAATGTTCCATAATTCAAGGTGACATTAATCTTGAGGAAGGAATTTAAATAGCAGCTGAAACAGTTAGGTATTGAGATGAGTTTTTAAAATAAAGATTTTAAAAGAAGTTTTGCACAGTCGCAAGATGACAAGCGGAGGGGCCAAGATTGGCACATTGAGGACAGTAAGCAGACGCTTCTTAAAAGAATTTATGGTGCTGGTTGGAAGAGACATGTTTGTCTACTTTACTACTTTTATTCGCTCTTACACATGATAGTTGCGATTCTGCAGAAGTCTCTTTTTTGGACTATAAAGGCGTACTATAAATGACTTTAGCAAATTCATGAATTCTAAGGAGGGAAGGGGTAAGAAGGAGAAAAAAAAATAGGAGATTCTGTTTCTTTCATTTAGCATCGTGACACAAAAAAAGACACTCCATATGTGCATGATTTAAGAAGAGTTTTCCACTTTAAATCTGTCCTTACCCTACCCAACACAGCGCCATGGAGCAGCACCTTGCTTCTATCTGAACAGCACTGAGGGATGTTGGACTTATTACACAGCTCAAATCCTATTTATTCTCTCTGGGCCCGTATCCTCCCCACTCTACCCACTGCCTCTGCGCACCGGAGGATGGAATTAGTTCTGGAGAGAACTTCTCCACCAGATATGGCTTTCATGTCTTCTTGCCTTTTAAGTAGGAAGCTGACAGAGTTTGGACATTGCCAGGTAAGAAAATTCTCACTTTGGGTGTTCCTTCTTTTTCTCCTTAGGGTGTTCGAAGAGAGCACTCCATAGCTTGTTTGACCCTCATGTGGACCACAGATCTGACAGCCCGTCAGAATGAACTACCCAGGATGCATTGCACAGACTGTCTTCCCGGCGGCCAAGCTTCCCCATGAGGTGGACTTCGTGCAGCCAAGGAGGGCTTGGTAAAGCGGGTGAGTGCTCAGTGTGCTTGCTCTTTGAGAGCGTGTGGGCAGAGCAGTGAATAGGGAGCCAGGGTTCTCCATTCATTTATTCATTCAACAAATATTTATTGAGCAACTCCGACATGCCAAACACTTTTTCTAGCAGCCGTAACTCCAAAAATCAACAAAATCCCCGTGTTTTCTAGTGGGGCAGATAGATGAGAAATACTATATCCTCCCCCGCCCCCTCCACACACACACATTAGATACCTTGTTATATAGTGATGGGTGCTGAAGAGAAAACAAAGCAGGGAAGGGAGATTGGATGCGTGTAAGCATGAGAATCCATGTGTTTGTGAATTGCTGCAGGTAATACATAGGGTGACCACAGAAGGCATTACTAAGAAGATGATTTTTTGAGTACGAACCTGAAGCAAGTGAGGAAAGGAGACATAAGATTTCTGAGGCTGGAGGATTCTAAGCAGAGGAAATAGCAAGTGCAAAGGCCCTGGGGCAGGATAGCGCCTGGCCAGGTGGGAGAATAGTGGGGAGGCCAGTGTGCCTAGAGAAAAGTAAGCTGGGGGTGAAACGTAAGAGAAGAGGTTGGAGCGGCCACAACAGGAGTCAGATCATTTATGGTACAGATAAGGACTTTGGTTCTTACCCTTAGAGAGATGGTAGCTACCGAAAGGTTTTGAATGGAGGAGGGGCCTGATCTCCATTTTAAGTGGACTATGTCGAGAATAAACAGGAGGGGGAAAGGGCAAAAGCAGAGAGATAAGTTAGAAGACAAGTGCAACAATGCGACTGAATTTGTCAGGGAAATGAGTAGCAGTTTATAGGGTGTTTAAGGTCTGTGACATATCCTTTACACACTGGGTTTCAACTACCAGAGCCAAAAATTGCCTAAGCACTTCTCTGTTTACCCAGAATTAGGCTGGCACAGAAAAGCAGGTGGAAAATCATTCCAAGTACAAGTGCACGAAGCGGCGAGCTTCCCCTCTTCTTGGCACAGGTCTCCCGTGAAGAATTCTTAGGTTTACTTTGTTGGACATTTGTGGTTCTTTCCTGTAACTGCTTTAAAAAACCCCCGCAGCCTGCATTTCCTTTCTCACTTTCTTACTAAAACAGCAATTGACATTTATTTAGGAGCTTTGCCCATTCTAACAATTAAAGTTCATAGGAAATTAAACAACCCTCTCATATACTAGATTGGGTCCTGGAATAGAAAATAGGCATTAGTAAAACATTTAACCTTGGTGAAATCCGAATAAAGTCTGTGCTTTAGGTAATCGTATTTTACCAATGTTAATTACTAGTTCCAATGTACAAACATATGATGTTAACATTAGAAGAAGTGAGGTGAAGGGTATATGTGAACTTCCTGCACTATCTTTGCAACTTTTCTGGAGATTTATTAAAAATAATTATTATTTTAAAAAGCCCTCTCCAAGGGAAAAGAAAACACAAGAGTAAAAAAAAAAAAAAGTGAAAGAAACTTTTTCAGAGATCATTTAGTAATTTTTGTCCACAATTAAACAGAAGGTGTTGCTACCCAGTGTATAGTTAGGAAACAGTCTTTCTTTTTCATTATTTCATTTAGATTGAGCTGCATTCCAAACACTTCACGTACCTCCTGAATTAAAGGCATATGCATTACAGTCACTCTTAGGGGTCTATTTTGCTTAGAAAATAGATATTTTTCAGAAACGACTTACCAGTGAAAACCCATGTCAGTTGTTCATTTCCTTTCTTTCTGCCTCCCTCCCGTCCCTACCTTCACTCTTCATTCTTGCTCTGCAGCGTGCCTTCACTACGCAAATGCCACTGAACGCGATGGCCCTGGACCGAGACCCCGATTTTCTTCTTTCCTTTAACCCAACTATGTCCTTTCTTTGTTTGCTGTTCTGAAGCACTGAGGAGAGAAATTTGCCATCTTGTTAAAAGAAAAAATCTGATCTTCTCAATGTCTGATTGTTTAGAGCAGGAATGACGAATGCAAACAGCCGCCCGGCCACACAAGCCTTGTGAAAGGTGTGAGGCAGTCTGGAGCGATGGGTGAAAATACTCCGGCACAGCCTGCTTGGCCCGAAGATGGGGTCTTATTTTGATCATTCCTGGGAAGTTGTGTCTTTTCTAGAACCTCAATGGAAGCTTGAATCTATTACCAAGCACAGTGCTTCGGAAATACCCGTTATAGGTTAGTCATGTAATGTGGGAAAACGTGGCCAACTGCATGCAGTTTGAAGTAGTAAGCAGGTAGGAATAAACATTTTTGTTTCTATATCAGGTGGAGCAAAGATTGATGAAAGTTTAATGCAGCTGCAAATCACACAATAATACTGTGAAGTCTTCAGGGGTATTTCTTGGTCACTATGGCAGGACTGCATGTAAATTATCACAGAAAGATGACAGGCGTGACTTTCACCATAAAGCTCTAGGAAGGAACTCAGCTGCTTACTGGGTAACAAATTCCTATGTCTTATGATGCATTAGCCTAAGAAAGTTCTTTCTAGAAGGTACTTTCAATTTCCACTGTTGTAAATTAAGCCCACGATAAATAGCTAAATGAATACCGGCAGATTAATATCACTAATGTTCCAAGGAAACTCTAATGAAATGTTTAAGATGCAAAGGATTAGGCCAAATTACTAACTGATTTAAGCAGCCAGTATCAGGGCCACGTGCACATACAAAAGACATTAAGAGCCCAGCCGGCGTGGCTTGGTGGTTGAGTGTCAGGACACATGCCGGGGTTGCAGGCTCAATCCCCAGTGTGAGGTGTGCAGGAGGTGGCCAATCAATGATTCTCTCTCATCATTGGTGTTTCTATCTCTCCCTTCCTCTCTGAAATCAATAAAAATATATTATAAAAAAAGTTAGGAGATGGAGCATGTGGAGATGGCCTCCACTCATTCATGTCCGGAGATCTGACAGGTAAAGAATGACATCTTTCTGGACCCTCTCAGCAAAACAAACAGCACACATGTAACTTGCTGAATACATTTTCTACAGGAGCTGGGACACTCCTCAATACCGGGGCCTCTCCTACGATGCCCCAGCCACCTGTTTCAGAGCTCGACCAAGCCACAGGCATTAACCAGACAAAGGCATGCCCTCCCCACACCACCAAACCACCAAGGACAGTGCTGAAAAGGTTCACGTGCAACAGTCAACTCCTGCCTTCGGAAAGCATCGCGGCCAGCCTGCACTTCCCCCATAACCTTCTGCTAAAAGCAGATTAGGCTGCTAGGATAAGTCCACCCTATCCAATGCCAGTTCTTGCTTTACACACTCTATTCCACGGGGAAAAGGCTATAGTCACAGGATGGAATAGAAGTGAACCAGCACAATAGCCCTTTTATGCCCAAAGATGGATATTTAAAGCGTTCGGAGGTGGAAAGGTTAGTGCTTATTTAAGGAACAAACGGGGCTCCCTCGCATGTCACAGTTCTGGGTATAAGGGAAATGCATTTCCTCACGATTCTGCAGAGCACAGCCGGGGTAGGAAAAAAGCCAAGCCCTTCTGTCATCTTGTCCTTGCTTATACAGACGGGAGCAAGGCTGAGCGTGGGGGACTGTGAGGGATGTTATCACGGACATCAGGACATCCTTATCGATGCAGGAGCATGACAGGCATGTTCATTCTCTACCAGCTCTCATGGTCATCTCACCAACCTCAAATAAAACTATTTTTCAGGTATATGAAAAATTCACTTGGGGGGTCAACAGTGGCCAAGAATTTTTAGGTGGAGCTATAGGGGCTGAGGGCTGAATGCTCACCCCTCGCAATTTCTAAAAAGGTTGAACATTGCCCTAACCGGTTTGGCTCAGTGGATAGAGCATTGGCCTGCGGATTGAAGGGTTCCAGGTTCGATTCTGGTCAAGGGCATGTACCTCGGTTGTGGGCACATCCCCAGTGGCGGGGGTGCAGGAGGCAGCTGATCGATGTTTCTCTCTCATCGGTGTTTCTAGCTCTCTATCCCTCTCCCTTCCTCTCTGTAAAAAAATCAATAATATATATATATTTTTAAAAAGGTTGAATATTCATCTAGCCAAGGTGACTGAATCTAACGTGACTTTCCTGCTGGGCAAAGGAGTGAGGGTTTCAGCAGCCCCTCCCACCTCCTGAGGCTGGGAGAGAAGGATGCACTAAAGCAAGAGCAGGGTTCACGCAGGCGCTCCTCACCTCTCCCCAGGCAGCAGGTGGGGGCTCCACGGGAGGGTAGTACTTGGGCACATCCCAGGCCACAGCCGCCATGAACCACTTGAAGTCCTTGCACTTGAGCTGTTTGCGCAGCTCCTTCTGGGCGGAGATGTCCCCCGTGGAGAGGTGCCTGTACTCCGGGCGGCGCTGGTAAATGTACTCGGCAAATTCGTCCATCCAGGTCTCGGCCACCCGCTTCAGGTTCTGCGCAGCAGAAAAGATGGTCATTTACTGGTCTATGCCCTCAAAGGCTGAGCTCAGTTGCACTAGAAGTTGAAGAGAGAAAAGTGAAAGAAATCAGACAGCCCCAGGCAGCTCCGGTTGGGGTCTTATTAACAATGTGTTTTCATAACTGCATGGGGTGTGATGTGATTAGCCCAAGGCTTTGCATACATTCCCGCTCTGGCATGGGGGTCAGCTGCCAATCAGATAATTCATTGGAGCCAGTAAAAATTCAGTTTACAATTCTATCAACTTTCTCATCCCTCCCGTTACTTCATAATTATAAAAATTCTTTATTTTTCACATAGAACGAAGGCAGGTGAAACTGGAGATAATGAAGTTCCTCTTAGGCATCACTTTGCTTAAAGCATTTCAAGGAACAGTCGGAGATTTTGCTTAGAAGGACGACAAACAAGCTGATAACCACTATAGAGAGAAGGCAGCATCGCTCAGTGCAAGGCCAGGTGTTCTGATGATATTTTCTATGTGTGACACTGATGCCAGGCAGAATCTAGTAAATTACTGCACAATGAAGCCGGGCGAAGGGAAGCACCAAGTACCTACTCTTCTTCACTGGGGTGAAGGAAGGTTGATGGGGGGGGGGGAAATAAGCACCCCGTGTAGGGGCGGGAGTGTATGTGCGTTCAGGGTAAGAAGTCAGCCCTTTGGTCAGTTTTGAGATTGAGCGAGTTATCTGATTCCAGGCCTCAGATTCCTCACTTAAAGAAAGTACATAGAGTGATCTGCACCTACATCATGGGAGTGGTCGTAGGATTAAATAAAGTAACCTGTAAAGTGCTCAGAATAGTACCTGGCACACAGTAGGTATTATGAATAGTAATCAGAGAGCCTGGGTACTGGGCTTGGTCACAGCTGAACTGCGCTGTTCCTGTGTCTGTGGGAAGGGCGTTAGCTGAGATGAGATGCTCTCTGCCATTCCTTCAGCTCTATGAGGCTACGTGGCAGAGAAAGCAACCGCATTGTCTTGAAGAGATGCTCCAGCTTGCAGCACAGTCTCATAGGCTGGTGTCCCATAGGCTATGGTTCTCTTTGTTTTGTGTTCAAATTCCTTCACTTAAGTATCCAGTTGGTGTGAACATTGACCCGTTCCAGGTTTTCATTTGCATTAGAAGATAAAATGAACAGAATAGCTGGGAACTTTAAGAAGATCCAGACACGTGTAAAAGTAAAGTAAAAACTAGTGATATTTTGTGCTAGCTGGTTTGGCTCAGTGGATAGAGTGTTGGCCTGTGGACCAAAGAGTCCCTGGTTCGATTCTGGTCAAGGGCACTTACCACGGTTGCAGACTCTTCCCCAGCCCAGGCCCCAGGGGTGTGCGTGCTGGAGGCAACAAATCTATGTGTTTCTCTCACATTGATGTTTCTCTCTGTCTTTCCCTCTCTCTTCCACTCTCTCTAAAAGGCCAATGGAAAAATATCCTTGGGTGAGGGTTAACAATAACAAACAAAACAAACAAACAAGCAAAACTAGTGATATTTAGGAAAATCCCTTTATCTTAAAAATTGCTACAAAATTCTGATTAAGGCCTGGAACTATGCCCAGGGGTCTGCTGGATTTGGAGACACAGTCTTCAAATATTTTATTCCTAATGGGATCGTTTACTTTTCTTGTTCTGTCCTGCCAACTCCACATTCAGCATCTCCCTGGGCCTCTCCCCCATCTGACCTCCTCACCCCCTCATGGATTCCTTGGTTAGTTATGGCCAATGGTGGTCACAAAGTAGGGCTCAATTAATACAGCAAGATGCAGAAAAGAGACAATGCTATAAAAACTACTCTGATTTCTTGGTTGTCTCTGTGTCCCTTTTTTCCTAATATTCCTGCATCAAAAGTATAAGACTTGTTCTTCAATGAATTATTTACCATTGTTGTGCTGCCTACCATCCCATTGGCATTGCCTTGTCTGTAACACTTCCCACTCCCCTGCTTATACACCGTCCATGTGAATGGCCAAATAATATCATTCTGAAGTCATTATTCTGGAAATAATAATACTTCTGCACAGAAAAACTAACCACGAATAAAATAAGAAGGAAGCCAACTGAATGGGAGAACATATTTGGCAATGATACATCTAATAAGGGGTAATTTCTAAGATATATAAGGAATTCATACAACTTAACAAAAGTTAAGACAAAGAATCCAATTTAAAAAATGGACAAAGAACCTAAATAGACATACAAATGGCCAAGGGACCTGAAAAAATGCTCAAAGTCACTCATCATCAGAGAGATGCAAGTTAAAATGCCAATGAGGCATCACCTCACACCTGTCAGAATGGCTATCATCAACAAATCAACAAATGACAAATGCTGGCAAGGATATGAAAAAAAGGGAACCCTAGTATACTGCTGGTGGGAATGCAGACTGGTATAGTCACTGTGCAAAACAGTATGGATTTTACTCAAAAAAATTAAATATGGAACTGTCATTTGACCCAGTGATCCTACTTCTAGAAATATATCCTAAGAAACCAGAAACACCAATCAGAAAGAATATATGCACCCCAATGTGCATAACAGCACAATTTATAATAGCTAAGATCTGGAACTAGCCCAAGTGCCCATTAGTAGATGAGTGCATAAAAAAGCTGTGGTACATTTACATCATGAAATACTATGCAGTTGTAAAAAATAACAGCATGGAGGGACCTGGAGAATATTATGTTAAGTGAAACAAGCCAGTCAGAGAAAGACAAGTATCACATGATCTCACTCATATGTGGAATCTAATGAACAAAATAAACTGATAAACAAAATAGATTCAGAGACATAGAAGCATGGAACAGATTGAAAAATCTCAGAGGGAAGGTGTGGGTGGGTGTGGATGGGTGAGGAGAGATTAACAAAAGAACTTATATGCATAACCCATGGACACAGACAATTATGTGGTGAAGGCCTGGGGGGAGGAAGATGTGGGGTGGAGGGGGTCAAAGGGAGAAAAGGGGGGGATTATGTAAAACTTTCAACAATAAAGATAAATGAAAACACACACACATATATAAAAAAAACCCCAATACACTATGTTAATTTGCCGCTGTTATCATGAATCAGCACTTTGTTTTTGGGAGAACATTGGAACCACAGCTGAGAAATATTACAAGCAGTTACAAGAAGAGTTTCCTGGGTCTTTTCTTGATTATAGAATAAAGTCATCCACTCCAGGAAATAGGATAGTCATATACACATTTGAGTTCACTGGCATCTTTACATAGGAACACATATACACACATTCAAATATATGGAGGCAACAGGGTAGGGGCAAAGCTATATTCCTCACTTAAACATTCATAGCTGTGTACACATTTAAAGAATCATGCAACTGAGACATCCCAATAATATCTCTTGCTAGAGGTGGTAAAAATCCTATATAATAAAAGACTAATATTCTAAGTGTCTGGTCGTCCGTTCAACCAATCAAAGTGCAATATGCTAATATGGTAAGGCCGCTCAACTATTCACTATGATGTGCACTGACCACCAGGGGGAAGATGCTTCGACCGGTAGGTTAGCTTGCTGCTGGGGTCTGGCCAATCGGGACTGAGCGGGGAGAGGGCCTAAGCCGTCAGTCAGACATCCCCTGAGGGCTCCTGGACTGTGTTTCTTTAACCATAGTTTCTGCTGCTTCAATGCCCTTCTTCCTCCTGTTCCTCTAATTGCCACCACCCTGAAACTCTCTCCTTAGTACTCCCAATTAGAGTTGCCAGATAAAATGTGGGGCACACAGTCAAAGTTGAATTTCCAATGAACAACAAATAATTATTAACTGTAAGTAAAATTAATACATGTATTACTATCCTCTGTGTTAAATCAATTAAGCAAGCAGGCCTCTAGATGGAGGTGGCTAATACCATGGCGGCATACCTACACAATCCAAAATCTAAGCCGGCAAATGTCTCAAAATCAAAACACTCATGACAAGCAATCACAAACAGCCAAGTAGGCATAGCCAAGCAAATAATTTCTTTTCTTTACTTAACTTTAAAGTTTAAATAAACTTTAAACATTTTAAATATGCCTCAGTTGATCTTTTAACACATGGCACATACTTATACTGAAAAAATTATTTGCTTATCTGAAATTCAAATTTAGCTGGGTGTCCTATATTTTTGTTTGCTAAACCTGGCAACCCTATTTCTGATATACATAAAATGGATAGAATTGTGTGCTCCATGAATGTGTTTGACTGTATATGTAGAATCTGGCATATTTTGTTGCTGTTGCCAATACATAGTGAATTTTTTCTTCTGTGGAAAATATTCCAGGGAAGTTTCAAGTGCTCTGCAGAGAAGTTGGCTACAACACACAGTTGATCTAAATATGCTGCCCACAATCCCACTGCCTTTCTGTTGCTCCCTGGTGGGACCCTGCTGGCCCCCTATCAGTGAAGCAAGCAGGGAAGCAGCCGTATAGTTTAAGATAACAGCAGTGCTAAGTGGTAGCTGGAGGCCAGGGCTCAGCATGTCTAGAGGGGACAATGTAGGGCTTACTGTTAACATCAGTCTGAAAATAAGGTGAAGGCTTTCTGTCTCTGCACATCTGGGCTGGATTCCATTCAGGCCCTGAGTGTATGTGGACAAAGGAGATTGGAGGAGAGGGCCCAATCCCATTCAAGATGGATCCAGGAAGTTTTGACCTGCTAGGGTTATTCTCAGCATGGAAGTCATGGAAGTTTGAGAAAGATAGGTGCTGGAGCTGAAGAATACATTTTTTTTTTGTATAGAAAGCAAATGAAGGATTTCTCTATTTTTTAAAAGCAGCAGACCGTCATAAATGAAATAAAAACTGTTATTCTGAGCACCTTTTATGCATAAGACATTGATAACATCATCTATTTTTATATCACCCTTCTGTGCTTTCATGCATATCACAAATGTTCCCCTATTGAACCGAAACTGATATTAAACTCCTTTTTTTGTGTTGCCCAAATATTTATTAACACAATTTAACACATTCAGCTTTATATTAGAAGTCTTTAGAATTCAAGCTCTGTTTGCTCTGCACTACTCAACACTAAATTTTTCCTTAATTCTCATAATCATCAGGTCTTTGAATTGATATTTTGCCAGGAACATTAAGTCACATGTCTACTTCAGTGCCTAGGAACAGATTTCCAGCTCTGACTGATCATCTTTATTGTGCAGCAGGAGGAAAATAGATAGTTACATTACACCTGCTGGTTCATGAAACCGCGTAAATCATCCACTAATTATTATTTTTTTTTTGCCAGCAACATTTTAGATCCTACTGTTTGATTATTTCAAAAACACAATCCTCATTCAGTTTCTCAGCATTTTATCCGGGAGTCGATTGTTTCTTGGGCGATGAGGTTGTCCCCTGCATGTGTATTACCTGGGTCATCTTGCCTTCGTCGCCTGTTTCTATTTCTCTCTGCAGGGTGCAATCACTGCATGCGCACTGGCGTGACCCCAATCCCCACACTGTGCTTGTGTCAATATTAAGCTATTGTATTATGGCGGATTTAGTAATAGATTTCTCTTTCTTCAGCTATCCTTTTTTTTTTCGTCTGGAGCATTCCACCCAGATATTGCTCATAGCTAGCAAAGCCAATCTCACACAGAAAGAATTTATTTGTCACAGTCACTCCTCCAGCAAGGAATTGCATCACTCTCCCCTGACTTTCAAAATTCTGCTTTGATTTAAATGCATTTCTTCTCTCTTCTTGAAGCCTAAGAGTACTTTACTAGCTCCAGAGTCCCACCCCAAAGCCCTCCCATCATTGATAATATGATAATGTCATCATGGATACATCTCAAAAGAGAATCTCTTTAGGAGAACCTCCACCTCACTACAATTATTCAGCCTTGCGCTATTCTTCTCTGATCTAAAGACTTCTTTGAAATCCATGGGAAGCCTTCAGCATAAAGAGAGATGGCTAATCCAGTACTAAAAAGGGAGCCTGCTCCAACAGGCAATTTCCTCTCTCTTCTTCCTTAAGGCTGTGTGAGCTGTTTGCAAGTGATTACATGCTTTTGGCTGTCTTGATGTAATTTAATTATATCTCTATTATATTTTTTGGCCAAATACTTTGGATATTTATGGTAGTATGTCTGATGGTATTTAACATAGCCAAATGATTTAACTACATACCTTATTTAAAAGTGCATTTAAGCCTAATTTTAAAAATAGCTTTTTGAGGAAAAATAATAAACAATAAACTGCTCATATTTAGAGTGTACAATTTGGTGCATTTTGACATATGTATACGTTAGTGAAACCATCATTGATAAACCCACATGACATTTAACAAAAAAAAAAGGATAACTGAAAAGACAGAATTGGGCAACAAAGATGAAAGAGAAGCAAAAAATCAAAAAGGGATAATGCTGGAAGTGAAATTCAAATAGAATTTCTAGAAGAAATGACTGACCCTGAGAATGTCTACATTGTTGCCAGTTGAGTGACTGTCAATTTGCGGCCAGAAACCTAGTGAGGACTTATTTATTGCCATTAAGGAGGAAAGCGCTTGTGATGAAAAGGATGAAGATGTCTTCCTAAATTGGAACTCCAGACCCATTAAACACTAACACCCCAGACCCCCTTCCCTCAGTCCCTGGCAACCACCATTCTACTTTCTGTCTCTATGGATTTGACCAATCTAGATATCTCATATAAGTGGAATCATACAGTATTTGTCCTTTTGTGACCAGCTTATTTCATTTAGCATAATGTGTTCAAGGTTCATCCATTTTGTAGTATCTATCAGAATTTTCTTCCTTTTCATTGCTAAGTAATAATCCATTGTATGTATACATCTTATTTTACTTATCCAATGATCTGTCAATGGACAGTTGGTTTGCTTCTATATTTTGACTATTTGACATCTACACTAATAAAAGAGAAAGATGCAAATTGACTGTACCTTCATGTTGCCCACAAGCCAATCAGGAGTGAGTATGCAAATTAACCCAATAAAGATGGTGGGTTAATTTGCATATGCAGGCGCTGAGCAGCCGGGGGTGGGGCGGAACACTTGCATCATCACGATGGCAACGACACAGGCCTTCTGAACCACCCCAGCTGCTAAGGGCCTCTGGGTAGTGAGGGAAGGTGGAAAGGTGGCTCCGGGCCTGAAGGAAGGCAGAAAGGTGGCTCCAGGCTAGAGTGAAGGCAGTGCTGGCAGCCAGGGGAAGGAAGGCCCATTCTTGCATGAATCTTCATGCATCGGGCCTCTAGTGTGAGTATAAATATCTGTTTGAATTCCTGCTTTCATTTTTTTGTTTGTATATACCCAGAAGTGAAATTGCTGAATTTTAATTTTTCTGAGGAACTTCCATACTATTTTCTACAGCAGCTGCATCATTTAACATTTTCACCATGCACAAGGGTTTCCAGTTTTTTTTTGTCCTTTCAAACATTCATTTTTTTAATTTTTTTTAAATAATAGCCATCTTAATGTGTCTGAAATGGTATCTCATAATGAGTTTGTTTTGTATTTCCCTAATGATTACTGATATTTAGGGTCTTTTCATGTGCTGATTAACCATTTGTATATCTTCTTTGGAGATATGTCTATTCCAAATCCTTTCTGCATTTTAAAATCAGGTGTTTTTGTTGTTGTTATTGAATGTAGGAATACTTTAAATTTCGTGGGTACTAACCTCTTATCAGATATATTATTTGCAAATAATATTTTCCATTTTGTGAATTGTGTTTTCACTCTGTTGGAACCTGTTGATAGTGTCCTTTGATGCACAAGCTTTCCTAATTTTTAAGATTCAAATGGGCCACTTGACATAATCAGGTCCCTTAAAAGGTAGGCTAAATGTTGCTGATGAAGGACTGTTAAGCAGAAACAGCTGTACTAGTTATCTATTGATGTATGACAAATCACCCCACAATGGCGTGGCTTAAAACAATAATAAACATTTTTATCTTTCACAGCTTGTGTGTGTCAGGAACTTGAGTGTGGTTTGGGGAGCAATCTGGCTTGGATTTCTCAGGAGTTTCAGTCAAACTTCGGCCAAGAAAGCAGTCATCTTAAGCCTTAAATGAGGATGAAAGATCTTCCATTGTGGTTCACTCCCATGTCTGGCAAACTGGTGCTTTATATAAACAGAGGTCATTTGTGCTCAAGTGAAGGTGTATGGCCCACAGGTAGGAGATCCTGTCTGAGTTTATCCAGGACTGAGAGAAGTCCTGGCACTTTGAGGACTGGTTTCTCCAGAGGCAGCACCATGAGCTAGAAGATGTTGCTCTTTTTGGGGGATATGGTGGTGTGGCTTCCCCAGTGGTGTCTCAGGCAAGAGACCAAAGCAAGTGGGAACACATGAAGAAGAAGCAAATCCCAGGTGGCACAGGGTGGGTACGGCGTCTGACACGAGTATGTGAGTGTGGGGGATGTCTAGGGACACCTGGGTGTCCATTGCTGGCAACCCAACCAATGGTATCTCAGCTCTCACAATTTGAATATAAAAAACAGTATGATCTTAATTGTAGGTGATTGTTATTAACACATTGGCTATTTTTAAAAATAAATCACAACCGGCATTTTCTAACCTTCAGCCAAAGAAAATATTAAGTGTGTTTTTTTCTTCACAAGACTATCCACAGCAAGCATTCAAACTAACTGTGGTTGAACTAAGTGGTGCCACAACATTTATTCCATTTTGTATTAGTACACCCTGTTTTATTTTCCATGCCTTCAAAAAGGGCAAAAAAAAAAAAAAATCCCTATGTTTTTAATAACTCATGCAGGGTCCGTAGGTTGAAATTATATCTATTCAAAGTTTAGGCAACCTGTGAAATTTTATTTTTATAAACCTTTTATAATTAGAAGACCAAAAGCATCCAGACACCACAAAGCAGCCATTTGATTTTAGATCGTATTTCGGTTTACAAAATCACAAGTGGAACCATTTTCCCCACCTTAAATGCCATCACAAAGGAGGCATACTTGGACTGAAATTGCAGTGGGAAATGGAATTCTTGTGAGGAACCAGTAAACCATTGGAATCAAGGGCGATCAGAATGGAAATGAAATAGCGGAGGAGGCCTCAAGCACAATGCCGCTGCATTTACGCATCTCCCGGGAATTCTTGGCGATGAGTGCCTCCTCCAGTGCTTCTGCGCTTTATCATCCAACTGGGGGGCCTGGAAGGCGGGGTGATAAAGCCACCAGTGCTGCTTGGTCTTGCAAGAGTTGCACTTTTGGTTAGAGAGACTCTGGGATGCTAAAATATTTTAATTTGCTTAAGTTCCAGCAGCTTAATATTGTAGCAGCAGGGACCCATTTCATCTAAGTAAGCTTTCTCCTTTTCCAGTGGCATCCTGAGTGCAGGAAAATGTTCACTTCTAATGGGAATAATGATAAAAAAGGCCATATAATTCCCCCTCACCCACAAATAGGGCTCATCATGTAGTTTGTTGCTCAAGTGCTTTGGAAAAGAAAGTATATGAATGCTGAATACAGCATAAAGTGCCAAGGTGCTCTGATAGGGAAAAAGTAACTAAAAGCAGACTGGAGAAGGTACCATAGGAAAGAAAAAATATATCCCATTTTAATTTCATTAAGAATGGCAACGCAAATGACAGCTAATTATCATGTAGGATCACCATTTAAATATTATGTTAATATTTAAAATCTTCCAATAGGCTTAACAAAATCTGTGAAATGTTGGTCCTCACTTGGTAGACAAAGAAGTGCTAAATACTGTCCCCACAGCATGGGACTTGCCTGGCTGGCCTTCAAGCTTTCTTTGCACACTAGAAAGCATCACATAATTGATTCATAAGTCATAGCTGAGCTGAAACTTGAGACAGCACTGAGGATTATTTAAAACAATTAAATTGAGCAAAGGGCTGGGGAAAAGATAGTATCTAAGGGAGTTTTTTAAGGAACAAAAGCAAATAAATAAAAGGAGACCAAACTAAAATTAGTTTTGAGAAGGTTTGTGGGAAATTGCTGAGTTTTAAAGTAATGTTGTCTTAACCTCACTTTTTTTAAACTGATAAGAACAGATATTACACATGATCTTAGCCAAAAGGCCGAGAAGCGATCACTTTAAAAAAAAAAAAAAATTTTATGGCGCTTCCAAGAGACTGTACCTGCCAGTGACGCATTGTTCCACTTTCGTTTTCAGTGTCTAAGTTTGGGTTGAAGATCCTATGCTTTACCTGCATAATGGTCAACAACTTTAAATACACTATGTGATTCTGTTATTATTTTTTAAGCAAACGGATGAAAAGATTTATGGCTACATATTTTAAAAAAGCCTGATACCACTGAGAAGTTAAGGGAGCAAATGATGGTCAAACAATGGGAAATGAACTTGTGTTTCATGTTTTTATATCTCTTCTCTCTGGTCCTTGGCAGAGAGGACAGTTTTACTCTGCTTTATTTTCCTCAAACGCAAAACAAACATAAAGTGCCCAGTGCTCAAACGCATAAAATGCCCAGTGGTCAAACGCATAAAATGCCCAGTGTTCAAACGCATAAAATGCCCAGTGGTCAAACGCATAAAATGCCCAGTGTTCAAACGCATAAAATGCCCAGTGGTCAAACGCATAAAGTGCCCAGTGTTCAAACGCATAAAACGCCCAGTGTTCAAACGCATAAAATGCCCAGTGGTCAAACGCATAAAATGCCCAGTGCTCAAATGCATAAAATGCCCAGTGTTCAAACGCATAAAGTGCCCAGTGTTCAAACGCATAAAATGCCCAGTGTTCAAACGCATAAAGTGCCCAGTGGTCAAACGCATAAAGTGCCCAGTGGTCAAACGCATAAAATGCCCAGTGTTCAAACGCATAAAATGCCCAGTGTTCAAACGCATAAAACGCCCAGTGTTCAAACGCATAAAACGCCCAGTGTTCAAACGCATAAAATGCCCAGTGCTCAAACGCATAAAATGCCCAGTGTTCAAACGCATAAAGTGCCCAGTGTTCAAACGCATAAAATGCCCAGTGTTGAAACGCATAAAGTGCCCAGTGGTCAAACGCATAAAGTGCCCAGTGGTCAAATGCATAAAATGCCCAGTGTTCAAACGCATAAAGTGCCCAGTGGTCAAACGCATAAAATGCCCAGTGGTCAAAACAGGGACAGCATTAAAGGGTGAGTTACGAGTGCTCTGCCAGTGTTGAGAACCAAAACTCATCTCTCGTGTGGGGAAGGTCCTGGGGTAGTGAGTGACATTCCCTGATACACATCTATTGAAGAATTTCTCCAGCCTGAGCCTTTGTTGAGGTTAGAGATAAACTTGATCTTCATAACATGCAATGAACTCATCATATTTTAATGATTTATTAAATTATTATTGTCACATTATAAACATTATTGATTTTTAGGAAGTCTCTCATGAAGAATGACAAAATATCATTTACGGAAGATGCTTGAATTTCTTAAATGAAAGGCTTCATCCGAAGATAAGATGTTATATTTAAAAATGTGGCCAAGAGGGGAGAGAAATCACTACATGATTGCAGCATGTGATCCCCAAGATGTGCTACTTTGGCATGTGAATTACTTTTGAGTTGAAGGCAATTGAGACTCTAACTCCTGAGAAACTTTTATATCTTCCTTGAAGAGTTTAAATCAGAGGCCTTGCCTATAATAAGAGCGATCACCAGAAATAACCTTCTATGACCAATCTAGCGGGCAGGGCAAACTTCAAATTACTGAACACCTGCTCTTCTTTTCATCCTGAAAATGACCTTCCTTCCCTCCGAAGCCCCCAAGGTGCCTTATCTCATCCTCAGCTCAGAGTATCATATACACCTCATTTTCCCGGTCTGACACAGAACCTCTCATGCATGTGGGGTTTCATACGTACATATATAATTAAACTTGGTTTTCTCCTGTTAGCCTGTGTCATATAGATTTAATTATTAGACTAGGCCAGTGGTCGGCAAACTCATTAGTCAACAGAGCCAAATATCAACAGTACAACAATTGAAATTTCTTTTGAGAGCCAAATTTTTTAAACTTAAACTATATAGTAGGTACATTGTTATTAACCTACCTATATAGTTTAAGTACTGTTGATATTTGGCGCCTCCCCTGTGCTGTGTCTCCCGTCGCCCGACCGAAAGACACCCCCTACTTCTCCTAACGCCACTTCTTCAAAATAGACTCGTCCAGGCCGAAAACCGACTTCTGTGCATGGGCCACGAAGTTTCATTGCACTGTAAGTGCACGCCCGCATGTGGTATTTTGTGGAAGAGCCACACTCAAGGGGCCAAAGTGCCGCAGTTTGCCGACCACTGGACTAGGCGAAAGAACCTTCAAGAATAGAGAAAAGATTTTTTCATTCTCCATATCCTTTTTCTTATATTGTAAGGAAGAATTAGAAATAGTGATTGTTTTTAGAGGAATTGCTTCCGAAGGCTTAGCCATTTATGCAGGCTGAGTCTTTGGGGAAGAATTCATCATTTCCTGCTTTTGGGGAGAAAGCTTGTGATGGGCCACTGTGTCCCTGAACTCAATGATAGTTTCAAATAAAGCATCTGAACCCTATGATAGCTTTGAATAAAGCATTTGAGAGCAGTCAAAAGAAGTGCTGGCTGCTGTTGATGGCTAAGGTTGTTAAACTACAGCTTTTATTCGCTGGGCAGTTTTATGAGAGGAAACTGATTTACAATCATCAAGGGAGAAAGGTCAATTTGTAGGATGTAGATTTTCTATTCATCACCACATTTTATAGCCTTGTTGGTGATTTTATTTTCTGATGTCAAACTAGTCATTTTGGTCTTGTTAATGCTTTTCCTTAACTGCTATATTTTTCTGACACAAACAAGGAAGAGCTCCATAAGCCAGATATTGTGTTCTTCTATTTCAGCTACATGAGGCAGGGCTAGCTGACTCCATAGTGCGCAATGAGGAAACACTCATTAATCAATTTGGGGTGGGCTGGCTTTGACATTGAAATACCCCTCCTCCACTTCTTCCTCCTCTGCCATTCCTTCTCCTCTCTATATCCCCTTCCACTCCTACCAATTTCAAGAGTCTGAGATGATCCATGGAGTCAACAGGGCTAGATGCCACCAGGGATATAACATGAAGAAAGGCACTTTGGGAAATATGTTGAGAAGTAATTTCACAGCTGACAGAGGCAAAACAACCATTCTTCCTCAGACCTCAGATTTAATCTTGTTGCCCATGAAGTATACCCAAGTCATCCTGCTAAGAAACCCTAAATAAATGTGTAAAGCCAAAACCATTTGTAACTATTTGTAACTTGTATATAGATCACAGCATAGGATCATTAAATATAATCTGTTAAATAGAACATATATCACTATACATATTAAATAATGCTGTGTGTTATCTGTGAGATATACTTCTGCTTCTGTTAAAGCATAATCCCAATGATAACATTGTAATCCATATAAAATAGTTTATAACTAAGTAAGCTATATAAAGTACAGTTCTAATTCCATAGTGAGTTTGATGATTTCTGTTTAATCCTTTTCTCAAGCTCACAATGTTCAGATTGTTATATATAGATTTCTGGACTCTACCTTAGTCGGAGCCATTAGTTATAAGAAATTAAGGCTTGTGTTTATCTTGTTTATCACTTATCCAGGGCCTAGCACAGCGCCTGGCATAAATATTTTCTTCAGAAATAAAATTTTATTGGTAAAGAACATCTGGCAAAATCTGGCTTTTGTAGGCTCTCAGAATTCTACATGGGAAGTCTGTTTGTGTCTCCCAGATCTGGTTCTCCCTGAACCCATATAAAGCTGTCACTTGTAACCTACCTTATCTAAAACCATTCTCAGCATCTTCTCCTCCCCCTTCCTCACATCCCTATATTTGTCCTGATACTGTTTCCTCAGACACTACAATGAAAACCTCACAGTCACCTTTGCCGTCTTTCTCCTGGTACAATGGGACAAGTCAATAAATACCTTTTAGGAAATTTTCTTTACAAATGCTTCTGGCATTCAAAATACTACTTTATTTAGTCTTTCTACTTTTTAGTATTTAATTGCTGGTTGATCTTTCCATTTTACCCCCTCTTTTTTTATCCTGGCACCTCCTGTTCAAAAACCACGAGTACCTCACTACAGCCTATTAGAAAAAGCTGTACACTTTGGTCTGCATACAGGGTCCTCTAGAATGGGTCTCCAATGCACGGTCCAGTTTAACTCCAGAGCTCCCAAACACAGCCCATGGTCTCTCTCCGAGTCTGCTCCTTCCTTCCTGAAACCAACGCTGCCCCAGCTGCTCCTGCTTACTCCACACCTCCTCCTAAGGAACAACATGGCAGGAGGGTTAAGCCTTGGAGAGCCAGGCCTCAGTTCACAATTCTAACGCTACAAACTTAACATTTAACCTCTATCCTTTATAAAGTGAGCTACACTTTCTTTTTTTTCATTTTTTATCTTTATTGTTGAAAGTATTACAGATGTCTCCCATTCCCCCTATTGACTCCCTCTACTCCATTCCTGCCCCCGCCCCCTTCAGCATGCTATTGTCTACATTTAAAAGTACAATAGAACATTCTGTACAGTTGAATTCTTATGGAGTTTGACTTCTTTGGTTTTATAGTTCTTATCCTGAAGCTTGAATAATGGTTTCCATAAAATGCAATATGAAATTCTAGACAAGAAAGTCTTATTGATACTGCATTTTGTGCCAGTGGCAAGACATAGGAGGACAGAGTCCCCTGATTTGCTTCTCTGGGGTCCCTTACACACTTAGGGTGAGAGTTGGCTCCAGCTTTGTCTCCTATGCTGTCCTCCCTCCCCTTGGAGCCAGGGAAGAGCTATGTGAGCTTCCAGCACTGCCCCACACACAATTTATAGGGCTGCCCTCTGCTGCCACGGGGCCTCCTGGAGAAACTCCATGGGCCAAGCTGCTCCCATGGGGACTGCTGTTGTACTACAATTAGCTGGTATGGCTAGCCATGGGATGACTGCTCTGCACCTCTGCCATGTCCCTGCTGATAGAGCCACCTGTCTCCCGTCTAATGGCTTCAATCGTCCCCATACAATAGGGTTCACAGGGGAGTCTGTGAGGTGTCAGTGATTGGCATTATACTTGGCTCATGTCACATCCTGAAAGATAAAGGGTCTCTTTGAAGAGTCTTCCACCCACCAGCCACCTCTGTTTTGCAAAGTGTCACTTAGCAAAAGGCTCAGTGTGCTTTTTACTGAGTAGCCACTCCCTTGTCTTCACTTGTCTGTGATGAAGGACAGTCAGTCCATCCCAAAGAAGAGATGATTGTCACCACAATCCTGGGGACTTTTTAGTCTCCCTACAACCCTGCTTCCCTCAGGGAATGGCTGTTCCTGATGATAACATACCATGACTGTGAGCAGTACTGACATGGGACCCCCAGACGACTCAGTAAAACACACAGTTTTATTCATGATGAGCAAAGCCTGTGGTTCCAAGATGAAGCTAAATGGTAAGTCACCTACTATGTCTCAGACTTTTGTGTTTTGTGGGAATTGACATAATGTTGCTACTTTTCATTTTTACCAGATAGGACATTAATAAAAATCTACTATCTACTTTCTGTCACAAAACAGAAAAAAGCCTATTATTATAGCATAAAATATATTATTAAATTGAATAGACTTAGCTTTGTGATTTTTATTTTTCCCAGTTCACTGAGGCTGGGTAAAAAGTGGGCCAGGAACTGGCTCTGGTCACTGGTCATGAGCTGGGAACCACTCTAATGAGAACCTTATTCATTTAACTGAGGTATTGTTGAAGGTCCTCTTTCAATTCAACAGCAATGGTACCCTTCCCCATTCTCTTTGCTCAACCTGTCCATATCTTTATAATACATTTGAATATTATTTGTTGTTTTGTATTGACTTCTAATGGTTTCATGTGTGACTATCTTCTCTCTTCCAACCAGACTGTAATGCTAGGTAAATAGAAGGCACTGAACAACTAGTTATTAGAATTTATTTCTGTAATACACACTGGTATGTTGTTTAGAGGACTGTCAGCTTTTCACATGTATATGTGTGTGTATGTGTGTTTGTTTGCATGTTTTGGAATTCTGCTGGAATCCTCAATATGCATAGGTACATAGATGAAAGGTGCACAGTTTTGAAGAATTAAACAAGCTTTGTAAAGTAAAAAAATCAAGCCTTTGGAATCAAATCTCCATCTTTGCCACGACTTTCTAATGAGGCTGGAAAGATGAACTAAGTATTGAGTTGCATGGCTCTGCTTTTGAAGTATCTTGAAAGTCTCTCATCATTTTTGATGATTTAGTAATACTGTAGGGTGTAGCCAGTAGTTGAGATTTTCCCATAAAATGTCAGAATTGTTTTTCATGTACTTTTTTATTTAAAAAAATCATAAAATGCTCCTTAGAGTGACAGCTCAGTTTCAATATTTATGACTTTCTAATTGCTCTAGCCATTTAGAAAAAAAAAAGAGTCGAGTTCTCAAGTAAAATTTAAGCGGAAAAGACTAAAATTCAGAATTATGGTCTTCTTTTCATTTGAATGAACACTCACTTTTTGCTGGAAGTTTTATGCACCAGCCCTAGCTTCTCTATATTCAACAGTCCTTGAAAAAGTACTTAATTTCTTTCTTGAAAATATATGAACATCTTTGTAATTTGAAAATAAACTCTTTGGATCAGCACAACTTTCCCCCCAGTTTTATTCTACTTTGGACTGTAAACCAAGCACACATGATCTATCTTGCAAATGAATGACTTCGTACGGGCACGAGCTGGAGAACATACGAGTGAGTGAAAGGGATATGTGGCAGAACATCATTCTGTGGGGGGTATTTTTAACTGCTCTGATTTATGATATTTGCATGGCTGACTTGTGATATGTGCTCAAAGCTGTTCAATCATTTACCTTTTTGTGAGTTCCTGTTGTTTTCCTGAATGAAGTTTCAGATTCATATGTATAAGTCTTCTGTCTAAATTAAATCTTATTTCCTTTCCCAAGATGCAAGCCTTTGGAGCCAAGTATCCATCGTTGCCTTCACTTTTTAATGAGGCTGGAAAGATGAACTAAGTATTGAGTCGACGTGGCCCTGCATTTGAAGTATCTTGAAAGTCTCTCATCATTTTTGATGATTTAGTAATAATGTAGTGGGTAGCTGGTAGTTGAGATTCTCCCATAAAATATCAGAATTGTTTTTCATTTTCTTTGATCACTTTATAATTTTGTGATTGGTTACTTTTCTTTCAATGATATATTTCTACAGCTACTTAATGGCGTGTGTTGTTAATATGTGATTAATCTTTCGAGGGGAAGAATAATATGACTTTGTCCCTTCAAGGAGTATGTAATATAATTTCATTATTACTAACTCAAACATCTGTAAGAGTGATTATGGATTTGGCTAAAGAAAAATGGACACTGTTGACAAATAACCTCAGAAAGGGGATAAGGAAACATCCTACTTCCCCAAAAACACTCACTATAAATGTAAATTTTATTATACTTAATTAAAATGTTTAAGTTTTAGTAAGTATTTCCTTGTTGCAGTTTTTCCTGATTAATTAATTCTGTCAACAAATATTTGTTGAAAGTCTTCCAAGCCTTGTTCTAGGTGCTGGGAGTATAGTCCCCTTTATTCATGGGGGATACTTGCAAAAGCCCCAGTGGATGCCCAAACCCAGGGATGGCACCGAACCTTATGTTTACTATCTTTTTTGCTGTACAGACATATGCTTTATGGCTTTTCTTTGGCACACCCAAATTGCACTTTGGAGCATTATTAAGTAAACTGAAGGCTACTTGAACACAAGCACTTTGATACCAGGACAGTAGATCTGATATCCAGGACAGCTAGTAAGTGAATAACTCAGGGTGAGGTAGTGAGAGTTGTGGGGGTTTCGTGCCAGTGAGGGTGGGGTTAGTATATACATACAGTGGGGACAAGCTGGACCGCACAAGATTTCGTCATGGTGCTCAGAATGATGCACAATTTAAAACTTATGAATTGTTCATTTTTGAAATTTTCAATTTAATATTTTTGAACTGTAGTTGACCACCAGTAACTGAATCCTTGGAAAGCGAAACTGTGGAGAAGGGGGGACTACTGTAGCAAATACCACAGAGGAAAACTGCCTTTGTGTGGTTGATAGTCTAATAAATCCTGACGAACTAGTTTATATTTTTTTAAAAACTTGTTATGTGAGCTTATTGAGCTTTCTATGAAAGACCCAAAAAGTGATATATTGCAGCCTAACTAATAAAGGAACCAAAATGAATAATTCAGGATTTGATTCCCAGGGCAGCATTGTGCAAAGGGGTGTGGTAAAACACCCTTTTTGTAGATTTGACATTTGAGCAGTAGCAGGTGCAAATTGTGGTGAATAAAATTAACTCAGCTATGAAGAATGTAACACGAAAAGCAGAAATTGTCAGGATTGTTTCCAAAAGGCATTGTGACTACGTCCTCCCAAACATGTATGAAAGCATTCTATAAGGCCAAAGACAAAATCATCCTTGCATTTGATCTAAGGAAAAGGATTTTTTTCCCTAAAAAAACCTCACTTGGATTTGGTCAATTTTGGAGTTTTGAGGTTGGGGTAGAATTTTAGGCAGAGCTGATCCTAGTTACAAATGAGAAGGCAGAGTTTGGGCACCCACCCCTCCCGTCTCCTATTTACCCCTTCCTCCAGCTGACTTATGATGTCTCCTGTTATGTTCCCCATGGGAGGAAAGTACTGGACCTTCCTTCCAAAGACCTGAGCTTCAACTCCTCCTGTGCTATTTATCCTTCATGTGAGCATGAAAAAGCCATTTTGCCAAGCCTCAGTTTTCTCATCTACAAAATAGAGATAAGAATACCAACCTCAGAAGGTAATGATGAATATTAAATAGACTGTTTGTGAAAATGCCTTGAAATGATTAATAACAAGAATTAGCATAATAGCTAACACTTCTTTAAGGAATCGGGCAAGAAAGCTCTGAGAAAGACAGAAACTCTCTAGATACTAAAGACTGCCCAGTGGAATGGCGAGTGGTGGAGGTTTTATTTTGCTTAGTGCTTCTGCTAGATTGTGTCTTAAATTATACCATGGGTAAGGTTGCTTCCTCTGCCGACAGAACTTATGTCAAGCCCAGCTTATTCGGATCCCCAAGTACTCACTCTTGCCAGGCTGGTCCCAGATGGAACTTTATAAGGGACGTACTTCCTGTAGATATGACCAACTCTAGAACATGGAACATCGAACATTTCTCCTCCACACATCCAAACCTAAAGAGAGGTAATTTCAAAGTATGAAAAAAAGAAACCCAGAAAATTCCATACAAAAAAGCAAGACTCAAAAATGTATTAAAATCTCTTAAAGTCTCAAAATGAGTAATTTCTTTTTATAATAAATAGCTAACCAAGAAAGAAAACCACATTTTCAAAAACCCAGATTCATAAAAGTATAGAGCCAAAATACTAGTTTAGTAAGATCTAATTTCCATAGATATCGTGGCATTATTTTTATTCTAGAATTTTATTATAAATATTACATTGAACTGAAATTTAATGCTTACACATCTTAGTTATATAGATATTTGTTTTGAAAGCCTTGTGAAATCATTTGAAGAAGTAACATTAAATTTTAAATGTCAATTTAAAATATAAAAAATGGAATTTTTAAAATAAATTAATGAATTAAGGAACACATATCTATGCTTGAAGTTATATCTGCATGCTAATTTTCCCCACCCTTGATTTTTTCTTAGGTAAAGAAATTAATTGGCTAGTGATATGGAAAAAGGAAATATTATGCCTGAGTTATATGTTAAAATGCTGTACTAATATATATAGTAACAAAAATTAATTGGTTATATTTTATCATGACTACTCAGACACACACAATAACGATTTTATATATAACAGACTATTTACTACAAAAGGACAAATTAGACACATACTTAATCATGATTTTATATATAACAGACTACTTACTATAAAAGGACAAAGGACTATCCTATATAAGAGATAATATGCAAATTAACCCCCACGCCCTCATAAATGGCTGCCTACGACCAGGCTGACGGGGGGTGGGGGGGGTGGGGGTTAGTGATGGACAACCAAATGACTGAACAAGCAGGCTGGGTGGGGCAACCAGGCTGGCAGCAGGAATAGTGAGGGGCGACCAAACGACTGAACAAGCAGACTGCGTGGGGCGACCAGGCCAGCAGGGGGGCCATGAGGGGCGATCAGGCTGGTGGTTGGTGGGGGCAGTAAGAGGTGACCAGGCTGGCGCGGGGGGGGGGGGGGCAGTCAGGGGCAACCAGGCCAGAGAGGTGGGGTGCAGTTGGGGGTGACCAGGCTTGTGGGGGGGGCAGTTGGGGGCAACCTGGCTGGCAGCGGGGGGCAGTTAGGGGCAACCAGGCCAGCAGGGGGGGCAGTTAGGGACAATTAGGCTGGCACACAGAGGCAGTGAGGGGCAATCAGGCAGGCAGGCAGGTGAGCGATTAGGAGCCAGCGGTCCAGGATTATGAGAGGGATGTCCGACTGCCAGTTTAGGCCCAGTCCCCGAGGGGTCCCAGATTGGAGAGGGTGCAGGCTGGGCTGAGGAGACCCCCCTGACCCATGCACAAATTTCATGCACCAGGTCTCTAGTTCACTATAAAAGAACTACTTACTATTAAAACAAAAATGCAGACTTCATATGGGCTAGATTTTTAGCTATTTCAATTATAAGAAAAAAATTAAAAAGAATTAGATACTATTATGGTTAGTTTTATAAGTCAACTTGGCTGCACTACAGTGCCTAAATATTTGGTCAAATATTATTCTATATATTTTTATAATGGTGTTTTTTGAATGAGATTAACATTTAAATTGGTAGACCTTGAATAAAGCAGATTACCCTTCATAATGGAGATGGATTTCACCTAATCAGTTGAAGGCCTTAATAGAACAAAGACTGACCTCCCCAAAGCAAGAAGAATTCTGCCAGCTATCTGCCTTTGGACTTGAACAACAGCTCTTCCCTGGGTCTTCAAACTGCTAGCCTACCTTATAGATTTTGGACTTACCAAGCTTCCCCAATGGTGTGAGCTGATTCATTAAAATAAATCTCTCCTTTTATATATGCATATCTTGTTAGCTCTGTTTCTCTGGAGAACCCTGACTAAAACAGATACGTAGATTGTTTTAAAGTATAATATTGAAAGGAAGAAAGATAAATGTTTATGTCGTAGTTTATATTCACTTCCTACTTTTCTCATTAAGAGGAATGACACCCCATCTAAGACTGGTGAACAAATAGTGATTAGAGTGAATGGAAGTCCAAGGGAAAGGGAATTCAATTATTAAGACGATATTAAGGCCCTGGCCAAGTGGCTCAGTTGGTTGGAGCATCATATGGTACACCGAAAGGTTGCAGATTCAATTCACAGTCAGGGCACATACCTAGGTTGTGGATTTGATCCCTGTGGAGTGCATGTGGGAGGCAACCTATCAATGTTTCTCTCTCACATTGATGTTTTGTTCTCTCTTTCTTTTCCTTTCTCTCTCTAAAAATCAATAAAAAACATATCTTCGGGTGAGGATTTAAAAGAACAACAACAACAACAACAATACGCAGTTGTTCTAAATGGGTTTAGGACTACTCATGGTATTAATTTTAACTTGATGGGGTAGACATCAGAGGTATGTATGGATGATATAAAGCTGGTTGGGGCAGTTAACATTCTAAACTGTAGTACCAACATCCATAAAATCTCAAGAGGGTGGAGCTATATAAGATTAAGAGTTTAATAAAAAGGGTAAATATAAGAATCTGTCCCATTTCTAAAAGAATCAATGCATCCAGAGAAGGATGGGTGGAAAAAGACTAAGCAGCATAAAACACACATCACCAACATGATATGAAGAGTTTAGGGAGTAAGAGTCCTGATCTATCTGACTAAAGTCTTATGCTAATTTCTGAGTAAATGCTTTATATTCTCTTTTAAAGAGAATTACCAAAGTGGTAAAGGATGCAACTGTGTTTTAGGAAAAATAATGGAAAGAACTGGAGATGTGTAGTCTTGCTAAGACAAAATTCAGAGAAATCTTTTTCAAATATTTAAAGACCTAATATTTGGAAGAGATGGTCTATAGAAACTCAAAAAGATAGAAAGGATTAATAGGAAAGAGCTATAAAAAGTCAATTTCAACTCCATGGAAGGAAGGACTTTTTAATAGACAGAATGATTAAAGATGTGTTGAAATCAGTGGTAGATGACACTTTGGAGACAAGCATATAACTTTGAATGGATAGTTGATCTAGTTAATATTTTAAGGTAATTCTAATAATAAGAGTTAGCATTTATGAATCCTTACTATGCCCTTTTTCATTTAAAGCTCACAACTCAATGACAGAATTTACTATTTCCCCAATTACATAGGTGGGAAAATGGCAGTCTAATGGCCGAGTAACTTGCCCAAGGCCACATAACTGGCCACCACAGGAATGGAGATTTGAATACTAGTAGTGTCACTCCAGTGTTCACATGCTTAATCAATATTCTATCTACAAAGTAAGGAAACTTTGTTTGTGGTGGTCCAGATAGTAAACACTTTTACTTTAGGCTTTTAGGTCATATGGTTTCTCCTTCAACCAGGCAACTCTGCTAAGGACAAGGTGTGGCCATATTTTAATAAAACTTTGTTTACAAAAACAGGCAGTAGGCCATAGTTTGTTAACCCCTGTTCTACAAGGTACAAAGTCCTTTCAAACATTGAAATGCAATGATTCTATATGTGGGAGAGTGCGGAAAAATGCAATTGGATATTACAAAATCTCCCATTGCCCATGCTCCTCTACAATGTGACCTTGGTACCCTCCCATTGAGGCGTGGGTCTACATTCCTTCTCCTTGAATTTGGGTGGGCTTGTGACTTTTAGACCAGGGGAGTATAGATGAAGTGAGTGAGGCTAGGTGATGAAAGGCAATGTAGCTGCCACCTATCCTCCGGGGCACTTGTTTTTATAACTGAGATGCCATGTAAAAAAATCTTGAGGCTACCCCATTGTGAGAAAGTCTAGGCCACATGAGCAGTCATGTGAAAGTGCTTGGGGTCAATAGCCTCAGTGTTTTAATGCACAGCCAGCATCAACTGCCAGACATGTAAGTGAAAATTCCTCTGCACGATTCTATATGTAGCTATTGAGTTACACCCAACTGAGGCCCCATATATCATGAAGCAGAAATGAGCTATACCTCTTTGAGCCTTCTCTAAATTTGGGACCCATAGAATGCATGAGCTTAATAAAATGGTTATTTTATGTTGTTAAATTCTTGGGTACTTTGTTTTGCAGCAATAGTAACTGGAACTACATATTTCCAAATCCATGATAAAGGTGAACTGCTAACACATATAATCAAAACTTATGGATCACCCACCAATCTCATCTTATCTTATTGTGGGAAATACAGCTCTAGGTCTCACCAATTTCTCTTTTTATTTCTTCTTGGGTTATAGGTTATAATCATCTTCCTGCTAGTTTATAATATCCAGCTCCTCTGTATGAGATGGGGCTATATGATTATTTCATGCCACTGCAATGCGAACAGAAATGAGGTGTATTGCCTCTGGGCAAAAATAATTAAGAGTGGATTTCCTTTTCTACTTTCTTCAGGATTTACTGTTTCCCTCAGAGCCTGACAGACTACAGAAGATCCAGAGAAGGGGTCCCGGTTAGATGGTGGCATCACTAAATACATGGGGCCTCGGACCCTGACAACCTGGATGGAGCAGAGCAGGCTCCTCTCCCAAGCTGGGCCAAGTTGTGACAGGGCCAATAGAAGAACTTTGTTAGCAAGAGTTTGGAATTGTTACAGCAGTGAGTCCACTCTAATAATTTTTAATATCAATAATCGCACCTCAGATAAACCTCATTGGTTATGATACAGCCACTGCACAAAGCTTTAATAATCTTTTAAAAAAGAAAATCATATACAGTGAATGTAATCATTTGAGAGATTATTTTCTTTGATTATTTATGCATTTTAAAGAGGTAAAATTTGAAAGAATTTGACCATAGCCAAAGGAGTGGATAATGGGAGGGCAGAGAAGGTTAGATAGTCATGTGTGTAATAAAATGTCAGTTCTTATTGGTCAAAGCTAAGAAAGTGTCAAGGCAAAGAACCCTTCGTCTACAGCTGGAGATAGTAACAGGTTAGAACAGGCATTTATTTTTCATGAAAAAGGTGACTGTATTACTTCCATTAGTTGATGAAGGTTGGTAGTCTCTCCTGTAGGAATAGGGAATGGTGACAAATAAGGGCATGATGTAGGGCCAAGGCTAGGAGCAAGGTCTTACATTTTCTGGTCTTAGTCTTTCTTTCTTTTATTTTTTTTGGTCATAGGAAGAAATGGACTTAGTACTTCTTATGAGAGAATTCTCCAGGGTGAGAACTGCCACAACAGAAAGTTAAACAAATCATCATTGCTTTGCCTTCCTTTTTAAGATATGGCAAAATAACCCAATAGATGCACAGAAATGAAATTCTAATGAATTCTTTTCAGAGGGTCACTCAAATACAGCTTTTAAAGATTCCTTGGTGTATGATAAAGCACCACACAATTAATGGCTTTAAACAATACTCAATTACGATCTCACAGTTCTGTGAGTCAGAAGTCCATGAGGGCTTGGCTGGGGGCTCTGCCCAGAGTCTCACAAGGCGAAGTCTAGGTGGCAGCTGGGATGAGCTCTTGTCTGCAGACTCTGGGGAAGAATTAGCTTCAGGGCTCATTTGGATTGTTGGGAGAATTGAGTTCCTTGCAGTGTTGGACTGAGACCCCATTCTTAGGTCCTTGCCCCAAGAACCCTCTGTCTTTTTTAAAAAACATATTTTTATTGATCAGAGAGAAAGGGAGATAAAGAGAGAGATAGAAACATCAATGATGAGAGAGAATCATTGATCAGCTGCCTTCGGCACACCCCACACTGGGGATTGAGCCCACAACCCTGACTTGGAATCGAACCAAAACCTCATAGTTAATGGGTTGACAATCACTGAGCCATGCTGGCCAGACATGAACCCTATGTCTTAGCAACAGTTAACCTCCCTCATATAGAATCCTCATTTACACTTAAAATCTCTATGCCTTCTTTTGTTACCAGCCTGAGAAACTGCTTTTAAAGGGCTTGTGGGCTTAGGTTAGGTTCACCAGAATCGTCATTCTATCCTAAAGAGAACTGATGAGTAATCTAATTACATTTGCCAAATCTCCTTTTCCCTGTAATGTAACATAATCCTGAAAGTTAAACAAGGAAGAGGTTCATCTTAGAATTCTGCCTATCACAGTCTCCAACGAATCAAAATTCATGTCTTAGATCAACAACCTGCTCCTAATTCTTAAATTATTCCCATCAGAAATTTTTCTTTATTTCCAAGTCAAATTCAGGAATTTATGGGTAGATTTTTTAAATGCTAAATTCAGTGTTAAAAGAACTATGGAATCCTGCAATTTGTTACTCCATACTGCCACTATGATCACTTAAACGCATAAATCTGAGTATATCATGTCTCCATTGGAAATCCTTCAGTGGTTTTCTATTGCTGTTGGGGTAAAGTTACAACTCCTCCATAATGTTTCCAGGGCCTTGTATTATCTGGCCTTTCATTATGCATTTCTCCATCACCCTCCACTGGGCTATTTTTAATTCTTTGGGAAGCACCAAATTTCTCTCCTCAGGGCTTCCTGCCATAAATTGTTCTCTAAAGAAATTCTCCCTCTACCCTTCTTTCCGATTTATTTTACAGATTTCAGCTTCACCATCACAACTGAGCCCTAGATTTGGTTGTGACTTTTGCTTTATACTCTGTTTTCATCACATAGTTTCGCACAGTTAATTGAGTCAGCAAGTGTGCAGTGAGTGCTTAGTATGTGCTAGGCATTAGTCACCAGGCTGGAGCTATAATCTGTGACCAATTCAAAGTTCTGAGCACATGGAGTTTTCATTCAAATGGAGACAGTACTTATGACAATCGTAATTAAGCGATTTATTTGTGTGTAATTGTCACACAAGTCATCAGTGTAATGATTTGCTTAGTGTTTGTCTCCCTTCACTAGGCTATAATTTCCATGACCATTTTATTCATTATTATATCTCCAGCTACTAGTGAAGGGCTTAGCACATAATAGATAGTCAATAGATACTTGTTGAGTGGTTGAATATGATCACCTCTTGTTTCAATTATACTTGTAGTCCCACTTATGTAAGGGCTCTATGGCCTTTCCAATTTAATGTTGCTTCTTACAACCTCAGGGCCAACTTGCTTTTCACCATAAGCTCACCAAATCAATTGTTTCTAATTGCAGAGTTGTTTTGGTTTCTATACCAAGGATATCACCATGCACATCTTTGTTTTCCTTTAGTCTTCCAATAACAATGCCTATTTCAGTAGAATCATTCATATCCTGACACACCAGAGAGATGTGTTTGGGTAACACTGTGGGAACATTGTTCTCTTGAAAAGCATAACTGTTGTGGCATTTATTAAATCCTACAGATTGTAAAAGATGTGGTTCATATTTTAAAAAGACAATTCCTGTTAGTGTAATGTGATGATATTCTAAAATAAAGTCTATGGCATTGTCATACTTAAATATCCAATTCTTGGAGAAATGTTTTAGATTTATAAATGCTGTGTCTTATTTTGACAATGTAAATATTTTAAAGCAATGTTATCTTACCCATGATTGAGCACAGAGCATTTTTTTTTATAGTGTAGTTCAAAGTGACTGAATAATTGAATGCTTGCCTTATTTTTAAAATCACTTTCAATATCAGCCACAGACTGGAATTTAGACATAGAGAATGTTAAATTGAATGGAATCATACAATTATACCAGTCACACAGAATATGAAATTAGTTTCAGTAGGAAATTTATTGTCAGGAGGATAATAAGGAGACATTTTTATCAGGTATGAGACGAAACGTAATATACTATATGGAAATGATTATATAAATTCTCAAAAACATTTACTGCTGTATTCATTTCCAAAACCTGCTGTCTCTCTAATTTTATTTCCTACTTTATACCCCTTTCTCTCTCTGCTCAAGCTATTCTGTGATCTTTTCTGTTCCTCCAACATGCCAGGCACCCTCCCACCTTAGGGCGTTTGTTCCTTCTATCTGGGATTTGCTTCCAGACACATGACTAACTCTCACTTCCTTCAAGTCTTAGCTCCAAGTCCTTTCGGCCCAGACACCCTCTCATCTTGCACTCAGTTCTCATCACCCTACTTCGAAAAACTTCTTAAGACTAGATAAACAACCATGTCACCATCTCTCTGGAAATTAAAATATTAATTGCTAACCTTTGGATTGTAGACATTGGAAAGGGCCATGCCTGGCATACGCTGCTTTTCCCGGCCACGTGTAATACAGCTGCACCTTTGGCCTGACTTGATCTAACAAGGGTCACAATGAGAAGTTATACCCACACACCATGGCTTTGCTTTCTGCTCACAAACCTGGGTTTTCAGGTTATTCTTTGAGGTCAGGAGAGAAAAATAAAAGTTTAGTTTGACCTTTCCTGACTCCCTTTTCTATTTGTGGATCGGCACATAATACAAGCAGCAATTGGGCAATACATCTCTATCTTCATTGAGGATATGGTGGTTTCTAGTCTCGGGGAAAAGTTCTTGTTTCTCGAGCCATCGGCTTAGGATTTTTTCAAAGTGAGAAATGCTCTATTATGTCAGTATATAAAAAAAATCCTGCCCAAAGTATTTTGCATTTAATGAGCTTTGAGAGGTCTGGGTGGGGAAGAGCAGGGCTTCAGAGTGGACCTTGATCAGATGATCACTACTTTTACATGCAGTGTTTATATTTGCAGCAATGCCAAGCAGTCTTAAAAATAGTGATTTTAAAACAGTGATTAGAATGGGCCTGGAAAAGAAATATATATATATAAAATCAGTTATGGATTTGAACATTTTAATAGTGCTTCTTTAGGTAAAATATTATGGTTAAGGACAGTTAACTCATTATTTTACAGTTTAGAAGGTGCATTAGAGGCAAAGTGTTTGCTTTTAACTATTATTTCCATGTGTTTCCACATTTTGTGTGTAATTGCTTACATTTCTGGATTCACCATCTACTAAAAATAAATAAAAGTTTTAAAAATTGACTTTCTATAATGGAACCATAACTTCTGTCCTTTAGGAAAATACGCAAACATGTGATTCTCCTTTGCTCTTGAGTTGGGCTGTCAATCATACCACCTTCCTAATGGCAGGGGCAGGAACCTGACTCAGGCCAGGCTAATTGAAGTCTTTCCTTGTGTTTCATCAGATTGGAATTACCTTTCTGGTGGCAAAGCAGGAAATAAAAGCCTGAGAGCTTTCCGTGGCTTTAGCTGAGGGGTGGAAGGAAAGTCCATAGGAGGGAATGAAGCTGACAAAGAGAGAGGCAGGGGAAGATATGCAGAGAAAGGATCCTGGTAGCATTTGAGACCGGTTTCTAGGCCTCCCAGAGGCTCACTCACTTCCTTGAGTTCTTCACAGTTTGATTATATGAGTGTCAATCCCCCCTTTTCTCTATGTTAGGCAATTGGGTTTCTGTCCTCTAGTAAGCTAAAGAATCCCTATTTTTGAACAGTGAGGGTTTGGGTGTCTAGGTAGGAGCACCAAAGGTGCACATGGAAATAAGAACATCAGTCCAAAGCTGATAACTTTCTATACCAAAGCTACTCAGCTTGAATACACATTACAACAAAAACTTTAAAGAAGCAAAGGGTTTTCGAAGCTTCAGTTGATAGTCAATTATTTCTTTAAAAAAATATTTTATTGATTTCAGAGAGGAAGGGAGAGGGAGAGAGAGACAGAAACATCAGTGATGAGAGAGAATCATCGATTGGCTGCCTCCTATATGCCCCACACTGGGGATCGAGCCTGCAACCTGGGCATGTGCCCTGAATGTGAATTGAACCATGATCTCTTGGTTCATACGTCAATGCTCATTACTGAGCCAACGCAGCGGGCTAGTCAATTATTTCATTTTAGCAACATTAAATACAAAGAAATTTCATCAAAGTAGAGATATAAATGCAACAAAAGTCCATAATGGCATTTACATGTTATTTTTTATCTTGAGGAGAAGTGGATATACTTTCATGATGGAAAGAAGACTTTGGATCAGAGTTTGATTTGGGAAGGTTACTACCTTTTTCTGTGTCTTATTTTCATCTTCTGTAAAGTTGTAGTAATGTGTCTCCTTCATAAGGAGGTTGTAAGCAGGACGTTAAGTAATACACAGCACCGTTAAAGGGCACACAATAGGTGCTGAAGAATAGTGGCCATATGATATAGTCTACCTGCAGGACTACTTTCATTCTCCTGGTATGTTGGGGGCAATATGAAGTGGCTGCTGTAAATCCACATGTTAACCTCTCTGAGAGGGGTCAGGCCAGGGGTGGGCAAACTTTTTGACTCGAGGGCCACAATGGGTTCTTAAACTGGATGGAGGGCTGGAACAAACCATGGATGGACTGTTTGTGTGAACTAATATAAATTCAAAGTAAACATCATTACATAAAAGGGTACGTTTTTTTGTTTGTTTGTTTTTTTAGTTTTATTCATTTCAAATGGGCCGGATCCGGCCCGCGGGCTGTAGTTTGCCCACGGCTGGGTCAGGCCTATGAATACATGCAAGTTTGTGAATTATGTGGGGGTTGGGTGGGGGGAGGTAGGGATTGTATTCTCAACTGTTACTCTCACAATTTGAGGAGAAGAAGGAAATTATGGGGTCAACATATGTGAGCCTTGTGTATTGTAGGTTGTTGACCTTGATGTATAGTGTAAAAATCAAATCCTTATACCTCTACAGATAATGTGATATATACCTGGAGGCTTTCTACAGTATTGTCATTGAGATATGGGTGAAGGGCTTGACAATTGTATAGAGAGTTTTTTGGTAACTTTCTATACAAACATCTTTTGAGTTGGGGGCTGATTTGCTTTATATAAATTTACACACTAGAAGCATTAGAGTAATTGTATTAGCTTTCATTTCCTTTGTTAGAGAAAAATGGCAACTAGAAAAATGTAACAATTTGAAAAAAACTCTCAATGTTAGAAAAGGATTTCAATAGGAAGTCAAATTAATCTTAACACAGGTACTGAATGCTGTATAAATTATTATATTTTGCTCACTTTACAACTATCTATAAAAGCTAAAATAAAATTTAACAAGGAATTAGGAAAACGTCATCAGGCATAAAGGAAGTAACAACTGGGAGGAATTCAGACTTGCCGCTAGGCTTCTATCTAATGGACATAAATTTGAACTTGAAAATGCTCTGTTACACCTGAGGTACCTTTTGTTGGGTAATTGAAATGAATCTCAGACTGGCTGGTGAGACATTTAGCAGCTGTTTCTGTTTATCTTTGAGTTTCTGAATGAGTTTAGAGTCATTTTAATATTTTCTTTGGAAGATCAATTCTGAGCATGCTGAATTAAAATGGTTATTTTTATGTCACCTAGGCTAAATATTGCAGGGGGGAAAAACCCATAGGAGCAACTTCAGATATTTCCTTGTGTATCTGAAGGTATATGGTGTGCCATAAAAAGGCTTCTGTCACATTTTAGATACAAAATGCAACTGCACTTTGAGGTGCTTGGCATGCTCAGAACTAAGAGGTGGTCTCTAATATAGCTGTCTCAGAAAAGCAATGAGAAGCTATATAAAATATTTTAGAAACATTCTTGGCATAAAAAAGGATTTCTAATGGGCACATTTTATAAGGCTGAATTTATTTCTAACAAAACCTTTTGAACAAACTATCCTGATAGTTTATAGAGAGATGGCTTAAGGGAAAAGAGTATACTGTACATGAGATGGAGTTATACCCTTCTGGAGAGGCAGCTAAACCATTTTAGGAGTATGAGTTAAACTTCCTATGCGGTTTTTGTATTTTCAGACAACTAAGGAGAACGTGGAGAATGCTTATTAATTAAAACTTGTTGTTCTATTTACCTGGTTTGCCGTATGAACTAGAAGCCCTTCCTTGCCTAGCTCCCTCCCACTCCAAATTTCACGTTACCACTTTAATTGCATTAAATTTATGAGTATGCTTAGGGAGAATTATCTTCTTTATAAATTTTCATGTGCTCAAGTCTTTTTGTGCGTCCCTCAGTAGCATTTTAACTGTTCTTCATGAGGTCTAGGACATTTCTTAAGTTTATTCCTATCTGTTTTTTCCCTACTATTGTGAATGGTATCTTCTTTTGGGGTTGTAATTTGTAAGTATAAAGGCTATTGCTTTCTACATATTTACACACACACACACACATTTTGCCAAGGCAACTAACTCAATATCTCATTGTTTATAGTTTTGAAGTAGGTTCCCTGTGTTGTTTAGGTAGGTATATGTTGATATTGTTTGCAATTAATGAAAACTTTTCCTCCTCTTTCCAACTTCTTTCTCTCTTACATTATCTCTTGTCTAACTGAATTGCCTCCTATTTCCAGAATAATAATTTAATGGAAAAATTCCTAGACTTTTCTCATTAACCTAGCTGATGGCTTTTGAGTTGAGAAATATCCTTTATACGAATACATAGTAATATTTTAATCATGCTAAGTATTTTGCTCAAAGTGGATTGCAAAGTTTATCAAATGCCTTTACTTTACCTATGGCAATGACCATAACCGTTCAAATTTATTATTAAGGTGAATTATGTTCATATGTTATGTTACATATCTCAATATTGAAACATATCCGTGAAAGCTGAACTTATTTTGGGATAATTAGTCTTTGAAAAGTTGTTCTATTGTGTAACCTTTTATTATTCTTTAATCTTAGTATTTACAAGTAAAACACATCTATGTTTGAAATCCTTTTGTGCTATATTGGTCAGAATTTGCTAGTAATATTATGCTAGTTTTATAACTAATTAGAAAGATATTTTTCTTTTCTGATATTAGAGACACAACGGAGAAAGAATGTTCTTTTTCTGTTTCTTTTTTATTATATCCCAACTGCCACTCTTTTTCACTGCCTTATCTTGTCTTTTGATGAAGGTTCAGCATTTCATATTTTTTTACCGAGTCAATAACTTCATTATTATTTTCAAGGAAATTTATAACCATGTAGTAACATTTATTTTTGGCGATGTTTCTTCATTTTTTCCCCCCTGATCCTTCCTTTTTTCTTGTAGTATTTTTATATGCTACTTTCTTTAAAAAATATTATTTTTCATCTCTGAATAGGGTGAATTCTTACCATTTATAGCAGGTAGTCACCCTATAACACAACATTTGTGTATAAGTAAATTAGTTTAACCTATATTTTCTGCATCCACTAGGGGTTGGCTGTTGCAGGGCTGCTCACAATATCGAGTATCTTTCCTCCAGTCTGCCTCACTAATAGCTGCTTCCTGCAGATATGGCTGGTTTGGGTAATATTTCTTTTGGAATTGTCCCCAAACTCCCATTTGCTGTTTCTCTCGTGTGCCAAACTCAATCCAGGGAGCTCTGGCCACCAGCAATCACACATGTTGCTATTATTTCAAATAAGTGTTTATAGGTTTCCCCCTTATGTTGTGCCAATTACTTGGAAAATGGATGTCTGCTGACTACAAGAAAGAGTTGTAGCTGTGATCATTCCATCTTCCCATGTTCCTGTAACATCACTGAATCTACCTTTACTGCATTGAAAACCATCTTTATACATTGTGGATAGGGGTAAAATGTATGGTAATTTGTCAAGGATATAGTTTTTGTTTTTCCTGTTTTATATTCTCCTGTCTGTTTTGAGTGATCTCTAAGAGAAGGTACTACTTTTCCATTTTAAAACTGTTAATATATTGTAATTATTTAACACTCAATTGTTGAACTATAACTATACTTAAATCTTTTTTTTTTTTTTGATGGCCATGTACCACGTAGGAAACTTTAAATTTAACTAATATTGTGGGCTTATTATTTCTGATTTTCTAAGTACCAATAACTAAAACCCATGTTTATTCTTGAGATGCTTCACATTGAGCTTAAGCTCAAGAATATTTGGTTTCCTGAGCAATGACAGTCTCACATTGATGTGAGATTGATGTGATGATTTTCTTGTAGATTAAGAAGTGAACATGATGTTTTCAATGATTAGTCCCTATTGTGTATATTCAATTCTTATTGAGTAATCAGTGCATATTGAAGATAGTAAAAATTAAATTTTACAGGAAATCATAACAAGAGTTGTCAGCCTTCATATTTAATAAAAATCATATAGGAAGAACTACGTTTCCTTTTTAAAGTCGTTTCAGAGAGTGATGGTAGCCACTTTTTCACCAAGGGCACAAATTCCATTTTTCCAGCTAAGGGAAATTAGACTAATGGTTTTGAGAGAAAACCCAAATTCTAACTGTGGCTTTGATATTAACTAAGTTAAAGCCTGTCTTTGCCAATTATAAAGTAGAAATTATATTTTTACTTTGCGTTCGTGTTGAAAGGGATAAGGAGTTAAATTCAATGACCTTTAAGTGCTAACTCATTACTTGTTCTTGTTAGGGGACCAAATAATAGTTATTTCCACCAGAGGAAGAATAGAACGCCCGGAGGTTTGGGACACAGGGAGCTCCATGTAAAGATTTATAAGTTCCAGAGGAAACAGAAATTATAAGTCACAAAGGGCTAGAAAATAAACAACCTGTCTATTAAAATCTCAGTCTTAGGTTAGCCCCTTTAAGCTGTATAGGCTTAATTGTGTGTGGCAGGATTATAAATGGGAACATTCATTTTGTTATGCTCAGTGTGTTTTCCACCTTCTATGGAGCATTTTCTTCCCCAGCCACACCAAAATAGAAGCAAGTTTTCAAAGAAACCCCAGAGGCTTCTTTTAGGACTGATCTTTGTTCTTCACTTTAGAGACGACACAAGATTGGGCCTGGAAGAAGGGAGATGTGACAACTAAAAAGCAAAAGTTTTGGAAATGGTCTGTAGACCAGGGTGCAGAGTGGAAGAGACAAGGGAAGGGCACTGAGGCTGACTCCCTCCCCCGCAACCCCTCCCCTGACTCATCACTGTAACACACTGGTCATTCAAAAACCCTGGGTCCCTGTAAGCCCCCTGACAAAGGTCAGGGAACTGGGGCACCTGGGTAGGGATGAGGACCAGAAAGGAGAGCCACACCCAGACCTGATCTGAAAGAGGGGGAAACTGGCCTCCTTGCCAACTCGGCAGTGCACCCACCTCTGAACGTTTCCCATCTCTCATTAGACTGAAACCTTTTGACAGCAAGGACTGAATCTCTGTTCAATCAATTTAATGTATTAACCATCACTCCCTAGTCCTCCTGTAAACATTGAATTGCGTTCCTATTATAGTGAAGCTGGAATCTTTTGCTCGCAATAGTTAAGTTACACACTTACCTCAGAGACAGTGAGTTCATTTCTTTCCAAATGCGATTATGCTAGTTTTCAAAAATTGTAATCATGTAATTTAATTGAATACCACTTAAGCTGATGAAGTACGGTTATGAAAAGAGAAAGAATTGTTGGTCATGTCAAAACTAATTCCAGGAGTTGGAAAGGATTGAGTTGTTGTTAAGAAATTGCTGTCAAATTAGACGTGGGCGAAGTAACAAAAAAAAGGTTGGATGAAATCATTTAAAACCAGAAGGCTTCTATTCCTGCATTAAGATAGCTTCAAAACGTCTTTAGTTCTTATTCTGATTTAAAAGAACCCAAACTGGAATTCATAGTGAATGCGATATGGGTATGGTTTATGCTCCCCCACTTAAAAAAATACGTTTTTATTGATTTTTAGAGATGGAAGAAGGGTAAGGGATAGAGAGACAGAAACATCGATGAAAGAATAACATTGATGGGCTGGCTGCCTCCTGCACGCTCCCTACTGGGGACCTAGCTCGAAACCCAGGCATGTGCCTTAACCGGGAATTGAACTGTGACCTCTTGGTCCCTGGGTTGCCGCTCAACTATTGAGCCACACTGGCTGGGCAATGCTCCCCTACTTTAGTCCAGACAGTGGACCCATAAGCAGAGGCAAAAGCCCTTACCTCTTTCATTAGAAAACTGAATAACAGTACATTTATGTTTTACTTTAGAGGAAATTCTTAATGTAGTTTTTCTTGTTGCTTTTATTGCTCTTTACATGTTAAATGGGAGAAATACTCATCTTAGTTGTCCTTGATCCAGTGGTTTCTACTGGGCTTCTTTGGCATTTTTTGTGCAGAGTCTAGCTTGCATGGCACAAGGACTCATGGTAAAGGTTTCTGATTAATATTTATAGAGAGGATAAACAAATTTCTTGGCAACAGAACAAAGTCTGACTGGTTGGTTAAAATCTATGCAATAAGTAGGCACAGCAATGGAAGCATGAATTTCTATCTTTGGGGAAGAAAGGGAATACAGTAGTTAAATTGGTTTGCAGTGTGAATTGAGACACATAGGTGAGGCAAGTAATTGATGGGAAGTTTCATGATTTTTGATTCAGTGTGTTCATTTAATTTGTGTGGTAATTAGTGGCGACTGTGAAGTTGTAGGAGGGGAAAATAAAACAACTCAGGGAATAAATGAATGAAATGTGGAGATAAGTTAAAAGAGGAGAAAGAATAGAGGAAGGGAGGCTAGCAAAGAGGCGATTGTATGCATCCCAAATTATTACTGTGAGTATGCAAATAAAAAATATTCCAGACAATATTGATGATGATGAGAAATTGTGGCAAATTAATTTTTAAACTGCTACTGCAGAGTAAGTTCGTCCACAGCGAGAATCTTCTCACATTTATCTTTATATCTCAAGAGTTTAGCCTAGAGTTGGCACATTGTTGTCAAATAAATGTCTGCTGAATGACTTAATGACTGATAAGGACTAAAAGCTGTGAGAAGTAAGTTAATGTTTCCTTAAATGCTTGAATCTTAAGCTCAGTACATGGGAAGGACAACAGCACAAGACAAAGGTGATTACACAGGGCGTTATAATTCCTTAAGAATGGGTCTGAAATAGGCTGTGTGGGGCTACCAGCTTTGGTAGATTCACTGTAGGACATAAGGTCCCCACACTAATCTCATCTGGGGCCTCGGACATTCTGCCCAGCTAAGGCTGGTGATCAAGAATTCTTCCCGGACTATGAAATGGCCCAAGAAGTACTGGATCAACGTGGGACCATACTGATAAGCTCCTGGGGCTAAAAGAGGGCAGCCCAGACCAGATTTTTGCTCTTCTGCCTCGATCTAAACTTTATGTCCCACGCCAGAGAATGCTATGGAACGGAGTCAGTCTGCCCCTGGGCTTCAGTCTAAATGTGATGGTGCTTAATGAGTGGATTTTGCTCACCTTTATTTTCTAAGAAGAGTTTTTGGCGCTCGAAGGACAGATCTTTTGAAAATCCTGACATTTGGACTTTTATCTTTGGGGAATGGATGTGAAAACACACTCTGGAAAATCACAGACTCCTAATGATTTTAACATTAATTTGGCAACTTAAATGGCAGACAATATTTAAAGATGGACGTTATCTCTTTTATGCCACACTGTTCAGTCTGTCTTGGTTTCCTGGTGCAACTCCAAATTGAGAACCTGGAACAATGCCTGACGCAAATTAGATGCTCAATTAAAGCTTATTGAATGACTTAAGGTTTCTTTCTCCTCTGAAGCAGCTGGCTTACTTAGAAACATTTGAAGGACAGCTGGATAATTTAGGGCCATCTAGGAGTTCAGACTCATATTGAAACACTAGAGGACCAGTGCACAAAATTCATGCACTGGTAGAGTCCCTAGTGGCTGCCGGCTGCTGGCTGGGGCCCCCCTCTCTTCCCTTGGGCCCCTGCTCGAACTCCTGGGCAAACTCCCAGTCAAGGGGACAATTTACATAGTATATTTTTATTATATAGGATACTAACAACTGGCACAGTGCAGACAGATCATTTCTCTGGAGACATCGTTTCCTCAACCTATTCCTGAAAATTATACCATTGGCTTATATGTTATGGCATGAAATCTACTCATATAATCAGATGTTAGAAAAAGGAAGGGAAGATGTTTAGAGAGAAACAGAGTTGTGAAGCACTTTTAACCAAATATTGTTTGACCCCAAACTAAGCCCTTTATATAAAGCAGAGCTTTCTGGAAACACTTTTATTCAGCGATGGAATCTTATCATCATCTTTGGTGAAATAATTCTTTGGTTGAAAAGTAAACAGCTAGCTCAGAAGTCTGATATCAACCATAGACAGAAACCTTTTTAATTAGAGCTTTTAAGTTCTAGACTTCAAATACTTTCTATATTATGGAGTGAAACACACTAACGGACTCTCAGCTATCCATACATATTTCCCAAACCTTAAGTGCCGACCAGTTTATATCTTACAGTGCTTCACCCTGTAAAACCAATCACAATTTATGGACTATGCCAAAAAACCCAGATATTTGATTTTTCTCTTTAATTGTAAATGGTATCACATAGTATCATTTAACCAAGGTATTGTGTACAGGTTTTTTGATTCTTTGCACACGGAGAAAATTCTTCTTGTTTCAAAGCACATTCTGCCTATGCGGTTTAAGTTTGTCCTCCACATGTTACAAACACTAAAAAGGAATGACAGGAACCCCAAGGTCATCACACAATAGTGCGAAGAATGGAGGGATATGTCTAAAATGGGACCCTGTAAGACATAGCTGTCGCCAAAGAAGCTGTCATTCCAACCGAACAACCTAGGGCGATTTAGTCCTGAACTTCCAGCACTGTTGCCATGGTTTCTAGACAAAGCCGACAGGGCTGCATTCCAATTATATCCTTCAGAATGACAGATAACTTAAAAAATTGAAAATGGGGTAATAAAATTTCAGGTCACCCCAAAGAGATGTGATAGGTATGTGTGACAGAGAAGTGGGAGGTGCAAGTTTATGTTGGTCTAGAAAATGCTTTTGTGCCTTACAATGCAAATGTATATTCTGCAGACCCTCTGCTCTTTGATAGCAATTTATCCATCATCCAGTTCATTAGTCAAAACCAAGCATCTCTTGCTTAATAGATAATTTCTTAATAATATTTTAAACTTAAAAAATTCAATAATTAAGAGAATTTAAGAAAAAAATCTCTTGAACTCTGAAAAGTAAAAAGAATCCCTTGGATTCTGATGATGGCGCAAATATAGCAAGGCCATTTTTATCTTTAATTTTTCCCAGTTGAAGGTATTTTTGTAAACTTTGCATCCGGCTTTAGGCAATATCTGCCAGCCAGTGGTATTTTGCCAGGGTCAGCAGAACACCTGTGGCTGTGCTATTAGACTATAGTGAAGTCACTTGCCTCTGTTCAATGAAAGGAACCATTAGGTAGAGATCAATGAACTTAGGACGGTGTTGGCAGATATGACTGGAGAGTCAGATAACTTCATGATCCTGCATCTCTGCAGTTAAGCAGGAATGGGGCATTTTAATGCTTAATTGGCACCTGGTAGTTTATTTAATCTTTAAAAGTTAAAAATAATTGAATCTAAAAATCTTTTAAAACTTTAAGTCTCAGTTTCTTCATCTGTAAAATGGAATCATACCTACTTCTTAGATTTGTGATTTTAAATTAGATAATGCATATAAAGCACTTATTCATCTTCTGGCTCATGCCACTAGGTAAAGGTAGTAGATGCTATCATTATGACTTCTATAGTTGTTACGTACAATGGGATAACTGTACAGCTGTAACAGAGAAACCAAAAAGACACCTGGTAAATTCAAGGATTTTAAACCATGTATTTATAAAAAGGTTAAGAAAAAAGTAACTTATATGTGATATTAGATGTATCTGAAGGATAATGAAAGAAAAGTACTAATTTAATAAATGGCATTTCAAGGTTTACTGCCAGCATTGTGAGATGGAAAATTCTAGATGTCTTGAAGCCTGCAATCACGCCTCCTGAGCATCTCCTTGTGAATATTTATTTTATGACTCTTTAGGACAACATATCATTTCGGTTAACACATTGAATATAGCTGCTACAGTTCTATGAAAATCAGTTTTTATCACTTTCTTTTTATACATCAATTCAAAAAGTTTTACTAGATTCCTGTCTGACTTTTACTGTACTCACAATACTTTTTTTTTCTCAGCCAGAGTTGGTTTGATTTCATAATGGCAATAATTAGAAAAAGCTGATTTACTTAATAAGATATTTTTATATAATAAATCCTGCGAGAATCAATCTATTTTTATATAAATTGTGATAATGATAACATAAAAAAAGAAAATGATTTCTTTCTGTTATAAGACTGCTTTTTAGAAACAAAAGACATATTGGTGGTTTGGAGTACACCTTTTTGCACAGTTTATTTTGCTTTGCTTTTATGGTCTTCACATGTGGTAAAATTTTTTCATTTATTTGATAATCTATCATGTACATCTATATGATAAAGCATATAATTTTACTGAGTGTTAATGGTCAAAACAAATAGATACTTGGGTAATTTCAGATAAAAATAAGTTTAAAAATTTTTCTTATTTTGGAATTACATAAAAATAGCCTTAATTTGTGATTCATATTTCAAAATTACTCTTCTGTTATTAACATTTTGGAATAACTGGTTATGATCAAAATGTGAAGTACTATTTCTAGAACAAATAGAAAGGGCAAAAGCTCCAATACATTTGCTCTCTTTCATCTTAATTCTTCTATCCATCTTTCTAAGTGCTCAGAAGGAATGCACTGGTCAGGGGAATAGTAGGTCTGTTGACGAAACAAGTTTCCAACCTGCAAATGGTGTTTTGAATTATTTATATTCTGCATTTCATTTATGGCATGGCTATGTCTCACTGAAACATCAGAAGGAAGTAGATTCTCTCATTCCGTGGCTGACTTGGAAAGACAGTGTGCCTATTTTCATCATCTCACAACATCTATATATATATCAAAGCCTAATTGCTGGTTGTCCCTCCGACCATTTGACCATTCAACCAGTCACTATTACACGCACTGACCACTAGGGGGCAGATGCTCTGACCCATAGGTTAGTTTGCTGCTGAGGTCCGGCTGATCAGGACTGGGCAAGATGGGCCAGACATGCCCTGGAGCCCTCCCGTGGTCCTTCCCCACCCCGGTCGAGCACCAGTGGGGCCCCTCGGCCTGGCCTGTGCCCTCTCGCAATCTGGGACCCCTTGGGGGATGCCGGGAGAGCTGGTTTCAGCCTGATCCCTGCAGGCCAGGCACCCCACCGGTGCACGAATCTGTGCACTGGAGTTAGTAGGTCATAAAATGAAATAATGACATTCTATCAGACTTGTCAAAATTAAGTACATACTAGTATAGTGTGAAGAGGGTCTTGGTGACTTACCTTAAAAGAGATTTCATACTGTTCTCCTCCCCAGATTTCTAAACCTGGATCATAGCCACCTAACTCCCAAAACCATTTGCGATTGACAGCAAAGAGACCTCCAGCCATCACAGGAGACCTGTGGAATGAACAAAATAATCTTTAAAGGACAATGAATATCAGGGGCAATAGTGTTTTGCTTAGAAAAAAAAAGAAGCTAATTCAAGACATTCCCAGTTGTCAATGGCATGGAACTTTTTAGCACTAGTTTTCTGTAAGTGGATTTAAGGTTCTCACATGGTCTGTAAATGCTCTTGGAATTCTTGTGAGCGTTAAACTCTGCAGGTCAGGTCCTAATGCCATTAATGTCCTGTGGAGCCACACTTCCTCCATATGTTTATCATTAGGGGGAAATACATGATGATTAATGACTGTTATATTGAGAAATATCACTCAATTTTATGTTTTTTCCTCAAAGTGAAAGAGATCTTATCCTATCAGACAGATAAAAGCATAGAAGTTGCTGCTGTAGACAAACATGTTTGATTAAATCTCTTAGTACAAACTCACCAAGCATCTGCCAATTACAGGTCATGTCCATTTTGCAGACTATCAGATAGACAGTTGGACTATAATAACCCATCAGAATTAGTTAATTAACATGCCAAAGATGGAATTAAACTAGGTCTTTTAAGTTTAATTAATTTAGATTTTCTCTGCTTTTCTAACAAATATTCCTTTTGGTCAAATAATTTTTCAGCATTCTACTCCTGCTAGGATGCACTGTACACATGTTGCTATATAATGGGATAATTTATACTCATTGGGCCCTGCCCTAAAATATTTTGTAGTTCAAAGGTAGCTCTTGTATTTTGAAATCTCACTATGAGCTGGGCTTGTGGCTAAGAACTTTATCCCATTCCCTTGATTGATCCTCACAGGAATCATACAAATATCATCCCTATGTCCTCTTTGAAGAAAGAGGCAGAGAGAGGTTAAAAGCAGTGCCCAAGGCTGAATCTAGTGTATGGTGGCCCTGGGACCGAGGTCCTCTGATTTCAAAACCTTTGAGCTCTTTATCAGACAGTTTTCTTTCAGTGTTTGGGGGTGAAGACAGACAGCTACATAAATGTAGATATCAAATAATTAGAGAATACCCTATGCAGACGAACATTGTCAGCACAGTTTTGGTGACAGTTTTGAAAAAGTTTTTGAAGCAAAGGATCTTTATAAATAAGAGTAAAAGACATTAAATGTTGAAGATACACATTTTAAAATATGTGTACATATTCCAGGGGTGGGCAAACTTTTTGACTCGAGGGCCACAATGGGTTCTTAAACTGGACTGGAGGGCCGGAATAAAAGCATGGATGGAGTGTTTGTGTGAACTAATATAAATTCAAAGTAAACATCATTACATAAAAGGGTACGGTCTTTTTTTTTTTTAGTTTTATTCATTTCAAACGGGCCAGATCTGGCCCGCGGGCCGTAGTTTGCCCATGGCTGTATTAGGCACACTAAGTTACAGACCCACCGAAGACTTGCTTTTGGTAATATTGAATATAGCACTTGAATTTAAACTTAAGTGCATTATATATGTCAATGACTTTGCATGTTGAGATGGTACTTAGCCTACTTCAGTTACAAATCTTTTTTTTAATGTCTAGTAGACTGTATGAAGATGAAAAGATTACATGGCAGGAAGAGGGATTTATTTTTCTCCTGAGAAGTGAGTAGGATTAAAAAAATAACATAAAGAATCTCATGCAGTTTTTTATTTTGTTTGAAATAAAAATCCTAACCCAGCCTGTGTGGCTCAGTGGTTGGGCATTGACCTATGAACCAGGAGGTCACTGTTTGATTCCTGGTTATGGCATATGCGTAGGTTGTGGGCTCCATCCCCAGTGTTGGGTGTGCAGGAGGCAGCCAATCAATGATTCTTTCTCGTCATTGACATTTCTATCTCTCTATCCCTCTCCTTTCCTTTCTGAAGTCAATAAAAATATATTTATAAAAAATTTCTAGAATCAAATGTTCCCTATCTCCAGCAGCCTAATCTTTTTCTGTTTTCCATGCACTGAACTTTCGAGGTGAATTACAACTGTAGCTGGAACAAATTGGGACTGTAACATTTATTGGGTGCAGCTCCCAATGGACCCATTACTACAGTCTAACCTTTGCTTTGTAGGGTTTGGGTGTAAGTGATCAGGCATTCTCAATCTGCCTTCCGAGAGACCCCCCCCCCCCCCCCCCAGTGCACAGATTTCGTGAGTTTACAAAAAACAAACCATGTAGCATATTTTAGGTTAATTGTAGAGAAAATAAAATACATTCAAATGGATCTTTTTTACCAGGCCCAAATAAATTAGTGTTTCATATATATATATATATATATATATATATATATAAAATTTAAATATATATTTATATATAATATATATATATTTTAAAGAGAGAACGTAATCTTATAAAAATATATTTTTATTGATTTCAGAGAGGAAGGGAGAGGGAGAGAGAGATAGAAACATAAATGATGAGAGAGAATCATTAATTGGCTGCCTACTGCATGAGCCCACAACCCAGACATGTGCCCAGGCCAGAAATTGAACCATGACCTCCTGGTTCATAGGTTGAGGCTCAACCACTGAGCTACACCAGTCAGGCAGTGTTTCCTATATTGATTAGTATGAATGACAGGTAAAAAACAAACCTTTGATTTATTTATGTATTATTCATATTTGTTCATTAATCTTTTAAATACCGTAATTAAGACACAGTTGACATACAACAAAATACACATTTTAAAGTGTACAATTTGGTAAGTTTTGACTTATGTATGTATATCCCTGTGCAGCCACCACCATATTCAAGAAAAAGGACATATTCACCATTATGAAAGCTTCCTTATTGTAATCCCACCCTCCACCCTTTGTTCATTCCCTTCCTCTAGGCAACACTGAGCTGCCTTCTGTCACTATAGATTAGTTTGCATTTTCTAGATTTTTATACAAATGAAATCATACATTATGTACTCTTTTTGGGGGGTCTGACTTCTTATATTTGACATCATTGACAGTCATTGATGTTGTAGCATGTATTAATAGTTCATTCATTTTTTTATTGCTGAGTAAGTAATATTCTGTTTGCATGAATAGACCAGTTTGATTATCCATGTACCGATTGATGAACATTTGGGTTGTTTCCAGTTTTGGACTATTACAAATAAAGCTTCTATGAATTGTGTGTACTAGTCTGGTGTGGACATATTCTTTCATTTCTCTTGTGTAATGACTAGATCATATATGTTTAACCTTCTAAGAAATTGCCAAATTGTTTTCCAAAGTGTTCGTATAATTTTATGTTTTCGCCAGCAGTATTAGAATTCCATTTGTTCCATATCCTCTTCAATAGTCGATACGAACAGTCTTTTGAAGTTTAGTGTTATAATAGGAATATAATGGCATCTTATGGTTTTGTTTTTCATTTCTATAATGATTCATGCTGTTGAGCATATTTGTGTCATTCCTCTTTTTTCTTCATAGTCAATCTGGCTAGAGTTTTATCAATTGTATGGATCTGTTTAAAGAACTAGCATTTGGTTTAATGAATTTTTCCCTATTGTTTTCCCTATTGCTAATGGACTTTTTTCAATTGTATTGATCTGTTTAAAGAACTAGCATTTGGCCTAAAGGATTTTCCCCTATTGTTTTATATTTCATTGATTTCTCTTTGGTATTTATTATTTTAATTCATCTACTTACTCTATTTAATTTGCTTTTTTTCTAGTTACTTAAGTTGGAAGCTAAGATTATTGATTAGAGACTTTTCTTTTTTTCTAATATAGGTATTTAATACTATAAATCTCCCTTAAGAGCTGCTTTGGCACAATCCTTCACATACAAAAATCATAAGTAGTATTCCAATTTTCATTATGTTCAAAATAATCCCTAATTTTTCTCTTTCTTTTTTAAAACTTATGGTTTAAACAGAAGTATATAATTTAGTTTCCAAATATTTAGTGATTTGTTTAAGATCTTTCTGTTATTGATTCTCAATTAATTCCACTATGGTCAGAGAATATACTTTATATAATTTGTAACCTTTTACAATATACTTTGGAATGGCTCAGAACATGGCCTATCTTGGCAAATGTTCCACATGTGTTTGAAAAGAATGTGTATTCTGTTGCTGTTGAGTGATGGTTTATAAATATTTATTAGGTAAAGTTAGTTGATAGTGTTCAAGTCTTCTATATTCTTATTGATTTTCTGTCTCCTTGTTCCTTCAATTATTGAGAGAAGGATTGAAATATATGGCTATAATTCTGGATTTGTTTATTTCTTCTTTCTGTTCTATCAGTGTTTTTGCTTCATGAATTTTACAGTTCTGTTAATAGGCATAAAAGTTTAGGATTTTTATGTGCTCTTGATAAGTTGACCTCATTATCATTATGAAAGACTTTTCTCATCCCTGGTAATAGTCTTTGCTCTGACATCTACAGGGTGTCCCCAAAACATGTACACACATACTCGGAATTATTACAAAGTTATTAAAATACATTTAATGAAATGTGTATTTTGATTTAATATTACTATAGCCACTTCTATTTTCTTTAGGTTTGCATTATCTAAACACTAGTATTTATAACTTTTTATATCTCTTTACTTTAGTTTTTAAATTAGTGGTGTCTTTATATTTAAAGTATTTTTCTTCTAAGCAGTATATATTTGCATCTTGCTTTTTTTACAATCTCTACCTTTGGGTTGTTTTCTTTTAAAATGTTTTTATTGATTTCAGAGAGGAAGGGAGAGGGGCAGAGAGATAGAAATATCAATGATGAGAGAGAATCATTGATTGGTTGCCTCCTGTACGCCCTACACTGGAGATCGAGCCTGCAACCGGACATGTGCCCTGACTAGAAATCGAACCGTGACCTCCTGGTTCATAGGTCAATGCTCAACCATTGAACCACGCCAGCCGGGCCATTTCTCATTTCTTAATTCTTTTTATTTGATCCACATTTCCATCTGGCATTATTTTACTTCTAACACTTCTTGTAATGGTAATGGGGACTTTTATCTTTTGCATATTTGAAAATATCATTAAGGTATCTTTAAAAAGTGTAGATGGCTATTGCTAAGTTAACAGATTTTTTTCCAATCCTCTAAACATGTTGCCACTTTCTTTTCATTTGTATTGTTTCCCATGAAAAATGTTATTTTTATCTTTGTTTTCTCTTCTGTATGTAATGAGCCTATATTCCTCTAGCTATGTTAAAGATCTCTGTATCATTGAATTTTATTATGGAATGACTTGGTATAGTTTTTTCTACTTGGAATTAATTGAGTTTCTTGGATCTGTAGATACAGTTTTCATGGAATTTAAACACATTTTGACCATTATATCTTCCATTATTCTTTCTGCCCCTACTTTTCTTTCATATCCTTCAGAGACTCCAATTACACATTTTGTTAATTTTATTTATTTATTTTAATATATTTTTATTGATTTCAGAGAGGAAAGGAGAGGGAGAGAGAAACATCAGTGATGAGAGAGAATCATTGATTGGCTGCCTCCTGCATGTCCCCTACTGGGGATCAAGCCCACAACTCGGGCATGTGCCCTTGACCGAAATAGAACCCAGGATCCTTCAGTTCGCAGGCTGATACTCTATCCACCGAGCCAAACTGACTAGGGCTAGAGTAAATGATTTTAAAAAATGGAAAGAAAAAGGAGTGAAGGATGGATTTGAGGCTAAGGAAGATGGTGTAGCAAGGCCCTGTGGTGGGAAGAAGAATAGTAACAAGAAATGGAAGAAGGCCTGTCTTGCTGCCGCCAGAGGATAAGGGGAGGATGCATGCAAAGTGCCCAGTGTCACACACACAGAGAGTGGGTGCTAGAAGTTCCACTGGTACATGAGATAGGCATTGTCAGTATAGCACAGTAAATTATTAATGAACTAATCACTATTATTCTTTCCCTTTGATGGTCACCACCATTCTCATTTCAAGCACAAAGCAAGCCAGGACATGACACTCAGTCATTTCTGTAGTTGGGCAAGAGGAAGCTGTTAAAAGACTAATGAAAGCTGCTTCTTCTTTTTTAAAAAAACATTTTTATTTATTTTAGAGAGAAAGGAAGGGAGAGGGATAGATAGAAACATCAATTGCCGGGAGCCGGTCCATCCTTGCTGTTTCAAGGGACCTGGCATATATGGCATACGGTTCTTAATATGTTTGCTCACCTTCTTGGCGCTGTGTTTTAACCAAGGTCACCTCTCCGAGAAAGGTTGAATCCCCAGGTAGGGATTTTCCCCTGAAGTTAGGGAGGGAATAAAACCCCTCAACTAAGTGCCAGGCGGGTAATTAATCCCTTTAACTACGAACAATCATGCTTAAACTACATAATCTTTTCTCCCTGGAATGGAGATAAGAAACGCCCTAACATTTGTAATAGAGATTGATAGGATTAAATCAACTGGTATAAATACAGTTGTAACAAGACAGAAAGACACAGAACTCAGAACACAGAACTCAGAACACAGAACTTAGAACAGAATCAACAAGACAGAACTCATGAGACAGAATTCAGAAGACAGAACTTCAGAGACAGAACTCAGAACACAGGGCTTGGAAGACAGGACCAAGAGAGACAGAGCCTAGGCACAGAACCTACACAGAACATTCTCTAGAGACAGAAGAACTTCGCTGGCGAGAGCATGCCGGAGGATCCTGGAGAGGGACTGGCCTCAGAGCCTAGAGACAGAGCCTAGCGGGAGAACATGGCAAGGGATCCTGGACTGAACCTGACTACAGAGATTGGCAGGAGAACCTGACTGGAACCTGGACACTGAACCTGACTGGAGAGCCTGGACAGAACCTGGCTGGAGAACCTAGCGAGGGAACATGGCTACAGAACCTCGCTGGAAATCCGAAGCAGAACCTCTCTGGAGATCCAGACCAGAACTTGGCTGGAGATCCGGGATAGAGATCCTGGCTAGGCTGCTGATCAACTGAACGCTGTCTCCGTGTCCTTCCTTCTTCGCCGACTCTGTCCACACCTTTGGGGACCCCTGGACCCGCTGGGGCTGGACCCCGGCAATCAATGAGAGAGAACATTGATCGGCTGTCTCCTGCATGCACCCCCCACTGGGGATCCAGCCCACAACCTGGGCATGTGCCCTGACTGGGAATCGAACCAGTGGCACTCAACTACTAAGCAACACTGGCCGGGCAATCCTATTTTTAAGGGAGCTTAAGAAGCCTGAAGAGATCATTCAAGATATCCCAGAGAGAGAGGAGAGAGAGAGGGAAAGGCAGACTCCCCATCAGAAGCTGTCAAGTGCAAGAGTGATGGAGGCCTCCACCCTGCTCTGTGGAGGGGCCCTTGGAGATGTCAGTGACCTCCTGTGTGGAACACGTAGGGAGGCTCTACCCACACACTGGGACTCTTGACCTTGACAAACTTTATATTTTGTATAAATTGGCATAATTTCTAGATTTGAACACACCAAGTGGCTTGGACAGTAGGGGTCTTGGTGGCAACCACTGTGAACTGACAACTACAGTCAGAATGACAACTTTGATAATGTGGCCCAAGTAAGGCTCCGGAACCATTGCCCTTTCTGAAAAGAGGGAAGTGCTATGAGAAGACGGACGGAATTTCTTACTACTTTGGTGAAGGAAACTCAAAGTTGGATTTACGTGGCTCTGAAGAAAATTTAATGCTGTGAAACAGCATGCACAACTGCGTCTATGGATTGAAGTTCCTACCTCACCATACAAATATGAGTTTACTATTATGCAATTTTGCACTGAAGTCAAGAGAAGAAAAATGACTATTTCTCATATATTAAGAGTAAAAAATGTTAAATGTGTCACATTATTTCCCCCTCAGTGCAAAGGAGAAAGAGCAGTTTATTATTTTCAGCATGTTCTTCTGCTTTCCGTTTTCTATTTTAAAAATATTAATTGCTTGAAACTCTCCCCATTGGCTCCATTTCCCACACTTTCATTTATCTTTATATTTCTAGTCCCTCCTCCCCAAAATTCTTGCTGGTTTAGCTGGGAATGCTAACACACTGTAGACCTGTTAAATATTGGCTCTGTGTCCATGAAACTTTCGATATATTAATGCACTTTATGAGTATTGCTCATAATATCACAAATCAAGTTTTGAGTTTTGCCATTAAAAAACACCTGTCATCCTTGGGAGGCCTGTTAAAATTAATGAAACCATGAAGCTAGTTCCTATGGAAGATTCTTTATTCTTCAGGTCATAGAACTATAACTTTCCTAATACTTAATGGAAATCATTTTTTTCTATTTTATATTAAGTCTATTGAACTGGGTAATAAATATGCTTTCCTCTTAATTTATGGTAGACTACTTTATTTTTCTACATCAATTTTTATATTCTAAACTTTGCTGACTTTAATTCATGAGGCTATAATGTACAAGTGTACTAGCACCATTCTTTATTTGAAATACTCTTCATGTTCTCATTTGCAGATATTTCTCAAAGGTTATATAGTTGGTTGTCTTTGCTAACCCAGGATATAGGTCTAAATGCTTGAAGCTTCATCCCATGTTTCCCACGGCATTCTAAGGAATTGCTGATCTTCCTAATTCTCTCCATTTCACATATTCATTCTTTTCCCCGTATGTGAAAAAAAAATGATGAAGTTAAAAAAAATAAAAACTTTCTCCAGGAGATTATTGCCTAGTTTCTTGCATTTTCTTGCATGATAAAAAGTGTTATTTCATAATTTAATACAGTTTACGTGTTCTTTATAGGTTGGAATAATAAAAATATCACATCGAAAAAATATTTATTTTTAAAATTTACTAACAATTAAAACTTTGGTCCAGAAATCTAAAAGAAATTTCAATTTGGCCTCTTAGAAAATAATTTGGCTCTCAATTTCCATTCATATTAGTGGTACACAGAGAATCCTGGACATGTGGGTTGCAATGTGAATTTGATCAGTAATAAAATGGCATAATCAACCCAAGTCAATCAACCCAAGTCAACCAACATACAGATGAACTACATAATTTTCAGTTATGTAACTAGCAATTTTTAGTTGGCCCACGACTCTAAACAATTTCAGCTAAAATATAATTATTTTCAACTAGAATTCAATTATTGATTAAAATGATAGTGCACATTAAAGCAATATTTTTTCCTAACAATTTTGTTCTTCTATTAAATCATTACATAATTAGAATTTTGAAAAGGCTGGCTAAATAACTACAGATAAATTCAATTGTATCATTTATGTTGTAAAAAAAATCATCTTTCTTTTTGGTATAATTTCCTGGTATTTTATTGGTACAAAATGCCACGTGCGGGCGCGCACATACAGTGCGATTGAAACTTCGTGGCCCATGCCCAGAAGTCGGTTATTTTGTGGAAGAGCCACACTCAAGGGGCCAAAAAGCCACATGTGGCTCGCGAGCCGCAGTTTGCCAACCACTGTAGACTAACAATAATGGTTCCGGTGATTCCTGGCTTCTTGCATCTGTGCCCTGGTGTGGTACATTCCCACACTGACTTCCTTAGCCATGTGACATCGCTTAGTTGATTTCGACAAATGTGGTGTAAGCAGAGGGCTTGCCCTTGGGGCTTGCACTCCCTCATATTTCTCCTAGATGCCTGCTACCATGCGAAGGAGCCTGGGCTCTCCTGATGGAGGAACATGGCCCAGCTGATAATCAGCACCGACTACTAGCTATGTCTACCTTCGGCCATCTGGCTCCAGGTGAGCCACCAGATGACTCTTGCCACCTGTGTGACCTTGGGTATAGGCTGACCTACTGTTTGTTTTGCTTGAGACTGACTGGTTTCCTAGAGGCTGGACTTTCAGTGTTAAAACCAGAAAGTCCCAGGGAACCCAACCCAGTTGTTTTTGCTACTTACGTGAGACCCGTGGAAGAACCATTCAGTAGAATTTAGACTAAATTTCTGCTGCTCAGAATTGTGAGCCAGCAAAAAGCTTGCTGTTCCAAGCCACTAAATTCTGGAATGGTCTGTTATACACATATAGACAGCTGGTAACAGATATCATTTTGAATTCCAAGCTCTTAAAGAGGATATATTATAGCAATTTCTTAAGTGATAAGAATTATTGATAGAGACAGGATTTTGGTGAGTTTCCTAATTTCTAAGGTCTGCCTGACATAGAATTATTTTTTTAGGCTTTTTAAACAAGTTATCTCCACTAGTATCCTGGATATTCTGCAATGCATGAGTGCTTTTCAGTGCTCCTCGGATAAAAGTGAACACCTTTCCTTAGGGGAAAAAAGCTTTCTATTATTCTGGATTTACAAATGCAAATGTTAATGTTTAGAAAAAAACTGGTAGAAAAGGAATCAAGGCCAACTAGTTATCCATAAGCAGGTGGCAGGATTATGACTTTTCAGCCTTTTGGATACAATGAGGGGAAAAACAAAATGATAAATTATAGCACACATTTTGTGCGACTTTGTGCCAGGATTTGTAATTTTGCTTTTTAATCACAAACATAAACACATATAATACTATGTAATGATTTAAAAGGTTTTATACAATTGAATATGCTTTTTGCTGCTTACTTCATACTTAGCATAGTGTAGGCTACTCTGTGAGCGCATATAAAGTGTTGATGGAGGAAGGAATCTTATGGATGTCAGCACAAATTATATGGGGCACTAAACCAGACAACAGCCATAAAGATCACGTGATGGCCTTGGTTGGATGTTCCAGTTAAGCTGGTGGTTCTGAAGTTTCTCAGGCTCCTACTGTCTTTATATCTTCAGTGGTTGGCACTGATCTAACATGAGACAAAATAGAAAACCCCGGGTGTCAAAAGGCACATCAACAACTGCTCAGTGGGTAGAGGAGGAGAATGGACAAAATGTGTTAAATATTCCTTCAATCTCAGTCTTCTGTTATGTGACTAGCATGTTGTGTCTTTGATGACTCTTCTGGGGTCTAAAAATGGTGTGTGTGTGTGTGTGTGTGTGTGTGTGTGTGTGTGTGTGTGTGCAAGTGGAAGACCAACCAAGAATGAGAAACAGATTGACTATTCCAAAAAATACCTTTCTTTAGTCCCACAGTGAGTGGATAGATGGATTCTCCTGTGTGTAATCCTGCCCTTTTCTAATTTCTAAATGGCTACAGATCTTAATCATGGTTTCATATTACACATATTATAGCTTTAATTACTTATCCTCCCCTCTTGCAATATAGACACTGTACACACACTCTCCCTGCCTGCAGGGACAAATAAGGTCATGTCAACACTAAATAATCAGATTATAGTGGTTTCTCAAAACGCCTTTGGGTTCATCTGCCTTCATTCTTCTCCTGCCCACTAGAATTTTTCAGTTCTCTGTGCATCTCTGGAGATGTCAGCAGTGCTCTAGGGAGCTAGCTAGTCTGCGTATGCTTTTCTGCTCTATCCCAGAAGTCTCTTGGCTCTTGTGCCTGACACCAGCCCCCTCCATGAGAAAGCTGCCCCACCAGCCACAGTCCTAGTGTGCTGGTGCTTCCCTTCAAGGAGCCTGCCAGGGGAAGGTTGCCCTGGGACCTAGGCCTCGTGCCACGGAACCTGTCCCGCAGGTGAGCTCCAAAGCCACACCACTCATGCTTAGAATTTCACTCTTTCACCAATATGACTCTTTCTGCTTCTGAAGTTAACCTTGCTCTCCACAGGGGCCGCAACCAGTCTCTCAGGTCAGACAGCACGCAGATGCTAATCCATTAGCATCTTGAGCTTTTATTTATTCTCCTCTCTGTTCCTCAACATCTTCTTTTTTGTTTTTTAAATATATTTTTTATTGATTTTTTACAGAGAGGAAGGGAGAGGGATAGAGAGTTAGAAACATCGATGAGAGAGAAACATTGATCAGCTGCCTCCCGAATACCTGCCACTGGGGATGTGCCTGCAACCAAGGTACATACCCTTGACTGGAATCGAACCTGGGACCGTTTAGTCCACAGGCTGACGCTCTATCCACTGAACCAAATCGGTTAGGGCTTTCCCCAACATCTTCTGTTGTGGTCTGAGTGTTTGCATTCCTCCCGAAACTCAGATGTTGAAACCTAACCCTTAAGGTGATGGAGTTAGGACCCAGGGTCTTTGGGAGGTAATCAGATCATGAGGACAGAGTGCTCATGAATAGGATGAGGGGATGAGTGCCCGTATGAAAGTGGCCTGAGAAATCTCCTTTACCCCTTCCACCACGTGAGGACACAGCAAGAAAGTGGCAGTCTGCAACCCAGAAGATGCCTCCACCAGAACCTGACCATGCTGGCACCTTCATGTTGGACTTCCAGCCTCCAGAACTGTTGTTTATACGCCACTCAGTCTATGGCATTTTTTAAATAGCAGCCCGTATAGACTAGAACATCTTCCACCCTTCCTTAGCTTAAAAATATTCTGTCAGCCCTACGCCTATTACTTGGCCAGCCCACCAGTACAGCCAGTCTCTGAATCCCAGTTTGGGCCCAGCAAAGGCACTCGGCTTCTCCTACATGAAATACAGGTCAGATTCCATAACATTATCAGGAGGCCTCAAAGCCCTCCTGTTTTCTGTTATTTATATTCCAATGTGACTTTCACCCCCTCCTAAAATCCATATTTTGACACAGGTGTACCCTGAGATCTTTCCGCAATGTTGATGAGTGCTTGTCCCTAAGCTCCTCATCTCCTATCTGTCCTCCTCTCTCAGGTTCCATCTCCCCTTACACTCTGCCACTCACCCCTGGGGTGATTCTCCCTCACTGCTCTCGCCCTTGCTCCTCCAGGCTCTTATCACGCCCATCAACACCAACATCCAAAGGAACACAGTGATACTGTGAAATGGCAGAGCCAACCCCTTATTTCCTCAGCGATGGGGACTGTGCAGAGCTAAAAATCCCAAAGGCAGAGCGGGGAGCCTTTCTTCTTGGTTACAAATACAACTTTTCATTCAAGGGATAAATGCTAGTTATTAAAATCCAAGCCTGGATGAAACTGCAGGCAAGCTTGGTTTATGCTTCATTTATTTAATAAACATGTGACACCTTCTTCTTGTGAAAACATTGCCCCTTCGTCTTAGGAGGGAATGCAAAATATGCCTTTTCTTTGGGGCACTGATTGCAACTCAAAGGCAATTTTGGTCTCATTCCCTAGTATTTATGTCAGCCTAGAATTGGCATGGATTTTTAATACCTCTTATCAAACCTTTACCTTTTTAATAAATTCACACTGTACATCTAGCCCCTGCTTAATGACCTTAATTCCTTTAAAAGAAAACACAGCGAAAGAAAACAGGGATGAAGGAAAAGAGATGTTAAGAAAAAAGGCTATAACCAGAATTTATAAAAAAAAAAATATCCAGTTAAAGCATTATATAATTTTCCCTCCAGGTCAAGACTATCCACAAAGAAGTCATATAACTATATCTTGCGGGAGAGAAAAAGAACACCCTCGGGGTGCTGTGTCTGTGTCCAGCCCTGCCTCTCTCACATTCTATGGCAGTTTTCAAACATGTTGACACATTCTTAGACCCTCCTGTATTTGAGAGCTGGAGTCTATGATCTGCCTTTGAATCTGGATGGGACTAGGCTTGCGCTGACCCATGGAATATGGCAACTTGACTTCCCATTGGCTCCTGAGGTGGCTTGTAAGAGATCACATACCTTCTGTCGCATTCATTGGGACATGTGATCTTGGAGCTCTGAGCTACCACATGAGAATCCAGCCAACACTGCAGCCGTCGGAGTAGGAGGAAGCACAGGCCACATGGAGAAACCACGTGGAGGTCCTCTGATCCCTTTCTTGCTTGTGCAAGTTTGAAATGCCCTTTGTTCTTGACAAATACTCTTTCCCCTAACTTCCTAGGTGATATTTAAAATAGTTCTTTAAAGAATTTATGCTCATTGTTTCAAATTAATAATTTTTTTCAGAATAAATTAATCCTTGGCACCAAATCTATGCTACATTATTTATTGCTGTGTAACAAGCTGCTTCAAAACTTAGTGATGTAAGCATGCAATATTTGGGACATACTTACACTACAGTATTTATTTGTTGTTTATCTGAATTTAACCAAACATTCTTCATTCTACCTGGTAATCCTAGGATAACGAAGGATTTTTTTTGGTATGTTCCTATGTCAATATCAGAAAAGAAATTTGATGAGCTTTGCTTGGATCAAGCATTTACCTCTTACAAAGCATGAGATGGAATATAGCCTGTCTTCGTGGTCTGTGCAGCAGGGTTTATTACCAGAAGCAGGGGATATGGGAAAACTTTCTGGGTTACCACATCTATTACACACTCTCTAGCATATCACTCTTTCTTTGAAAACTGGAAGAATAAAGGCACTTAGAACTGTGGACTTGGATAACTAAATCCTTCATAATTCTAGATAATGAAGATGGTTATTTATATTGGCTTTTGTAGCATCGTTTTATAAGATGTTGCCTTAGTCATTTCAGGCTTATATAATTAAGTACTATAGACAAGTACTGTAGAAAGTTTGCTCTCACAATACTGGAGGCAGAGAAGTCTGAGATCAGGGTGCCAGCCTGTTGGGTTGTGGTGAGGACCCTCTTCTTGATTGCAGATTGCCTATTTCTCATTACATCCTCACATTGCAGAAAGAAGGCTGAAGAGCTCTCTGGAGTCTCTCTCTCTCTCTCTCTCTCTCTCTCTCTCTCTCTCTCTCTCTCTCTCCTAAGAACACTAATCCCATTCATCAGGGCTCCATCCTCATGACCCAATTACCTCCCAAAGACCCTACTTCCTAATACCATTTTGTTGAGAGTTAAGATTTCAACATAAGGATTTTTGGGGAACACAGACATCAGTCCATAACAGGTATTGAGATTTGCTAGGGTCTTTTTTCATCAGCTACCTAACAGATGGTCTAGGAATAAATAGTCCACTCCTTTGTAGTTTGATGCAACAAACAATTACTGAGAACCTATGTTCAAGAAACTGAATGCAGGATGCAAAAATGAACAGTAGCCTCTCTGTCCCTGTGGTGTTCAGGGTTAGTGGGGAAGATAGACATTGAATAAAACAATGTGATGTGGGAAATGATTGATTGTATACAGTACTTTATGGTATCGCCAGAGGGCTATGTACCTTAACTTGGTGTGACAATGGGATGGGCAGACAAGAGAGGGAAGAAGTACATTTCAGGCAGAAGAAACAGAACAGATGAAAGCATAGAGATGAATAGCATGATGTGTTCCTAGTGGAGTTGGAGCATATGGTGTATGTAAATACAAGAATTTGGTTAAAGCTGGACAGTTGAGTATAAAGCCAAGAGATATGGTGAGTGAAGCTAGAGAAGGTGGCAGAGGTCAGAATGCTGAGGGACTTGTGAACCATATTATGGAACATGAATTTGATTTGATTAAAACTTTCATTCTTATTTTTTACTGGGACATGATGAAAGCTGTATGTGGTCTTTCTCCAAATAAATGCACATCTACTTACAATTCTCATAAAGATTCATGGGAAATTATAAATATTATCAGATGGCTAAACAAAGAAGGTTTACAAATCCCAGGTTAATAATCTCAGTAAGTGACTGGGTACCACTAAGGAATTTTAACCAGGACAGTAATGTATTCAGGTTTCACACATATTTTTGGTATTACACTCTGATGGCAGTGTAGAGAGTAAGTTTGAGTGTGACAATATTGAAGTGAAACTCAGTTGGGGGTTACAGCTGTTTAGATGAGAGATGATGACACACTTTTGCAATTTCTCTAGAAACATTGATGGATGGAATAAACATGTAAGAGGTAAAATTTGCAGGACTTAGTGATGTGGTGAGTGAAGGGAGGATGGGCAAAATCCAATGATCAGATAAGGAGGAAATACAGGTTAGCAGAAACATAAAAGTTCAAGTTACAGAAACATAAAAGATCTGACTACAAAAAAGTGAGATATCATTTCTTGACTCATAGATCCTGAAAGCAACCTGGAAAAATGACTTCTAAAAGTGTTTCTTACTCTATTTCAAAGAGTAAGCAACTACTCCTGAGGCTAAAAATATGCTGTTATTTTTGAAGGATTATTTACTTAAATGGATATTTCTACATTTTTCTTTCTTTAAGGAGTCACTACACTGTAGTCTATCCTTGCCTTTTAAGGGAGGAGATATTGATGGTGAGGTTCAAGCACTTATTTAGAAATTACTCTTAAAGTGGAAAATGCTTAAAATAATTGAGATGAACAGACAGCAGTTAGAATAAATTCTTACCAATTTGTACTAATTGAGGGGAAGGTTAAGCAAAATTCATTAAAAATCAGAAATATAGGATACTATTATCAGTCATATTCTTTTTTAAAAAATATTTTTTTGATTTTAGATAGGAAGGGTGAAAGATAGAGAGATAGAAACATCAATGATGAGAGAGAACCATTGATCAGTTGCCTCCTGCACACCCCACACTGGGGATCGAGCCCACAACCTGGGCATGTGCCTTGCCTGGGAACCGAACTGTGTCCTCCTGGTTCGTAGGTCAACGCTCAACCACTGAGTCACGCCAGCCGGGCTTAGTCATTTTCTTATCCTAAAAATAATCTGAAGGATAACAGCACTTTTTTTCACTATCACATAATTGTTTCCTACTTTTACTCTGCAAATTAGCATGGAGGATACATGCAATCAAAACTCTACTTAACTTTCTACTATTGACAAAAATCAGTGTTGTGATGGCAGAAACAAATTACAGAATATCTCTATATCCTCTTGTTTAGAAAATACTGAAACTTATCATCTGCTCCTAACTGGCCATTCAGACACAATTGTCTCACTTGCTTGGAGGTACAATTTTGAGTACCACTTCCTAAGTTTTACATGCATAACATCATAGACACACATACAGACAAACACACACACACACACACACACACACACACAAACACAGACACTAGAGGCAGACAATAGATCCTACTTTTTCCTCTGTTGGGCTAGAGCAGGGGTCCTCAAACTTTTTAAACAGGGGGCCAGTTCACTGTCCCTCAGACCGTTGGAGGGCCGGACTATAGTTTAAAAAAAATTATGAGCAAATTCCTATGCACACTGCACATATCTTATTTTGAAGTAAAAAAACAAAACAGGAACAAATACAATATTTGTATTTGCATGTGGCCCGTGGGCCGTAGTTTGAGGACCCCTGGGCTAGAGACTTTGAATGTGAAGGCTTGTAGGAACGTATGAAAAGCCTATGACATGTCCCTCACTGGTAAAATGTGGGAAAAGTATGGAAGGTGGGTCAGCATAACTACGTCTACAGAATGCTAGTGCTGGGTTCGTATCCCGCTTGGGAAGACTGAGGGAGACACATAGGATGACAACCTCCAGGATGTCTAGATCTGCTCCTGTCAGGGCATGCCCAGCACTCACAGTGGAGTTTCTTGAGCCAGGTAAGTGCATGTTCAACTTACTGACAGGCCAGCTGAAATGTTCAGGGACCGGGGGAAGTCAGATGAAGGCCATCATCTCCAGAGGAAGGGACAGAAGCTGGGAGTCAGAGGGCTGAGTGGATATGTTTGAGAAGGCCTGACTGATGATGGCGCCAGAAGGAATGAGGGTATGTTGAGAGAAACTCACTGAAGAGAGGCAAAGGTGCTTCTTCCCCCACTTTTTAAAAAATCTGTGACCCAGTAAATGAAACACTGTGAACCTGAACAAAAAATGGTTTGAAAATTATTTGTAACAATATTCAAATTAATGCCAATGTGGAACTATACCCCCAATTGTCCTTGTGGCTTTTATAATTTGTTTTTTATGGGCCCAGAGAATACCATACTTGTTTACATGGAATTATTCCTTGATCCTTTCTGAGTAGGTATGTGTTTTCTTGTCTTAATTTTGGCCACACTTATCTATTAACCCTAAGATTAAATTATCATGTACCAATAATCAGGTTAAAGATTTATCATCAGTAAACCAGATATTTTTGTCATGGGCTGGCCCGAGCTGTTTAATTATCTTCACAACTGACAGGACTTGATTTATTCTGTAGCTCGTACTTTTCTGTGACCTGTTCTGTTACAGCTAAACTTTAGGGGAACAAACTTTTCATTTTGAATCAAACAACTGCCTATAAAACTATCCTCATAAAAAGGACTAAAGAGTGAGTGCCCATAGGCCCAGGGCCAAATGAAAGGATATTACCCCAAAGAGTCTGGTGCTATAAAATACAGAAGAAATGGCTTCTTTGCTCGGATATAATAAAAATACTATAAAGTTTTAACTCCTCCTGTAATGAAAAATGTATAATTATGGCAGCCATGGGACGATATAGATATTGGTCCAAAAGTAGGGACTCTCTTTGATTGCTAGGGTTTTTATGTTTCTTAAATTTACCTGTGGTTTCCAAAGAGAGGGCTAGGGGGACATGGGGATTTCTGTCTTTTTAGACAACTGATTGTAATAACAGGGATGATCACTTAGACCTGCATAATTCAGAGCAAGTACCAGGGTGAGTGTACTGAGGGGATAGAGGAAGGCAATTAGAAAGTAAAAGAAGCCCAGCTGGCAGTCATGGGTCGGGACACATGCCCAGGTTGCGGGCTCGATCCCCAGTAGGGGTTGTGCAGGAGGCAGCTGATCAATGATTCTTTCTTATCATGGATGTTTCAATCTCTCTCTCCCTCTTCCTTCTTCTTGTAAATCAATAAAAATATTTTTAAAAAGAAAGTAAAAGAAGAAGGTTGAATAAGTCACTCTGCTTCATGAGTGGTCCATCGGTCTAACATTGTCTACCTGGATGAGTCTGTGCAGAGTCTATGAGGGATGACTAGGATGCTGTGAATATATTGACAACTATATCCATAGCTAAAGCAGAGTGTAGCATCAGCTTCACGGAACCATACAAAATGAGAATGGAGGAGGACTTTGTTCTTAAGAGCAATCACAGCCTGGTTGCCAGAAGATGGTCAATGGGCGTTAGCTAGCACAAAAACAGACACATAACAGGGTCTTTGCTCATATATAATCGACACTTGGATACCATTGGACATTCAATTGAACTCTGTTCAGACTGACTGGTAAGGATTAAGTGTAGGATAATGGTTAGGGGAATAGATTTGGGAGCCACGTTGCAAGGGCTCAAGTTTTTTCTATGTAACTTACTTTGGGCAAGTTACTTACTAAATGTGATTCAATTTCCTTATCTGTAAAATTGGGCTGATAGTAATAGATAGCAGCTATGTTGTGAGAATGAGTGTTTGTTCATGTAAAACACCCAGAATGTGCTTGTTATACAATAAGCACTCAACATTGACTATTGCTACTGGCTAACAGTTTGTGGGGATAGGAGGGTAGGTAACATTTTCACAGAGCTCAGAGAACTAGCTCATGTGGAATAAAGTTGTTTTATTTCAACTTAACTTCAAAAGCAAAATTTGGAGAAATCTGTAATGTTATATTTCTTTTCAGGGGGAGTGCTTTTCATAGATGACTTTTATTCATTTTAAGGTAGTAACCATCACCAGATTGATCAAACTTGGCATAGCTGATCTGTCTTTGACATTCACAGCCTGGTTTGGACTAACATTACTTCCTTCCTCACACACAGCTTGGGTCCTTCCTTACTCCCGGAGCAACCCTTCAGTGATGCCTTAAGCCAGTGGGATTTTGTCCTAAGCTCTAGCCATTTGTTTCAGTTCTTTTTATTTTTCACTGAAATGCTCACATTCTTCTTTATGTTTGGGCATAAATACATAAATCGATTCAAGATGATTTGAAGCATTATATGTGCTTATCATAGCAGGTGCATATTCAATCACAGTAGAGTTCTTGACATCAGTTGTAGTTACATGTAGCATGTCTTCTGTGATGGGATGAATATCTAGCCTCACATCCTTCCAAGAACTCCAGTTCATTTTAGAGGATTTGATTCTATTCTATGTCATGACACTCTACTCCTTTCCATTTCATTCAGTTAGGAAATGCTAAATTCATGACGCACCACAAGATAAAATCAAGATAAAACCATGATGGAAATTAAAAGATAATCAAGGCGGGGTCTCTTCTCAAGTGGAGTTTATAATGTAGTTTCGGATTTGAAATGTGAATGGCAAACAGTAAAGATCTGGAAAAATGCAGAGTAGGTATTTCCAAGTTAGTTCCTCAGTGATCTCTGCAGTTGTCATGACACAGTCCACAAGGAATCAGTCTTAGAAGCTGCTTGTGCCCCAGTGGGTCCCCTTTTTCTGTTGGACCACACATTCTCCAGCCCTGCAAGTGCTCTGAAACAGCTCCAGCTTCTTCTCTGCAGAATTAGCTTTGGCTGAAGGCAGCTGCCTTGTCCTGACAGGCCTGAGAGGTAGCACCCGCTTCCCTAGGCTGCCCTCAGGGATGGCCATGGATAGGCTGACATAAGGTGAAAGAGCCCAACCCTCTTATCTCATGGAGGGTCAGCTGCATGTGTGATTTATGCTCCAGACTTTTTGGGGTCAGGCTGAACCCTCATTGGCTCCTCCTTCCCTATCCGTTTCCCCTGCTACCTTGTCGGTCTTTCCTGAAGCAACTCCTCCAAGAATGAAAGGCACACAAGTCCCTGTCTCAAGCTCTGCTTCTAGGAAACTCCACCTACATCAGGTTCCTTGCTGTTTATTGTTTAGTTTAGGGATTTATAATAGGAAGCACCAATTTATATTTTTTATATTAAATTCTTAAAGATTTTATATTTTAAACTTGTGGCTAGAAATTACTTGCACTAGAGGAGTATTCTTCTCTCCTCTTAACTGAACCAATTAAAAAATAATCTAATATATTTATTTTTCCTTAACTTATTTTTTAATGGTGTTCCACTGTTTTTAACTTTTTAAAAAATCGTATATAGACTTGACCATCCATGTTGTTGACATGGTGGCCAGAATAAATTTTAGAAGGAAGAGTGTGTTTCTCAAGTTCACTGTTCAGTGTCTTCAAGTCACAGAATTAAAACAAACAAACAAAAACAATACTCAGGCATTTAGCTCTGTGTAATGCTCCATGGATGGTAAAGTCTATATACGATTTTACCTAATGCTTTGATTAGTGAGGATGTACAAAGTGTTGTTCTCATGTCGGAACTGGACCCATGAAGAAACTGGGCCTGTGAGTTCCCAGCATTAGGTGCTTCAGACAGAAATGCAGGACCTAATGCAGGCTGCCTAATTCCCAGGTTGGTGTTCTTTTTATATTCATCAGTAAAAGAGTGGGGTGAACTCACATTTCTATTTTCCTTAGAATGTGAAGAGCTACCAAAGACCCACTGATGCATGGTTCTGAAACAATATGCATTTTAAAAGCAGGTTTTCTCTGTTATAAAAAGGCAGGGGAATTAACATGTCTGCCTAGATTCTCTCTTCTTAGGAGATTTTTAATATAATATATTCATATCTTTTTTAAAAAATCTCCCTAATGTTATAATCTTTTCTTCTCCCTAGCTCACAAAGATGCTGAGAAGATGAAGTGTCAAAAGGATCTTCCAAGTGCTTTGACCTGCCAGGGGTGAGGGGTAGGGGTTGGGGTGGGGGATGGCTTTTTCACTTCAGCTGCATGGTATTAGCTCTAAGAGCCTATGAATCTTGTGTAGTGTTGCCATGAAATTTCCCAGATTTGAATCATTCATCTATTTATACAACCTTTCAGGGATGGTAAATTGTAGTCACAGGGTCACCACTAACTTCTAAATATTCCATTTGCACTATAAATAGAACAGAAAACTGCCTGTGGCTCATTCTGTTCATTGTTATGTTCTGATAATACAACGAAGAACCCGAAGGTCCCTTTCTGGTCTTTGTAATATGACATTTGCCAAACATGCTGTGAGGGATTAAATACACAGAGAGAGTGTGGAAGAAAAGGTTCTACCCCTAGTTCCGTAGGAGCACCAATTCCTATTAAGTACTGGTTATCCTTCATTGTGTTTCAGACGTCATTGCTCTGTTATCACTTCAACTGTGTGGTTCAGGTGACCGTGTTCCGAGGGCATGGTTACCTCTCTCTATGTGGGCACTGTATTTCCTGTTCTCTGGAGCTAGAAAAGAGAACGCTATTCATTTTGCTGGATGTAATGGGTCACCGGTGCTCCTGTCTGTGCTACAGAGATCGAGAAGTCTGGCCACGTGATAGAGTCTAGAAAATGAAAGCTTTGCTGACAGGCCTTGGTCAAAAAGGGAGTGAAGGGCAGCACCCCACTCTCCCCTGTCCCCATCACACTTTACAGGTGACGTGGGCTGAGAATTAAACAGACAAACCAACAGAACCACAGAGGAATGTCTAATCCATGGTCGGCAAACCACGGCTCGCGAGCCACATGTGACTCTTTGGTCCCTTGAGTGTGGCTCTGCCACAAAATACCACATGCGGGCGCACACATACAGTGCGATTGAAACTTCGTGGCTCATACACAGAAGTCAGTATTTTGTGGAAGAGCCACACTCAAGGGGCCAAAGAGTCACATGTGGCTCGCGAGCCGTGGTTTGCCAACCACTCATTGGCTGTTTTGGAGGCTCTTTTCCTTTTCCTCATTCTGCCCCCTGCTGCATGTTCCTGATGGCCTGACACATAAGATAAGCTCTCATTGGTCTGAGATCCTCAGGCCCTGTGGTTTTCTGATTGTCGTTTGTCCACTAAAAATCATGAACTCCAGGCGTCAGCAAACATTGACTTTGCACCTACTAAGCTATGCCAAGAACTGTGCTCTATGCTACAGGTGGTCACTTTAATCTATAACATGGGAGGCAAACACATTCATTACAGGATACCTGTATGTGGGGTGATTTTATATCCCATTTGTCCTGGACCGTCCTAATTTATACCTATGGCCCATGGTGTTTATTCCTAGCACTCACTTTTATTCTTGAGTCTCTCTATTTTGGACAATGAATTAATGCATGTGAAATTTAGTATACTCAGAGGATTCTAGACATTCCATTTCTTCTTGAGAACTAGCTCGGACCCTTAACAGCAGGATTAGAGGCCTCTTTCACATATACCCATGAATCTTGGAAACACACCTGTCACAGCAATTCCTATCCCACTATTTAGCTTGTAAGCTCCTGGAGGGCAAGGTCTGCATTCTCAGACATCAATTTAGTCTCAATTGGCTTTGGACTGAGAAAGTGCGTACTTGGTGTTTGATTGGAATGATTATTAAATATGCAGCACAGGCCGGCATCCAGATGCAGGTATGGTTAAGGGAAAGTGGTCCAGAGCAGGAAATGCCTGACCAGAGCCTTGAAGGGTGAATAGGAGTTGGCCAGGGCAGATCACTTCAGACAGAGCAGCAGCTTATTAACAGCAGGAGGTGAAGAAGTCACAGTACTTTAGTTTGACACGGCAGAATCTTAGGGTGTGAAAGGTTTGGCCAAAGATGGGCTGGGAAGTAGTAAGTACAGACTGGGTGTGGGGAGGGTCTGCACCAAACACTGAGGAGTTTGGACTTTGTCAAGAACAACAACAACTATAATTGATCAAATACTAATTATATGCCAGGCACTAGGTTACGTTCTTTGAATGCTTTATCTCAATTTGTCCTCATGACTCCCCAAGGAGTTAGATAGAACTCCTATCCCCATTTCTCACATGAGAAGACCCAGGTTAGAGAGAGTTTACTGATCCCATTGATGTCACATGGTTGAGTATGGATTTGAACCAAAAAAAAATTTGGTGCCAAAGCCTAACATATTCTCTTTCTCCTTCTCTATCCCCTTCTCTTCCTCTTTTTTCCCTTTGCTAATCCTCACCTGAGGATATTTTTCCCATTGATGTTTTAGAGAGACTGGAAGGGAGGGAGGGAGTAGGAGAGAGAAAAACATCGATGTGAGAGAGACACATTGATTGTTGCCTCCCCCAGGAGCTCCTACCCAGGCTGGGGATTAAACCCACAACCCAGGCATGTGCCCTTGACTGGGAATCAAGCCCTTGACTTTTCAGTGTGTGGGCTGACACTCCAACCACTGAACACATCAGCTAGGGCTCGTCCTCTTTTTATCTCTCTCAGATACACAAGTGCACACACACACACACACACACACCATCACAGTTAATGAGGGACCACTGAAGTGCTTGAAGCTGGAAAGGACATGATTGGATTTGTATTTTAGAAAGACTATGTTGGTGGGAGTTTGGGAATGGAAATTTGGAGTTGGATACCAGGATCAGGAACATCCTGCTAGGAGGCTGTTCCGGGCACCATGTGGGATGGATGTGAATCTGATCCAAGGCAGAAGCAGTGGTGATACTGAAGAAAGAATGGATCCAAGAGATTCTGACGCCCTAGAATCAACTGTATTTGAAAGGAAAGTTTGAAAAGTTTGCTTTCACTTTCAAGTCTTGTATCTTTGAAAATCAGGTGGTGCAATTCCTTGAAACTGGGAATCAGGTCTGTAAACAGGTTAGATGATGAGTTTAGTTTGGGGCATATTTGGAGTGAGCTGTCTATGCAATATTCAAATAGATTTGTTAAGTAGTTAGTGGAATATGCAGGGCTGAGACTCAAGAAAAAAAGACGTGAGGTAGTGGTGTAGATTTAGGACTCATCAGCATGAAATTAGATCCAAAATAGAGATAGAGAGAAGAGAACAGGGTCCAGAATATAAAAACACATACTAGAGAGTGCGGTGAAGGGGTCTAAGAAAGAGAGAGGCAGGAAGAAAATCAAGATATAATCATGTCACAAAACACAAGGGAGGAGATATAAAGTATATGATTTTCTAACCACTATGCTGTACACCTGGAACTAATACAAAAGAATATTGAATTTCAACTTTAATTGAGAAATAAAGTTCAACAAAAAGAAAGGGAGGAGAGAGATAGAAGAGGAGGAGATGATGAATTGAGGCAAAAGGTGGAACAAAACCAACAGAATCTAGCTTCTACAAATGGGAAAGAAATCTAGTATTTATAAAAGTGGGGGAATGTGTGTCTTCCAAAATAATTAAACAGGTTTTCATGAGTATATCTGAAAATATTACACAGCTACATTGGTACTTCAAGGCATCTGAATTATAGTTGACATTCAGCTCATCAGAGTCTAATGTTATCTGACTACTATCGTGTACCTTAATTGAAGCCTACCGGTCCTGTTGATTCTAAGCTTTTGTCTTTGGGAGGCACAAAGCCTTTGGCCCAAAATTCTGCAAATGTCATCCCAACTGGATGCCACTTTTGACCCTACTGAGTGAGATTCTGAGATTTATCATGAATATAGCCTTGCTGTGCTGGGCACTGGGATTTCTGGGCAAATAGCGTTTATCTTGATGCCATAACCCCAGTTCATCCGGATGAAATAGTGCAGTGTTGGCATTTTCATGGGATGGGTCACTAGATGCAGATGAAGAAAAATTGAAGTTATTGTGCCCTAGTGTACCAGTCCTTTTTCTAGCACAGCAGTTCTGTCCTTGTCCTTGATACAGATATTTGGAACACTCAAGTCTAATGAATTTTCCGCTCTGTCTGGATATGTTCCCTTGGCAGCACATGGAAAACTTGAAAAAATATTGCAAAAGTTATCAAAGGTTAATAGTTTCTCAACTTCCTTTTTTTTTTCCCCTGGGAAGATAACGAAACCCAAATCCTTTCAGGCCAGTAGATCCCATAATACCACTATAATTACAACAGTGATACTCTATGGGTCTGTCTCATTGATAATTTGCCTTTAAGAGTTTTATTTTATTTTAGTTGATATCAATCTCCTTCCAAAATTATTTGAAATATTTTTAAATTAGGTGCAAAAATATAAATATAGTAAAAATAGAACATCAAATGAAAAAGAAAATAAATATTTATTCCACAAACCCAACCTAATGTATGTGATATGCCTTAATATTGCATCTACCTTTGAGATTTTTAATAGACCAAAATAAACTTTCTTTTGAGTATCTGAAAGTATTATTGATTAACAATTTCCCATTAGCCTTGTAAAGTAAATAGATGACTTGGATGTATTTTACAGCTGAAAATGAAGTAGAGATACCATCATTTTGTCCAAGGTAAATACCACATTATAATAGTGACAGAATGGGCCCATATAAAAGTTACTTATGTCACCTTCTAAGTATGGACAAAGTATTTTTATTTCATTTTGTAAATTATTCTAGTGCTTCTCAAGTGGTTCTATTCCTTCTTTCTTCCTTAGGATTTTTCCAACACTGTAAGCCATCCCTTAGCTTACTGGGTGAGCTCTATTGTATTTCTTTACTAGGGGCCTGGTGCACGAAGATTCGTGCACTGGGTGTGGGTCCCTCAGCCCGACCTGCACCCTCTCCAATCTGGGAGCCCTCAGGAGAGCCCTCTCCAATCCAGGAGTTTCTGTCTGTCTTTGCAATCATATGAGTGAATTGTCTAAGACCCCTAACCCAGTTTGGTTTGTTGCTCACAGAATAATAGAGGCATTTTTTTTTCTTTGTTCATTGGTGAAGATTTTCTGGAAGTTTTAGGGTATCTTCCCTTTAATTTTTCCTAGACACTCTGATTTTACTTATGTCTCTCACGTTTGCTTTCTCTCCATCCCCCACCACAACAGTAACTTGCTCCAACCTCACTTTGCTCTAGTGCAATAGTTCTCAACCTTCTGGCCCTTTCAATATAGTTCCTCATGTTGTGACCCAACCATAAAATTATTTTCATTGCTACTTCATAACTGTAATGTTGCTACTGTTATGAATCGTAATGTAAATATCTGATATGCAGGATGGTCTTAGGTGACCCCTGTGAAAGGGTCGTTCGACCGCCAAAGGGGTTGCGACCCACAGGTTGAGAACTGCTGCTCTATTGTCTACAGTGGTTAGCAAACTGCGGCTCGTGAGCCACATACAGCTCTTTGGCCCCTTGAGTGTGGCTCTTCCACAAAATACCTACTTCTGCTCATGGGCCATGAAGTTTCAATCGCACTGTACATGCGTGCCCGCACGTGGTATTTTGCATAAATACCGAGGGAGCCACATCTCTCCAAGCCTTCGGCTCTCCTGCTCTGCTCTCTGCCTGGCGACTGTGTATGCAAATTAACCCACCATCTTTGTTGGGTTAATTTGCATACTCACTCCTGATTGGCTGGTGAGTGTAGTGGAGGGATGGTCAGTTTACATGTTTCTCTTTTATTATGTAGGATGATTTGGCTGCTATACTAGTCTGAATGTTTGTGTCCTCTTCCCACCCCTCCCCATTCTCCCCCCTCCTCGATTCACATGTTGAAATCCTAACCTTCTAAGAGGATGGTATTAGGATGTGGGTATTAGGATGGTTAGGTCATGAGGATGGAACCTTTATGAATGGGATTATTACCTTATAAAAGAGACTCCAGAGAGATCCCTACCTTTCCACTAGGTGAGGACACAGAGAGATGTGTCTGGCTCTCACCAGAAGACTATGTTGGCACTTTGATCTTGGATTTCCCAGCCTCCAGAACCTTGAGGAATAAATTTCTATTGTTTATAAGCTCCCGGGTCCATGATATTTTGTTATAATAGCTGAAACTGACTAAAACATTGGCTATGAAATGGAAGAGAGTATTGATAGAACGATACAGCTAGATCACTATGTGCTTTTAGGAAGAGGATACAGAACAGGCCAAGTAATAAAGAGTCAGAGAAGGAAGTGTGTGGGAGTGTTCCTAAGCTAGGAAGAGAGAGCTTGTTGGTAGGACTGAACAAAAGTTCAAAATCCATGGCAGACATGCCACCAGGCTCATTCTTCCATGTAATCTTCGCTTTGCCTCTCTTCCTACAAAATTTGAACATGTCACTGATCTCACCACGGCAACCATGGTTGGCTTATTTAAGTACCTAGGACTCTAACTGGAACCACCCAGGAAGTGAAGTCTCTGTTGAGTAAGATGCTTTGAAATGGGCTTGAGTGACAGAAAACACACACACAAAAGCAAAAGCCAAGCCATGCAGTACTCGCAGGGTGAAGCTTCTCAGCGTTGCAGAAACAGGTGAGTTTGGGCATATACTACAGATGAAACACAAAATGTATTTCGCACCAGCTTCTCCTTAAATTTTATCTAACTCATTGCATTTCAGTGGATTCTAGAGTATTTTCTCTGCTGAAAAAATTTATAAATATTAGTTTGTATGTCCTATCAATCATTTTGAAGAATAGTCTTCATTTTTCATCACAAAAGAAAATAACATCCATGTTTCTCTTCTGCAAGCTGAACACAATTTCTTGAGCTATAGAGAATTTTTTTCTGTTGTTATCAATATTGTTGGTGGGCAGAGTGACACTTAGATATAAAGAGGCCATATGGGATTTTGTATTCCATTAAGAACTGCACTTACTGCCGAAACTGGTTTGGCTCAGTGGATAGAGCGTCGTCTTGCGGACTGAGAGGTCCCAGGTTCGATTCCGGTCGAGGGCATGTGCCTGGGTTGCGGGCACATCCCCAGTGGGGAGTGTGCAGGAGGCAGCTGATTGATGTTTCTCTCTCACAGATGTTTCTGACTCTCTGTCTCTCTCCCTTCCTCTCTGTAAAAAATCAATAAAATATATTAAAAAAAAAAAAAAAAGAACTGCACTTACTAAGCAAAAACAGTTCAAATTTTCAGGGAAAAATTATTTCCAAGGTGGAAAATAACCATTGCTAAATAACAGTGTAAAAGTCACATGTAGAATGCATGAATGGCTGAGTACATTACCAATGATTCAAGCCTCATTAACATGATTTGGTTTTCACTGCTATATTTTAATAACAATTTTAGGCATCATTTATATATCTCCTCTCCTCATAAATATAATTTAGGAAAATCTTCCCTTAATTCATTTATAAAAACTGGGATAAAATTGAGTTTATTTCTGATGCAATAAGTACTAGTTTTCCTTGTTTCTGTAGCTCCTCTCTATAAAACATCTGGTTATTTAATAAATACATTATGATATACCTCCACTCGACATTTTCTTTTGAAACAGACTATTCTGAATCACAGAGGCTGATTTTTCTTTAAATAAAAGGCTGGGAAATCTAAACTGAGTAAATGTACTTTTTCCTTGTGAAATAAAGATTGCTAAGGCCCAATTGCAGTCGATCACTAAGGGGTCTCATCATGATGTATTTGACAGCAATCAGATGCTAGATTTTTGTTACTATTCTTCTGCTATATTTTCTTAAACACAAAAAGCTGTTCAACCTCACAGCTCTTGAATGAAATTAAAATACTAATGCTATATTACTTAATATACTATACTGCAGTTTATGAGCATCTGAGGAAGAGGTTGTCTCTGGCCTCAAGTTTGTTGTAATCTTACAGGTGAACAAGATATGAACAGACAGGAATATGTGCAGACCTTATACAGAAGTGCCTAACAGAATGTATATGTTATAAAGAACAGGATGCAACCTCTTAGATGTAAACCTGGTCTATTTTAAAGTTTGCCCTCAAGATGATAAATTTTCATTGTCTTTATTATGATGATTCTGTCCATTTGTGATATTAAAAAAAATAACTAATAATATTTATTAAACTATTTCAGCCTCAGGTGCTGTTCTCATTGCCTTACATGTGTTATTGTATTTCATTCTTATAACGATCCCAGGAAGAAAACAAAGCAGAGAGTGGTTTTCCAGTAGGGAGTGGGCCTGGGGCCGACCACATTCGGGCCCCGTCTCTTTTTGGAGCATCTTTTTGCCTGAAGATGGCAAAACCTAAAGTCATCACTGAAGGACCACCCAGGCATATGCCCAAACTCATCAAATTGTATATGATCAATATGTGCATGTTTTCATATATCAATTATACTTCAATAAAGATCTTATAAAAATTAAAAATAAAAAGTAAAGGAAAAGAAGGAACACCTAGTCAGACTTGTTCAGATATTCTGTTTTCATGTACCATTCCCCTAATGGGCTCCACAGCTGTGTGAAGGCCAAAGCAGCCAGGGTTGCCTTGATCGATACTTGTCTGATGATGTGGTCAGATAACCTGGATAATTCAAGTACTCATGTGATTCTTTTTTCTATCTCAAATATTCAGATTAGTTGTCAACATAACCCCAACCTCCTCTACACAGGCCATGGCAATGCCTTTTTATTAATAAGTAGATATCACCAGGTCTCCTGATTTCTCTCCTTGTACGTTCCTTCCACATTTTTAATAGAAAAAAATATAATTAAAAGCTTTTCTCCTGCCAAGTTGCAATTTGAAATAGCAGCAGGCAAAAAGTAGTTACATAGAATGGTCTCTGCTTTCTCTTCACTTTTCCAATTAGCTCAGCTCACTAGCTCCGTATAATTCATATGTGGCTCAGGTGAGTATGTGAAACTAATTAGCTTATCATAAATAAACTTGATCTAGACAGCAAACTAAAAGTAACAATAGATAAGGTATCAATACTGCTTCTTTCTGGAGTCCTGCATTACTGAGGAGTGTGTTGGCCATTTTTTTTAAAAAAAATAAATAAAATACCTTTGTTGAAGTATACAGAGAAAATCTTGTTCAGGGTATAGCATTGCTATGCTCATTACTGTTGGAGGATGATAACTGGAAAACTACACCACCTTTACATGGTTAGACTGCCGTCTGTTTCTACTCTGACTTTCCCTCTGCCATACTTGCCCCAGATCAAGTGGTATTGGAATGGCTGTTGGGATCTAGGAAAGTATAGGTAAATGCCTTTATTGTTGAGCTTACTTGTTTATGCTTAAGGGTTAGAAAGGAAAGTACAGCTGTCTTTCCATTTCATTTCTAAATATCTAGTTGTGCATCTTTGAAAAGAAAAAAAAATCCTACAAAGTTAAAAACAGCATTGTTGTTCCTAACAAAATTAATAACTCCTTAATAGAATCTAATTACCCTGTCCATATTCAAATACCTGTACCTGTCCTCAAAATATCTGGTATGGATGATTTGCTCAAACCAGGATTCAGTCCAGCCTTACACACTTTGTCTCTGGTTGCTATGTTTCTTAATCTTTTTTAAAAAAATAGGATTCTTCCTTTCCCATTACACTGACTTGCTGAAGAGAGCGGATCTTTTGTCCTATAGAATTTACTGCCTACTGTGTTTGCCTGATTGCAGTCTTTTGGTATTGTTTAGCATATTTATTTATTCCCTAGAAATTAGATTTAAAGAATTGATTATATGACATTTAAAAATTTCCAGTTAAAATACCCTCTGTATTATATACTTCTTACTGCATCATACAAGAAAATAGATGGTATCTGAATGTCCCACCAAGCTCAGTTTGACCTCTGTGTTAGAAAAGTGACAGCATGATCTCTTAATTGTAGAATTATGCTTCTCCCCATGACCAGAAAGGCATCTGTGTGGTGTTACTTTGGCACCATCTGAATAAACAGTTCTCCATCAATTATTCACCTGATCACTGAACCAAATGACAACCCTTGTTTGAATCAATAATTTCATTAGGGGGTTGGTTATAAAAGGACGTTCTAAAGAGGACCCAGTCTGTGCCTTCATCCTCTCTTATATTGATAACAGTAGTTTCCTAGCTGCTCTTCATGTGCATGGTCTTCCTCGCCCCTACAACTTACGGTCCACATGGCAGCCAGAGGTCTCCTGGAATGTCAATCAGATCATGTCACTTTTTGTGCTTAAACCCTCCAATGGCCATGTCATGTCACTCACAGAAAGCCCACAGAAAGTCCACAGCCCTTACCCTGACCCACAAGGGTCTTCATGTCTGAACTGCCAGCTCATTCTCTGATTCCATCTGCTATCACCTCCTTTTCTCCTCACTCACTCTGTCCCACCCAAACTGGTTCCAGCCAAAATAGGAGAAAAGGCCTATTACTGGAGCAGGCAAGGGACAACCTAATTTCATTATAGTTAAGTAATTACTTTTGAAATTGCTCTACCCTCGGTTATTTGCATGGCTTGCTCCATAAATTCAAGTTTTTTTCTCAAATAATATCATATGAGAGGTCTTCCTGCCCACCCTATTGAAAATAACTACCAACCCCTGTACCTATCTTCTCTATCCCCTTACCTTGCTTATATCTCCTAACACTTACATCTTTAACATGTTACCTTTACTTCTCTGGATGGCTCCCTACTCAAGTATGAGCTCTGTGAGAGGAGACACATTGTCTATTTCATTTATTTCTGTGTCCACAGCTCTGAGCATAATGTCAAAGGTGGCTTGCAATAAACAATCACTGAATGAACGAACGACTGAAGACTCAGTGAAAGTAGCCCTTTGAAATTGAGGTTAGTTGCTTCTTTTTCAGAGGACTAACCTGGCTAAAGGGAATGCCACCTCTTTTTCATCATGCTTTTTGCTGAGGCATTGAAAGATGCATTTTGGGAAACTATATCTATAGAATATAAGTCCCATAAAGTGCAATTCAAAGGATACTTCTCAAGGACAGAAACTCTTGTCCCAGCTTAGAACTCTTCAGGAGGGAAGAATAAATTAAGTGAACTCCTTATTTTTATATTTTCAGAGCACTGCTTGCAGAATAATCAGGGACAACAGGTCACTGGCGATTAGTCACCAGTTACATTCAACCCACTCCTACCAAGGGCAAGTGAATAACAGTGAAGAGCCATTTCCTTTCTCAAAACCAAGGTTTGCCTTATTAGAGATTATATTTATACTTTTTAAAATAAAGATTCTTTTTAAAAATATATTTTATTGATTTTTTTACAGAGAGGAAGGGAGAGAGATAGATAGTTAGAAACATCAATGAGAGAGAAACATCGATTCAGCTGCCTCCTGCACACTCCCCACTGGGGATGTGCCCGCAACCAAGGTACATGCCCTTGACTGGAATCGAACCTGGGACCCTTCAGTCCGCAGGCCGACGATCTATCCACTGAGCCAAACCAGTTAGGGCTACTTATACTTCTTAACAGGCTCATGAGTAGAACTTAAATTCAGAGAATTGCTTTTATCCTATTCACTAAAGAATTATTGGATTTTAAAAGCTCTTTCTAAAAGCCTAGAGAACTGTACCCTAAACTCATGCACCCTTTAAAAAATCCAGGTCACTCTTAGGTATGTCAATGAAATGACCCCAACAAAATTATCTCAAAAAGAGCAGCAATGAGCTATATGTATTTTGGATAGTCTAAAATGCCCATGATCTCTTTAAGCTCTGATCACTTCTCCATTTCCTTCAGAGAAAGCCTTTCAAATTCTGATGCCTTGCATTTCCCTATAGATAATAGCTATACAGATATAATAGGCCTTTTCTCCAGGATCTCTCCAATGGGCTCCGCAGTGATCCTGATTTAAACAGACAGGGGGCTTACACTTCAGTAAGTGAATGAGACACACAGCTAATGATGTGGCTGGCTTGTGTTTGGCCAAAAAGCTGGAAATGAGAGAGATTCATTCCCTTTGATCAGGCCATCACTAACACTCTTAGAGACAGTCCCCCTCGTCTCTCCTTTGGATGCACACTGCCCGAATCCAGGCTTCAGGGGAAAGGGAATAAAAGGTAATTATAATATTTCATTTACCTCCTGCCTTCGGGGATTAAGAGGGAAATCCAATGCAATTACGTGGTGACAGCGATGAAGACTGAAGCCAATGGAACTGCCTGTCTCGGCTACATATAGCAGGTCATCCAGTTAGCTCTGGACAGCAATTTCCAGAAAATTCTGTAATTAGGTTGTGAAATGGTGGCAGATAGGATGAACTGAAGAGGCAGATGTGTGGCCCAAAGTAATTTAGTTTCAACTAAAATGTGCTGCAACCTGCCACCTTCCTATTTATTAAAGCCCTATAATATCCCATGTTATGCTATTATGGAGGGTAATGGGGAGTCAGGCACTTAACTATAATGAAATTAGATTGTCCCTTGCCTGCACCGGAGGCACAGTGACATTTTCTTGTAAAAGCAGTGAAAGTGGTTTCTCAAAAAATAGGCTTGACAATAAAACACTGGAATCCACTTCACCATAAAGAATAAAGGAGCTAAAAGCTGATGCGGTGGGACACTTTATTGTCCCTCTGCATTATCTGCTCTTAATTCAAAGCTGTTGCAAAGCCAGACAGGTAGAGAGGAAGAAGCGTAGTCAATGAACCTTCATGTTTTACCAGTTTGCGAAGAGGAAGATTGCTTTCCTATTTCTAGGAAGTGAACAACTGCAACCATTAGTGGTCCTGCTTTACAATTATGGTCTGGACTACTTTCTTGATTTTGCATTTCTTTTTAAAGCATGAATACAGAAGGGGAAGAAAAAGTGAAAAGATTGGAAAATAAACACCTATGTAATTAATACAATATTTTAAATCATTTGAAAGACTTGGGGGATGTATGGTCTCTGTGTTAGGTAATCCTAAAAACAATTGATTCCCTTGCTTCATCCCATTTTTATTTCCCGTTTTGTCAAACTGATCTACCAGGAGCTTTGGACCTGTATCTGATTTCAGATGTGAGTTGCCCTGATCACTCACCGAGTAAAGTAACAATGCCAGGAATCATCAAGTGGTCAGAAGAAAGATAATACGTAATCATCTATTTAAGAATCAGCTGGAAGGACAGGATTTGTTGATTAGAAATTGATAGTAAGTGAGGATAACAATGCAACTGATGAAGCAGTTTTCAGGAAATGAAGCCAAGTACAGTTTTGTTTTAGAAACCAAAGCCCTTGGAGAGACAGATCAACTGACTGTCCTTGGCAAGTGGTGCCACACAGAGCTTCGCGCAGGGTCACAGGAAAGGAAATGCTCATCTGGCCCTGGCCCAGCAGAGGCCGAGGCTGAAAACAAACTGAAGCATCATAATTGCACCAGAGACAGTGGGAAGTTTGCTGCAAATCAAGAGCCGGGCCTCTGGAAGGAAGAAGAGAGGCACTTTAGCAACAACAAAGAAGCTTAATCACTCAAGCTGCAGAGCGCAGCATGAGCTAGTGGCCTTGGGGGAGCAGAGCTGCACGGAAATGAAATGGTACAAGTGGAGGAAATTCAGGGACATTGGTAGAAATTGCAATGACATGACTAGTAACGTAATGTGATATAATGTCTTTTAAAAAGCAAATATCCCAGGGCTGAAAACCCTTGAGAGAAACTTATATCTTATATTCAGAAACCCTTAGGAAATGGCCCAAGATCAGATGGCAGAACAGAAATCAGGAGTTCTAAGGAGATTTCATGACCTTGATTCCAGATAGGACGAGGAACAGGTCACTGCTTCTGAAGCCGCAGTCATATGTGTAGTCTTCCCACAATGTTTACTACACTCCATCGTATTTGAACTATCTATTTTTTACTTATAGTTAAAAAATATGATTAATTTTGAGAGAGCGAGGGAGAGAGAGAGAGAGAGAAAGATAGAAAGAACTGGGATCATTGAACTTGCAACCCTGGCTGGGTGGCTCAGTTGGTTGGAGTTTTTGATTCTAGGTCAGGGCACATACCTAGGTTGCAGGTTTCAATTGGGGTGTGTACTAGAGGCAACCAATCAATGTTTCTCTCACACACGATGTTCTTTTCCCCCCTCTCTCTCCCTTCCTCTCTTTCTAAAATTCAATAACTGCTCCCCACAAAAACAAAAACATATTCTTAGATGAGGATTAAAAAAAACTTTAATTGAGCTACATCCTAAGCAAAACTATCCTTGACATAGCTATATACTTTTCTCATACAAATTAAATACAAAATGTTAAAAATAACATGCATGGACCTCTACCACTTGGAAAATCTTCAGCACCAGCAGTGTTACACTAAGCACCTTTTAGGAAAACCATTTTTCAAACTCTGGGTGCTTGTTTCCCCCTCCCCTCTTCTCCGGAAATGTCTCAGACTCTTAGCTAGCTTCCCATTTGCATAATTATGCCCACTTCAGATAGGCTCTTTTGCTTTTGTTTGAAATAAGAGAGTTTTGCCAGAGTTAAAGCGTAGTTTCTTTTCAATCAATCTCTAGAAGAGAGCACAGTGAGGCATCAATGTCCTTTAGCAGAAAGGCAGGCTAGATTTGCTAAGGCATCTTTCCCAAATTAACTTAAGAAATGTTATTTTATCACGTACTATCACAAGGTCTGACCTGGTACTCTGAACGATATAAAAGAAAACATGAAAGAAGCAGTTTCCATTCTCGAGGAGCTTACGTTCTCATTGTGGCAACTCAGAGAGGCAATAAAACTAACTATAATTCAATACCATAAAAGATGGACAAGAAAGTAAGAAAGCAACAGGGGGAGAGAGAAGTTCATTCCAACTAGGAAGGTCAGACATTTTCATGAGGGAAAGAGAAATGTATTTGGCCTTGAACACCCGTGAGGGTTTTTGTAGGTGGTTACAGAATGGCAAAAGGCATTCTAGTTGAAAGGAGCAACTTGGGAGATTAAAAAATTTGGGGTATTTAGAGGTGACGAGTTATAGGATAGAGAAGCCGTCTCTGCTAGGAGAGTACACAGCAAGTCATAATGATGTGTTTAGAGGATGCATAAGGCTCTCCAGGTCCTCCTCTCTAACCCATACTGTTTTCTGAAATTTATCATTAATTTAATCTTTTAGGGTTATATCAACTTAATGAATAAGTATTTTGACTTTACATTACTTATAATTATACTAGAAGCCCGGTGCATGACATTTGTATACTGGGGGGTGGGGGGACGGGGGTCCCTCAGCCCAGCACGCACACTCTCACAGTCTGGGACCCCTTGGGGGATGTCTGTCTGCTGACCCAGGGGGATGGGACCTAAGCCGGGAGTCAGACACCCCTCTCGCAATCCGGGGCTCTCGGAGCCCGGGACCCCTTGCTCTTTACTTTCCACCTGCAGCAGATGTGGGAGAGGCTCCCACCATCGCCACTGTGCTCCCAGCTGTGAGCCAAAGCCAGTCTCGCTGCTCCCCAGTGCCACCAGGGAGGTGGAGGCGAGAGAGGCTCCTGACACCACCACCACTGCACCCCCACCAGCCAGGAGCCTGGGTTCTGGCTCAGTGGCACGCCCCCTGTGGGAGCCCACTAACCACCAGGGGGCAGCTCCTGCATTGAGCGTCTGCCCCCTGGTGGTCAGTGCATGTCATAGAGACCAGTCATTCTACCACTCAGTCGATTTGCATATTAGGGTTTTATTACATAGGATTCTTAATACAAAAATGTAGGAGGCATTTTCTGTGTTTAAAGATCTTGAAATTTACTCAGAGGTACTTATAGGAAACGTTGACAATCCAAGAGCGAACTGAATATGCAGATGAGTTTTTACAACCCGTTAGGGTAGGAGCTGAGGTAGATGGGGAGGCATCATGGAGCTGGGGAGAAGAAAGGTGGGACCAGGAAATGCATTGAGGAAGAGGCAAAGCATTCTTGGAAGAATGTATATGGGACATCTAAGTAGAAAAGTGTGACTTAAATATAGTGAATACATTTGGAAGGAAAATTTGGGCCAGGTTAGGTAGGTTCTTAAAGGCTTGATAAGCAATTTTGGCAACTACATTGTAAGAAATCATTGGAAGTTACAGAGGAAAGAATAAAACAAAAACATGAAAACAGAGCTGGAGAGGATATTAGAGGTCACTGAGTCATCTCCCCTCCTTTATGAAGAGGTTAAATTATTTTGCCGATGACATAGAGGGCATTTGGCAGAGACTGCTTTGGAAACCAGGTTTCCATAAAGCAAAAACATAAAAATTATATTAGGAATATAAATCTGTCATAAATTCTTTCTCATAATACCCTTTCAGAATACAAATATATTTACCTGAGTGGCAGAATGCAATAAGCTATCGGCAATATTTAGTTTATTTCACTAGTTAGTTAGTCACCTTGTAAGGCCATTAAATGGGTCCAAATACAAGTTGCTATCCTGGGAGATCAGATATTCATGACCAAGGTTAGATGTATCATGATTTTCAGGAAATGATAGAACCCTGGATACTCAGAGATTAGGAAACTCATAAAAGGAGGAAGGGGTGAAATCCTACAGACAATCTTGTCATTCTGTGTGGTGGCAATATGGCAGTGAGGCCAACCAGACTGGATTTTAATCCCTGCTTCATCATTTACAAAATGCATAGCAATAGATAAATTAATTGACTTTTTTCAACCTTTACTGAGATTTCCCTTCAGTAAACTGGAAATAATTATGTCTACTACAGGATTACCTAGTGTGGTAGATAGAGTCCAAGGTGGGTCCTATGCTTTCTGCCCTTGGCATTCATACCATTATGTGATTAGCTCCCCTTGTGTGTGGCAAGATCAGTGTATCTGTCTACTCAGGCTGCTGTAACAAAATACCATAGAATGAGTTGCTGGAATAGCAAACAGTAATTTATCAGATGTCTTATGTTCTTAAAAAAAGTGAGGAAATATGAAAAAAAATATTTGTGTGAACATTAAGTTGATGTCCATATTCTTCATTAGACTAAAAACTCACTGAGGCCAGAGAATGTCTCATTTCCTCATCCAATTCTTAATATTCAAGACAGTGCCTGCCCCATTCAGGAACGTAGTAAATGTTTGCTAAAAAAATGTATCCATCACAGTCTCTGGGAATAATGTATCATTTGAACATTTGAAGTCAAATTAAGTGACTCAACAAAGAGAAGTAATTTGAAAAATCATAATACATACATGACTTTCACATTTGTTATTATATCTTAACTATGTCTACCTTGGCTAGGAAAAAATATTAAACTATGAATATTGCACCTACACAGAGCTCTATAATGGAATAGAACCTATTGCTAGATCCAAAAAGGAAAAAGAAAGGCAAAACATACATCTGAGGCCAAGATAGTTGAACTCATAAGCTTGTGAGATTTATCTCAAATAAATGCCTCAAGGTAGATGCAACACTACGCCTATCCTCAAAATGACAAAACCTTAGATAAAATTCGGCTTGTGGTTGCTATAGGTCAAGTGGCTGCTATAAAGTTGCAGGAAAAAGAAAATGTAATGCTTTGCTATTGTCCTTCCATGCCAAAGAGTAAAAAAGTGATTGTGACTTATTTTTGTGGAAATTTTTTTGCTTTGTGTTTATCAGAAACCTGAGCCAGGAACGAGAGAGAGAGAGAGAGAGAGAGAGAGAGAGAGAGAGAGAGAGAGAGAGAGAGAGAGAGAGAGAGAGAGAAAGAGAAAGAAGAAGGAGGAGGAGGAGGAGGAGGAAAAAGAGGAGGAGAAAGAGAAGAAGGAAGATAAATTAATTATACTTTAAGACCAAAAAAATTACCATCATCATATTTAGGTTATGGTTATATATGTAGCATAAAACCCCTAAACTTCTTTGTAGTATATATTTGGGGTTAGATTTATCAGAAATATTAATATTCAAAGTTTCCTATTCAACAATTATTGAATCCCTACAGTGTGTATGGTATTATTTTAAGCAAATACATTATTTGTTAATTGATATATAAATTAGCAATGATGACAGTAATACTTTTAATTTCTTCACTATAAATGAAAGGTTCATTGCAGAGAGAGATTCACTCATGCTACTAGATTAGCAATTTCACATAATTATTATTAAACAACAAACTGAAATCCACTATATGGGATGGCCTCATTTTTCCTTTCCATATGACAGAAAATCTATTGCTGTTCCTGTTGAATAATACTCTTCGGGGGGTTAAATGGACAGTTGCCTGATTATTTTATGGGTTTCAGAATGCGAGCATTTACCCTAGAAATCATATAACAGAAAACAGATGATAACTGATTATGTTCCAAATCTCTGTTTTGTAAGCCAGTTGTTTAGGCCCTAAAATGTATTTTTCCATAGAATCATTATAATATTATCAGATTTGATGATGTTGAAGTAGCACTATTATATTTCCTGAGGTTTATGTCTCTATTAAAATTTTAAAGTTTGTGTTAAACAGGCTTCTAATAGTTGACCTAGGAATCACATTGACTATAATAATTTTTTTTTCTCTAGGAAAGTGCATTACAAATTTAAACCAGAGATTCCAGGAACATACGCTCTCCCCTCCCTGGGTAGCATTAGCACGACGGGGAGCCAGAGCTCAGTTGGGAGGGACATGAGATGAGTCTGAACATTTATAACTGATAAACCTTTCCATGTGCAACAGGAAAATACCCGTTGGGAAATTCCATCTCCAGGTTTTCTGTTTGGGGAAACAGAGAGCCTCCCCCCGGCCCCCCCACGGGCAATAGGAATGTTATGCCTAGACTTCTATGGAGTCAGCAGCCTCCTAGATGGTTCCCAACGGTCCCCATGTCTTGGTGGTCATGCTGCTGTGTGACACCGACCCCTGGGTGATGCCTAGACTCAGTCACCGCCTTAATGACAAGAATGGTACAAGTAATGGAATGTGCCTTCCGAGATTGGGTAACAGTAAGATTGTGGCTTCTCACTTGGATGCTCTTTCCCGGTTCCTTCTGAAGGAAGCCAGCTGCTATATCATAAGATGACAAAAAAAAAAAAAAAGAAAAAAAAAGAAAAAAAAAGGCACCCATCTTTTCCCTTCATTTCTTAGTGCACTTAGAAGTACATCAATAGCTGTGGCCTGTATTACATTAGAAAGGAAGCAGAACTTGCTTTTTAGGAAAATTAGGAAATTTTAGGAAATTATGGCAAACCTAAAAATATATAAAAACAAAATACCAACTATTCACACCTTACCCTCCAAAGATAATTGTTTTTAACACCTTGGAGTATTTCTTAAAACTCTTTTTCTTTTTATTAAACTAGTTGAGAAATAATACCATAAATAATTTACTTTTAAAGACTGACCTTTCCATGAAAAGCATTTTCATATTATTTTAAACGCTCATAAGATGAGATGCATTCTATTCCATCATTTGAATATAGCATAATTTACTTATCTCCCTATTTGTGAAGATGTAGATTGCTTTCACAAGCTTTACTATTGTAAACATATTTGTTTATAAGTCTTTGTGCATATTTTTATTAGGATAGATCTTGTATTGCTGAGCCAAAGAGTATGGCCGTTTTGAAAACTTTTAATACAAATTTCCAAATTTCTAGAATGATTAAAACATTACATACTTTACATCCCTACAGGTAATACATGAACTTGCCTGTCTCCCTTGCACTGAAAAATAACATAAAAACAAACCCTCTAACTAATTTGCTGGTCAAAAAACCATCACTGTTTTCACGAATCATTTTTAACAGGTTAGAGGTCATTTCAGTCCACTGAAGGACTCCATTAATGAAATTTTATTGTACCTACAAATCGTAAGAGGCAGAACATTATAACCTGATGAACAAAAAGATAGATACAGAGGCAGAGAAGCATGGAACAGACTGTCAAATTACAGTGGGAAGGCTGGGGAGTGTTGGGAAGGGGGAGGTAAGAGATCAACTGAAGGACTTGTATGCATGCATATAAGCATAACCAATGGACACAAGACACTGGGTGGGTGGGGTGAGGGCATCTGCCGGGGCGGGGGGGGTAGGGGGCGCGGTAGAGGAGGCCGGGGAAGGTCAATTGGGGGGAAAAAAAGGAGACGCATGTACTACTATCTGTAATACTTTAAACAATAAAATAAAATTTGAAAAAAAAGAAAGGAGAGAGGGGGCTCAGGAATTCAGTAATAATGCCAGACTTATTTAAGGGGCACCTGTGCAGTGTTAAACAACAGCCCTCAGTCCCAAATCTATATAGCTTTTGGGAATGTGGTTGGATTAGCACACCAACTTGTATTAGCTAATAAATGTTGAAACATAAAAAAAAGAGAGACATCAAACTAAAAGCTAGGAAAATTATTAGTCACTAAATTGCTATCACCTTCAGCAATTTTTGAAGGCAGAACTTAATCACATATTACTAACCATGCTCCTATTCAAAGCCAACATCAGGGAAGGTAACGTCTCATTTTGCAAATTCAAAATTGCAGGGCTTCTCTGGAAACCCATTTCCTCCCAGACGTGCCCCGCACCCTGCACGTCCAATGTATTTCTAAGGGTGGTGGGGAAGCCATCCACATGAGAATAGCACAGAAATGAAGTGTTCCTGGAATCCACTGGAGATCTATGGAATTATTATCTCTGGGGTCCGGGATATCTGATTTTTTTTAAAAAAACAATTAATTCTCGTGTACCTATACATAAGGTGACTTTTATGTTCCTTTTATCTTTAATTTACATTTTACTTTCTATGAATGAGGATGTTACTTTTTGTTTTGCTTTTATGCAAAACTGATAACTCTTCCCAGAGGTTAGTAAGTCTCTGGTGAATCTAATATAAACTGGCAATGTGGAGCTGCCTATAAAATGCATGCAGAATTGACCTGTGGTAACTAGACTGAGAACACCACATTTGGCAAACTTTCCATTTAAATACTGTTTGGTAAGTCAAATTCTCATTTAAAAGAATGCTAATTCTGCCCTGGCTGGCTGCTCAGCTGCTTGGAGCATCATCTAATATACCAAAAAGGATGTGGGTGCGATCCCAGGTCGAGGTGGGTATGGGAGGCAACCGATTGATCTCTCTCTCTCTCTCTCTCTCTCTCATCAATAACCTCCCCCCCCCCCCGCTACACACACACATATTCTCAGATGAAGAGTAAAAAATAAGAATGTTAATTCTCATACACTGACACCCACATAGTCACTGTTTTTCCTGACAAAGAAAAGAGACCTTCTCTTTTTGGACATTTTAAGGAGGGAGATTTAGGATAACTTAGGAAAAATTAATTTCAATTCAAAACCTCCACAGAACTTGATATGTCACTAAAATCCAGTGCAGAGACTAAAAAAAAAACACATGAGCTCTGGAAGAAGATTTGAGTTCTAGCTCTGCCACTTGCCAGCTGTAGGTGACTGAGCAGTAAGTGAATGTCTCCGAGACTCAGTTTCTCCTCTGGGACATGGGGTAGGAACAGCTGCCACACAACATCACAGGCTATGGTGACGATGAAGTAAGATCTCATCCATGACCGTGATTCCGAGTCTCCGCTGTCGCAACGACCAGTATCCCTGCAGGAAATCTCGATTGTACGGGCCAGAAAGTCAAGTCCTAAGTGGCTCCGTGTGCCCCGTATGAATGAACCACGACCTTATTTTGCAGAATGAAAGCCATCTCTCTTCTGTTGTACATTTCTTCCAAATCCAGGCTATCAACCATTGTTTTTAAATGGCTTTTAAATTGCATCATTAGGAGTTACTTCAAGGGGATTTGTCACTTCTTTTGTGATGCATTCCATGATGGTTATTATTTTGGAGTTTTTGAGAGGCAAGGCAGCTGCCATGGTGGTTTCGTTGTTTTAACTCTCCAGAGAAAGCCAAATGACTGCAATTTTTACAACATCAGGTCATAGAAGAAAGCGTTGGATGAGTAGCCCTGACTTTCACAAGGAAGGAAAGCAAACATTTTATGGCTTTCAGCTTAATCTAGGAACTATACTTTTCTTTCCCTGAGCGCAGGAGGCTGTCAGCTGTCATGTTAAAAGCAGAGTAAATGGACAATGAAGCAACACTTTGCAGGGCTCATCCATGTTCGTTAGGAGTTGTTCCAGGAAGGTCTTACGGCAGCTGTTACCCAAGCGACTTTCAAGCACACGGCAGTGGGCTGGATTCTGCAGCTGCAGAAAAGGGCGATGTTGGAAAGAGACAGACAGGCAGCGGAGGAGGTGGACTTGAGATAGGGCAGACACTTTGGCCTATAATCAAGAACCTCCATTTATAGTGGCATTTTCCCTTGGACCTGAACCTGCCCTTGAAATGAAAAAAGTAATAAAGTGGAAATGAAGTGCCCTTGTGAGGCCTGGGACTGGAGGAGACGGGTGTCGGCCACAGTGGGCCTCTGACAAGGATCTCAGTCATTTATGTTTAACCCATTCCCAGAGGGTGCGCTCACCTTTTACTGCTGGAAACAACTGTCAGGCGGGAAATAATAGAGAAAAAGAGTGAGTGCATTTGCCGAGTCAAGGAGTGAGCCTGGCAGGTCTTTATTCTCTGTGTTTGTTCCTGTTGCCAAAACACTGGCATCGCCCATCAGTGGCAGGGCTGTTCTTCCCCCACAGCTAACTTGCTTATAGTAAAACAATTCAGATATCCTACTTCTTTTTTTCTTTTTCATTTTGGTCAAGAGGAATTTATGATTCTGTATTTCTCAGGTGGCAAATTCATGTAATTCCACTGCCATGAAAAGAGATGGCATATGCTAAGCGAAATAAGCCAGTCAGAGAAAGACAAGTATCACATGATCTCACTCATACGTGGGATCTAATGAACAAAATAAACTGATAAACAAAGTAGATCCAGGATGGTGACTTTAACCTGTTAAGTATAGTTCCTAGATTAAGCATAATTTAAATAAATCTAAATATCTAAGTTATCTTTGAGATCACTTGTTTTGGAAATAGAAATAGCACATTTGAGACCATCTCTGCTACTTTTGAATTCTGGCTTCGGGTGACTCAAATACTCATTAGGAACCTGTTTTCTTTTTGTAAAATGGGGATCAGCAGGCCTGGCCTAACTCACGGAGACGTTAGGGCAAGCATTTGAAGCTATAAAGGGCCTCTAACGGTGCTGGCACGTGCTAGGAGCTCATGCATGGTAAGTGTTATTTATTATCTAAAAGTGCTGCGAACGTGTAATCCCACTGAAGTTACCAATGACGTACACTAAAGAATTAGACATCTGTGAGAATTAAATGAGCTGGTACATATAAAGCCCTAAACACATGCCTGGCATGGGGTAAACCCTTTGCTCTCATTATAACCATCATTGTTATGCTTCTATTTAATGCAGCAGTCTCCAGTATCATATTCCTGAAGATCACATTCTCGTGCAAGAAAGCTAGGGCCAGGGCTCATTTAAAAAAATCCACTCAAGAAATGCTACCATTTGGGTTCTCCAGGAAGCTGATTCTGGCACCAAGCTGTTAGGAAATGTCCTTGGAACCAACCCCAGAGAAGGGAAGCGAAGGAAGCAGAGAGCGATTACAGAGAGAACTGGACTGCCTGAGTGCCTGAAGGTCAGTTGGCCCCACAGGGAACGTCGTGTTGGGCATAAATATTCATGCTTTTCCTCAGTCATTGGCTGTGGGCCTGGAAAGGCCATGCTTGAGCAAGGGTGTTGAGGGCATTCACCCACAGCCCTCCCAGCAGCTGGGACAATAAGTCTTTCCTTGAAAGGGAATCTGGGAAGCACATATCTTTGTCTGTCACAGAAATATTCATTTGACTGGACTGAGACAGTTATATTTGAACTATTTTAAAACACCCGCATTTCTGAGTAATCTGCAATTTGGTACAAGTGGTGCTTCTGGATTTATTGATCTACTCGATGGACACTAGGCTGCTAGAGGGTAGGTACTGTGTTTTAGCTCATCTTCATGTCCTTCATCTCTAAGTACCTAATATAGTGCTCAATGCAGAGTAACTGCTCAATAAATATTATTGCATGAATAAGCAAGAAAATGGATAAACTGTGAAGGGCATAAAGCAGCGGTTCTCAACCTGTGGGTCGCGACCCCTTTGGGGTCAAACGACCCTTTCACAGGGGTCGCCTAAGACCACTGGAAAACACATATTGAATATATAATTACATATTGTCTTTGTGATTAATTACTATGCTTTAATTATGTTCAATTTGTAACAACGAAAATATATCCTGCATATCAGATATTTACATTACGATTCATCACAGTAGCAAAATTACAGTTATGAAGTAGCAAAGAAAATAATTTTATGGTTGGGGGTCACCACAACATGAGGAACTGTATTAAAGGGTCATGGCATTTAGGAAGGTTGAGAACCATTGGCATAAAGAAAGATTCAGAAGAAGGACTGGGGGAACATAGAAGAGAATGATACAGATTATCTTAACTTACATGAGACCTACTGTAACGATGTAGGACAATTGGGGGTTAGGGGGGAGAGATAAATGGTCAAAGCCTTGCTGCCAGAGAATACGGGCTTAAAAACAGATTCAATTGGTTGTATTTAAAACTAAGCCTGAAGAAGAATTTCAACTCAGTGTTTAGAGACTTTCTATGTGATAACCACTTGATTAAGAGTAAAGAAGTATCTTAAAACAGTAAAAAATTCCAGGATAAAATATATCATCATTTCTTCAGAAATAAGGGCATTGTAGAAAATGAACAAACAAAAAAATTGGCTGTGATGGTTTTAGGTTTGTTTTACAGGTTGTTTGTACAGCTTACTTACTTAGGACATGTTTATATTTAGCACTAAGAATATTTAAACACTTGAAAGTAATTTCAAGCATTTGCCACTGACACTTGAATTAGGCTCATACCTAGAAAGGGTAAGACAACTAGTCTTCAGAAATTTGACTGTCAATTTTGTGACTTTTGCCTAAAATCATCTTGAAAACTAGAAATGTTTTCATAATACATCTTTTGTTTTTCAGGTCTGATCCAAAAGGATCTTTTACTACATGTCCAGAAGTTACCCTTTTAATTAAAAAAAAAGTAAAATTTCTCTGGGTAGAAGTTTCAAATTTTGTGATATTAGGCCATTCTCTCTTTGCCTCAAAGGTGATTCAGCATTTTGAAAGAAGTATTGTATTTTCAGGACTAGCTAGGCACACTAAAACTTCCAATGAAACACTGATTCTCTCTCCTTTAACGACTGGAGATATATCAACTTCGCAGTCTAGAAGCAACTCAAACAATGATGAACTCTATGAGACCACGCCGCCTTAAAAAAATTGTACTGTATTAGCAGATATTACACACACACACACACACACACACACACACACACACACACACACACCATCTTTATTCCTCTATGTTCCCAGGACTCTACAATGGCTCATAATTTAATCAAGACTCTTAAGTACATAAGAGAATTTTTATATAACTTAGCAGAAGGTCATAGTGACTATCAGACACTAAAGACATCATATTTTAGGATTCTCTACTATCACTAGCATTACATAAATTTAATACTGTCTGAGAAATAGATGAGCAACTTCAGGTGGTCCCTGATTCTTCAATATTTATGTTCTCCATGAAGTATCAGAAGTAATCACTCTGGCTGTGACTGCACTACACCTGCTATGTCTCAGCTCAGACCTGTGACCTTGAATCCCTCCTAATGGGTATGACACAGACTTTCCACTTTAGCGCATTCACACCTTTCTAGCAAAGCAAAAAATAAACTCTTATCTGCAATATTCTCTTTATTAAGAACTCTCTGGCCATTATAACTATTTGCAATGACTACCTCCAAATGAAAAAGCCAGTTGCTCTTTTTACAGTGTGTATAATGAAACAAACTCTAACTTAGTTAAGCTTTCCACCTTTATTGACAAGTTCTCTAGTTGAATAAGAGAGAATCTAATTTGACAGTCTGGCCCTGTCCCCCATTGATTTATTTTCTCGGGGGATGGGTTAATATGATTGTTTACAAATTTCTCTAAATCCCAAATTTAATGACTGCTTTTTATTTTAATTAGGCTGGCAAAGAGAATTTTTCAAGAGTGTAAACAGGCCTCTAGTAGAGTCTTTGGTAACTATAGGAGCTATTTGTATGCATGTGAGGAAAGCATTGTCAGTAAAGAGGAAAAAGATGTGAGAAAAGTAAGCAATTTCCAAATATTTGTGTCTAATTTTTGTATTTGAAACTGCCTCACTTCCCAGAAAATTACACTTTTTAAGAATTGTACTTTATGTTCCCTACAAATGAGGGACTCAGTCTCACAGAAATAGAGAAGAAATTTTGTTAGAAGGACTTTAGGTGGCTCACAGAATTGTCCAGTGTAGAAAACAGATGGGAAACAAAAGAATGCAGCCTTTTTTTTTGCCATCCTTACTTGAGGATGGAGAGAGAGAGAGAGAGAGAGAGAGAGAGAGAGAGAGAGAGAGAGAGATTGCATGAGAGAGAAACATTGATTGGTTGCCTCTTGTAAGTGCCATGGCTGGGAATTGAACCCCACAACCTTTTGGTGTTCAGGACAACCCTTCAACCAACTGAGCCACCCAGCCAGGGCAAAAGTGCAGTCTTGGCCAAGACCCAGCTCTCTGACAAGGACAGTCTGAAAAAGACAGCCCCCATGGACACATCCCTGAGGACACATTGCTGCATTCTGGACTCTGCCCACCTGGACATTTGCTGCCATGTCTTGGGCTCCTGACTGCACCCCATTGCTGCTGCCACTGTGAATAATCTTTGTCTATCCCTGAGCACCTGATCCATTCTTTCAAGAATCAAAATCCCTGATCGACCTCAACTGGATCGCAAGTACAGCCGGGGAGGAAAGAGGGGAGGAGGCAGAATTAAGGGCTTGCTCCCCGTGGTCCCACCAGCCCCCTATTTCCCACCTTGAGATTTTCAAATATAGGAAGTGTGTTACTATGCCATGCAATCATACACTGACAAAGGTCTAGTAGATTGAAGTCCCATTTTGGAGCCATTCCTTTAAAAAGTAGATGTAGAAAAAAATAAAGTGCTGATGCACTGAGATATACTACCCTCGCACTCAGTTCTGGTGTCAACACTGGTCTTCAGAATCCATTTAAGACTACAGTGTCAAGAAGAGTGTTGATAATGACAATAATTACAGAGGGTGAAACACTCAAGTTTCTTGTAATTTTAAGTTAGCTAAACCCTGTCAAGGCAGTTTTCAGCTACTAAGGATTGATTATTCAATCAGTTAGTTGTCCTTTCCTTATTGATGTTTCTCTGGATGTCATTAATCCAGCAGTATCGTGCTTAGAATGATCTCTGTCATAGGCAGTTGGGTTAGAACAGGAAGAAGAGCTAAAGTTCACAATGAAATTTTATCACTTTTTATTGGGAGTGTGGGCAAAGCCATTGCTCCCAAGTTGAAAATGTTTTCCTTTCTTATTTTCTTCTCATCTTTTGTAGAGTTATCATCCAACAGATATTTGTGAAATGCCTTTTCTATGTAGAGAACTATCTTTTAAGGGTGTTTTTTTTGTTTTGTTTCTATTTAGTGACCCCTATTTTTGTTCATTAACTTTTCCTCTCTTTCATAATGTTTCTCCCCTTTGGTATTTTGGGTCATCAAAGTCACAAATGACCTATGGAAAAGGCATCAATTTATGATCTGCTATATATAGGCATTAAAACATTGAGTTTGGCATCATGGGGATGCAAATATGATAAAATATGATTTCTGGGCCACAAAAATGATGATATTTAAAGCAATTCTCTATAAAACTCCTGGGAAAAAAAACAAGAATTAGAGAGGTAGGGACCCCCAAAGCCACCTGCCTCATAATTCTGCATAAAGTTGGCCAAGCCATGCCCCTTGCATTTATTTTGCACATTGCCTTTGGCACATGTGCCCTAGATAACTGAGGTTGAGGTAAGATTTTATATTCTTCCTATGAAAATCAAATGTGTTAGAGGGTTTTTGCATGTTTTGATGATTGCTAAAAGTCTTTTCACAAGGGAAACTTTCCTGAGTCAAGTAATCAAGGCACATGATTTGATAATTGATGCACAGAGAAGTGCTTTAATGAATTATCGAATCACTTGGCTCAGGTGTGAGTCTCCTGGGGACAGAATACAGATTTACTGCTTAGCAATTAGACCATCAATGTTTCTACCCAGTTGACCATAATTAAAATAATTTTACTCTTGGTTTGATATTGGGAATTAAAACTCACACCTCAGTTACCTGGTAAAAGGTTTTCAAGGCTAATAGCATGAGACATGAGGGTTTTAAAATGCCAACCTGTGTTCTTCCTCTGAATATAGAATTCTTCCATCATTCATGTCTGATTAAAGCTGCATTTGACTAATGGATAATGACTTTTCAATTAGGTAAGAGCATATTTTATTTAGAAATTACATTTATTTACATTGATTTTTCTCCTCTTCAGGATGTCTGGGCTTCTGTATCTAATTTGATCTAACTGCCAAAACTCAGAGGAAGCCTTTGCAGGCTGATATAATCAGGCTTTGGAGAAAGGCACTGCATAAAATTGCACTATTAATTTTGAAAAATAAATCCCCCAGCCCCCATAAGGATATCAGGGAGACATTAAACTGGGTGTGAATGAAAGCTCTTTGCTGGTCCAGGTGGTCATAAGAATTTTTGCAGGTAGGGAAGAATATATCACAAGTAACATTCATTTTGATGATTTCTCTTTTCTGTCTGTCATTGCAGAAGTAATGAAAGGCCTGCTGAATGAAGTGGGCAGGTGGATGAGCTGGGACAGACTACTACTGTCCACCTGGTAGGGATTGGAATATATATCTCCAGTTCTTTTGGAGGCTCAAGGAAGGAGACAGAGCTGTTTCTGCCATTGACCTTGCCAGACAGGAGGGATGACCCCATTGCTCCTGAGGGGTACAGTAGCCCCAAATGCCAAGGGATCATTGGGTGAAAGTTGATCCTTCATTAGCCCAACTGAGCTTTGGGGAGTTGATGGAATAGCTGACCCATGGGATCTGTAGTTTTCTAGGGAATGAAGTAATTTCTGTGGTAGTCTTAGAGGCTCTATTTTTAGATCAACAATCATATATTTATGGAGCTAACCCCGTGTGGGGAAGTCTTGTCTATCTTACCTCTACCCTATCTCTTGACTCTGTCTTGTTTTTCCCATTTCCAGAGCCACAGTCATAATCGGTCTCATTATTTACACTGTATTCATCCCTTGACCAATCTCAGTGCATTTAGTTTCTTTTAATTTCAACTATTCAGGACTTTGTACCCTGTTGCCATAGTTCTTTTCCTAAAAACACAGATGGGCTCATACAGCCTGCTGCTCAATAATCTCCAATGGTTTCATTTAAACTATAAAATCCAGAATTTTAACATTAGGTTTAAACATACCATTCATTTTTGGACTCCACTACACTTTTGGCTTGAACACTGACAATAACTCCCCATGAAGCCAATACTCCAATCAAACCAGGTCGTTCATCTTTGCCTGAATGGCTCTACTCAGAATATTGCCTATAGCTGGAGTGGCTTCATCTTTCTCCACTTTTTCAAAATCTTCTAGTCCTTTAAGGTCCAAATCAAACACCCACTATCACCAGATGGATGGAGTTTCCTAGCACCAGGTTACGTAGTTATCACACTACTAGTAGCCCTGCGCAGAATCCATGTGCCAGTAGCTCAATGCCGCCCTCCAGTAGCTCTCGCCTGCTGCCCTGCTCCCTCCTGTCGCTCTCTGCCCCACCCTCCTGCTGATCCGTAATGACCATTTGCATATTACGTCTTTATTAGATAGGATTTTGTGAGTTATCAATGCTTCTCCCACTTGCTCGCTCTACTATGAATTCCTTTACCAAGAGCAGAGCCTCTCAGTGCAGCACAGGAGTGTAGTGATCAGGGAGAACTTGGTAGGACACAATCAGGACACTACTTTATGACGCTCCCCCTCACTGCTTTCAATCGCTTCCTGCCCTTCGGTGACATTTTGAGTGGGTCCCAGATCTTTAGCTACAGATGAATTCAGCCAGAAACAGTTTCTTCTTCAGGTATTAAAAAATCTCATTCAATCAGAAAGAAAAGCTTTTACTTTTTCATCCAATTCTAAGCTTCTCCCACTTGTGATTCTGACACAAGCTGTCAAGGAGGTGTCTTTTCATTCTGTTTTGCTTTCTCTCTTCACTTTCCTTCGCCCCCCCCCCCGCCCCCCCCTGCCGGGTTGGAGAAGGAGGGATCAGAGAAAATGAGCCCATGTCCATTTTACGTTGCTGGTGCTGTTTGTAGCCCTCTCTTGGCTGTTGAATTTCTTTTGTCAGAGTAGACGCCCCCACAATAGCTCTCTCTCCATCAGGATGTGAGTATGCAAATGTGAATGTGTGTGTGTGTGTCTGGTGGGGGGGCAGGGGGAGGGGCGTTACCCACTAGGACAGGGGTTCTCTTCTAACACCACTGATGCATTTTCTCTGGCCAGTTGATCTCTTGTGGCCACCTACCTTAACTCATGACCTAGAAATACAACCCATCTCTTTATTTCCTCGGCAGGCAGTTCTCTTATCCATGGTCGGCAAACTGTGGCTCGCGAGCCACATGCAGCTCTTTGGCCCCTTGAGTGTGGCTCTTCCTAAGCCTTAGGAGCACCCTAATTAAGTTAATAACAATGTACCTACCTATATAGTTTAAGTTTAAAAAATTTGGCTCTCCAAAGAAATGTCAATCGTTGTACTGTTGCTATTTGGCTCTGTTGACTAATGAGTTTGCCGACCACTGCCCTAGATAGTGTGCTTCAAAGAGATTGCAAGCCTGGTTCTCTACCCCCTTGGCCCCTGGGAATCTCCCTGTTCTCATCCTAACAAGTGGCGAACGCAGCAAGAGCACAGGCTTCTCCTCCAGGTGCCCGCTCTTAGCTTGCTGTCATGAGCCACTCAGCCACACTCCAGCCTCCGCCCCCTCCACACAAGAGCACTCACCGGGCTCTCTGCTCCAGCCTGGACACTCCTGGGCCAAGGGATGCCCTCTTGGAAACGCCTACTTGCGGATCCAGAGGTGACCCAGAGTGGGCAGAGACTTCTCTGTCACCCAGCAGGCTACACAGACAGTAAACAGAGAACAAAATGCCTCTCTTCTTGTAATTGCCCTTCTCAATGCCTTCAAGGGGTTCTCGGGGGGCTTTTGCTCTTAAATTGGGGTGGGGAGGGGAAGCAGACTTCTCCCCTCTCTCATAGATGTTTACCATTTATCCAAAGAAAATAATGAGTTTCATTATTTACTGACAGTAAAAAAAGCCTTCAGTGTAGAGGCTTGAACCACACTTCCTAGATATCAGGAAAACTCCTTCGGAACATTCTGTTACAGCAGAAAGGGATTAGTATTAGAGTCCTTCTTCAGAGGAGAGAATAATGACCTATATTCACATTAGTTATCAATGACTGGTACCTGGTTAAATCAATCCTTCTGACTAATCTTGACGGGGCTCAAGTGTGAGAAAATGAGGAGCCTGCCAAGGGCAGGGAGGTGGGGGGATGACAGCCAGATGGAAGAGGGCTGCCTACAGTGATTCTCAGGTCACGAGGGCAGATTTCATCTACTCCGGCTTCCTTCGCCCATCCTGTCCAGGATCGTCCTGGGTGATGAGAAAAGATGCCTTCTCGAGTTTGTCTTCAAGGTAAAGCTCTCTGGTATCCACTGAGAGCAATATCTTCAGAGTGACAAATGGTTATACTTTCTCCCTTAAATTACAGTTTTCCCACAAACTGTCAATGTAAGGTTTCCAGAATATTGAGAACCAAATATATTGGGGACTTTAATTTTAAAATGTGACCTACAGAGCAACTTGTATGAGCTAGATGTTATATACCCAGTTTAGGGGCTGATCTTGTGGCCAGGAATAACAGACACTAATTATAATGTCAGCTCAGAAGAGCACCCTTGTCCTAGTAGGTTACACACACACACACACACACACACACACACACACACACACACACACACACACACACACACACACCGTGGTTCTGTGGGGCTGCCAATCAAAACTCTCACCTTGGCAGAAATGACTGGGGCAGGAGCAGCTGTGATCCAGGCTGGGATAAGTCAAGTCTTCTGGGAGATGATGGGACAAGCACTACCTGTGGCCAGGGTTCTTTCCTGTCCAGGGGTCTGGGAAGCTGAAGTCACCCGGATGGGAGAAGCAGAGACCAGAGACAGAAGTGAGTCCAGATGGTATGCAAGGCTCAGACCCGGCTGTTCCAGAAGTGAGGCCCTTGTTCTTTCTGCAACTGGGTTATGTGAGCCCATACGGTCTCCTTCTTATGTAAACTGTCCTTAACATGTTAAGCACCCAGCCTGTTTTGTCTTCTGGATGGAAAGTATAGTGTCACTGGTGACTGACTGGGCGCTACATGTGTTCATTGGGTTTTGGTCACTTGAAAGGGAAAGGTCCTAAACTAAGTATACAGGCTGCTGAGTTGGTTGGAAGGTGACTTTGGCTGTCAATCATTTTCTTTACTTTTTATTTTTTTCTGGTTTTGAGCAACATATTTCACATTCTAATTTTCCTGGTTTCTTTTTAGAACATTTGCTAAATAGCATTTCTCACAAATGAAAAGAGCTTGGAGTTAGAAGTTCTGGGTTTAGGTTCTGCCTCAACATCTTGTTAACAATGTGACTTTGAAATGCCTGTCTCCTCATGTGTAAAGTGTGTATTATAATATTTAAGAAGGCTGCTCAGGGAACTGTGAGGAATATCAAATAGGAAATACAAATGAGATTACTTTGTAAACTGCAAATTGCTAGACAAATGTAGGGCATCATTATCAAGATGAGCACCAGTATTTTCAATACTACTTTGAAGTAAAATTACACCATTTGGTAGTACTTGAAGAAAACTTCCCGACAACTTGGAGAAAATACCTATACGAACACACATGTCCTCTCTATCCATCCGGAAAGGCTAAGAGAAATTCACGTGGGTAATTAAGCATCCCAGTTCTAGAAGGTGAAGGGTTCCTTTGCAGTGGTTCTCAACCTGTGGGTCGCGACCCCTTTGGGGGTCGAACGACCTTTTCACAAGGGTTGCCTAAATACATCCTGCATAACAGATATTTACATTACAATTCATAACAGTAGCAAAATTACAGTTATGAACTAGAAACAAAAATAATTTTATGATTGGGGGTCACCACAACATGAGGAACTGTATTAAAGGGTCACGGCATTAGGAAGGTTGAGGACCACTGCTTTAGAGATACATATTTTAGTATGAATTGATTTAAATGAAAAATAATTTTAACATAAAAAACCTAGTTTAGTGTTACCATATTATTGGAGTTTTCATGGAGGAGGGAAAAGGAACCCACACTGATGTAACAGATGAGAAGTGTCATAGGTTGGGTGCTTCAGAGAACAGAACACTGGGTTTCATGTAGGATATCGTTGGTTGTTTGGTAGCATGGGGATGCAAAAACAGGAAGTGAAGAAGGAAGAAGTGCCTCTTTAACATCCCAGCTAAGAGCTAGTTTTGTCTTTTCACTTCAAAGAGATCTAATAAGATATGCTCTCTATGGAAACAAGGCCCTAGATTAAGTCCCACTCTGACCCACCCACACCACCATCCACCTGTGAGAGCAGAGCTGGTGGAATAAAACTACATCAAGGAGAGACACTTATCCAATCCTGGGCCTGAGTTATGCTGAGGAAGGCAGGGACTGGCCCACAGGACTGGCCCCGGTTAGCTGTGCTCAGCAAATGTCACCTCTTCCCAGAGGTAGTTTTGTTTGTAAAACCACACATCTTTGCAGCTTAGGGAGGATGGTGGTAATTTACACTTTATCACAGATACAGGCCATTAAATCAGGGTTTGCTGCTGGTAGAGATAAAAAGTCAATCTAGAAAGTCCTTTAGAGTCTCCAAAAGCACCCGGATGGTCCAATTTAAAATATGTTAGCCTGCTAGTAATACAGGGAACACGTATTGGTGGAACTACATTCTATGCCTGTTTAAAATCCCAGTTCAGCTTTGTAGAAAACCTGGGAGTCAGTAATTAACTTCCCACAATTCCCACACAGAGTTCTTCCAAACAGGCAGATTTTAGCGTCATCGATTTCGTATTACAGATGCATGACTATGTGTCTGAGAGTCACCTCACTGCTGGAGAGTGGTGTCAGAGGGACCTAGATGCGGATCTCAGTTCTGCCACTTAATTGTGTGGCCTTGAGCAAGTTAGTTCACATCCGTGAGCTTTCATTATCTCATCAGTTAAATGAAGATAATTATTAGCTAGAGGATTGTTTTTGGGATTAAAGTCAATAAAAGTAAAACATCTAGGACAGTAGCTGGCAGTTAGAGGAGGCTCAATAAATGACAGAAGCCATTATAGCAATTATGATTAACTAGGGGCCCGGTGCACGAAATTCGTGCACTGGGTGTGTGTGTGGGGGGGGGGGGAGTGTCCCTCAGCCCAGCCTACCCCCTCTCACATACTGGGAGCCCTCAGGCGTTGACCCCCATCACCCTCCAATCCCAGGATCGGCCCCTTGCCCAGGCCTGACGCCTCTGACAGACGTGTCAGGCCTGGGCAGGGGACCCTCATTTCCCCCCATCACTGGCTCTCCCCCTTGCCCAGGCCTGATGCCTCAGCCAGAGGCGTAGACCCCCATCACCCTCTGATCACCTGATCGGCCCCTTGCCCAGGCCTGACGCCTCTGCCAGAGGTGTCAGGCTTGGACAGGGGACCCCCATCTCCCCCCGATCACTGGCTCTGGCCCCCGCCCAGGCCTGAGGCCTCTGGCCCAGGAATCATGCCTGGGCAGGGGACCCCCATCTCCCTCTGATCTCTTGCTCCACCCCCCGCCCAAGCCTGACGCCTCTGACCCAGGCTTCAGGCCTGGGCAAGGGGACCATCATATCCCCCCAATCCCCGGCTCAGCCCCCCGCCCAGGCCTGATGCCTCGGCCAGAGGAGTTGACCCTCATCACCCTCCGATCACCAATCACCGGATCGGCCCCTTGACCAGGCCTGAGGCCTCTGGCAGAGGTGTCAGGCCTGGGCAGGGGACCCCCAGCTCCCCGTGGTTGCAGGCTCCGCCCCTGCCCAGGTCTAATGCCTCTGGCTGAGGCGTCCGGCCCGGGCAGCGGGGACCCGCAGCTGCAGCGGCCCCGCGATCGTGGGCTCCGCTTTAGGCCCAGGCAAGGGACCCCTAGCTCCTGGGACTGCCAGCTTCGACTGTGCCCAGCTCCCATCTCTGGCTCCACCCCTACTTCCTGCTATCACTGGCCAGGGCGGCAAAGGCGCCTGATTCTCCGATCATGGCTGGGGGGCAGGGCAAAGGCGGCCTCAGGGCCGCCTTTGCCCTGCCCCCCAGCTCTTAGCTCCCCCCTGGGTTTCCAATCACTGTCAGTGGCAGGGGACTTCTTCCTGCTTTCCCTTTTGCCTCCCTGCATTGTGCCTATATATGCAAATTAACCGCCATCTTGTTGGCAGTTAACTGCCAATCTTAGTTGGCAGTTAACTGCCAATCATAGTTGGCAGCTAATTTGCATATAGCCCTGATTAGCCAATGAAAAGGGTATCGTCGTACGCCAATTACCATTTTTCTCTTTTATTAGATAGGATTTTTTGACCTGTGACTGGGGTTTGGGAGATGGGCCACAGTGACACTTCCTCTGATGGGCGTATCCCCCCTCAGAAGTAAACACTTACTTGAAAGACAACCTCCAAAGTCACTTTTGACTATTTTAGTGCTAGGATTTGCAACTAGTGCTTTAGGACATTAGCAACCATCAAGGTCAATGCCCTGTGTTATACGGAGTTGCAGCCCAAGGTCCAGAGAAAGAAAGTAATTTTCCAAGATGACACATGAAACGAGTGGCCACCCTGGGCTCTGGCCCTACGTAAAGCCTGTGACGGCCCCTCTGGCTGGCCCTTCACACCTCACCCGAACCCGCTACTCCACTCCTGTTTCCTATCTACTGCCCTTTCTGCTTCTACAGTTTCCTTTCCCTGAGAGTCATTTGTTCTCCTTTGTTTCCCTGACACACACCCACCTTCTTTCTCCGTTTGTGCTAATCTTTCAAGGTGCAGCCCAGATCTCACCCATCCAGTTTTCTCTGCCCCAGTCCCTTTTGGCAGATTAACTCAGAGCAGTATGGCTCGCCTCCACTGTAGGATGCATTGTGCAGTGTGTTGTAGGTGTTTGTGTATCTGTGTTCGTCAGCAGACAAGCAGAGAGAGCAGCAATGAGGCTTCATTTATGTCTTACCATGCTGAGCTCTAGATCACAATGCATAAACTGCAGCCTACGGGGCTGACCAGCAAGTGCTCAGTATTCCTATGGCAAATTGTTGTTACTCCTCACCTAAGGATCTTTTCCCATTGATTTTTAGAGAGAGAGGAAGGTAGGGGGAAAGGCAGAGAGAGAAACATCAATAAGAGAAACACTGATTGGTTGCCTCTGGGCTGGGATCCAGCCTTGACAGTAATCAAACCCAGGACCCTCCAGTCTGCAGGCGGATGCTCTATCCACTGAGCCAAACCGGCTAGAGCGAATCCAGGCCTTTTGATTCCCACTTTTGTCTTCTATCTTTAGTGCCAGCCACTGATCCCCTCATACCTCCCTAAAGTGTCCTTGAGCAACTGCAGGACCTACTGTGTTTTGGTCTCCACTTTCTTTCAGGAGAACTTTGCTAGCGGGGATAACAAAGATTTTGTCACTACAGCAACTCACCTCTAAATAATGCCACAAGGTGCTGCTTGATTTTACAATCAAGGTTTATTTTGTCCTTCTTTAACTTGGGACACTTTTGGACATTCGTCCTGGAAGCTGTTTGTCTTGATTTGCAGTGTGCATTACTTTTAAGAGTCAAAACCTCTGCAAAAAGAAAGATTTCCAGCTTTTGCCAATGCTTTCTTTTACAAGTTACCTTTTTCCCCAGCAGGTGGCGGTATAACACAAACAATAGCCTGAGCAAACTGTAATTTTGACTTTTTTTGACTAGTATCACAGCAACAAGAGTCTCATTCTAGGTTAGATTTCTACAATAATTCTAAAATAAAAAAAGATATGGCCTTTCTAAAGATTTGATCTATCACTCATCTTTTCACTGCCAATCATTCTCATATATTTCCCCAGGCAGGAAAATTTAGCCCTGGTTATATAAGCATTCTTCTATAACTGACACTTGAAAATATAAACCAAAAGAGGATCTTTAGGGAAAATTCTCTTTAACTATTTTAGTATATGCATTAGTCTTAATGAATTTTTTTGTTTCTATATTAGATTCACTATACTATGTTAGTTAAGAGAAAATTATTTGGCCTGTGGATATGACTTCAGTTGAGAAAATGGTCTTTCTGTGGAATTTATTTGAACGTGTAAGTTCTAGGTAACTTATGTGTAACATAGATAAATATGTATATTTATTGGATCATGTGTCTTTCAAAGAATTATTTCAGCTGCTCAGAATTTTAGTTTATTTTATAAACTTAGCACAGTATGCAGAATTAGATTTTTTTTAAAATTTAGTTTTTAAGATTTTGTTTAGTTATCCATAACTTCTAGGGAATTTCTTAAATACAATGGAAAGAAAATATTCATCAGACTAAGAAGAATTATATGTTAGAGGAGCCACAAAATAGTTCTCAGAGTGTGCCTAGTTAAAATTTTAGATACCAAGAAGCAAAGATTAGAAGCACAGCAGTAATTGGGAAATCTATTACTTAAAGGGCATATCTATTATTTACTATTCTCAGAAAAGGCAAAGAATAGAAAATTGCTCAATTGTGATTAATAAAAGTCATTATTTATGGTATTCCAATTCACCTGTGTATAAAAATGCATTTAAATGTCTTTAGTGTATTTTCTCACTCTGAAGGCAAGAAAAATCATCCTATTGTGGATCTAGTGCCTGTAGTTCCACTTTCTATCTAATAAATATTTTAAATTCTATTGCCGCTGTGGGTCAGAAATTAGGCAACAGACACCAGAGCCTGATTAGCAATGAGGGGCCAAGGGATGGGTGGAAAAATAGATCTAGCACAGAGTATCCCTGCACATACTATTTGTTCATGTCTTCATGCAAGGAGAACGTAGTGCCCGAGTCTGCAGTCAGCGTGTGAAGTGGTAAGGACACAGCCAGCCAGCCAGGCAGACATGCTCTCTGCTGACATTATTATGGACCAACCCCTGTTTCTTTCTCTTTTCTATATGTTTTCTGCTTGTATTCTACATTTATCTTATTTTATTACTAGAGACTCAGTGCATTAAATTCGTGCAAGAGTAGGCCTTCCTTGCCCAGGCTACCGACACTGGCTTCCCTCTGCCACCTGGGACCTGGGCTTCCCTCCAGCTGCTGGGAGGCACCTGGGACCTGGGCTTCCCTCACAGCCCTAGCTTCATCTGGAAGGATGTCTGGTCTAATTAGAATATTATGCTTTTATTATTATAGATTTTGTTGTTGTGTTTTTTATTGTTGATTCTCACCCAAGGATATTTTTTCCATTGATTTTTAGAGAGAGTAGAAGAAAGGGAAGGAGGGAGGGAGGGAGGGAGGGAGGGGAACAGAGAGAGAGAGAGAGAGAGAGAGAGAGAGAGAGAGAGAGAGAGGTGCAAGACACATGGACACATGGATTTGTTGCCTCCCACATGCATCTGACTGGGGCTGGTGATTGAATCTGTAACCCAGGTATGTGCCTTTGACCAGGAATCAAACCTGAAACCCTTTGGTCCGTGAGCAAGTGCTCTAACCACTAAGAAAAACTAGCCAGGACTGTAACACCACCTTTAGTTGGATGGTGATTGTCTTGCATTCATCTCTTATTTTGTAACTTTTCTCTCCTAGGTTCCATCTCATACACACACAGAGGGAAGATAATGTGAAGATACACAGGAGACCCCCCTGTGACATTGGAGGATTAGAATGACTCATCTACAAGCCAAGGAACACAGGAGACTACCCGAAGCAAAGAGACTTCGACCAACATAAGGCAGCTTATTAGAATGAATGGGTGGTATGGTGTGGTTAGTTAGACTTGGGGCATGAGATTAGATCCCACATTATCCGGCATATGTATGGAGGGGAGCCAAATGTTCTTGAATGTTTGAGGGGAGGGCAAGTGGTAGGTAGATGAGAGTTAAAATCTAGAGGGCCAGACAGGGATAACCATGATGTAGGGTAAAAGGACCAATCTCTGAGAATAGGGGCTGGACAGATCAAAGCCAGGGATCACTTAGACCATGCAACTGGGACTCTAGCAGGATTGGGGTTAGCACCCTTATGAGAAAGGCACCAGAGAGCTCCCTGCCCCTTCTGCCAGGTGAGCACACACCAAGAAGACAGCTGTCTCTGAACCAAGAAGCTGGCTCCCACCAGACACCAAATCTGCCAACACCTTCACTTTGGACTTCCCATTCTCCTTTCTGTTGTTTATAAACCTCCAGTGAGAACTAAATTTCGATTGCTTATAAACCTCAGTATATAGTATTTTGCTAGAGCAGCCTGAACAGATGGAGACACTCACCTACATGTGATCTGGAATGAAGGCCACCCATCTCAGAAGACATCAGCACAGACTCACAGCAAGGCTTACTCTCTTTCTCGCTCCTATTATTCACATGTATCCACTTTCTTTGAAAAGTAACTTAAAGAGATTTACAAGCAAAATTTATACAATCATGCATCACTGAATGACAGGGATATGTTTTGAAGATTTAGTCGTTAGGCGATTTTGTCGTGGAGTGCACTTACACAAACCAGATGGTGTAGCCTTCTGCCCACCTACACTGTGTGGGCTAGCCTATGGCTCCCAGGCTACAGGTCTCTACAGCATGTGGCGGTACTGAATACTGTCAGTAATTGCAGCACAATGGTAAGTATTTGTGTATCTAAATATATCTAAACATAGAAATAGTACAGTAAAAATGTACATATATATATCAGTAGCATAGTTACTTATTATCAAGGGTTATGTACTGTACATAATCATAGGTGCTACATTTTTATACAACTGGCAATAGTTTGTTTATACTAGCATCACCACAAACATGTGAGTATTACATTGTCCTACATTTATACAGTTACAAAATCATTAAGTGGTAAGAACTTTTCAACCCTTTTATAATTTTTTTAAAAGATCTTTTTATTGATTTTAGAGAAAGTAGAAGGGATATATATATATATATATACACATACATCGACGAGAGAGAAACATCAACATTGATCTGCTATTGATCGGCTACTTCCTGCACATGCCCTGCTGGGGATTAAGCCAGCAATCCGGCATGTGCCCTGACCAGAAAAAAAATCAGCCACCTTCAGGTGCAAAGTTTGATGCTCAATCACTGAGCCACACTGAAACCATGGTATATGTGGTCCATCATTGACCAAAATATCGTTATGTGCTATATGATTGCATATATATAACTATATATATATATAATCATCATCATCATTAAAATTATAATTATCCTATATAATAAAAGCCTAATATGCTAAGTGTCTGGTCATCTGTTCAACCAATCAAAGCATAATATGCTAATGATATGCTAAGGCCGCTCAACTGCTCACTATGACATGTTATGACCACCAGGGGCAGTCAACCAATAGACCAGTCACTATGATGTGCACTGACCATCAGGAGGCACACGCTCCTACTGGTAGGTTAGCTTGCTGCTGGGGTCCGGCTGATCAGGACTGAGCAAGATGAGCCGGACACACCCTGAAGCCTTCCTGCAGCCCCTCCCCAGCCCGATCGTGCACCGGTGGGGTCCCTTGGCCTGGCCTGTGCCCTCTTGCAATCTGGGACCCCTTGGGGGATGCTGGAGAGCCAGTTTCAGCCCGATCCTATAGGCCAAACCAAGGGACCCCACTGGTGCATGAATTTGGCACCAGGCCTCTAGTCATAATATAAAATACTAACATAATAATAATGATAATATAATTATATATCTCTCTCTGTGGCAGAGAAATTCAGAACTAGAGACTTTCAACTGACCACTGTCTAGCTCTTTGGGTCACATTATAAACCTCTCTGTCCTGATTCTTTGTTCAGATCCAGCCTCATATCAGTACCATCAGACCACTGCCCACTGATTCCTGGATAAAAAACTCCAGTTTTTATCATTTTTTCTAATATAAACTTTTAAGACGTCATCAGAACGCCGCATGTAAAATTTAGTTTTCTTACTGGGACTTTCAGATCTGTACATGTTCTCCAGGCTTGTGATGCTTACCTACCTGCAGTTATAAGACCATAATCACCACATCCACTGACCCATCACAGCCCTACCCTCAACAGGGCCTTTTGGCTAGCTCCCTCACAGTCCACAACTCCCATTGGGCTCCAATTGGTGTCTGGAAAACAGATATCCCTAGGTTCTTATAGCATCATGGTGTTCATTAGAAATGGACAGAACTGAAAGATCAATATCATTATCTAGTTAAGAACTAGCCTCTTTGTTAAAGATATTGTTTTCTCCTGAATTGTGGTCTTAAAAATGGTTCTGATTGTCATTCATAATATAGATGATTCCAGGCAGCCTTTTGTTACCAAATAGTGTTTTCTAAAACATTCCTTTATCATCTTTCTTCCTTCTACCTGAAGAATAAAGGCCTTCTGAAGTTTTGTCTCAACCATATTTTTTTTCTTTATTATATAACACTCCTCTTAAAAAATGTCCACTGTATTCAAACTTGTCTGTGGGTGAGACCCTGCAAATACTGTGATTTGCAAATACTGTGCCATAATAGTTTTCTCAGCTAGTATCCTTTGCTAAAAACCTGTTACCTCTTCTTCAAATACACATAGCCTGTTGGACCATTTCCACTCCTGAACTTAATATTTATTTCACCCATTCAAAAAATATTTATTGAGTGCCTGTTATGTGTTGGTACTAGGTGCTAGTGATGCACCGCTGAATACAGTGAATCAAACAGTCCTCCCTGACCTCATGGAGTTTCCATTTTAGTATCAATGTTAGCAATGATTAGAGGGAAATAAGAAGGAGCTGTTGACTTGAGAAGGGAAGTAAAGGGGATAGCAGAGCTGGAGCAATGGAGCCTCAGATGAGAAAGCAATGCCGAGTACAGCCAGACCTTGGGTCCATATTCCTCTCTGGGAAGGAAGGCGAAAGTTGGGTGAATGGCAGAGGGTTCTGCTTGTTTCTACTGTGCTCCAGTACGATGTGATTATGGGCAGAGTAAATGTTGCTGAACCATGGGCACTAGGAAGGGGAGCTGTGACAATAGTTCCATGGTATCATGGAAGCTTCCTCCTCAGGTAAATGATAGCAGAGCTTTGATGAAAGAAGGCCAAGGAGCCAGAAACGAGAAATCTGGACACAGTGTGCTGATATTATAGAGCACTGAACTGAAAAATCAGCCCAGACAAGGTGGGCATATTGGTAGACTCATGTCACATCTTGGGGGGCGGGGGTGGGAGACACAGCGGTTACCATACCTGTGATAGAAAGATGGACTCAGAAAACCTGTGCAGGAAGCACATCACATGGTTAATGGTTGAAACAACAGGTATATGGCCAACAAAAAGTCATTACTCCAAGTTTGTGCATGCCTCAATTCTTTAATACATGGGAAGCCACTGCTGAATCTGAAGTGATGCAGGCTTATCAGTGACTATTGAATGGCACTAGAGGTCCAGAGGTGACCACTGATGCTGCCCAGAGGAGCTTGGGGTGAAGAATTCAGTTTCGACCTCCCTATGGAGAAGCTAACTAACCTGGAAGCAGTGAAGCCCAACCAGGAATGGGTCAGAAGTCCAAGGTTGAAGAGGAGATGTTACCCAAGAAACAAGGAGGGGGGCAGTTAGAAGAGAAGTCATGGTAAGGGTGCCCCAGGGTTTTACCTGGGCTACAGTCCCAAGTAATAACAGGAGACAGGAATAACATTCTATCTCAGGATGGAGCACTAGGTCTTACCTCCTTTTGAAATAGCATAACCCACCAAGTCTCCTGTGACGGAGTGACCTTTAAAGGTAGTAGGAGCAGAAACAAGAAGTTCAACAGTCCAAACACATGGTCAGAAATCAGAAAGAGGGCACATATTGGCTGGGTGGCTCAGTTGTTTGGAGTGTCATCCTGTGCACCACAAGGTGGTCAGTTTAATTCCTGTTCAGGGCACAAACCGAAGTTTCAGGTTCGATCCCCAGTGGGGGTGCATGCGGGAGGCAACTGATCAATGTTTCTCACATCGATGTTTCTCCCTTTCTAAAAAGTCAAGAAAAACATATCCTTGGGTGAGGATTAAAAGAAGAGGGCACTTAAAAACCAGAGTCACTTCAAGAACTCAGAGATCTCAAGGGAACAAGGCAAAGGAAAGAAGAGCAGGGCAGCACCCACAAAATAATGGTAGCGACTGTTAATTTAGGAATTAATTTTGTTGATATTATTCTGGGTGCTAAAAATGGGAGAAAGTAATAGGGTCCATCTTGCTGAGGTGAAGATCTAGCCCCCAGGGTGAGGGAGGAAAGAAATAGTCATTTCTGGGGAGCATATTCTGAGGAGGGAAAAGCATTCTCACACCCCTTGGAGAGAACTGTTGATTAGATGGTAATTCCTCCAGAGAGCCACAGAGCATGCCAGCCAGCAATGGGGAGGGAGTTTTCAAAGGGGAGAAATGGATGACTAACAAGTTTGCTTTGGGACATCTCTGCCTATGTTCGGTGTTTCCCTCAAAAAGAAATCTTCAGTGGAGTTTCACTTTGGGCTTTTGGGGGAGGTTGGTTTTATTCAACGTTTTGATTAGTTTTAAGACCCTCAAGCCATTTCTGTTATTCTCATCCTTGGTAGATTAGAACACCATTTAGAAATTTGACAGTATTTTTCCCTAAATATTTTGTCCTTTTGTGGTTGTCAAATATTGAATTAGATCTTGTTATAAGCAGACTAGAAGCTGGCATTGTTGACATTTCCTTCATCAGGAAGAAACTGAAAGCTGACATTGCAACCTATCAGCTCCAGTTTGCTCTCGCAGTAAGGACACAGTATGGAGAATGAGGCAATCTGCTTCTTTTCTTGCTCTCATTACAGACTCACTAATGAAACATCAATTGATAAAACTACTTCACTTAATGGGTGCCTACATTTCTCTTCCAAAGGAGAGGAGGGGAAAAGAAAAGTATTGATTAACTCTAGGATTTAAAGTCTGAATGAATGAAAGAAGGCATTGATTTGAATGTAATGAGATTATTGACTAAACATAACATTTGAAATCTGAATGAGTGAATGAAAATGTTGATTGGAGTCCTGATTTTGCCTCTTATAACATAATTTCTTTGCTTCTCACTTTCTTTATTTGCAAAATTAAAAAATAACAACAGCAACCCAGTAATAGTCCTAGCCAGTTTGGCTCAGTGGAAAGAGCGTTGGCCTGTGGACTGAGGGTCCCAGGTTTGATTCCAGTCAAGGACACATGCCTGGGTGGCGGGCTCAATCCCCAGTATGGGGCATGTGGGAGGCAGCCAATCAATGATTCTCTCTCATCGTTGATGTTTCTTTCTTTCTCTCCTTCTCCCTACCTCTCTGAAATCAGTAAAAATGTATAAAATAAGTTAAGTAAGTAAGTAAGTAAGTAAGTAAGTAAATAAATAAATAAATAGCAATAGCGATTTTATTTACACCAAAAGATCAGGTAGATAATGCACAAGTGCTTTACGTACTGCAAAGCACTAGACAAATGGCATTAATGAAGTAGCTTATTTGGTTAGATTAACTGAGGGACTTTTGGAATAATGGTAAGTTTAGGCGAGATCTGTAGTTGGGATTTTGGAGAGCTAAAGTCCGATTTCACTCTCCTGGAACTCATCCCTAGACTAAATCAAGGAATATACTTTCTAATATAATCACCTCAAAAATTTGGGACTATATTTTCAAGATCTTCATTGTAGAAAATAATCTGGTTGGAGACTGAGGCAGCTCATACTATGGTAGCTTGTATGCATCAGTTGACTTTTTGAGAAGAAGGGGAAAGTTTGGAAACAATTGCTTGAAGATTACAGCAAACTTTGTGAGAATAATGATGTAGCTTGAGAAGTAGAGTGTAAACAAAGTTCTCCCATCCTACCAAACTGATAATCCAGGCTTTGGAGGCGGCTCAATAGGAGCTGGGGGAAAAAATAAGGGGGTGGGGGGAGGTGAGCAATGCTCAATTCAACTCAGAGGTGAAAATAGAGAAGACCTTTAACGTTATCACTTTTCTTTACATCTGACATTAAATTCATAATTAGATCAGTCTCTATTTGCACAGGGAGTCAGTTTCATTCCTTATTAATTTTGATTAAATTCATAATGACCAATATTAAGTCAAAACCCACATGCAAAAAGTTTTGAGTAAGCGATTATCTTTACTTTGAAATTCTGAGTAAGCTAAGGGACAGTTCAATCCCCATTGCAATTTACCCAAGTGGGATGTTAATATCTTGAATGTCAATTAATGCAATCAAGAAGATGTTGACCAAAGCTAGTCATTCCTTCTAGGCAGCAAGTAACTTGATCCTCAACCTGCTGTTCTCTTCTTTGCATTAATAAGGTGAAGCTTCTGTTGCCCACCAAGGAGAAAGAGCCCCACTTCCTCTAGGCTGGTTAGCCCAAGTTTGGGTCAATGGTCTTTTGAGCAAGGGACCAGCTAGATCTCAGCCCCACTCATACCCTTCCACCAGGCACCTTGTGCAAGAACATTCTATCTATATAAGGTGATGCTGGAATGACTTTGATTTACCCAGTGTCCGGTACAGGGAACATATCTTGAGACAAGGCTTGTAGCAAGAATTGGTGAAGGCCACTGATAGTTCTAGCTTTGCGATACTCATTTCCCAGTATGCGTTGCTGCTTTGAGAAAAAGCTATTGTATTCTCTAATTTTTTTTTTCTATTTGAACATGGTTATTCCTTAAGCTTAGAGAATGTATCTTCTCTGAGTAAAAAGAGAGGTGGCAATTCCCATGGGACAGTAGGAATCCTTAGGCCTGGGTTTTTCTTCAGATTTCCTATATAAACTTTGAAAATTGCCTAACCTTTTTGAGCCTAAATTACCTCATTTGTAAAAATGCAGACAGTATTATTTATTTCATAGGCTTGAGACAAAGATTAAATGAGTCAGCAATATAAGCACATTTCCTAGCCCCTTGCCTGACTCATAGTAGTAGAAATATAACAACTCTTAATCACCCCCGCCCCCCCCCCCATGGTGTAGAAGAAAGAATGCAGCACCAGAAGGTGAGAGAGTAACCCCAGATTCTAGTAGGAACTGTTAAGTATATTAATTAGGACACTGGATAAGTTACTTAGGCTCTGTAGTATAAATTTGAATTGTCTCTATAGTTTATAGCTTGATAAACTTATGATTATTTGCACATTTTTTTCTGATTCAATTCCATTCTAACCTTAAATTTAGCATATTGTATTTGTTATCCAAGAGACACTGACTTTCTCATGGTATTGGCCATACTGCTGCAAAGAAAAGAGAGTCAGAAAGTTCCCAGGAATCTCTCTGCTCTCTGTCCCTTGAAAGAACAAAGGGAGATACTGTCAGTAAATCTTTTGAAGGCATCCCACTTCCATGAAACAGTGACACACTCCTCTGTAACAGAGGTTGAATGTTATCCATACTAGCGTGAACTATGCTTCATACTCCTGGATTGCAGAATCAGGCCACAGGGATTCTATATTTGGTCCTTAGACCTCAGGGGACCTTGGGTTTTTGAAGTGTGAACCTTCAGGTGCCTCACAACAGGTCATGGGCATTGTTACCCATGTCCTAGGATATTTCTGGACTAGGCAACTGGCCACAATGAGAAGTTACTGGATTCAAACGGATGTGTCTGTAGACACTGGGATTTCTGGACATTTGTGGCCTGTGAAGTCCACCTCCCAAGCATAGATATCCTTATTTTTAAAATTTTGGAAATTGGTGTTACACAGAAGTAGAAAATAGAGAATGCCAGTCCTCACTAATGATTGTGTGTATGAAGTCTATCCACGATGATCAAAACTCTAAGTCTGAGAAGTCTTTGAGGAATTGTGGAGATTTGTCTGAGGAAGCTTGACAGAGTAAAAGTAATTTTTCTACATTTCAAAGACAGGACAGGGGTGGGTGCTAAAAAATACAGTGAAACTGCAAAGTTAAGTGGACAGCTGAACTGATTGTGAGTACTTAGCAAAGGAAGCATGACTTCTAGTGCAATTCCCTAGAAATTAGCTGTATTTTTATGGTTGACAGACTCACGTATTAGGGCCTGAGTATCGGATATATTGGATGGACTATTTCACATTGTCTTTGTGAACAAGTTGGGGAAACATGGATGAGACTACAGTAGTCAAGTGAATTTACATGTATTGAACAGTTACATCAATGAGCATGCTCTTTCATAGGGTTCTGGGGATAGAACTGGAAAAAGTTTCTCTTTTTTCCCTTTTGGGGGGAATAGGCTGTTTTTAAATTTTAACAGCTCTATCATCAAACAGGAATTAGACAGCCTGCAATCAAGGAGGCAACAATTTTCTGTCATTTAGACTAATAGAATGGATTGTCTTTTGAGGGAGCAAAAATATTATGTCCCTGAAGAGTTCAAGCAAATGTTGGTCATCTGTCTTAGACATTGTTTAGTGGTTGCTTGGGCTAAAGGGAAGTTGGACAAAGTCATTTCTTCTGGTCCTTTCTAAACTTTTGATGCTGAGATAATGTTGAAGTTAGTGGTTAGAATGCAAATGAACATCTTTCCCTTTGTCACCACAACTAAAGGAGCATAATGTGTTTTGCCACATGGAAAGGGCTTACGTTCCTAAGTGCCCTGCACGAGAGATAAACCAGGAAAAAGGAAACCTTCTAAAAACCATGAATAACTATAACAAGCATTTCCTAAAAGCATTACATCATGAGATAAGCCACCAAAAAAAGGAGAATATATTTTTTAAAGACAAGAACATTTATCAAATGTATCCAATCCAATCAGAATTGTGTCTGCCATATAATAGCTTGAACTATGAATGCTGCATTTTCTCTCATATTCTAGGAGCAGTTTGTCTGAAAACTAGAGCTCTTTGCAAATATAAGTAATTTTTCCATCATGTCCAAGGTTATCTGTGACCTTTCCTTTTTCTTCCTAGTTAGAATAATGAAGGCTTTGATTCCTAGTTAGGAAGTTAGTAGATTTTAAACTCTGTTACTGAACTATATTGCGAAGTACTGTTTATATCACGACCCAGGAGCATATATACATTATAAATGAAATCAAATATTTGAGAAGTAATACTTATACACACATATTAGTATAATATTCTGAAACTTTCAATCATTAAATACTGCTCATGCCCCACTATTTTCACAAGCATTGCAGGTTGAAAAACACTACTGTGCTCAGTAGAGATAGTCACTGAAAAACTCAAATGATGGCAGAATAAATGAGACAATCCAAGTCTTGGCACTTAGGACATTTGATCAACTTGCTACAGGAAGGTAATGCTTGCACATATATTGTTAAAACGTCCTGGGGTTTGCAACCCTTTTATATGTTACTCTTGAGTTCCTTTCTTCCTATCTTTCCGCCTCCTCTCCCCCTCCTCCCACCTACACCCATGAAGCAGCCTCTTGAAACATTAAATACTGTGAGAGTGATACACAGATAGACTGCATTCCTTCTGTGGATCTTAAAGCTTTATATCCAAGAAGCAAGTTTTAGCCTAAAGCATGTCTGTTGATGAGCACACTCAGGTGACTGCTGATAATGGAATTGCTGATACCCTGCTCCTGGCCTTTTGGGTAACCATTCTTTTGTAATCGGGAAGGCAAATGCAGTTTTTAACATCAAAGTGGACACCTCCTGGAAGCTAAATTTATTATAAAAGGCTAAAGTGTCCACATTCATAGGCATCAAATGGATTTAAAGCAGAAAGGCAGTAGGATTCAAGGAGGAATGCAATTTGGACAGGACGATGAGGACCTAAGTAGGTGACAGGAACAAGAGGTAATTTAATCCTGAAAGGGACCAAGTCTGCCAGCCTCTGGGGTTAAACAAGGTGCCTGATATTGTGATGGCTACTTGACAAACATTTCAAGTGTCAGTGCAGGGGCTGAGAATATTTTTACAATTTCAGATCCCCTTGATAGTATTTGGAACCCATTTATTTCTGCAGAGAGCCGGAGCTCCACTCTGCTACTGCAGTCGGAGTAAAGTCTTTCTAAGTGGAAATAAAGTCCCCTTAGAAGGACATTCTAACCCAGTCCTATTACAGTATTTGAAAAGCTATCATGGATGAATTCCAGCCCTTGAAACATGACAGCCTCGGAAAGTAACAACTGGACTGTGGCTATTCTGTCAGCTGCCATCTAATAACAACTCCACAGTATTTAAGAATTTTTTTGTATCTTCTCCCAACCCACAACCTGGCTTCAAATCCCCCCATCAGCCCATCTGCCAGGAAGTCTGAAGGGTATCTCTCTGCCAGGCCCGTTTCAAATGCTTAATAGAAACCCCTCCACTTAGGTCGCTGAAGAACGTCTCTAGCAGTTTTGAATATCCTTGAAATCTTGGCCAAAGCATTTGGAAGCGTGATAAAGGGTCTTCCTATTTCTTCTAAAAACCTCTCTAGCACTTTGAGAGTCTGAAGAGGCCTAAGTTCAGAAATTTTGAATACTTAATACTTAATGAGTATTCTTCATATTATTATTTTTTTAAATGGTTTCTATCTCTTTTTATCCAGCAAATGTCTTCTGAAATCCCTTCTGCTTTCCCAACAGTTTGTCTTTCTAGAGACTGGAATTGGAGAAAATGTTTTCCTGATGTTTATTGTAATTTAAAGTGTTAGTGTTAGTGATGCCGGGAGCATCTCTACTGCAAACTTTCATAGCCCAGATTATTAATGAAAAGACAATAGTGATTTTATTGCATCTGAAGCAGATTCTGACAGAGTGCGCAAAGCCTTGATCACGTTTTTCTTACGGTAAAGAAAAATATGTAATAGTTTTTAAATTATAAAGATTTTAATGAGAGCAAAAGGGTGTAGTAATAAGGAATAATCATATGCCTTGGGCAATCCCTGGACTAACTTTGGAAAAAGTTCATCATTTAGCATTTATGGTTCTAATAGTTTGTCCAACTAAGCTCTGTTTTTTTCTTCTTTTTTCTTGACATGATAATTCTCATATCCACATTAAAAACACACAAGGATTTAGCTTTATAGAAATCAACAGATTATTATAAATTCTTATCTATATAGAATCTAAATTAGTGGCAGGGTTATCAAAAATTATTTATCTGGATACATCATTTTGATTGATTATCCTGAGATAAGTTATGAGAACACCTATTCAGGAGCACTGCTTCCTCATAGAGGGGCAGTTCCCAACAGGGTGTAACACAGGCTTGAATACTAGTTCGTATTTCATATCATTTATCCCCAAAAGAAGAGCAAAATAGTTAATTTAAATAATAAAGTGAAAAGAATAGAGAAACCTGAACATAAGAAAGCATCTACGAGAGCATGTAAAAGGAGAATATGCATTCCCTCTCCATGCATTTTCTGTGAACCCTGCATTTCCTTGATTCTCATATCTGCACACCTCCTCGCACACTTAGCCAAGGTTGGGAAGGAGTGATCCGTGCACTTAGCGCAGCATGTTGATTTTTCTACAGCATGTAGGTCTGACCTTTCTCCAGTGTTTTTCATATTGTTTCCATCTGTGTTATCCCATTTTTTTAGAGGTCATTTTTCTCACGGGTCCTCCATTGACACCCTGGAATGAATTACCTGCCCTCTCTCCCTGGGCCCCTCCCTCAGCTGCTACTCACTCAAAAGGGTCGCTGGGATCTGCCCTCTGGAGCTCTGGAGGGATGGGGATTCTTTTGTAGTACATTTCCCAGTCGAAGGCGCCTCGCATGGCATCCCCAGCTTGTGCCTCATACCCAAAGTGATTGTGGTCAATGACATCGATCATGGGGCACACGATGGTTTTGTGGTTTAGTGCAATTTGGTCTGAAAAATGAAAGCACAAAATAGGAAATGACATGCCTGCCTAGGTCATCTATCATGTTTTCAGCAAAGAGCAGCCTACAGATCCCTCCTAATGCATAATGCTGGCAGCCCAGTTCCCTGTTGTCCTTAGAGCACTTTGCGGAATCTCTGCATGAATGCTGGACCTAACGTGATGGGACAGTGATTAGGCACAATTAGTTGGCTGTATTTTCTTTTCAGAAAGTTATGTCCCAGAGAGACTTGCAGAAGTCCATTTAGCTTTACCTCTGTCGCATTTTTGCTCGGACCTGTCCCCAATCTGTCATTCCATAGAGCATCTAACGTGTTTGGAGTATAAACAGCACTGGTGTTCCTTCAAGCATACAACTAGAGCCTGCTGAGAAAATACTGGCCTGCTATCCGGAGGTTGCAAAATGTAAATAATTAACATCATGGCTTTTTTAGTATCTAATCTCACGCAGTGGTTCTCAACCTTCCTAATGCCTCAACCCTTTAATACAGTTCCTCATGTTGTGGTGACCCCCAATTTCATTGTTACAAATTGAACATAATTAAGGTATAGTGATTAATCAAAAAACATTATGTAATTATATATGTGTTTTCTGATGGTCTTAGGTGACCCCTGTGAAAGGGTCGTTCGACCCCCAAAGGGACGCGACCCACAGGTTGAGAACCGCTGTTATAAGGGCTGTTGCCCCTAAACGTTGATAGCAGAATTCTTTGCTCTCAGGCTTACAGAGATTTTGCCAAGTCCTATCTTGCTACTGTTCTTTGATATAGACTCTGTTTATTAAAGCTATCCATTTTTATTTTCTCTCATCATACCTCAAAATATATTAGATGGCCTGATACTACTGCTATGCTTCCTGCTACATTCTATTATATTCTTGAGCAACTACTTAGGGATTTGAGCTCATGCTATTTCTAATTCTCCTGGCAACACTGTAAGGTGGCTATTACTATCATTCCCAATTTACATATGAGGAAACTGAGCTCAGAGAAGTTAAATAACTTGTCAGAGGTCACTGGTCTCTTGAGAACAAGAACCGGGATGCAACTTCTGCCTAGTGGTCCAACACTAAAACCTGTGGTCTTTCCTGTTGGCCACCGTGATTCTCATGTAGCAGAAAGGTGCTATCGTTTTCATTTCCAGTGCCTTTCTTTTCCATGGAGATATTATTATTGTGAGATATTAATAGTCGATGCAGATAGCTGGCATTTACATACTTTTCTCACCTAGAATAGCTACATGTGAAGTATTTCTTTCCAAAGAATGTGCATTTAGTCAAGATTTATTATACCAAGCTAATACTGTCTGATAGGCAGAACTTGAAAGTATGACCATCTGTTCAATGATTATTTGGAATACCCAATGTGGCATGTGGAATAAAATATATTTAAATATGCTTTAAAAAAATCATATTGTTTAGATATAATGAGGGTTGGTTATTTCAGTAACATTATTGTGATGACACCTATAAGCCAGGGTGTGGAAACCACAGAATCCATTGAAAGATCTCCCATCCAGATCTACATGCGTTTTCATTCACTCATTTGTTTGTTTATTCACTCAAGTTCAACAACTACTGACTGAATAGAAATTTTGTCCCAGTCACTCTTTTAGGATTTTGGAATATAGCAGTGAATAACAATTTCAAAAACCCATGTCTTCAGGAATGGAATAAAGAAATCAATACACATAATAAATAACTAACTTATATTATATGTTAGAAGGTGATAAATGTGATGGAAAGAAAAAAAAAACAGGGTAAGGGGAATGTGGAATGTTGGTCTCAGTGAGCCTGGAGTTCTTATTTTTATTTTTAGCTAATTAGAAGACAGAGAGACCCCCAGCACTAATATCAAGTTAATCTCCACTAAGGGCTCTATAAGCACCCATTTTCACCTGGGCAAGCCTCATAATGGATTTTAATCTTTATCTAAGTGGTGTTTCCCCATAGATGTCTTTGACAGAGGAGACTGTCATTGCTGTGTCCAACATATTTCTCCTATCACCCCTGCAGGTATTTCTGTATGAAGGTTTCAGTGGCTTTCTTCAATCAAATTCAGAATCTGGCTGATTTACAAGTTCCTTGACCAACAAGGAGTCCCAAGGTGACCCAAAGAGAATGACTCTGTTAAATTAACTGTCAACTCTCCCTTCAAATTTCCTTTCAGCTCTCATCCAGCCATACTCGCTTAGAGTGAAAGCTGCATGACTAATTTTTCATCTAAGACTTATGCCTACATTTCAATTTCCAGGGATCAAACAAAACAGACTCTTAATGGGAAATTGAAATTCAGGTATAATCCCAAGGTGAAAAATGAGCCAAGAATCTGTGTGACTCCGCCTGTTTTTTCATTTTGGATGATGTGTCAAGACACTGATAAAGGAAAATAAAAAAAGATAGTGATCCCGAGCTTGAATCATTTCTTATCCATCAGGCCCACAGGAAATGAAATGCTTTAATGAGAAAAAGTGGGTTTCTCTTTTTTCTCTCTCTTTTTTCCATCTATTTTCTTTCTTGTTAGATTCATATGAACATTCAGAGGCTTGATAATTGGCATTTAGGGAGTGCTGTGGTTCATAAATAAATTAGGCCTTTTGCTGACTTCCCTGGATATGCCACACCATATAGATCAAATTCTGTTTGAGGGAATCTCACTGTTGCTGATGAAACTGTAAATTGCTATGTCCTTGGACAAAGTATTTTTAATTAAAAGCTCAGAGGAGCCTGTGGCTGCAGGAGCACTGAAACATTCCTGTTGATTAGGATGGCTGGGCAGTCATCTGTGCAGGAGTGTGTGGACCGGGCAATGTGGTTGGGTGTTTGTTAGTTGATGGACCTTTTCTGCTCTTAATCCTATATAGATCGATCGATCCCCGCCCCGCCCCCCCCCCCCCCGCGCCCCCGCCCTGTCTTTTACTAATGGCTCTTTGCTGGTTCTAGCTGAAATCCTTCACAGTAGCCAATAGCAAATCATTCCCTCTGAGGCAGCTATTGTGAAGGCAGTTGTTACTGGCTTTAGCTCCAAAGCCAGAGATTATTCACAGTAAAAATTGAATTAGTGAAATCTTGAACAATAGGAAGGAGTACAATATGCGCCCAGCAGGAACTTTTAGAAACACACTTTTTTTTTTTTCAAGCTTACAATTTGTCCCTTATCCACTACTAGATTTTATATCTGACTTCATTGTGACATTAAAAAAAAATAGTCAAGCTCACACTGAGCCACACATTGGTTTTCTACCTTGAACTTGAATGGCTTCCAGTTTCTAACCTTTTGAGTGCAATGTCACAGAGAGTCTTTTCCCTCCTCGCAATCATATTAGGAGCAGTAAGACGTGTCATTTGGATCCCAACCCTGAGTGTTTGAGGGGGATCTGCTTAAACATGGATTCTCTATTTAGGGATCTAGGTTAGTGCCAAAGTGAAAAGAACTGGCATTATAAACCCTAGACAATGCCAGGGAGCTTACAATTCAACTGTATTCAGGGACTGAATAATTTTCTTTCCTCATCTCTTAATAATCCTGTAATAATTGTTAAACTGTGCATGTGTAAGCGAGGTATGTGTGTGAATTTTAATCGTACTGTTGTCATAGATAGCATTTTTGAATACTTTTTTCTTTTAGCATTTACCCAGCAAACACAACTACAATCAAAGAGCACGTCTAAGATAAGTGAAACCCTTTCAAACCATACGATAGATTACAGATGACATTCTCCAAAATGGCAATTTTAATGCAGTTTTCTAGTTACCCATTTGTCCTCAGCAGGGGTTAAGGTAGAATTCAAGGCTCCCACTGTAAAAATTGCAGGAGGGGGGTCTTTAGCCTTTGTAGGTTGCAAACTAGGTGGAAGCAAACCCCGCACACACTCCTTCTGAAAGATGCCAGGAGGCCCCATCAGCCGTGTACTCACTCAGGAGCGGGGGCAGCCAGTTCACGTTGACCTCGCAGTGGGAGTCCAGGAAGGTCAGGACTTCTCCTCTGGCCATGGACGCCCCCAGGAGGCGGGTCCGGATGAGCCCTTCCCTTTTCTTGGTGCGAACGATCCTCACTTTGGAAAACCGGGCCATGTACTCCTCTAACTTCTCCTTCAAGTGTTCTAGGGAGGAAGTGGAGAATGCAGAGAGGACACAGAACATCAGTTGCAGCCGCATTACAGGTGTCTGTGCATGGAGGGCATGTGAATGAGGAATCAAAGCTTGCGTCCATTTTTCTCCTCTCCTCATCCGGAGGGGGAATGCTAAGATTTTATGCTGAGAAGGTTTCATACTTTACACTTTCCAAAGTGCTTCATAAACTGCACACCCTGCCCTCGGTTGGACACGGTAGCGGACAGGGACACACCACAGCTCTCCTATGCAGTTTCTGCTGGCCAGAGGCCCACCAGCTCACTCCTGGCCAGCACCTGCCCAGAAGGGCATGGCACCCCCAACCCCTCCTGCTTAGTAAAGTCAAATGAACCTTTGCAGCTTATGGGCTCGTAGCCTAGTATTCTCTGTGTTGAAAATAATGCATGTAAAACAACAAAAAGGAAATATATCTCTTGAATTAACAAGACCCTAACAGCTTTGTCCCCTCTCCCCTCAAGGTAATAGCAAACTGGTAAGCAAGACCGGCATCTGGCTTCTGATTTGAAGTGAAAAAGCGCTGACTTTCTGTGAATATTAGATATAGAGAGGCAAGAGCAGATGCTATCAACGACAGTGATTTTTTAACTTAGCTATTTAAGATTAGAAAACAAAAATTTGGAAAGGTTGGGTTTTTTTTTTTTTTTGGCTGATTAAAAACAAAATTGTCTCTGAACTTATAGAATAAAACATTTCCCACTGGCTGTGATAAAATGCATCAATCTCTCCGTTCTTTTTGTGCCAAGTAAGTGCATTTGGTGGCTTTTTGTGGGATATGAACTCATGTAGTTGACAGCCTCTGCATTCACCTTCCCATTTCTAAGACATTAGGAGGGCTTCATTGGAGTTCCTGAAAAGTCTAGTCTAATGTTCCCTGAAACAGAATCTTAGTGCAGTATCTTCTTTAGTTTTCACTTGCAAACTTTCTCTGCATGTCTGCAATCAAAAGCATATTATCACTAAGTCTCCCTATGATTTGTAGCAACAGGGATTCATGTAGGGATGTATGATCCCTTCCCTACTACCCAGTTTAACAGATGTCAGAAGTACTCTGCATTGGAGTTTCTCGGTACCTAAGGGTTTATTTTTATTTCTTCCTTTTAGTATTAATGTAGTAGAGTTTTTTTAAAAACCCATTTGCATTTTTTTTTGACTGCCCTATAAACTATGTTTTACAAATGGGTCAAGTGAAAAAAAAAACATTTAGCTTTTTCATTTTTACTATAAAAGAACACTAGTGGAACCTTTTATAAGAGTGTTTTAGCCCAAAATATGTTTCTCTCTATTTCCTCTTTCCTGTAATGAACAAAGATATGGAGGTCAGATTATAAAAAGCAAAGGTGACAGGATTTTGAGTCAGAAAAGACCTGGGTGGTTGGGAGACCGGGGGGGGGGGGGGGGGGGAGGGAGGTCTGTGACAGTGAAATGTATGAGTAGTCATACAGACTCTCTGAGCCTGAATTTCCTCACCTACAAAATATAGAGAATATTGGTGTTTTTCATTCCCTCCTAGAGTGTGGTGGAGCATCAAGCTCTGGTTAAATACCTGACAGTACTCATTCAACAAACATTTATTAAGTCACTAAGTGGAGACCTCAGTAAGTCACTTGCACTTAAGAAGAAAAGTAGCATTTCTAGTATCAGAAGTACCTTTGAGAATACTGAGCCTGAGAAATGAAAAATAATGATTTTTCTATTTTTTTGGTGAAATTTTGGTAACCATCAGCTTCTATTTATTTTTTTTAAAAAAAGGTTTTGACCATCAATAAACAAACACATATGGCTTTATAGTAATATTGCCATATTTCAACCAACAGGTAGGCTCCACCTTCTCTCTCTCTGCTTTGAAACGTGTGCTGAGCAGAGGGCCTACTCCTGCTCCTTTGGTTCCTTCTCCCTGCTTTCCCTCTGTGTAAGCTGCAAAGAAAGATTCCAAAGGGCTATGCAACCCAGCTCCACCTGTGAATAACACTGCAGCTTGACTATCTTGTTAGGGAAATAAAACAGAGACTCACCATCCAGTTGGTCAATCAAAACCAGTGACTGAGTGGTAAGTGGTCAAGGGCTCTATGTGTGCCAGTCTTGTACGCACTGGGTTCTGCCAGGACTTCCCACAGTCATAAGTGTTTAAGAAACCTTTATAATCTCATTACTGTAATTTATTCCAGCACTGAAATCCTTCTGTATCACCAATGAACAGGATTAGTGGTACAAGTGTCATTCTATAGCTTTATTTGTCTGTCAGTTGTTTGGATCACAGAATGTATTGTTTCCTGAAAACAGTGTCCCAACAGTCATTGGGGATTGGAAATAGATCATGAACATTTGTTGAGTGCATTAAAGTAGTTCTTTCTGTAAGCCTCATGTTCTTTTATTTAAATTTATTTATTGATTGGGGGGGAGGGGGAGAGAGACAGAGAGAGATTGATTTTGTTGTTCCACTTCTGTATTCATTCATTGGTTGATTCCTGTATGTGCCCTGACTGGGGCTCAAACCCGCAACCTTTGGGCATTGGAATGACACTCTAACTAACTGAGCTTCCTGGCCAGGGCCTCATTGTTTTTCTATGAGTATCATCTCGGTGGTACAGGAACATTGCTTCTTCCTTCCTGACCCTTAATGACTAATGGACCTTCCATGGGGGGAAATGGGGGAAAGAAAGAGGAAGTGGCTCTAGAGCAGTGGTTCTCAACCTTCCTAATGAGAGACCCTTTAATACAGTTCCTCATGTTGTGGTGACACCCAACCATAAAATTATTTACATTGCTACTTCGTAACTGTAATTTTGCTACTGTTATGAATCATAACGTAAATATCTGATATGCAGGATGTATTTTCATTGTTACAAATTGAACATAATTAAAGCATAGTGATTAATCACAAAAACAATATGTAATTATATATGTGTTTTCCGATGGTCTTAGGCGACCCCTGTGAAAGGGTCATTCGACCCCCAAAGGGATCACGACCCACAGGTTGGCGACCCACAGGTTGAGAACTGCTGCTCTAGATGATAGTCGCTTTCCAGGTGTCCTACAGTGAGAATCAAAGGGCTCTAGGTCATCTGGGAGTGGTTGTCCCAACTTTGAATTTAGACTTCCACACTTTTTAGTTTCTTGGGAAAGTCTCTGGAACTCAGTGGGGACTATCTCCACATGTTCCTTTCCCTCTATGTAAACTTTTTGATTATGTGTATTTTCCTTTTACCAAAGCCTATTTTAATGTACTAATACGATTGTATGGTGTGAATTTGCTCAACACAAAGGGTTTGACCCCAAATTGAGCACATTAAATGTTCAGACCAATTCCTCTAGTTTGAACTTCCTGGTAATAATAATTTGGTTGTTTTGACTCAGAATAATGACCTGACTGCCCTTTTGAGGGGTCCATTCTCTCTTAGTAGTTCAGTTGTAACATCTAATTACCCAAAATGTACAGTGAAGACAGGTATCATCAGTCTAATTAGCAAATTAGACTCTCATGCAAGGGAGTTACTGGGGATAGTGGAGATGGCTTTTATTAAAAATATTTTGCATTTCTTTTGTATGAACAATTTTTAGATTCATTTCTACAATATTATATAATATTTGTCTATGCATTATAATTACAATTATAATTTTCAAGTCACAATGAAAGGACATCTGTGAATGAATAAAAATAATCTGATTATAATATATAGTTTTTAATAAATCTGTTTATAGGAAACTAGAATGAGAACTTTTTATTTTCTAAGTAGAATCATACTATTTGTCTTTTTTGTGATTGGCTTATTTCACTTAGCATAATGCTCTCAAGGATTATCTATGTTGTGACACATGTCAGAATTTCCTTGCTTTTCAGGTCTGAATAATATATGCCATTGTACATATATGTCCTGTTTTGTTTATCCATTCTTCTGTCAATGGGCATTTTGGTTGTTTCCACCTTTGGGCTACTGTGAATAATGTTGCTATGAATATAGGTATACAAACATCCCTTTAAGACTCTAGTTTCAATTATTTTGGATATAATCTACAGAATATATATATACTAGGGGCCCGGTGCACGAAATTCGTGCACTGGGTGTGTGTGTGTGGGGGGGGGGGGGGTGTTCCTCAGCCCAGCCTGCCCCCTCTCACATACTGGAAGCCCTCAGGTGTTGACCCCCATCCCCCTCCAATCGCAGGATCGGCCCCTTGCCCAGGCCTGACGCCTCTGACAGAGGCGTCAGGCCTGGGCAGGGAACCCTCATTTCCCCCCATCACTGGTTCTGCCCCCAGCCCAGGCCTGATGCCTCTGGCCCAGGCATCAGGCCTGGGCGGGGACCCCCAGACGCCTCCGATTACTGGATCTGCCCCTTGCCCAGGCCTGATGCCTTGGCCAGAGGCGTAGACCCCCATCACCCTCCTATCGCCTGATCGGCCCCTTGCCCAGGCCTGACGCCTCCGCCAGAGGTGTCAGGCTTGGACAGGGGACCCCCATCTCCCCCCCCCGATCACTGGCTCTGGCCCCCGCCCAGGCCTGAGGCCTCTGGCCCAGGAATCATGCCTGGGCAGGGGACCCCCATCTCCCTCTGATCGCTTGCTCCACCCCCTGCCCAAGCCTGACGCCTCTGACCCAGGCTTCAGGCCTGGGCAAGGGGACCATCATATCCCCCCAATCCCCAGCTCCGCCCCCCGCCCAGGCCTGATGCCTCTGGCAGAGGTGTCAGGCCTGGGCAGGGGACCCCCAGCTCCCCGCGGTTGCAGGCTCCGCCCCTGCCCCTGCAGGACGCCTCTGGCTGAGGCGTCCGGCCCGGGCAGCGGGGACCCGCAGCTGCAGCGGCCCCACGATCGTGGGCTCTGCTTTAGTCCCAGGCAAGGGACCCCTAGCTCCCGGGACTGCCAGCTTCGACCGTGCCCAGCTCCCATCGCTGGCTCCACCCCTACTTCCTGCTATCACTGGCCAGGGCGGAAAAGGCGCCTGATTCTCCGATCATGGCTGGGGGGCAGGGCAAAGGCGGCCCTGGGGCCGCCTTTGCCCTGCCCCCCAGCTCTTAGCTCCCCCCTGGGTTTCCCATCACTGTCAGTGGCAGGGGGCTTCTTCCTGCTTTCCCTTTCGCCTCCCTGCATTGTGCCTACATATGCAAATTAACCGCCATCTTGTTGGCAGTTAACTGCCAATCTTAGTTGGCAGTTAATTTGCATATAGCCCTGATTAGCCAATGAAAGGGGTAGCGTTGTACGCCAATTACCATTTTTCTCTTTTATTAGTGTAGATATATATATCTCCAAAAGTGGAATTGCTAGATCATGTGATAATTCTATTTTTACTTTTTTGAGAAACCTTCACACTGTTTTTCATAATAGCTGTACCATTTTACAGTCTCATCAACAGTGCATAATGGTGTTACTGTCGGTCAAAATTAGGCTCTTTCATGGGATTGCAGAAAAAGCATCTCAGGGATGCATGTATGGGAGACTGTGGTGTAGCAAGGTTTATTCGTGATGCAAAATCAAAAGAGTTCCCCTCCTGGGTCCCCAATGTTCCATCTCAGTCCATCCCACTATGGAAAAAGCCCAATCGTGTCTTCAGTAAGACCAAAGCAAAGGCCAGTGTCCAGAGTTTCTGTTTCACATTAAAGCTTAGCCCTTACCTAATCCGCCCATGTTTACCAACATATCTTTTAACAATCTTCTCTTCTCTTACTCTTCCAAGAAAACTCATTCCTTATCTTTCAATAGTTCATTTAATCTCTAAGGGTGTCAAAAATGCTCATTGCATAAGATAATCTATCTTGAGATAAGAGGCAACTATTTAAAAAAATACGTTTAATTAAGGAAAAAACATCAAAAGAACCAGTATATTTATGCTTTTACCCTCTGAAGTCCTTAATGGTAGAAGTCCCATTCATAAATTTCACAATTCTCTGGCTATTTCAACAACTTCTTGTATTTTGCTGAACATCAGGTTATATAATTTTTAAATACCAACATTGTTTGTATTCCAACATTAAACTACTGTTAATTATTATTTGTACCTGCACACCCATTCATAGCTTGGATAAGTAGCAATTGGTCTGACTCATAATGACCATTTCTAAAAATTAGAACTGAGTGAATTTTCCCCCTAAAAATAATTAATAATTTTCTGTAACTTGCTTTCTTAAGATAAAATCAAGATGAGAAAAGAAATCACTGGGCCTAAACAATTATGAGGTAATGTGAGCCACATAACAAAACTATACATTTTTTTAAAAAAATTTTGTATGGATTTTTAGAGAGAGAGGAAGGAAGAGGGAGAAAAACATCAATCTGCTGCCTCCTGCAGGTGCCTCAAACAGGGGTCAAGCCCACAACCCAGGCATATGCCCTGACTGGGAATGGAACCGGTGACCTTTACGTGCACAGGACAATTCCCAACCAATTGAGCCACACCGGCCAGGGCTTGTTGAGACTATTAATAAGGGGAAGTCACAGTCTCCCAGTAAATCCAAATGCTGCATGTGTCAAATCAGTAAGATTCAGGGAAACCACCTCCAAATTTAAGGGATTCATTAATTAATTTAAGCAATTTTTAGAAAACTCAAATGGATAAAAACATAAAATAAGCTGGAATGCCTCAGAAAGGGAGAAATTGACCTTTAGCGTGAGAAAAAGCATAAAATTCAGGTAGAACAAAAACCAAAAACAAATACAAATCAACTCCAAAATGCCATAGAGCAGCACAGGTAGCAAGTGAAGGCAATAACAACTGTGCCCTCTTAAAAGTACTTTCAATTCTGTATTTTTTCCCCAGTTAAAAAACATGCTAGTGTCATTCACACATACATGCTAAAGTCATTTTGTTTTTTCTTCAGCTTCCTAAAAAGTGTGGCAATGTTCCCTGGGCAGAGCAATAGGGACCCTCAGTTTCAAATTAGCATGTGTGTGTAAGTGATTGAATAATGTCCCGGATGACTGTCAAAACAGCCATAAAGACTTTTGGGATTTGACTTGACTTCACAATAAATAAAGACAAATTGGAAAGAATTCCTCTAAACTGTTAGTGTGAGAAAAATGCTATGTCAAAATTTCAATTTAGATGAGACCAGAACTAAATTAAATATCTGGGAATTGGTCCTGTTCCCAAGGCTACTGAAAACTCTCAGTTTCTAACAATAATCTTGTACTGCAATATAGAAGGAGACACGCAGGAAATGGGCTGTCTGTCTTTGTTGAGGAAAATTGATCTGTTAGACGTCTGTCCTCTGCAGGAACTGCTCTGTTTCTTGATAATGTTATTAAAGAAAAGGAAAGGGACCATGTTAGATATTGTTTCGGTTTAATATTTAAAAAGAAAATATTAAGAGTACTAAAAGTGTGTATCATATTTTTTGAACGAAAAAAAGCCCACAATAGAATAAGTAGCAAAATATGACAAAGTAATATATGAACATAATAATACTGATTATGTCCACATTTATTGAGTGATTATAATATTTATTCTAAGGTATATTCATGTATTAATTTATTAGGTTCTCATTCTACAGATGAGAAAATGATATTCATTTACAAATGAGGAAAATGAGGGTTAGAAAGGTTAAGAAATTTGCCTTTGATCACACAGTAAAAGAGTACCTGGAATATTGTAAATACTCAATAAATGTCAGCCATTATATCTCAGGGGAATAAAGAAAGCTGGAGCCCAAGTGTATTTATCAGGAATATTTAAAGTACACGAAATTTAATTTAGGGAATAAGGTGCTTATAGTAATAATATGCAATTTTATAGAGGACCTGAAAATTTTAGGAAAGTAGAAAAAATGAGAAAAAAATCACTAAGAGTTTTATCACCAACAGTTAATCACCCTTAAGCCAGACAGAGAAAGACAAACACTGCACAGTTCCATTTATATACAGAATCTTAAAATAAGTCCAATTCTTAGAAATAGAGAGTAGAAAAGTGGTTGCCAGGGTCTGGGGTGTGGAGAAAATAGGGAGAAGTTGGTCAAATTTATAAAATTTCCAGCTGTAAGATGAATAAGGTCTGTGGACATAATGTAAAACATGGTGACTCTAGTTGGCAATACTGTATTTTACAATTGAAATTTGCTAAAAGCATGTCCCCTGCACCCCTGAGGTGTGCGAGGTGATGGATGTGTTAATTAACTTGACGGAGAGAATCCTTTGACAATGTGTAAGTATATCAAATCATCACATTGTACACTTTAAGTATCTTACAATTTATGTCAATTATACCTCAACTAGAGGCCCAGAACACGAAATCGTGCGGGAAGGGTTCCTAGAGCCTAGCCTCCTGCAGTCAGGGCCATCTTCTGCCCGTTTGTCAGTCCCCAAGCTGAATGCCACTTCTGCCACCGGGCTGTCAGGCCGTTGGGATCACCAGCTCATCCCCGCTGCTTGGGGGCTCAGGCCTGTGGGAAAGCAGGCACTGGCGACTTCACCTCCATGTGCGTGTGCCGGGCTGGCTGCTGATGGAATGAGCTGCCCGCTCAGGGCCACTCACACAGGCGCTGCCGCCACCACCGCTGCTGCCACTGCCCCTGCCACTGCTGCTGGGGTTTGAGGTGTTGATGGAAGCTGCGGGGCGCGCCTGCGACCTACCCACCCCAGCGTGAGTGGCCCCGAGCGGGCAGCAAGTTCCATCAGCAGCCGGCCAGGTGCATGTGCATGGAGGTGAAGTTGCTGGCACCTGCTTTCCTGCAGGCCTGAGCCCCCGGGCAGCCAGGGATGAGCTGGTGATCCCAACAGCCTGACAGCCAGCCTGGTCCTTCCACCACCCACCCTGATTCCCCCGTTTACCAGTTTATCATCATTGATCCATCTTTGATCCATTGGAGCCTGTGGGCCGGGAGAAGGGATTAAGAGATGAGTTGTTCAGCCCACTCACCAGTCCCCAGTCCCACCCCACCCTGCTCACGGGCCGGCGGGGAGAGACCGAGGGGTGCTCAGTGCACCTCATGGTGACCAGCTGTTTGGTCGTCACATTCCTCCCAGACACTGGCTTTATCTACACAAATAAAAGACAAAGATGCTAATTGACCATACCTTTGCCATGCCCAAGCCATGCCCACCAGCCAATCAGCGACTATATGCAAATTAACCCAACCAAGATGGCGGCCGGCAGCCACGGAGCTGGAGCAAGCAGGAGGCTTGGTTGCCCGGGCGATGAAGGAAGCCAAGCTTCTCGCCTGCCCTGAGCTGGCTGTGGCCTCTGCTCATGGCAACAAAGTTTCAATTATAGAAGACAAATAAATCCCAGATACCTGCTTCCAGCCAGCCTCCACAGGGAGCTTGGGTGGCTGGGGGCCGTGGCCAGCCTGCAAACAGCCATCAGCCCCACACCCAGGCTGGCCACACCCTCATGGGGTGAGGGTCCCCACTGCGGGGCTTAGCCAGCCTGAAAATGGCCCTCAGCCCCTCACCCAGGCTGGCCACACCCTCATGGGGTGAGGGACCCCACTGCGGGGCTTAGCCAGCCTGAAAATGGCCCTCAGCCCCTCACCCAGGCTGTCCAGGCACCCCAGTGGGGACCCCCACACTGAAGGGGCTGTGGCCAGCCTGCAAACAGCCATCAGCTCCTCACCCAGGCTGGCCAGACACCCCAGCAGGGACTCCCACCCTAAAGGGGCTGTTGCCTTCCTGCAAACAGCCATCAGCCCCTCACCCAGGCTGGCTAGGCACTCCTATATAATAAAAGGGTAATATACAAACTGACCCTAACAGCAGAACGAGTGGGAATGACTGGTCACTATGACACACACTGACTACCAGGGGACAGATGCTCAATGCAGGAGCTGCCCTCTGGTGGCCTGTGTGCTCCCACAGGGGGAGTTCTGCTCAGCCACAAGCCAGGCTGATGGCTGTAGTACAGCGGTGGTGGTGGGAGCCTCTCTCGCCTCCTCAGCAGTGCTAAGGATGTCCGACTGCAGCTTAGGCCTGCTCCTCGCTGGCAAGTGAACATCCCCCGAGGGCTCCCGGGCTTCCAGAGTGATGTCTGACTGTCAGCTTAGGCCCAATCTCCTGGGGAGTGGGCCTAATCCAGCAGGTGGTCATCCCCCGAGGCATCCCAGACTGAGAGGGCACAGCCCGGGCTGAGGGACCCCCCTGCCCGAGTGCACAAATTTTTGTGCACCAGGCCTCTGGTGTATATATAAAGGTCACTGAGGAAAGGTCACCATTTATATTTTCTTTAATTTTTGTGCTTATATTTAGAGCATACATGTTCTTTTAAATCTAACATGGAAATATTCCATATTATTATCCAAAAATATTATTTGAAGTGTGTCATAATTTATCCTTATTTTTTACTTAGGTTATTTACATGATTACAGCTTTTACTATTATAACTAATATATAATGGATATTTTGATGACTAAGTGTTTTCTGACTCTATAATTTTCCTGAGGAGAGATTCCAAGAGTGGAAACTAGAGCATCATAGGGTGTGAGCCTGCTTATGTGAAAAGGTTGCGTAAATGTATTTAATTAGAAGACTGAGAACTCAGTCTTCATTTACTATGGGAGTCAAAGAATTTGGAGTGGCCACGATGATGTCAATGCCTGTAAAATCCATTCTCTTCTTTATTGAAAGAGAACTGAGGCCACCTCTCACACCACCAAACGGCCAAACCATTTCACCTCTCTTCGTATGCTCTCCCTTCTCTCCTGATAATGGAATGGACTGTGTGCCCTTGTAAGGCCATCTCATTTGTGCACTTGATCACATCTTTTCTCATCTGTTCAAGGGCATGCTTCTAAGGTGCCCCAACTCTTCCCTGTATGCTCATCTTTGGTCTTTCTACTGAGTCCTTCCATCTTCCAGCAAAAATGTAGAATGTCCTTTATCGTCTTTGACCCAGACCCTCCTGCCGCTTCGGTGCCTTTCAGCTACTAGTTTTCAGCAGGATGTTTTGCAGTCTCCACTTCATTTCCTCCACTTCTCTCTGGGTATTTATTTAGCTTTCAATTACAGTTTACATTTAATATTATTTTGTATAGAGTTAGATGTACAGGGTAATGGTTAGATAATCATATACTTTCCGAAGTTTCCCCCTGATATTTTCAGGAACCACCTGGCACCATACATAATGATTACAATGTCATCGACTATATTCCCTAAGCTGTACTTTACATCCCCATGACTATTTTGTGACTAGCAATCTGTACTTCTCAATACCTTCCCCCTTTTCACCCAGACCTCCAACACCTCTCCCCTCTGTCAACCATCAGTCTGTTCTCTGTGTCTATGAACGTTTCTGTCTTGTTTGTTCCTTTATATTATTCTTTGAATCCACATACAAGTGAAATCATATGGTATTTGTCTTTCTCTGACTAATTTCATTGAGCATAATACCCTCTAGGTCCATCCATGGTGTTGCAAATGGCAAGATTTCATTTTTTTTAAAAGGCCATTCTCTCTTGAATCCATACCTTTTATTCATTCATTCAAGACCATCTTGGAGATCCGTATGAATAGCATTGTGCTAGATACCATGATCATTTACCTTTGGAAACAGGCATAAATTTTGTTTCAGGGGGACTCTTCTGCCAAAACATAGCTCTTGTTTAGACTCAGAGTAAAAGGGATGTGGTGTGAAAATGGAATGTGGAGCTCGAGTAGCAAAGGACAAAGGGAGTTATCACCAAAGAAATGACTTTGGGGTTCACTGACAGAGAAGAGAAAATGAGTTGCGATCTAATTGTGAGCACAGAGTACTTTTGTGGTCCCTGCAGGGTTAATTCTGACTAAGGGTCATACTTTGCCAATATATCCAGGAATGGGGGCGTCAGGAAGAAATACAGGTCCTGGAAAATGTCTAAAATGGTGAAAGCCCCTTGCGTGAGTAATTGAAAGCTAAACTGGACCCAGCACTATGAAATATAATTTGGCTCTCTTCTCCAGGGAACGGAGAAAATGATCTAATAGTCTTTTCCATCTTGGTTTCCCCTGACCTCTGGCTGTTAACATCACTTTTCCTCGTTATGTCAAAATGAATTGCCTATTTACCACTGAACTCTAGAAAGCATTTTTCCCCCCACCTCCCTAGGTTAGACACAACCCAGCATTTGCTACTTGCACTTCATTTTAACTTAATCAGTGTGCCAGGGAGTCATGTTGAAGTGGGTATTCTTATTTTCAGGAAATGTAGCTTACTCGCTGGGTACATGGTTCCCCTTCAGCCGGAGTGCTTCCCAGTTTTAGAAGGCATTCCCAAATGAATGTAAAATATATTAGCAAAATGGAAAGGAAAATGAAGTGATATGGCCTTTCAATTGCCAATAACCTCCATAGCTGGGTCATTTATTAGTACTGGAATCTGCTCAGGCTGGGTTTTTTCCATGACAATAAAAACTGAAAAAAAAAAAAAACCCAAACAAACAAAAAAACACTGATACAGGATGACTGCATTTATATTTGACAGTATTGCATACATTTCTTGTTCTTGGCCTGGAGGAAGGAATATAAATTATTTAAAAATCTTATGAAGAAATGAATAGTGTTTTGGGGGGAATTTTATGTATGTACATATACATATATACATATATAAGTACACATATGTATATGGCACTTCCATCACTAAGATTAAGTGAAAAGTGACAGATTGTAATTTAGAAAAAAAAAATGTTGTTTCCTGCACAGTCTTGATTAAATGAGGCAATAAATCATATGTCTAAAACATGCCAAGCATCTGCCAGAACAGAAGTTGGCTCCGAAAGTGACGAGAATAGAATTGTGGAGCAGTGGGCATTTTATAGTCTGTCACTGCCGTGACAAGTAACGACAAAGGGCAGCGTTCTGTCTCCTCTTCTGATGGCCCAGTGGCATATTTTCTATTGCAGTTCTTTCGTTTGGCCCTCATCATCTTCATTTCAATGGGCTGCATCTCCTTGAGCTGCAGCAAAGATATGTATTTTCCCTGCTAATGATGTGTCTCCCACGGTCCCAGGATGATTTTCACACTTGATGAAGTTCATCTGTGGACGGGGCCCCAATCAGTCAGTGTGCTGCAAATGGAGCTGGACATGAGGCTAGTTTTTTCTACTCTCTGTGGACAGACAAGCCCTGCATATTCCTGTTTTACCAAGGCTTCGCTCCCAGGAGAGATTCGTCTTCCCCCATTACTTTATAAAGATCATGTAGCCTATACATTGTGCCTGCCTACCAGAATTTGTCTTAGACCAAATCCCTGTTTTTGATTCTGAGACTGCCCTTTCTACGTATTTCATTCAGATTAGCATAAACAAATGCAAAGCTATTAAAAAACTAAAAATTAGCAGGTATAGGTTAATTCTGGAAATGCAATGCCTCTCTTTGACAATCCATGGCCATAATATATGATACAGATGGGGTGGAGGACAGGGCACAGTTCTACGAGTTTGGTACTTTACAAACTCAGCAGGGGAAAAGTAAATTTGCAGATGGGAAGACAATTAATACTTCAGAACAGGGCTCATTTATTCAATGTGTTCAATATAGACGGCATGAGGTTCTTCAGAAAGGGAGGAGCCTGAACCTTGAATTGGTTAAGATTTATACAGATGAAGAGCAGGAAGACAAGGTGAAGTCTTAGGAATCTATATATATAAAAGTCTAATACGCTAAGTGTCGAACTGTTCAAGCATTCAACCAATCACTATGATGCTCACTGACCACTGGGGGTGGGCAGACACTTCGGTAGGTTAGTTTGCTGCTGGGGTCTGGTCGATCGGGACTGGGTGAGATGGGCCGGACATGCCCTGGAGCCCTCCCGCAGTCCCTCTCTGGTCCTGATCATGCACCGATGGGGTCCCTCAGCCTGGCCGGCACCCTCCTGCAATCCAGGACCCCTTGGGGGGAATGTCGGAGGAACCAGTTTTGGCCCAATCCCCGCAGGCCAGGCTGAGGGACTCCACTGGTGCATGAAGAAATAAAAAGGCAGGGATAGCAGTCTTGATGTGGTCCCTTATTATAAAAACAAAAACAGGATAAAACAACTGATCAACTATCAACCAACCAATAACAACCCCTGCTTGGGCATTCCCTTAGAAATAAATGCTAAACCATGCAATTGTGTCAATACAAAGAAAAACACTAAAACAAGCTGTGATCTCCATTTCCTCTTCTTTTTTTCTTTTAGTGACTATAATTTCTTATGTTTTAATTTTCATATTGTTATTTTTGGAGCTAGGTAATACATGCACTGGCAAAATATTTAATACAAAAGGTTATATATTGAAAAATAAATCCCACCTCATACCTCCAGTACTCCACTGTTCTCCTTACCAGAAGTTAATTCCTTTTACTAGTTTATTTTCTATATTTCTTGGAAATTTTAGGCATATTGAGTTATCCTATATAATAGAAGGCTAATATGCAAATCAACTGAACAATGGAATGACCAGCAGAATGACCAGTCGCTATGATGCACACTGACCACCAGAGGGCAGACACTTAACGCAGGAGCTGCCCCCAGCCCACAGGCCCCAGGCCAGCCAAGGCAGGTACCAGCTGGGGCCCCCTGATTGCCCTGCCAGTTGCCCCACAGATTGGCCCTGATCGCCGGCCAGGCCTAGGGTCCCTATCCGTGCATGAATTTTGTGCACTGGGCCTCTAGTGTGATTATGGTGGGCAGGCAGGACCGCACCTGTGCATGAATTCATGCACTGGGCCTCTAGTATGGCTATAATCAAATCCCTGCTTTTGATTCTGATACTGCCCTTTCTATATATTTCATTCAGATCAGCATAAACAAAAGCAAAGCTATTAAAAAACTAAAAATTTTGTAACTTAATTAGCAGGTGTAGGTTAATTCTGGAAATGCAATGCCTCTCTTTGACAATCCATGGCCTATAATATATGATACAGATGGGGTGGAGGACAGGGCACAGTTCTCCGAGTTTGGTTAGCTTCAACAACAGAATTTATTTCTCACAGTTCTTGTGGCTGAAATATTCAAGACTAGGGCGCTAGCCAGTTGTTCCCGGTAAGGCTATCTTCTTGGCATGCAGACAGCCACCTCCTTGTGGTCTCCTCACATGGCACAGAGACAGCTCTGGTCTCTCGTCCTCTCTTTTAAAAATTTTATTTTTAGAGAGAGGAAGAGAGGAAGAGAGAAACATTGATGACCTGCCTCCCGCATGCACCCTGGCCAAGGATTGAAACTGTAATCCAGGTATATGCCAGGATCAGGAATTGTCAAAACTTTTGGTGTACGGAATGACGTCCCAGCCAACTGAGCCACACCAGTCAGGGTTCTCTTCCTCTTTTTATGAGAACACTAATCCCATAATTGGAGTCTCACATTTACAAACCAATCAAAACCTAATTACCTACCATAGACCCCACCTCTAAATATCATTACATTAGAAATCAGGTTTTCAACATTTTAATTATGGAAGGACTCAAATATTTAGTCCATAACAACTCATAAACCAAACCAAACAAACTAACTGGCCATTGATACTCAACTTATATACTCTATCTTTCTCCATCACTGGTTATGCCCTCTTCTCCAGTAAGGATGCTGGGACCAGAATTACTTCAAAATCTGCCTAGATGATTCATCATAAAGCTCTGTCTCCTTGACTTCAGTAACACTGATGTTCATTATGCTTCTGTCACCTGTTCTCAGGGCCACACCTGTGTCTTGCCTTCACCATTATCTGCTCCATTACACAGGAATAATCATCCTAGTGTCTGAACCTCAGACCACATTCTCCTTTTATCTGCTCCCCGCCCCCCCCCCCCCCCCCCCCCCGTTTCTTGGCCTTCTGAATTCATCTCACTTTGTTCTCAGTTTTCTTGCAACCCAAATGGTTTTCTCCTGGTACCTATTTCTTTTCTACCCAGCATGAATTCCATGGTTCAACACCTGAACCAGCATTGTGGATCCCCTTGACCCCACATTTCCTCTACAAACTCTGCCAGACTTCATCTCTAGTTGAACTACTGTGTGCTTTGCTATTCCTAAACCCAGGTGGCAGAGTTCATGCTGAAGAAAACAGAATGTCTGTGCTTATGGGCACCACAACAAATGGACATGCTTCAATCTCAGCTGGGCCCTCGGAAACAAAAGTCAGACCTCTCTCTTGTTAGTGAGCTCCTTCTCTGATTGGCTTTAATGAGTAACCTTCACCTGTCTCCTCAGGCTTATATTCAGCTAATACTCTTCACTCTACCAGTCAAAAATGTTGATTCCTAATTTCCAGTGGAGGTTAAACTTGCTTTCAGCTTCTCACTAGACTGTGAGCTCCATGAGGTCAAGGAAGATGTTTTACTCATTTTTATATCCTTCACACAGTGCTTGGCATCTCTTATTAAAGATGAGGTCTTGGGTACAGGCAAATAGGTTGATCCCATAAGGCAGAAAAACACATTGTTCTGCAATTAGGTGAGTTTGGGTGTTGATGCCAATCAGTTTGTGCATAGGGAAAAGATAAAGTTATTTATTCAATATTTATTCAATTTTTCTCTAGCCAATACAAAATCATTGAAAAGATGACCTTTACTCCTACCATGATCTGGCTTCAACTTCTATCTCTATTTGGAAATTAATACAATGATATCCATTTGTCAAAGCAAACAAATATGTGAAAGTCCTTGTGTCACTGAAGTTTACCAGTTCTGAAATTTTTTCCTTAGTGTTTATAATTTTACTAGAGGCCCAGTGCACAAAATTTGTGCACTGGGGGGTGTCCCTCAGCCCAGCCTGCACCCTCTCCAATCTAGGACCTCTCGGGGGATGTCCGACTATCGGTTTAGACATCCCTCTCACAATCCAGGACTGCTGGCTTCCAATCGCTTGCCTGCCTGCCTGCCTGATTGCCCCTAACTGCTTCTGCCTGCCAGCCTAATCACCCTCTAACCACTCCCCTGCCAGTTTGATCGACGCCTAATTGCTCCCCTGCCAGCCCGGTCGCCCCTAACTGCCCTCCCCTGCCAGCCCGGCCCCCCCTAACTGCCCTCCCTGCAGGCCTGGTCCCCTCCAACTGCCCTTCCCTGCTAGCCTGATTGCCCACAACTTACTTCCCCTGTTGGCCATCTTGTGACCACATGGGGGCGGCCATCTTGTGTGAGGGTGTGATGGTCAATTTGCATATTGCTTCTTTATTATATAGGATGTTCTAAATCACTTCTCAGTTTCCCAAAAGGCTCCTTTTCTGCTCTTCAACCTGTAAATGCCAGTGGTCCCCAGAGACCTCTCTTCTCACGCATCTCCCTGGTGGTTTCAGCTGATCCCAAACTATATCTAGTAGCGTAAGACTTTAGATTACAACACACTGTCTCTGTGAAGTAAGGCACAAATAGTGGGGAATTTTGCTTTAAAGCACAAGACCAAACAAGCGCTAGTTTTGACATGATCTACTTTAGGGTTTGGCATTTTGTGTGTGATAAGCCTTTGTTATGGGGGCTGTTGTGATTCTTAGCAAATCACTGGCCTTTATTCACTAGATGCAGGTAGTACCCTGGAGTTGTGATAACCAAAATCGACCACAGACATTGCCAAATATCTCCTACAGTGCAAAATTGCCCCTTGTTAAGAACCACTGATCTATCTGAAAGTGGCTAATAACAATGAGAAAAAGAGGAATCATTAGTTAATTGTATTGTTAGGTTCCAGAAATGAGCTCTCATTTCAAAGGAATCTGAGCATGTTTTGAATGGGGTCATTATGCCTTGAAATTTGCACTTCTCTTTATCCTTACCGCTCCCATTGACTTTGCTTCTTAGCAGGGTAATTTGGCAACATTTCTGGGAAATCAATTTCCCCCTTCTTTGTTCTGCTATTTACTCTCCATGGCATATAGGTCAAATAGCAGTAGCAGTAGTGGGGAACCTTAACAGCAGCTTGGAATAGACGGTCCTTGCGGAGGGACAGGTGGGGATTGCTGATAGCTAACTGATCATGAAAAAAAGAAAATACAACTTTTCATGGGACAATTCCAACTGCACCTGATTCACTTACTTGCAATGACTTGGTCTCATTATGCACACAAATTCAACTAATATAAAAATAGAAATTACCCAAGTAAAATTTTGAACCTTCATTATTTTTCATTTATATGTCCTTTTAGATTCAACGCAAATGTAAGCCTTTTCCATATTTAACAGACTGTGCCCATCCCATAGAACGTGCCCTCCTCGAACACCTTGGTGAAAGGACCTCTCTCTGCCTGCTTTTAAGTTTGCTCCCTGTGAACCAGTCATTGAGAGGAGGACATCCTTGTGACAGTTTTTGAAATAACTGATGTTTTTAGAGTCGATACTTGAGCATGTGTAGATTGAAGAGTTTGCTGATTTAGTTGGAGCAGACCAAAACACAATAAAATGCAAAATAAGAACAAAATACATCATCTCAGCCAAATATTCATTATATTGAAAAATCTTAAAAATGAGATGCAAGAAAATCCTTTCCCTTTCATGAGAGGATGTCTAAGTAGATGAACCAAGTTCCCAAAACAGAAGAGGATAAGAAAAGTATTGTACTCATTGGACCATGAACGGTGACAATTACATGCTACCTGGAATTTGACAAAAACTTCATATTTTGCAAATCTCTACATAGAGTGCTGTAGATACAGGCAAAAGAAAATTATGCCCCTTTGAGAAAAACTCAGAGCTTTTATAAAATATTTATATTTTCTGAGGTTTCTTAAAGCAGCTCAGTTGCTTTAAGAAACCTCAGGCAACCAACTGATTAGAGAGAATTAGAGTTCACAGTTTTCTTGGGGCGGGGGGGGGGGGGGGTGTGTCTTTTTTCCAGTAGTGTTTCTTTCTAGTCTGCTCTATTTTGGAGTCATTGGATTTTTCTTGCTAAAGAATTCCAGGCACGCAATTCCCCCTTTCAATTCAACTATGAAACTGTTAACTGGGCAATAGTGGAACGAGGTTCCCCTTAAATGATTCTGACATTCTTCAGAAGCAAGACCATTGATCACCTTTAATCTTAATGGATTGGAACTAATTTCTGAAGACCTAAAGTTTTCTCAACTGGAAAGAAAATAAATTATAAGAAACACCAACAAAAGCCCATATACAGTAAACATAAGCTCCGGAGATTAAAAGTCATGTCTTAACCAAACAGATGATCAGTGATGATTAATGCCTTCTGCATAAATTTTTCCCTGGAAAACTATTTAGAAATTCTTTTGATGTACTACTCACACGAATTCAACCTTAAAAAGGCAACCTTTTCCCATCACTCTCTGTTCTCTGTCCACTTTACTTTTGGTATTAATTCTTATGACCATATGACATATACTGTAACTTTTTTACTTTATAAACCTTTAAGTTTTTAAACATTAAATCTATTTTACAATAACACTTGAAAAATAAACATATTTTACAGTTTTACAAAATATTTTTATATCCTTATTCGATAAGATTTTGCTATTTTTTAAATTATTGGTATTTTTTTACTTAAATATTATTATTTTCTTGTCGAAAACTGAAATACACAGATGAACACATTGGCTTAGGTCTACAGAGTCAGGATCAACAATATCACATGTCTTATCCCACTGGAAGGGCTTCAGATGTCATAACACAACACACACGGAACTGTCATCTCCTATGAAAACACTGACTTTTCCTGGAAAATTGCCAAAAAGACCTGCTTGAGTCTCATTTTGAGGAGGTGTCACTCTTTTCAGAAATATGTCCATGGTGGTTTGCTTGTTTTGTTGTTGTTATTGTTTTTCATCATATATTTGCTTGTAAACTGATAATTCACCATGAATAGTCCTGTGTATTAATGAAATCCTTTTGGTGTTGGAGTCTATGTTTTCAAATTTCCAGGAGACCATCAAGGTCTTCAAAAGCTTCTGTTAAACCCTTTCCTATGAATTTTCTTGGGGGTTCTTTTTCTTCTCTTATAGTTTCCTTTTGTCTTGCCTCTTGTTTAGCTATGCATTCCTGTCCCAGTTCCAATAACTCCTCATTAGTCAGTTTCTCAGGAACCACCTCTAGGGCTTCCTCAATATTGTCCTTACCCACACCGAGGTTAAAGTTGATTGCCATCACAACCACACCGTTGTTAACTTTTGCAACCTCTTCATCTTTGGCAAATTCTTTGAAGTCATAGATGAACCTCTTGAGTGTCTTCTTCCAGATGCCATTTGTATGCTCCTTTGTTAACATCACATCTATCCCCAAACAAGGCTCATGGTGCAATCATAGATGCTGTAATCCTTCTAGAATTATATAAGTATCTTCTTAATGTCTTTCTCAGTTGCAGCAATAGCCTGGGCAAAGGTCCTCCTCAGGTAGCAGGCCTTAAAAGCTGCTCTTACTCCTTAATTCATTGGTTGGATCTAAGAGATGTCATGTAGAGGGAGAACCACCACTTTGATATTGGAGTGAAGATCACCAATAAAAGGAGGCTATCCAAGAGCATGATCAACAATAAGCAAAATATCAAAAGGTTGTTGTTCTTCAAACAGTACTTCTTCATTTTTTTCTGGCCTAGCCATTCAGGAAGAAGAACTATGTCATCCATGACTTCTATCGCTCCCGCAGTACACCAGCAGTGTGTGGTTACTGATATGTTTGAAAGGCTCTGGGGTTCTCCTCACAAAGACACAAAGGGCTTCAGTTTGTAGCCTGCAACATTGCCTCCAATCAATGTTGTTATCCTGTCCTTAAAAGCCTTGAAACCTGGTCTCCTTATGGATGAAAGTCCTTTTAGGCATCTGTTTCCAGAGTAGGAAGCTTTCATCTCTATTGAATATTTGCTCTGGCAAGCAATTTTCCTCCACAAGTAGCCTATCTAGAGTTCCCCAAAATTCCTCAGCTGCCTTCACATCAGCACTCACAGGCTCACCACTCACTTTTACATTATGTTGAATTGCTTAAAAACACCTGGGCTAGCAGTACATTCAACATATACTAATCTGGTTCAGCCTTTTCTTTCAACATCACAAAGAAACTTTTTGCTTTGGCCATGATCTTCATGGTGCTGAGAGGGATATGCTGCTGTGTCTGATCTTTAAGCCAGGTCATTAGAAGCTTCTCTATGTCTGATATAGGCCCTTCTTGGATTTTTGTTAGTCTCATTGCTGTCAGTGGAGCAGATGTTGTAATGCCTTCCATCATTTTATTCTTGTTCTTCAAGATCATAGTTATGGTAGAACGGGAGATGCCCGACTGAAGAGCAATGACAATCAGTGATTTTCCACTGTTGTAGTCCCTTAATCACTTTAATTACATTTGCAGGTCCATCACTTGATGTGGCCTCATACTGGCAACACTAGCAGTGAATATTGTATGCTTAGGGGCTATGATAAATAAATAACAAGAGATTAAATTAAGCACAAGAGAAAATAATGCAATCAAGAAACATGGCAAACACAAGATGTATGAGGCTGCTGCCAAGATACTATGGCAAGATACTGTTTTAGAGCAAGCTGCTTTTTTATAGTACAAAGAGTATATTCTAAAATAACAGTAAAATGTATAGTATAGTAATACATCAACCAGTGACATGGTCATTTATTATCATTATAAAGCATTTTGTACTATACATAATTGTATGTGCTATATTTTTATATGATTGGCAGTGTGTTTGTTTACACCAGCATCACCACAAACATATGAAAAATCCATTGTGCTACAACACTAAGGTGGCTATGGTGTCACTCGTTGATAGGAATTTTTCAGCCCTATTATAATCTTACTAGGAGCCCAGCACACGAAATCGTGCGGCCCCGCCCACCCACCTGGCACCCTGCCTTGACACCCGAACCTCTCCACGCAGAGCTCCAGTGCACCTGGCCCAGCTCCTCAACCTTTCTGGCCTTCTCTGGCCGCTTCAAGCCCCACCCTCAGTCCCTTGAGTCGCCTTGGGCTGGTCCCGCCTTCCCTGGGCACCTCCCCACTTCCACCCTGTCTCCGGAGCAACACCTGGCCACGTATGCAGGCAGCCTTTCTCTATTGGTCATTACACATTACGACGTCTCGACCATTAGCATATTAGCCCTTTATTATTATGATGGGACCACTGTCTTATACACAGTCCATCATTGACCCAAACATCATTATGTCACGTATGACTGTAATCAGAAACTGTAACAGAAATTGTATGGTCTACTGAGTCAGTAATAATAAATACAAGGCGATAAATGGTGGGAAAATCTTATTCTTTTTACTTGATGGCCAAAATATATACAATTTCAGCAAGTATAGTTGTAGGGCTATAAGTATTCCTAAACTTTGCATGTTCCTCAGAGAGAATCAGACAACTACTTAAACAATAAGACAACTGGCATCCAAGACTGCTCTTGACTTTGTTTTCATTTGCCTTGATGGAGCCATGGCTTTTGGTAATTTCAATTATCAAAGAAGTTGATAATTTCAATTCATATACCTAAGAAGTTATATAAATATGTTTTCCAAAATATAATTGTACCATGTTGAAGGTCAAGTTCCTCTTGGCTGAAGGTCAGTGTTACTACTAATGCATCGGTAAGCACAAGTACGGCACGCATCCCATTGTGCAAAATTGTACACAACATATGTCCTCCACAACCTCCATAGTGCCTGGATCTGCAGCACGCTAAATCTATCCATAGAATGTCCACCTGGGAATTAAGGGATCCTTTTCTTTTTAAATCTAAGACTTCTTGGTCTTATAATCAACACTTAAGGATGGACAGAACCCAGGGTGAAACCTCCCCTGTCAATAATTCTCACTTCCTGGTGTTCACACCTTGTGTTATCTCCTCACTTTGAATGTAGGCACAACCTGTGACTTGCTTAGGTTGCTTTACCTGAGACCTTATCTTAGAATTGAGAGAGATGCTGCCCGCTGGCTTGTAAAGTAAATGACCATGTTGAGGAAGTCCATGTGGAAAGGAACTTTGGGCCGCTTCTAGGTACTACGATTGCCTCCAGCTGATGGCCAGCAAAGACTTGGGCCCTAAGTGCAACAGCTGGAAGGCAATGAATTCTGCCAATGGCCCAAGTGAGCTTGGGAGAAGATTCATTCCAGTCAACCCTCAAGATAAGAATATAACCTGTATACATGTGCAGTCACTATGGAAAACAGTAGGGAGATTCCTCAAACAATTAAAAATACAACTATCATATGATTTAGCCATTTCACTTCTGGGTATCTATCTGAATAAATAGGAAACAGTAATTTGAAAAGTTCTGTGCACCCCTATTTATAATAGCCAAGACATGAAAGCAACCTCGGTGTCCATCAATAGATGAGTGTATGAAAGAAGTGTAGAGAAAAAGAAAAAAAAAAAGAGAGAGAGAGAACTCATGGACATGAACAACAATGTGGTGATTGCAAGGGGAGTGGTGGAAGTGGTAGAGGGCATAGAGGGGATAAATTGTGATAGAAAATAAAATATGTGAATATATATATGTATATATATATATACACACACACACACATACATACATATATACATATACACACACACATACTAGTATATACACATATATACATACAATGGATTATTACTCGGCCATAAAACATGAAATCTTGCCACTTGCAACAACATGAATGGACCTAGAGGATATTATGCTAAGTGAAACAAATCAGATGAAGAGAAATACTGTATGGTTTCACTTACATGTGAAATCTAATAAACAAAACCAATAACAAATAAAACAGAAGCAAACTCATAGATACAGAGAACAAACTGATAGTTACCAGAGGGGCGGGGCGTGGGGTGGTAGGTGAAAAAAGTGAAGAGGACTAAGAAGTACAAACTGCCAGTTATAAAATAAGTCACAGGGACATAACGTACAGCATAGGGCACATAGTCAATAATATCGCAATAACTATGTACAGTGACAGGTTACTGGACTTATTGCGGCAAGTGGACCACTTTATAAGGCATAGGAATGACTAATCACTATGTTGCACACCTGAAATTAACATAATATTGTATGTCAAATGTAATTAAAATTAAAATAAAGTAATAAAGTAAAAAAAAAAGTAGCCTGGCTGATACCATAATTGCAGCCATGAGACCCTGAGCACAGAACCCAGCCAAGCTTTTGATCCATGAAAACTGTAACATAATTCCTGTGTGCTATTTTAAGCTGCTCAGTTAAGGGCAATGCATGACAGAGCTATTGAGACTAATATTAAAGATTTAATATCAAGTTAAAGAACTATTTTTGTTTTAAATTTCAGAGTTTGGGGAGTATCCGGGTATATTTACTACTTTGCTCCTGCCATGTATGGAAGAAAGAGACACTTGTACTGTGAAATCACCCGAGATTGGCTCATGTCTGCCGAAAATAGGAACATCAGCAGCTGTTGCCAGAAGCCGGGCATTTTTTTCTAAAACGTGCAACTTAAGAGACAAGTGTCCAACGTCGTGCTGCATTGACTAGCTAAATAGGCTGAAACAGAACGTGCTTCTTAGGGCCCAGTTAATATTCATTATGCAGACTTTTTTTTCTTTTTAAATACCATCTGTTTTCAGCAGTTTGGCTGTCTATATGTTGTTGACAGGAATCTGATTAATCTAAGTAAAGCATCATATTCGATCAATGGCTATTTGCAAGATGATGTGGACTTGAGTGGACAGTACAGACAAGGAAACATGCAACGGAGGAATAAAGACGAAATGTAGGGCAGGAGGGATTCTGCAGATTACTTCTTGCTGAGGTGCCTGCAAATTCATCTGTGCTCTGTTGCACTTGTTTCTCATTATTTCCTCGGCTGCTTCTGGCTTTTCCTAGATGAGTGCTCCAAAATGAGAACCACTCCCAGTCGCCTGACAGATTTAGGTTTATTTCCTCTCGTTCCATCACTCTTCCTCCGAGGTTCTGTTTCTCCAATTACACATTGCATATTTATGCTGTGCGTTTTTATTAGAGTGGGCTGGGGTATAAATGGAAGAGAAAATTAAGAAATCGCAATTCAAAGGGGAGTGAAAATATAAATGTTCCCCTCAAATGTCTGGGAATCGAGTGGGTAGTCTTTATAGGCGGCAGGGGCGGGGGGAATTATATGCAAATATGTGATTCATTATAGTTATTTATCCTATTCTTCCAATTGCCAAAGAGTTAGAAAAGCAAAGACTAGTTTGGGGAGGTAGTTTATAATAGCATCTAAACATCATTGACGCTTTATTGCAAACACACATTCTAGCTCCCCATCCCCATTACTTGTGTGACCTTAGATATATCACTAGGTGTGTCTGGGTCTCAGTCTCCTAATTGTAAATTAGTGCTGTGCAGACGTATTGTGGTTCCATTGCGATCCTAATGCATGGCGGACAGAGTTGTTTGAAGGTTGAAATGAGAAAACAGACTTTGCATTATGTCTGACCCATGGTAGGTGCTCAGTAAATTTGTGTAACAATTCCTTTCCTTTCCCTTTCTCTTGCTTTCTAGTTTAATTTTCTATCTCTGATTTGATAGGGAGGCAGAGGAAACTAGACATTATTTGAAAATAAGTCTGGGCTTCCTAAGAAGGAAGTGAGATTTTTCTCACAACTGAGCAGTTACATTTAATATGTCTATTTACAAATGGATCTGTCTCTTTGCGAGCATCACAACCCATAATCACAGCCTTCAGGCAATGATACCCGCACAAGTAATTCTCAGGGCTGTACATTACACTGAGTTCAGTTGGGACTTTGAGTACACACATATGCTGTAGTGGGTTCTCTTTATTTCCTAGGTTGTGGCAAGGACAGGATTGTTTATTGCTTTCCATTGTCCTGTTATTTATTGTCACAACAATAATAAGCATAAAGCCACTTTGTAATTATGAAGCAGAAGAGCTTAGGAAAAAGCATTGCGTGAATACAAATTAGAGTTCCCATGTAAACCGCTTCCAACACTAAGTGGCGTTGGCCATTGATAGAGTCCTTTTATTGCATTCTAAGTGCGGGGTTGATTGTTAGTATCTAGATACCACTTATTTAATAGAGACATCCTTTCGGTATTATGAGTCATTTACACAATTTTAACAAACTGTCAAGCACATTCAAATGTTTACTGAAAGATTGGTGGTCCAATGACATGTACCACAAACCACAGAATTAATTTATTCCACCTGCTATAAATGTTATGCGAAGACAGAATAATAAAAATGTAGTTCTTGCAATCTAGGGACTTATGATTTAAGTCTGGAGGTGGCATAAGCCACATGTAGCCCCAATGTGCTCATGACACATAATGGCTAAATTGGTGGTTGAGACTGTGAATTCTGTTTGTGTCTGGAGGAAGTGAATTAATGATGAAAAAGAGGTGGGAGCAACAGTGTTTCACGGAGAAGCAGAACCCTAAAGAATTTGGTGTTTTGTTTTGTTTTTGTAGGCAGAATAAAGTGCCAATGTGCAAATATTTCTGAATGGGACATTTGACATCGCCACGCATATTTAAATTCCTGGCAATTTGTAGCAGTTTGGGAATCTAGCGACAGTAAAAAATGTATGGGGAAGGCAACTGCCACCATCCAAACTGAACGACTTCAGTGTATTGCAGGAGAGTAAAATGGAGCTGTTTCCTTCTATGCTACTAGCTGCAATGGACTAAGGTATCGGGCACACTGCTTTCTCTAACTCCCTCTCCTCCTCTAGTTCAAATGTTCAGAGACTGCCCTTCAGACACTTCTCTCTGTAAAACTGCATTCCCCTTTCTTGCTCCAACCCCCTAACCAAGCCCTTGGCTGTAGTACTTCTTGCACTAGTTGATTGTTCTCCTAAGCCCTAATCATCATAACCCGTGCGCGCGCACACACACACATAATTGTTTCCCTTACTGGAATAGGAGTTCCACAAGGACAAACATTTTTGTTTTCTTCACTGCTATTAAACACCCAGAGTCTAGGACACTGTAAGTGCTCAAGAAGTATTTGTTTAGCCCAGCCAGCATGGCTCAGTGGTTGAGCATCAACCCATGAACAAGGAGGTCAGGGTTCGATTCCTAGTCAGGGCACACGCCCAGATTGTGGGCTCCTAAAAGAGGCAGCCAATTAATGATTCTCTCTCATCAGTGTTCTATCTCTCTCTCCCTTTCCCTTCCTCTCTGAAATCAATAAAAACATATTTTTTAAAAAAGAAGTATTTGTTTAGCCAATGAATACAGCATAAAATGAAAGGTCACTGCATCAAAATACAAAGATGTCCTGTGTAAGACCATGGTGATTTGTACATATTGACAACCCCTTTGTTCATGCTCTTCAGATAACTGGTATTTCACCTTCTAACATCTGGACGCCTGATCTGGCCTCAGTGCCAGCTTACACATTGTTGCTGGGCACTGCCAGCATGGCTGTAGACAGGGGGTGGAGGGTGGGGCTCTGTCACTGATCTGGCAGTGTAGATGGACCCATGTCACATTCAGGGCTTCCAGGAATGGCAGGGGTGAATCCTGCATGTGTATCTGACTGAAGCGAAATCTCTGGGGTCATTATTACCCCCATTCAAATGCTTTCTTCCCATGAATATGAGTCTAGGCCACCAATCAAGCGAAAATCCCACTGTATGCTCGCTGATGTTGCCAGCACTATAAGAAGGCAAAGTGTATTTTTTTGGGGGGGGAAATGGTTACAATACACAGACTCAGTCTATAATGGGTTAAAGGTGCTGAAAGCCCATCTGTAAAAAGCTTCAATTACTAAGATCTACAACAGCCATTGTGACAATGGAGAGTGATTTTCTTAAAGCTAATTCAAATGATCTCTGGAGTGGTCATTTGTAGCAGTAAGTAGTTTGCTGCTGCAGGGAGAGATTGAAAGGGAATTTTTCTCCCCATCGTGGAGCTAAACCCAACACATACGGAAGCTTACTTGGAAAAGAAGGACAGGGAATGGGGGAGGCATATATCTTATTAAAAGGCATTCATTTCCCTGTTCATAAACTAATGTGCCATGCTATTCCTTCACCACATAATGAGAGAAACATAATTAGGCATCACCTTATGACAGTATGAGCCGTTAATCAAATAATAATGTTAAGGGTTGTCATGGAAGGCAGGTTCGGGTTTATTCTTGGATTTTTTTTTTAAGTAGTACAAGCTGCTAGGTAGTGAAACTCTGAAAAAAGAAACATCAAACCTAAAATTTCAGAATATTTCTTTTTAACTGAATGACTATGCCTATTCATTCTTAGAGGTTTCCATTTCTATTCAGAATTGCCTTTAAGATTTTTTTGTTCACACGTCTCGATGCTGAAAGTATTTTCACTGACTCAAAAGAGATCAATGAAGTTTCTACTTTAAGCTGTGGGTTAAATCTGGGTAACCATTTGGACAGGTAAATTTCACTGCTTTATGTTTATCTTTCCTGATCATAGTCCACATGAAGATTCAACGCATTGAAATCATTTTTATATAGTATTCAAATTTCAAATCTGTTAGTTCCATTTAAAAACAATTGAGCTTTGGCTAGTTGTTTTGCAGCTTATTGCCTTGAAATTACTAAAAATTCCGTGGTCTGGGGATTTTCCTGAGCCATTTTCCTTGCAGCTTTAACATTTTTATTCATTATGTCGCTGTGGATGATGGCGATATCTATTTCACTCAGACCCAAAAAGCACGAAGCCTCAGAACCTATAATTTTCGTTCTCTGTCTCACTGCCTTTAAGAGCGGAACATTACTGCTCAATTGAGTTTTGAAGCCCCTCTGTGTTTGAAAGAAGCCCAGTTGGCCTGCTTGATGTGGCCGCTGAGACAGCTGGGCGCTACAAATACATCATCTCCTTGGGCTGTGGTATCGGAGCTACAGTGCCACTCACACCAGAGAACAGCTGATTTCTTCCTGCACCACAAGTCTATTCCCCCGGGATGGCTAATGATCAATAGTCGTATCTTCAAAGAATATGCCATTTGTCAGTAGTAAGACAGCTAAGGGGAGGCTTGGGAGCACTAAATGGAGAAAAATAAGTTTTATTTCCTCCCGTGATGAGATTGGTAGGCAGTTGGGCAACTGAAACAAGAAAGGCTGCCCTGAATGTCCACAGGGTAGGGAAGGCGGCCTGTCCTACTTCAGAGCAACAACAGAGCGGTTGCAGGCACGAATCCCAACAACGCCTTAAAAGCAACAGGAAGACTGCAGTGAGCCAGCTGATTAGAAAATGAACTGGTATTTTTAAATGAAGGCAGCTCTTTTTGTGGAAGGAGTAAATATACATTTCCAGTAGGGCATAGACCTCTGCCAATTAATTCAGACTACTAAAGTTAGAGCTACACTACAACGATATATCTGAATTGCAGCTGAGAATAAAGGGAAACACGTGTGATGTTCATATCAGTTCATTCTTACAAAAAACTTTGCTAGGTAATTAATTTTATATTATATAATATTAAGATATTTGTGGGTTGACACATTACCCGTCCTCTCTGTCCTATGAACACCTGGTGAAGATGTGACTTTCCCACAGAGTTATAGTGATCGGTTGAATAGAAAATACCATGAAATGTGTATGTCGAACAGTCTATGTTGCTGTGAATAGTCCTCTGGCATTCTCGAGGGACTATCTTCCTAAAGACTGTCTAGTCTTGAAAAGGATGGAGGAAACCAGCATCCATGGTTGCATTCAGAGAGGGAAACGGAGGAACTGGGAACAGCAGAGAGAAAAGAACTTATCTTTACCATCTCAACTTTTGCACCTTTTGAAATTTGGTTCATGGACGTGGGTTATTTGCTCATATATATAAATTAAATAGTATCAAATTCACATGTATTCAAATGTTTAGATTATATATTTGAAATGTATAATGTATCACTTTCCAATACTTCATATTACTTCCTCTCTCAGGCCTGGGTTTTGGGATGGGCTTGCTTCTTTGGTCTCTAATCAATCCCAGCCCCTAAAATAAAGGTGATACCATGCACCCCTAAAGACCCATGAATTTGACCACAGTCTTCTCTTATTTCTCTCTGATTTTTTAATCTACTTTGCCTTCATTAATAGGACACTAAAAAGAGGTTCTTTTTACTTTCTAAATTTCTCATGAGAAATATTGACAGGGGAAAACACTCACATGTTCACATACATGCATAACACTGACAGTCATAACAGGCATATATTAAAGATTGAACTTCCTTTTGAGGAAAGGATGACTTAGCTTCCTGAAGACAGACAAATAAGAACGAAATGTGGGGCTGCGAATAATTCAGGGGAGAGTTTGAAGTGGAACAAGTTCTACTGGTCTATTGCTACCCGGCCCCCCTGGAACTATGCTGGAAAAGCTTTTATGACTACTTTCCTGTTTCTTTCATAGGACAGATGCTATTAACTCAACAGGTATGTATAAAAGAGGAGAGTAAGTCCTTGTGCTACGAGCAGACACTTGAGATCAGGGCTACATTATGTGTGTGATCTATCTCACCCCCACTTCCCACTTTCCTTTTTCCTCTAGGCATCTCAAAAGAAAAAGGAAACAATAAAAACAATTTCCACGGGGCTCAAAATCTGGGATGAAGTACACTTACCCCAATTGTCGTGGGTTAAAATTAGCTTTCACACTAGTTCATTTGTTAAATTGTCGCCAGAAAAAGTATAATACAGAAGGAAGGAAAAAGCAATCTTCCCATTGTGGAAATTGAGGGAAAGTGTGTGCTTAATGAGAAAGAAGAGCCGTACTTACCCATTATTGTGATTTTAGAGGGAAAAAAAGTACAGTGATGAGGCACAGTGACTTTCTGAAGAGCTTGTTATGCATGAACTAGTAAAAATGTCACAAGCATTTTCCAGGACAGAGCCCAAGATGCAGGGTAATTGGCAGTTGCAAATTAGTGGTGATCAGTTAAAGTATGCCTTATTGCTGAGAAGCTATCTCATTTCAAACATCTTGAATCACTTGTGCCACTCTTGAAACATAATCACCAAGGCTTTTCTGAATTGGACCTGCCATGTCAGCCTTAGAGCCACTCTACACACCCATCCTAAGAATTGCTGATACGCTATTCTTCATCTTCTGTCTGAATAAGACAGGAATCATATACTAAAATTTTAAAAGATTTCAGATGGGTGGGTTGAAAGAGATAATCAAATAAATGTAACATTTTCAGGAGACTGGAATTATTTGTGAATTTCTAGTTACGTAGGGGAAGAACTTCTTTACAGCCTTTTAATCTTTAAATTCTGTCTTCACTGAGCTTCCTTAAAAGAGAAGATTTGGGATTTCAGTATACATGTTTTGGATGATTAGCAAAAAAAGACTGGAACATAAGGTAATAAAATTCTATTTACAATAGTATCCAAACATCAGACACTTAGGAGTAAAATTAGTGAAAGATGGGCATAGAATATACCTGAAAACTATGAAATGTTGCTCAGAAAAAACTAAAGATGACTTAAACAAATGAAGAGAGATATTATGTCCAGGGATTGGAAAACTTATTGTTAAGAATCAATTATCCCCCAATCAATCTATAGATTCAATACAATCCCAATCAAAACCCTTAAAAAAAATAGAAAGTGTATTAGATTCCTATTGCTGCTGTAACAGATGACCACAAACTTAAGAGCTTAAACTAACGTACTTGCTTATCTTCATAGTCCTAGAGACCGGAAGTTTGAAATTAGTCTAATGCAGTGGTTCTCAACCTTCCTAATGCTGCGACCCTTTAATACAGTTCCTCATGTTGTGGTGACCCACAATCATAAAATTATTTTCGTTGCTACTTCATAACTGTAATTTTGCTACTGTTATGAATCGTAATGTAAATATCTGATATGCAGGATGTATTTTCATTGTTACAAATAGAACATAATTAAAGCATAGTGATTAATCACAAAAACAATATGTAATTATATATGTGTTTTCCAATGGCCTTAGGCGACCCCTGTGAAAGGGTCGTTCGACCCCCAGAGGGGTCGTGACCCACAGGTTGAGAACCGCTGGTCTAATGGGTTAAGACCCGGGTGCTGTCAGGGCTGACTCCTTCCAGAGGTGCCAGGAGCATCCTGCTCCTTGCTTCATTCCGCTTGTGTTGGCTCCCAGAATTCCTTGATTTATGGCTACATCATTCCAATCTGGCCTATTGTCGTATTGTTTTCTTCTAATCTGTAGTCAAATCTCTCTACCTGCCTCTTATATGAACACTTATGATTATATTTATACACACTGGGGTAGTCTTCCCACTTGAGATCCTTAACCTGGTCACATGTGCAAATCTCTTTTGCCATATAAAGTAACATTTCCAGGTTCTTGGGTTTAGAACCTGAATATCTGAATGTAGACTCATTCTGAAATTTATATAGAAATGCAAAGAATCTAAAACAAACAAACAAAATGATCTTGAAGAAGAAAACCAAGTTGCAGGAGTTATGCTACCTAGTTTCAAGATACACTATAAAGCTCCAGTAATTAAGTCAGTGGTTTTGGTATAAGGATAGATTAAAGAATGGGCCAATAAAACTATGAGGGAAATAGCACTTCCTGAATTTTTCAGTGTTCCTGCTAAAAGCTCTGGCCTGCTGACCCATATTTGCTTTAAAGATAGAGAATGTATGCTTTTCCTTCTCTTTAGAAACATTTTCATATACCATAAGAATTGGATCTGTAGGCTTTCTTTATTCTTAATCCTCACCCTAGAATATGTTTTGTTTTGTTTCTAATTGATTTGAGGTGTGTGTTGGGGGGAACATTGATGTGAGAAAGAAACATCAATTGGTTGTGTCCCAAATGTGCCCTGACTGGGGATTGAACCAGCAAACTAGGTATGTGCTCTGACTGGGAATCCCTTCTGCAACTTTTTTTTTTTTTTTTTTTTGGTCTATAGGACAATGCTCCAACCAACTGTGCCACCTGGCCAGGGCTGTAGCTTTTTTAAAATTTTATTTATCACCCCTATAGCCACATGGGTTCATCTATAGGCACCTAGATTAGCTCCAAAGGTGGTAGGGAGACTAGAGTGCTATATTCCTAGTTATATACATTTCAAATAATCCAAATTTCTGTCTAAGTGGTACTGAATTTTCTGATTCCACATATATAAAAAGTGATTCTTTTTGCTAAAGGATGTTGAATTCCCTCTCCCCATCTCTCAGCCCTATAGAATATTAAAGATCAAAGTTTTGTGTACTTAAGATTCACCCAGAGACTTATAAACTCAACCTGTATAAATCTATATACATTGGCCTGGGAAGGGTCCAGAAATCTATCTTTTCAACAAACAGCCCAAGAGTTTCTGATGCAGGTAAGTGTAAGGCCCATAGAAAAATGTTGATTCCCCAGAGAAAATGAAGATTCAAAGTACTTGGCGAAACAGACAGGCAGCAATTTACAAATCATCACAGAAGAAAACAAAGTCTTCCATGAAAGTCAATTAGCACTATAAAGTGGGACATGGAAACAGCTTCAAAATGGACTGATTATTTACTAGTTATTATTCTCTCTCTCTCTCTCTCTCTCTCTCTCTCTCTCTCTCTCTCTCTCTCTCTCTCTCCTTTCCCCTCTCCCACACCCAATCTATCTATATCTAGTTTCCTATTTACTCCCTACAAAAAGGGTATGCCATGTTTTCTCTGCATTTTTTAGGTGGGGAAGCTAAATAAATGACAGAGTCACAATTGTAACCCGGGCTGTTTGACTCCACTGTCTGTGTTCTTAAACTCCGGTCCACAATATTACATATACCAATATTTAGAGAAATAATTCTATAAATAGAAATATAGATGGGCTAGATCATAAGTGACTATTAGAGATAAATGTCTGTTATACAGAGTGAGAATAACCAACAGGCACTGCCTTTTCTTAGGGCAAAAATGAAGTGCATTTGGTAAGGGGTGTATCTTTGTTTTGTTGGCAGTTCCTTTTGCTGTGCAGAATCTTTTTAATTTGATATAATCTCATTTAGAGGCGCTCAGGGGAAATTCAGTAAATTGAATAGTGACAGGACAACACAGATAACCTGAGCTGTGTTGTAAACAGAGATGCTTGCACTCCATTTAGGGAGGAAGATCTGGGAATCCTTGAAGACGTGACAATGCAAGGTTTGGGAAAATGAATTTGACAATGCCCTCTCATATAGCATGGAATGCAAATGATCAGAAATTAGAGGTGAGGTTATCAGTTTTGAGGAAAGTATACCATTTTAGGACAGAAACACTAAACTCAGATATTAGCAGGGTGTACTGAAATTCTTGGTACCTTAGAGAAGAGCCAGTTCCTGTGGACTTTATAAAAACCTTTTCACTTCGGTTCCAAATTACTGAGCTTCTCAATGACGAAAATCACTGTTATTTGTTGTTTATACTAGATGATCTTGGGCAAGTTTTTCACTTGGGTAAACAGAGTTCATGCAGGTGATTATGTCATGGTTCTGAAGATATTTCATACACTTGGAAATAAATTGCACACAGTTGCTAAGTTCAGCTAACACCTCAGACCACTTTTGGTTTCTTTTGGAAATGCATATATCTGAGTTTTCAAAACTAGCTTTTCCTGTGAACATGTAAGCTTTCCCTTTTGGTCTGATATGACAGCTAGGCTTTACAGAATTTTATTAAAGATACAACAAAGTCAGCAAAATAGTGTTCCATCTCTTCTGTCAGTGCCAATACTGTATACAGCCATGCATCACTCAGTGAGGGGAATACACTCTGAGAAATGCATTGTTAAGCAATTCTTTGTTGTGCAAACATCAGAGAGTGCACTTACACAAACCTAGATGGTGTAGCCCACAACTCCAATTGTGTGTGCTATACTTTTATACAACTGGAAGCACAGTAGGTTGTTTACACCAGCATCACCACAAACATGTGACTGATGCATTGCACTATGACCTTGTGACAGCTAAGATGTCATGAGGTGATAGGAACTTTTCAGCTTCATTGTAATCATATGGGACCACCACCATATATGCATTTCATCATTGACGAAAAATCCTTATGCGGTGCATTACTGTATACACTTATAATCATTTTAGCATGAGAGCATTGGAGTTAAGAGACAACTGTCTATGGCAAGGTAAACATCTCAATCTTGTTAGTGTGATGGTACAATGCAGTGCTCAAAATAGTCCTGTATGCTACTAATTAGGACAAGATCAATGGTTCTAGTTAGCTTACTTTGGAAGTGACAGGGACTCTATTCACGGAAGCTACTTGCTACATCTTAATGGTGTCAGAAGAAATGGTATCTTCAGTAAAAATGTCAATCAAAAATTTATTTGCAATTAGATAATTGACTGATTTGCCCACTTTTGCTTTTTAAAAAATATATTTTTATTGATTTTAAAGAGGAAGGGAGAGGGAGACAAAGACAGAAACATCAATGATGAGAGAGAATCATTGATTAGCTGCCTCCTGCACACTCCACACTAGGGATTGAGTCAGAAACCCAGGGATATGCCCTGACCAAGAATCATACCATGACCTCCTGGTTCATAGGTCGATGATGCTCAACCACTGAGCCATGCCAGCTGGTCCACTTTTGCTTTTTTATTAGTTGTTTGGTCTGTATGTATCCTTAACTTTTCTTGGTAAGATTAAATAATTTCTTAAGTATATCAAATATAGTTTTTTACCTGATAGAGCAATCTGAACATTTAAGTCCACATAGACTTTTACTTAGTATTATTATTACCTTTATATGTGTTTATTGATTTTAGAGAGAGAGGAAGGGAGAGGGAGAGAGAATATTGATGTGAGAATAATTGATTGATTGGCTCCCATATGCACCCTGACTGGGATTCCAATTCGCACCTGGAAATCACATGCCTGGGTTGCAGCTCAAACCCCAGTGTGAGGTGTGATGTTTCTATCTCTCTCCCTCTCCTTCCTCTCTGAAATCAATAAAAATATATTATTTAAAAAAAGAACAAATTTTACAACCCAGGCATGTGCCCTGACAGGGAATCAAACAGGCAACTTTTCAGTGCATGGGACTATGCTCAACCAACTGCACCACATCAGCTAGGCTACTTACTATTAATGATAATTTTTAAAAAAACTCTCAAAAATAAAAGAATAAGAGCAACAGCTATCATTTATTGAACAACTAATATGTGGCAGGTATTATACTATAACTTCTGTCTATAAGATCTCATGGGTTTCCCATTATAAGTTTATGAATATATGTTATACAGATAAGAAAACTAAGACCCAAAGAGGTTAAATAATTGCATATAAAGTCACACAGTCTAAAAGAGAAAATATTTGGGTTTGAATCTAAATTGGTCAAACCCTGAAGCTCAATAATCCCTCTTCACATGATATTGCTTAACACAATAGTAGTATCACCAAAAATGTAATTAATATGAAATAATACTTTATTGTAAGAGTAAAAAGAAAGAGTGTGGTGTAAACCTTCTCTTTTTATTTGTAAGATGAACTAGCACTATGTCAGGATAAGCAAACTATAAAGACAGAAATCAAAACTAAGCTTTAGCTCTCTCTTCTTTAAGCAGGCCACTCACCAATCTCTTTCTCTTGCCTGACATTTCTCTGAAGCCACTGAACGTCTGTCCTTTAAGGTTTTTTCAGCTCCTCAAACTCAAAATGTCACCAACTGAGCTCATTATCTTTCCTCCCATGTTTTTTTTATTTTTTAAATTTTATTTTCTCTTAAAATTAAACTTATTGGGCTGACATTGGTTAATAAGACTATATAAGTTTCAAGTGTACATTTCTATGATACATGATCTGTAAATTGCATTGTGTGCCCACCTTCAAAGTCAAATCATCTTCTGTCACCATATATTTGAACCTTTATCCCTCACCTCTTCCCTCTGGTACCACCATACTGTTATCTATGTCTATGAGTTTCAGTTCTGTATCCCACATATGAGTGAAATCATATGGTTCTTAGCTTTTTCTGACTGATTTTTTTTGCTTAGCATAATATTATCAAGGTTCACCCATGTTGTCGCAAATGGCAGTATTACATGTTTTCTTGTGGCTGAGAAGAAATCCACTGTATATATGTACCACATCTTTATCCAGTCATCCACTAAAGAACACTGGTACCTTCCACGTCTTGGCCACCATGCATAACGCTACAAAAAAAACATAGGGGTGCATATATCTTTGAGACTAAATGTTTTCCCTTGTAGCAGTACCAGTTTACATTCCAACTAGCAGTGAATGAGCGTTCCTTTTTCTCCACAGCCTTGTTAACATTTGTTATTACTTGTCTTGTTGGTAAGAACCATTTTAATAGGTGTGAGGTGGTATCTCACTATAGTTTTGATTTGCATTTCCCTAATTAATTGTGAGCATCTTTTCATAGATCTGTAGGCTATTTGTATGTTTTCTTAGGAGAAGTGTCTGTCTGTTCAGGTATTCTGACCATTTTTTAATTGGATTGTTTGCTTGGTGTTGAGTTGTGTGGACTCTTTTTATATTTTGTAAATTAATCCCTTGTCAGAGTTGTTGTTTGCAAATATCTTCTCCCATTCAGTTGGTTGTCTTTTTGTTTTGTTGGCAGTTCCTTTTGCTGTGCAGAATCTTTTTAATTTGATATAATCTCATTTATTTATTATTGCCTTTAGTTCCCTTACCTTTAGGGTCAAATTCATAAAATCTTCTCTAAGACCAAAGTCCATAAGTTTAATATCTATGTTTTCTTCTATGTAATTTATTGTTTCAGATCTTATGTTTATGTCTTTGATCTGCTTTGAATTCATTTTTGTACAGGGGGACAAACTGTATTCTAGTTTCATTGTTTTATATATGGATTTTCATTTTTCCCAGCACCGTTTATTGAATAGGCTTTCTTTTTTCCATTGTGTGTGTTTGGCTTCTTTGTAAAAAAATTATTCGCCCATTTACATGTGGTTTTATTTCTGAGCTCTCAATTCTGTTCTATTGTTCTGTGTGTCTGTTTTCCTGGCAATACCATGTGTTTTGATTATCATTGCTCTGTAGTATAATTTGTATTTTACAACTTTATTGTATTTGCTTATTGTTTCTAATAGTTTCTTTTGTGGAGCCTTTAAGGTTTTCAATATAAAGAATGATGTCAATCTGCATAAAGTGACACTTTTGCTTCTTCCTTCCCAGTTTGAATGCCTTTTGTTTCTTTCTGTTGCCTAATTGCTCTGACAAGTACTTCCAGTACTATGTTGAATAAGGATTATGAGAATGGATATCCTTTTCCTGTTCTTGATTTAAAAAAAAAAAAGGATTTCAGTTTTTCACAGCATTCCCCTGTGGGGTTGGTCCCCTGGAACTGGAGCAACTGGTCATTGGGAAGGCACCCACTTTCCCAGGGAACATAGGCTATTTTCCACCTAACATGGAGATCTGAAAAGCCAGAGAAATGCAAGAGCTAAACAAACAAACAAACAAACAAATAAACACAGCTTAGCTGGTTTGGTTCAGTGGATAGAATATTGACTGAAGGGTCCCTGGTTCAAGTCAAGTTGCAAAGACAAAGATAGACTCAAAGTTGAAAAGGTGGAAAATAATTCTTTAAGCAAATAGCATCCACAGAAAAGCAGCTGTAACCATACCTATATCTGACAAAATAGATTTCAAAATAACAAAGTTAACAAGACAAAGACAGACATTTTATAATGATAAAAGGAACACTATATCAAGAAGATAGAACATCTCTCCTATATATATACACCCAATCAAAGAACACTGAAATAAAGCAACCATGAACTGAACTAAAGGGAGAAACTGACAAAAACGCAATTATAGTAGGGGACCTAAATGCCCCATTGAAAGCTCTAGATAGATCATCCAAACAAAAAATCAATAAAGAAATACCAGACTTAAATGACACATTAGACCAAATGGACATAATTGACATTTACAGAGCCTTTCATCCCAGAACAGCAGCTTCTACATTCTTCTCCAGTGCACATGGGACATTTTCAAGGATAGATCATATGTTGGGACACAAAACTCGCATCACATTTCTATATTTCCTGATTCCTTTTTGCCAGTGACTTGTTAAGCTACCTTAAATTCTGATGGCAGTTCTGAGTTCTACTTCTCCCTTCCACGATACATTTCTTAATCGCCAGGTCCTACTGAACCTTCTTTCAAAATGTCCCGTCTTCTCTCATTTCACTGCTACCATGCTAGTTCAAGCTGCTTTCATTCTTTCCTGAAGTATCTTTTCACCGAAACCCAGCCTATTACTGGTTCCACTGCAGTGTTTCTTAATCACTGCCTTGATCACACTGCTCAACTACTCAAAAAGTGTCCGTGGCTCCACGCTGCCTATATTATAGGCTTGTCAGATACAGTGGAAGGTTCCCAGTTATATTTGAATTTAATAGTTTCATGGGGCCTACTTATAGAAAAAAAAAATTACCTGTCCTGTGCTTTTCTGGCAAATTCTGACAGCCCAATTATATCACTGAATATAAGCTCTTTAGTCAGCTATCCAATAAATGAGCCCAGCCACCGACGCAAGTTTTACCCATCATTTCTGTTCTTCCTACAGTCCATTCTCTAGTCAAATGATATTATTCACTGGTCCTACACATGTTACCCTACTGCTATAGACTGAATGTTTGTGTCTCTCCCCAAATTTATATGTTGAAACCTAATATAATCACAGTTGGAAATGGGGTCTCTCGAGGTTTATTAAGTCATGGGGGGGGGGCTCATGAATGGGATTAGTGCCGTTATAAAGAGTCCACAGAGAAGCCCTTCCATCACATGACAACTCCTTGAGAAGATGGGCATCTATGAACCAGGAAGCCAGCTCTTACCAGATACTGAACCTGTTGTCACTTTGATCTTGAACTCCCCAGCCTCCAGAAATGTGAGAAATAAGTATTTGTTGTTTAAGCCACCCAATCTATAGTATTTTTGTTACAGCAGCCTGAAAGGACCAAGGTACCTACCCTCTGCCTTTTTTGAATTACTTGTCTCTGGCCCAGCAAAAATGCCACTCTTTGAGGAAATCGGTGATTCCTTTAGGAACAGCATGGCTCTTGATTTGTATTTTTCTTACTCTATTCCATCTTAGTTTGCTTGATTGAAAGTTGTCTGCCTCTTCTCCCTAGTTAATCATAACTTTCTTATTTTTATATACCTTTAATTCTAATATTGTGCTTTATATATATATATTAAACACTTAGTATTTATTGAATAAATGAAAGAAATAGTATAAAAGACTTTTACCTCTAAAAGGAACATTTTTAATTTATAAAAATGCCTTTGACTCTAAAAAGGAAGTATCCTCTCTCATACAGTCAGCATTTATCTCCCATAAAGAGACAGAAAAAAAACACCTGATGGGGTGTGTGTGAAATGTGTTAATACTACTCTACTTTATTGAAATGTCATGACATTCTGTTAAAATTAACCAGTTCTTGGGTTTTCCCAAGGGGGGTTGGCATAAAAATACGTTCTTCTCTTCTTTTTTTTTTGTAGGAATGTTACGTTTCTAATTTTATTAGAACTCTAAACTGCCTTAGATAACCTAGCAATAATTTTGAGACTCAGATTTTCTATTAATTAGGAAAGAAAATGTGACATGGCCGTGGGGTATCAGAGCCCTCTGTAAGGCCAAGTAGCGGCAGGAGGGGAGGAGGTACACAGCTTGGACATTTGAGAGGCCGCGTACAAAAGTGGTTGGAGTTGCACGCTGTAAACAGGGACTTTCATTTCTACAAAACGTGCATTTTACACCCCCTTCCGTGTGCACCATGGTATATCCAACAGGGGTGTTTTATGAAAACATCTGGCCTCCGTGATATCTTTTCATTCATTTTCTATCAGGCTATATTGAGTATCTGATGAGTGGGAGGCCCACTGAACTCTTATTCTGACAGATACATTGCATCATTTTGGTTGTTTCTGATCTGGCACAAATAATACGTTGAAAGACAGCCCACGTTAGCTCTTTGTGTACAAGTTTCCTATGGCTTTGGGATTCTTTAGCTCTGATTTATTAACTATTTTTCAAGAACGTATTTGTAAGCTGTACAGTGTTGGAAAAGCCATGCCTAGGAAGATACTGCTAGGTTCCCCGGGTCTCATCAGTATGTAAATCAACAAGGAGAATACAAATGCCCCACCAGCAAAATAGAATGACATTCTCACCGCTGTATATGGATGAAGCCGTGGCCGATAAATTTCTTCTCCAGATATGCTCTCTTGCTGCATTATTTATGGACTTTGAAAATGCAGGTTGACTCCTGCAGTGATTCATTGGCACTATTCTCTTCCTAGTGGGCTCCGTAAGCTGTAACCTGATGCTTGGATGGAAAGCATTTATCCTTTCCTTGACAGCAAAACAGTTACTCTAGACTAGCAACAATTACATTAAAATTTTTTTTAGCCTTTACAACCATAGAAGTTAGAAGGACAATGGAAGATTTCCCTGCTTTCGCTGCCTTTATATATGAAGAAAAAATATTTAATATGCTTCTACATGGTCCTTTTTAATTAGAATTGGAGCTTGGATTTTTACGGCATGTTAGGTTAACTGAATGTTTAAATATTCTCAATACGGTTTAGTTCAAGTTCTTCCTCCCTCAAGACTCCTTTTCTTTTTTCATTCTGGTAGAGCTATTGAAAGCACCCACAGGGACCGCAAAACTTGTTAAACAAGTTTAATGTAAAGTACAGACTTTTTCAGGGAGCCACAAAAGGGAAAAGGGCTTTTTTTGCAACATAGGCACGGAATGCATAAAATATAGCAAATAAATGAAATACAGTTTTCAGGACAAAAGGGGATGTCTATAAAATGCCTAAAAATCTAACCTGAGAACGAGTACTTTTTTTTTTGCCTAAAAAACCTGAAAACTCCCTTATAACAATTGTACATTATTTTTAAAAGTTAGGGACTGAAAAATGTGCTCAAGCCAAGGAAGTATTTATTTATTGAATTTATTGGGGTGGCATTGGTTAATAAAATTATATAGGTTTCACTTGCACAATTCTGTATTTCATTATCTGTATTGTGTGTTTACCACCCAAGCCAGGGAAATATTTAATAAGCTGTGTAAGGAACAGAGGTGTGGAGAAGAGAGGCGGCAGAGGAATAGGAAGAGACACTGTCTTTTATTTCTTCTTTTTTAAAATTTCTATCACTCCAGCTGCCCCAACTTGTTAAAAGCCTCTTCTGTTTCTTCCTCCTATCAGATCCTATCTGTCATCATGTTACATTTGAATGTTGCTTTTTAGTATCCCCCCTGAATGATTTTCCCTTTCCCCACCCACTCGGAGATTATTACTGACATATGACTCTAAAACATGCCTTTGAAATGTGGTATCTGTTGGGAAAGTCTGCATTTAGTCTAAAGATAGAGATCAACCAAATAACTTATATGCATATAAGCATAACCCATGGACACAGATAATAGGGTGGTGAAGGCCTGGGAGCAGGCTGGGGAGAGGCTAGAAGAGGTCAATGGGGGAGAAAAGGGGACATATGTAATACTTTCAACAATAAAGATGAAAAAAAAAAGATCGCCCTAAATTCTCTGCTTAATGTGTTTTGGATGAATAGGAAGGGATCTCTAAAAACATCCCTCGTTCTCAGTTGTGTGGGAGAATACTGAACAGATAAGATCGAAAGAGGTATTTGGTCAGCAGATAATTATTCATGCAAAGCTGTCAAATTCCAACTCACCCAAAGGCTATATTAGAAATACATAAAGTTTTATCATCCACCTATTTTTTGGTACTTCTGGTATTTCATGTTTATAATGAGATTTCATTATACTGAGCTAATTTTAGAACAAATAATGAACAAATGACTAGACTCCTTCAGAGCATGGGGAATAGTTTAATAAATGATATTGGGGCACAAAACCCAGTCTTGTGTGTTCTGTAAGTGTTCACTCATCTCAGTAGGGTAAGCAATCAATTCCAAGAGACCTATTTACTTAACAAGGATGCAGTAGGGTCATAGGATGTGTTAAATTCATATAGCAAGTTTCCTCCAAGAAATTCCATTCATTCAGATACTGAAGGACAATATAAACATGGAACTAAATTTTTATTTTCCAATATACCACTTAAAAACTGTAAAGCTCAGTTGTAGAAATATTTGTACAACTCATTCTATATTTTAAAAACATTTACTTTTCCGTGAATCACTATAGTTGATCTTTCTGCATTCTCTATGCAATATAAGAGTATTTCTATCTGTATTGCTAGCTTCATTTTCTTCATAATTGCCCCACTAGCACATACTCCTGAATTGAAGTTTACCACTATATGATACACAGTTGAAAAGCTAGCTGCTGTTCCCACAGGTCAACACTCAAGGGAGCCATCAGGTAATGCATCCCTGGATTGCTATTCCACTTCTGTCCCAGAGAACAGGAATGTATTACTCAAGAATCATCTTTTTCTCAAATATGTGTTTTTGGGTGAATGAAAACTGAAAACTGTCTTCATAAGGTACTTCTTAAAATTCTCAATAACTCTTCTTTAGAATGTAAACTCATTTCAAGATAATATATGCAAGTGCATTTTCTGTGAGTGTAGCTTATATTTTTAAATAATTGACATGCTGATCACAACTCTCAGGTATTCATTTTAATTCTAGGACTATACAAAGGAGTTGACACACATTATATTTGATAGAAAAACTAAGCCTCTTATTTAAGCATGGCTATTTCTCTGATTTCAGAAATCTAGTAAGATCACTGCTCTGATTGAAGGCACTTGTCACATGCTTGACAATCTCCATGCTAAGTGCTAAACAAACTCAATAACTGTAGTTCCTTCACTTTGGACATTTAAGATGTGAAAGCTTTGGAAAGATATTTACAATGTAATTGCTTGTCTACTTATTTTTATGTAACTGTTTTAAGAAACTTTAATAGAAAAATTGAAATTTGAACTACAATGCATTAATTTTCAAACTGGTTCCCTTCATTCCGGTCTATGACCTAAGGCATTTACAATATCTGAAAAAGTTAAGGTCTTTCCCCTCTTTTTAAAAATGATATGAAAACTACAAGACATTGAAGAAAGAAATTGAACAAGGTACAAATGAATGGAAGGATATAAGTTGCTCATGATTGGAAGAATTATTATTGTTAAAATGACCTTACTACCTATACTGATATACAGGCTCAATGCGGTCCCTATCTAAATACCAATAGCATTCTTCTCTGAATTAGAACAACTAGTCCTAAAATTTATTTGGAACCACAAAAGATCCCAAATGCCAAAGCAGTCTTGAGAAAGAACAAAGTGGGAGGTAACATGCTCCCTCTTATCAAACTATACTACAAAGCTACAATAACAAAACAGCATGGTACTGGCATAAAAACAGATATATACATCAATGAGATGGAATACAGAGCACCAAAATAAACCCTCACATACATGGTCAATTAAATCTATGACAAAGGAGGCAATGGCATAAACTCTCTCTTAAGTTATTTTGGCAAAACCAGACAGATACATGCAAAACAAAACACACACACACATACATACACACACACACACACACACACACACACACACACTAGACTGCTTTCTTACATCATACACAAAAAATTCAAAATGGATTACAGACTTAAATGTAAGTCTTGAAACCATAAAACTCCTAGAAGAAAACATAGGCAGTAAACTCTGACATTGCTCTTAGTAATATCTTTTTGAATATATTTCCTCAAGCAAGGGAAACAATAAAGAAAAATAAACAAATGGGACCACATCAAACTAAAAAGTTTTTACACAGTGAAGAAAATCATGAACAAAATCAAAAGACAACATATTGAGTAGGAAAAGATATTTGCATATAATACATCTAATAAAGGGTTAATATCCAAAATATATAAAGAACTCAAACACCTTAACACTAAAGTAAAATAAAATAAAACCAAACAATCCAATAAAAAATAGGGAGAGGACCCGAATAGACATTTCTCCCAAAATGAGATACAGATGGCTAACAAACATATGAAATGATGCTCTACATCACTAATCATCAGAGAAATGCAAATCAAAACCACAATGAGATATTAACTCACATCTGTCAGAATGGCTATCATCGATAAATCCACAAACAAGGGCTGGCAAGTGAGGATGTAGAGAAAAGAGAACCTTGGTACACTGCTGGTGGGATTATAAATTAGTACAGCCACTATGGAAAACTGCTGGTGGGATTATAAATTAGTACAGCCACTATGGAAAACAGTTATGGAGATTCCTCGAAAAAGTAAAATAGAGCTGCCATACAATTCAGCAATTCCACTTCTGGGTATTTATCTGAGGAAAACAAAAGATACAAAATCTACCTAGATGTCCATCAGTAAATGAGTGAATAAAGATGATATGGTGTCTATATATACACAGTGGAATATTGTTCAGCAATAAAAGAATGAAATTTTGTCATTTGCAACAACTTAGATGGACTTGTAGGGCTTTATGCTCAGTGAAATAAGTTAGAGAACAAAAAATACCATATGATCCCACTTACATGTCGAATAAAAAAACACATACCAAAAAAACTAAGTGAATATACCAAACAGAAACAGACCCCTAAATAGAGAGAACAAGCTGATGGTTGCCAAAGGAAAGGGAGTTGGGAAATAGAAATAAAATAATTAAAACAAAACAAAAAAACGGAAATGCAGAAATAACCTTTAGAATTTATGTACTATGACATGTGACAGCGGGGAAGGCTTTCCTAAGAAAAGGATTAGGTTTGTACAAAGATTGTGTTGGAGAGAGCTGTGTGTATATACCCTTCTGGAGTCAAGAGAAAGAGGCTTTGTGGAGTCTGCTTACAGAGCTGAGCAGATGTTTGGGGCAGTTTGAGATGGGGAGACATGGTGGCACCTGACAGCCACCAGGGAAACCTAAAGGATGAGAGATGGGTGCCATTTTAGACCAACAAGGCAAAGGAGATATGGCACTCCTCAGTCAAGTTTGAATGCCCAAAGTTTTTTTAAAAATGTCCAGTCTATTGGGGTATTCAAAACAAGGGAACAGGCAAAGGTGGTAACAATGGAATCAGTAAATAATGTGGGAGTTCAGGTTGCAATTCCCTTCTTGGGAGATCCGGGAAGGCTTCCTGAAGGAATGATGACTAAACTGCGATACAGAAGGCAAAATAAAATTATTGTGCATTCAAAAAAAAATCTCAAGAGATAGAAAACAAAATTGTATTGAGTCCTCTTTTGATCATCAGTAAGAAAATGAATATAAATCAGGGACATTTTAATACAAGAAAACACCAGGTATTGATGAATAATCTAGATGTGAGGCTTGATACATCCTATACTTCACATTCCCTGATTACATATACATGTAAATGGTAAACTTGCAGTTGCTTTGGTTTTCTAGTTTTTAAAAAATTCATGACACGTGAGCATCTTTACTGTCTTTGGCTTGTAAGTCGCTCAGTTATTATTCAGCTGTAACAACTTTTTCTGCTTCTATTGTATCGGCCCTCTGTTTTCTCAGTGTACACAGACCCCAGTGCTCTGTGCTTGGTAAATGGCGACTGACTAATGAGCTACTCAAGGAAACCATTCGGATAATTCATTTTCCGGTGGCAATTATGTCTCTGGCAGCTGTCATATGGCAGACTTGAGAGTATTTTATTTAAGCAAAGAGGACACATCACACCGTGAAACTTCTTCTCATGTGTTTTACTAAATATTTATCTGCCTTGCTGGGAAAGTTTGTTCTTCTGGTGTTTGAATCCTCGAAATTCTTGGAGAAAAACATAAATAGAGGCACATTAATCTCATTTTTTGACTGAGTCTGCTTTTTGAAGGATAACTTTTATCTAACCTGGTTTTTCTTCTGCTGCAAGAGCTGTTATCAGCAAAGCATATTACCATGCAGTAGTGCTGCTTCTATATAACTGCTTAATCATGATTAGTGTCACAAGATACACTCAGAATGTCATGTTGAGGAAAATTTAATAATTTAAATCCACCAGAGAGACAGGGAGTTAATAATGGAGTGTGTAGAAGAGGGCAGCAACACAGCAGGATAGAAAGGTGAAGAAGTAGACTGGGACTATTCCAGTCTCACATAGCCTTATATCTCCTTTTTTTTTTTTTTTTTAAGTTGAACATTGCCATTCTTCTTTGGCATAATTATTATTTTGGTACACCATTACTGGAAATTATTTAACAGCTTTCTGAAGAAGAGCTAAAATGGCATGAAGCCAGTTTTATTAATGGTGGAACATTTACATAGATCAGGCCCCCAAAAACTGAATACTTAAATTTTCAGCCCTGGCCAGGTAGTCCAGTTGGTTAGAGTGTCATCCTAATATGCTAAAGTTGCAAGTTTGATCGCCAGTCAGGGCACATACAAGAATCAACTAATGAATATATAAATAAGTGGAATACCAAATTGATGTCTCTCAAAAGTATCAATAAATTTAAAAAAATTAATTTATAAACTATTTATATTTGACTTTTCTCTCATGGATTTCTGCAGTTGACTGAGCAGAAGTAGCACTGATGCTCAAATAATCTTCTCTGGGACATTAAAAAGTAGATCTACAAAGGAAGGATGCTTCGGTTTTGCTCTTTAATGTAGTAAGTAGATTTTTAAAAATTTATATAAATTACTTGAAGGCAGGGTTGATTTTTTTTGTATTGGAAAAGAGAATAAGATAGCAACTATTTATTGTCTTATTGAGCTGGGATAGCTTACAGTCTCTTGTCACGTGTTTACACTTAAAAATAGGCCACTTTATACTTGATACTAGCTAGCTTGATCAGGCTCAAGCTCCCAAAGTGTTTTCGGAGAAATGGGAGCAGTAGAGGAGCATGTAGATATCAATATTATCCTTGAGGGGGGAAAACATCTCTCATTAGCTTATCCAAATAACACAGTCCATAATTCTCTAGACTCCCATTTTCAATTTTGCATACTGATTATGTTCAACTAAAGGATGGCTCCCAAATGGTGTTTTATAATGAAATTCTTTTCCCTCATGTGAAAGTGAATGTGTGAAACTGTCCCACCAGCCCACCATGAAGCTTCCTTTATTCAGAGTCAAGGCTGATGGAATAATTTCTGAGATTTAATAAGATCTTGTGATAGATTCTCTAACCAAAAATCCATAGGTGTATGATTTTTGTCCAGTCTCTTCCTGCACCCCCCACACCCCTTTCCCCCTGAGAATTGTCAGTCTATTCCCTTTCTATGCCCCCTGATTCTATGATATTCACCTGTTTATTCTGTTCATCAGATTTTTTCCTTTCTGAAAAGCTGGTTCATGTGGGAACAGGCAGTAGAGCGGACAGCTTTCTATAATCCTGCCTGTTCTTAACTTGCCTGGCCACGCTCCATCTGCTCTTTCCCTAGATTTTTACTGAGCCTTTGTTTGCTCCTGCCACAAGCATCAAAGAGCTCGGCCAAGGGAACCACTCCCGTTTCTCTTCTCTCTTGGTCCACACCATTGTGGAGCCTCATTTCTTTCTGTCACCTCTCCTGTCTTTCACATTGACTCCTGACGTTCAGGGCATTTAATTAAGTGTTGTGGTTCTTTTGTTTTCTAACTTCTGTGGGCTCTTTTTCCCCCTTTATTAAGATATTACAAATGTGTCCTTATCCCCCCAATGCCCCCTCATCCCCCCAATCCTACCCTCACCCCCTATTGTCCACATCCATTGCTTATTCTGTGGGCTCTTTTGATCCTGCTGACCATCAGAGGTACTAGAGAGGCCTGAGGGGTATCCCCTGACTCATCCCCATTCAGACCCACAATAGGATTGGGAAAAGGGGGCCAGACCACTGTGGAGGCGAGCAGACCACCCTGGAGAAGAACTATGAGTGGAGCTGTAAGGAACTTCACAGTGACCAGTGTCCTTGACCCTCTACTTCATTTGTCAACAGTGAGGGTAGCCAGAGGGGAGCAGGCCAAAGTAGGTTATTTCTGCGAAAACAGGGCATCAATACTCTCAAGAGTAGAGAACAACTTGACTGAGCAGAAAGCGGGCAGCATGGCAGGTCATCACCTCAGAGGGAAGATGGGAAGATGGGAACAGAAGAGCCAGAGGAACTTGTGCTGGCAGAGTTTTTTTAGAAAAATGCTAAAAATAATAACACTACTTATGGCCATTAAGGTACCCTATGGCTGAAGAATTTTACTTCTAGATATATTCTAGGGAACCTCTCACACATTCATACATGGAAATACATTCAAGGATTCTCATTGTAGCCTAGTGTACAGCACAGTGTGGTTTTATGTTCAGTATATTTCTCTTCTTGTCCTGGTCAAGGCTGAGAACTCAGACCCACAGGGAATAAATGGACCACAGCAAAAGTTCTGAAAACCAAGAGAGTAGCAGGGTTCTGCCACCTTCCTACAGGGTTGACTGAGAAATTCCATTTTACATAATCATAAGAAGAGGCCTGAGAGGTGAGAAAGACTAGAAACACTTCAGAAAATACAAAAAAACCTATTCATTCTCTGCAAAATCCCAAGAAAATCACCCCCTGAGGGAAAGAGCAGCTGGTGTTTCACTTCACATCTGGATGTTCATGATTAGTGTATCCGGAAGAGGTGGCACAATAGAGACTGATGGGCAGAGGAGAGTCTCAAAACCTCCTAGTGCCTTGTGCATAGGGTAGGGGACCCTAGAGGACACATGGAATTGTTGACTGCAGTCTTACCTGAGTGACGAGACAAATGACTACTAGAAAAATTCAGTTTGACAACCAGCTTTGTATCAGTGAGAATATATGACAGGATCCTGCGAAGGAACCGGGCCCAAGGAACCAGACTGCTTACATGGATTTAATAGGTAGAAAGCCAAAGTGGTCTATTGCTTCTGGTGTGAAGAATTGAATTGCTTCATTCATTGGCCAGAATAATCACTTGACCTCGTGTCTCTTGAAGAGGTCAAGGAGTTTCATCCTCCACGTACCCAGCAGCAGAAGAGAACTAACTGTCAGGATTATTGGTCATTTCTGACACATCCCCCTACTACCTGCATGAAATTTTTGTATGAATCTAGACTAGTGGGGGAGTAAAGGGACATTTTGTTTTTATACTCTGTCTCCTTCCTCTTCCTGGGGTTTTAGGGCAAGAAGGTTGATAAGGGAAGCAGACGAAGGTAATAGCCACATTACTGACATTTAATTTTTCTGCCATGAGTTTAGCCTCCCTGCTTACCTGGTTTTTCATATATACTAGAAATTGGGGAAAAACAAACAAACACCTAAATACCACCAGTGAGGGAATGGATTAATGGAATTCAACTATAAAGCAATACATTTTGATACAGAGGAACAGAGATAGCTCCCAATTGTGATGCTGAATGAAAAGGAACATCCTATCTAATAAAAGATAAAAAGGGTAATTAAGCATACCTCCGCTATTCTTCCCATCAGCTAATCAGCAAGATATGCAAATTAACTGCCAACAAAGATGGCGGCCAGCAGCCACGCAGCTGAAGTGAGCAGGAGGTTTGCTTGCTCCAGTGATGGAGGAAGCCAAGGTTCCCCGCCTGCTGCGGCGCGGCTCTAAGCTCCGAAGCAACAGCTCCAAAAGCAACAAGTTTCAATTATAGAAGATAAACAAACCCCAGATACCTGCTTTCAGCCAGCCACGGCCTCAGAACTGGGAGCACCAGTGAAGGCAACAGAGTTTCAATTATAGAAGGTAAATAAATCCCAGAATCAAAAAAAAAAGAAAAAAAGAAAAAAAGGAGAGGCTGGGAGTTTCAGTCACCTGCCAGCCTGAAAATGGCCCTCAGCCCCTCACCCAGACTGGCCAGGCACCCCAATGGGGACCCCCACCCTGAAGGGGGTGTGGTCAGCCTGAAAACAGCCATCAGCCCCTCACCCAGGCTGGCCAGGCACCGAAGCAGGACCCCCACCCTGATCCGGGACACCCTTCAGGGCAAACCAGCCGGCCCCCACCCATGCACCAGGCCTCTATCCTATATAGTAAAAGGGTAATATGCAAACTGACCCTAACAGCAGAATGACTGGGAATGACTGGTCACTATGACACACACTGACCACCCGGGGGCAGACACTCAATGCAGGAGCTGCCCCTGGGTGGTCAGTGCGCTCCCACAGGGGGAGCTCTGCTCAGCCACAAGCCAGGCTGATGGCTGCCAGTACAGTGGTGGTGGTGGGAGCGTCTCTGCCTCCTCAGTAGCGCTAAGGATGTCTCACTGCAGCTTAGGTCTGTTCCCCACTGGCAAGTGGACATCCCCCGAGGGCTGCTGGGCTGCCAGAGGGATGTCTGATTGCCATCTTAGACTCAATCCCCCGGGGAGCAGGCCTAAACCAGCAGGTGGTCATCCCCCAAGGGGTCCCAGATTGCAAGAGGGCACAGGCTGGGCTGAGGGACCCCCCTCTGAGTGCACAAATTTTTGTGCACCGGGCCTCTAGTATTGAATAATAGCAAGTGCAGTGTCATATCATTTATGTAAAATACAAACATATATATAACTCTTCCTATACTTTAAAGAAATATATGTGTGTATATGTGTGGGCAAACATAAAGATAGACCAGAAGTATATACAACATTCATGATATTGGTTGACTCTTGATGGAGATGGGAAGAAATACAAGTTGTGGATAAGAGGGAGCCCAATGATACTTCAACTCTACATGTAATGTTTACTTGTTCACCTAAAAATGCCCATGTGAGCATGAAGTAATCTTTGCAATTGTCAATAATTACAAGGTAGGAAAACATGCATTTGTTCTAATTATGCCATTCACGTTTTCCTGTTCTTATGATTAATCAAAAATTATAAAAAACAAAATGAAACGACACAATGAATATAAAGGAAGTAAAACCTCAGCACTTAGTTTCAGTCAGAGGAGGCAGATCACATGTATGTTCAGTTGTTTCTGTAGGAAATATCGCCAGAATTAATATTTATGGAATGTTTCTCACATGCTATGTGACACATTACCTGACATTCTCTAAGTAGTGTGCTAGAAAAAGAGCATCAGATAACACGGAGTCCTGGACTCTAGAATTATCTCAACAAAGAGCAATGTAATCTTTCAAAAAACACTTTTGAAATATAGGTCTAGAATGAAAGTTGGTCATTTTTATAATGTACAATATCACATTGATACTGCTGTAATGAACCTGGTTATTAAAAAGAGGAAAGGAGCAAAGGGAAGGCCAAATGTAGGGGCATCTCATGTGTGCAGTTTTGCCAGGAAGCTGCAGTTTAACAGTCCTCAGGGAAGCCACCCATATCCCTGGGGGAAGGGACTGGGCAGGGAAAGAATAGAAGCATGAGTAAAGTCTGGCTGACATAGGGAAGGTACTTATCTGTCAGTCACATCTGGGAACAGGCCATTGGCCAGAGTAGGTATGGCTATTGCAAGTGCTGGAAGATTTGTGATACTTAAGCTCCTAAGCAAAGGAGTAACCTCTCTTGTTTGCTTGGCTCTTGGGACTCTTGTCACAGGGATCCTGCTCTGCTGGCTCCCCTGCATTCGCCCACATGGCCCACAGCCACATGGTCCCCACACACAATGGACTAATGGACTACAACTAGCCTAATGCTAAACTAGACCCAGCTCCACCATGGATCTGAAACTTTGGACTCTGGCTTTGCTTCTAGCTCTGCTGAGTCCGCAGCTGCACCTCTTCCAGGACTAGATTAAGGGAAATGGGAGTTTGCGAACACAGGGGTGTAATTCCATGAAAATGAAGCTTTCTACCACATCTCACCCTCCTGCGGGGCCTCCAGCAACTCTTATTCCAATGGCACCCCAAGAACTTCACTCCCACTAGCAACGGAGAAAGACAATCCACATATTTCTCTGATTACAACATTATATCCAGATAAGCATCAATCTATCTCAATACTTTGTAAATTAGTATTTAATGCAAAAGGCTTTGGAACAGAGAAGTCAACCTTATATTTTAGTTCCTAGAGAAAGTGTACAAACACCTTTCTTCTAAAGGATGCATTAATTCCTTAATAATCATACAGCTTTAATAATTCCTTAATAAACAGGACAACTGGGCTTCAATTCAATCTCAGCCACCCGCTACAGGGGATTGAGCCTACAACCTGGGCATGTGCCCTGACTGGGAATTGAACCATGACCTCCTGATTCATAGGTCAATGCTCAACCACTGAGCCACAATGCCTGGGCAAAATTTTGAACAATTTAAATAAAAAATTAAAGAATTATTAAGCAGGTTATGTTACCTTCACTGAATGGACATTATAGCCATTTAAATTTACTTTTTAATATTAAGCAAATTTGCAGTACAACATTGAATGCATAGTGCTTTGTGAAAAAAATAAAGGAAGTATGCCAAAATATTAACCATGTTGTGTTAGTCTGATTAATATTGTTATCACTTCTCTCTTTTTATTTTTAATCTTACTACTTTTATAACAACATTCAATTTTATCAAAAAACGCACAATCATTCAGACTTCTTGTACATCCTGATAATTAGCTGTTCACTCAACAAGACAGAGAATGATGAATTTATATTAATTGTTTTGTTAGCAAACATCTATTCAACAAGCTTACCAAAATTGGATGTATTACGTATATCATTCACAACAGGGCTTTTGGCAAAGTCTCACTGTGGGCTTCTCCTTTTCTTTATAAAGGTTGAGTTGATAAGGCTTACTTAACATAATTACTTATTCCTCTTAGGGTCACCACACAGTCCATTCATCTAATAATGCTGGTTTTCTCTTGATTTTTTAATGAAAGAGTTCTTGCAGGGTCATGGGAAGTACAAGCGCATATGACCTTGTACCTTCCAGGGAAACTCAGACAGAATAATTTAACCAGCTGAAGAGGCAGTTGTTAGCAAAGTTGGTAGACACAGCTGCCCAGATCAGGAGTGTTACTATTTCTTGCTCTGGATGCTTTTTGCTGTGATTCCAAAAACCTAGAAATGCATCGACAGAGCAATGACCTCTGTATCTCATGGATGTGACCAATATGTCATTTTGGCAGTGATGTGCTGCACAGTCTGAAAATGAGCATCCAGACTGTACAGTTCTTATGACTTCCAAATGCCCAGGAACATCACCCCCGCCTGTGGCATCCCTTCCTAAAACTGTCACTGCCTTCTTTGTGGTTCACCAGGATGCAAGGATTGTAAGTTTTGCCTGGTTCTGAATTCATTTCGTTCTTTCAGGGTTGTATCCAATGACAGAGACAACTAGTGAAATAGTGGCTGGTGCCTTTAAGATCAATATTCTTCAACTAAGGTATGGTAAGACATTATTCTTTACTACAACTTAAGGCCAACATTAGCCACTACTTTAATGTAGACATTTAACTCTGAGCCTCAACTCTGTTTGGTCTTTGACATAAACACACTTAAAATCACAATTCATTTTGTTTATAATTTCAATCACTCTTGAAAGATTGACGTTTCAACAGCCTTTGAAAAGTGAGTTATACTGTTTTCTCATTCTCCTATTTTATTTTTAGAAGAGAACTGTGTTAATTAAATTTTTATCACTTGTATATGGTTAAAGGTAAAATGCTAGTATAAAATCAGGTACCAAAAACCTAGCACTAATTGTTTAAGGGTATAGTTGAAAAAGAAAAAAATTCTATTTAGAAAATGACAAAAATATACCAAGAAATAAACCTTAGTAAAAGGTTTTGAGTCTACAAAAAATAAACCTCAGAAATATTATGAGAATTATAGAAGACATGAAAAAATATATCATGTTCATCTAGGAAAGATCAAATAATATTAAGATTCTAATTCTTCCTGAATTAAAAACTATAAAGCCATCCAATATAATTGAAAATTTAATTTCAAAACCAATACACAGAAGACTATGTAAAGAAACTTTTAAAAAGAGGGGTTGGGGAAGTGGAGCTAGAGACATGGGATTTGACCTCCCAGGCACTTAAAATGTAATAATTTTAAAAACACTGTGGAATTTTATAATTGTCAAATATATCATAGTCTAAAAAGTTAGTACTTAATAAAAGAAAAATCACAAATAAATGGGAAAAGGGATTGATATTTTTCAAATAAAAGGTATTGAGAAAATTGGTAAGCTGGAAAAAATTAAGCAAATATCTCACTTCTCATGATTCAACAAACTAAATATCACATTCTTTAAATATTCCAGCTAACAAATTATAACTAACATAAAAATTAAGAATTACGAGGATATTATATGTTGATATAAACATTGGTGCTCTAAGTACAAAAATAAGATGATCACAAGGAAAAACATTAGTAGATATGATTAAATATTTTAAAAACCAGCTGTGTTCATAAAAAAACACCATAAAGAAAATTAAAAAAGTAGATAAGAAATAAAAATGTTAGCTATTATAAACAAAAAGTAATTAGAAATTTTAAATAAATTAATAAAATCTAACATCTTTATAAAAGCTGAGAAAAGGGCCCTTTACTTCTTACACACTATACAAAATGAATACACCTACTTGATAAGAATATTATAATGTCTATTTTAACTTTCATACTTTGGTGACTGAGTTTGAACAGATTACAACAATGATCATGATGAGAAAGAATAGAAGCAAATCATATCTCTGGAATCACTATTGGAGCAGGCATTGGACTATACAATTTCTCATTGAATGTTTAATTCAAGTTTGGGTAGTAGATTGCTACATCCATTTAATAAAAAAAAAATGGAGGAGCCCTAACTAGTTTGGCTCAGTGGATAGAGCATTGGCCTATGGACTGAAGGGTCCCAGGTTCAATTCCGGTAAAGGGCATGTACCTTGGTTGTGGGCACATCCCCAGTAGGGGGTGTGCAGGAGGCAGCTGATTGATGTTTCTCTCATCAATGTTTCTAACTCTCTATCCCTCTCCCTTCCTCTCTGTAAAAATCAATAAAATGTATATATTTTTAAAAATGGAGTAATTGGGAAATTGATCAAGTTGCCTAACAATACATAGCAAGCAATGATGATGTATAGCGTTAATATTTTACATTTATTATGATTTACTAAGCACTTGCTAAGAGCTTTACATGTATTATTTCCCTTACTACTCAAGCAAGACTATCAGGCAGATGTTTTTATATTATTATGCTAATTTTATTGAAATGAAACTGAGGTTGACAGAAGTATTTGGCCTATGATTTTTGCAATATGATTGGTAAGTAGCAGTAATAGAATTGAAACTCAGGGAAGTTTAGTCCAAAGAACCATGACTTTTAACTCTGCCATACTCACTCCATTTCTCAACTTAACTATTTATAATTTCTACATTGAAATCTCTCATTTACCCAAAGCTCACATGCCTAAAATTACATTTTTTATCTTCTCCTTTGGGTGACTTGCTGAACGACATGGTTATCTAACCAGATGCTCAAGTCAGAAACCTGTCCTTACTCTCTCACTTTTGCTCCAATCCCTGCCACTATTCCAATCAGTTGTCTTTACTTTTGAATCATCCTCCTAATTATCATTCCCTTCTTCCCATTGTGACTAACTCTGCCTTAGTTTAGACCACAATAATGTTTCACTCAGTCATTTCTTTCTCAGGCTAATACAATTGACTCTAACTAGCTTCTATAACTCTTGACTTACCACAGAGATCCACCTTTAATCCATTCTCCACAATTTTATGGTATATTTTTCTGATTATAAAAATAATGGAAGTAATGCGTACTTAATTTTTTTTGAAAAAATAACAATTACCTACAATCCCATCCAGTTGTAATGATCACTAACACTTTGGTGGATGGTATAGGTCTATTTCTATGAATCTTTGCTTGGCTCATTTCCCTATCCCCCATAGCAGTGAGTACACCAATTGAATTTGCTCTTTAATTATTGTCCGAATCCTTGGACCACATCCTCCATCTCCTTTTTATTTCTTTTTGTTTGTTTGTTTTAATTTTTTTCTTTATTGATTATGGTATTACATATGTGTCCTTATCTTCTATTGCCTCCCCTGCCCCCTGCCCTCACCCCCCTGGTGTCCGTGTCCATTAGTTAGGCTTATATGCATGCATACAAGTCCTTTGGTTGCTCTCTCCCTTTTCCCCTCACCCTCCTCTACCTTCCCTCTGAGGTTTGAGCATCTGATCAATGCTTCTCTGTCTCTGGATCTGTTTTTGTTCATCAGTTTATGTTGTTCATTATATTCCATATTACATCTCCTTTTATTTTTAACTCAATAGAGAAACTTTAGTATCTTCTATCTTTACCTTCTTGTTTTTCTTCCCATTCCTGCTATTACTTCAGAGAAAAAGATTTTCTCCCTTCCATTCAATGTGAATTCTTTCAAGGTTCAAAATCTAATTTCCTTCCATATCCTTTCAAATCTCGTTACTTCAACAATTACCTCCAAGTATTTTCTAATCTTCGGTATATAAACATGATTAATTATTATGCTAACATTAAATAATGCTATAACAATATTGAGTGGCATGGGGAAGTGCTCCCTAATACATGTTGCGTGAAACAGAAATATGCAAAATTGTGTGAATGTTATGATCTCAAACATGCACATATTAAAAAATAAAACCTATTCTTTTGCACTTTAGTTGAAATGGCACTTTTGAGATTGGCTTCTTGGCAGGGATGGGAATAGATGAACCAAAGAACTTATATACATAACCCATGGACACAGACAGTAGTATGGTGAAGGTCTGGGGTGGGAGACAAGGGCTGACTAGAAGGGGTGAATGGGGGGGGGAATGGGGACATTTGTAATACTTCCAACAATAAATATTAAAAACTTTAAGGATAATGGGATTCTAGAATGGTTAAGGTCAAGTGCCAGTCCTTATCTACCAGAAATAGATGGAGGCAATCACCATAACTGCATAAGGGTAGAGTAGAAATTAGAATGTTCTGACACCAGAAATTTTGAGAAGTTGCTAATCATTTTTCCAAATGAAATAAATGGGCAGCCTCCTAACTTTTTATTTTATTCCTATAGCAAAACATTCTCTAGATCTGCTGGCCAAAATTCTGACTTGTCATCAGAATGGAAAGCTTTCGTCTCTTACCTATTTTCTAGGCCTAAATCAGTACACAGACCTGTGTGTTCTTGATTGAAGGGGATTCCAGTTCCCCTTGAGGAAGAACTATGCACCATTGCCATGAGTCTTACCATGTTCTGTAAGACTTCCTCCAAGTCTTTCCTAAAACAGACTTGTGGCCATTTATTATGGTGACAACACACTTAGCAAAGGAAACTCACTAGACCTTTTATTGATAGCCAGTCACTAGCTCTGAAGTGACCTTAATTTCTGGGGACCCAAAATGCCACTGTGACCATCCATCAAAGTGAGATTTTATGGTGGTCAGAGTATAGATGGAATTTTTTTTCTCTCTCTTTTTTAAAAAAATTCTTTATTGTTGAAAGTACAAATTTATTTTTAATTGTTTTAGTGCTTAAAGTATTACAAAGAGTATTATATATGTCTCCTTTTTTTTCTCCCCTTGACCTTCCCCTAGCCTCCCATACCCCCAGTGTCTTGTGTCCATTGGTTATGCTTATATGCATGCATACAAGTCCTTCGGTTGATCTCTTACTCACCCCCCCCCCCAAACCTCCCAAGCCTTCCCGCTGTAGTTTGACAGTCTGTTCGATGTTGCTCTGCCTCTGTATCTATTTTTGTTCATCAGTTTATAATGGTCTTAATTATAATTGTGCTGCTATGAACACAGGGGTGCATATATCCTTTCTGATTGGTGTTTCTGTTTTCTTGGGATATATTCCTAGAAATGGGATCATTAGGTCAAATGGCAGTTCCATTTTTAGTTTTTTGAGGAAACTCCATACTGTCTTCCATAGCAGCTGCACCAGTCTGCAGTCCCACCAGCAGTGCAAGAGTGTTCCTTTTTCTCCACATCCTCTCTAGCACTTGTCGTTTGTTGATTTACTTACGTCTGTTTAACTGCCAGGTCAGAGGATCTACGGACCTAAGCTTCTGAATGTGTAATTGAAGCAGGCATAATTAGCAACTGGCAGAATCTCCTATTGACTCTCCAATCTGTGAAATGAGGGTCATGATCATAGAAAAGGCAGAGTGGAAGGCTCAGAGAATTCTTGCATATTAGGAACAATCATCCCAAAACAATATCATAGTCCTTCTGGAACTGCAGAGATGAATGCCTAGTTGAAGATTTGAGAGATGAAGGGTGGTGAATCTTATCACATTCCCATTTAACTTACCTATTTTTCTTCTTCTGCTGCTTCTTCTTCCTTTTTTATTTTTTGTTATTCCTCACCCAAGGAATTCCTCCCCCCACTCCCCAATGACTTTTAGAGAGAGTGCAAGGGAGTGGAGGGGTGGGGAGAGGGAGAGAGATCCATTGGTTGCCTCTTGTACTCATCCTGACTGGGGTCTGGGGTTGAACCTGCAACCCAGGTATGTGCCCTTGACCAGGAATAAAACCTGGGATCCTTCCATGTGTGGGCTGATACTCTGACCACTGAACACACTGGCCAGGGCTAACCTATCTGTCTTTCTTGTTCAGAGGATAGATGTTGTGAAATCAATATCGATTATCACAAACTTAATCATATCAACACAGCCTCTGGTACCTGATATATAGTTATTTATCCAGCAACTATTTTTTTTCCATATAAATTTGCCAGGACTTCCAGAAACAGCTTGTTTTCTTTCTTCATAGGGATGGTAGCACATCAGCACCTTCTTTCAGCACCTTCTTGCTCTCTGTTTTAATTTATTTTAGGTATATCTTGATCATCTTAATATCTTGCTGAATATCACATTGCTTTGCTTCATTAATGACATCATAATACTTTTTGTTTTGATGAGCCAGAACCTGGAAATTATATATCTTAATGAAACACACATGGACCAGAGGCTGGGAGATAAAGTTCACAGAATACAAGGCATCTTTTTAGTAAAGTTTCTGGGGGAGTTCAGTAACCTGCATATGTCAAAATAGTATCTGTGCAGTGAAAAAAAAAGTAAAGCATCTTTTACATTTACCACTACGCACAGGCATAATCTTCAGTTGGCCTGTTTGGACTTTTGAAGCAACATTTACTATACTGGAATATAATGTTCTGACCTATTTTGTGAGGAACCCATATAATTGCCAGTTTTGAGCAGAACCACAGGGGGAAACTATTGAGCAACATGTGTAGGCTGCAGTATAAGCTATTCTTTTTCATGTAGGCCTATGACCCACCAGATCCAATGATATTCAAAGTGCCTAAGGCAAATAAGAATGTAGTATGAGGTTTCTTGTGAACCTCAACCAGAGAATTACAGCCCACTCCCTCAGGGAAAGCCATACCCTCTCCTGCATATAACGATTTCACTTTTGAGAAACAGCTCATGACTTGCTACTAAGCCTTGTCATGACTGAATGCCAAACAATGGGACATCAAATGACTATGTGACCTGTGCTGGCCATCGTGACCTGGGAGTTATCTGACCCGTTGGGCCATATATTTGGCACATAAAACAGTAATCAATTGTCAATCAAAAGGAGGTCTATAAACTACAAGTAATTTACACAAGTGGGTGACCCAGAGCTCTTACCTAGACATGTGTCTGCAGATGGTTCTGTGTAATATACTAACAGCAACTTGAAGAACACTAACATGGTTTAAATTAAAGTCTCAAAAATATAGTGTTCAAGAAACATGGTGGTGAAGGAAAATCCTATTAGCTAGCAATCCTTGAGAAGTATATTTTTTTTGTTCACTTATCTTGACTAAAAATGGTCAAAGATATAGCCATCCACTAATTCATGGACAGGAACTCATGGTTTGCCTGGATAATCAGAGGCTTGGAAGAATTGGAATGGAGGATTGGTAACCAGATCCAGGGTAAAGTTATGCAGATAGACCCCTTAGAATGGACGTTTAATTGGAAACTCTTCTGTATCTCATTTAAAAGTTCACCAAAGAAAGCCTTCGTAGTGGTGGTAGGGTTGATTACATTGCGTTTTTCTGTTACAGGGCAGAAAATTATTTTTCCTCACTGAAATATACATGATTTTGGATTTTTCTTTCTTTCCTACAATGCTCCTTTCAGGCCCATCATCCTTGTGCTTATAGAATGCCTTAGTCATTTTCATGGAATTCTACAAATATTAGAACAAAGAATGTATTTTACAGCAAAATTAAAATGTGATAATGGTTGGGTGACCAATGATTCTGGTTTGCCTAACACTGAGTAGTTTCTGGTAATGTGAGAATTCTGGTGTCAAAACCAGGAGTGGCCTGAGCAAATTGGGATAGTAGGTCTTCCTAGATGGGCACATGCCACTGAAATCAATTGGGCCTATTTCTATCCCAGGGATCAGAAGTGAAGAGACATCAAAGGTCCTGATGAAACAGGAAAATGTCTTATTGAAGACTCATTCATGGTGCCAATTGGGTGACATCACCCAAAAAGGTTGGGGTTCTATCTTAGTGGATGCAGCATTTCCAGTGAATCACCAAAATATATATGGTAATTCTTCTCTCACAGACAGAATACATGGGTCCTAAAATCAAGGTGTTTTAGTGGAAGCTGCTCCTTTCATCATTACCTGTTTGCCAGGTTTTTACTTCTCCATCCCTACAACTTTGGGCTGTGTTAGTTTGAAGTTCTTAGGAGGAATGTTTTCATTGGAAGATGTGATAATGATTCTATTCAGTAAGAAACTGAGCTTACACATGGCCATTTTGATCTTCTTTTACCAAAGATCTAGTAAGCAAAGAAGGGTTTGTTCCTCTACTGACTGGGTGATTGATACTGATCACTGAGGAACATTGTGTTGCTGCACGTTAGGGCTAGGGAGCGCTATGCTTGAATTACGAAAGGTTACATGTGTGCGGTGAGGGGCCAAAAGATTTAGAAACAGAGGTATTTAGTATTCAGATGGAAGTTGCTTTTATTTTCTGTAATTAAATCCTATTTGTTCCCCATAGATGTGTCTACAGTACATGTAAATATCTTATTAAGTGGTTTTCCTAAAGAACTAAGGAAGTGAATGAACATTACATTAAGTTGTTTTCTATATAGAGAAATAATCCATGACCCAAGCTAATTCAATACAAATGGAAACTTGGAAACAGGAAAAATACTTCAGGAAAATTGGAAAAATGTTGGCTGTGGGAGATTAGGACTTCTATAGGGAGTGAAAGTTGGTTTGAGTCAATTGCTAAAGTGATAAAATGAGGAGGCCATTAACTGAGTGGACCTCATGCCTTGGTGGCTTAGATAAGCAAACCAAAACCTTAGCCCGAGCCAATGCACCCAAATTCTAGAAAATGAAACTTAAGAACAATCAATCACAGTCAACTAGATTTTCCCAGATAGGTTACCTCTTAAGTTATAGCCAATGAAATAAATTGCTTTGCTTCCATGTCTTCCTATAACAAACCCTCTGTCCTAGCTCCTGTTGGGAACCCTGCTTGAAAGGTACCCTGATTACTTGCAAGTGTCTTCAGCTTCTTGCCCTTGACCCCCAGACTTGTTCAGTTTCTCCTGCACCTCAAGCTCCCCACTATCTTCTAGTTTAAAAACCCGAATTTCCCTTACCAAACCAGGTAAAACATTACTGCTCCTAAAGTTAGGTATAAGTTCATTATCTACTAGTAAATCCAACAATGGTATTCTCAGCAGACCGAAGGAACTTTATTATAAAGAATTGAAGTCATGCTACCTTAAAGGTGATCAAACTGATAAACAGTAAACATTTTTCCACTGAAGCCAAAATTTCTGACAGATTATATCCCTAGTTTAAAATAGAATTCTGAGCATCATCTCCACAGGGCCACGCCTTCAAGCTTCTAGATTCAGGAAGCCCTAAAAGATTCCCATTTTCCCACAGCACAGGGGGAACAAGAAACCCACCCGCTTCTTGCAGCCATTATCTGGATTACTTCAATGTTCTTTTTTTTGCTTTTAAGTCATCCAATATTTGTGTAACTAATTGCTAATATTAAATTCCTTCAGCTGAAAGGGATTCAGATGTACTAATTGTTAGTTACAAAATAATCATGGGTATGTAAAATCAGCCTAGGATATATAGTCAATAATATAATAACTATGTATAATATAATATAATAATATAATATAATATAATATAATATAATATAATATAATATAATATAATATAATATAATATAATATAATAATATAATATAATATCTAGGTGGGTACTGAAAATATCAGGGGAACACTTTTGAAAGTATATGACTGTTGCCCAGCTGGCATGGCTCAGTAGTTGAGTGTTGATCTATGAACCAGGAGGTCACTGTTCGATTCCCAGTCAGGGCACATGCCTGGGTTGTGGACTCGGTCCCCAGTGGGGGTATGTGCAGGAGGCAGCTGATCAATGGTTCTCTCTCATCATTGATGTTTCTGCCTCCCTCTCCCGTCCTCTCTGAAATCAATAAAAATATATTCTTTAAAAGTATATGATTGTCTAACTACTATGTTGTATACCTGAAACTAATAAAAAATAATACTGAATGTAAAAAAAAAAATGAATTAAATCAATGCTTATAGCTGAAATATCTAGTGTGTTTCTGACTGGTCCCTGACCTATATGGAGGTGAAGAAATGAACCATGAGGGGAGAAGAGGTGTCAGTAAGAGAGAACTGTGTAGGTGTGTTTGAGGAGCAGAAAATATGGTTGGTATAAGATGTGGTCAGAAAGCAAATGGGGTCTAGATCTATTGGGGCTTTGAAAGCTCCACAAAGACTTTGGCTTTTGTCATGAGTAAGCTGGGGAGTCATCAGGATGTTATGCCATTTGCATAGCCTTTAAAAATTAAAATGGGCATGAGTGGGGGTGTGGGGGCAATGGGGGAATAAGGACACATATATAATACCTTAATCAATAAAGATAAAACAAATAAAATAAAAGTAAAATGTGCAGCCATCCTTATAAGTTGTTTATTAAAAATCATTTCTTGAATGGCTCTGCCCTTATTCAAACTCTTTTCTTACTTCTAGCTTCCCCTCTTGTCTCCAACCTTCTCCTGATTGCAAGGCATATTAAAGTAAGCATTTTTTCTTCTTTTTTTGTAGACACAGCTACAGTCTGTAACTTCTGACTGCTCTATTGTTCCCAGCAGGATCTAAAGGAACAACTGAGCATATTCTAAAACCCTGCAAACTGAGGGATTTTTGCTCTGAAGAGAGCCTTGCTGAGATGGAAGAGCTAAAATAAATTGCTTTAGGATTCTGAGTGCTATATTGATAAAGTTTTTGAGAGTTGCTTTATTCCAAGCTTGCTATAAATTGACTAGAGTTGAAAAATTTTACCTAGAGTTTTTTCTGGCTTAGTAATTAGAATAAGATCATGTCAAATTCTCTAATTTTTGAAGGCTTTTCTTTAGTTAAGGCTAAAAAATAAAACAAACCTACCCATGCACCCAAAAACAACAACCCCCCAAAACAGGAAGCAACCACTGTCACCCTGTATCAGCCTTACTCCCTAACTTCCAGTACTATGACAGAATTTTGAAAACGAATGAGTCTGAACTTTCTATCCTGATGGCATGATTTAGGCCTTAAGGTTTCACAGTGGGTTCTAACCCACCAGAGCACATTTATGCCTTGCAAATCCGTCTAGAAAATGCATTGTGCCAAGTTTAATAATTAAGTCGAAATAAAATTTCATTGGAATTATTTTTAGAAATAAATATTTTCTTTACTATAAAGGTCCATAAGAATTTTTCAAATAACAAAAAATGTCAAAGAAAAGCATTCATCCATGACCTCCTGATTAATACTAGAGGCCCTGTGCACAGATTCATGCACTGGTGGGGTCTCTCGGCCCAGTCTGTGGGAATTGGGCCAAAATCGGCAGTCCGACATCCCTGGAGTGCATGAGAGGGCACTCTGCAAAGTTGCTGAGTATCTGCTCCATCAGCCAGTGGCTTAGGCTTTTATATATGTAGATATGCTTTGTTTCTTTCCAGAATGTGTTTACAAATGTTTTATTTTTAATCATGTATTCTGCATTTAAAAAATTATTTAGAATGATATCACTACTTCAAATATATTTTGGAATGAAGTAGACTATAAGTAAAGTGGAGTATAAAAAACATATTAAGAATTGTTCATGTTTTAGTGGTTAAATAATATGCCATAATTTAACAATTCTCTCACTGTTTAACATTTAAAGTATTTCTATTCTTATTAATATTCATAATGGTGTGCCTAACAACTTCATGCATATGCTTTTGGTCAAACTTAAGATAAAGTTCAACAAATTAAGTTGCTGGGTCAAAAAACATGAAAATGTTAATAGCATATGACACACTTTGTCAGATTTCTTCCCTAAAGGCCAATTAACACAGCTGTCAGTGATAGGCGATTACCTACTGCTCCTCTAACAGTATCAGAAACTATTTTTATAAAGAACAAGATTTGTTTGTGCTGTTTGTTAGGTAAAAGAGGTACTTCATTATTTTAATTTGAATGTATTTGTTTATTGGCGAGGCTGAACATTTGCTATGATTACTATTTGATTTACTTTCTAGTTTGTGAATAATTTCCCTTTCTTTATATTTGATAGGTCTTGAAAAGATTGAGCTAGAATGGTAGACCAAAGCTGTGTGGTTTCAACTATATGACTTTTTGCAGACTAATTTAGATGGAAGAGACTCATGGATTACTATGAGTTGTTTCTTTTAACAACAGAGTGGCCAGGTTTTTCTGGGAGAATACAGGGAGCATGGGTCAAAAGTCACAAACTGCAGTGACACAGAATGGCATCTGAGAGGTAAGCGACTATTTAAAAAGATAAATATTCTTTCTGACTTAAATACCTTTAACCAAATTTTACATATGTTTTGTAATTTTCCATGGTTTATCAAGTTTTTAATCTGTATGCCAGTGGGATTTCTTTCTCCTTTGATAGAATCACTAATATTTGTTTATGGGAAGTTTATCTCTCTTGGAGAATGAATGTTGATAGAGATGCTAAAAAATTATCTTTAATGAAGACAACCTGAAATTTGATCATTGCTTGACGTTTCAGTTAAGCTCACAGAAGTAGGGTCTATTACAGATAAATAGGGACCTTCTACAAGAAACATTTCACAACTACTCTACGTTTTTTCTTTCTTGATCACTTCTGTTTCTCAAGCTACTAGAATAGTACCTGGTATATAATAGGCTTTCGGTAATTATGTATTGAATTGAGTGAATCAAGATAAGCCTCCTTGTTTTTATCCTTTGGTGCCAAGAACTTTCTTATTCTTTGCTTCTTTACTCTACTTGATCATGTGTTCTTATCAGGCTATAATATTCTTATATAATCGTCATTCACCCTATAGGAGAGATAGCAAATTGATTCCACATGATGACATATGACCTTAACCAAGTCCATTCTACCTCTCCAGTGTTTCAAATGGTTGCTTGTCTAGGCCAGACCCGGAGGTTTGTTGAAAAAATTCACAGGGTCTTTTCTGGTTCAAAAAAAATATGACTGTTTTTCACAAAAAAGAATATTAAACTCGCCACTTCCCTCTTTGATATATAAAGTGAATAGATTTTTCTGTTATCAATAATATATAACACAGACATATTGGACATGCACCAGGGAGCTAAAACTTAACTGATTGTTATTCAGCATCTGCCAAAAGTGTGGTTTAGGCAATGGGTGTTTAAGAGAAACCTTCTATGTAACACATTAATTTTCCATTCTTCCAGACACTATAAAAGCTCTCTCCTGACGTCAAGTTAAATAGTGACAAAATAGGAATACACAGCTTTGTTCCTAGAATAAAATTCAACTTTATCCTATTTGCTTTTTATCAAGAATTGATAAGGATCAACAAAAAACAATAATCCCATGATTTACTGAGCTCTCTGTGAGGTATTTCACATAACCATCTACACTAATAAAAGAGAAACATGCAAATTGGTGTCACTCTGCTACCCTTCCCATTGGCTAATCAGGGTGATATGCAAATTAACTGCCAGCCAAGATGACGGCCGGCAGCCAGGAAGCTGGAAGCAAACATGAGGCTTGCTTGCTTCAGTGACGGAGGACTCCAACGTTCCCCGCCTGCTGCTGCCGGCCTCTGAGCTTGCAGTTTGAAACATTTTTACAAATATAGAAGCTAAACAAAACCCCAGAAACCTGCTTTCAGCCAGCCAGGATCTCAGAGCTGGAGTTGAAACAGTGTTTCCATTATAGAACCCAAACAAACCAGATACCTGCTTTTAGCAGCCGAGGCCTAAGAGCTGGAGCCAAGCCTCAGAGCTAAAGCTGGCCCAGAATAAAAAAAGAAAGAAAAAAAGGAGCAGTGGGGAGCTTCAGTCACCCGTCAGCCTGAAAACAGCCCTCAGCCCCTCACCCAGACTGGCCAAGCACCCCAGTGGGGACCCCCACCCTGAAGGGTGTGTGACCAGCTGCAAACAGCCAGCATCCCCTCACCCAGGCTGGCCAGGCACCCAAGCGGGACCCCAACCCTGATCCAGGACACCCTTCAGGGCAAACCAGCCAGCACCCACCCATGCACTAGGCATCTATCCTATATAGTAAAAGGGTAATATGCCTCCCAGCACCAGGATCAGCGGAGCCGCGAGGCCTCCCGGTACCGGGATCAGCGTGACAGGGGGCAGCGCCCAAACCCCCTGATCGCCCTGTGGCTCTGTGTGTGACAGGGGGCGGGGCCACAACCTTCCTATCCACCCTGCTCTGTTCGTGACAGGGGAAGGTGCCCCAACCCCCTGATCAGTTCTGCTCTGTGCCTGATAGGGGGAAGCTCCCCAACCCCCTGATCACCCTGCGGCTCTGTGTGTGACAGTGTGCGGCACCCCAACCCCCTGATTGGCCCTGCTCTGTGTGTGACAGGGTGCAGCGCCCCAAACCTTCCCCTCCCCCCACGGGCCCTGGTCTGTGACGGGGTAGAGCCATAACCTCCCCATCGGCCCTGCCCTGAGTGTGACAGGGTGCGGTGCCCCAACCCCCAGATTCACCCTGCTCTGTGTGTGACAGGGGGCGGTGCCCCAACTCCCCTATCGGCCCTACTCTGTGAGTGACAGAGGGGAGCTCCTCAACCCCCTGATCAGCCCTGCTCTGTGCGTGACAGGGGGGAGCTCCCCAAGCTCCTGATCGACCCTGCTCTGTGCATGATAGGGTACGGAGCCCCAACCCCCCTGATGGGCCCTGCTCTGTGAGTGACAGGAGGCAGCGCCCCAACCCCCTGGTTGGCCCTGCTCTGTGCATGACAGGGGGTGGCGCCGCAACCTCCCCATCGACCCTGCCTTGAGTGTGACAGGGGGCGGTGCCCCAACCCCCCAATCGGCCCTACCCTGAGCATGACTGAAGGTGGCATCGCAACCTCCCGATCCGCCCTGCTCTGTGCATGACAGGGGGTGGCGCCCCAACTCCCCAATCAGCCCTGCTCTGAGCCCGACCAGGGGCTGCACCTAGGGATTGGGCCTGCCCTCTGCCACCTGGGAACAGGCCTAAGCCAGCAGTGCGTTATCTCCTGAGGGGGCCCAGACTGCAAGAGGGCACAGGCCGGGTTGAGGGACCCCCCCTTCCCCCCCCCCCCCGAGTGCATAAATTTTTGTGCAACGGGCCTCTAGTATACATATATAAAAGGCTAAGTGACCATCCGATTGACTGACTGGCCCGTAGGTATGATGTGCACTGACCACCAGAGGGCAGACACTCAACACAGGAGCTGCTGAACTGCAGTGACTTGGCAGCGGTGGTTCTTGGGTGATGCGCCCCGAACCAGAGAAGAGGGAGCCCGATTCCTCGCAGGGCCATGCAATTCCACCTTTGGTTGTGGGTTATGTTGTTGCTGGGGCACTGTCGCCCGAATCTGGTTTACTGACGAGCTGCGGTGACTGCAGATGCCCTTCGAGCCACGGCACAGCGCTGCCCCAGGTGCAGCCTGTGGGGAAGGACCATGGGAGGCTGGCTCCAGGCCTGTCTCACCCAGTCCTGCCCCACCGGCCACCTTCTAATTAATTTCCTTTCAATGTGCATGAATCTGTGCACCAGGCCACTAGTTTTACACAACTATCTTAGATTCAATGTTATAATTTCTTATTACAAGATGATAAAACAGAGGCTCGTGATGTTAAATAATTTCTCCAAGGCCACATTGCTAGTAATTATGGGAGGTTGTAGCCAAATTCAGGTCTGGGATTTGAGGTCCTCTATTTTTTTTTTTAATTATACTATACTGTGGCTGCCCAAAGATGTCCACATCGTTATTGCCAGCAATTGTGAATATCTTACTTTACTTGACTAACTTAAGGACATTGAGAAGAAGAAATTATCCTCGTTTATCTAGTGGGCCCAACCTCACCCCATGGGTCTGTAAAAGAGAATAAATCTTTCCTGGGTGTGGAGAGAGGGAAATGAGACAACGCAGGAATGGTCAGAGAGATTTCTTGGCTTTGAAGTTAGGGGAAGAGAAATGAGTCAAAGAATGTCTGCAGCCTATAGAAGTTGTAAAGAAAAGGAAAGGGACTCCTCTGGAGTCTCCCAAAGTCACATATCCCTCCTGACATCTTTTTTTTTAAAATATATTTTATTGATTTTTTACAGAGAGGAAGGGAGAGAGATAGAGAGTTAGAAACATCGATGAGAGAGAAACATTGATCAGCTGCCTCCTGCACATCTCCTACTGGGGATATGCCCGCAACCCAGGTACATGCCCTTGACCGGAATTGAACCTGGGAGCTTTGAGTCCGCAGGCAGACGCTCTCTCCACTGAGCCAAACCGGTTTCAGCTCCCTCCTGACATCTTGAGTTCAGACCCATGTCAGGACTCTATCCTATGGAACTGAAAGGTAATACTTTCGTGCTGTTTTAAGCCTCTGAGTCTGTGGTAATTCGTTATGGCAGCAATAGCAAACTAATGCACTTTCAATATATTTGCTAAATTTCTCCTTACTTTGAGTTCTGGGAAAAGTCTATATTCACTCAAATTAGCATGATATTTGTTCAAAGCAAGTGATGTATTCTTTTTGCCTTGGCTGACCAGAAGGCCAGAACCAAATTTAGAGCATAATTTAGTTACGAGGTAGGTGAAAATTTCTCTTCTTGCTTTCTATATGGTTTTGAATCTCCTCATTTTTTTTACATTTCCCTGTGTATATTCAAACATGTATTTTTATATGAATATGTTAGAGAGAGAGAGAGAGAGAGAGAGAGAGAGAGAGAGAGAGAGAGAGAGAGAGAGAGAGAGGAGAGAGAGGATAACACAAGGGTGGACTGGGGGTAGGGGAGAGAGAGAAAGAAAATCATTCAAGTTGTTTTATGCAAGTGGAGAGATGATTTTTATAATGAGGCATCTTGGGGTTACCAAGAAACATTTTGAGTGACTGCTTTTAAAACTAGAAAAAAAATCATTCTAACGTTTTGTCCAACTCTATAAATCCTTTGTAAATGCTTATTCTGTGAAGAGGTGTTATCTTGCCATTGCTAGTTATTGCCCACATGTACCTACCAGACCTGCTTATTTCTAGCCACATCCAAGTTTTGTTTCAGAAATGCAGCCCCCTTTATTGAAGGGGTTTCTATACTAGTACAATTAAACCTTGACTGTGGTATTGTGATGATTCTGCTTTCAGTTGAATCCATTTAAGACAAGGACTAACACAAACGAGATTTGGTCTGCACCTTGCTGGGTGTACAAAAGACAGGCTGATCACATTGTCAGGAAGGGGGCACATCATTAATAGGAACTCCATTCTTGCAGGGCTGAGAGTGAATTTCAAGAAAAGAAAAATAGCCTTCTGCCACCCCCACTGCAACATTTGTGTTACTAAGCAACGAAATTCTCCTATTTAGCAAAGCCCTAATGATGCTGGCAGTACGGTCTTGAAATAATGCTTAATACAACTTCATTATCCCTGCCACTATAGCTGCATTGCATATGCATTGACTGATTTGGGATAACGAGAGGTAGAGTGAGCGCTGTTTGGTGCACCTGCAACTAAAAGACCAAATACAGTATTGATTTGGATGAATCTAATGATGGTCATTTAGTGTGTTTATCTACTCACAGCATTCATTGGAGCTGACAAAGCATGCAGCACAACTCACCGTTCCATGTGCTGTAGAATTGTAAAGCCTTAACGATTCTGGCATGCCAGGTCACACAGACACAAAACTTGCTACATTCGATGCTACCAATTCCACGGCCACCTGGTTCTGATCTTTCTCTAAGTAAGATTTTGAGGAAAGCTGAAGATTGAAATCATCTGATGGCTTTCCATTTGCCTTTTGAAACTTGACAAACCTATTTATTTATTTATTTTCTGTATCAAGGTTTCTGTTACTTGTGCAGAAAAACTAATTTTAATACTTGAGAAAGTTTGTTTCTTCTTTTCCAGTTCCCATGCTGAGAAGTTGCTTCAAAGGATATGAATACCTTTGAAGATACTCTCTTTCTCTTTTATTTTCTCCACCCCATCCCCAACCTTTACCCTTGCCCTTTCTTCTAAGTGGTCTCCAAGCTTTATCGTTGCGGAGCAGATGTTAAAGAAACGTGCTGAAAATAAATTCTTGTCCATCTTGGGTCAAAATCTTTTCAGATGTTAAGTGAACTAGTAAGTGACATTTATGCCATAACATTTTAAATTCACAAGCAATTTAGAGGTATCCTTCACGTTTTCAAACTATCTTACCACCCTTTTCATTGACCTCTGCTACTGGATGCATTTTTACAGTGCCTGAGCATAGAGATATAAAGAAGAATTATTTAATATTTACTTCTGCCATTTCTATGATAACATGCAACATGTAGAGCATAGGGTACTAGAAATTCTAATTCTCTTAGATTTGAAATAAAATTAAAAAGAAAATAATAAGCAAACATAACTTCTTTAGAGGTGAGATGCAGAATCAGTGGAAGTAATATTCCCGTGGAGATTGGCTAGCAGTGAGAGGTAAAATCCTTTTCTGGTACCAGTAAATAGGTAAATAGAGACACATTGAATCAGGCCATTTAAATCCCACATGACTGACAGGCCTGTATGGCTCAGTGGTCCTGGTTCAATCTCTGAACCAGGAGGTCATGATTCAATTCCCAGTCAGGGTACATGCCCCGGTTGTGGGCTCCGTCCCCACTAGGGTGCGTGCAGGGGGCAGCCAATCAATGATTCTCACTCATCATTGATGTTTTTTTCTCTCCCTCTCTGAAATCAATCTCTCTCTCTCTCTCTCTCTCTCTCTCTCTCTCTCTCTCTCTCTATATATATATATATATATATATATATATATATATATATATATATATATACTACATGACTGCCTACCTCCTCTCCAATCAGTCTGATAAAAATTAATGTGGTCAGCCATTTTTCTTTTTCTTTATATTCATTGGTGGAAGCTTTCACCTTCAAAATTATTCTGATGTTCCAAAGGGATAAAAACGTCTTGACAGATCTTGTTTATTTATAATAATCACAAAATACACAAAATGCAACTTAAATCTATGGATTTGGCAAACTGTTCTCATCAGACTAGACCCACCTCCCTCCTTGAGTCAAGTATGCTATTCCAAATGTTTGCCAGCATTTAGATGTTGTAAAATCCTCATAACATTTTGTTTTGTTTTTGTTTTGTTTCCCAGTAGCTATAAGGAAAGGAGAAAAGAAGGCAGTTTTTTTGTTTGTTTTGTTTTTGGTTTTAATTGTTTGGCTGACATTGAGCTAGATGTATTATGTCCCTTGTTTCAATTACCTTCCATTTATGAAAGTGTCATTTTTCCCCACTTTACAAAAGAGAACATTGAGGATCAAAGGAATATTGTAATTGGTTCTAGGTCACCCAACTTAATAAGGGGCAAGGTACAGATTGAGACTCAAGCTTCCCTGGCTTTAAAATGTTGTCTACATTTTGAAAATTCTTGCTTGGGTCTGAGTTTCAGGCATGCAGACAACCATGATTCATTTTGAATATTTCTCCTTTTTGTGAAAGCAGAAAGGGATAATTTGATTACTTATTGCTCTCCTAAATTGCGTTGAATTGTAGGTTAAATATATATATATATATACACACACACATATATATATACACACACACACATAAATATATATGCATATGTATGTGTATATATATATATATATATATATTTATTATTATTAAGAACTTACACAAAAATTAACCCACAAGAGTAACTCCTTTTGATGCCTTTCAAAGCAGAGAATTCTGGCCATTTGTCCATTATGCTGTTATAATGTAAAGTTAACACAAATTGGAGAGCATTTTCACTGGGTTGCTAATTTTGAAGCACTTTGCATATGTGATTGCCTTAATAGTGAGAAATTCATGTGTTAAGGATTCTCATATTCCTGAAACTTAGAATCTGCAGTAACAATACAAAGATGTTGTTTCTCAAAATGATAATCCGATTTCTTTATCCTGATGACTGACTGATGCATCACTAGGCATCGCTTAGGGTAATAAACTGGCATGCCGACTTCCGAGACCTCTGGGAGTCCCCTGATACGTGATAGCTTTCCATATTTACACACGAGTGTTTTAAAAGCTAAGGATTATTTGTTTTTCTGTGTTTGCATCATTTTGCAGTTATGGTAAATTGATATTTAGTAACCAACAAAAAAGAAAAAGAACATTGAACATAAATAACTTTTCTTTAGGTCATGAGTCATCATAATGGAGAAGTAGATTCTCTGTTTCTGTGCAATAGAGCTGCAGTTATTCAGGTTATATTTTTGCTTCCAACCAAAATTTGAATAGATGTATATCAAACAAGTCATTCTACTGTCTAGTTAGTTTTTAGTGGATGCAAATATTCATTTTTTCTTTTTAATATTTTTATTGATTTTTAGAGAAAGGGAGAGAGAGAGAGAGAGAGAGAGAGAGAGAGAGAGAGAGACACATTGAAACATGAATGTGAGAGGGTAACATCAATGGTCTGCCTCCTGCACGCCTCCTACCTGGGACCAAACCTGAAACCCAGGCATGTGCCCTGCCTGGGAGTTCAACAGGCAGCCTTTCGGTGTATGGGATGGCACCCAATCAACTGAGCCACACTGGCCAGGGCCAAACATTCTTAATGTTACACTATAGCAATGTTGCTTACATTTGTAATCATGAAACGATGGTTGTATAAATGTAAAAGTTTTCACAACTGAACAACTTGTGACATTAATTTCTTATAATGAAATGCTCAGTCAATTGTTGGAACAAAACACAAGCAACATACTATATACACGCATGCAGATACATACTATATACACGCATGCAGATACAGGTACACCTAGCCTCTAACGGAGACTTCACTGTGATTTATTAGTCCTTAGGCTTTTCTTCTTTTAAGTATGTTCTTGGGGAATCCATTAATACTTTCTGGAAAATGTATTAATTTTTTAAATCAGCAGGATATCATTTAGTAAAAAAAAAAAAATAGCTTCATGGTATTAGTTCTCTTCAGGGTTAAAACCTATTATTCCAATATCTGTGCATTGTGTCCATGTTTGTTATGCAGAGGTGATGGTAATTTTAGAACTAGTAACGTTACATTGTATTTCATTGAATTGGGATTTACAAAAGTATTTAAACTATAAAATAAGCATTCCATTTTTTTCCCTCCCCAAAACCCATGACTGAGTGCTCATCTGGCATCTTTCATTTTGTACAACTTTCTAGTCCTGCTCATTTTGACTGATATATGCTGCATCGCATATGGATTGGCTTCAGCACACTGAACACCTGATGTTCACTCTCTAGGAAATGACCTTTGGTTCAATATAATGAGAATAAAATTTGAGTCAGGTGTAGTAAACAGAGCTTTTCCCATGGTACCATGATGAACTAGAATATTTAAGTGCCAGGCTCTTTCTAGCATGCTGCCCTTTATTGGCATACATCTGACGCTAGTGTTACTGGACTATTTCAGAAGATGGTTTAAAATTATGAAGTGTTTTGGGCAAGGCTTTATTTTGGCTACTGAAAATAAAACAACATTGAATTTCCTGTAGCTTAGTGACATATGTATTTTCACATAATGAGTCACTAATGTTTAATGCTGATAGGATATTTGTACTGAGACTGAGGGATTTTATTATAAAAAGTATTAATATATGGAAGTCTCCACAAAAATTTGCATTTAGTGTCTACTTAAAACCATGATTTTGTAATCAATTATATTAAGAGATATTTATCAGGTAGTGCCTTTTAATATATAAAAATACATAGTATATAAAAATTAGATAAACTTAAAGCATTAATCCTAGTCAAGATAATTACAAAATAATGATGACTCACTTAAAAGATAATAAAAAATTTCTTAGATTGCCTTTTCCACAGTGAAACTGACTAAAATGTATGCACTTACAAAATGTAAAAACCATGGTGAAAATTTTTAAAATTATATGAATCGTAATTATTTTAATGAGATATCTGTAACAAAATATAACTTCTGATTTGGTAAGCTTAAGTCTATTTGAAATTTTTGTTCCTACATATAGCACAGAAATCAAAGTTAAGTTTGGAGCAGCAATTTTCTGGGACCATGGAAAGTGGCATGGCTAGGGCTCCAGGGAACTATCCCTGAGAAATCACGGGCCAGCTGGTGGGAATGAGCAAACAGTACCCAAAGGAACTAATGGGAACGTCCGGCCTGAAGCGAGGCTACTCAAAGTGCTGTTCACCCAGGAGATAAGGGGCTGCTATCAGAATGTAAATCAATACATTGTTTCCTCAGTCAAGAAAGCCTTAGTATAAAAAGTGGGAGCTGAACTGCTATGTGATATAGTGATTTTCATTCTGGTACAGCATTTACTTTGTCATGGACCTGGTTTGGGGAGACTGGCAGCTGGTCCATGGATCACACTTTGTGTATCATTGGCCTAGAGCAGGGCTTCTTAACCTAGGTGCCTACTGACCTTTTAGACCAGTGATGGCGAACCTTTTGAGCTCGGTGTGTCAGCATTTTGAAAAACCCTAACTTAACTCTGGTGCCGTGTCACATATAGAAATTTTTTGATATTTGCAACCATAGTAAAACAAAGACTTATATTTTTGATTTCATATATTTAAATGCCATTTCACAAAGAAAAATCAACCAAAAAAATGAGTTCGCGTGTCACCTCTGACACGTGTGTCATAGGTTCGCCATCACTGTTCTAGACCAACGAGTTCAAATCACTTTGCTGTGTGGCTGTGTGTAGGATGTGTGTAATCTTTGGCCTCTACTCACTAGCAACCCCCCACCCCCAGTTAGTTGTGACAATCAAAACTGCATATAGAGAGTGGAAGATGATAGCTATCAGGGGGTGTATTGGATGGCTATGGGTGGGTGGAGGGATTGAGCAAAAAAGAAAAAAAATGAAAACTTATGGACACAGACAACAGTGTGGAGATGGCTGGGGGAGGGAGGTGATAGAGGTGGAGGAGGGTATAGAGGGGATAATAAATGGTGATGGAAGGAGACTTGACTTGAGGTGATAAACAGTGTACAAATAATGTGCTGTACACCTGAAACCTGGATAATTGTGTTAAGCAGTGTCATACCAATCCTATATAATAAAAGTATAATATGCAAATCAATTGAACGGCAGAACCAGTTGCTATGACACATACTGACCACTAGGGGGCAGACACTCAACGCAGGAACTGCCCCCTGGCGGTCAGTGCACTCCCACAGCGGGAGCGCTGCTCAGCCAGAAACTGGCAGCAGCAGTGACGGGAGCCTCTGCCACCTCCTCTCCTGCCTTTGGCCCTCAGGGGATGTCTGTCCCGCTGGCTTACGCCCACTCCAAAAAACAAAGATCCAATGATGGTCAATATTCCATACATGGGACAGGGGGAAAATTGCTCCAGTTTTGAACCACTAGCTTAGAATATTTTTTAATTGCCATGTAATCTCTCTATTACTAATCTATTGTTATTTGGGATTTATTACCTCAGTTTGTCATTCAATGATTACTTTATGGAATAACAGTATATCCAGTTTGTTTAAGAGTAACTCACAAAGTTATATGGAGCTCATCCTATTTTATTCTACAGATATGTTCAAGGCCTAAACACCAAGAGAAGAGCCTGATCTATCATGAAAATGGTTCTAAGAGCCACAAACAGGACCATTTAGTTATCTGTGGTATTATAAAATGTAGCAAATGAATTAATGCCTGATATTATAAAGGTTATTCATTAAAAATGCTTTTTATAATGCTTTTTCAAACGGCAAGATTTCCTTCTTTTTATGGCTGAGTAATATTCCATTGTCTATATGTGCATGTCTTTTTTACCCATTTGTCTATCAATGGGCACATAGGTTTTGTTATCTTTGGTATTGCAAATCATGCTGCAAAAAAACAGGGCTACGTATGTCTTTTAAAATTAGTGCTTTCAGTTTCTTTGGATAAACACCCAGCAGTGGCCTTGCTGGGTCAGGTGGTAGTTTCTATTGTTAATTTTTGAGGAACCTCCATACTGAAACCAGAGGGCATTGTGCTGAGTGAAATAAATCAGACAAAGAAATATAAATGCCATATTATCTCACTTCTATGTAGAATCAAAAAAGCAAAATAAATTAGTATGCAAAACAGAAACAAACCCATAGACACAGAGAATAAATTGGGAGGGAGTGGGGATAACTGTGAAAGGGTTAAGAACTACAAATCGCCAGTTATGACAATAGTTATGGAGATGTAAATTACAGCATAGGAAATATAGTCAGGAATATTGTAATAGCCCAGCTCGTGTGGCTCAGCAGTTGAGCGTCAACCCAGGAACCAAGAGGTCACCAGTTCAATTCCCAGTCAGGGCACATACCTGGGTTGGGGGCTCCATCTCCAGTAGGGGATGTGCAGAAGGCAGCCAATTGATGATATTACTCTCTCATTGATGTTTCTATCTATCCCTCTCCCTTCCTCTCTCTCTAAAAATCAATAAGAAATATTTAAAAAGTTATATTGTAATAAGTATGTATAGTGCCAGATGAGTCCTAGACTTATCCTGGTGATCACTTTGGTATATAAATGTCTAATAGCTATGTTATTCCTTTGAAACTAATATAAAATTGTATATCAACTATAATTGAAAAAACAAATGCAAAAATAAAAATTGTAAATGCCCTTTTACAATGAAATTCATTATGTACTGAATTGTTATGTAAGAAAAAGATGTGCCTGACCAACTAGTCTCTGAATACAAAGGGCATATGTTTGCTTTCTTCTGGGTATCTATAAGTAATATCAATAGCAACAATAACACAATATTTGGAGAATAAGTAGTACTTCTCAGAATGCTTTCACCGACGTATTTCCTTTCATCCTTAGCTTAGTAGTATTTCTGTCTGTTCTTTGTAGAACCTTTGTGCTGCCCCTTTGTGCTGCCCCTTCTCATTCTAATAGAAACGCAGAGAAAGAGATCACAGAAACATATTAACATCAGTTCTTCCACACACACACAGACTAAGGATGCCTTTCTCACTACCTTCATGAAGAACAATGTTCATCTGAGTTTTTCTGAATTCTGCCTGATAAAGAAACACCTGTCTAAATCATAGCAGAGCTTAAAAAATTAAACTGGATACACTAAATACAAAGTCTGGCTTCAAATAGTGAGTCCAAAATCTTTTTTGATGGAAATAATTAAATACCCTGTATAAGTCTGAAACTGAAAGGCATTAATGGATTTTACTGACTTGTTATATAGGATTTGGTTAATTTTTCTCCCTTTTTGGGGGGGGCAAAAGTCAGACTTGGTGTTGTCAGACTTAGCAGTGGTAAAAAAAAAGGAATATTATTGGGATTCAGAAATATCAATAGCACACTTAAATGGTCATTCAGGTCCTTTTAGATGCACAAAGTTTTATATTTGAATCATAGGGTTTTTTTTTTATCATGTTAAAATGCATGATATGGAAACTCTTGGTTGTAATGTTTTTTAAGATAGCATGGCCCTTACACTCACTCATTGCTACTTTCCACACTTTCTCCAATCTATTTTGCTTCTTTCCTGAGACTGAATTTCAAACCAGCAATTTTAAAAGGCCTCTGTATTGATTGAAGGGCCCTGTCTATAAACCACTGAACTGTAACCAAATTAATTGAATCTGCATGGCCCCAGGAGCTGGGCGGTTTTCAAAAAAAGTTGATTTTGTCCTGATCTGAGTTTCCCAGTTCTGTATCCTCTCTCTCTACTTCACTCTTTCCCACTTGAACACCGTCAGGGAGCACTCACTCCTGAGTCCACCCATACTCCTGAACCCTCCATACTCTCCCGGACTCGGCTCCCTGCACCAATTGTTGGGAGCAGGTTCTTCCTCGACCCTGCTCAACTATGCCAACTGCTGGGTCCGAATCCCTCTGCCTTGGGCGGGACCTCCTTAGACGTTGGGTCACTTCGAAGACGAAGAAGATATGAGAAGTTGTAGGCACATAACTGAGTCTTTATTGCAGCCTAAGGAGCCATTAGACACAGCAGTCCAGTAAAGAAGTCCTTGCTAAATACAGTAGCAAACATAGGAGTCATCCTAGTAAAACAGCCAGCACCGTTGGAGGTTCCTTACATCTTCCTTACAATGCAGCCTCCACCATAGGAGCTATGCAACAGCCAGCCTCAAGCTGGTCAGTGACACACTTTATACTAACTTAAAGACAAAAGAGCTCGCACCTGCCCATGGCATCAACTTGGCCTTGAACATCCTGGTTAGGATTCCCAGGCTCAGATGGGCTTTGAACATCCAGCATACACTGTCTGATTAGGGTTCCCACAAATGCCTTTCCTTTTCTTTCTTCTTTGGTAAATTAAAACAGTTATGTATTAGATGAGAAACAGTGGGGGAAAAGAAATTCAGAACATAGCAATGCAAAAGCCCAGCAAAAAACCCCCCAAACAAACAAACAAACAAAAAAACACCAGTGCTTAATACCTGAGTCAGCAAATATTTCAGGTGTCTATACTTTACGGAGCTGCATACTGCTTGACTTTAGTTGGGGGTCACCTTTCATACAGCAGAGTTTGGTTTTGTTCCAAAACCTTTACACTGCCAGGTGGCAGGGAGCAGATTGCTTGTTGTAAGGTGTGTCAGGCACCATAATGGTGACACCCCTGCCCTTCATGGGGCATCCTCATGGCTACCTGAGCTCCTCCCCTGAGAAGCAGAAAGCGGACCGCATGTCGCTTGAGCTCTGGAGGGGCTGCAGACGCAGGAAAGAGATGTAACAAGTGCAGTAGGCAGCCATGCACAACTGAACACATATTCCTCATTTCCAACCTCCCTCTATTTTACGTCTGTTTAAAAACAGATGCCAGTGCAGCGTAGCGAAACACAAGACAAAACAACAGTGGTTCAGTCAGCTGGTGCTCAGCTCCTTGTGTAATTAACTCTCTGGCTTTTCTTTAACGAGTGTATGTTAACAGTCAATGCGGAAGAGTCCAGGCCCTCTTTTAGAAAGATTGCTACAAAATACATTTTATCTGTTTTTAAAATGCAGTTTTGGATTTCAAAGTTCACATTTTTCATATTGTGACTAAAACCTTACATGGTAAGCCATACGATCACTTACACCCGGGTGACACTACTTGTTGAAGGAAAGAGGGAGGAAAGCTACTGACATGCATTCAGAGATTACTCTGAATAAGGCCTGCCCAAATGTATTACATGGATTATTCACAGAGGCAGCAGACCACAGTGGGCAGGCAGTGTTCCCATTATTTAGTTATAGTTTTCCTTAAAACATGTTTTGTTTTTTTTCTTACTGTACAAATAATACATATCCAATCACTGTTAGGATTGTACTTTCTATACTTTTTAATTACATAGCCACCATCCATGCGAATGGCCCGCTCAAAATCCCTGGTTTATCTCCTATCACTTTGTCTACCTTTAGTCCTTCAATTAGACAAAAGTTTACGAGCATCTGTTAAATGTCTGTTTCTGAGCTAAGTGCTGAGGGGCAGCCCTTGACCTAAGGGAACTTAGGATTTTAGCCAAAAGGTCAAATTTACACAGTGGCTAATCATGTGACAGAAGACAGCTTTCTTTTTTTAACCAATTAGCCCCACATGCGGTCCTAAGATGCAATTATCTCTTCTCGTTTAGAAATGTTGTGTCATGCATGTAGAGCTGGATGAGAGAGCCAAGCAGAGCTTTTAACCTCTGTGGGGCTGAGTGAAGAGATAGTTAAAAAATGCATGCTTGATCTAAATAAAAAACAAGACAAAACAAAAAACAAACCCTGAGACATATAGAGAAAGATGGGAGGAGGAAGATGAAAAGAGATGGGAAAGGTGATTTTAACAAAACATGGTCACTATCCCTCTGTTTAAAAAGCCAATACTGTGGCATTAGTGAAGATGAGAGATGATGACAGAATTAACCAAGACAATGACAATGAGGTTGGAGAATGGATCTGAGATCCATTTAGGAGGATCATGGACAGGCCTTGTGATTAGAGATCATTGATTTAGGCAGAAGCTCTGGTTTCTGGCTTAAGGCAATTTTATGATCTGGTGAGCATATTTTCATGTTACTATTCTATAAAAAGGTGTGGTGGTTAATGTTATGTGTCAATTTGGCTGAGTCACAGTGCCCAGATATGTGGTTAAACAACATTCTGGAGGTTTCTGTGAGGATGTCTTTTGGATGAGATTAACATTTAAAGTAGTGAACTTTGAATAAAGCAGATTGCTCTCCATAATGTCCGCAGGCCATCCCCAATCAGTTGAAGGCCCAAATAGAACGAAAAACTGATATCCCCTGGCAAGAGGGAATTTTGTCAGCAGACAGTCTTCGGACTTGGACTGCAACATCAGCTCTCCCCTGGGTCTCCAGCCTGCCAGCCTTTCCTGCAGATTTAGGACTTTCCCTTCTCTAGAATAGTATACACCAGTTCCTTAAAATAAATCTCTATAAGTACATATATACAGTCTATTGCTCCTGTTTTTCCAGGGAACCCTGACAAATACAGGAGATAACAGCATTAAATTTCTCATAAAGTTATCTAAGGGGAAAAAGCTATAACTGAAATGTACATACATCATATAGTTAAGAACTTCTCAGATATAAATTTTTATAAATAAAGACAAGGAAACACTGTATATCTCCAAGACATATGTCTACTGCATACTGTGTATATCCCAATACACCAGTCAAGTGTCAGACCTGGGATATACACTCAGGTATGTTCAGCTTTAAAATTTGTGTTTTTTTAATAGTTCACTTCAGTAGCTTCTCTGTCAAAGTTTCTCTGTTTAAAACTTTTTAATAAAAATAATGTTGGTGACACTTATGCAATGCTTACAGGGTCCTAGGCACTATTCTATCATATCTATATCTATATCTATATCTATATCTATATCTATATCTATATCTATATCTATATCTATATCTATATCTATCTATACCTACATCTATCTATCTATCTATCTATCTATCTATCTATCTATCTATCTATATAATTTCTCATTTAATCCCCACAATAATCCTGTTTTATAGATGAAACAGACACAGAAGATACAGACATGGTGAGATACATCTTACTATATCCACCCAAACATCCACATACCCTCCGTTACATATTTACACCAACATATTTTTGGGTTGTTAAACCCAAGGATCATACTTAGTCCTCATCTTAATTGACAGAGTTGACCTCTTTCTCCTCTTGAGACTCTGCCCTCTCGCCTCCAGAACATCACCTGCTCTGGTTTTTGGTCCTGGTCTGTTTTCCTTACCGCTCCTGCTCTGTGTTTCCTCCTCACCAACATGACCTCTAAATGTACAACTGCCCAAGGGTTTAGCCTTGGACTACTATCTTCTGCACTCATTTTCAATGAATTCATCCAGGCTAATGGCCTTAAATATGTTGATATTGCATACATCTCCAGCTCAGACCTTGCCCTTGAAGTCCAACATCCAACATCATGCTTATATATTCAATTGCCTACTCAATATATATCCTCTCCGAAATCTAACAATCATGGACCTTAACATGTTCTAAACGCACTCTCTTCCAAACCTGCTCACCCTCAGGGAGTTGCAACTCTACTATTCCTGTTGTTCAGGTCTCAACCTTTGGAATCATCCTTGGACCCACTGCTCTTCTTCCAGCATACATCCAAGTTCGCCTCCCTTCATTCTGTATTTAACCCAGAAGCCAGAGCCATCTCTTGGAAACGTAAGCCCACTGAGTTAGTGCCATTACCTCACCTCAGAATCTTTTAAGGGCTCTCCCTCTCATCCAAAGTAAAAGAAAAATTCCTTTCAAAGGGCTCCAGGGCTCTAAAGGATCCCAATATCCTCCTCTTTCTTCATTCATTCAGCTCTAGCCACAGTGCCCTCTATACTGTGTACAGAACCAAACAGAAAGCTGCATTCATGCATGCTGTCCCATCTACCTGGAATGCTTCCTCCTAGACCAGAGGGCTCATTCTCTCACAACAATTCAACATTAGGTTACTGGCCAAATGGCATGTAAACATTTTCTGATTCCCATTTTAAAATACAAGCACATTCTCCCTACCATCCATATTTCTCTCCCCTGACTTATTTATTTATATTACCAACATTTGACATTGTCTTATTTTACACATTTGCTTATTAACAGAGTTTCTTTTTCTCTAGATTGTAAGCTAAGTGAAGGTAGATATTTCAGTCTGTCCCCACTCCCCCAGGCATCCCCTGTAACTATAAGAGGAACTGGTATATGATGGGAGCTTAATAAGTGTTTGTTGAATGTTTAATGATTGCTAAATAAATATTTAACCTAATTGAAATTGTGCCACATATACAGATTTTAATCTTGCCTTTTTCTTGTAGTATTAGTATGAAGAAATTAGACATTTCTACATCTTAATGAATACATTTTGGGAAAAGAATTTTATTTTATAAAAATTGTCAGTTTAATAAATTTCATCAAAAAGTATATATCAAATGGGTCCAATTCTAATCCCACGCTCCAAATTGGAAGCAAATTATGAAAAATAAATAAATAACCTCCCCTGCCCCAAAGTTGAATAAGATTTTTTATAAGTTTAGAATCAAGGCAACAGGAGATAGCTTGTTTTAACTTTTCAAGATAAAACAGCTTGAAGCTTCCATATCCACTTTAGAGGTCTTTTATTTTTTGAGTGTCAAAATGCCATTTCACTGTTGACACTGAGTGGGAAACGATTTATAATATCTTTATGGTATCTCATTATATGTAAGACATAACGTATATCAATTTCCTTTTTTCTTAAACATTTGGTGGTTTGTAACATTCTACTATTACAAATAGAACTCTGATGAGAAACCTTATGCTATTTTTTTGAACACCTCCCTGACTTCCTTATGATGAGCTGCAAATCAAAATATAAGAACATTTTTGAGACAGTTGTTACATTTTGCTAAATTGCTTTCCAAAATACTTTAATTTTCACTCCCTGACAGAGAATTAGAGTTCTCTTTTCCCTCATACCCTGCCAACAACAGGAATTACCTTAGAAAAAAGCAATTACCACCACACTTATGGGTTATAATGTATCTGTTAAAGTAACTTACACCCTAATTATTATTGAAGTTTAATGCTTTTCATTTATTAGTCATTAAAAAATGTTAATATCACTTACATTTTGTCCCCTTAAATTGCATATATCAGCTATTAATCTGCTGCTTTATTATTTCTTGGTTGACTTTCTCAGTTTTCTTCTCTCATCTCTTTTTTAACATTCGACTACATAATCTGCCCTGATTACTTTTATCGCTGTACAATGGCATTCTGTCAATTAATCACTGTCTCTCCAAGTTGTCTTAAAATGCCAGTTGGGGCTCTACTGCAGGAGAAAGAGCCTTTCCCCAGGCTGGGGGCGGGGCGGTGGGGGGAGGGCAGGAGAGGGACTGGCAGTCAGGGCCCAAGATCCACCTTGCTGATGGCGCAGGCACTTCAGAGAATTAACACATCAAAAGCAAAGCTCAGCTGCCTGGAGTCTCTGAACTTTGTTCTATCCCCAGACTGAGCACAGCCTCGGCTCTTCCTCCAATAGGCTCCTATATTGTGTCTTATGAAAGGAAGATCACAGAAATCAGGCTGCTGAGAGAGAAGCCCTGTCATTGAATGCAGCTCTCTGAACGAGAGGATGTGCAATGGACTGTTTTGACTGGCTGAAAGGCACTGTGTTCCCTGACTGCTTTTTGACTCACTTCTATTACTCTTTGTCACCTTTCCCTTTTCAGCATTGGTCATGTCCCCGGTGGAGCACTGAGTCCATTCTTGCTTGAGCAAGGGGGTGGGAAAGAGAACAACTGAGCCCTGGCAGGCCTTTGACTCTCCCAGGAATTAGGTCCACTGGACGTCCAGAGGTTAAGCAATACACTCACAACAGAGATCATCATACATAAAACAATAACTTTATACCCTGAAGGTCTATAGATGTTGAAATGTTTAGGTAGTAAATGCTAAGCAGTGAATGTATTAAATGCTCAAAGAAAAAAAAATAACATAATTTAAAAGACACAAAAAACCTTTCAGAAATAAAGAGATATTTTTTATTATGTTAAAACATATTTTTATTGATTTCAGAGAGGAAGAAGGGAGAGGGGGAGAGAGCTAGAAACATCAATGATGAAAGAGAATCATTGATTGGCTGCCTCCTGGATGCCCCCCACTGGAGATCAAGTCCACAACCCAGGCATGTGCCCTGACTGGTATTCAAACTGGTTCATAGGTCGATTCTCAACCACTGAGACACACCAGCCAGGGAAGACAAAGTTTTTTAAAAAGTTGAATATTAAGAAGTGAGAAATACAGTTGCTAACAGCATTTAATATACAGGTAGAATGGCATGATGGACACTGTTGAAAGTGAATTAGCGAATAGGAAGAAATGCCTGAAGAATTTATCTATATTGTGGTAACTGAGACAGGATAGTAAGAAGCTAAGAAAATTCCTTGGCAGGGGAATGAGGGAAACTGAAACAAGATCATTAAAAAGGGCCGAGAGCAATTAACAGCCTGCTTATAAATTCCAAGCTCTTATCTTCCCTAACCAAGGACACTTAGGAGCACATGGTTTATACCTCTCCTGCCCAGCCAGAGAGTGAGTAGCTTAAATCACTGTAGTCAGGGAGATAAATAACAAAAACCCAATTAGAAACAGACAAACCCAAGATAAAAGTAAAGCAATGAAGCTGACAAGTGTGGATGAAAGGGGCTACATGCTAACGGTTAGCAGCTAACCTGACAAGCTCAGGGAAGGCCTGCATGGCAGTCTTCTAAACTCAAAGGTTACTAAAGTAACCACAAAGGATGGTCTGAACTTAAACTTTAACTAAAAGCAGTTATGGTGGGTAGTCACCTCCTAGGCTAGTATCTTCCTTGATAAGGTCAATTTTTACCTTCACTGAGCCTATCTGTCTTTTTTTGGTTTTTTTCCCTCCTCTTTTTGCATCTATGATAACATATCCTTGAAATGTCAGGGTAACTTGTAACTTCCCTTTTTCCAGACCCCTTGTGGCACAACCTAATGTGCCTGGGTGCCAGGGCAGAGACCATAAATTCCTTGTTATTGTTATCATGTTAATTGTTGACTATTAACTATCCTACACCCACCTACGTAAAAAAAAAGTGTGTGTCTCTCATTGTACTTTTTACCCAATCCCAGAGGTTTCCCCACTTTGCTTTCTCTCGCCTCTCTAATCTATCACCAATGGATTCATGTAACCCACCTATGTCCCCTCCTTTGATTGCAATGTATAAAAATAGGTGAAAACTGCCATTCTCTCTAGCATTATCCCAATCCATTGAGATTCTGTTTCCCGGCAATTGTCCACAGTTTGGCTAAAATAAACTCACAAAAAGTCTTTACAGATTTGAATGTTTTTACATTAATACCAGAGAATGATACCAAACTCCTATATCCACGTTCATTTTGATGCACCTGGAAAGCTAATGAATATTCGGTTAAGACCCTCCTCCAAGACCTCTCCTAAAACTCCCACCTTCAGAAAACAGATAAGAACCCTCAAGACAAAGGCCCCAGCATGTGCTCTCCTTGGAGCAGGCCCATATACCTCCTTTACTCAGCTGTGCACTCTTGCTTTCTTTCTCCTATACTCTAAGGGTCCCCGTGAGACTTGCAGGGGAGAGATGGGCAGTAGCACCCTTCAGGGGCCAACTCCCTGAACTTGTCTCTAAAGTCTCCTTTTGACTCTGTATCTTCCTTTCCTGAGACCATGTAGCCCAGCCTAGGCTCACTCTTGTTGCTGTGATCGTGCCTCTTCTCTGTTAAGCCTTTCCTTTGTGTCACTGTCCCTGGCTTCAGTAAGCATACTCTCAAAATCCGCTAGACTCGACTGTGAAATCTTTCTTACACTAAGTTAAGAAACCACACATTCCAGACCTTACAGGGGCAAACCCACCTTGGTCCAGATCTCCATAAGGTGACATAATAAGAGATAAGAAGATGGAAAATCATTAAAGAGGATTTAAAGGTGTGGGGGATAGAATTAGAAAGTATAACTTAAATCTAATTTGTGGCCCAAAGGCAAATGATTGATAAAAAGGAGAGGAAAAATATTTAAAAGGTAACAGCTATGATATTTCAAGAAAATAATGTACCCACAGATCTGGGAAGCATGATGCCTTGCAAAGGGAACACATAAAAATAAATCCATGTCTAGACACAGCAGCGAATGCAGAGTTCCAAAGCCAAAATGATTTTAAAATAGAGAGAGTAACAAAGCATGAGCAAAAATAAAAACAAAAGATATTAATGAAAGGGTCTTCACAGCAGCAACTTAGAAGCCGAAGATGGTAGAATAATATCCTTAAAATATTGATTGAGTGAGGCCGCAGTGACTCAGTGGTTGAGCATCGACCTATGAACCAGGAGGTCACGGTTTGATTCCAGATCAAGGCACATGCCTGGGTTTCAGGCTCAATCCCTAGTGTGGGGTGTGCAGAAGGCAGCTGATCAAAGACTCTTAACCATCATTGATGTTTCTTTTCCTCCCTCCCTCTCCCTTCCTCTCTGAAATCAATAAAAATATATTTAAAAATAAATAAGTAAAATATTGATTGAAAATACATTTCAGGCTAGAACTATATCTACAAAACTTTCAAAAATGAGGATTAAGACATTTAACCAAAAAAAAAAGAAGATAAAATCCTAATGGAATATATCAGCTTGAGACCTGCTCTAAAGAACACTTTATAAAGTAAAAAGATGATCACCAAAAGATCATTTCCTACCCAAGGAGAAATGGTAAATAAATAATACAAATATGGCAAATATAACATTTAAATCCAAACAAGAAGGCCTCTCTAAAATAGTGAACAGAGGGACTTAAAAATAGATAGAACTAAAAAAATTGGATAAAACAATATGTGAGTTGAAGAATAATTAAACCTAAAGTAGTCTTAAGATTTTGTTTTCCTTGAAAGATAGGTCAAAATTGTTTAATTTAGACTCTTAACTTAAATGTAATGTGGATATTTCATGGGTAACCACAAAGGAACAAAATGTGTAAATTGAAAACAATAGAATGTGTAAATTCAAATCAATAGGGAGAAAGAATGATGAAAAATAAACATATAATCAAACAACTCTAAAAAGTTTCAAAAGAGAAAATAAGACACATAGACAAAGCAAGAGAAAAGGAAGCAAAAAGTAAGATGGAAGGAACAAATTTAAATGTGTCAATAATCACAATAAGCATAAATAGACTAAACTTGCCACTTAAAGTATAGAAATTGTCAGATCAAATCTAAAAATTGGCCAGATGCTGCCTATAAGAGATGTAGCTAAAGCATAAACAGAGTGATTGAAAAAATAGCACAGAAAAAGCTTTGTAAGTCAAATGCACACCCCGACACACACAAACACACCAAAAAAAGTGATGATATCTTTAAATGACTATAGTCAAAGACAGAGATAAAGGAAGTTGTCTAATTTTGGGTTGTGGACACATTCTTAGAAAAAGAATAACTTTTTATAACTGGTTCAAGAAGCAATAGAGTCCTAATAGTCCTATAACTATTGTAAAATGTCTCCTGCAAATAAAATGTCCATCCTAGGTGGTTTTATGCATGAGTTCTACCACATTTAAAACAATCAAATCATTAGACCCTCACAATTCACCATTCCACGGAGATGAGATAAAAACATATTTTAAAACTATTTTAGGCCAAAACCGGTTTGGCTCAGTGGATAGAGCGTAAGCTTGCGGACTGAAAGGTCCCAGGTTCGATTCTGGTCAAGGGCATGTGCCTGGGTTGTGGGCACATCCCCAGTGGGAGATGTGCAGGAGGCAGCTGATTGATGTTTCTCTCTCATCGATGTTTCTAACTCTCTATCTCTCTCCCTTCCTCTCTGTAAAAAATCAATAAAATATATAAAAAAACCCCAAAAAACAAACAAAAAAACCAAACTATTTTAGTCATTAAAATAGATGCAAATTTTTTATTCAAAGTATTTACAATGCAAATCTAAAAGTGCATCCTATATAATAAAAGAGAAACATGCAAATTAACCATCCCTCCACTGTGCTCAAGCCATGCCCACCAGCCACGCCCACCAACCAATCAGGAGTGAGTATGCAAATTAACCCAACTAAGATGGCAGTGGCCACAGAGCTAGAGCGAGCAGGAGCGAGCAGGAAGCTTGGATTGCCCCGGGTGATGGAGGAAGCCAAGCTTCCCCCTGCCCTGGCCAGCCCTGAGCTACACTCAAGGCTACAAAGTTTCAATTATAGAAGATAAATAAATCCCAGAAAAAATAAAAGAAAATAAGGAGAGGCTGGGAGCTTAGGTCGCCGAGGGGTGTGGCCAGCCTGAAAACAGCCATCAGCCCCTCACCCAGGCTGGCCACACCCCCATGTGGTGAGGGTCCCTGCTGGGGGGCTTAGCTAGCCTGCAAACAGCCATCAGCTCCTCACCAAGGCTGGCCAGGCACCCCAACGGGACCCCCTCCCTGATCTGGGACACCCTTCAGGGCAAACCAGCCTACCACCACCTGTGCACCAGGCCGCTATCCTATATAGTAAAAAGGTAATATGCAAATTGACCCTAACAGCAGAAAGACTGGGAATGACTGGTCACTATGACACACACTGACCACCAGGGGGCAGATGCTCAATGCAGGAGCTGTCACCTCACCAGTGTGCTCTCACAGGGGGAGCTCTGCTCAGCCACAAGCCAGGCTGATGGCTGCCAGTACAGTGGTGGTGGTGGGAGCCTCTCCCGCCTCCTAAGCAGCACTAAGGATGTCCGACTGCAGCTTAGGCCTGCTCTCCGCTGGCAAGTGGACATCCCCCGAGGGCTCCTGGGCTGCCAGAGGGATGTCTGACTGCCAGCTTAGGCCCGATAACCCGGGGAGCGGGCCTAAGTCAGCAGGTGGACATCCCCCAAGGAGTCCCAGACTGCGAGAGGGCACAGGCCGGGCTGAGGGACTACCCCTGTGAGCACAAATTTTTGTGCACTGGGCCTCTAGTAAGAAGATAATGCATTATAACCAAATTGAGTTTTTTCCAGGAATAGAAGAATAACTTCTGTAAATTCTATGATTTTTAAAAATATACTATATATTTTTAGTGATATCAGAGAGGAAGGGAGAAGGAGAGAGAGATAGAAACATCAGTGATGGGAGGGAATCATTAATCAGCTGCCTCCTGCACCCGCCACACTAGGGATTGAGCCTGCAACCCAGACATGTGCCCTGACCAGGAATTGAACCAAGACCTTCTGGTTCAAAGGTCAACGCTCAACCACTGAGCCACACTAGCTGCACAATTCTACCATTTTCATTAACCACATTGATTAAAACACTGAAAACCATATGATTATCTCAATAGACAAAGACAAGGTATGCAGTTAAATTAAATGCACATTCATAATAAAAAATAAACTTGTAATATAAACTAATTATCTTTACCTGGCAATTATGTTTACAACATTATTCTAAATAGAGCATTGTAAGAAGCATTCTTTTTAAAATTCTGGACAAGGCAAAGATAACTACTTTCACTGATTTATTGCTTTTAACATTGTCTTACATTCTAGTCCATGTCATGATCTAGTCTGTGCAATAAATATAAATAAATTAAAGTGTAAGACTTTTTAAAAAGGAAATAAAACTGTCATTCCGTGAAAATGATTTGGTTGTATAGATAAAACACCCAAGACTGTACAGACAAATAACTAGGAATGAGAGAATTTAGCAAGATAGTTAACCGTACAAAAGTCAATTGCATGTCTACACACAACAGAAAAAAAAAACAAGTTAAAGAAAAGATACAAACTATAATAGCAACATAAACTATAAAGTGCCTTATAAATAATTCCCAGCAGATATTTTGTAGGGATCTCTACATAGAAAAGTATAAATATTTCAAAAGCATGTTAAAAACTTTAAAAGGAGAGGGAGGACAAAATAGGATGAGATGGAATGAGAGATGTAAGAATTAGGATGTTCACGAGTATAAAAATTAAGTAATTACATAAATGTTGAGTTTTCTGAAAATAATATACAGATTCAATATAATTCCAATAAAAGTTCCAACAGGTTTTGAGGTTTTGTGTGTGTGTGTGTGTGTGTGTGTGTGTGTGTGTGAGAGAGAGAGAGAGAGAGAGAGAGAGAGAGAGAGAGAGAGAGAGAGAGAGAGAGAGGTTTTAAAAAGCTAATTTTAATGTTGACACGAAAGAACTGAAAATCTACAATAGCTAAGACAAACTTGTAATTTGTGATTTAAGGAAGTAGTAGGGCAAGATATGAATTAAAATAATTTTCTGACTGCTTGATCACCTCATTATTTACTACATTGTTATCCAGAAAATAAAAGTAAATAAATTGTCCTCATTATTCAAAATTTACCTGCTCAGTCTGAATTTTTCTGTCTGATACTGAGGATAACACTTAAAATTGTGTTTATCCCTTTATTTTTATACCTCAAATTTATAGTATGATATTTATCATAACTGTTAATTCAAAACAAACTGTTAACATTGGTTTGTGCATAGCTTCCTTTATCTTATTTATTTCTTTGTTATTTACACCATGGAAAGTGAACACCCATGAACCTATCATCCAATGCAAGAATTAGAACCTTATTAACATACAGTCTTCAAATTACGAAAACCCATTTTAAAGTATACTTTTTTGTAGTGGATATCTGTTATTGTTGCTTGTTTAACATTCTTTTTTATTTCTTCTGGGAAAGAGATGTGATAATAGTTTTCCTTTGTAGAACCTCCATTCCTTCCTTGAGACCCTAAGCAGATTGTCAGCCATAGATAGCCACCAGCCCCTATCATAGCTAAAGGGTGAAGTTTAACCCATCTGACTTTCTTTCCCAGGAATTTGAACTTGGGAAGAATCATCTAAGGACAGAAGGTCATCCTGGGAACAAGGACTACAAAGATATTGTCCATTAATTTCTGTTAACAAGGGTCCCAGATATGACTTGGTTCCTGACTTCTGAAAGCCTGGATGTTTATTCTTCCCTAGGTTCTGTGAGAAACTCAATATCCTTTTAAGAAATCAGGTTCTTTTCCTTAAGTTGCCTTGAATCAATTTCAGTTGTTTGTCTGCTACCAAGAGTTATAGCAACTACTCTCTATATTGAATTTAAGTGTCTATATGACTAATGACTCAGCTTCATTAGATGTGTGAATATCTGAAATCTAAGTTTGGGCTCATCAGGCTTAGCTACTGTTCTATGACACCAAGGAAATCGCCGCAATATTGAAAAGTCAATGTATCCAACCTGAATTAATGAACACGTCTTTAATCTTTTTTGAAGAGTTTTCAATAAATAAGATGAAAGATGTGAGAAAAAGTCACCCATGGTGCCTCTAAAATAAAATAAAATAAAATCTGCTTACATTGGCCATATTGCTGAATTTCTATTTCTTAGGTAAGGGTGTTGAGACATGTTCTATGAGGCCTCAGGCTTTTTGAGCCCTGTATGTAACAATTTTTTGCTTCTTATGGGAAACAGATGGGATTAACCGACTGTTATATTGTCTGATAAAAGCATGGTTCTGTCATTCCATAGACAGACTGCCTGGATGAAGCAAGGGAGAAGATCATATCATATCTCAAATTTATATTTTAAAAAATGTTATTTGTTTAGAAATCACTCTTACTTGTTTTGTATGCCTTTGGAAATCAATAGAGAGAAAACCTGCTCTTAAAGGCATGAGAGGCATGTCCAGATGTCATCAGTGCTAGCAATATTTGCAGGGAACAGAATAATAAGTAATGGAGAGATTAGAATACCTCCTTGCCTATTTCTTTGGGGAAGGATCACTTGGTTGTCCCCAAAACATTTGACTGTGGAAAGCTGCCAACACTGTTTCCACTCTCATCCCAGGTAAGCCTTACCATCTCTGGAGTCCCAAACTGACTAGACCAGTGGTCGGCAAATTCATTAGTCAACAGAGCCAAATATCAACAGTACGATTGAAATTTCTTTTGAGAGCCAAATTTTTTAAACGTAAACTATATAGGTAGGTACATTGTTATTAACTTAATGAGGGTACTCCTAAGGCTTAGGAAGAGCCACACTCAAGGGGCCAAAGAGCCGCATGTGGCTCGCAAGCCGCAGTTTGCTGACCATGGGACTAGACAATTGAAGAATTCTATGATCAGTAGGAAACTACCAATAGTGCATTCAGTACATGTTTAATAAATGAATAATTGATATCTCTCCAATTATTTCCAAGTTAATACTTTTGGTCAGCCACTCAACTAGTCACAAATTCTCTTTATCAATATCCTTCAAGATCCCCTCTTGTTGATTTTAAGAATATCCTATATAATAAAAGGCTAATATGCAAATAGACCGAATGGCAGAACAACCGAACAACCAGTTGCTATGATGTGTGCTGACCACCAGGGGGCACGCGTGAACATGGTGGGCATTGGCAGCAGAGCACAGAACATGGCAGGGGTCAGCCGTGGTGAGATGGTGGAGCAGGTGAGCGGGGGCACCAGAACAAGGTGGGGTGCTGGTCGCTGTCATCAGGGTAAGCCTCTGGTAGTTACTAAAAAGTCTTTGCTCCCACGCACCACAGTCTCACTTGGAGCTCACACCACCTGCTGGTGCCGGCCCCGCTCACACCTGCTGCTGGTGCCTGGCACCAGCCCCGATCGCTTGGCACCATCAGCAGGTGTGAGTGGCAGCTTCCGGCCCCAACCACCCCTCAGGGCTTCTCCACCCCACCCTGCTTCTGAGGGGCGACTGAGGCCGGCAGCCACCACCACCGCTCATACCCGCTGACGGTGCTGGCCCCACTCATATCTGCTGCTGGTGCTGGCCCCAATCGCTCTGCACTGTCTGTGGGTGTGAGTGGGGCCAGTGCCATCAGTGTGTGGGAGTGGCGTTGGCAGGAGCAGGGCTGCTGGCAGACAGAGAACTGGGGGCCAGGGTGAGAGGGGCTGGGTGGGAATGCGGAGGGTGGGCTGAGACCTGCCCCTGTGCCCACCACAGTCTCGCACCCACAGTTCCTTTCAAGGTGCATGAATTCATGCACTGAGCTCCTACTTATTAAATATTTGTCTTGTTGAGATCTAGAAATGCCTAGTACATTTTTGATCAGCCATAATTGAAGGCATATTTAAAGAAGAAATTAAATTACTTTAGCTATAGAAAATCAGTGAGGCCATGTTGACCCCTTTTTGAGTACCAATTTCCTTTCAATATGGTTAAAAATTTTAAGAATGTGTACCAAAATTAATAATGACCAGTGTTTGGTAGGTTTTTTAGCATTTCACTTATTTGTTTTACACTCCCAGAATTCCTCCCATTTTTTTATTAATCTTGATGGATAGATCATTAATTAAAGTTCCTTGATATTAACTGGAAATTGCTCTGTAATCTTTGAAAAAAATGCAGTTTGTTTCAAAAGACTTGGATTCATAAGATGAGCTCATTTCTCTTCCTGATCCACAAAGCTGTGAATCAAGACATGGAATGGACCTTTTGTGTATATGTGTAAGCATATATGTGTATGATATATTAAGTGAGCTTATTTGTGTTTTTAGTCATATTATGTACATATATGTATATATTCAATACAATATTAATATGTATATTTATATATACATATCAGGAAGTTGAAATGAATTGTTAGCTGAAGTGTCAAATAGTCTCTTGAAGAACTTGCAAAAAATAAGTTGGGGAAATTAGTTGGATGACTTTATACTTCTCATCCATATTGACGGCATGAAAAGGTCATTGGAAATTAGAGAAGGAAACTTGAAGGTTTCTTTGGTGAGAGCTGTCCTGTGTGCCTCACCTCGCTCCTTTTAGGGAAGAGGGGTGGAGGACACCCCCTTAGAGAATTGGACTTCCTGGGAATCACCTGGAGAGCTTGATGCATAACCTCTCTTTCGCATATATTTCACATATATGTCTCTCCTATATTCACACTATTTGGGTGACACAGTGAACTCTGGGAGCTTCATTTTTTTTACCAAGGTTTGGGCGTTGGTTGGGCTTGCCAGAGTTTAGGACTGCATTTTGGTAAAAAAAAATGTGAGGCACACAGGACAGCTCTCTCCAAAGCTCCCAGAGTTTGTCCAGGGAAAGGAAGGCATGTGGCCAACATGGGAGGCAAAGCCCAAAACAGGAGGCCTTAGATTCTGCCCAACATCCACCAGACTGACCGGAGGGGAGATGTGACATCAGAGGGAGAAAGCAGCCAGTGGCCTCCTAATGCTCAGAGGCTTTAAAAGGAACCACAACCAGCAGGCATGCTGACACAATCGCCCACGTCAAGGGAATGCAGGGGGGGAGTCCCCAGCCAGGGGACAGTGCTGAGACAGAAAGAGACAAGAAAGACACAAGATCACCAGCTGCACTTCAACAGTCAAAACACCCCGGAGGAGTAAACAGTCTGTTTTCATGATGGGGAGTTGCTGCTCAGGTACAGAGAAGGTGACACTGACTGAACCCCACTTCCTTATTTGTAGGTGTTAGCTATGGATGTGGCAGGAGGTAATGTATTAGGCACATGAGACATATATGCTGATCTGGAATCTTCATGTCCAAACTTGCCAACTGTGCCTTTTATGACCACTCTATCCCTCCTAGCTTATTATCATTTGCACCACCACCCCCCTCCCCCGAAAAAAGATGCCATGTGGCTTATTAATTTAAGAAACACTCAGAGAATATTTTGAAAGGCAAAGCAAAATGATGAGGAGTATTATCAGAAACTCATACTTTATATATATATATAAAAAAAAGGCAGTTTTTCTAATCCAGTGGTTGTTAAGGGCAGTCAGGGGTTTGTGAGATCAAAATTATTTCCATCACAGTACTAAAACGTTAGTGGCTTTTGCCCTCCCATTCTCTCATTAGTGTACAGTAGTGATTTCCAAAAGCGAGATGACACGTGATGATGCTATTGTACCAACAGTTAATGGAATGTGTATTTGTGTTCTTCTGTTTTTATGTGCTCGTATAAATTGTTTAGGCTTCTGTTTTTATATGCTCATTAAATTTTTTAGAATTTTGATAGATGTTATCCACATAAACAAAATCTCTTTAGGGTCTATAGACATTTTTAAGGGTCTAAGGGGATCCTGAGACCAAAGATCTTGAGAACCTTTATTCTAAACTGTTTGTTTTAAAATATTTAATATATAAATAATTATAAGAAATATGGAGTAAAACTGGTCTAAATGAGTATGTAATGGCTAGTGTTCTAAGTGTTTATATGTATGTATATAATGGATAGAGTCCTCAGAAATTCTGAGGCGGGCCCATATTATTTTTATTATCTTATTCACATAGTTTGCTATGAGACAAAGCATTTGGAAAATCTTAATTTCTTTGATAATCATTTAACCAAGTAGGTCAGAGACACTTTTGATGACTTAGTGTCCTGACATAAATATTTTTAAAGAATCATTTGTGTGTGTGTATTAAGCTAATTGGATATAGATCTACTTTTAAATTGTGCAGTCCAGAGGAAGCAAATAAAAATATAATAATTCAATATATAATGTGGAAAATTAGTCATATATCATTTTTCCCAATTATTATGAGAATAAATATTGACAGGTATTACCGTCTCATTTTTCTTTTTCATATTTATGACATATTTCTTGATGCAGAGATATTTATGAAAACTAAAATGCATTTATAGAAGAGGAGCTTTTCTTTCAATCTATTGTGTACAAACAGGGGGGAAAACAACAACAAAAAACTAGGAATGCCTAAACATAGATGAAGCCTACATATTTTTTAGGCAAATACAATTTTTAAACTCAAATACTTAAAACGATATGAAACAACAAAAGGAGACATTCTTTTAAGATTTGTAAATACAGGATAGAAAAAAAAAAAAAAAGGACGACTAGCTCAGTGGTTGAGAGTGATTTGTAAAGAGGAAAATTAAAGCCCCAAATAGCCTTCTCCAGTCTTGCACTATGAGAAGTAGGGAGGCGTCTTAATTAGTGATAGGGGAACATTAGGCGATTGGAAACTTAGAGGTATAATTAGGAAAGTTACACTAAGTGTTTTCTTAGTATTGATTGAGTCACACACATTATCATTGACCAATAGACAACAAATGAATAATGCATTATTTAGATGACAAAGGAGTGTTCATGCCTGGGACAACAGCCATTAAATAGTTTAATGACTTAGGGAAATCGTCCAAGATTGCAATCCCTTGAAGAGGAAAATATTGATAACAAAAATAAATTAGAAAGAAAATATGCTCTATCAAGTATGAAATATGGGACAGAAAGGAGAAAAATCCCTGGGAGATGAAAAATAGACCTCTGACCAAGAGGAATTAATGACAGCAGACTTCACAAGGAAGCTTGAGAAGGTCCTTATACAAAAGATACCCTACGTCCATTTCTGTCATTGTTTACTTATCTTTCTCGGTTGTTTTTGTTCACACTATCACAGGTTTGGGAATACCCTTGCCTCTGCCCTTCTTTTTCCAACATTCCTTCAGGGTTCAGCTATCTCTTGCCCTTCTCCATGGAATCTATGGATTCTCGATGCTCACTGATCATCCAGCATCTGAATGTTTTCAGCCCTTTACGCAACCAAAATGTTTAGTCCCTGATGTTGTCTAGTTTTGTATCGCGGTCGAATTATTAAGTGTGGCTACAGTTTAATCTTCCTTAGAGCATTGTAGCTCTACAACACATCTCTTTGAATTCTGGTCCACACCATGGGCAATGCCAGGCCCTCTTCAATCAATAAATTATTATAACTAATGTGAATGATTCACTCATTTGCTTAAAGAATATTCTAGTAGAAAATCATGTCAACTGGAAGTTTTGGGGAATGCTATGCCCAGTTCATGAAAATATCAGGGTCACTAAAAGATATGTGAGAAACCTTTCTCTGCCTCCATTGGGAAAAGTTCTCTAAAGTGCGTCTGCTCCCTTTCCTAAGGAATGCAGGAGAGTTGTTTACAGCTCTGGGGCTTCCCACACCCTCCTCAGGAAAGCCTTCCTCTGTTTGCAGCTGGAAGGGATTCACCCTCTGGTGTTTCAGGTACTTGATGACCACCACATGAATACTGCCTTATGTGTTTCCTTCTTGTAATATGTTTATTAGGCACATTTCATCCTATCCACAGTAAGTTTTCTTAATGCAGAAATGCTTCTCCTTTATTTAACTTTTATATTTCCCACTGGGCCTGCCATGGTGTCATGAACATAGGAGGGGTAAAACATTAGTTAAATCATTTGAGACCCAAAGAATGCAGAAAGTCAACATTTTGAATATCAAAATCAGAGATATTTTTCAAAAGAGGTAATATAATTTGAGGTTAAATGTGTAGCATCACCAAGACAAATCAATAAGAAGTTAATTTTTACATTAAAATGTGCTTATTTTAAATGATTTGATGTTCTTATTTAGAAAAATAAGCTAAATTTAATTTGTGTGTTTGTTTCTGATTGAGATTTTTACCATATTATTTCTAAACTTTTCTCCATGAAAAAACATAATTCTTACTTTATTTCTAATATATAGTCTCTATTAATTCTTAGTTTAAACTCTCTTAAAATTAATCCCATCTATCCTTTATCTCTTTGAAGACAATTTATAATATTTTTTAAATCTAAATACCTTAAAACCTTTGTATACATTGCATACTGAATTTGATTGTTTTTAAAAGCATGAGCTTTAGCTGATAGATATGCTGCCTATATAAACTATCACCTAGTTTTCTTTAATATTAAAAACAGACCAAAGAAGATGCAAATTTGAAGCAACATATTATACATTTCTTGGGATGATTTCATGCACCTCACTTTTCTTTCCAGGACACCAAGTAATATTTGGTGTGAGGAACATGATAAAAAAAAAAAAAAAAAAGGCAAGAACCACCAGTGGAGGAATGAATGGCTATGTTACCAATGAGCACATATCCCCCAAGGAAAAGTACCAGGAATTAGAAGAGCATGCCTCTTCCTGACAGCATGTGAAATGGCAAGAGTAATATCAGTCTCCCATATGACAAATTCGTGATTAAAAAATACGAGACGTGAAATCCTTGAAAATGTTAAAGTACCATATGAAGAAAGAAATTTGACATTTAAAATTTTACTTTCAAAATGTTTTCACAAATGCTAGCACATTTAAATCATAAGACCATTCTCTGAGGTAGCTATGGTAAGTTTTACACTTTCTATTTTACTAATGTGGGGCAAGTTAAATTACTCATCCAAGTTTGTTTAAAAATAGCGATTCAAAGAATAAAAATGTATTTTTAACTCATATCATTCTCTTTCCACCTTTTATATAGTCTACCTTTTTAAATATTTCAGAGAGGAAGGGAGAGGGAGAGATAGCAACATCAATGTTGGGAGAGAGTCATTGATTGGCTGCCTCCTGCATGCCCCACACTGGGGATTGAGCCCAAAGCCTGGCCATGTGGCTGACCTGGAATCAAACCATGACCTCCTGGTTCACACTTGATCTTAGCCAAAAGGCCGAGAAGCGATGACCTCCTGGTTCATAGGTCATCGCTCAACCCCTGAGACATGCCAGTCTGGCTACACCGTCTACCTTTTGTATACTAATACTAATTCTATTAGTAATAAATACAAATATTCCAAACCACTTCAGTCATATAACCATATCCTGGCTCTAGCTCATCACAGAATAAGAATAGAGTATACTGAATAACAGAGGTGACAACCTCTAGGCAGTGGTATGCTGGATCTTGGGAAAATAATGCATTCTGAGTCGTAGGGTCTGTTAATTTCCATGGTGTAAATACTTCCAGCAGGGCTGACTCAAGCTACCATTGTGATGCCACATTGTGAACGGGGAATTGAGGAGAGAGAAGATATGCACAATGGATGCTTGCACAGAAAATTAGGTTTGCTTTTGGAGGGCATAAAAGGTCCTGCTATTGAGCAGATACAGAGGACACAGGCATATATAAGTAAATATTTTTAAAAAGATGTCTTTTTAGGAAGAGAGTAGCTGGAGGATCTCACTAGCATCGTGGGAACTCTCAGTAGAAGAAAAGTTCACCTGATTCAAGTAGCGCACCGATCCTCCATGGGAAGGAGCACTTGACACAGTAAAACATGTGGGAGAGAGCCCTGCACATAGCTGGGAGGCAGTGGTACCAGTGCTGGAACTAAGATCTAAGAGATAAAGAGCCCTCTTACTAGACATACATTTTTTTCAACCCCCCTCCATCCACAAATTTTGATATGTAATTAAAAAATAAAATTGTATGCATTTAAAGTATATAATGTGATGATTTGATATACGTATGTATACATTTTGAAATGATCACCCTAATCAAGTTAAAACATCCATCAGTTCATACAATTTTTTTGGGGGGTGCGGTGAGAATACTTAAGATTTACTTTCTTAGCAAATTTCAAAAGACAACAGTATTATTAACCAGAGTTACCATGCTGTACATAAAATCCTTATAATTTATTCATTGTCTAACTCAAAGTTTGTACCCTTTAACCAACACTTGTTTCTAATTCTCCCACCTCCCACCAGCCCCTGGAAACCACTATTCTACTCTCTGATTAGAATGAGCTTCTATGAGTTTAACTTTTTTGTTTTAGATTTCATATAAAAATGATACCAAACAGTAGTACTGGTCTTTGTCTGGTTTATATCGCTTAGCATAATGCCCTCAAGGTCCATCCATGTTGTACATATGGCAGAATTTCCTTCATTTTTATGTTTGAATAATAATCATAATATTCACATTTTCTTTGTCCATTCATCCACTGATGTACACTGATGTTCCTGTGTTTTAGCTATTTTGAATAGTGCTATAAATAACATGGGGTGCAGATACTCCTTTGAGATACTGATTTCACATCCTTCAGATATATTTGCAGAAGTGGAATTGCTGGATCATATCATGGTTCTATTTTTCTTTTTTGAGTGAACTCTATACTGTTTTTAATAATAGCTGTATTCGTGTACATTCCCAGCAACAGTGCACAAGGTTTCCCTTTTCTCCACATCCTCGCCAATACTTGTTATCTCTTGTCTTCTTGATAAAAGCATTCTAACAGTGCTACTATCTCACAGAAGTGTATTTAGAATGATATGTGTATGAGAAAGAATCTCCCTATAAACATTATTGGCAGAGTGTTTAGGAAAGGGGAATTTCTGTGTTGTCCAGAAGGTGAAGTTCCCAAGAGGAGGCCCAAGCCATACCAATGATGGTGATTTCTTCCCCTTCTCAAATAAAGAATCTGGGGCTTTGTGGTACAAAGTGAGTGGTACAATGGCTACACACATGGCCCTTTCTTCTGAGTCTGGTCTTTCTAGTCAGCACCACCACCTGCTGCACACATCACCTTGCTCGGGTAAAGTGGGATAAGACCTACCTCTCAAGGTCACTGTCAGGATAATGCCGCGTGTGAAACATTTAACACAGTGTACATCACAATTAAAAGCACAGTACATCATTCAGACTAAGTCCAAAAATTCTAATGCATTTTAAAAGGTATTTCTTTTCGAATGATGGTAGATGCTGAAAATAATTTTTTAAAAAATATCTGCACTTTACTCCCATAGCTTCTGATTTCTCACTTTGGATTACAGAAAGGAATCTATTGCCAAATTCATTGAAATAGGAACATTCCGACTGGCAAAGTAACAGAATTACATATGCTACCTAGTTGTTAATAATTTACCACAAACCTAAACTTATTAGTTATTCCTTAGGTAGTTTTCCCAATGCATCATCTATGGGGTCTTTCCCCTTTAATGGACTACAGCTGTCGTATTAATTTTTAATCAAATTGTGAAAATTTGGAAGTAATTCTTAAAGCCAGGTGAATAAAAAGAAAGCTCTTGAGGAAACAGCATTATAATGTGTGTATTTCTAGGAACACATTTGCCATTTACTCTCTGTAGAATCTATCATGATGATTTAAAGGAGGATAGTTGGGACATGCCATCTCACCAGCTTCTCTAAGTAAACTCAGAGCTTATTTCTGGCTGTAAAATTCTACTCTTTCTGCCTTTCTAGAAGCAGCCAGGCAATGAATATTTATGATCCTGACACTGCCCCACACATTCTGTTTTCCTCAGGGCTTTTCCCCAGCCCAAAGGAGAACATGAAAACCGACACTCTCTGCAATCTGCCAAGTGTTAAACGACCCCCCCCCCACAAATACAGTCAAAAATTATCTTAACATTCAAATGCATAAAATTGGAGGGATCATAACATGAAAAGTTCAGTAGCTTCAAGGAATTATTAACAGGGCTAACTCTCCATTCACTCGCTGCTACCTGAAAGTACCCACTCATGCTCAGGCATAAAGCACCTCGCCATCAAATAAACTGCAATGGAAATGCCAGCTATAAGCTCTCAGGAGTCGAATATTATTTCAGTGTTTATTTTTCTCTTTGTAGACTAAAAGCCCCAATCTGTAAATACAGATCCTTATAAAAAAAAGTTTTTGTCTTAGCAGATTCTCTGACTTGGTCGGAAACAATCCCATTTATACGTTGAATTAGAATCCACAACACCGGATTTAAGTACAGTGTATGCAGTTTATTTATTGGCTTTATGGCCTTGGGTTGGTCATAGGACTTCTCAGAGCCTTCAGCCTGTTTCCTGGAAAATGAGGATTGTGATATGATCTGCACTACAGAGTTGTAAGAATGAAATAATAATGTGATGACGTGTAGTTCTTGTAAGGAATTGTATGTTTTTATTATGTGTGTGAGACTGAATTTAAAACAAAACACAAAAGAACATCATCTTAACCACTTAGGGGTGAAACCCAGAAAGAAATGATAGATGATGGAAGGTGAGGGTGGATGAGGGGTAGGAAGAGATCAACCAAAGACCTTGTGTGAATATATGCATAACCCATGGATACAGACATTAGGATGGTGAAGGCCTGGGGCAGGAGGCAGGGACAGGTTGGAAGGGGTCAATGGGGGATAAAGGGGACAAATGCAATACTTGCAACAATAATGATAAAAAAGAAATGACAGATGATTTAAACTGCATTGAAAATCCATATATGATTGAATCCTTTGAAGAAAACATTCATTCCTACAGGTGCATAGAAACTCAATGGACAGCACAAAGCAATGGACCCTAATCCTATATTTAAGAATAGGTATTACTCACTCACTCAATCCTTTGATGCATAGGTTTTAATAAAGGTAAAAATAAAAACATTTTTTCTATAGTGTTTACCTCTAGTTTTTCCAAGTTTCCCCTATAGAAATTTCATTGTACCGACTGTTTTATTAAAAATAATCAGATAGGTCACTTGCATTCTTGGCTTTACATCTAAGAAATATGTTGCCAGAATCTCATCTTTGTGTGCCTATTCCCTTGGAGAGAAAAAATATCAGCAGAACAAAGCTCCTGAGCAGACTAGAGCAATGCTTCTCACACTATGTGCATATGAGTCACGTGGGGGAAGTAGCTAAAATGAAGATTCTGATTTAGTTGGCCCTGGGTGCAAGCTGAGGTTAGGCTCAGGCGGCGCTGATGTTGCAGGACCCTACCAGACAGGGTCGGAAGAGACCACAGAGGATGGGATCTTGCATGGTCCATCCATCCTAATGAGAGAGAACACAGGTGGTTTGCTGCAGAGGCTGGAAGGTGGTGGATTCAGCAGTGGGTTCATGAGAACAGAGGCATGAAAACTCCCATAAGTTCCCTGAGTGAAGAGGACTAGTTGCTCAATGAAATGTCATCTCCACAGGCTTATTCTGTAACTAGAGTGGTCTAATTATTTTGAATATTAACCAAGTGCCTAACATGGACTTTGAGTTCAATGACTCACATGTAATCCCTTTGGTGAAACCTAAGCAAGGATATTGCTAGGTTTAATATCTAACTCTGACATATGCCAAGGAGCATGTGGAGCCTGAGAGGGGACAGGCTACCTGTTGACCACATCTCTAGCTGGCCTAGAGATAAAGGGATGGAGAAAATAGGATGCCAGCAATAGACTCCCCACCTCAACCCCTTTACTCTAATATGCTCTGAAAGTGCTCGGTCAGTGTTTTGTTAAGTATCTAGCTAAGTTACAGAAAAGATGACTTTTTGTTTAGTTGTAGGCTCAGAAGAGAATTCATTGGGCCGAGATTTTTACAATGTGGAACATGAGCAGATGGAAAATGGGTGGATGGAGGGCTTACCGCAGAATTACTTTGAGAAGGTAAGAGAAAATGAAGGAGGTGTTCAGCTCCTTTGTCAGAACCATGAAACATTTTGCACAAAACAGTTGAGTATCTTTATATTTTGGTTATTCTGGTAACAATTCCTGCTTAGTGCTTCCTCTTTTTCATTAAACACTTTTTAATCCTAATATTAGGACATATTTGTATTGATTTTGAGATAGAGAAAGAGAGAAAGAGAGAGCGGGACATCAAAACATCAACCTGGTCCGGCTGGCGTGGCTCAGTGGTTGAGCGTCAACCTATGAGCCAGGAGGTCACGGTTCGATTCCTGGTCACACACCCAGGTTGTGGGCTCCATCCCCAGTGTGGGGCGTGCAAAAGGTAGCCGATCAGTGATTCTCTCTCATCATTGATGTTTCTCTCTCTTCTTCTCCCTTCCTCTCTGAAATAAATAAAAATATATTAAAACCAAAACAATCATCCATTGGTTGCTTCCTGTACACGACTTGGCTGTGGATCAAACCCACAACCTGGGGACATGCCCTGACCAGGAATCAAACCCACAAACTCTCGATGTACAGAAAGACACACCAACCAACTGAGGTACACTGGCCAAGGCCCTGCTTATTATTTTCTTTGTGCCTTTGGCTATCACACTATAAGCATGAGTAAACAGATAAATGGGTAAAGACACTGAAATAGGACTAAATTTTCCATAGACCTGTCCTGAGAGCCATAATGACAGACTAGAACTTGTATCTATTAAGACATCTATATAATTGAGTAGAAATGCCCATGAAAAACGTAAGTGAATGAATGCCAAAGATTAGTTAAGTTTTAAACTAATGAACAAGGTTTACTAAATGGCTTGCTTTGATATTTCATTACCTAGATTAAAAACACACCCACACACAACAAAACACCTACCTTAATCTTGTTGAATATTTTGTTTCCAGTCTGCCCTTCCACATTTCTCCCCTTTCTTGCCTACTTATGGTAGTTTCCCACAATGTTTTCACTTGCACATCAGAAACTTTTAATCACTCAATTATTAGATTGCTTAATACATACAATAAAATATCTTAAAGTGCTAGAGGTGTTAAAATTTTAATCAGAGAATTGTAACATGCACAGGTAACTACAATATTGATGAATATGTACCATGAGTTTAATAACTTGCTCTTTGAACGAAAATGAATTAATGTCAAACTAGAATGAACAAGAAGCCTCATAGAGTCACTGGCATGTTAAGAGTAAATGAAGACACTGGGTAGGGTTAGGAAATATGGCTGCTGAGTAACCCATGGTTTTGAGAGTGAGCCATTTTCTGAAGTTCACAGAATGGCCTTTGTGTTATGCCTACAGTTTAAACTGTTAACACAAAAGAAAGCCAACCTCTGTTTCCACTTATTTGTTTTTTAAATAAAGAATGTTTTTTGTTAACTGGTTGTTTTTGTGTGAATCTGCTTGTTTGTGGCCAGTAAATATTTCACTGGTCATTTAATCTACATGTCAGTGGCTCAGCAGCTAAATGTACTAACAAATATAACTACTAAAGTATAACACTTTCCCTTTCTATTTCTGACTGTAATATCTTTGGCTGAAAGTTATGTACTATGTAGTTATGACCAAGTGACAAAAACAAACCAACCAAATACCCTGTGTCTTGTAAAGCTTTGAGATTACTTGTTTTTATGCATTTCCAACAAAAATAAATACAAACCCTTTTCCGAGAGTCAGAGTAAAAAGTGTTTTTAGTTAAAAAGACTTCAAAGAATGATCATACGCACATCGGCACATTGATTCAGTCAGCTAAAATGGTCATATTGGGTGCAAATGCTTCCAATTGCCAATGTATTTTCAAGCTGCCTTACAATGGATGAACCATTCCTTCTTAATAAGAAAAGCATGTGCATGTAACAGTGACTAGATATCTCTGCCACCTCTGGAGATCTGAGGCTCTCCTGGCACTGTGCATGTGACCACAGATTATGGTTCAAGAAATCAGAGTCCCTTTGAGGACAGGGCAGACACCACAGCCTCTTACCCAGAGTTGTGTTTCTTTGGCTCTGAGCATGTTTAGCTGGATTTGTCTTGGGCCAGAATATCTCATCACCCCCTAAATTTCTAATGGAAGCCGAATGAGAGGAATAGACATACAAACCTATCCACCTCCCTGTTTCGCACTTTGGGGAATCAATTTTCTCTTTGAACCTCATTTTCTTCATCTGTAGAATGGCTTAGAAATACCTTTCATATAGGTAGATGTGTTATAAGAATTAAAGGCAATATAATAAATATAAACCCCATTTTCAAGGAGGGGCTCAGATTTTTTTCTAATTTTCTTCTGTTCAATTATGAGGAACACATTAAGACCAGATACCAAATTAAACTTTCATGAAATTGTCCAGATTAAGAGTATTTTAAAAGGCACCAACACAAAACCATCACTAAAGGCCTTTCCAAGTGGGGAGAAAGTACTGCCCCAGCTTCCTCACTGCACGGGTTGGCATAGTCTACTAGCTCTATCTAGCTATATTGGCTCAAATCAGGATCGCTGTATTTAGCAAATAAAAAGATAGGACACAATATTAAGAACAAAGTTATATAAAAATTATTTGTTTATCTAAAATTCAAATTTAACTGAGTAGACTGTATTTTATCTGAAAAATCCAGCCTAAATTCCTTTATAAAATTCCCACTAGACACATTAATTTTAAGCTTATCCTTTATTTCACTTTTCCTTCTAGTATCACCTTTATTTTATGTACATTAAATTCCATTGGTTTCTTCCTTTCTTTTAAGGATTTGCCACATAAAATAATTGAATGAAATAAACTCTATCTCTTTAAGAAATTCTAAGGTTGCTATTCTTATAAAATGGACCTAAGTGATCTAAATTATGACCTCAATTTGTTTTTGTCACTTTAAATAATGATACAGAATAAGCCTGTCAGTCAATATTCTACAGACTATCTGCTTATGCTTTATCTATCTAGCTAGATTATTATCTATCTGGTGATGGATTCTATGTTTCTGTCCACCAAATGTTGATTGTCCACCAAATGTTACTATGCCCCCTCCCTTTGTCCTTTATCTGCCCCTTTTCACACAAAATTTATTTTGTTTCTTCTGAGAGGTTAAATTTTGTGAAATTGAATGATTTGTCCCATTGTTTCCCTTCAAGACATACACAGTATATTGAAGCATGAAAAGAGACATGTAAATGCCCGAGTTACTCTGAGGTAAGTTGGGGGGAGGAAATCTGAAAGACACAGGGAGGCTCAAAAGGTCCGGGTGTCCCAGAGTTACTTTTCCTCTGAGGCAGCTGTGGCCTAATGGAAAGATTTGGACATGTCATCCAAATCGTTCGTTACATTCAGTTTCTTGTCATAATGCCTAATAGTTATGTGTTCTTGCAATAATGACTCAATGCCACTCTTCTCAGCTATGATATTGGAATAATAATAAATCCACAAAATTGCTCTAAGGAATACAATGGTATTCATGATAGTGGTTTATAAACTATGATGTATTATACCAACATAAGATGGTAATTTTACTATATTAAATTATAATCTGTTATTTACAGGACATTGTTCAGAATTTATCATATAGATACACTTTCATATACATAAGTATTAAACATCATTTACCTTAAGATATTGGTTTGGTATATTCTTCACTATTTTCTTTTTAATTCATCTTGAATAAAGTGATATAAAACATATCACCGTCATTCTTTTGTCCATCTATTAATACAGCAACATCTGATATTTTCAGAAGAAAGTGAAATAACAAGATCAAGAATATCATGAAGAATCCTAGAGACTTCAAGAGCACAGTTTACTTTTTCAGCAGAAAAGAGAACAACCTGAGTCAGGTTTCCTTTACCAGGCATTAACAATTGATTAATTCTGCTTGATTACCTGCCATTACCCTTCATTAGCTATATTGGCAGGGGGCAAGCCTCCATTCAGAACCTGGAGAAAGGGCACCCAAAGGTCTCTTCAAACAGAAGAGAGACGCTGCTGAGATGGGAGTGAGGCTAAAAATCCTGTCAATAAGGTGGAAACTTTTTCTGTGTCTTCAAACTCGGGCTTCTTTCACTCTATTTGTGACGCTGTTGTGACCGAGCCTGGCCATGGCTGATTATAATTCTGCAGTGAAATGCAGTTACTCATCTGAAATCCTTGTCTCAACTAATTTTGTAACCTTTGCATTCTACAGGGAATCATGCATTTTAATCCATGCTAGACATAAAATATCTGTTTTGACAATCTTTGATTGTACTTAAATAGAACAGATTTTAAATAATCAAAGAGGGCTTATATAACGAAGTTTGAGGTCTCTGAAGTGCTTTTCTGTCACTAAAGATGAGAAGAAAAGAGGGAGGCTTTTAAAGACTAGGATCATGGAATTACAGAGCTAGAAAATCTCATGGAGATCATCTTGACTCAAGGACTCAATTTACAGATGAAAAGGGAAACAAAGAAGATAAAAGAAGCTAAAGTGACTTGCCTAAATTTACATAGTTGGTTAAAAGACTATGATTTAGATTTTTTAAAATCCCAACAAATTTTTCTCTCCAGTACAACTTTTAAAGCTTTTGAATCACCTTCCTTCCTCCCTCCCTCCCTCCCTTCCTTCCCTCCCTTCCTTCTTGCTATTATTATATATTTTTATTATTATTTTATATTATTAGCTTAATAAAATGTAGGTTTGGAGTCAGATTGCCTGTGTTCAAATTCTGGATCTATCACTTTACCTGTGGAATGTTAGGTAAGCTGTGTAGCTTCTCTGTGAGTCAGTTTTTAATCTATGAAATGTAGATAATAATAATATTCATTTCATAGGGATATTGAAAATTAAGAAATTAAAACAAAACAAAGGTAAAGACTCCTTCCTGAGCCTCACTCAAAATATTTGTCATTATATTGTTATTAATACAATTTAATTAATGTAGTTTTTACATTTTGAACTAATAAAATTAGAGTATGCTACTTTATTCTTTAATCCTACATATTATAATGATTTAAAAGTCAATACATAGTTATAATGGGAAATGGAATTAGATAAGAATTATCTGAATTCAGCTATAACAATCTATGTAAGTGAAAATAAGAAAAAAAAAGTAATCATAGATACCTATCTTTGAGAGAAAATCTGGGAAATAATTAAAATTATTCAGAGAATATACAGAAGCCATTTTATTTTCAAGAGAACTGGTATACAATACTCCATTAGATTTGAATCCTGCATCTACCACTTAAGAATTGTGTAATCTTGGGCACATTCCTTAACCCTCTGTGTTGGTACTCTTTTTCCCACAAGTTGTATTGAGGTGCAATTGACAAAAAATGTATGTATTTAAGGTATATATCATGATAATTTGACACATGTATCTATTGTAAAAGTTACCATAATCAAGCTAATTAATACATCCATCACCTCATGTTTTTACTGTATTTTGTTTTGTTTTCTTTTGTGGTAAGAACACTTAATATCTACTCTCTTAGCAAACTTCAAATATTCAGTACTATGTTATTAACTGTTCTGTGTTGATGTTCTTATCTGTACCACATAGGATAGCTGTCAAGATTAAATAAGACAATACATATAAACTATACAGTATATATAATAAGATGATGACAATAATAGGTCAAGTAATAGAGATGGAATACTTCATAGTAGTAACCAGATCAGCATAAAATGGCAGAGAAAAAAGGATATGCTCACAGATATACTATCTAGAAAATAAAAAGAATACTTTAGAAGCACTAGGTCCAACTTGTCAACATTTTAGACCAGTTTTCGGCAAACTTAGCCTATGGGCCAAATCCTGTTCCTATGACCCACAAATTGAGAATTGTTTTTACATTTCTCAGTGGTTGAAAAAAAATCAAGAGATAGATAATATTTTATGACATGTGAATGTTGTATGAAATTCACATTTTAATGTCCATAACTAAAGTTTCATTGGAACACAGCCATGCACATTAATTTCACATTCTCCATGGCTCTATTAAGTTTACAGCATCTGAGTTGAGTACTTGTAACAGAGCACATTTGGCCCAGGAAACTTACAATATTTACTCTCTAGCCTTTTACTGAAAACATTTGCTGACCCCTGTTTTAGATGATTAAATTATCGAAGAGAGACTGTATTACTGACCTAGACCAGAAACCCTCTCAGAAATCAACTCAGGTAAATTTCTTGCAAGCATAGAAGTGACATCACAGTTTGAACATATCAGGAGAAAGGAGAACCTTTCCACCATCCATAAACAAACTGAACCAGATCAAGGAAAAGTTGAGGACATTTCCCCACATGCATGGTAAAGAAGATTGTAGAATAAAAACCTCGATTATGAAAGCATAGGGATTCTTTAAAAAGAAAAGGCTGACAAATGGGCAAGAGAGGAAATTCTTTTTTTCAAAGGCAATGTCTCTCTCTCTTCACTATAACCTCTAGCTTGGGCTATTCTAGATCCTCTACTATAGCCGAAACCGGTTTGGCTCAGTGGATAGAGTGTTGGCCTGCGGACTGAAAGGTTCCAGGTTCGATTCCGGTCAAGGGCATGTACCTGGGTTGCGGGCACATCCCCAGTAGGAGATGTGCAGGAGGCAGCTGATCGATGTTTCTCTCTCATCGATGTTTCTAACTCTCTATCTCTCTCCCTTCCTCTCTGTAAAAAATCAATAAAATATATTTTAAAAAAAATAGATCCTCTACTATAGAGGTTGGACTACAATCAAATCTAATAAAAGACAAATAGGGTAATTAACCATACCTCCAACACGCTTCCCATTGGCTAATCAGGGAGATATGCAAATTAACTGCCAACCAAGATGGCAGCCGGCAGCCACGCAGCTGAAGCGAAAAGGAAGCTTGGTTGCCCTGGCGATGGAGGAAGCCAAGATTCCTCACCTGCCACGCCAGTCTCTGAGCTGCACTCTAAGCAACTATGTTGCAATTATAGAAGCTAAACAAACTCCAGATACCTGCTTTCAGCCAGCTGGGCCTCAGAGTTGGAGTTGCAATAGTGTTTCAATTATAGAAGCTAAACAAACCTCAGATACCTGCTTTCAGCAGCCAAGGCCTCAAGCTGGAGCCGGCTCTCAGCTCCAGTGACAGCCATAGAAGGTAAATAAATCCCAGAATAAAAAGAAAAGAAAAAAAGGAGAGGCTGGGAGCTTCAGTCACCCACCAGCCTGAAAACGGCCCTCAGCCCCTCACCCAGACTGGCCAGCACCCCAGTGGGGACCCCCTACCCTGAAGGGGGTGCGACCAGCTGCAAACAGCTGTCATCTCCTCACCCAGGCTGGCCAGGCACCCAAGTGGGACCCCCACCCTGATCCAGGACACCCTTCAGGGCAAACCAGCCAGCCCCCACCTGTGCACCAGGCCTCTATCTTATATAGTAAAAGGGTAATATGCCAACTGACCCTAACAGCAGAAGGACTGGGAATGACTGATCACTATGACACACACTGACCACCAGGGGGCAGACGCTCAATGCAGGAGCTGCCCCTGGTGGTCAGGGTTCTCTCACATGGGAGGAGCTCTGCTCAGCCACAAGCCAGGCTGATGGCTGCCAGTACAGCGGTGGTGGTGGGAGCCTCTCCTGCCTCCTCAGCAGCACTAAGGATGTCTGACTGAAGCTTAGGTCTGTTCCCCACTGGCAAGTGGACATCCCCCGAGTGCTGCCGGGCTGCCAGAGAGATGTCTCATTGCCATCTTAGGCCCAATCCTCCAGGGAGCAGGCCTAAGCCAGCAAGTGGTCATTCCCTGAGGAGTCCCAGACTGTGAGAGGGCACAGGCCGGGCTGAGGGACCTCCCCGCCCCCACAAGTGCACAAATTTTTGTGCACTGGGCCTTTACTCTATATAATAAAAGCCTAAGAGACTGTTAAGGTGGAATTACCAGAATGACTGGTTGCTTTGATGCGCACTGACCACCAGGGGGCAGACGCTCAATGAAGGAGCTGCCCCCTGGTGGTCAGTGAGCTCCCACAGGGGTAGCGCTGCTAAGCCAGAAGCCAGGCTCACAGCTGGTGAGCGCAACAGTGGTGGTGGGGACCTCTCCCGCCTCCACATCAGCACTAAAGAGCAGCAAGCTGAGTGGTAAGGAGCAGCAAGCCAAGTGGTAAGGAGCACCGAGCAGGGTGGTGGTAAGGAGTGAGGGGTCCTGACAGTGAGAGGGTACAGGCTGGGCTGAGGAACACCCTCCTAGCGCACGAATTTCATGCACTGCGCCTCTAGTAGAAGATAATTAGCTCACAGCCAGTGCCAAATTGTCCTGCACTTGTGGGCTCCAGATGAAACAGGCCATCTTTGGAAACTCTGCCTGAGGTCCTAGCATTATGAGATTAAAAATAACTAAGGGAGGGCTTGGCTGCTCTAAATTTAAAAAAAAAATGCCTGTGAATTAGAGACAAAGCACACCATAAGACCTCAAATGCTCACACATCACTCTCTTTTCCTTCCACTCTCTTCCACAGCAGCTCTCCAAATGCTCTTTAAAATTCTCTTCCCAACACATTTGCTCCAGCTGTTTCCCCAAGCTACAGAAATCTTTCCCAGTATTCAAACCCTATCCATGTCTGCCTCTGAAGAACATACTTCCTGTACTGCCAGTTAGCATCACTGCCTCCCTTTTTTGTCTTTCCACAATTCTTTAGATACACTGCTATTTCAGTCTGTTCTATTCTTACTATTCCAATTGCTTATTCGCATGACTGTCATCATTACTGGACCATAAACTCCTTAAGGACAGGAGCATGAGCACTTGTGTGCTGCCCCACCTCATTAGGCCCCGTATTTTGTATTTTGAGCTTGGTGGAGGCACAATGAAGAGCTGTTACATTGCATTGCTAAAGGCATTTCTCTCCCTTTTTCCTTTTACCTTTCTCCACGGTAGAGATGTCTTTTTTAAAAAAGTGGGTGGCTGGGGGAATAATGAGTGCCATTAAAAATCAAGTAGTATTCAACTAGGTCTACCTCATCACAAGTCTCTGCATATAAAAACATTGTACAATTAACCCCAAAGAATTCTTAATATATAAAGAGTAATGAACACATTGAACTAGTCATTAAACATGAATATAGAAAATGTTTCTCTTCTGAATAGCTGATCAGACTCTTAGAGTTGTAAACTTAGAAACTTTTTGTGTGAGTTGTTTGTGAGAAAAATCAGGTTTTTCAAGGGTAGAACATGAAATTAGCTAGCGCAGGTGGTAAGCACCAAGAAAATAACAAGTTGATCCTGTGAGCCTGGCCAAAGCTTGGACAGATTGCCTTTAGCATTTCGTGTCTTTAAATCTACTCTGAAGTGGAACAAGAACAGGACTGGCCATAAAAGCAAAAAGATTGCATTTAGCATCGTCAATAGTACCTTTTTAATCTCCTCTCTCAGAAAGCTTGGAGAGGCCTAAAACTGCCTGATATTTTTTAACTCTGAAATGAAGGGTCACATTTGTGAGCCTAATTTTGATGCAGACAGGTCTTCGTGACTAAACACTAAGCATTGGCTCAGAAAGAAATCACTCAGGAGAAATCAGAAAGCGGCCAACGTTATAAAAAGGAAATGTATGTGGATGTGTGACATAAAGTAGGCAGCCAACTCATCCTGTCTGTTTCAGTCTGAGGGGTGCCCATCAATTTTATGAGTCATGTGGAGAACAGTGGCTGTGAGGGTAATATATGAATGACCCATATTTTTAAGGGCATGCTTGGTGTTTTATATAATAAAGCAGAACCAAGTAGGAAATTACTTGCTCAGTTTGCCTGAGACCAAAATAAAGTAGGATTCAGTTACCTGGGAGATGGCAATATAACCCAAGAGAGTGGTACCCATCTGGGTCCGTGAAAGAGTACACTTGTATTTTCCCATTCTCAGAGCAACAAATATTTATTACCATGACCAGTTTGTGTTGCTTCATAAATTTTTTTCCTAGAGGTACAGTAGTGAGAAGTCATTTTTTTCCTCTTTCAAGGAGAGAAGTATAAATTGAGAATAAGACTGGAGGAAAGTCTTCCAATTGGAAAGGAATTAAAGTTGACTTTGTCCTTTTAAGTGTCTCTTCAAATTTTATAAATATCCTTGTATTCTTTTGTTAATTACTTGATTACATAGTCTTTTCAAAAATCAAATACTTTACTACTTATGGCTAAGTAGTAAAAGTTTAATTTAAAAGCATCAGACCATGACATAATTTTAACTTAAAATGAGCCTGCTGGGCTAAGCAAATTATACTTTTTTTCTGGGTCACAAGCTATCATATACTTTCCTATTTAAAAACACTACTTCAGGCAACATCTAAAATTATTTCATTTTCTCTCTTTCTCATTGCTAAGTATATAACTTTAGATTTTGAACTTTGCTCTTCAGGAATCCAATTGGAGGATGCTCTTTCCATTTTCTGGACACACATGTCTCAAGGGTTCAGAGATTATATGAAGCACCAAATAGGAGAAGCTAGAGCTGGAGAAGGGCTCCTTCAGGGCACAGTGGCTCTCTTCATATTGTCTCTGCCCAGTACCAAGCACAGTGCCTTGTACATAATGAAAACTCAGTAGATATTTATTGAATAAAAAAATAGTAATTGAGGCATATGTCTTTTATTAGCTGTGTGGTCTTACACATTTAACTTCTTTAGACTTCAGTTTTGACTTGTATTTTTAAAAAATATATTTTTATTGATTTCAGAGAGGAAGGGAGGGGAGAGAGATAGTACCATCAATGTTGGGAGAGAATCATTGATTCGCTGCTTCCTGCACATCCCCCACTGGGGATCGAGCCCACAACCCGGGCATATGCTCTGACTGGGAATTCAACCATGACCTCCTGGTTCATAGATTAATGCTCAACCATTGAGCCATGCTAGCCAGCCAATGACTTATATTTTTAATTTGTAAAATGATGATGCTTGAATTACATGGTCTATTAAATTCCTCTAAGTTTCAACCTTCCATAATTCTGTAATAACTTAACTTGGCCATAACCAAAATAAATGATTGCTGAAGTTGCAAAACCAAACAAAAGCCTCAATTGCAAGATTTCTTCTATTATATCTATTCTCCTTAAGTGTCAGTACATATATACCCTCTGGAACTTGGTTGGCCAGCACTCTAGTGAGCCCTCTGTTCATTTACTTAGAGGAAATCCATTTATTGATATATTTGAGGTGGATTATCTTTGGTAATTCTTGAAGTGAATATTTTACTTAATAGGAAAAGTACTATCTTGATAGATAAGAACATTATTGTGTGGTGGGTTAGCCTTAAATATTAGGCAAAAGAAATGAATGAACCTTTTCAACATAAATTTTTATGGTTGCTAAATTGCTCTGAATTGAATTAAACATAAAATCAGGCAGCATGTTTCTGGTGTGTAACAGTACCTCAGGTCAATAATACTAATATCCATAATGATTTTTTTGCCTTTCTTGTCATCAACTAAAGGTATAAATCTTATCACTTTTTACCCTCACGTGGGTATTTTGAGAATAATTAAAATAGTAGAAGTGAAACATAAGAACACAAATAAAAACTATCATTTTTTAAAAGTTCTTACTCTCTACTCTGCTGGATATGATGGAGAGATTACCTGTAATTTCTATAACAATTTTGAGTGATAGGAACATTTCCCCCCCCCCCCAAAACCTTGAGTTTTTGAAGCTTTGTTCATATGTAGTCATATAATTAGTAAGTTCTAGGCCAGTGATGGTGAACCTTTAGAGCTCAGCATGTTAGCATTTTGAAAAACCCTAACTTAACTCTGGTGCCATGTCACATATAGAAATTTTTTGATATTTGCAACCATAGTAAAACAAACATTTACATTTTTGATATTTATTTTATATATTTAAGTGCCATTTAACAAAGAAAAATCAACCAAAAAAATGAGTTTGTGTGTCACCTCTGACACGTGTGTCATAGGTTCGCCATCACTGTTCTAGAGTCATGGTTTGACTAGTTCTGTTTGTAGGGCTCCAAAATTCATAAACATTACAGAATTATTAAAATGAACATATTTTGCTTTTTAATTAATTTCAGGAATTGAGTAGTCTGGGAATGGCTGATAGAAGCTTGATGTGCCACGGAAAACTCCTTGGACAACTGGAATATAATCTTGTTTAGGCCTGATAACTGAGGTTCATAATTGTCGAAACCCTCCTCAGAGGCTAAAGCAAGCAGCCAACGTTATAAAATGTCTTTGAAATTTTTATCCTCCTTCAATATTTCACTGGAGTAAAAGGAAAGTTAAGTTCATTGCCTTCAGCCACATTTATGAAACAACAAATGTTAAACGAAATAGAGGAAAGAAATCAGGGATTGCAGTTTTTAGGCTTGATTTCATGAAAACTCTCACAATTTACATACATAGCTGGGTGCTAATGGTGTCAAGTTAATACCAGATAATCTAATACTCCAAATGATAGATTTTGAAGTTGAATTCTTGAAACGTCTTAACCTTCTCCATCTACATTATAGAACTCAAGTTATACAACAATAAAACTGATTTCCTCCCCCCGAATTATTTTAGTGTTGAATGCCACCACTTTCTGGGCTCAAGAGTTCTCAAATTCAATACTCAGTTCCATGGTGGCTGAACTTCCATCTTCTCTGTTGCCCTGAACTTAATCAGTGTGGCTTCCTGCCGTTCGGAACCTCTCATGCTGGAAACGGCTGCTCTGCTTCCAGAGTCTTACTCTTACTTCCCTTTGAGTCATGTGAGGAAGCCCTTGAAGTGGGGCCATATGCAAAAAAGGATACAGCCTTTGAGCGGGAGCTTTTTTTCTGTCACTTTCTGTGGGGAGTTATGCTAATACCAAAAGAGAGAAAAGAGGCTTTCATGGCTCAGAGAGGCCAATAGATTGTGAAGCTAATCTGAAGTATGCTGCTGATTAGGAATAAAATAAGTCAAGCAGGAGAGAAATGCTCTTTTCATTATGTTCCAGGGCTCTGACAGAGTGAACGTACCCAAAGTCTCCTTATAATAATTATGAAAGGAATGTGATTTTGCTCTTAGCTTTTTTATTTTTTCCTTTTGGATGGATGCACGTAATTTTATGTAGCCAGGCCTTCATTGATGAACATTTGTTTCCAATTTTTGCTAACGCAAACAAATCTCCACTGAGTAACCTTGCATATTATTTTGCATGTGTGCAATTAAATCTATAGGAAAAACTCCAGTAGTGGAATTGCTGCAAGAGGATATGCATTTTGTATTTTTTTTATTATTATTATAAAACTTTAAAAGAGACAGGTACCTTGAAACAAAGCACAGTCCTGACAAGAGGCTGTCCTTGCCCGGGGCATCAGCGCTGTTGCAGAGTGCCTTCCAATCACCAGCTACGGAGCAAGCAGGGAATGGAATGGGTACCTCTGCCAGGCTGCTTTCCCTCCCGTCTCCGAAGCTGGCAGAATATTAGCCAACTCGCCAGACGCGGTCCTGGGAGGTTTAGGATATGCATTTTGTAATTTTTATAGCTATTGCCAAAGTGCTATGTCACTTTGCACTCCCACTGAGAGTTCCTGTATCCTCAACAGTCTTGTCAATAGGATGTATTATCAAATTTCTGTGCTTTTTAAATTAAAGCTCTTCATGGCCTAAATCCATCTTGGCTGCTTGATCTTTCTCTTTTCAGGACTCTCAGTTATGACACTCGCAGATTATGTGGCTTCTCTCTTTAATGTTCTCAAAAACTCTTTAGACTTGGCTGTTATGAGTCTTTCTCATTAGAGGGTTAGCTAAATATGGAAGATTTATATAACCTTTACTATTTTAAATTTAGCTCTTGGGTTCTTGTGAACTCTCATTTTCAATTCGTTATTTTAAATAGAATTCATTCAGTTTTATTTCATTCAAATTCCTAGTAGAGGATTTTAGTATCACAGACCTTGGAGATAGTGCAGGTTCAGTTTTGGACCACTCCAATAAAGCAAGTATTGCAATAAAGCAATTATCGCAATAAAGCAAGTTGAGTAGTTATCTTTCTGATGGTGGAGGGTCTTGCCCTCAATTTGGGAAAAAACACCTCTGTGAAGCACAATAAAGAGAAGCACAATAAAAGGAAGTATGTCTTTGTTACCTGAGGAAATAGGTTCTTCAGCAGTGTCATGGAAAAAGCATTTCAGGGACACTCAGGTAGGAGTTTTAAGTGATAGTGGCAAGATTTATTAGAGGGAAAGTAATAGAACACTCTCAGAGGGACAGAGAACGGGCAGGTGAGGCAGTGGCTGCGTGGGATCAAGAAGGGAAGTTACAGAGGCAGAAGAAGAGTCCTTTGTCTCTGCTCTCTGCTCCCCTGGTTGCAAATCTCGTGGGACCCTTTGAGTTTAGGAGAAAAGTACGTGCAAAAAGTACATGCCCAAGAGAAGAAAGCATAGGCTTGCTCCAAAGAGGGCACACTGGGTTCTTTGTCTAGCTTCCATATATTTCCTTGGGTTCAGGAGAGAGCAGGTGTTCTTTCAAGCCACCCAATCTCTTTCCTGGCTTTCCTTAGGCTTTTTCTTGCACCCTCCCCATCCAATTCCTTTCCCAAACTTTCCCAGGATATTCTCATCCCCAATGGTCACCGTTTTGACTTCCATTGTGCATGCACTCAGTAAAGGAATTCCACCTCTCCATTTCCTCCCTCCCCATTAACCCAGCAGAACTATGCCAGTTACCACCCCCCCCCCCCCGCCAGCCCACTGCCCCAGGGTGGCTGTAACAGCTATCTTTCTTTCCTAGTCAACTAGGCAGGATGTTTAGCTTCATTTGCCAGAAAGATGGTGGTTATTCCCCAGAGTGAAGAAAAGTTAACAAAGTTAACCAGGCTTAATCAGATGTGTCTTCTCTTTTGTTAATTCCTAACTAGTTGCCCAGCTAACACATGTACTGTGAAACTTATCAAAAGCAATACTACTCAAGAGCAATATATTTTTTTTTCATATTTTCCTCCCTGGTTTCTAGATAGTGAATTGAACTAAAAACTCATCTTAATTCTCCAAATCTCATTTATCAGCCAAGGACACATTCAGGCAAAATAATCTATAGTTAACTTTTGGGCAAGAAGGAAGCCTGCTGTTACTAACTCCCAGTCTTTGAGGTGTTCACCACATAACTCAGCTCTGGCAAAGGAGGGGGTTTCCTAAGAAGAGGAAGTGCTTCCTGAGAGAGCCAAGAAATCTTCTAAGTGCTAAGCAGGACTGAGAGGAAGGGTCCACAGTGAGTACTGAGCAAATTAGGCCAGAATGAGAACTTGCGGGTTCATGCTAATGGCTAACATAGATGGGCTGCCCTTCAAAGTTTCCTACCCACTGGTTATTCAACAAAATGCCAATCAAGTTCCTGCTGGGAAGGACTTTATGGATGGAATTTGTGTTACTAAATCAGTTGACCTTGAAATAGGGAGATTATGCTAGAAGATCTGGTTAGGCCCAATGAAATCACAGGATTTTCTGAAAAGCAGAAGAGTTAGTCAGAGGAATGCTGTGGAAGAAGGAGCAAAAGAGATTCAAAGTGTGAGTAGGACTCACCCAGTTGCTGGCTTTGAAGTTGGAAGAAGGTGGCCCCCCGCGAAGTAATATGGGTGTCCTCTAAAAACTGAGAATGACTTTTCACTGATAGCCAACAAGGACAAGAGACCTCAGTCCTGCATCCACCTGGAATTAAATCCTGCCAACAACATGAGTGCGCTTGGAAGGAGGTTCATCCTCAGATGCCCCAGAAAGGAACACAGCCCTGCCATCACCTTATGAAACCCAGAGCAGAAAGCCAGCTGTACTTGGACTTGGAACCTACAAGCTGTGAAATAATAGGGTGTTGCTTTAAGTTGCTAAATTCGTTGCCACACGAGCAGTAGAAATGAATATAGAAACTGACACAGGCTTTATCACAGTGTTTCTCTGGGTTCTGAGTGTTGACTAAACAGGGTAGAAGATTTGCAGCAGGGAGCTCCTACCATGGGCAATAGAGCCAAAAAGAGAAGAGTAAAGGGTTCAGTTAATTTCAGGTTATGACAACACACCTGGAGGGAAAACAAATGTACAAAAACTCAACCAAGCATTGATTATCCTTAATATTTAACTTTCTTATATAGTTCATTTTTTAGTTTTTACTAGTAGCTGTAGTTCTAATCACAGATTCCTCTAGGAGTCTACCATTCCACATGAAGTGATGGAGGAGGGAAGGTATGAGCATGATGAAGGGAGGCTAGAAAGGAGTGATTGAAGGATTTGGGGAACATGGCTTAAACTCTACATTCACAGAAACTGGAGTCATCATATCATGCCCCCCAGACTTAACTGGGGATAGCTGTGGAAATGAAGAGGGAAGCTTGGGCTTGCGTGTCTACCAGATGCCTACTTTACTATAGTCTAGATGATTCCCACCTATCCTCTGGAGTATAGTGGAGGTATCTCTGGAAGACAATAGTTGCTTACCTAAATCCCGCTGGAGTCCCAAGAACTGTAAATACTATGGGCCTACACCAGTGATGGTGAACCTATGACACGTGTGTCAGAGGTGACACGCGAACTCATTTTTTTGGTTGATTTTTCTTTGTTAAATGGCATTTAAATATATAAAATAAATATCAAAAATATAAATTTTTGTTTTACTATGGTTGCAAATATCAAAAAATTTCTATATGTGACACGGCACCAGAGTTAAGTTAGGGTTTTTCAAAATGCTGACGCGCCGAGCTCAAAAGGTTCGCCGTCACTGGCCTAGACCCATCTTCAAAGTATATAAACTGTGAAATGAACTATGACTCCATTTTAATATCCAAATAATCATGCATATGAATGCAAAATATTCTTCTCCTATCACCTGGAGGCTTATTAAAACAGTGTTGTTGGTTTCACATCAGTTTCTGGTTAATATTTAAGGTGAGGCTGGAGAATGCATTTCTAGCAAGTTACCATGTGATGCTAATGGGGAAGGTTCAAGAAACACACTTTGAATTATCACTGGCCCAGATGATTATTTAGAAATATAAACAGAAAGTGACAACAAAAATCATGGGGCATATGATATTAACCAGCACCTTGAAAATTTGAAACTAAGATGAGAAATCAGAGAATAAGGCCTTTACCAAAACATAATTAACTGGGCCTTTGAGCTGGAATGACCATCTTTCAATAATTTACTAAAATGACCAACAGAAAGGGAAAGAAGACACCCACTATGTTCTCTAGGACTTTTAGAAAACATGGAGCTGTTCCTTTGGCAGCATACATGCATATCTACAAGAAAGGTTATATGTGGACATCAAGGGAATGGGCACTATTCAAAAAGAATGCCTACAAATGTTAGTATGGCAACACTGGAAGAGTGTATAGTGTACCCAGCAAGCTCTTGGCATTGTAGTAAACAAACAAGTTAAGGCCACAATTTGTGCCAAGAGAATAATGTATGTATTGAGCATATTAAGCACTCTAAGAGCTTGGATAACTTCCTTAAAGGTGTGAAGGAAAATGATCTGAAAAAGAAGGAAGCCAAAGACAAAGATGCCTGGATTCAATTGAAACACCAGCCTGCTCCACCCAGAGAAGCATATACTTGGTGAGGACCAAGGGAAAGGAGCCTGAGCTGCTGGAAACCACTTCCTATGAATTCATGGCATGATGCGCATAAAAAAAATAAAAGACCTCTGTACCATTAAACATGTTTCTCTTAGTTGAGAAGTGTGTGTCCCTTCTTCAAAAGGAACATTTAAAGGAAATTAAAATGAATTGGAAAAAGAGAATAGAATATAAGAAATAACAATCATTGTTCACCATAATAACATAAGACCTTATGAGAAAGAAGCAACTGAAGAGAAGAAATACTTTTTGAAATTAAGAAAAAGTGATTGCTAGAAAAATTTATTGGACACTTGGGTCAACATATATTTACTTAGCATCCACCCAGCATGTGGCTGCTATGGGAGACGAATCAGAGCCGGCGCCCTGTCACTCCTGTGGAGGCTTCAGTCCTAAAGGGGAGACTTAGACACTTGTTTGTCCCCAGTGCCTGTGGGTTCCAAGGTTTTACAAGATCACTAGAAGCTGAAACTCCTTGCCAAGATAAAGAACCAAAGGCACAGGAGAAAAAAAAACGGCATTTATGAGAAAAGGAGTTTATCTACTTTTAGAAAAATAAGATTGTGTAGTCCTTTAGAGTACAGGGGGATAGAGATTTTTTAAATTAAGTTTTAATTTTAATACTCTACAGGTCAAAAGTAACATATTTAAGAATATGAAGGGTATTATGTGTTATTTAGTTTAGCCACAAAATGATTGTGCTTGGTGTATATTTTCTCTTTAAAATTAAGCATGGTTAATTATAAATATGCTGATGGATATTTGTTCTAAGTTGTTTGCACTTTTTAACACACAGAGAATCCAAGTTACTAATAGCATCTTTTAAGGTTTATGAGGAATGGAGCCAAGTTAAGAATAAGCCATCAACACTATAAAAAAGCTATTTTTCTAATCTCAATTCATTTGAACTGTAAGTCTAATTCAAGGAATACTCTTAGAAGACAGTATAAAGATTGAGGATAGAGATATTTTAAGAAAAATGACAAAAAATAAACTCTGGGGAATTGAGCTAGACATACCAAATTCTACAGAGTAGTTTTATCCAGAAAGAGGAAAAACAAAGGAAAAACTATAGTTAAAAAATTCATAAATTGAAGAAAAAATGGAATCTTTTAGATCTTCAATTTACTTCTAATCCCAATTAGAAATAGTAAAGAAAATATGCACCTGGAAATAATACCTCAGTGAAATTTCTGAATTCTAAGAATAAAGAAAAAAAATCCAAATGCTGTTTAATATAAGGACAACAAAAGCAAACAAAGCAAAACAATAACAAAAAACCAAACAGGTCATTCACATTGAAAAGAGAGTCAAACTGGTATCAGCGTTCTCATTCCTAAAACTAAATTCTCGAAGGCAATAGAGTATTTATATGGATTCCTGAGGCAAGTGGACTGTGACTTCATTTCACTCTCCAAACAAATTATCATTCATGTGAATGCAAAAGAAAGTTACATTTGGACATGCAATATTTCAGAAGCACACCATTCATTCACCTTGTTCATTTTCCTAAAATAAAATTCTTGGGGAGATACTGCAGTCAAACAACAAATGAATAAGAAAAAAGAGTCGAAGAAATGAGAAGGTAATGGTGGTAAGTAATGAACACATACCACATATAGAAATCTAATTGTGGCTAATTTTGTACATGGTAGTTTAATATGTTAAGAATGATTTCTAAAATTAAGAGTCATAATGTAAAATAAAAACATTTAAAATCTGGATGCAAAATTCCAGTTATTAAAATAAAAATCAACAAAACCAGAATATGAGGCAAGGGACAGTGGTTAAAAGTTTATACTTAAATTCTTATCATGGCTGGGAAGGGAAGGGAAGTGAGTTGTATTTAATATTTTATGCTGCTAGGAAAAATACAGATTCGAATGTTTGTAAAAATATAAGGAAAATCAGCAGAGCAGAAACAGAAACTTTCAAATCACATGAAAATATAATATTCATTTATTCATTCATTAATGCAATAAATATGGAGTGCATTACATTTCACATGCTATATCTTATAGTAAGCAAAATAGGCATGGTTCCTGCCCTTAAGGAGGTTAGCATCTAGAATGAGCAATGGCATCAATTAGTAGCTGATTTTGATTATCCTTGGCTGCAACTGACACAGTGCTAAGAAGACAAAATTGCACTCAGAAAAGAACTGGCCTGTTGGTAGGAAGAGGAGAATCAAGAGAGTCTAAAGTTTGGGGACTTGAAAGATGCAATCTCACCCATTACAAGATAAAGTTGTGAAGGTTTTTGAGGCGATACTTTTCAAAGAGTATGGTGTCAAGGGCATGGCTGTCACACCCACTGACAAAAATCTTTGACTCACAGTAATGACCCAGATAAAGTATGATACCCAAATCATTTCAATTGGACGAAAGGTCTTTCCCCTCTAACCTGGATAGCCCAACATACCCCAGTGATGTCCAGAGAGAAAGAGACAAGAGATGTGAGGTCTGAGAAAGCAAAAGCAGCAAATTGAAGTGTTCTGAGAAAAGAAATGTGGATGTTGAAAGAAGTCAACCAAGTTTGGGGGAGATTGTACTGTCAAATAGACTGCCAGCAGGGACTAAAAGGAGCAATGACTGAGACTTCAAAATAAAGCATTATGGCAGGGCAGGCAGTGAGCATACTGTGTAATGTACAGATTGAACTCAAAGAGAGTGTTATCAATGAAAGAACCTCTGAGGATAGAGCCAAGGATTTTGGAAAAACCATAAACAAGGGAGCCCCTCTGAGGCATGAGAATCAGCGTAAGGAAACCTTCTCTGTCCTGCAGGTAGGAAACCCTCCAATGACTGCCTTGTGGGACTGCAGAATTGCTATGACCACGTGAACAAGTGTCTGCTGTCTATCTGCTATTCTCCCCCTCTCCTTTCTGAATCTGAATCTTTGAAAAATTATTCTATTCTTGTCCCACGATTGCACTCTGGGTGTGGGTGTAGTAGGGTGGAAGGTGGGCACATAGGTGTCTTTTTAGTTCATAGATTTCTGGGGGAAAACAAGCACATCTAAACCTACTATAGAAACCACCCCATTTATCTGATACAGAGATTACAGTTCATCACTTGGAGAGCCTGTACCCACAGCTGCTCCTCTGACTGGTAGGACTTTTGGGTTGTCTCCTTCAGGTACAGGGTGGGCCTGTACATTACAGAGGGTAAGGAGGGGAAATCAAATGTTCAATAAACAGAAGGGTGATTGTGTTGGCCATGAATGCTGTTCACTGAATACTTCCAATTGTTTGTCCTTTTATGGATGGCATTTTTCTGACCCCAGAAGTCCCTACAGTCACACTGAGCCTTTAATTTGAATGTGCCCTTTTTCTTTTCATTACAAGACTTCTGCTGAATACAGTACCCAGAGAGGTGCTATAAAAATGTAGTTCAGATCACCTGCTCCTATAAAACATGAACCTCTTCACAGACCTGAAAGCTCTGGGATCTGGGATCTGGCCACCTCGCCAGTCTCACCTTAAACACTCTCTCCTCTTTTGTGTCCACTGCTGGGCTCCACAGGGGCTGTGCTTCTGTTGCTTTTTCAGGCCAAGTCTGTTCTTGCCTCAAGGACATTGCGCTTTTGCCTGGAGACTCTTGTCCAGATGTTCAAGTGTCTGGTTCTTTCTCTTCATCGAGGTATCAGGTCACACATCAGCTCCTTGGAGAGGGAAAGTGGCCCCGACCTGACCACACCATCTGAAATTTCCCTATCGCATCCTTCTGGCCTCACCACCCCATTTCTTTCTCTTTATAACACATGTTCCTATCTGGAACTATTGTTTTATTTTAGTTGATTATTTGCCTATCTTTCTCCAGAGAAAGAGAAGATCCTGCTGGGTCTTGTCTGGCTAATTTTATCACTGACTCCCCAGAGCCTGGGTCAGTGCTGGACACCTTGTAGGCATTCAAAAAATATTAGCTGAATGAATCAGTCAATGACCCACTGTATTAGTGAGTTAGGTAGAAAAAAATCACCAGGGTATCTGGAGCTCAATACAACAAAGTTTATCACTCATTCAAGCTACACACTCATCCCAGGTAAGTTAAAGTTTCTGCTCTGGTTCCCTGCTGACCAAGAAACCACCAACTATACACTGACAACCATTAACCATGACAGAAAGAAAATAAGAATGGTAAATTACAGCCCTAACCGGTTCTGCTCAGTGGTTAGAGCGTCGGCCTGCAGACTGAGGGGTCCCGGGTTTGATTCCAGCCAAGGGCATGTACTTTGGTTGCGGGCACATCCCCAGTGGGAGGTGTGCAGGAGGCAGCTGATCGATGTTTCTCTCTCATCGATGTTTCAAACTCTCTATCCCTCTCCCTTCCTCTCTGTAAAAAAATCAATAAAACATTTTTAAAAAATGGTAAAATACATAATAGTTCCTAAAAATTCTACTCTGAAATAACAGTCCCATCCTAGTTATATTTTACTAACCAGAGCAAGTCACTTGGCCAGATAGATCCAACTTCAGGGACAGGGAAGGACAGTTCTACAAAGGGCCTGGGAAGAGACCCAGAAATAGCCATAATGATTGCCTCATGGGAATAAATACTGCTTCCTCTACTTTTGAGGGCTCTATCCCTTTCATTCAGAGCTCAGCTGGAATGTTCCACCCAAAATACAGTAGTTTTGTTTATCTATTAAGCCAATTGCTTTTCCATTTTAATGAGAGTAAGACTCACCTGGGGTCTTATTAAAATGCAAGTCTGGGTAGGGCCTGAGATTCTGCATTTCTAACTAGCTCCCAGGTGGAGCTAATGCTGCTGGTTAGTAGAGTAGCAGGTGCCAGTCTACTCTGGATGCCTCTGCTACATACTCTCAAAGAACTGGGCATCCGTCTTTGATAGCACTTATCTAAGCTTGCAGTTAGGTCTTTATTTGAGTGATTATTTGAACAACAATCTATTTCTCCTACTTCTCCCTCAGATTCTGAGCTCCATGGCATCAGGGAGGCAATGGTGAACATTGCCTCCCTGAGGTGAAGGTACTCAATAAATATTAGGTGTATTAATACATTGCTGAGTTCCTAGATTTCTAGGGATTGTTCCTATTTCTAGGTAAGTCCCAGATGCCCTCAAACTTAGCTGGAGCTTGGCAACTAGTAGCCCTGAAATTAGTATGCACTCTTTGGAAAGTGCTATGGTCTGAAGGCTTGTGTCCCTCCCACCCCCAAATTCATATGATGAAACCTAATGGCATTAGGAGGTGGGGCCTTTGGGTGGTCATTTGATCATGAGGGCAGAATACTCATGTGTGGGACTGGTAATCAGAAAGATTCCTTACTCCTTCTACCATGTGAGGAGGACACAGTGAGAAGTAGGCAGTCTGCAACCCAAAAGAAGGCCTTAACCAAAGCTCAACCATGCTGGCACCCTTATCTTGAATTTCCAGCTTCCAGAATTGTGAGAAATAAATTTCTGTTGTTTCTAAGCCACTCAGTCTGTGGTATTTTGATATAGCAACCCAAACGAACTAAGACACTTTTGGTTATGGCTACTCCATTGAGCCTTCCCTATGTGTTGTGTATATACTGACATACACTGTAAGAATTCTCCCATTTGGGAATTGGATACAAAAATGTGACAATGCTGGCTAAGACTATTTAGTTAAAGTAGTTATTAGTCTATGAATAAAGCTGTCATGTTTAAAGTTCTCATCTTGTATATTCCTGAAATTCATCTCGTATTTCTAGTGTACTCAATGTACTCACTGTGTGAGTCAAGGTTATCCAGAGAAACAGAACCACAAGGGTGTGTGTGTGTGTGTACGTACGTATGCATGTATGTATGTATATTATTTATTTTAAGGAATTGGCTCAAACAATCGTGATGGCTTCATGAGCCCAAAATCTGACGGGGAAGGCTGGCAGGCTACAGACTCAAGAATGAGTTGCAATTGGAATCCAAAGGTGGTCTGCCCTCAGGATGACTTCTTGCTCCTGGGAGGTCAGTCTTTGTTCAGTTAAGGTCTTCACATGACTAGAAATGCTCCCCTCCTCCCCCCCCCAACACACACACATTATGGAGGACAATCTACTTTAAGTCCCCTGTTTTAAATGTTAATCTCCTCCTCAGAACACCTTTGAAGAAACACCCAGAATATTTGGCCAAATATCTGGGCACAGGGGCCCAGCCAAGTTGACACATACAATTAACCATCACACTCACCTTTCACGTGCTTATGAATGACTCAAATCTCTCCAGTTAGTAATAACTACCTTAATAAACCAGTTATAAAATCTCTAAAGTAGGCCAGTTGAATATTCACTGTAATTTGAGTTCATTTTAAGCAGTTATTAGGATTTATTTTAAACAGCCAAAGCTGGCTCAGAGTGAAGAGGGTAACTTAATTACCTTCTCATTTTTAGTAATATTCATATTTCTTCCTTCCTCTGTAGCTCCTTTTAATTTTCTGCTATAATTTATAGCATTATAATTAGGAATTCTGAGGATATACTTGAGCAAAGTGTGTGTTTATGGATAAGTGGGCCATTAACAGGCCAGGAACGTTGGGTCCTGTGTTTCCTTCACATGACTTTGAAAGGTACAGATGCTCAGCTTTTAATAGATGAATGATAAGCAGCTGCTTTAATTCAGTCACTATTACCCATAACTAAAAAGGCCAGACAACTGAGCAGAACATTTGAGATTAAGGACAAGGTCAAGTCAATCTTCTTCATTGAGGGCAATTTTCTCTCTGGTGTGGTGTTTCACTTCCTTAAGGTATACTCCTCAGGTGACAGCTGTGAGGAGAAATGCTAATGATCATGTGAGGGCAGTACAGTTGATGCCTTTTGCCTCCAGGGGGAATAAAACAGATGCCTGTGTCTTTTTCTGCTTCATTTGTATGATCTAATTGAAGCTATTGTCCAGTGTTGAATCTGGGATATGCTCTAGTGGGTCTTACTGTCTTGTGACACCCAGGGTGAGAGAGCAGTGTCCATGCTATAGAATGGTGGTTATGGAAGATGAGAAACAGGGGTCATTTTTATAATTCACAAGAATCACAGCTTTACTTTGTCTAGGTTTACATCCACTTTGCGATCTTGGCTGAGCCCATGAAACGTACTTTTGTTTCCCTTTCTAAAAAGCAACACATTGCTGCCCATTCCTAATTATATTGCAGGGGAGGAAGAAAAAGGAGGTTAAGTTTCAAATGGCTTGGGATGAAATAGCCCAGCCATGGTGAAGTTCATGGGCTTCCTGTTTGTATCAGCCAGGGTCCAACCAGAGAAGCAGAGCCAGTATGAGATTATCCCTATCCCTATCTCATCTATAGATCATCTATATCTGAATCTATATCTGTAGCTATGTCTTTCTCTATTCTACATAATCATAAAAAAGATACACTGCAAAAAATTGGCTCATGGGATTGTAGGGTCTGGCTAGAAAAGCCCAGATTCTATAAGGGAGCCCCTCAGGAAAAACGGGCTCTAAAACTCTTGTGGATGAGCCAAGGCTGCTATCCGCAGGCAGAATTTCCTCTTCAGGGAAGCCTCAGCTATGCTAGTAAGGCCTTTCAACAGAATGCATCTGTCCTGCCCTGATTATTTAGGAAAATCACCTTTGCTTAAAGTCAGTTCGTTATAGACTTGAATCACATCTACAAAATACCTTCACGGTAACATCCTAGATTAGTGTTTGATTGAATAATGAGGACTGGAGCCTAGCCCAGTTAACACTTCAAAATAAGCCTGACCCCTTTTAATGTCTATGAAATCCACGCTTTGGTCTTCCTTCCTTAGTAAATGAGAAACTTATGGTGTCTACCTCATAGGATTTTTATGTGGACGAGATAGGATTAAATGATACAGTACACGTGTGCTACTCAATAGACTTTGGCACAAGGAAGCACTCAATACATGTTTGGCATCATTATCATTTGTTAATCGTTTCTATTTTCCAAGCATTCTCATCTTACATATTGTATTTCATGGTCACATCAACTCTTGAAGTATGAGTTTTGTTTTTTTCTCTTCTAAGTGAAACAACTGAAGTAGAGAGATTTTAAATGATGTATCACCAACATATCTACTCGAGGCAATGCAACCAGGTCTGTAACCCTTATTGGTTCTATTCTGGTGCTTTTTGGGTTGAAATGGCTGTGACAACATCAGCACTATCAGCATAGGTCTTTTAGATCTTTAAATCATTTATACATAAACAAACATAAACACTTGCTAGTTATCTATAGGACAAAACCCAAGGTTTAGCTGGAGTGACCCCATCTTTGTAGATTTAAAAGCCATTTGATTCAAATCCCCACCAATCTATAGTGGAGAATTTGGTGTGCCTCCCAATATCACTGGGTTTCTTCTCATGATACCATTTCTTATTGTCATTTTTGACTTCCCCTTCCTGTGTCCCTTTTCTGTTTCTAGATTTGAAACGCAGTCGCCTTTCCCTGATGCCCACCAAAGCATTTCTGAGTGTAGCCCCCCTTTTTTTTTGAATGACAAAAAGTGGTTGTATACATCGCCACATTTTCCCTAAACCCCACTTCCCACAGAAATTATTCTGGCATTATTCTGGCAGACTCTCTGCATTCACATGTGGCTTTGACTTTCTCTCTGCTCCTCTACTCACCTTCCTTGCTGCTAGTCCTCACCACCATAGTTCAGTTAATATTTTTTAGGGTCTTGTTACCATGTCTTTGAGTGAGGTGAGGGCTGGGTGGTAGGAGTGGGTTCTCCCCCTTGCCATCCATTTAGACACCAAATTGCCTGGTGATGTATTTTCTGGGTAAAAACAGTTCTAGTCCTCAAGGAACTTAATATAAAAGTAAACTCCTATTCTAATTATAAGACACCAAGGGATTAGTTTTCAGACAATGCCTGTATTAAGGTCTAAACATTTCCACTATGCCTTTCAAAAACAAAAAAACACAAACAAACAAAAAAAACACAACACACTAAAACTTCATAAAGATTGATTGATAAAAAATAGCGAACAGCTATGGGCTTATTTTAACTTCATGCTTCAACCCTTTGCTGACCTTTAGAAGATGAATTTCTTCCATGCCGTGTAGCTGCTGTTCTGTGGATTCATCATTAATTATCAGGAGTCACAAACAAAACCCGCCATGATGGATTATCTGCAGGCTGCAGCGTAATTACCCACTCTAATCGTGAACAGCTCTGGCATAGAGGTGCCAGATACCAGGACAGTAAGTTTTTGTGTGTATTCCAAGAAAATATCATAAAGCTGGAAGATAAGAGGAAGACTATTAGTACTAATGGGACTACTGGGCCGTCAGCCTGTGTTTTTGACTAATGGTTAATAAATCCACACTCAAGTCAGCCATAGTCACAGTCTTTCTTTCTCACTCTCCTCATCTTCTCCCTTCTTTTTCTCTTCTTTAATGACAGAAGGTCATTATAATTTTTTCACATAATAAACCTTGAAATAGAATTATTTGCCCTGTGCTCCTAATGGAGCAGAAAGGAAAAAAAAAATGTTCTTTTCCTATAGCTCAATAATATTGTATTATGGATATACCTGCTCTTACCAGCAATTCATGTTGAGCAAGCAGTTTCCTCTCTCACTACAAGCAGAAAGCACATCCTCTCTAGTTCCCAAAAGGCAAAGTATCTACATGTCTCACATGTATGTTATTTCTTAGAATTAAAGTGAAACTTGATGCATAGGCCCCGGGGTTGATCTCTTATTTAACTAAATTAATAGTTCAGTGGCCTGTCTGTACTAAGCAACTTTATAAAGTAGTAAGATATTTGTCTTCTCTCTAGATAGAGTGTCCTCTTGTTGCATACACGGGTGCAGAGCGATGCTTAGGAACTTGTAGCGGACTGAGGAGAGGGCTGTGTATGAATTTCATCTGCTCTCTGAATAGTTCATTCACTTCACTAGCATCCTTGGTGTGGATATTATTTACTCAGTTTTCATGAAGTAAAAGACTCAGTGAAATTACACGGTGTATTCTAATTAATATGTGGCCTTTTATGTATGTTTCTGACTAATGGGTAACGAATTTACAGTAAAATCAGCAATGATTATAAGATTTCTTTCGTTTTGCTGTTTTGCTTCCTTCCTTTTTCTTCTTTCTTAATAAAATAATTTATTTTATTTAATAAGATTTCAAAGAAAATTCTCTACCCAACATGAGAAAAATGTAGATCATAATACACTTATTCTAAAAGTGTTTTGGAAAAACAATGTGTTCAGAAAGTGTGTTTTGAAGAATGGAATTTCCATGATATGTTTTGGGAATCAATTTTCCCCCCTCAAGGAAATAACACTCTAAAATCATAATGCAGAAAATCTGACACATACTAGTATTTGGGATACTATTCTTGAAGCCACCTCTTTTCATTGGGAGGAGATAAAACAAGTTTATGTAAAATCTTGAACAAGCTGCCTACTCTAAGCCTCACAACTGTACAATCAGAATAATAAATATGCTTAATCAACGAATGGATGTGAGGATTAAAGATCATACAAAGTGCTTGTTGTAGTTCCTGATGGATAGTAGGCACTAAATAAATACTCACTTCTAACATTCTGATGAGAATAACTTAGAGGAGAAAGGGTCATTGGATTTGATGCATTTGAGTAGTAGTCAAATTAATAAGTTAAAGTAGATGTATTGCTATTAGTCATTGTCTTGAAAACACAAATGCACACACAACAGCAACACCACCACCACCAATAACAACTTCCCTGAAACTTTTATCAGCACAGTTGAAATAAGCTAACGGTTTTGAAGCTAATGGAAATGAATTTATTTGATAGTATTTAATAAAAATAAATAAAATCTTATTTTCTCCAAATTTGCATTATTAAATAAAATCAAATAATACAAAAATCTATGAATGAAACTATGCCTATTATAGAATCCTACTGACCATAATAGCACTATGAAAGTATGTACATTTATGTTGTTGTTAATCCTCACCTGAGGTTGTTTTTTTCACCGATTTTTAGAAAGAGTGAAAAGGAGGGATTGGGGAGAGGGAAAGGGAAAGGGAAAGAGAGAGGGCGAAGGAGAGGGAGAGGGAGAGGGAGAGGGAGAGGTAGGGGGAGGGGGAGGGGGAGGAGGAGGGAAGGGGGAGAGGAGGGACAGGGGGAAAGGGAGAGGGAGCGAGAGAGGGACAGGGGGAAAGGGAGAGGGAGCGAGAGAGGGAGAGGGAGAGGGAGCAGGAGAGAGACAGGCCCCAACTAGGGCCAGGGATGAAACCTGCAGGGATGTGCCCTTGACCTTGACTTGGAATCAAACCTGTGGCCCTTTGTTGCAGAGGCTGATGCTCTATCCACTGAACAACACTGGCCAGGGCGAAAGTATGTGCTTTTAAACTTAGACTCCTTGAGTTCACATTCTGCCCCTTACTAGCTACTTCACTTAGGCAAATTGCTTAACCTATGAATGCATCTCATTTATTAACCTGTTTAAAGAGTGTAATTATAGTATCTACTGTATAGAATTGTTATGAAGATTAAATGGTTACTAACTACAAAGTGTTTAGAAAAGTAAAATACTCAATAACTGTTATTATTATTATTATTTTTATTAACTATAATTCTAAGTTACTTTTGCATCACCATCACAGGCCAAAGAAGAAAAAAATATGTGGTGATTTTTCTTCCCTCCTTTCCTTCAGAAACAAAATGATTGAAGGGTTTGCTTGTTTTCTGAAAGGAAATGACAGAACTACTTGACACAGTTGGCTGATCAGCGGAGTCAGGCAGCAGTGACAGCTCACATTTGTGGGAAGTTCAGCTTGCAGTTCAGAATATTTTATTGCCAGATTGCCCATGGAATTTTTAAAGTTCAAGATGGATGACAGGAGAGACTCTGCTAGAAGAATTTATCATATAATTTAATCTTCATAGAAAAATTATATCAATAAAAGTTGACCTAAATAAGAAAAAATACTCTTAAATAAGATAGTAGCTGAAGAATATATTAAATAGAGCAGCTGGGGCATCCTGGAAAGGATCAGTGAACTGAAGTTCAAGTTCATTTCAAAACAAGAAATAGAACCCTAGTTTTTTTTTTTGTTTTTTTTTTGAGGGGGTTTGTGGTTCTGCATGAAGATAATGGTTTATCTGAAAACAAGTGCTTAAACCTTAAAATGAAACATAATTATATCTGCAATATATCACCATAGTACTACTGTGTAACCAGAATAAAGCAGACATTAGCAACCTGAGCTTCCCCTAATAAAAATGTGTATTTATTTTTGAATTATGTTAATTTGGCCTTTATAATTTATACTGAGCAAAGTCCACTCATTTGAAGCAGGATAATTTTCCTTGGTTACCTTGAAAATGTTTTCAATGAAAATGGTTTAATGATGATCAGAACCAGTAACAATATCTGTTTGTGTATGTGTGTGCGTGTGCCTGTGTGTGTGCGTGTTGCAAGAGGATTGAGAGAGAGAAGGAGAGAAGGAGAGAGAGAGACAGAGAGAGAGAGAGAGAGAGAGAGAGAGAGAGAGAGAGGTGTGTGTGTATGTGTACATTTTTGTCTTAACATGTACACATTTATGCCAGGACAATTGGGCATATTAAAGATGTTTGCTAAGTGTCTACTCTGAAAACAAGGTGCCAAGTTCTGTGGATATAATGATGGGTAATGCACAGTCTGATCCTCAAAAGCACACAGTTCCATGAGGAGATGAGCAATTACATATTTTTAAAGCGGCCCATATGGTCTTTTTGAAAGCACAGCACCATCCTAGTCCCTCTTGTGGGGGCAGGCTGAAGGTAGAAGCCATTCCTAACTCTATTCTTCTTGGTCTGAGCACCAGCTGGAGGTTCCAAATGGATTCAGGGATGGAGACCAAGAAGATTGAGCCTTCTTGTTAGTGTGAAATTTGTTTCCAGGAATGTTTGAAATATAGTCATGGGAATTTTGAGATTTCTATCATAAATTTTCTGTTTTGTTTTTTTCCTGCCAAATTTCTCTCCACAGAAGATACTTAACAAAACATAAATGCTTCAGACATACATTACCTCTCTGGCACATTCTAGGCCCAACAGCATAGGTATGACCAAATGCTTTGTACCCAGCAAAACATGTTAACTAAATGCTGTTAATTTATAAAATAAAAAATATATAATATACCAAACTACAAGTTATTCTGAAAATAAGACAATCCTGTTTTGTCAAATAAATGTTTCATTTGTTAACTTGAAAATATGAATGTTTAGCAATGAAAGTGGAATATTCACAATCTACTCAGTATTTTATTGACTTATTATATACTAGAGGCCCGGTGCACGAATTTGTGCATCAGTGGGATCCCTGAGCCTGGTTTGCAGGATCGGGCTGAAACCGGCTCTCCAACATCCCCTGAGGGGGCTCTGATTGCAGGAGGGTGCAGGCCAGGCCGAGGGACCCCACTGGTGCACCACTGGGCCCAGGGAGGGACGCGGGAGGTTGGACAGCCAAGGGGGGAACTGTGGGAGGGCTCCAGGGTGTTCCCGGCCCATCTCACTCAGTCCTGATCAGACCCCAGCAGCAAACTAACCTACCAGTCGAAGCGTCTGTCCCCTGGTGGTCAGTGCATGTCATAGCGACTGGTCGACTGGTCGACTGTCTGCCCCCTGGTGCTCAATGCACATCATAGTGAGTGGTTAAGCGACTTTAGCATATTATTAACATATTATGCTTTGATTGGTTGAACAGACGACCTGACACTTAGCATATTAGGCTTTTATTATATAGGATATGTGTAATCACATGATATAAAATAATATTTTTAAAGAATTGCTTTGTTTTTGATTTTCCAGAAACAACTTTATGGAAATCCTTTGTACACACATTCCACTTCAGTTTATCATCTCTGAGAGCCATTTGTGAGTTTTCTATCACAGAAGTAAAACACAGCATCCCTGGGTAATTAACTCAGCCTTTTTAAAAAATGTATATTAAGACAGTTTTCATTTTAAAAGTTATTCTGTGTCTATTTGTTTCCTCAACATAATCAATTAGTGTAACACTTTAAATGTTGTCTTTAAAGGTTTTATTTACAATATCATTCAACACTTGGAGTTGAGAGGCTGCACACCCAGGGATAATGAGTATAATCCGTGTGAAATGTCTTTGCCCATCCCATTTTTAAACACAGATCTCTTTAAGTGACAGCTGAGCATCCCAAACTGCCATTGACTGAGGCTGTTTCACATGAACGTTTGCTCAAAATTAACTAAATCGAGAATGTGACTTGTAACATAAAAATCTTGATGGGAATTTGAATACAAACTAACGCCTGCAAAGTTTTTTTTTTTTAAAGTATATTTTTATTTACTTCAGAGAGGAAGGGAGGCAGGGGGAGAGAGAGAAACATCAATCATGAGAGAGAATCATTGATCGGCTGCCTTTTGCAACCCCCCCTACTGGGGATTGAGCCTGCAACCTAGGCATGTGTCCTTGACCGTAATTGAGCCCAGGACCCTTCGGTCCAAAGGCCACCGTTCTAGCCACTGAGCAAAACTGGCTAGGGCTCCTGTTAAGTTTTTTGGGGGGGATATTTTCACCCTATGGTAAAGTACAGGATAAAAATAAATTTAGTTGGTATGCTTCGAAAATGGGTCCCAAATTACTCTTAGAAAATTGCCAGTCATTAAATTAGAGCTTGAAATTATAACTTTACTTTCCTTTGCCCTTCCGAACTAAGTGTGGTTCTCCAATGCAAATCTGAGTTTTCAGAGGAGACTTGAAGAGTAAGGCTGAGCTCCAATAACAGGCACAAGGTTAATGACTTGGTTGAAGCGTTTGGCAGAGGACTTAGAAGAGAATGACCTAATCCAGTGTCAATTATTTACCAGACCACATCCTGAAATAGGCAAGAGAAAAGGTTCAGAATGCAAATGTCAGCAAAAGATAGCAAGGATGCTCGCTGGAAAAAGACAGGGCTTCTGTTTGCTGTGTACACATTGATATTCTCAGTGCCTCCAGCTGACGATGACTCAGCATGGACAGTGCTGTCCACTGACTGAATAAAGACACAGGCTTTAGCTCAGTCCTGATTGTCTTAAAGTTAAAATTGCTTTGAATTCTAGTTTTAATATAACCCCAGTTCTAAAATTGTTTGAACCCTTGTTTTAATTCCAGTCCTAGTCCTATGAGTCATGTGACTTTGGGCAAGCTAAACTTTAGTTTTGTCATGTATAAAATGGAAACGCTAATGATTCGTAGTCTTAAAGCAGCGGTTCTCAACCTGTGGGTCACGACCCCTTTGGGGGCCGAATGACCCTTTCACAGGGGTCGCTTAAGACCATCGGAAAACACATATATAATTACATATTGTTTTTGTGATTAATCACTATGCTTTAATTATGTTCAATTTGTAACAATGAAATTGGGGGTCACCACAACATGAGGAACTGTATTAAAGGGTCGCGGCCTTAGGAAGGTTGAGAACCACTGCTTAAAGGAGTCTGTGAAAAGTAAATCATATAACACGCATACATGAAATATAGCTTTTAGCATCATGAGAATAAAAGGATCCTGTGCTCCTAGGAAAAGATTGTCCTTTGGCCATAAAAACGAGTAATCACTGGAAACATTTTTACACCTGTCTTCAGTGTAAGTGGCAATTTACTTTAGTAACTGTTTCTGAAACTTGGTCAATCAGTGATAGTCTTATGCTTCTAAATGTCAGTCAATGAGCAGCAACTAATAATTCAGTAACTCGTCTCCTAAAAATCAGTGAGTCAGCCAGTCTAGCTTGTGTAACCCACCCACACAGATTAATTAGGTCCACCAATTGTTGGACAGGCCCACTTCTAAAAATCCACCCATACTGGGTGCCCCACCATTCCCCAAGCCCAGAAAAATGAGCTCCCTGCTCTGCTCAGAGAGACGCTTACCTAGTTCTCCCTCATGTGGCAAGCAATAAACTCAGCCTTTATTGTTTGTTTCAGATATTGAACAGTGGGCGTTACCTTGACAAGTGTCTGACATATGGGAAACATTCAACGATTTTAATAATACTGTTGCTGCTGCTGTTGCTTCCACAGTTATTAATAATGGCACTAATGTTACAGAGTGCATTGAGATTGCTCTGCCCTCCTCGGTAATCAGGGAATAGTATTTACTACAAAAAAAAAAAAAAGAATAGGAAGAAGTGATTTGGGATTTCTATCAGTCACTTTGGGAAAACTTGGTTATGTAACCCAGAATGCTGGTGGAAGACAGGGTGCTCAGCATTATTAATTTTCAGGAAATTCACTCAAACTTATATAACTAGAACTTATGAAACTCTACGCAAACCAAAGGGGGTTCTTGAGAAATTAATTTGTAAAATATGAGAAATGATTGACTTTCACCCTCAGCTGGGAATGGAAGATCCCACCACTTTTACTCTGGGGTGGAAAAAGCTTTCTATGCATCCACTGCTAACCCACCCAGCTTCTCAGAATGAAGTGAATATTAGAAGGTCAGAAATTCAAGTGACCTGACCTTTGCTTTGCACTTTTATTCCAGGTGATTGAATAAATGAAGAGTCATCTGTCACTTTGTTATCAGACCTGGGATTTATCTCTGATCTGCTTCCTTTTTATTACCTGTTAATGAGCATTCTGAAGAACCAGATATATCTGATTTTGCTTAACCCTGTTGAGTCCCTCACCACACTAGAGCCTTCCTGGCACTTTAGATATGTGTGGAAGGAGGTGGGTGTGGGCATAATTGACAAGAATTAACTGACCCTGAAGGCCCAGGGCCTTCCCTGAGGATAACTTGTGTTGTGGTTAAACAAGGATTAAACCCTCTTAACTTTTCTCTACCCGGGAAACCTACTTCAACTTTGCATGAAATTGTGCTATTAAGAGATCATTCAAAATTCTGATTTTTGCTGTCATCATTACTGCTAAAGGGACAAATTAACTTGAATTATTTTAAATAAAAGCTTCTGAAGAATAATTCTTCCTTGTAATTTTCTAATGTGAAGATTTGTATTGACTAGAAGGTTTTTTTCTAGAAATCTAACATGGCAATTTGAATTCCTAAATATTAACAGCATGCCATTAAACAATATGATTGATTGAAGCTATCAACATAGTATTTCACAAATATATTTGAAGAGCAATATTAAGGATTTCTTTTTATTCTAAAAATAGTTATTCTGATACTTGAAAGTCTACATAAAGAAAATTTGTAAAACACAATTACTTTATTATGAGAATGTTAATGTATGTTTAGTAAAATTAACTATAATACCTATTAAATAATGCAGTATATAAAATTTAGTATAAAAATAGGTAGTACGTATCATTATTAAAAACAAGGGCTGGATATAAGGACGATATGTAAAAGTCAATTGTACTTCTACATAATATCAACAAAGAGAAAATAAAAATGCACCATTCATAATATTGTTAAAATGTAATTAAATATCTAGGAATAAATCTACACTCATAACTATAAATCACTGCTGAGAAAAAGTAAAGAAGACATAAATATGTTCATAGACTGGAAAACTCAATATTGTTAAAATGTCAGTTTATCCACAAATAAAGGCAGTATGGCATTACAAAGCAATACAAAAAACAAATTTCTGGTACATGCAATACATGGATGACTCTCATGGATACCAAAGACTATATGATTCCAGTTACTTGAAGTTCAGAAAAAAGAATTTATAGTAAGAAATTTTGTAACCTCTTAGGGGTTAATAATTATAAAGGAATAAGAGAAAGCTTTCTGGGGTGCTGGATATGTTCTGTATCTTAAATTAGATGGTAGTTACTGTGTGTGTGTGTGTATGTGTGTGTGTGTGTGTGTGTGTGTGTGTGTGAGTATGTGTGTAAAAATTCATCAAGCTCAATAAATACGTGTGCTTTACTGCATATATGTTATAACTCAATCTCAAAACCACACAAAGACATAGAAATCATACCAATATGATACCACCACACATACTCCAGGAAAACTAAAATGAAAAAGACTGAAAATACTTAGTGTTGAAGTAGGCAAGGAACAATAGGAACTGTTTTCCTTTGAGGGTAGGAGTACAAATTGGAATAACCGCTCTAGGAAGCCATTTGGTAATATTTACTAAGATTGGAAAGAAGCATACCTTATGACCAACAATAACTACTTCAAGATATATACTCAAGAGAAATGTTCACCAAATAACATATATAAGAATGTTCACAGAAACACTATCTGTTATAGTTATAAACTAAAAACAACCCAAATGTCCATTAACAATATAAAAACAAAACATGATATATCCATTAGTGGGATATATCAGATCAAAGAGAATAAGCCATAGTTATACACAACGATGTGCATAAATATTACAATGAATGTCAAACAAAAATGCCAGATACTAAAGAGTACACACTATGTGATCAGATTTATAAAAAATTCAAAAACAGACAAAACTAGTCTATGGGATTATAAGTCAGAAAAGTGGTTATTGTTGGGAGTTGGAGAGGCAGTGGCTAGATAAGGACTTCAGGGAGAAGTCTGGTATGCTGGTAATATAAAGGTTCTTAATCTGAGTGATAGTTACATGAATATATTGATCTTATAAAAATTCAGCAAGCAGTAAACATAATTTGTGCATTTTTCTGTATAAATGCATTCTTTAATAAAAAGAACTTTACTTAAAAAAAGGCAAGGTCTTCTAAGGTGCCATATTCTATTTAAATTCTGTTCTGATTTTAAACTTGATTAATGCAACAGATGTGCCCCTATAATTAATTAAATCATAGCTGCAATCAAAGTCATTTGCTTATTGATTTATGTGATCATTTTCAAGGTACTTTATCTTCATCTGCCATTGACCTTCAATTGACAGAGACTTTAAAAACTTCAGTTTGGGTGACTATTTCTTTCTATTTCTGCATCACGAGACTACCGATGAATATGTAACAATGCACTGACAGTAATTTGTCTTTTTAAAAAAGGAATCTTTAAAAATATTTAAAGTAGCCATATTTATCTGTTGGGTAAATTTGGATTGTTATATATCTATTATTGTTCTCTAAGAAAATCTATAAAATCATAAAATAAAATTTTTCTGGTTGGAGTAGACAATAGGGGGGTTGGTGGAACTAGGTGAAAAGGTGAAGGAATTAAATAAACAAACAAAAAACAACCAAAAAATTCATAGACACAGACAACAGTATGGTGATTACAAGAGGGAAAATGGGATGGGGGGAGTTAAAAAGACGGTAAAGTGGAGATCCATGGTGATGAAAGGAGACTTGATTGGGGTGGTGAACACACAATATAATATACAGATGATGTATTATAGAATTATACACCAGAAACCTATATAATTTTATTAACCAATGTCACCCCAATAAATTCAATAAAAATCAAAAAGCAATTATATAATTTACCTATGTATTGAGAAATAAGTGATCGGAGGCTCAAGAAAATAAATGGCATGCATGAGGTTTGTTATTCATTCATTTGCTTATACATTCAAATATTTATTGAGCACCTATACAGTCCCAGAAACTGCCATAGTCACTTTGGATATATCAGTAGAGGATAAAGTTCTCTGCACTTACATTTCTATTTGGGAGATAAACAACAAAGATGAAATATAATTAATAAGGGAATAGATATGATGTTCTAAGTGGTAATTAATGCCATGAACAATAAAAATGTCCAGGTTGAAGGTGATGGAGTAGCGTAGACCCAGCTCAGGAGTACTATAAAACAGGATTGTCAGTGCAGGTCTCATTAATATGATGAGATTTGAGCTAAGTCTTGAAGAAAGCAAGAGAACTAGCCATGCAGAAATCTAAGAGAAGGGCCTTCTGGACAGAGAGAGTAGCCAGCACAAGGCACTAAAGCAAGAGCATGGCTGGTGCCTTGCAGGATATTTGGTCCTGTCCAAAACTTCCATGGAGACATTTGATCCACATTAAAAAGACCCTCAGCTAGGCTGGGCAAGAACAGTTATTATTAGTAATACAAACATAAAACAATGATTGGACCAGTAAAACATGCTAGTATCCTTTATGTATTAACTAGAGGCCCAGTGCACGGATTTGTGCACCAGTGGGGGCCTTGGGCCTGGCCTGTTTGGATCAGGCTGAAACCGGCTCTCCGACATCCCCTGAGGGGTCCCACATTGCAAGAGGGCACAGGCCAGGCTGAGGGACCCCACTGGAGCATGAGTTCATGCACTGGGCCTCTGACATCCCCTGATGGGTCCGGGTGCGGGTGAAGCAGAATTGGGGCCAACAGTGCCCCAGCAGCAACCTAACCCACGGCCAATTCTGTGAGGGATCAGGCTCCCTCTTCTACTGGTTGGAGCATCTGCCCCTGGTGGTCATAGTGTGTCATAGCTACCAGGTGAACAGTTGAATAGTCAGATGGTCGCTTCGGCTTTTAGATATATAGATTCTGTGAACCAAAATTATTTTTTATACTTTGTATTTAAAGTTATGGACTATTACAATACAGAGACCTTTAATAAATAGTTTAACAGGATCAAATTTCAAGGACCTTTTGGTATAGACCAAATGTCTCCTTGGATACTTTGGACAGGAGCACATTTCAAGAAACTTTTGACAACATATATAGTCAGTACTCTTCAAAAGGGTTAAGTTCATAAAAGTCACAGGAAGAATGAGGAACAGCCCCAAATTAGAAGAGACATGACAACTAAATGCACTATGTGATCCTGGATTAAACCCCAGTCAAAAAAAATTATATATATATATATATATATATAATATATAGTTTGAAAAATATATATAAAATATATAGTTTGAATATATAGTTTGAAACTATATATAAAATATATAGTTTGAATAAGGTCTGCAGGTTAGTTAATAGTATTGCATCAATCTTAATTTCCTGCTTTTGACTAATTAGACCCTGGTTGTGTAAGATGTTAACATTTGAGGAAGCTAGGTGAGGAACACATGGAAACCGTTTTTACTATTTTTGCAATTTTACAAGCCTGAAATTATTTCACAATTCAAAGCTAAAAATCAAAATGGTTCATTGGTTGAGTTACCGGAGGGAGTGTGCTGGAAACACAGGGGCATGTAGAGAGTGGAATGCAAGCAGCAGTGAGTTGCTCATAATGCTCTCAAGCTTGACTTCTAGGGACCCTCACTTCTAGGAGCTCATCTCCTTGAAGGGGGTCCAGCAACACGCAAATAGGGACATATGCTTTTGCAGTATTTGCAAAGTAAACCATTTTGGCCACCATCACTTAGGATTACTGTCTGCCAATCTAACTTCCTCTCTGCCACACTTTTGTTGGCTGGCAGTGGAGTAGCCACAGTATTTCTGAGATTTGACCTAGTGAAGCTGAATTAAGAATGCACTGAGATTGGGTTTAATGACTTTATATATGTGTGTGTGGTCTTCAATCACTTCTGTGTATAATTAAGTTATTGCCAAATGGGCTGTGGGAGACAAAAGAGCTGCTGCAAGAAAAATAAGGGAGAACCATGTGAGTGGCCGCGACCCCTTTGGCGGTCAAACGACCCTTTCACAGGGGTCACCTAAGACCATCCTGCATAACAGATATTTACATTATGATTCATAACAGTAGCAACATTACAGTTATGTATGGTTGGGGTCACAACATGAGGAACTGTATTTAAAGGGCCAGAAGGTTGAGAACCACTGCTAGAGCAAGGACGTGAAGGGAATTAATTAATATTAAATAATTAATTTCAGAGTATATAAGGTATTTTGCTGATGATGAACTCCGAGGGACACAATGAAAGGTTTCAGACATGTGAGGAAAATTAGGTGATTTGGGAGTCATTTAGGATGATTGACTGTAAAATAACAAGAACAAATGTTTATTTTTGATTGACACAGAACTCCTAAAACCATTGCAGGTTCCTAAGTGATAAGAGTACTAGGAAGATCTTTTGTTCTAATACTTAGTCTTTGGCCCCATCCCTGACATACAACCACTCTTGGAATTTCTTGGAATCGCCTGGGTAATAGTAATGTCACGACTCTTTGTGGGCTCCTGAGTGGGAGTTAGTTACCAGAAAGAATAAGCCAAGGGTTGAGGCTTGGAATTTTCAGCCCTATCCCTCATCCCCCAGAGAGAGGAGAGAAGCTGAAAATTAAGTTAATAATTGATGGTGCCTACATGAGAAAGTCTCCATAAAATCCTAAAATATGGGGTTCATGGAGCATCCAGGTTGGTGAACACATCTATATACTGAGAGGTGCTGCATCTCAATTCCACAGGGTCAGAAGCGACTGTGCTCAGAATTCTCCTGACCTCACTCTATCTCTTCATCTCATCCTTTATCTGAAAAAAATTTTTTTTTATTGATTTCAGAGAGGAATGAGAGGGAGAGAGAGATGGAGATATCAATGATGAGAGAGAATCATTGATTCGTTGCCTCCTGCACACCCCCTACTGGGGATCGAGCCTGCAACTCAGGCATGTGCCCTTGACTGGACCTTTCAGTCTGCAGGGTGATGCTCTATCCACTGAGCCAAACCAGCTAGGACTCATCTGAATCTTTTATCATATTCCTCAATAAACTGGTACATGTGTTTCCCTGAGTTCTGTGGGCTGCTCTAGCAAATAATCACATTGAAGGTGGAATAGGTCATGGTAACCTCTGAATTATACCCACGTCATTTAGATGTTGTAGGTAATCTGGGGACCTACTACTTGCAATTGGTATCTGAGGTGGAGGACAGTCTTGTGGGACCGAGCCCTTACCCTGTGGGATCTAATGGTATCTCCAAGGTAGGCAGTGTCAGAAGTAAGTTAAATTGTAGGACACCCAGCTGGTATTGCAAAAGCTTGGTATGAGACACCTTCCCCCCCGCCCCCCACCCCCCGCCCCATGTAAGAAGTTGTGAGTAATAGTGTGAAAGTCAAGGAGAAACATGGGAGGAAAAACTGAGTTTTCTACACACTGACATAAACAGAGATAAAACTGCAATTAGATTATTTCCAGAAGATTTACGGAGTGTTTTTGGTGACAGAGCCAGATGTAGAACTTTAGCCTTCTGACTACACAATAGATAATGTTGCTTCTGGATCTATCCTTGAGATTAATGTTTATTCAGTCCATGGAGATATTCAATTATGTTAAATGATTTTATTGTTCCACCACACTTTGTGGAATTTATAGTTTTGTTTTAATTGGACAGGCAGTCTTATCGAATATGTGGGAAAAAATGAATACTTATGCTTTCATTAATAACCTAGAAATTGCTTAATGATAATCAATGTGATTAATACTTTTGACTGGTGATACAGTTACATTCATGTTAATGAAAGGTAAACACACTGATTCTGTTTGATTTCACAAATCAATTTCAGCTAATAAATCCAAACAATTCCAGGAAATGAATGGTTGAAATGTCTAGCTTAATGCTTTTCTATTTCTGTCTAAAGCCTTCTATGGTATTTTGCAAATGCATTAGCTCTAAGACAATGTCTTAAATAAATTTCTCATAGCATTTTATGCAGTTTACAAACATCTCAGTTATATGATCCTTATTGATATAATTTTTTTATAAACAAAGTTTTAAATCCTTTATCTTTACCAAAATTCACTAAATTCAAAAGTTGTCATTTTGGAAGAGTTTTTGAATATTTATTAATAATTAATATTTAATGAATAAGTTAGCAATTAATTAATGACATTTCAGACTGATTGTGCACTCAGTTTTTTGCTGTTAGGACACAATGATTGTTTGGAAATATATTTTACTAGTTCAAGTACCCTTGATAACTCTTTTTTTAAAAAATATATTTTATTGATTTTTTACAGAGAGGAAAGGAGAGAGATAGTTAGAAACATTGATCAGTTGCCTCCTGCACATATCCCACTGGGGATGTACCCACAACCAAGGTATATGCCCCTGACCGGAATCAAACCTGGGACCTTTCAGTCCTCAGGCTGACACTCTATCCACTGAGCCAAACCGGTTTCGGCAACCCTTGATAACTCTTAATATGTTTATCATACTTGACAACATGTTTATCATACTAATTTCCTACCATAAAATACATATAAAGTGTACCAGGGTTGGAAACAGTCAAAATATTGAAGCCACTACTAGGAAGAAGAAAAAAAGTCTTATGGTCTTTAATACATATCTTTCAGAATAATTAGAAGTTGTGCTTTATTCCAGCCCCAAGAAAGTCTATTAGGTGAAGACATTTTTAACCAGGAGCATTTGGCTAAGAAGTATGTTAGTTTCCTATTGCTGCCGTAGCAGATTACCACAAATTTAGTGGCTTTAAGCAACACAAATTTACTTTCTTACAGTTCTGGGAGTCAGGAATGCAGGGCTGGCAGGGCTGTTCCTTCTGGAGGCTGTAGGGTGGTTCTATTCCCTTGCCTTCTCCAGCTTTTAGAGGCCGCCTGCACTTCTTGTCTTGTGGCTCCGCATGACTCTGACTTCTGCTTCCATTGTGACAATGCCTCAGACCCACCTCCCTGCTATTAGTACTCTAGCGATTACATTGGGCCTACTTGAGTAATCTATTACAGTGGTCGGCAAACTGTGGCTCACGAACTACATGCGGCTCTTTGGCCCCTTGAGTGTGGCTCTTCCACAAAACACCACATGCGGGCGCACATGTACAGTGTGATTGAAACTTCGTGGCCCATGCGCAGAAGTCAGTATTTTGTGGAAGAGCCACACTCAAGGGGCCAAAGTGCCGCATGTGGCTCGTGAGCCTCAGTTTGCCGATCACTGATCTGGGATAATCTGTTCAAGATCCTTAACTAAGTCACACCTGCAAAGTCCCTTTAACCATGTAAGGTAACATATTCACAGGTTCCATAAATTAGGACGTAAACATCTTATGTGGGGATGTTCCATTATTCAGTGTCACGAGTTTTAACAAATTTCTATTTTCAATGGACAAAGTGATGTACAGTTATCAACAAAAAAGGGTTGACATGCCATTATGTAGATTTTCCTCTTTGACATCCGACATGATTATTATCTGTCACTCCCAACAAGAGGACAATTTCTGCAACAGTGAATTTGATTTTGGGCTAAGATAATGTCTTTAAGTTCTAAGTTTCAACAAATGATTAGGTGATGAGTTTATACTAGTAATTCTAGGACTCCTCAGTCAGTATCACGAAAAGGGTTGAGTACCGTGTGAATGTTGTTTTGGGTAAAGACAGTGCTTAAAAGGAGGGCTGAAAAATTCCTTCCAAGAACTGCAAAATCCATGGTTTTTATACTAATGCTGCTGTTAGAACTATGAGTTTATCACATGTATAAAATTATTATCTAATCATATAAAACTATCATATCTAATCATTCTCTTCTGAGTGCTATATTTTACAGGGGACATTTGCAAACATTCATAGTGGCATACAACAAGATAATTAAGTCATATGAATGATCACAGGATATTTTCACATATAGAAAATGATTGAACAATTAATTATTGGTGAGGAAGATAAGATGCTGTTTTCAAATTTGAAAAGGTATAGTTAAAAGAGAAAGACATTAAGGGTCAAAATGAAGGGGAGGTAGATCTTGTCTTTCTTTAATAAATAAACCCCACAAACTAAAGCTCAGATTTGTCTTCAGAATGACATGAGTTTGAACTGTAGTAATAATTCCTAAAGTTGCCGGTAAGTTCCAGAAATTTAAACTGAGACAGTTCAAAATAATTATTATTTGAATTAAATCTTAAACAAGTTACCATATGTTAAAACAATAAATCAAAACACTGAGAGCTGAAACAACTGATTTATATAGCATCTATCAAATAGAACAGTTAACCCAAACATCCAAAATATTTCTTTGAGATGGGAAAATAATAGGTTAGTAATAAAAAAGGCTTTAATTATATTCTACAATGTGGGACTGATTTCTTAGTGTTTTATAATAATAGAGTCAGACATTTTACAAATCCTTTAAAATTACCATTATGACTTCAAGGAATTTGCATCCTAAAATAATGAAATAGATATTTACAATACTCTTGTTAAAACCAAATTGACATGGGCCAGCAGATCTGGAAGCTTTTTACTAATAGTGTTTATGGAGAAGTTAGCTGTTTGGGTGTAATACTTCTAATTGCCCCAAATTTTCTTTAGTGTCTTTTGTAAAAGTTTGTTATAATACATTGTTTAGATTTCTATTATATTCACTGTGCTATAAACTCTTCTTTTATCTATACTCCTTTACCTAATGTTTAGTACAACACAATATTCAAGAAATGTTGATTAGGCTATAGTAATACAAATAATTAAATGTAGACAAACTTGGATTGACTTTGTATAGATTAAATAGTGTAATCATAGAGAATGTTGTGACTTTTCCTTCTGAATGGATATTTAAAACGTCATTCCTTAGGTCAGAGACAAAAATTTGGAATGCCTATAGTGACCTGGTCTAAGAAAACAGGAAGAAATGAAAACTGGACTACACCAATATATATCTCCTATCCCATCCAAAGGGTCCTGCTACCATTCAGTTCCATCCAACTGTTGCCATGAGGAACAGAGTAACCAGATATTCTGGGTTTTCAAGTGAAGATGGAAATCTGGAATTTAATATAAAAATTTCCAATTTTCAAATATTGGCTACTGTGTGGTCCATAAAAAACCAAACATGTATTCAATCCCGGTTTTACTTTAAGCTGCTTGCTGGTCATCTCACTTTTAGGTCTTGAAGACTTTTCTTATTGGCTGGAGGGAAAATATTCCAGATGAGACATAAAGTGAACAAAAGCTGTATAATGATGTTCCAAGTACAGCAAACAGACACAGTTCATTTATTTTTCTAAATGGAGGGGTTCAATTGAAAAGAGCTGGAGGTGAATCTAGAGTATAGATTGGTTTAACATGGTGAAGCTGCTTAGCTGGACCCCCCCAAAAAAAAATAGATGAGGGCCACTGGAAAAGGACAGAGGATAGATAGCAGTTCAATGAGAAGGTCATGATGGGCAGGAAATGGCTTGGGAGAGGCTGGCCCAAGGAGTCAGAAAGGGACTGGCAAGGACTCAGCTGCTCTCCCAGCTGGAAGGTGGGTCATGGCAACAATGGACTTTGCCATCAGACTCTCAGAAAGGACCTGGGCAGGCAGGCGGTTAGCGTGGGGCATGTTACAGATCCAATGACATCATGAAGGTGAATTCAGGGCAGTTCTCCAGCAAAAATGATACCATCCAAGTAGGCATTCAATATGAGACAATACATCAGAGAATCACTGAATCACTGCTGGAACTAGTGTAAAAAACTAAAAAGAAAAAAAGGCCTCAAGGAAAATAAGCTTTGCTGTCCCAGAGTAGCCACAAAAGGGTGCAGTGATTATACCAGCAAGATGAGTAAATGCCAGACTGCTGGGTGACAATCTGGGGCCCTTGTGTCCCCCATCAATAACAGGAGTGAGCCTGTAGGTCTGGGTAAGATGTCCCCAGAAGTTTCTACTGGTTCTCTTTCTGGGCAGGAAAATAAGTAGGCTATTAAACATTTTGTGGCTGACATTTTTGTTGTTGAGGCAGTTTTCCTCAGATAAATTTCAGTTGCTGAACACAGCCAGTCAGCCATGTTAAAGGCTATTCATTGAACTATTTAAGGAAGAGTTAGGAAAATGCATTTTTTTCACAACCTCTTTCCCCCCCTAACACTGCAAACTAGATTTTCCTGGAAATCACACACTTTATGCCATTGAGAAGAAAACTATTCTATCACTATAAAAATACTACTTGCATATTTTTCTTCCTGAAGTTGGTTCTGACTGTACTAGATAAAAAAATCATCTTTAAGGTGTTCGCTTTTAAAAATTCATTACCTATGAGATATGCTTTGTGTGTCTTGATCTTAAAATATAGGGCCAAATTGAATAAAAAAACCTCTGTACAGAATTATTCAGGCCATTATTCTTCATTCATTATTTATTTATCAAAAAAAATAGGAAATGCTTATCTAAAGAAAAGGATAAATACTAAAGAGTCAAGTAAAAGAATTATTAAAATTGTGTAATGATAATAGGGAAATACACTGAAAAAAAAAGCAAAAATGTTAGGATAATGATTCTAACTAAAAAACCCTATGGAGAGCTCTTAATGTCTGTATCAGGGTAGTGGAATAATTGATGGTTCCATTCCTTTTTCTCTATCAATTAATGTTTAATAATTTTTAGGTGATATGAAAGAATTAAAAATCATTGTAGAAGTTTTGGGAAAAAAAATCACCTGAAAGCCAGAGAAAACCATTCCTATAATTTGGTATACATCCTTCCAGTCCTATTTTTCATTTTTTTAAAAATTGAATTTATTGGGGAGACATTGCTTTGCAAAACCATACTGGTATCAAGTGTACAACTCAGTTAAACACCATCTGCACACTACATGCTCACAGGAATGTTCCTGGGTGTGCTCCATGGTGATAACAACACTGGGAACCCAGAGCATGTATGCTACATACCATTTTTTAATGCACTGATATGACATTTTCATGTTATTAAGTACTTTCAAAATTTGAATGTTAATGGTTACAAAATTCCATCATATGCATGCCCTATACTTCTGGATATTCAAAATCATTAAAACATTGATTTAAATTGATGGTGGAAGTCAATTATAAGTATAGATATGTTTGGCTTCATCATTGTGATGAACTTTTTAGTATTTTTTTAAAGATGCATTTCCTTCCCAAATTACTTATAGTTCTCATATTCAGGCATATATTTTATTTGTATGGTGCAATAAAAAACAACAACAAACGTGTTCCACTGACCAAGCAGGGATTCTGAAAAGCAAATTACACTCATTTTGCTTCACAAAAACATCATCATGCACACATAAGTTTTAAAAGAATAATTTTCCTGGAATTTTACTTTGATGATCGAATGATTGAACAGATATTGTTTGTTTTTAGCACAGCATTTTGACTATATCATTCAGAGAAGAAAAGTTAAATAATGACATCGATCCTTAGAGAAACATAAGGACTAATATTAGTATAATGGGAAACTTTTTATTTTCATATATCTTCAAAACATCAGAAAATCACTACACATTCAAAAAGTCAAAAACTGCATTATTGTGACCAGCACTTGTTACATGCCTAAATAAGGTTATATTTCCCATTGTTTGATGTTTTCATGTACAAAATGACTCTATGAAAATGTCATATTTTACATACAAGTTTTATAGTTTGTATAGTTTTCTAAATAATTTTCTTTTTGTAGGTCAATGTTTTTAACATAATTACTCTATTCAATTATCAATTATACTTTATACACAGTATGTGTATAGATATCTATGTTCCTATGGAAAATTTTTTTGTATGTTTTTATAATTTCCAAAACTTCTACAATGATTTTTAATTATTTTCCATAATTATTATTTCCAGAATTATTACATAATAATACAAGAATAAGTAAACTCTATTTCATGTCCTCACACTGTAAACTTACTTTTGCCTACATATATATATATATATATATATATATATATATATATATATATATATATATATGTATATATCTACACACATTTCCACAGGAAAATCTTAATTCTATACAATTAGATGAAACCTGTCTTACTGAGTTGGCCAAAGGAGGGAAAAGTGATTAAAGGATATATTTTCCAAGTAGAGCTACATGAAAGCATAAACATAAACTTTAAAAAAGGTGAAGATTGGCTGGCTGTCTTAAATACAGATTGCCATGGAGATAATGGCTGTTGCACAGGCTCAGAGGCAGAATGGTTGCGAAGCCAGGATTTCCCCCCAGTTTCTGGGGCAATGGGATTGGCAGGGACGCAGGTGCGTTATCAGCATGATGATACTGCCCCAGTGCAACTGACGGATGCAATTATGATTTCTAGTAGGAAGAGTGCTCTAGAGATGATGTGTTATGGAAAGATAACATGTCTATTTATGTTCTTACATGCACGACCTTGGTTTTGAATTTTAGATTTCTTCCATATGCTAAAATCAAACAGAGACCAGACCTCAAAATCCCCCAAGCAGCAAAACCATTTAAGCCATGTAAGCAAAACTAAATAGAGCTCATTTTATGCACATAAGCAAAACAGGTTATTTCTTGTAAATGCCTCTGATGGTTATAAACAGAACTTAAGTCATCTTCCTAAACTGATACAAGATAATCACTTTTCACCAGTCTCCACCATCTGGAGACCGCTATTGGAATAACCAATCATTGTAAAGATTAAATAGTTTCCTCATTTTCACTCTATAAGCAGGCCTGTAAAGTTATGTCTTTGAACTTCATACCAGCTTTGGGCTTGAACTCTCCCTGTTTGTGAACAGTATGTTTTCATGGAACGCAATTCTCCTGTCAAGTAGAGTTCCCTGAATTTTTTGACAGGTATTTTCACTGGAAAACTCCAGTCTTCCCTGGGTTTGGCTTCAAGTCCCAGACTTTGATTTTTTTTTTTTCTGAGTCTTTATTTTTATATTTTATTTTTAATGAATGCTTTCTAAGGTATGAGACTTTCTTTAAAATATATTTTTATTGATTTCAGAGAAAGAAAGGGAAAGGGAAAGAGAAGCATCAATGATGAGAGAGAGTCATTGATCAATTGGCTGCCTCCGACATGCCTCCTACAGGGGTTTGAGTCTGCAACCCAGGCATGTGCCCTGACCAGGAATCAAACTGTGACTGCCTGGTTCATAGGTCAGACACTTAACCACTGAGCACACTGGCTGGGCCTGAGTCTTTTTAGCTACTTAACTGTCATACTTCCTTTTCTTACATGTTCTAAAAACCTTTAGAAGTCTGACAGTAAGTAAACTGTATTGAAACAAAGTGAGGGTGTTTGCAGATTATAAGCACATACACGCGCGCGCGCGCGCGCACACACACACACACACACACACACACACACACACAAAACACCCAACTTCCTATTTGGGAAGCAGGGGGCAGTTCAGTGACAAAAGAAGGTCTGACTCAGAAGGATGTCCCAACAACAGCAATGTTCGCCAACATGAAATTCTCTAGCTCACTGCAGAAAATCATATGTTAGGTACAGATAGGGGGGTAGGGAAGGAGGTTTTTTAATATATTGCTAATAATACTCTTCAAGGGGAGTAATTTTAAGTGACCCTTTAATGTGGCAAGTATATTTAAATGATTTTCTCATTCTGAATCAATAAAACAGAAGTCATAGAGTGTCATATTAAATAAAGGCTGAGCTAAAATTTGATTTCCCAGGTGCACAGGGTTTTATTTAATAGGAAGTGTTTTATATCACAAAAATCCCACTGCTCATGCTTCACTTATAGCCACACCTATGGGGAATGAAAACAATCTCTTAACTGATATGATTATCCATCAAAGCATTGATGACTAGCAGCAGAGAATTTACTGATAAAATGCCCCAAGTTTAATACCCATAACTATGGAATTTTAAATTTTGTACTTTTTATCACAGACCAAAATGTGATTAGAAACTTTAATTAGATAAAAAGGTAATAAAAGTTGGTTGTCAGACAGGGGGTAAAGTCTACAAATACACTTCACTTTAATAATCTTTTATTAATACTCTTTATTTTTAAAAGATTAATAATACTTTCATAATCTCATAGCTAAATTCAATTCAGATGCTCACAGTAGAACAGGGGTCCTCAAACTACGGCCCGCGGGCCACATGCAAATACAAATATTGTATTTGTTCCCATTTTGTTTTTTTACTTCAAAATAAGATATGTGCAGTGTGCACAGAAATTTGTTCACAGTTGTTTTTTTTTAAACTATAGTCCGGCCCTCCAACGGTCTGAGGGACAGTGAACTGGCCCCCTGTTTAAAAAGTTTGAGGACCCCTGCATTAGAACATCTGTGTTTTAAGAGTCACAATACTAATGCGATCTGTTCATTTTTTAGTGATAAACAATGCATGTCCATAAATGATAACTTTATTCTTTTAAGAATCTTCAGAAAGTCTTCAAATTTGACTCTTGTAGGAAAATAAATGAGCTATTTTTTCCCTGGTATTGAATAGTGCTTCTTGTGGCTCACTTCAAGTTAAAGCAGAACAAAACAAAATACACACACTCTCACATACAGTGCTATCTGCACATATTGTTGTACACAGAGCATTGATTGTGTGTGTGTGTGTTGTGTGTGTGTTTGTGTGTGTGTCGGGAGGAACTGGTAGATTAAAAGGGCCATGGTTCCCAGAGTGTCAATAAGAATCTGTGTGGAATATGTGAAGTTTGGGGAAAAATATCTTTTGATGCTTTAGGTCAGTGATAACAGAAAACTGAATTTTAAACAATGTACTTTTTTTAAAAAAAGGATTTAACATCCCCTTTATTATTTGCTAAAAATTAGCAAGAAAGGTTTATATATTATCTGGCTATGGAATCTTGGGAAACACTACCTATAACAGAAAACATCATTAGTTAAATAAAGGTGTTCACAGGTACTGACAATACACCTTTGAGAGCAGGTAGTTTGCGCCTTGCCAGCAGCTACGGAGACCATCCGTTGTCCCACAAAGAAGCATCAGTTTTCCAGCAAGACATCCCATTTTTGTTATGCCTTCTCTAGTAGAGTGCGTGGTTTACATATACTTAAAACAGATGAAGCACCTATGTTTAACAATTTTAAATGGCCTCCTAGGGAGGTTAGAGTGTTTTCAAATTTTTCATTAAATGGCTAGCTGTCTGCAGACAGACTCTGGGTCTTGCTCAGCAAGCTGTGTTAACAGTATAGTTAATAGGAGTTCTGGACCATCGCAGGCACCATACAATCATTTTCTAAGGAGTAAATGTCCAGTTGACAGCAACATTAAAATTCATGTGGAAAATGAGGACTTTTGAGTTTTACTTTAGAAATTGCTGACATTATAATAAGTCAGCATAAAATCAGAGATTTGATAATTGCCTATGTGAAGTCCAGATATCTTACACTAAGTTTGTAACTATATTAGAAAAGACACACACACACACACACACACACACACACACACACACCTATATACATACTCACAAGGAAAACCAAATCACACACCCCCCAAATTTGCTTTATTGCTAACTCCATTTTACACATATTTATAGAGTCAATATTTTAAGAATGTAAGTTCAACCCTGCCACTTCATTGCTTAAGATACTGCAATGCCTTCATCTACATTAGAATAAAAGCTAGATTCCCACCCTGGCTTACAGAAGTCAGACCCGCTGGCTCCTTCTCCAAACTCATCTCTAGGCCTCCCTGTGACACCCCATCTACACAGACTTTCCTGAGGTTACAGCAATATGCAAGCTACCTTCTGACATGGGGCCTGTGTCTGGCTTTCATCTAACCTTGTCTTGTGCATGGAATGATCTTCCTTTTGGTTTCAACATGTTTAGTCCATTCTTGTCATTCAGATCTGATTATTCAGAAGTGACATTCAATCACTCTGTAAAACACCAAAGTATTTAATTCTCAGCAGAGAACATCTCTCTCTCTATTTTATTGTTTACCAGTGAGCCATGCACGAAATCACACGAGACCTGGGGCCCCTTCTCCTGCTCCCCGCACTATGGGACCGCCCCAAGTCCTGGAATCCCGCCCTGCGTGGCCAGTGCGCCACGGGGCAGCCCCGAGTCCTGGAGTGCTGCCCCGATGCCCCACCTCCGGGCTGCACGGAGTGGCTGCCGGCCCCGCCCCCACTGCCCTGCCCCCGCTGTGTGCACTGCCATCTTGTGATGGTGTTATGGCGTGAGGGTTGATTTGCATATTACTTCTTTATTATATAGCATTTTATTTGTTTACTGACTTTCTGTTGGTTTTCTCCACCACTGGAAATTAACTTCCATGGAACACAGGATCTTGTCTCTCCTCTTTCTCTGGCTCTCAAAATGGGGCCTCACACATATTAGAAATGTCTACAAATATTTTTGAATGAATGACAAAATTAATTAGATAAAAGAAGATAAAGAGTAGCATAAAATTGGAGGAGTTAATCAGGAAGTGTTTGGTTGGGAAACAACTCTATAATATAACAGAATAAAGCAGAATATAAATAGAAACTATTTTATGGCAGAAGTAATAGTTATGTAAATATTTCTTCTGTATTATTAAATTTTAATGTTTTGTTTTCAACATGAAAAATTAATTGGAAAAATAGATAGAAAATATTTCTGTTGTTGATACAATTATAATAATAAACCAAATAAATAAATCATAAGAGAGTGGTTAAAAGGTCAGGGTAGTAAAAATAAAAGGATCAACATTTGAACTCTGTGGATTTCAGATGCAAACTGGGAGAGGTGCTCTCTCCTAGAGATTGGAAACTGGGATTCCTACAATTAATTATTCTCTACAGACCCTTGTACACATGCTCCTAAAAAGCTGTACTTGGGTGGATGGAAAGGTGGAGAAAGTTAGTCTACCCAGGGGAAAAAAATGAGGCAGTTGCACGCTGAGAGACAGAAATAAAGACTTTAAGATCCCAGAGAAAAGGGTGTCTTTTCTTACAGCATTTGTGTAAAGCTTGTCTGCATATGCTTGTGTATCACATATTTTGGGTCCAAGAAAAAATTCTGACTTTTTATTTATTTACTTACTTACTTATCTAACTATTCATGCTTATGCTGAAAGAGTTGATGTTCTTATAAACAAAGGGGTGTTGTTTAACACAATGATATATGCAAATTCTTTAGATGGAAGTCACATTTTAGATACAGTGGTTAATTCCTATAATTATACAGTATAGTCCCTCAGTCCGTATTGGAAATTTTGACATTATCCTAAACTCTACAGGTTTCCTAGTTAATTCTAAAGGATGGGATAAAAACCGGTTTACAGTTATTTGCATGGAAAATAATACAATAATTAATATATAATACTACAGGAATAAACTCATGTCTTCACAACTGTAAACCTACTTTTGCCTTATCCTCTAAATGGATGGAATTTTGCAATCAATCAAGGAAAGAAAAATACATGCTAAAATATAACTGATGAGTAAAATATCTCATGAATAAGATTTTGGAAATAATAGTAAAGTAAGAATTATCTGAAGAACTGACCAAATTAAAGATTGGCCTAAGCTAAACATAGGCCCAATCTGAAATCATGAAAAAAAATGACTTCCAGGATCACATCCAGTTCACAATGGTAGAACAATGACAAGGCTTTATCTCAATGGACAAACCTGGAAGACCTACTGTTCTTCATTCTGGTCATTTTAGAATACCAGCCAAGAGTTAGATTTATTCCAAGAGAGAATTTTAGTAGGGTTTTTTTCCCATAGAAAAAGGGAGAAAGGGGCCCAATAAAATCATACTAATTGGATAGATTATAAAATATGACCTTAAATTTGTTCTTCTAATAATTACATTATATTATTCTACATCCTGTTTGATATCTCTAACATTAAAATTCATACAGTTTGATAAAAACATGGCCTTTCTGGCCTCCAGATGGTTCCTATTTTCTCTTTATTTCATTATCCTTTTTCCCTATCCTCTCTTCTCCCCTTGCCTCCTCCTCTCATTATATTTCCTTCCTTCTTCCCAATCTTTCTAAGTTTTTATTTTTATTAAAAATCACATATACATGTAGCTTTATTAGATTGGTTAAGAAAAACATCATTCAGAGCCTCTCTATTTCCTTCCCCCCTGAAGCAATTCTTTTGAATTCCTTAAGTAGATTCTTTGGGTATTTATGTTCACAGCTCAATATAACCTGCTTGCATTGTTACTTCTTGATTTTTCAGTTTTGTTTATTGATTTCTGACTGTGAGGTGTAAGGATTTAGCTTTTATCCTTCTTGTCTCTCCTCCTCCATTCCACACACTTCTCATTCCATCATCTTTTTAAATTAAGTTGCAGCATAATTTAGTTACAGCCCTTAGTGAGTGTTTACATCATTATCATTATGTTGTAAATTAAATCTCATGGAAAACTAGGATTGCCGGGAGCCGGTCCATCCTTGCTGTTTCAAGGGACCTGGCATATATGGCATACGGTTCTTAATGTGTTTGCTCACCTTCTTGGCGCTGTGTTTTAACCAAGGTCACCTCTCCGAGAAAGTTTGTTTCCCCAGGTAGGGATTTTTCCCTGAAGTTAGGGAGGGGATGAAACTCCTTAACTAAGTGCCTGGCGGGTAGTTAATCAATTTAACTACAAACAATCATGCTTAAGCTACATAATCTTTACTCCCTGGAATGGAGATAAGAAACGCCCTAACCTTTGGAATAGAGATTGATAGGATTGGAATCAACTGGTATAAATACAGATGCAACAAGACAACAACAGACAGAATTCAGAAGACAGAACCAAGAGAGACAGAACCTACAAAGAACGTTCTCTAGAGACAGAAGAACTTCGCTGGAGAGAACATGGCAAAAGATCCTGGACAGAAACTGGCCTCAGAACCTAGAGACAGAACCTAGCGAGAGAACATGGCAAAAGATCCTGGACTGAACCTGACTACAGAAATTGGCAAGAGAACCTGACTAGAACCTGGCTGGAGAACCTGGACAGAACCTGGCTGGAGAACCTAGCGAGGGAACATGGCTACAGAACCTCTTGCTGGAGATCCGAAGCAGAACCTCTCTGGAGATCCAGACCAGAACTTGGCTGGAGATCCAAGCTAGAGATCCTGGCTAGGCTGCTGATCAACTGAACGCTGTCTCCGTGTCCTTCCTTCTTCGCCGACTCCGTCCACACTTTTGGGGACCCCTGGACCTGCTGGGGTTGGACCCCGGCATCTGGTGCCCGAACAGGGACCCCTCGGTAAGCGCCCCGCACTTGGGACGGATAGGACTCCACCATAGGAAAAGGGTGGATAGTCTTCGCCGACTCCGTCCACACCTTTGGGGACCCCTGGACCTGCAGGGGTTCGACCCCGGCATATGGCGCCCGAACAGGGACCCCTAGGTAAGCGCCCTGCACTCGGGACGGATCGGACTCCACCATAGGAAGAGGGTGGATAGTCTTCGCCGACTCCGTCCACACCTTTGGGAACCCCTGGAACAGGATTCCCTTAGGTAAGCCCCCCCCCCATTGAGAACCCCACACTCGGGACGGATAGGACTCCACCAGGGTGCTACAGACCCCCCTATAGAGGATAAGTAGGGTAAGAAGGTGGATAGTACAGAACTTAGATTGAGAAGATGTGCCATACTGAGTCCAAAGAAAGAAGACTCTGTATTGATTCTTAGATTAATAAGATGTGCCATACTGAGTCTAAAGAAAAAAGACTCTGTATTGATCTTTTAACATATATGCTTGTTAGCAGAGGAATTAAGGTTACTCCCAGTCAGACAGAACATTTTATACAAGAAATACGTCCATGCTTTTCTGAGGAAGGAAAGGTGCCGGAAAGGTAAATGTAGAGGCATGGGAGAAGGTAGGCCCATGGAGCCTTATCCTTAACCCCACTGCAGCCTTTCCACCCCGGGAAAGTGCAGGATTGGCAAGCTCTCCCTGGGATGATAGGTCAGGACTCAGGTAATAGTGGAAAGCGCCAATCCTACTCTTAAAATGGATATAAGAGAGCATTTGAGGTTTTTCTTTTTAATGCCTGCTTTTAAAAAATAAAAAAGGGGGAATTTGCCGGGAGCCGGTCCATCCTTGCTGTTTCAAGGGACCTGGCATATATGGCATACGGTTCTTAATGTGTTTGCTCACCTTCTTGGCGCTGTGTTTTAACCAAGGTCACCTCTCCGAGAAAGTTTGTTTCCCCAGGTAGGGATTTTTCCCTGAAGTTAGGGAGGGGATGAAACTCCTTAACTAAGTGCCTGGCGGGTAGTTAATCAATTTAACTACAAACAATCATGCTTAAGCTACATAATCTTTTCTCCCTGGAATGGAGATAAGAAACGCCCTAACCTTTGGAATAGAGATTGATAGGATTGGAATCAACTGGTATAAATACAGATGCAACAAGACAACAACAGACAGAATTCAGAAGACAGAACCAAGAGAGACAGAACCTACAAAGAACGTTCTCTAGAGACAGAAGAACTTCGCTGGAGAGAACATGGCAAAAGATCCTGGACAGAAACTGGCCTCAGAACCTAGAGACAGAACCTAGCGAGAGAACATGGCAAAAGATCCTGGACTGAACCTGACTACAGAAATTGGCAAGAGAACCTGACTAGAACCTGGCTGGAGAACCTGGACAGAACCTGGCTGGAGAACCTAGCGAGGGAACATGGCTACAGAACCTCTTGCTGGAGATCCGAAGCAGAACCTCTCTGGAGATCCAGACCAGAACTTGGCTGGAGATCCAAGCTAGAGATCCTGGCTAGGCTGCTGATCAACTGAACGCTGTCTCCGTGTCCTTCCTTCTTCGCCGACTCCGTCCACACCTTTGGGGACCCCTGGACCTGCTGGGGTTGGACCCCAGCATAGGATTACTGTTTCTCTCTTTCAAAACCTTTTCTTTAAACTTAATAATAATGAAGTCACGGGGATCATTCATATACTTCTGGGCATACAGAGGTGTCTTGATGAGTTTACCTGGTGAGTTACTTTGATCTGGGTGAATCTAGTGAATGCCTAGAAGGGAAGGACCAAAGGAAAAATGAAAACAAAAACTCAAAGCTGAACCTGAATGCAGGCTACATGAATGAGACTGTACATCTACTTTCTGCCTGTTCTAAGTTGAAGATAGAAAAATAAAACAGAGGTAACTTTGCCATCTTTGATTTATGTGTTCCATTATTTGACCTACATTAAAAATGTATTGATAATGAAAAACTAGACCAAGAAAATGAACAGACAATTTGCTTGAGGTTGAATTTTCTCAGAATGCTCTCCAAATAGAGAACACTTAAAATAATTTAAATCATGTATTTATTATTCAGAAATTAACCACATGAAATCCTACATTTCCCCCTACCCTAAAATTTCTCAGTCTCTGCCTTCATAACCATATTTTTTTCTCCAAGAGTGTTAGTCAACAAAGCAAAGTCCAATCCCTCAGTTTATGAGTAACCCTTTCCTGGCAGAGGGTATCTTAACAAGGCTAGGTCAGAAGGAGGGTGTTTTCCACCTACAGTTCTGTCTCCACCACTATCAGACATGAAGCTGAATGGAGAGAAAATCTTATGAAAATCCTGAAAGATGCCAGAGATTAATTCAGGGGCCCAAAGTAGAGGACCTAGCTTTCAGATAGAGGGAATGAGGACTGTGGGCAATGTCCTGGACTAGACACTGATACTTGCAGGTGACTTCAGTACGTAAACAACTCAGGAATGTGTGTGGAATTTTCATTTAAAGGGCCAACAATGGGAGAAACCCACATTTCAGGCCTCAAGTCATTAATTTGGTCCCATTATGTAATTACTGAGGCAAAGTTAAGTAGAGATGAAGTATTTTTAGCATCTGTAGCAATGTTTAAAATAATATTCAAGTTTATTTGTTTGATGAATCAAGTAGGTAATATAATCCTTTGTCTTCAGTGCTTGGAAGACATATATGTGCATTGGGGTGTATCTGTGCCCTGTGTCAGCATACACAGTATAATCATAAAATCTATAATGTGAGCTATCAAGAGCAAAACAAAAAGAATGAAGTAACAAACATTTTAAGAAAATTCTATGTACTTAAAATAATCTTCTCCCTTTTATTTTTTTAATTTAATTTCATTTTTAAGAACTCTTTTAGAAGTTGTAAGATATATTAGAAACTTTCAAATATGCAATACAATATCAACAACTAAAGTCACCATGCTGTACATTACATCCTCATGACTTAACAGGGGAAGTTTGTACCTCTTTATCCCTTTCACCCCATTTCACCCACTCCCAAATCTCTGCCTCTGGCCATTCTCTTTATCTATGAGCTTGTGGATTTTGTTTTTGTTTTGTGTTTTTACATATAAATGGAATCATGCAGTATTTGTATTTCTTTGTCCGATTTATTTCACTTAGCATAATGCCCTCAAGCTCTATCCATGTTACAAAAGGTAAGATTTCATTCTTTTCTATAGCTAAATAATATTCTATGGCACATGTATACCACCTTTCTTTATCCATTCATCCATTGATGGATACTTGGGTTGCTTCCATGTCTTGGCTCTTATAAATAATGCTGCAATGAACTTGGGGGTGCATATATACTCACCCTTTTAAAATATACTATAAGTATCTCCAATTGTTTAAATGAATTTCATCTATATGAATTAAACAGAAACAAGCAAGTTTCATGTTAATGAATCACTCTTCATTGTGGAAAAACAAAACTCTATGTATTTGATATTTTCCTCTTCCCTTCCTTTTCTAAAATTATGTCTATGTGAGGTCACATATGTAATACCTTAATCAATAAAGAAATTAAAGATTGAAAAAAATAAAATAAAATTATGTCTATGTGTTGCACATGCATTATTATATTGTTTTAGTTAATTTTAGCAAAATGTATATGAACCATGAATAGTACTGGTAACTCTTCTTCAGTAAATGTAGGCCAAAAACATGAAGGATATTACAATGCCTTTGGCAGAAAAATAGACCCCAGGTAATGGTATGCCATTATGAAAGGAAAAGGAAACTTTGAAGAGGCATATGAAATGTTTGCAAGTACAATTCAGATATGTCTCTTGGAAAATTGTAATAATTTCCCACATAGGAGAGAAAGGTTTCTTTGCTGTTTCAATGACACAGACATTTGAAGAAAAGATTTCCTTTGACATGTGCATTTTATAGCAATGATAAATGAAAAAAGAAAGGTGAAACTCACAGGGCTAGTTTATTCAAAGTGTGTGTGTGTGTGTGTGTGTGTGTGTGTGTGTGTGTGTGTGTATTCTGGGATACTTTAGATTTATGACAAGTCAAATCTCAAAACTTCACTTCAGGAACCAAATAACTAGACACAGAAAATAAAGCTGACAGAAAATCCCCGAAGCAACTTCCAGAAGGTCATACCCCAATATCTAGTTTAAACTTTTTTGAGATATTATACTACTACATTAGATTTTGATCTGAGACATACATGTTTTGAAAAAAAATATGACGAAGTTCTAAAGCAGTGATTTTTGCCAGGGCCATGAAGGTATATTAAAAAAAAATGTAAAATTGGGTTATTGGTCTGAAAAAAGTGGCTAAGTGAAAGGAAACCACTATTAACTACGTGAATCATATTGTTGGGGGGGAGGTGGCTGGAACCTGACTTTTTTAATTTTAGAAAAATAATTAGATTGACAAAAATGGAAAGACATTTATCTGTGCAAATACGTAACCAGAAAAAAATAGTGAAGCCTTTCAAGGTACTATTATGTCTGAAGTCATGCATGTTTCCATTCACAGTTCATATGTATACAGATGTGCTGTCCATCAACCTGGCATCAAGGCTAGAGAGAGAACACAGGGCATGTAGGACTCGAGTCCTACTGACTAGACTATTGAAGGGAGAAACTGCTTTCCCAGTATGGCCCCAACTCATATCTATCTATAAGTCTTCTTGCAGTTTTTAATGTCTTTAAATAACGACCTTTCTCCCAGCCTTTCTTTTCCTGGCCCATTAATTATAGCCTGGAGAGTAAGAGAAAGGGGGACTTGCTGGGCCATTCAAAGATGAATCAACTGATGATTTTGATGTTAATCAGTAACACAGATTAAAATGGAGCTTCTCTTAGATGGAGAAAAAAACACAATAGAATGCAGAGATACAAAGGCTAATCATTCTAAGAATATTATATCTAATAGTGTTAAATGATATCCCGTTGTTCCACAGAGCCCATCCGCCATGATTTTCAGTGTCCTGTAGAGAAAATTCAGAGGCGTTTCTTCTTTATATCAATGGCAGAAAATGATAACATTTCCCAGGCACTACCATCAACGAAAGAGACCTGTCAGCACCACATGACTGGCCCGGTGGACCAACAGTTGGAAGCCCAACCCTTTCGCCATCAGGACTGAAGGGATCAATGTCTCCTTATGTTAGCAACCCTTTCCAATTCCACTAGTGTGGTAGTGGAAAGCATAAACTAGGCTGCCTAACTCACAGAGAGAATACAGTAAGATTTGGTGTAAACACCTTATAACAACAAAGAATTTTTGTTTATTCTTTTGTTATTCTATTTTTCCATTTGCCTGGCTTTATTCTCTGTATATATGTCTAATTTGGGGATTTTTGGAGAGGAGTAGCAGATGTGAGACATGGTTCCAGATGGAAGCACGAATAATTTCTCCTAGAGGTGCATGTGGGAACAATTGATTCCAGTGATGTACATGCCAACATTGTCAGAGCAGTAAAGGAGTAGTTACGTAAAGATGCAATTACAAACTTCTTTTGATGTTTTTTATTTCCTGATTGCTGGTTTGTTGTTAAAAGGTTACTTAGTATTCTATTGCTATCCTGAACACTGAACCCTCTTTGGTGAGTTTTATTTCAATTTATAACACACGCACACACACACACACACATTTTTAAATTTCTTGTGAGGATCTATTATGTTATGGGTTTCAAATAGTATTTGTGGGAAATCAAAGTTGAATTAATCATCTTGATTTTAAGTCCAACCCTTTAGTAGCCTTACTTGCTGATTTCTTTCATTATTGAGATGCTATTATTACAAAGTACCTTTTCTAAAAAAGATATGTACCATTTTTTTCTGTCCCTTCATCAAGGACAGAATTCATATACACAAGAATACATACATACACCCAAACTACTACATAATTACATACACACACATCTACCTGTCTATGTAGCTTGCTCTATCTATTTGCTCTATCTACTTATGTCTCAATTTTTAAATTCTCACCTGAGGATATTTTCCATTGATGTTTTAGAGAGAGAAAGGGAGCAAGAAAAACATAGATGTGAGAGATAAACATTGATTGGTTGGCTCCTGTACAGGCCCTCACCTGGAACCAAACCCACAAGCTTTCTGTGTACAGGACAATGCTCCAATCAACTAAGCCACACAACTAGGACTATCTAATTTTTTTACTGTAGGCTCACTACAAAGAATGAAAAGAATTTTACCTTCCTCTTCATTATAAAGCCAAGAACTTTGAAACCTGGAATCCTGGGCTATTCTTTACCTGGGAATCAATACTAAGAGGTCTCTACATTGAAATCCTAGACCAGTGATGGCGAACCTTTTGAGCTCGGTGTGTCAGCATTTTGAAAAATCCTAACTTAACTCTGGTGCTGGGTAACATATCAAATTTTTTTTTATATTTGCAACCATAGTAAAACAAAGACTTATAGTTTTGATATTTATTTTATATATTTAAGTACCATTTAACAAAGAAAAATCAACAACAAAAAATGAGTTCACGTGTCACCTCTGACACGCGTATCATAGGTTCGCCATCACTGCCCTAGACTCTTGGGGAGAAAAGTGGATTTTATGGCTGGACGGTGGGTTTCCTGAGAAGCTGGGTCCTGCTCTATGAAAAGAAACATGTGAGGATCCAGGCCAGTTGGCTGGTGGTGTCTGATTGTCAAGGACTGGGCACCAAGAACCTCTGTGTGAGGTGAACAATGAAGCATCCTTCATGACCTTGTTTGGCTTAGAGGACATGGACTTCATGATCTTAGGGTTTCCTACCTTCAAATGCATATTCAGGTACTGACAAGGACAAATAAGGAACAGAAATATGTTGGATTAAAGACCAGAGTATTCTTTTCCCAATCTTTCTAGACTTGATTATTCTCCAGATCAGTGGTTCTCAACCTTCCTAATGCCTTGACCCTTTAATACAGTTCCTTATGTTGTATTGACCCCCAATTTCATTGTTACAAATTGAACATAATCAAAGTATAGTGATTAATCACAAAAACAATATGTAATTATATATGTGTTTTCCAATGGTCTTAGGCAACCCCTGTGAAAAGGTCGTTTGACCCCCAAAGGGGTCGCTACCCGCAGGTTGAGAACCACTGCTCTAGATCTAACATAATTCAAATAAAGGAAAAGGAAGCTTTGCAAAAAAAAAATGAAGACTAGATTTTCTGCCAATTTTGCTACTTGAGATAAATCTAATTAGAAAAATAACTCCATTTTTCTCATACTAAAATATAACAAATGTGTGCCAAATAGACAAACTTATATACATATGTAATAGAAATGGCTCCAGTTTGATGTAGAATGTCAACAACATTCTGAGGAAGTTGTTCAGGATCAAGAGAAAAACACACACACCAATAAATGGATGATATTTAAAATAAAAACAACAATTTCCACTTGGTTACAATAAAGAAGATTGCATCGCATTAAATAAGGAACACTTCTCAACTGCCTGTAATTAAATGAGATCTACTGCACTCTTTCTTATGAGGCTCATATCCAAATTCCCAAATTTTTCTAAAAGACCTAAAAGAGATGTTACTAGTTATGGGCAGAGGATGGTAGCAGAGAGCTCTTTTTACATTTAAATTGATCCACATTCAGCCCAAAAATGCAAGCACTTCATATATTACATTGTGTCTGATACATAATCTCCTTTTCCATAATTAAATATTGTTAAGTATTTTTTTAAAGAAAGGGAAACAAGAGGCTGTCAGTCAGCAGTATTTGTATGTCTGTATAAAAGGAACAGAAATTGTCTGATTTTACCAAACTGAGTAATCATCTTACTTTGGGAAACCCATTTTTTATTGATTTTGAGAGAAGGGGGGGGGGGGGAGAGAGAGAGAGAGAGAGAGAGAGAGAGAGAGAGAGAGAGAGAGAGAGAGAGAGAGAGATATCAACTTGTTGTTCCAGTTATTTATATATACATTGGTTGATTCTTATATGTATCCTTACTGGAGATAGAAACCAAAACACATGGCACTCTAACCAACTAAGATACCGGGCCAGAGTCAGGAAACTCATTATTGTAGATCCTTGAATCTAGTTAAAAGGATTATAAAAATGAACTTGAATGGAAGGGGTTAGATAGCTTTGCAATGGAGAGCATCAGGCAGGCTATTACTATTTAGATAGTACATTCAGTCCTACTCCAGGGCTTTATAACCATCACCAGACATGTAAGAGTTATAGGTTGGATTTGCAGGATACGCATTCTTGCCATACATAATAAAACTAATTGTAAAGTGCACTGTAATAAATAGAGTGAAGCCTGCTGCTTTCATTTTGAAGAGAACTTAATAGACAGAAAGAGCATCTTCAGACTATAAAATTAGCTTAATTCATGCGGGTGATAAACCGAGGGGAGTAAGCTGGCCAGTGGTTTAAAGAAACCACGGCAAGTAAAGCCAATTTTCCTTAGCTTAGGAAAGCATTGAGAAGAGAGCCACTACAGGCGAGGTGAAAATGCATTACTACTGAAAACAGCAAAAAAGGTGAATTTTTAATGAATGACTAAAACAATATAAGGTTTGATGGTAAGAAGAACAGGCACATGTCTCACACTCTCCAGTAGCAGAGAAGAATTTTTGTCACTATGAGACTGTAGCCAAACATTTTGTGTTGGTTTTTAATGAATCTGCTTTGTGAACATCATTCTGTTTGGGGGCTTTGCTTTGCCTGGATTAACATGATTTCAGCAGGCCTGCTAATGCCCTCGCCTTGGAGGTCATGTGCCCTTTGGCTGAAAGGCACCTACACAGGGCGGCCAGGAGGCTATCCCAGGGGCAACTCAGTGAGGATCAACTGTTGCATTGGTAAAACATGCCTAAGGAATGGCTACTCATTTGCAATTTGCAAAGCATACATTCCCTCTGGAATAAACTTTTTTCTTTTAAATTTCTGCTCACGGTTGACCTCACCTTTTTTATTCAACCCAACCCATTAATCAAACATATCCCAGAGGTGGCTAATGATCTCTCAGAATTCTAATAGAAGCAGAGAGTCAAGGACAGTGCGGATTGATCCACATCACCCACCTTATTAGGCTTGCCATGCTGGCAGTGCTTCTCTCATCTTTTAAGACAAATAGCTTATCTGGTTAGCAGAGGTCTGCTGCTTTCACAAGAAGGATTTTTATGTACCTGTCTACCGGTCCAGTAAAATTAGCTCTGCGTTTCCCAGAAAGCAGTGTGATGCAAATCTCCTGTGAATAGTTTATTATCAAAATTTCCTTTCCAATATTGAAAATGCTTATCCGCATCAATTGTACAATATATTTATATCATTGTGGAAAATACATTTTTTCTGCAAGACCTCAATTATTAAAAACTCATGTCTTTATAGCACGTTGATTTTTTTTAGATGGAATTATTAGCTGAAACAAAGAAAAATAACAAAAATATAAATGATTAGAGAACATATGAACTGCTCTGCTGAACCACTGGCCTTCGTTCAAGTTTCTAAGCTGTGTGTTTAGAGCCTTAGAATCTAGCTGCTCAACACATGCAAAAAAGATGAAGATATTAGCCCGGCTGGTGTGGCTCAGTGGTTGAGCATTGACCCATGAACCAAGAGGTCAAGGTTCAATTCCCAGTCAGTGCACAGGCCTGAGTTGTGAGCTCCATCCCCAGTAGAGGGCATGCAGGAGGCAGCAGATTGATGGTTCTCTCTCATCATTAATGCTTCTATCTCTTTCTCTTGCATCTTCTCTCTGAAATCAATAAAGGCATATTTTTTAAAAAGATGAACATATTAGAATATAGAGGGATAATTTTTTCTATATAAGATTTTATTGAGGCCTCTATAGTCTACATGTAATTCAATTATTAGTTAACTAGAAATGAGAGAGAGAAAGAGAGAAAGAGAAAGAGAGAGAGAGAGAGAGAGAGAGAGAGAGAGAGAGAGAGAGAGAGAGAGAGAAAGAGAGAAAGAGAGAGAGAGAATAAACATGCTCTGGGAGGAAAAATGGTTCAGTGGTCTTACAAGAATAGGTCACTTAGATTTCTGCCCAATATAGGAAATCCATTTTCAGTTTAAATATAATAAGAGGGTAACCATAGGGAATAATCATACATTCTTTGCAGTTTGAACAAAATTCCTTTAGAAAGAGTCCAGCTCATTTGAAAATAAACACTGATACACTTGCTACCAGGACAAACTGGTCCCAGAATGGATCCCAGTTTTCTAGTAGAAGAGAGAAGTTGCCATGCAAAGTAAAATAGCAGAGGTAAAATAATGGAGCCAGCACGAAGTGTATTTCTGTCTAGGGCTACATCTTGCCATTTTTAGTGTAATGTTTAAGTATCTCAAGGACTGCATTGTAATTACAAATTCTAAAAATAAATTTTGTCAAAATGTAAATCACAGGCTTTGCCTTTTAAAAATATGTTATTTTTATTTATTTCAGTGAGAAGAAGGGAGAGGGAGAGAGAGATAGAAACACCGATGTGAAAGAGAAACATCATCAGCTGTCTCCTGCACACCCTCCATTGGGGATCAAGTCTGCAACGTGGGCATGTGTCCTGACTGAGAATTGAACCAGCAACCTGCTGATGCCTGCGTCGACGCTCAACCAACTGAGCCACAACCGGCTGGGATAGGCTTTGCCTTTTTGCTACATTTTTGTGATCATATTAAAATGTAAGTTAGATCATGTCTTAGGTTTTCCTTCAATATTCCTTCCCAAGGACTTCCATGACACCTAGAATAATATCAGAGTCTTCCTGTGTTTTGTGGAACCTGGCCCTGAACTGTCTCTCCAACACATCTCATCACCCCTGCTCTCCCATGCTTTCACTTGTTCCTTGTGATAAGCCTTCCCTCTCCCCTGCATTTCACATAGTTAGTACCTTCTCATTCTCCAATTCTGTTTATAAGGGCCTTCCATCAGTATTGTGTCTAAAGCAGGCTCTCCTGTTATACTTTGTGCCCTTTAGTCTTCTCCTTTATAGAAATTATCCAACTTTGAAATAATTTCACTCATTTTTCATTTTACGTGTCTTTCTACCCTATATCCATGTCTGCCACTTATCTTGGAAAATAAGCCTTAAATACACAGTGGCCTCATCTGCCTTTTAAGTTGGTTTCAGAGTCTCTAGCACAGTGCTTAGCACGTGTGGGAGATCAATGAACATTGATGACTAGCACAAGGGCTATGTTCCAGGCTACACTAGAGGTGGGGCTGTAGCATCTTCAGTGGCTGGAGTAAGAGGGACAATGATGGACAGTGGAAGGCAAGTTAGTTTATGTAAGTCAGGGCTCTGGGGCCTCCATACACTCCAGTTCTTCTCATTCTATATGTACTTGTCTTCTAAAATTAGTCTGCTTAAGAATATATTGTAGTTGGCAGGTTGCTTCCCTTCCACAGGTGTCTTTCTCCTATGTTTCCAAAAAAAGGGTATGCCTCTTACACCATTCTAATCTTACACTGATCTGGAATTAAAAAAACAAAACAACTTATGGTACATCAGGAAAAAATGAACAGTTTGAAATAATGATACAGTGAATGATGTTAATTGCTTGGCAATATATTTTTGTTGCAGGTAATAGGATAAATAAGACTTATAAGCAAAAATATTCTATAAGGATATTGAAATAAAATATGAGTTCTAGGAAAAATATTGTACAATTTCTGAAAAATTGCTCATTTGTTTATATTGTAAATGGATGGTAGGTATCAAATTATATTAAAAACTTTTTGAATCCATCATGAAAATGTAGATACAAACCAAAAATATTTGTAGAGCAAATAAATGCTAAGTGGTACAAAAAGGAGAATGTTTTATTTTTATTATTACTATTTTTTTATTGATTTCAGAGAGGAAGGAGGAGGGAGAGAGAGGTAGAAACATCAGTGATGAGAGAGGATCATTGATTGGCTGCCTCATGCATGCACCCTCACTGGGGACTGAGTCTGCAACCCAGCATGTGCCCGGACAAGGAATTGAACCCCTGACCTCTTGGTTCATTGGTCTATGCTCAACCAGCGAGCCACACCAGCCAGGTAGGAGACTGTTTTCTTCTTATTTACTCCTGTTGCTCTTACAATTGGAATCCCCCAACTTGTATTGGGCTCTGCAAACTGGTCTTCTGGCTATTGCTGGATATAACCAAGAGCCTGGCACACGCAGATACTGATACTAACGGCATATTTCTAATGGCAATTATCTTGCAGATTCTCATTACATATGAGCACTTGGCATTTGGAAGCAAGAAATAATTATGAGAGGTAGAGAAACTGCCAAAGAAAAATATCTGTTGATTTTCTAACGAAAAATGACCATAGTCAATATGTTTGGATCATACGTTTTAGGTCTTTGCTCTATTTTCAGATATTTCCATCTATCCAAGGCAGATGGTCTGTTTATAGAAAAGGAGCTTTGTTGCTGCTGTTGTTGTTTAAATTATCTGTTGTGTAGCCAAAGATCATTTTTTCCCCACGCAATGAGGCCAGGGAATTTGCCTTATGTTCCTAAATACCAAAGGTGGTGATGTCACGGCAGATTCAATTACTTGACGATGGAAGAAAATGCCACAAAGAGAGAACATCTGAAGCAGCAGAATTCTCTCCAACATTTACAAGGGAAATCTGACCCAAATATCTCACCTTAAGAAAAAAAAAAAGCAGCAGCATTCTAATGGAGTCTCTGTTTGTCTGGGGCTTTTAAAAGTTTTATAGAGAAAGGGATACAGAACAATAGAGTAATCAGATGCTTTTTGTGTCACTTAATTAATGTCCCTGCACTGAAAGGATCTATTGACATTGCTGGTGTTTGCTGAAAATATGCTGGGCGCTTTCAAAGCCCCGTCCTAATGCTGTATTGACAACAAATTAAACTTGACTGATTGTGGACACTTCCTCATTGTGAGGCCTCTAAGGATATGGCATGTTAGTCACTGGTCTATTAGACTGTCAAATTCTACCTGGCTAGCATTTCACTTCTCAGAAAATGGAAACTCTTGCATTTACTGTAATTGCTACATAGTTTTCCCCAAAGCAGAATAACGAAGGCTCCTCTTTGCATCTGGAAAAGCACAAATAACCATTATTTAATGGCACAAAAGATCCTGAGCCTGAAGCGTTTCCTAATATATTTCTCGAGCAGTTTGTAAGAAACAAGACAAATAACTATCTATATTAACCCAAGTAGAGAGATAACAAGGATTTTAATTAGCGAGAGTATCATATCACAGGCTTCAGTAGAGTAATTTGATCTAATGTAATTAGTGATGTCAAATGACAAGTAATCACGTAACAATAAAGACAATTGGATAGGGTTGTGCAAAGAACTGAGGCAGTGTCACGCCCAATTGATGTCCCTGCTAGTAAGTTCATTAGTTTTGTGACTCTGGCCTATAAGAATGCATGCTAATAGGGCAACTTCTGAGAACATTAATTATGTCTAGCAATATGTGTGTATCTAATATCCCTGCTTATATAGTTAAATAATAGGATTTATTTAACCAATTAATTTTTAGAGTAAAAAGAGGACAATTTTACAAATTACAATTTTACCCAAATTGCTGTATTTAAGTTTTGTGAAAGAGCCATTTCAGTGTTAAAATCCCTGATTTACTGATAAATATAAAAATTTCTCCTCATGTAGAATTCTTCAAATGAAAAACAATTCTACATAAATTTGAATATGTTCTATATATGTTCACTTGCTTTTTTCCCAAACCACACACACACACATACACACACATATGTGAGGTGTGTGTGTGTGTGTGTGTGTATGTGTGTGTGTGTGTGTGTGTGATGGATATGTACAATGTTGGCATTTTGATGGAATGTAGAAAAATAATTTACTGTTAAATCACTCATAATTAAAGGCATTTATAAATTTTTCTTTGTCACTTTTGTTTCATTTATTCTATTAGTTAACCTAAATATAATTTCTAAATATAAAAATGTGATATTTTTCTCATTAACAATGCTTTCCCTCTATTTGTCTGGATTAAAAGAATGTATGGGTGGGAATTATGTAGCTAAGGTTTTTTATTGTGATCTCCCTTAAGACTAGAATGGTTCAGTGATTCCTATCCTCATGCCTGAGTATAAATCAGTTGTGTGAGGGTAGGATACTCAAATATTGCAGGTCAAAAAAGTAGGTAGGTATAGTTGATAATGACATCAGACTCTAAAAAACTCTCATTCAAAATGCATTAAAATAGATGTTTCTACACTATTCCAAGATATTTTAAAAGTACTCTTCTTGGAATATTTTTTTACCCATATTGCACAAGTAGTCCAAAAAGAACATTTATCCATTGGCATGAAGTATGTAGGCAAATTTTGATTTATGCCATAACTAACTTGGTTTTCCAAAAAATTTTAAAAATTTAGATAATAGTAAAACGTAATAAAGAGACTGTTTTAAGATCCTCTGTCAAGAAAAACTTATTCTTTAATATTCAAGAAGATATGCTAAGCAGAATACATTGAAATAGATATACAACTGAATTTTATAAAATTCTGAAATTTATATCGTTAATATTTATTTAATAATTAGAGGCCATGCGCACAAACATTTGTGCACTCGGGGGGGTCCCTCAGCCTGGCCTGTGCCCTCTCGCAGTCTGGGACCCGCCTTGGGGGATGACCACCTACTGACTTAGTCCTGCTCCCTGGGGGGATTGGGCCTAAGCTGGCAGTCAGACATCCCTCTGGCAGCCCGGGAGCCCTCGGGGGATGCCCACTTGCCAGCGGGGAGCAGGCCTAAGCTGCAGTCAGACATCCTTAGCACTGCTGTGGAGGCGGGAGAGGCTCCCACCATCACTGCTGTACTGGCAGCCGTCAGCCTGGCTTGTGGCTGAGCAGAGCTCTCCCTGTGGGAGCACACTGACTACCAGGTGACAGCTCCTGCATTGAGCATCTGCCCCCTGGTGGTCAGTGTGTGTCATAGTGACCAGTCATTTCCCAGTCCTTCTGCTGTTAGGGTCAATTTGCATATTACCCTTTTATTATATAGGCTAGAGGCCTGGTACATGGGTGGGGGCTAGCTGGTTTGCCCTGAAGGTTGTCCTGGATCAGGGTGGGGGTCCCGCTGGGGTGCCTGGACAGCCTGGGTGAGGGGCTGATGGCTGTTTGCAGGATGGCCAAGCCCCCCAGTGGGGACCCTCACCTCATGAGGGTGTGGCCATCCTGGGTGAGGGGCTGATGGCTGTTTGCAGGCTGGCACAGCCCCCAGCCTCCCAAGCTCCCAGTGGAGGCTGGCTGGAAGCAGGTATTTGGGATTTATTTATCTTTTATAATTAAAACTTTGTTGACTTGAGCAGAGGCCACAGCCGGCCAGGGCAGGCAGGAAGCTTGGCTTCCTCCATCGCCGGGGCAACCAAGCCTCCTGCTTGCTCCAGCCCTGTGGCTGCCGGCCGCCATCTTGGTTGGGTTAATTTGCATATAGTCGCTCTGATTGGCTGGTGGGCTTGGCTTGGGATGTAGTGGAGGTGCAGTCAATTTGCATGTTTCTCTTTTATTAGATTAGATATTAAATCATAACCTAAATAGGTTTCTTGAAAACCTAGTTTTGAAAAAAGGAAAGGATTACAATGTTGAGTTTCCCAGGCCCTAAGAAAGTCTTACTATAAAGTGATAATGACAATATAAACATATTTTATAGAATAGTTAAAATAGAGATATAGAAATAGTTATTGACATAAGTTAAAATACCTGATTTCCAACATTAAAAGCTTCAAGTTTTTTTTATGGAGGAAAATCACATATTCTACCACATACCCTTTTGTGCCAGAGTAGAAGGAATATTTGCCTAATCCAGAGTGGTATTTCTTTAACTTCCCTAATGATATATATTCCAATGGTGGTGAAATAAAACAAAGAATGGTTAATGAGTAATCAGTGTATCTTCCTTTTGATAAAAATTATCATATCCACAAAAGCTCCCCCTACATTATTATTCAGGTACATTATGTAATATTCACAGTGAATTTGACCAGCAATAGAGTGACCAGTGAAAAAAATAATGTTCTCCTTTCACGTTTGTCATATGTAAAATTTAGGCAGCAGCACTGATAATTCTAACATTTCCATTGCATATTCTATACTTAGTCAGCTAGTAGGTGCAGGGGATATTCCCAATTATAGAAACTATTGACCTAAGAGCTAACAAATATATATGTTTCCTGATAGAAAAAATAAAACATTTAATAATAAAGAACAAGCTGTGTTGACAATGATGGGGTTGACAAATATAGAAAATAATATAAGAAGATAAAAATCAAGATTAGGGAAAAATTACAGAATAAAATTATATTGCATATTATATTTGAGATGTTTGTAAATGACCTAAATTGGGATAACAGAGATATCCAGCAGATGATTGCAAGATGAAAGAGAAAAGGTGGGGGGGGGGAGGGGCGGAGAACAAGTTTTTTACAACTCTGCTTTTTAGAATATAAACACACTATGAAAGGGTGTTTTTTTTTTCTTCTAATTTAATACCATTTATCACATAGCCCGAGGGCAAGCACTTAATGAGTATTATTCTAATTTGAACTGAATTAGATTCAAGATGCTCATATTTCAAGTCCCCAGATAAAAAAGCTGACCATAAAAATAAAAAATGCTTCTAGGGCAACTTGTCATTCATTTATTTTAGGGAAGAAAATGCATATGAAATTAGCCTCAGCATGCTCAACTTGTATAAGTCATAAAGAAATATCAAAATGTTGAACTCAATGGCAAACAAAGCTCCTTTGGATGTTTCATCAGCTTCAGAATAGGTTGCCATTGGTGTGAGGGAATCTCAGGAGATATAGACAGATCAATTATCTATCTAGATTTTAATTTATTTTTAGAGTAGTTTTAGGTTCATAGCAAAATTGAGTATAAGATACAGAGATATCCCATAAAGTATTTTTTAAATGCCACTTGTATCATTTAAAAATATTAAGTGCCCTGACTTTGGTTTATAGGAGGGAGGGAGTTGGTGGTGACAAGAAGGCACTGGGAGCAACATGTTGATTTCTTTCCACTGCTAAAACATTGCTACTGGTGTGATATGGACAGGTGCTATTATTCTAATATGATAGAGGATTAAGTAGATGAATAAAATAGCTTATGTCCCCAACTACCTTCTTCCCCAACCAACAAGCAGGAAACTGGAGTTGTGGGGTCCAATAAAAAAAAAGAAGTGGGATTCTGATGGGAGACAAGAGACCGCTTGCAAAGACTCTGGTTTTCATTGGCCTATGGGCCATGCTTCATGATTCCCAGGGAAGTCTTCCATTGGGTGAAACCAAAGCTATAGAGACCAAACATATTGAAGAGAGTGAATGCTTTTTAATTAAATGTATTGGGTGATATTGGTTAATAGGATCATATAGGTTTCAAGTGTACATTTCTATGATACATGATCTGTACATTACACTGTGTGCCCACCACCCAATGTCAAATCATCTTCTGTCACCATATATTTGGCCCCCTTTATCATTACAACCCCCTCTCTCTGGTAACCACCATACTGTTGTTGTCTGTGTCTATGAGTTTTAGTGTTATTTCCCACATATGAATGAAATCATATAATTCTTAGCTTATTCTGACTCACTTATTTCACTTAGCATAATGTTCTCAAGATCCACCCATGTTGTTACAAATGGCAGTATTTCATCTTTTGTTAAGGTTGAGTAGTATTCCATAGTATATATGCACCACATCTTCTTTACCCAATCCTTTATCAAATGAAAGAGATACTACATGTACATGAAAGTATAAAAAGGAAACAACAAAAATTGAGATTTATAGTGCCAGTAGGGAGCCTGAGATGATATTATGAGCCAGAATGATTTTCCTGAACTGAAACAAAGGCTGCATGAGCAGTGTATGGTGACCTTCCAAAAGGCAACAAAGGACTTTACTCTGGAGAGTAAAAGCAAAGCCGCAGGAACAAGCGGATGAGTCACAAGATGGAAGAAGCATCAGTTCCGATAAGCATGATACTTGCCACTGGAAAGTGAGTTTTCGGCCAGCCAGGAAAAGTTGTTGGGAACTTTCTATGAATGAGAAATAGGCTTCTGTCATCATAGCCATTATATATGTTGTGGATTTTAAAACAGTGGTAAGTAGCATTATTCTAAATAACATATTCATTTTTCAAGAACTAAAAGGAAGTAGTTAAACAAAGGGGTTTAGATTTTGATGGTCTTGCTCTACCAGGTAGGTAGGTCAATACTTTTAATCAAAATCTGTGAAGGAATAACACTTGAGAGTTTCTGAGAAAACCTACCAATGGGGGTATACTGAGCTGAGTTTTAATGCTAGATAACTCAACTAAAAGCATAGCAGATTGTTTAAAAAACCCATCACAACATTAGCAAGGTTTAACTTCTATATATTAATAATAATTTTTACAGCAAGTTCTATTAGTGTATGATCCTTTATACAATCATGAACTGAGAATAACTTACTAAAAGCAAAGTAAACTTTAATTTCTTAAAGTTAAACAAACAAACAAAGAATGAGGCTAAATTCTGGTATAAAACTACTATAGCAGGGGTCTATCTACATCTTAGTACTCCATGAGTATAGCAATATAAATTCCTTGTTCTGAAATCATATTTAATTTTTTAAGTCTGTTAGCTGTTTTTATAAGCCAAGGCATTCTAGAATTGTGATAGCTGACTGTTTTAAGAATATGGTGCTAATTTGAATCTCCTCTCTTTCCTCAAATTCATGAAGCATTTTATAATGCAGTCATAACAAACAAGAGCCAGTAGATTTCCCCATGCCTGCATCATGCACGATTGGATCAAACATTATTTATAATATTATTGGATTCTACAGGAGACATTATTACTCCCTTTTGTCAGAAAAGTGTTGAATTTTCCCAAGCAGAAATAAGTCTTGTAGCTCTTCATTTGAATTTCAGAAGACTCATTTCCAGGCATTTACTCTTTGTAAGTAAACAGATGGATTTTAAATATTAAAAACCCATTTGGTATGACTGAAAACTTAACCGCCTACATTCCTCCATTACAGAATCTTTGGGTGTGAAATTGAAAAGTAAATTATACGATATTCACTCTGTACAGAGTTCACTTAGAGCTTTGTCTTTGTTAAATTGAAGGGGAGATTTATTTATGGCCAGAGACATCGAAAGGAACCACTAGCACGCTGGATACTGACCCCAAGCTAACAAGAGGTAACTGCAGTGGGTTTCAAACAGTGTGATTGGGGTAGGTCTGAAATAATGCCTTTCTTTCAAATACTCAATGTAAATATCACAGACTAGGAAATGCTAAGAACATGGAGGAGAGAAGAGTGGGATTCACTCTCATGAGCTCCCCCGGATTTGCATGTTCATCTATAGTCCATTTGCTAATATTTTGCCCTGTTGCCATTTCACCACAAGTTTGTTCAGAAGCTTTTGACGGGAAGTCAGCTAATACTGATGCGCTATCGCTTTATTAGAAAGCAGTGCATGGACAACTGGGTTGTAATATTTCTCCCATAAATCAACTGTTATGTCATCAAATGAAAGGGAGTGATGTGAGGTGGAAGAGAATAAGCAGCAGGAGTTGAAGTAGGTTTTCAACAAAATGTCCGTTTTGTGCAAAGATGCATTAATAAGTAACAGGAAAAACAGGTGCCACGGGCCCCCGAGTCCCCTTCCTCCGCTGCTATTCGGCTTAGAAGGGTGGGTTTGATGGCTCTATTAGTCTGTAGACATTTCATCTAGAGTTACACAGGGTAAAAAATCGGTCCATTATGTGCATTCTCAGAAGTAGTAAATTTTCTAAAAGAGACAGTATAATTAGAGAGAGAGAGAGAGAGAAAGCACTAACACATAGAAAATCATTCAGAGTTAATAAAAGAGAACAGGAAACATAATGCTGCACTAAGATATTCATTTAAGTGATCTGCAAATTATTTGGAAAAATAGTAGAGAGATGTAAGAAAACGTTCTCTGTTGCACATCACCAGAATCAAGAGTGGCACGCATTTAATTTTTAAGGCTGCAGAGTTCAGATTAATGAATAAATAGCTGTGTTTTCAGTGATAAATTAGTAGCACTGTTCTTTCGGGGAGATACAAGCACAGAGTATGACATTAGGTCCATTAGTGGTTGTCTCAGTTTTTAACTTTTCTCTAATGATGTCTGCTTTCCTATTAAGAAGAATTATGTGATTGTTGTCAGGTATCTAAGAGGTACTGGAAACTCAGTGCCCAATAGCTCTTTCCCAATCATATACCAATAAAACATTCTCAAACTCAAAAGAAAATGTTAAGCTAGAAGCATCAAGTTCTTCAGCTTTAAGAAATGATAAAACTTAGTCCTGGCCACTGTGGCTCAGTTGGTTGAGCATCGTCCTGGGCACCAAAAGGTTAGTGGTTCCTGGTCAGGGCACATGCCAGGGTTGCAGGCTGGAGCCCAACAGGGGGCATGTAGGAGGCAGCAGATCTATGTTCTATTTCTTTCTCTCTCTCTTTCCCTTCTTCTCTCTTTAAAAATCAATAAAAATATATGTGAAAAGAAATGATAAAATTTATACATACATGCAAGTTAAATATTTTAAAGGCCTATATACTTTCTGAGATTAAGATTTCAAATAATGCTGGCTTGTCTAGTCCTGACAATTAGAAAAAAAGAACCTTTTTCCCCTCAGGTTAGTAGAATTTTGTTATTCTACACAAAGTGATTTCTCTATTTTTCTAAACAGTGGTTCCAAAGAGGAGGTTTTTCTTAAAATAGGCCAGATAGAATATATAACTTTTACAAATTACATAAAATAGCAAAATACCTAAATATAATATTTAACTAATTTAGTTACAAATAATACATATTGTAAATAATTCACATAAAGCATTATATTTTCTTAGAAACACCACTTTGTCCACATCCAAATTTCAATAAAAATTTTGTTCAAATCACAAGCACCCTCTACATCACAGCCTACATTGTGATTAGAGCTAGTTCCTGAAGTTATCCAGTAGTTTTCCAGAACTGCTCATCACAAATACGTCTGACATATAGCTCTGTTAGGATTCAAATATGATAGCATCATTAGAAATTATATTCCCCTATATTTGGAAAGTAATCTTTTCTAACTCTTGGTAGCATTTATTCATGGCTCTCCCATTGTAATCACTTAATTGCTTTCTAGCGAAGATTGTTACAAAGACATCCAACTTGAAGACACTCCTATAGTTTTCACTGACTCTATCAGATAACCACTCTTTCACTTTCATAAATAGCCACGACTGTGAGATTCTTTAATGTGTCTTTGACACACGATATTTTGTCTTTAAAATGAACAAATTTGAAGGAGTGTGCTATAATTCTACACTGTTGGTCAGAATCAGACTACATTATATATCAACTTCCTTTTTGGGGAAGGGAGACAAATGCTTTACACATTTGGACATATAGGGCACTTTAAAAACTTTGTTCTTCCTCCGTAAATATTTTCTTTATGCTAGGTTTTTCTTTCTTTTTTTTTAAATTGCCATAGGCTATTAATATCAATCTTATCTTAAGTTCATTATTCACTCTGTTAGTCACTTAAATCAGCGGTTCTCAACCTGTGGGTCACGACCCCTTTGGGGGTCGAATGACCCTTTCACAAGGATCGCCTAAAACCATCGGAAAATACATATATAATTACACATTGTTTTTGTGATTAATCACTATGCTTTAATTATGTTCAATTTGTAACAATGAAATTGGGGGTCACCACAACATGAGGAACTGTATTAAAGGGTCGCAGCATTAGGAAACTTGAGAACCACTGACTTAAATAGTCAGAAAATACTGTTTGAGGACCTACTATGTGTGAAATGAACAAAACCTCAGTGCCTCATAATGTGCCAGGAAAGACAGAAGTAAATTATAAATTCATAAAAACTCTCCAACTAGACATAGGCTCAGAGTGATTGGGAATAAAATGCAGTTTATATAAATGTACATGCATGCACACACACATACATGTAAACTCTTGAACATACACACACATACTAATGTGGGTGGTGAGAGTGGTAGTGTTTCACAAATAGCTTCTTGGAGGTGGCATTGCTAGAGCTGAGCCTCAAAGGATAAATAAAAAATTGTGAGCTGGAGTAAAGCCGGTATGGAAGGAGCTGAGGTAAGAGGGCAGCACAGGCTATTTAGAAATGCATGCAATATTTTATGATTGAGTGTAGTGTGCATGTTTATGGCAATAAGAGGTTAAATTGGAAAGGCTGGTGGGGACACATTACAGAGAGCCTTGCTTATGAGTCTAAGGAGTTTTGATTCTATTTTGAAGGGAAGGTGAGCCATCACTTCATGTGATATGACAAGGAGTGACATGATCAGATATATGTTGAACAAAGATCCCTCTGGCAATATTTTGATGGAAGGATAGGAAGGAAATGAAACTGGAGACAAGAGATCATCTAATAGATGAAGAATATAATGTAGCTTTCAATAATAGTGATCTAGTTCATCTTATTATTTGTAGGAATGTCAAATCAGGAGTCCTTTAAGTTTCACTTCCTGTCTGTCATCTGTATAGCTAAGAGCAAGGCTCAGAAGTCAGAGGGCCTTCATATCTGTTTGCAGTCTTTCTTATGAGAACAGGGGACTGTAGCTTCTCCATGCAATTTTTCTAGAACACAGACATTTCTGCCTATGTACTTCCCACACCACACATTATTTTCGTTCTTTGACCCTCTTTTTAAAAAGCATATTTGTATTGATTTCAGAGAGGAAGGGAGAAGGAGAGATAGAACCATCATTGATGATAATCATCGATCGGCTGCCTCCTGCATGCCCCCTACTGGGGATCGAGCATGCAACCTGGGCATGTGCCCTGACCTGGAATCAAACTGTGACCCCCCTAGTTCATAGGTCTATGCTCAACCACTGAGCACATCAGCCGGACTAACATTCTTTCCCCTTACTTCTAAACCTGTGGATGTTATAATAATTTTACCCTTGTAAGAAATAACTTTGTAGCTTTCACAATTAATACATTTCTCTGCTACACCTGACAATGCAAAATGGCCTTTTATTTCCTTACAAAATATTGTGAAGTCCATTTTCCAGATTCCAAAAGGTCAAGTTTGGAGCAAGGAATCAGGAGACATTTTCAGGCCAACCTTTGTTCTACTCCCCCAAGTGGAAGTCCATTTATACGCTAGGAGGGCAAATTAGCTTTCATGTTCAACTACTGTCTGTTGTGAGAATTATAAAACATTCTGCGGAACAGAAAATATATAAATACTCTTTTAAAATAGTCATTAAAACTTAAGAATGCATTTCTCTTGTATAAGCTAGGAATCTGGAATGAATTTAAACATTTGAAAATTCTCTTGCACTAATCTCACTGGTTTATTCACCATTCCTGATACCTACATCCTAAATTTTGTTTATGGCTCACGTCCCCACCACCACCCTGAATGTCTTTCTAGCAGTTCTTCAAAATATCCCTGTAATGATTTCATCCTGAACTGTCCAATTTATTTGAATCCCCAGAACAGCTATTGTTGGTAAATATTCATTTCGCAATAAATCATAAACTGTCTGTGATACCTTTCTTATTTTAGTTTTGAATTGTTGGGATGTAGAAATAATAGCAACCACTATCACTTCTGTAGGGTTTACAATTTAGAACTGCTTCATGTAAGTTATGATCCATAACCAGTTGGTGAAAAAAGAAGGGAAAATAGGGTTCGCTCTCCTTTATAAAGGAGAATGAGACATAAATTAATTCACTCAAGAATTTGCACTTGGGATATAAAGAATATTAAGACATGTTTAACTTTCTCAAAGAGTTCAAAGTCTAATTGGAGAGACAGACAATGAAGAAGTAAAGTTCCTCACAAAAAATAAAACATCAGAAATAAGAACACCAAGACTTAACCTACATCGTCTCCACCATATTTCATCGAAACTGTTTTTTAAAAAATACTTTTATTGATTTCAGAGAGGAAGGAAGAGAGAGAGAGAGATAGAAACATCAATGATGAGAGAGAATAATTGATAGCCTCCGTCCTGCATGACCCCTACTGGAGATCAAGCCTGCAACCTGGGCATGTGCCCTAACTGGGAATCGAACCCTGACCTCATGGTTCATAGTTTGATGCTCAACCACCCAGCCACACAGGCTGGGCCAAAACTGTTTTTCGTCTAGTTCAGGGGTCCTCAAACTACAGCCCGCGGGCCACATGCAAATACAAATATTGTATTTGTTCCCATTTTGGTTTTTTACTTCAAAATAAGATATGTGCAGTGTGCATAGGAATTTGTTTGTTCATAGTTTTTTTTTAAACTATAGTCCGGCCTCCAATGGTCTGAGGGACAGTGAACTGGCCCCCTGTTTAAAAAGTTTGAGGACCCCTGGTCTAGTTCATCAGTTATATCCATATGGGTCAGTTCAACAGATGCTTTGACGTACTTATCTTGGTGAGTTCTTGGCAGTATTGGAAACTACTTTTGTGGCATCATATTCTCTTAGATAAATACCTATGCCAGGATTGCTTAAGCTATTTTGCAGCATCTTTCTTCCTACCCAGCCATTAAATCTTAGTGTTCCTCAGAATTCAACCCACAGTGCTCTTCTCATTTTATTCCACATCCTTTACCTAGACAATCTCATTCATATATATTTCTTTATTGATTAAGGTATTACATATGTGTTCTTATCAGGACTCATTCACTTTTATGACTCGATTAACATCTCAATGATAATATTTCTCAAACTTCTATTCACAGCCCAAGTATACCTTCTTAGCTCCTGAAATAGAAATCCAACTGCAGACTTCACTTAGATGTTCCCTGTTCTTCAAATCTCAACTTGTTCAAAACTGAATTCATTATTTCTCCTCCCAAACTGGCTCCACTTTAATGTTCCCTATTTTAATAAAAAGCTCCACATCGACCTAATATTAAAAACCTGAAAGCTGACAGTCATTCTTGACAACTATATCCTTTAATCACAGCAAGTTTAATGTGCTAATATTCCTTAAATCTATCCCCTTCTCTCCAAATGTAAGCGTTATCTTCTCATGATCACTTCCTAATTTGTTTCTGTGTATCCAATCTTTTCCCACCTTTGACTGTCTCAATGTCACAGCTAGAAACATTTCTTTAAAAATATAAAGCAGAGATGCCATTGTCCTGTTTAAAGTCCCTACAGTTTCTCATTGTCCATTCCCATTAACGCTATGTGACTCCCAGCTCGCTGAGACCTGCCCCCTGCCATCTGTACAGCTTTATTTCTTTTTATAACTCTCTGTTCTGGTCTAATACATTTCTTTCTAAACATTCTTTCTCTCAAATGCAACTTTGCTGAGACTCTATGACTTCCTTGGAAATGCACTTTTCTACCTCTTTGCCTGGTTAGCCTTGGCACCTCATTCTGCTTCCTTTGGGGAGTCTTTTCTAATCCCCTAAACAAGTTCAAATTTCCTGGTAGTGCTTCCACAGAGCCTTCCTATTTTATGGTATTATTTATATTTCATTGCAATTACTCATTTGTCTATGTCTCCATTAGCTCTCTCTGTATTTTTACAGGTAATGTCTTGTTTTCTCCTATATGTTTCTATTCAACGTAGATCAACACATATTCGTTAAATTACTAAACAAGTAAATGTTACTTCAGTTATTAAAATTTATTAAAATTATAGCAAGAGAATAGGGAAAACAATTTCTCTTGTAGGTAATAAAAGTTTTCCAGAAAGACATGCACCTAAAAATAGATCAAAATGAAACCAATTATTTCAAAGCTAGATAAAAGAAATCTGAAAATGACACGAGATAGAAACAACCATATAGTCAGAATTATAAAGATTCATAAATGGCTGTAACCGGTTTGGCTCTGTGGATAGAGCGTCAGCCTGCGGACTGGGGGGTCCCAGGTTCGATTCCGGTCAGGGGTGTGTACCTTGGTTGCCGGTACATCCCCGGTGGGGGGTGTGCAGGAGGCAGCTGATCGATGTTTCTCTCTCTCATCGATGTTTCTAACTCTCTATCCCTCTCCCTTCCTCTCTGTAAAAAATCAATAAAATATATTTTTAAAAAAGTAAAATAAAGATTCATAAATGAGATCATTGGCACAAAAGTAGATGTGAAAAGAGATGGCAGTACTCTCCAAATGTAACATTTAATTAAAGAATTAAACATTAAAAAAACTCATTTCAGAAACACAGACTAAATTTAGAGGAAAACAGAATAAATAAAAGTTAGAGTTTCCTTTAAAAATTTTCTGTGTTTCTCTGTCTGACTTATGTTCTCAGTAACTTCTTCCACTCTATTCTGTTATTTGCTTGTCAATTGAATTTTTAATTTTAATTCTTCAATTCTTTAAAAAGAAGTTGTTTTGCTTCTGTTTCAAATATATCTAATGAGTTTTGGTAGTTTCTTCTTATATTTTAGGCTCTCAATTCCTGATTTCTTTCAACGTATCAAATATTTGCTTTATGTGCTGAATCCTGAAAATTGTAACATTTGGGGTCTTTGTATGCCTGATTGACACTTCATTATTTCAAAGGATTTTGCTCAGGGTGGCTTGTTTTCTACATGTGTTGAGCATATTGTATTGTGAGGCCAAGTTCCTTGGAAATAGATGTCAAACATCTTTGAGGCACATGTCCAGACTGCCTTGGCTTTGATGCCATTGTAATAACCTGGTTATTATTTAACAGGCAATGAGAGAGAGGAGACCAAATAATATAGGCATGCCATTGATACAGCTTTGTGAATAGCCACATTTAACACTCTCCTAGTCTGTTCCCTGCTGATTGATGGGGAAGAAATCAGAGAGAGGCAGTTTAGAAGGATGCCCAATAAGCTCTGAGTGGGAAGACGCTTGTCAGTCAATCAAGTATATCCATAGCCAGAATGGGCATGGCTACTGCAAGGTCAGGGAACCTGAATATAAACTTCAAAGGAGCCACTCCCTTTGGGCTACAGGGCACCTGTGATTCCTGATGCAGGGGCCTGGGCTCTCCTGTGCCCTGTTGGGCCCCACACATGCACTGATAGTCTTCAATCTGGCCTGAATACTAAATTCCACCTGGCTGTAACATGGTATGGGAACTCTGGACACTGGCCTTTTTCCTGGCTCTGCTGAATTCCCAGCTGCACCTTTTTCAGGTCTGGCTTAAGGGACAGGGGACTTTCAGACCCGACAAGTGTAACTCCATGCAAATAAAACCTTCCACATCTCATTCTCAGGTGGGGGCTTCTTAAAATGCTTACTTCAACAGCGCCCCAAGAATCTCACTTCCACTCGTGTCTGGGCAATCTGGCCCATTTATCCCTCTCGAATCAACTTAAGATATAGTTATGTTTACCTTTGCCAGCTTCTTGGGTGTCCAATCCACAGGGGGCCATTTCCATCTACATTTATTTGACTTGGACTTTTCATACCTTATATGTCTATGGGTTTGTGTTAGGAATTCTTAGAGAGTGCTGATTTTTTTTCTCCTCCTTCAACTGAAGTAGAGGTAGTAACATCTTCAATGGGTTCCTTCCTCCCTCCCTCCCTCCCTCCCTCCCTTCCTTCTTCCTTCCTTCCTTCCTTCCTTCCTTCCTTCCTTCCTTCCTTCCTTCCTTCCTTCCTTCCTTCCTTCCTTCCTTCCTTCCTTCCTCTTCCCTCCTTTTCTCCCTCCCTCCTTACTCCCTCTATTCCTCCCTTCCTTCTTTCCTTGTGTAAGCATTGAAGTTGTTGCTACTTGGGAGACCTGGGAATGGGAAACAGTCCCCCTAAGTGCGAGGGCAGTTAGAGAATTGCTCCTCACAATAGCAATTGAATAACTTAATGACGCATACAGACCCAGGCTCTCAGTCAGTATTCCCAAATAAGGTGCTATTTTCATGTTTCGAAGTATTTGGAGTCCTGTGGGAGGAAAAGAGAGTCCAGAAGCAAATGATAGCCTTTGAGGAATAATGTAGTCTACTAGACTCTAGAAAAGATCATCCAATTTGGCAAATACCCTTGAGGCAAACTCTGCCTCCAGAACAAGTCTTAGGATGTTGAAGCCTTACTTTGGTTAATCAGCCATGATATGAAAAAAGGTTCACATACACATTTTCAGTCTTTGATGTACATTACACCAGCAGAGATTTTTCTGAATGTTTAATCTATCACCAGAAATGGAAAAAAGAAAAAAAAAACTTGTTAGGTCGAATCATTTTTGAATACATACTGAGGCTACATTCTGTGAAAAAACAACAAAAAAACGGAGTGTGAATCCAACACTCAAATATGCTAGTTGCCTCTAAATAGAAAATATCAGCAAAACTTCTTGATGTCAGTGGATAAACATAGGATTCTGTCTCTACTGTATATTACACAATTGGCTGATGCTAAACTATTCTGTGCTGAGAAAAAGTTCTATTTTTTAATCAGTGTCTCTGGGAAAGTGCTAGTGTTAGTTTTTATAAAATGAGATTTCACCACTTGAGTCAGCTGATTATTTAAAGTTGAATATAAATCAACTCATCAGCAGTTTCCTGAAGAATATTAATGTGGGTTTATGTCAGTTTCCTATTATTCAAGGAGATAACTTTAGTCATTGTTTCAATACCCCACTCATCATTTACCTTAAATAAGAATACAGGCTCATGAAGATTTGAATTTCTTTGTCAATAATATAATAGCTATATCCATTGGCAGAAACATAGGCGCTTACCATATATATATATATATATATATATATATATATATATATATATATATATATATATATACACTCTCTAAGTATATAAAATAGACTAGTTTATAATATAATTTAATTAACAATTTTAGTTGAAAATTTGAGGGATTTTGTGAAGTCTTGGAGTGTCAGAGGAAAATGACCATCAAATTGGTCAATAAATGAGCTTTGTTCAGAATAAATGAATAAATCATATAGGAATGTTTCTTATATAAACACCATCCAAGTTACTTGGGCCACTGATAAAGTTGAGGCGATAGATTTGAGGTAATATCTGGAAATATTCCTCCTCTTTAGAAAACTGTTTATTTAGTAATTGGCAAAGAGCAAAATAATTAAACATATTAGCATTTAAACATATAATGGCTGCTCTAATACCATATCATAAGCTTATTTTGTAGCTGAGAGGCCTGGTTTGAAGAACATGTGGTCTGTGTGTTTTTCTTCTATTGTTTAATAGAAAGGTTCCCTTCTTAAATCAGCCTGGCAAATCTGAAATAAAATGTGTCGAAAAGAGCTGATAATTTAGCAACAGGATGGAAATTTTTTACTTTCATAAATGAGCAGGTACTAGCAAAAAACACACACAACATCTTTAGCCTTTGTAGGAAACCATCCTCTTTTTCCTTATAGAAGACAAAATAAGCCATTCCGTGGCCTCCAGACAACAATTTTTACGACATACAGTATTAAATAACAGCAGACCATTTTTTAACACTAGCATTGTCTGTCTCAGCTTTAGTATCAGTCTCTTCTGGAAGTCTGTGCTTAAATGGATATTATATATGAGGATACTTTGGAAAGTAAAAAGCTCCATAAAATTGCAAGGCATTGTTATTATCGTTTTATTATCTCTATTCTACTTTTCCTTTTACCAAAGCTCTAAGAAAGCAGTGCATTGTTTGGGATCTGCTAGGTTTGCATATCAGTGGTTGAGATAATTTTTAGGGGGAGGGATTTATGTACTGATACTGACTATAACATTTTCTGATCCTCATGTACGTACATCCAGTGACCTGGGAGAATTAGAAATCGTGAGAGAAGATGGTGATCACTGGGTGCCTGGGCCGTTTGCAGGATCTTCTTGTGAACAGAGGCCAGGACAGAAGGCAGAGTCAGCGTGCCTTTGCTCTCAGATCCCACCCCTTACCTGTGTACCCCACAGCAGGAAACTTCTGACCTGCAAAACCTATAGTGAGAGCCTACCACTTTCCATTTCTATGTAAAAACCTTTTCTTCTCACTGTTGTGCCGGTGGTGATCCTGATCTTTTCAAAATCTCCTGGGACAATGGTTTCCTCATTAAGCCTTTTCTCAGTGATAATATTTATAATAGAAACTACTTACCAAGTCTAGAATGTATTAAGTAGTGTACTTAGTGCCTTATGTGCATTGTATTATCTCACCCCCTCAATAATTCTAGGAAGTATTTTTCACATCTTACAGAAAAGATGGATAAAGCTCAGTGAAGCAAGGAAATCTATTTGTAATCGTAGAGCTTAATAAGTGGCAAAATGTCAGGGTTTACGGAGGCTTTCCTGAATGAAAGTTCTTTCCACCATTCTATGCATGGGCTTCCATGCTCAGACAACCCTTAGATCAGTGGTTCTCAACCTTCCGGCCCTTTAAATACAGTTCCTCATGTTGTGACCCAACCATAAAATTATTTTCGTTTCTACTTCATAACTGTAATGTTGCTACTGTTATGAATCATAATGTAAATATCTGATATGCAGGATGGTCTTAGGCGACCCCTGTGAAAGGGTCATTCGATCGCCAAAGGGATCTCGACCCACAGGTTGAGAACCGCTGCCTTAGATGCAAGCTCACTCCATAAGAATGGGTAAGTTACATACATATTTAAGTCATTCTATCCTCATTATATGATGGGATTTTTTTTTAAAAGCAAGAATATCATAGCACATTCTAGATGCCTAGGGGAGTATATAGTGACTGGAATGCACTTCATAAATTGAAATGTCCCTCTGTAGATGACAGGCTCCCCATTGGTTCTTGTTCTCAGCACGTCATTCTATGATCAGCATGGATCAGGGCCATTAAAAGGGCAATGCCCACACCATGCAACGGATACCATCTTTAACATAGTTAAAGGTTTAGTGACCTACTGCTTTCTAGAAAGAATTTGCGGCAGCTTTAAATAAAGTTAAAGGAATGCTTATTAAAGTACACTTAGAAAATAAAGACTCTAAGCAGAGGAAATGATATGCTAATCATCTGTAAAAGTTTCAAAATAGTTTAAATTTTTTTTATCATGAGAGAATAGTCAGTTATTGTGGAAACATCAATTGACACCAAACTTATTGGCATGTAGCTCCTTTAACATCCAGGGAATGAATGATCTGACCAACTGAGTGAATGGAAACATTTATTCTGATGATCTTTAACACTTAAAAGAAACCAGAATAAAGAACATCTGTTTTATTGAGAGGATTCTGCTTTGCGAATAAGATTATTTGGGGTGAATATGCATTATCTAGATCCACTGTATCAATGATCAAATTTAATGAATCATAGCTGAAGTTTTCCCTTCGCGGTAGTAATTGGTCAATCAAAAGTACATTGTGTCCAGGGGAATCTTTTACCTAAAAGCATTATACTAAGGCTCTAAAAGTTTTAGAATAATAGAAAGTGCCGTGGAGGTCAGCACCAACGATGCAGAATAAAACTCTGTAAAGAGAGAGCCAGAGCCAAATGAATGCATCCTTGAGAAAGAACACTCAGCAGGTAACATGACAATCTTCCATAAACATCACTCTCCAACCAGCAATAACAACACAAAGGAAGAAGTGCATTCAACTTGTCAGGAGGTGGGAAAAGAAATCGGGAAAAACTGATGCTAAAGAAAATGTTCGGGTGGAAAGTTTCTCCAAAACACTAGCCTGATGAATAAAGTAAAGGGAATACCTAACAGTCCATTACCCATTACTTTAGCGCAAGGTTTTAAACTATAAGATGAAGGTGAGTAAAATATCAATATTGGATGGCAGTAGAAGAATTTCTATGATAATGTCCAATTTTAGTTTTCATGCTAGTTTGCTAGTTAATTTCTTTTTGGTTTCTGACATTTTAACAGAGTATTGACTTCAAGAGTTGCTAAATCAAAAAGCCAAGAGTTACTCTGAAAAATAAATGACTACAAATTACTGAAAGTGCATAAAGTTGGAATCACTTGACAGTATATTGCAATTTAAAAAACATAACTATGTATTTCTGCAAGGTATCAATTCTAGGTATCGAGTTTTTTTATAATTAAGATGTTAGATCATAAAATCAAAGGGTTATCATTATAAAAGAGAGAACAATTAGCAAAGTAACTGGACAGTACTTTTCTCAAATCTAAAACAGGAACATTTACTTAAATATCTAAGTAAAAATACCAACCTTTAATACAAACTACCAGTAAAGGCCACTGTACTTCGTGTGTGTGTGTGTGTGTTTAGATTTAGCATTTTAAACCAGGGAGTCTAGATGTATTCTATAGATTAATTGAACACTAATAAAACCAGACAAACATTATTTAACAGAGCTTACAGACCTGGAAAGCTTTGTTTTCTCAGATATGAGTCATTATGTAATTGATAATGACATATTCTTGTTAAAGTACACATGAAACATATTTAAAAATAGATCAGCCTATGAAAGAATACCCAGTTCTTTGCCCAAATCCTTTGCCCTTGCTTAATTTAACTAAAGTAACATGCTCCTGGCACTACAAAATTCATCTCTAATTGTCACACTTCATGTCAGAATTTTATGAATTTCAGTGTACATTAGAAAAGAAAACCAGTTCTCTGAAATGGTGAAATAAAACAGAATACAGTGCTGAGAGTTGAAAGGAATGGTTATTATTTAATAGGCATCAAGTGTTTTTTTATAATTAAGATTATTAGTTCAATATTTATTTATCTAAAGTATAATCACCATAAGGTCAGTAACATCCATGAAAACTCCAACCAAGAATACTGTGCTGTCTTAAAACAAAGCTTTATAAGTACAATGAATTTAATGACATAGTCAACATCACACATCTAACAAATCACAAGACTCTAACACGAGGAAATCTGAAATGCTGACTCACTGTTTTCAGAAGTATTTTCTAAATAAATACTGTCTTTAAGAGGTAGGGTGGCAAGACATGCTGCCACTTCAACAGTTATAATGGAGAAATACGCAGCTGGAAATCCATTTCAGAAAAACTATAAAATTAAAATCACAAATCAAATTTTGACAATGGTGGCAATGTTGCAGCCTAAATATTAGAAAGTGAAATAATAAGCTGAGGATTTTTTTTTAAGCAGATCCAGAATTCATAGCAGTATGGGACACCCTTATAACAGGAAGGAGGCAACAAGAATTTGTGGAAGCTCATGGGTTTGGAGTCAGATAGATTTGCTTCCAAATATCTATATATTTCTTGCTAGTCAGGTGATGGACTGTTTTCTTAACTTCTCTGAGCTGGTTTTCATATCTCTACACATAGGTCTGTATTACATAACTAGAAAGAATTGGTGGTGGTGGATGTGAATTATCTGCACAGAATCCAATCTTGGGTCAGGTTCCCTAAATAATAGTTGGACTTTTCACTATGATTATGAAATACTTGGTATATAAGATAGCAATAAAGATGAAGTGTTATTATTAATAGAACAATAGTTGAAAAAATCATTAAAATTTAATCACTTAAGTACAATTTCAAAAATATTTCTGGAGTTAATTAACAATAGTATATTCTACACATGTAATTAACAGGTCCTGAATAAAGAGTTGTGTTGCCAAAGGCTGAGTTTGTAGTTGTCATAAGTGATGTCTGTATATGTACTGTGTTGATGGGCCCCTGCTCCACATATGCTGTCCTCTCATAGGTCCCTCTAACTGGCGAGCACAGGAGCCTACTGTTCAAGTGTATGCATGTGTATGGCTCATGCATCTTTAGGAATATGTGTTATTTTAGGAACATACAAATAGAAAGTAGTAGAAACAGATATATTATATGAATAGTTTTGTACATTTTTAGATACAATGCAAAGGAGGTAGGTATGTTTAGGTACTATTCTTGCTGGTGTTCTGTTATAACTTGTATCTGTTGGATCTAACCCTGAGAATGAAACTTGAACCTATATACTCTGTTAATATTTTTGTTGTTGTTAAAAGCTTGTTAAATTTTGTTGTGGTTCTTTGTTAGTTTTTTTCCTCCTTCACAGCCATAATTCTCCTGAACCTTATCATTGCACATTCTCCTTGTTTATTAAATTATCTCCCCGTTGTCAGTTATAAATTTCCTGGTAAATAGAAATTGTTGGTTATCTACTCTCTGAGACTAACAAACTTTTTAAAAATTGAAGTATAGTTGATATATAATATGTATTAGTTTCAGGTGCACATCATAGTAATTCAATATTTATATGCCTACAGTGTAATCACCATAAGTCTAGTTACCTTTTTTTTTTAAGCAGAGTGGCAGAGAGACACAGAGACACAGAGATATTTATAGTCAAATGATCACACTTCTGCATACACTCTCTTGTGACATTTTTTTTCTATCAAAGACTCTCTGCCAGTCAACTTTTCAGGCTTTGAAGCTAGGACTTCATTTATAAAACTGACTTGGAATTAATTCAAATGTTAAAAGATCAATGCATTCATTGTTGGTGGTGTTTTTTACTTTCTCTTTATTTCTTCACACTCAGACTCTTACAATATGTTTCTCAATTAACCCATTTCAGTTATAATCTGAGATCATCAGAACATAACATCTAAATCAAATTAAAAGAGGTAACAATGATGATATTTAACAAGGGAGAGATTTTTTCCCAGAGCTAATTCTGGTTATGAATATAAAATTCTGCCCAGAGTATGAGAGGTGGTTTTAATGGTGGGCAAGTATGAGAACCCTACATTTCAGTGAATGAAAATCTATGTCTATTACTTCAGTTACTTAAGTTCAGAAACATTAACTAATAATGTTGATTTACACACATAAGATGTTATTGACAGAGGTCCTGAAATTGAGGCTGTTTTAACAGTGCTGAATCATGAGCTGAATAAAAGATTTTGCATTCTTGAAGATATAATGCATATAGACACAGCCCCTGGGTACTTTTGAGTACTCTGCTTTATCCATTTAAGGGTTTCTGTTCTGAACTTTCTGGAAAGATTCATCTCTACCTGAGTTTCAATCAGGCCAGAGCACTGAAAAGGAATAGATCAAGACTAAATATATGGGAAGATTAGCTAATGCATCTTGCACATCATATCACTTAATTTTTCATTACAAGAAGTTACCAGATAATTCTTTTAAATGCCACAACTATGTCATGCTCTTTAGCAGTCAGAAATTTAGCTATACTTCTCTCTGCAGTTGATAGGAATATGAGTCTGTTTCTTTAAAACCCTAATTGAATGTTTATGAGAATTACTTACTCTACAGTTTTTTGATGGGAAGGAAATCCAAACTTTCATTAAGCTTTAATGACCTTTATAAACTTTCTTGGGGAAAAATGAGTCTTGACCTTAGCAACTAACAAAACAATTAGAACATGTTTGTTTTTCGTTTCTGGCTATTCCACTACATCAACAATAAGGCATAGCAGTTTGATGAATGTGCATTCATCCAGTATAGGGAAAAGGCCACATTTGCATGGAAATTCAATTTATAATTGTTTTTATTTTTTTATTGATGCTTAGTGAATCGGATCTAAAAGGAGCCATTTAAAAAACGAGAATCAAACTTGACAAATAATGTATCTGGGTAAACACTGCCAGTAATTTTAACAAAAATTACTCTCTGTTCTAGACAGTGATGCTATGGAGTTAAAGGAGAACAACGAGATTTAAGTTCAATAATTCTAGGATATTTAGTACACAAAGTCAAGGGACTTGTGCATTAGAACTTATTTTATTCTTTAACCAGGGTTCACATGAAACCCAATTGGAAAGATTACATTTAAGAAACATAGAACTTAATATATAAAGCAAGAGGTAAAACAAACCTTGCCTTTAGCAAGGTTTTCAATAATGTAATTAAATTCTCACCTAATAATCATGTATGCTAAGATCTAAAATAACACATACAAGTTTTTCAGATGGAATATTGGGAAAAACAGAAGCAACCACATGTACAAGAGATTGGAAGTACAGAAACTAATAGATCATTTGCAAAATAGTAATCGGTTTGATAAGGTTGGAACGTAGATTATACAAAGGCAGTAAAAGTCAAGTCTGTAAAGGCTTTGGAGGTCAAATGAAAAGGACTTTCTGTGATGCATTTACCTATTAAACTAGTGATGATTTTCATTTCTAAGTGATGGAATGTTTGGCAGAGGCTCAGTTCACAGGGTTTGGGGTCAGATGGATATCAGATGCATCAAGTTACCTGCTGTGTGGCTCTGGCTGAGTTAGGAAACTACAGATAGTCCTCGGGTGACAATGGACTCGCTGTATGTCATTTCGTGGTTACATCACCATCTCCCATTTTTGTTTTAAATTCTTTATTAGTTAAGGTATTACAAATGTGTCCTCATCCCCTCCATTAAACCCCCATCCTCCCCCCCCCAATCATGCTCTCATCCCCCTGTTGTCCATGTCCTTTGGTTTGGCTTATATGCATACATACATGTCCTTTGGTTGATCTCTTCCCCTTACCCCCTCCCTTCCCTACTTTCCCTCTGGGGATTGATAGTCTGATCGCTGTTTCTCTGTCTTTGGATCTGTTCCTGTTCATCAGTCTATATTGTTCTCTATAATCCACAAATGAGTGAGATCATGTGGTATTTATATTTCTCTGAGTGGCTTATTTCTCTTAGCATAATGCTCTCTAGCTCCATCCATGCTGTTGCAAAAGGCAAGAGTTCCTTCTTTTTTACCACAGCATAGTATTCCATTGTGTAGATGTACCACAGTTTTCTAATCCACTCATCTGCTGATGGACACTTAGGCTGTTTCCAAATCTTAGCTATGGTGAATTGTGCTGCTAAGAACATAGGGGTGCATATATCCTTTCTGATTGGTGTTGTTGGTTTCTTGGGATATATTCCTAGAAGAGGGATCACTGGGTCAAATGGGAGTTCCATTTTTAGATTTTTGAGGAAACTCCATACTGTCTTCCATAGTGGCTGGACCAGTCTGCATTCCCACCAGCAGTGCACGAGGGTTCCTTTTTCTCCACATCCTCTCCAACACTTGTTGTTTATTGATTTGTTGATGATAGCCATTCTGACAGGTGTGAGATGATACCGCATTGTCGTTTTGATTTGCATCTCACGTAAAATTAGTGACTTTGAGCATGTTTTCATATGTCTTTCAGCCTTCTGTATGTCCTCTTTCAGAAAGTGTCTATCTAGGTCCATTGCCCATTTTTTGATTGGATTGTTTATCTTCCTATTGTTAAGTTTCATGAGTTCCCTGTAAATGTTGGAGATTAAACCCTTATCGGTGATATCATTGGCTCCCATTTATTTATAAAAAAAAAAAAAAGTTCCATCATTTCAACGTATGTATATTTGTGCTTTATGTTTTTTATTATTTATCTACTACAAGTAAAGGTCAGGAATTGTTATCTTTCTTTTAATTTTTTTTTACTGTGTTACTTCATTACTGCTGTGTATGTGCTCCATTGAGTGACATAGATGCTTACGTAGGTGGGTTCCAACTTCCGGTGAAAATCATAGGATCAGATCTCTGACGTAACCCGAGGACCTGCTTTACTCTGAATCTTAGTACCTTACCTTATAAAATGTGATTAATAATAGTGCTTTCCTCATTGTGTTTCCTCATTGCGTTAACATAGTAATCCATCTTAGCACAAATTCTGACCTGTAGTATGCTACTTATTACTATTATTATTATTAAGAAGTATAAGTTGGGAGTGTGGAGACTAGATACCAGGGAGGCTATCCTGAGGACAGAAAATGCAACAGATGGTGACAGTGAGATGAATGAGTAGAGAACAGAGGTGACAGACTTGGCAGCATTAGGGGATCTAATGACTTGCTGGCAGATTATAGGTAATAATTGCCATGATCATCATTTCAATCCAGAGGGATATGAGTTCCTACGAATTGAAAGATATGACCAGTATTTTGCAGAACTAATTAGAACCTATAGAAATTGTGACAATATGGGAGGAGAACAAATTCAAGGAGGAGCAGGAAGGGTGCCTGCAGGGTGCCTGCAAAGCAGAGAGAGGATAATAAAACTGGGGACTGCAGACATATGGTCGAGACAACAGTATCTGTGGGCTGAACAAAATCCCTGTTATACTGCTTTGAAGGAACAGACGATGACAATTTCTTGTTAGAAGCCATGGGGAATTGCCACATACTTTTTAAGATTCTGAATTATTTAAAGCAGGTCTTCATTATTTATCTAGGATAAAGAAACTATGTGCTTTTTTTGGTCTCTAATCCAACAGTAATAATTGTTTCACCTCTTTCCCCAATTATGCTAAATTTCTTGAACTCAAGGCAAAGTTTTTAAGACCAAGAGATTTAAATGCTAAGAACATACTGCTCTTCAAGGCTTATTTCTTCTGACTAGCTTAATAGATCCTTGCCTTCTATTAATGAGTATTTTTACAACTTTTATTGGGAACATCTAGGCCAGTGGTTCTCAACCTTCCTAATGCCACGACCTTTTAATACAGTTCCTCATGTTGTGGTGACCCCCGACCATAAAATTATTTTTGTTGCTACTTCATAACTGTAATTTTGCTACTGTTATCAACTGTAATGTAAATATCTGATATGCAGGATATATTTAGGCGACCCCTGTGAAAGGGCCATTCGACCACCAAAGGGGTTGCTACCCACAGGTTGAGAACCGCTGATCTAGGCAGTCTTGGGTCACAACATGTTTCCCTTTGGAAACATTGTAGTTACATAACTTATGCACAGCAAGTAAGTTGCTGTATCTGTTGTATAATCCAAAAATATAGCTATTCCAGGTTTTTTGCTTGTCTTTTTTTTTTTGGGGGGGGGGAGGGGTTATATATTGACCTTTTCTGTAGGGACAAAAGCAGCACAAAAACAGCTAATGTCAAGGGGCCAGAATAATTATAGAGTCACAGGGAGTAGCACTTTGCCACACTCAATGTGTAAAAGTACAGAGCACATGAGGCCAGGGAGGAAAAAACCCCAAAGCTTGTAAAATCAATAACATAAAATTGTAAAACAAATGAATAAAAAATTATTTTAAACAGTGACACCATTCAACCCCAGAAGATGTCAGCTTAAGTGAGTTCTGCACAGAGAGTTGAGTAGGTTCCCAATTGATTCAGCCAAAAATACAGAGGAAGAAATAAGCTGCTGGCAATTGTCACTGCCATCCCTACTTATGTTGCCACATTGCTGGATTTTAAATCTCAAATTTAATAACACATTATGTATTTTCTTCCATGTTTCTTATTATGATACTAGAGGCCTGGGGCACAAAATTCATGCACAGGGGGTGGTCTCTCAGCCCGGCCTGCCCTCTCTCCAATCCAGGATTCCTCAGGGGATGTCCCACTGCCTCTTGCAATCCAGGACCGCTGGCTCCTAACCCCTCTGCCTGCCTGCCTGCCTGATCGCCCCTAACCCCTCTGCCTGCCTGCCTGATCACCCCAAACTGCTCCCCAGCTGGCCTGATCACCGCTAACTGCCTCTGTCTTGCCCCACACCTGGGACCCAGGCTTCCCTCCCTCTGGCTGGCTGCAGGCACTCAGGACCCTAGCCACTGGGGACCATGGTTGGGCAGCTTTGCCTGGGGCACAGGTGCTTGCACCTGGGACCGTGGGGCAGGTGGCTTGTCCCTCTCCTGGGCTGGTCCCCATTCCTCACTCATGAGCTCATTTGTGCCTGGCTGGTCCCCATTACTCTCTCCCCAGTGTTGAGTGTCTGAGTTATTATGGGGTGATGGCATGAGGGCATGACAACCATTTGCATATTAGCTCTTTATTATATAGGATGAAAGGAAATTGTGAATACTTTTATTTCAGAATGATCCTATGACTTCCCACCAAAACCTTTTCACATTGCTCTACACAATTTCCTTCGGTGTGGTTCCCTCTGCAGATATATGGGTGAGATTTAAAAGAGCTCCTTGAAACTTGTGTCATCTACTCAGAGAGGCTAACAAGTGTTCTCAATTCCATGGTAAGAGAACACACCAGAGAAACCCCTATCCTATTTGACATAAAGAATACTTGTTCTACACAATCACTTTGTTTTTGTCTTTGGTTACTAAGAACTATATAATTTATTTGGTTCCCTTTTATAGGTCTGCTGTTTTAACACTGTCAAACAAGACGTACTGGTAGCAAGCATGAAGGTGGTAACTGGGGTATACATTTTAACTGGCTCCCACTATTCTTTTCTTTCTTCCTTCATTCAACTTTTAATTTATACTAACTTGCTTTTTAAATATCTTTGTACTTGCCTTAATATCCTTATGGAAAAAGTGGTGGTAAATTGAATACAACTTTAGAAAATAAATTCATTTAGAGCTGAGTTATTTGCATTTCTTCCTTCTCAAGTAGTCACATATGAGAAATCTTTTTCCCACTAGAAAGACTTTCTGGATAAATTAGAAGATTGTGCTTTATAAGCTATTTCTACCTCTACTTCTTCTCTCTTCACCATGACTGGTCTATGTATAAGTCAAAATGAACCACTCAGAAATACAATACTAATATTTTCTTTGAGTATATGAGACTAATTCCTTATTTTGGTATTAATTATATTAATTACTTGTGTAGATTACCAACAGAACCCAACATAAAGGGGAAAGAGAACTGCAAAATTTTCTTTAAAATAAAAATGTAATGAATCCTTTAAAACATGGAAGGGTAATACACAATGTCTAATAATAGGAGATAAAACTTAATGAGGCAGAGTTATGCACAAGGGAATTTCAATACTATCAGAGAATAACAAATAGATTATGATATTAAGAACAGTATTATAATTACAAAATTAACATATTTGTAAATATTAAGGAAATCTGAAACCAAGTGTGTCTGTAAAACTTTTTTCATCTCTTATTCAAAAAATGTAGACTGCTTTTAATTTTTAAAATTTCAAATTGTCAGGATAAAGTAAATTAAATTGAAGGAACATATTTGTAGGAATGTTTTCCAGAAATATCTTCAATATTATTCCATTATTCTCATCTGTTAGTGACATACCTAGAACTCTACATCATAAAATTTAGAACTATATGCTCTTCACAAGCATTAAGAATATAGGTCTGGCTTACATAGTGATCACTGAATTAATTCAGAGATAACCTGTGATTAAAACTAGTGAGTCTATTTTAAATATGTACTTTCAAAACTTCAATGTATTATTTCTGGTACAGCAGATGCATTGAAAACTATCAAGTATAAAAAACCTGACAAGCAATAATAGTAAAAATGTATTTTAAATATATTTTTATTAACTTCAGAGAGGAAGGGAGAGGGAGAGAGAGATAGAACCATCAATGATGAGAGAGAATCATTGATTGGCTGCTTCCTACATGCCCCCTACTGGGGACCCAACCAGCAACACAGGCATGTGCCCTGACTGGCAATGGAGAACTAAATCCTGATCTCCAGGTTCACAGGTTGATGCTCAAAGACTGTGAGAATATCCAGTAAGTATCCCAGTTTCCCATCTTGCAGCATGATAATCTGTCTCCAACTATACTCCAGAATGATCAATTAATCATTTTGGGCTCCTTATATCATGCACCTGTAGGCAATAGCAGGGATCGCTATGTTGCTTAGGGTAATTGATTCTGATTATCAGGGTGAAAATATGTTTCTGCAACACAATGAAACAAAAAAGTCCTTTTGGGTGCCTCCTCGAATTGTCCTGTCAAGTAGCTAAAATATTGATTAACCTCATTCAGGTAGGATCACAGGGAAACTCATACCCCTTAGAAATAAAGGTCTGGGTCACTTCACAAGGATGTGAACCCAACCTGCTGAAGTGCCAGCTCTGGGCAATGGACACCCAAACTAGGCACTGGAAGAATGAAATTATAAATATTATCTGTAGCCTCAAGAACAGAGAAGCAAGGGTAGGGTCAGCCTTGTCTGCTCCCCCTGATTTTTTAATTCCCTCCCTTTTTATTTCTATTTCATATAGATAGTGGTGGTGGTAGCAAACTGTGATTTACTCCAAATTTTGAAGTCTATCAAAATATGTTTGTTCCTGCCGAAACCGGTTTGGCTCAGTGGATAGAGCGTCGGCTTGCGGACTGAAAGGTCCCAGGTTCGATTCTGGTCAAGGGCATGTACCTGGGTTGCGGGCACATCCCCAGTAGGAGATGTGCAGGAGGCAGCTGATCGATGTTTCTCTCTCATCGATGTTTCTAACTCTCTATCTCTCTCCCTTCCTCTCTGTAAAAAATCAATAAAATATATTAAAAAAAAATATGTTTGTTCCTGAAGTTGAAGAGCAATGAAGATGGTCTTGAGATGGAGTCAGAGAATGAGCAGTGATTACAATCACCGAGCACTGTTTGTGGATTTATACCTTCCAAGGGCAAGAGGTTGGACAGAACGTAGGGCAGCTCCTTATCGGCACTTTAGGGTGAAATGACGCAGACCCTTGACAGATGTGTTCTGATGTTTTGGGAAACAAAATTACAACCCTGCACTCAAACACCCATCCTAATGAAACAGGGTAAGTTGGCAGTTGTATAAAGAGACTAATGGAGAGCCGGACACGAAGGAGGCCTGGAAAGGAACCGAAAGGTCAGGGTAGGGCTTGTGAGCTCTAAACTCAGTCATAGCTAATAGCTGATAGCCCTTGTAAGTCAGTCTGTTTTTGGAACCTTCACTAAATTCTTGTTGAATGTTGTAGCCTGTTCTCTGTGGTGCTGTTATAAATTAAGAAGGAGCGCTTGTCTCAGGTTTGAGCTGGAGGCTAAATTGAGGCTGAGAGTAGTGATGACCCTGAGCAGAGGGAAGTACTTTTCAAATGTGTGATGGTACCACTCATTGGCAGTAGGGGCTGCTACTAGGAGCCAAGAGGAGGTGGCAGGAAGGGAAATGCATAGGAACTCTTGTCAGCGCGCATGAGAGGGTACCTGAGAAAGATCAGGGATACTTTGATTGCAGAAAGGGATCAGGGATGTTTTGTCAGGGGATCCGGGAGATGGGTACTTGAGTTTAGTAACTAATGGCAACAAATGCTATAGTGTTAGGTTTGGGAAGGCAGAACAGTTTGACTTCACAGTGGTTTTTCTATTTAATTCTTGCAAAGATTCAGAGAAGTAATAATTATCACACTGTACAGTATTATCATACTCTTCACCAGGTTCATCAGAGGTGACTTTCCCAAAGAAGTCACAAAGCTATGACATGGTAGAGTCAAGATCTGAGTCACCATTTGCTTTGACCTCGATGCGAGGGTGATCTTACCAGTACAGATACTTTAACACGTATATTTCACATTACTATTCATGTTGGTACAGGAGGGATTGATTGCCTCTTTATTGTTCAGATGATCTTAAGTCATCTTTTTAAAATATATTTTATTGATTTTTACAGAGAGGAAGGGAGAGAAGTAGAGGGTTAGAAACATCGGTGAGAGAAAAACATTGATCAGCTGCCTCCTGCACACTCCCTACTGGGGATGTGCCCGCAACCAAGGTACATGCTCTTGACCGGAATCGAACCTGGGACCCTTGAGTCCGCAGACCAACTCTCTATCCACTAAGCCAAACTGGCCAGGGCTCCTTAAATCATCTTTATATCTAGTTATCAGAAAGGTGGTTTTCTTACTGTCCCCAGGTATGGTGGGCATTACTAACCATAAACAGTGGTGTCTATTTATTGCTGGGAGGACAATACAGTAAACAATTAGGAGAGCTGCAGTAGTGGTTGAATTCATATGTCAATGCTCATCTCCTGAGCACTTTTGGAGTGTAGGGTTGCTGGATACAAATACAGAATAGCCAGTTTCATTAGAATTTCAGATAAATGGCTCTAACCAGTTTGGCTCAGTGGATAGAGTGACAGCCTGTAGACTCAAAGGTCCCAGGTTCAATTCCGGTCAAGGGCATGTACCTTGGTTGTGGGCACATCCCCAGTAGAGAGTGTGCAGGAGGCACCTGATCGATGTTTCTCTCTCATCGATGTTTCTAACTCTCTATCCTTTTCCCTTTCTCTCTGTAAAAAATCAATGAAATATATTTTTTTAAAGAATTTCAGATAAATGAATAATTTTTAAGTATGTTCCGTGCAATATCTGGAATATACTTATTCAGAAATTCAAACTTAACTGGGTGTCTTGTATACTTATCTGTTAAATTGGGCAACCTTAGTTAGAGGGCTAGGTGTGTGTCTGGTGTATGGGAAGACAGCCTTCTCTTAATAACCTAGGACTTCTGTATCTTTAATGTGGCTGTGCCAAGGCATTGAGATAGTTCTTGGGCTGGGGGGGTAGTTTTCAGGGGTCTAAATTCAATCACCCATAAAACAATTTTAACCTAGTAGAATAACAGTGCATATTCATAAAAATTTTTAAAGTGTTCTAAGGAAATTTTGCACTCAAGTCTACTAGGAATGGCAAAGTGCCCTACATGCTATTATTTTAACTACCAGGAACAAGAAATTGAATGGAAGGTGAAAATAACAAAATCGTCTACATTAAAGCATATTTAAGTTTGAAATCACGGGATGAAACTTACTTAAGTGCCAGAAGGTATAACAAACATAATGCTGAATTTTCAAATTTAAATACACAAAAAAGCAAGGCAATCTAGACACTAAAAGTTCCCTGGCAACATTAACTCACCCACATAATGTATTGTGCATAATAATGTTAACATTTAGCAACCAGAAATGGTCACACCACAAAATATGGGCAACTCAAAAGTATTAACATTTTCCATATTTTAAGCTTATTTCAAAGGTTCGATACTCTAATTACACTAATGTAGAAAGAATTACTCATTCCTGGAGTTAAATTTTTTAAAAAACATATTTGTTTACCTCCCAGTCTTTCATTAAAGTCATAATTGCGTTGTATTTTGTTTTAGTAACACACACAAAAGTTTTACATTTAGAACATGTTAAATATGATGTAAATATTCAAATTACACTTCCTAAAATTATTTCAAACTCACTCTCTCTACAGTTATATATTCTGAAAACATCATTAGTTATTATTCTAGAATAATTTCTTATATTTTAATAAAAATCGGGGAGGATTGTAGCATGGTAATCCTGGCTGTGGCCACAAATTATTTCATATCCCTGTCCCTTGATTTCTTCATTTGTAGAATTGAGATAGTAATAGTACTTGACTCATAGGGTTCCATGAGAATTAAATCAGTTATTAGCTATACAATAATCAGAGTTATGCATAGCACAAGGTACAGAATTAGCTAAAAATTCTTAGTATTCACAAATAGCAATATTTCAAATGTATAGGTATCAGGCATTCTTATATTACATTTCTTATACTTCTGTAATTCTAACATTAGCACAGCTGAAACAATTTTAATGAGTCTATAATATTTAATCTTTTAACAGCATTGTTTTAAGTTTATAGATTTTTAAAATTCTTTTATGAGTTTCTGCTTTTGACTAATAGAAATATATGAAAAATTTGTGCAAAGTTATTGTAATCATTAAAATAAAAATCAACATGAAAATAATATTGTATTGAACACTGCAAAAATAACTAAACTGAATAGGACTGGCAACAACAAGTGCTAGTGGGGGGATGGAGCACAGTGAATTATCAAACATTGTTGCTATGGATACAAACTGCTCTTACCATTTGGAACAACTATTTGGCAACTGTTACCTAATAAATTTGACACATACATATCCTATAATTTGGCAATTCCAGAAATGCATGGACTTGTGCACCAAAAGAAATTACAGGGTTTTCATAGCAGCAGTATTCATAATAACGAAGAACTGGAAACACACGCAAATTTCTATCAACAGTAGAGCAAATTGGACAAATTGTGGCATATTCATACAATGCATTACTCTAGAACAGTGAGAATGAAGGCATTACACCTGCACTCAACAATGTGAATGATTCCTACAAACAAGGTTTAGTAAAATATGTAACATAAGAGCATACACAGTATGATTCCAATTACTATCAGGAACTTTAGACTATGCTATTAGAAATGCAAATAAATCTTTCTCTTGGGGAGGAGGATGTCAGGCTTCTGGGGAGCTACTAATGTTCTATTTCTTTTCCTGGGTTCTGCCTACCACATAGATTCATTGAGACAAACCCTTATGACCCAGCCACTCTTCTATACACATAATATCTCAATTAAAATATTAAATACACTTACTCTCTTGTACCTGTCCCCCTTTCCTCATTGTAATCATGATACTGTTGTCTGGGTTTATGAGGGTCTTTTTTGTTTTGTTTTTCTTAGTCCTTTCACCTATTTCACCAGCCCTCTAGTTACCCTGCCCTGATTGCTATCAGTCCATTCTCTGGTTCTATGAGTCTTTTTCTATTTGTTTATTTTTTCATTAGATTCCACATATAAATGAAATCAAAGTCTTTCTCTGACTGGTTTATTCCACTTAGCATAAAAAAAAGCTACCCTCTAGGTCAGTGGTTCTTAACCTTCTGGCCCTTTAAATACAGTTCCTCATGTTGTGACTCAACCATAAAATTATTTTCGTTGCTACTTCATAACTGTAATGTTGCTACTGTTATGAATCGTAATGTAAATATCTGATATGCAGGATGCATATCTTAGGTGGCCACTGTGAAAGTGTCGTTTGACCGCCAAAAGGGTCGTGACCCACAGGTTGAGAACCGCTGCTCTAGGTCCATCTGTGCTCTCAGAAAGGTAAAATTTCCTTCTTTTTTATGGCTGAGTAGTATTCCATTGCATAAATGTACCACAGCTTTCTAATCCACTTAGCTACTGACTAGAGGCCCAGTGCACAAAATTCATGCACGGGGGTGGGGGGGGTGTGGGGGGGAGTGTCCCTCAGCCCGGCCTGCACCCTCTCCAGTCCAGGACCCCTCGTGGTATGTCCAACTGCCGGTTTAAACCTGCAGTTGGACATCCCTCTTGCAATCCGGGACCACTGGCTCCTAACTGCTCCCCTGCCTGCTCCTAAATGCTCTCCCCTGCTGGCCAGATTGCCCCTAACTGCTCTCCCCTGCCAGCCAGATTGCCCCTAACCACCTCTGCCTTGGCCCCCACCACCGTGGCTTTGTCTGGAAGGATGTCCAGAAGACGTCCAGTTTATCTGTTCTAATTAGCATATTACCCTTTTATTAGTATAGATGGGCACTTGGGCTGTTTCTACACCTTAGCTATTGTAAATAGTGCTTCAATAAACGTAGGGGTGCATATATTCTTTCAAATCAGTGTTTTGGGTTTCCTAGGATATATTCCCAAAAGAGGAATTGCTGGGTCATAAGGCAGTTCCATTTTTAATTTTTGGGGTAACAGAAGGAGAAGAGAGAGAAAGAGGGATCAAGAACCTCTTTGGAGAAATAATGGCTGAAAACATCCCTAACTTCATGCAGGAAAAAGACACACAAGTCCAGGAAACACAGAGTCCCAAACAAGATGAATCCAAAGAGGACCACACCAAGATACATCATAATAAAAAAATGCAAAAGGTTAAAGATAAAGAGAGACTCTTAAAAGCAGCAAGAGAAAAGCAATTAGTTATCTATACGGGAGCACCCATAGACTGTTAGTTGATTTCTCAACAGAAACTTTGCAGGCCAGAAGGGATTGGCAAGAATCATTTAAAATAATGAAAAGCAAGGACCTACAGCTAATATTACTCTACCCAGAAAAGCTATTATTTAAAATTAAAGATGAAATAAAGAGCTCTCCAGACCAAAAAAAAAAAAATGCACTAAAGGAGTTCATTACCACCAAACCAGTATTACAAGAAATGTTAAGAAGAAGAAAGGAAAGCAAGGCAGGGGGTCATAGGTTTAAAGAATGAAATAACAATACATACGTACCTATCAATATCAATAATTACTTTAAATGTAAATGGATTAAATGCACCAACCAAAAATTAACTTTTAAGATGAACTCTCACATACATGTTTTAAAGAAATGAGTATCTGGTACATTTAGAAACACAGCTCACGTGTTAGCTAATACACAAAGAAGGCGGACACATTTTAATTCTGCAAACTTATTTTGTCATTCAGTATTTGTCAATAAACAAACAAAACAATCTGAAATTTGGGCGTCATTACTTCTAGTAATATAAACATCAATGTCTTCTACATTAAAGATTATATAAGAAAATTTCCAGTATTGACTTTCTTCTTAACTATTTAAAGAATGATTTTTTTGCTTAGCAGAAAAAAAATACATTTGCTTTGTGAACACCAGAGTCATTTTTCTTTTAATAATAATAATAATATTGGGCTATATAACTTAATTATTTAACTATAAAATTCTAAATAACATAATTTCGGATACAAAAGATTCTTTGAATATCTAGCTCAAGAAATAATAAAATAATATTTGGTTAAAAATGCATGGAAGATATAAGTGGCCATTGGTGACCCATTTATTAAATGAGCTGTGACTTTTCTGAAAAAAAAAAAAGAAAAAGAAAAGAAAAAAGCATGTGTCTTTGAGTTCCCAAGGGCTAGACCATTCATGGAAATTTATTTCTACTAGAATACATAACGGAAAACTGCTAGGCTAAATTAGTAAAATTCATGCTAGTGCACAACTCATTTATTCAATAACCATTTATCTTCCTTAAAAAGTATTTATATCATGAGATAATTTAATATGCCTGTAGATTATAAGACTTATATCAGTTTTAATTTCTATTTATACTCCTGATTTATCAGCATGTTATTCAAACTCTTACTCATTTGAATGTCTCCTCACCTTCCTGCACATGCTGACTACCTTAACTTATGCACAAGGCAGCTACATTGTTCACCTTGTAAGTATCAGTATCATCAATACCCTAGTATGGTTATTTGAAAGTCCTCAGCCCTGTGGCTTATTCTGTTTTTTCTGTTGCTGTTAATCCTCACCTGAGGATATTTTTCCATTGATTCTTAGGGAGAGTGGAAGAGAGAGGGAAAGATAAGGAGAAACATCGATGTGAGAGAAACACATTGATTGGTTGCCTCCTGCACGAGCCCCAACTAGGGTCTGGGCCAGGGAGGAGTCTGCAACCAAGATACATTCCCTTGACTGGAATTGAACCCAGAACCCTTTGGTCCGCAGGCTGATGCTCTACCCACTGAGCCAAACTGACTAGGGTTCTGTGGCTTATTTTGTAGGTGATAGTATGCATAAAGGGTTGGGAGAAGGAGTTTGTACCCTGAGTTCAGCAAAAGCTGGTTCCTGATGGCACTACATTTTCCCAAACAATAGCATTCTTACCATTCACTGAATTACCGTTAGAAAGTGAGATTGTCATGGTATTCTATGGAGTATCACAAATGTGAATAAAAATAAAGACATGTCCCATGCTTGTTTTTCTTGAATTTGGCATTTAATTTTAAGTCATAGTTAGGTTGTGAAAATCAACACATTTGAAATTTAAAGATCAAATGGACAAGAAGAAAAATTCCTTGATCTTAACATTTTTGTTATTTTCAGGATATAAATTCCTTCTGTGGAATAAAATAAATTTAAAAATGGAATCCTACATATTAGTTAAACCACCCAAGATTCTACTTTTAACAACATATGAATTTTTGGGAGACTTTTAAAAAATATATTATTTTGAAATAGCAAAATGTTTACATCTACCTAATAAATAGCATGGTTCAATTTGATATTGATTCAGAAAACAGAATTAAATCCCTATTATTAAAAATTAGATCTATATTATTAAAAATATAAGTCCAAATGCAGTTGTAATCTCTTTAAAATCATAAAAAGTATTAGAAGAAAATATAAGAGAAAAGAAAGTTTTATAATCTTAAGTACAGAAAGTCTTCTTAAGCAAGAATCAAAAACCAGACACCATAAAGTCTTGCTAATGAAGTGTGAACTATGGACCACCAGCAGTACACACATCTCCTGGCGGCTTATTAGAAAAATTGAGTCTTGGCCTTCACCCCAGTATCTGCGCTTTAACAAAATCCCCAGGTGGTTTGTACACACAGTCAGCAGTTCTTCCCAACTCTGTGTGCACCTTAGCATCACCTGGAGGACTATGTTCCAACGTCACCCCAGTCAATAGAACTCGAATCAGTGCATGTGGTGGCCCGGTCTGCAGGCTTTTTGTAAAGGTTCTGTCATGATCCTAATTAGTGGCATGAACTGAGAAGCACTGTTCTTAAGAAAAACATAAGTAATTAACTGATGTTTGAACAACGTTGAAAAGATAAAGGCAGACTTGGACAAAATATTTGTAATCCTATCTAATAAAAGAGAAACATGGTAATTAGCGTACGTCCGCTACCCTTCCCATTGGCTAATCAGCGAGATATGGAAATTAACTGCCAGCCAAGATGGCGGCCGGCAGCCAGGCAGCTTGAAGTTAACATGAGGCTTGCTTGCTTCAGTGACGGAGGAAACCAACGTTCCCCGCCTGCCGCTGCTGGCCTCTGAACTTGCAGTTTGAAACATTCTTACAAATATAGAAGCTAAACAAAACCCCAGAAACCTGCTTTCAGCCGGCTGGGATCTCAGAGCTGGAGTTGATACAGTGTTTCGATTATAGAACCCAAACAAACCAGATACCTGCTTTCAGCAGCTGAGGCCTCAGAGCTGGAGGCAGAGCTAAAGCTAGCCCAGAATAAAAAAAGAAAAAGAAAAAAAGGAGCAGTTGGGAGCTTCAGTCACCCGCCAGCCTGAAAACAGTCCTCAGCCCCTCACCCAGACTGGCCAGGCACCCCAGTGGGGACCCCCACCCTGAAGGGTGTGTGACCAGCTGCAAACAGCCATCATCCCCTCACCCAGGCTGGCCGCAACCCCAGTGGGGACCCTCACCCTGATCCAGGACACCCTTCAGGGCAAACCAGCCAGCCCCCACCCATGCACCAGGCCTCTATCCTATATAGTAAAAGGTAATATGCCTCCCAGCACCGGGATCAGTAGAGTTGAGAGGCCTCCCGGCACCGGGATCAGCGTGACAGGGGGCAGCGCCCAAACCCCCTGCTCGGCCCTGCTCTGTGTGTGACAGGGGCAGTGCCCCAACCCTCTGATTGGCCCTGCTCTCTGCGTGACGGGGGTGGCGCCGCAACCTCCCCATCGACCCTGCCTTGAGTGTGACAGGGGGAGGTGCCCCAACCCCCCAATCGGCCCTACCCTGAGCGTGACTGAGGGTGGCATCGCAACCTCCCAATCCGCCCTGCTCTGTGCATGACAGGGGGTGGCGCCCCAACTCCCCAATCGGCCCTGCTCTAAGCCCGACCAGGGGCTTCACCTAGGGATTGGGCCTGCCCTCTGCCACCCGGGAGCAGGCCTAAGCCAGCAGGTAATTATCTCCTGAGGGGTCCCAGACTGCTAGAGGGCACAGGCCGGGCTGAGGGACCCCCTCCTCCCCCGAGTGCACAAATTTTTGTGCACCTGGCCACTAGTGTATATTATAACAAGGATCATATTTTCTGGAAAAGGAATTCTTCAAATTAATGTTGAAAAGACTCACAACCAATCAACATAACCAGGCACTGTGATCTGAGCCTTCACCAAAGAGTAAATACAGATCCCTAAGAAATTTCTAAGAGATGCTTAACCTTACTGTTGATGGGGAGGCTCTAACGTTAAATAACAGGGATGCACTATATTCTTCCTACCTGACTGACTAAAATGCAAAGAATTATTGACATTCTCTGTTAAGAAGGGTGTGAGAAAGTGGGAGCTTTCCCAATGGCAATGGTCATATAATTACTATTTGGCTCTAGAAAAATGTGCACAAACATCCAAATTTTAAATGCACACATCATTTGAAACAGCAACTTTATCTTCTGGCATTTTTTATAAGAAGGAACAGTCACACAATTGTACAAATATGTATGGATCTGTGAAGCAGAAAAATGAGAGGCAAACTACATGTTCATCACTGCTTGAATGTTAATTAAAACTTTACTGTGGGGAACTATTCAATAGTTAATGTGATTTAAGTCTATGTTACTTACACAGAAAGATATATATATAATAAACTATTGAGTTAAAAGAGCAATTTATGCATTTCATTTTTCTTTTTTTGAATTCTTTTAGATAAAAAATGTTGTCTATAAATGGGAAGCCTATAGAATACTCATCAAAATCTTGAAATTTATATATTTTAGGATAAAAGGCAGAGTACTTTTAATATTTACATTGTGGTATTTATTTTTGCTAACCTGCCTGCAATACTTTTGTACTTAAAAACACATAGACAATATTGCTTTAAAAGTTGATTACTCAGAATTAGCCTATGTACATTACTATGTAAAGGGAACATGTTGGAGGTAAAGAGACAGGACAAACGGGGAAAATGTTATCACTTTTCTTTGTTTGGGGTGTAGTGGACATTTAAAAATAACATATACAACTCTGTAAACTAGAGTTTGCTTTAGAGATTAGACTAGAAGATTTACATACTTTAAAATATTAGATATTTTCTAATTCACCTTTATTAATTACAATGAACAGACAAGTTTAAGTGGCATGTTGAAGGTAACACAAGTGAAATTAGGTCACAAGACCTACAGGCTCTTGGAGAGACTACAGCTAGCAAGTTCAAATTGCATTACAGTGAAATGTGATAAGAGTACTGGAAAAATCTAGGATACAAAAATAATTTCTGTAACCTTTATGCTTCTTACCAGCCCTGCCATCTACTCCCAAAATGTCCACTTTAATGACAGTACAAAAATTAAAACATCAGTTGCTGCCAGGGACTGGGCTTTGGGAGAAGGAACTTACCACAAGGAGGCACAAAGACACTTTTTGATGTGATGAAAATAATTTTATATTTGGATTTGGATGATGGTTATGGCTGTGAGCACTTATCAACATTCATAGAACTATATACCTAAAAAAAGGGAATTTCATTGCAATAAACTTGGCTTTTAAAATAAAACACAGCATCAATAACAAAGAAAACAAAACATCTACCTAGTAGTCCAATATCTACTTAGAGAGGAAGTTAAAATGACCCAAGAGAATAGAACATTAACATTTTATATCATAAAACTTTAATTTGAAAACAGACTGAATAAATCCTCGTCATCTTTAACACACACACACACACACACACACACACACACACACACACAAACACGCACACAGATATGAAGATACAGAGACCTTTAGATTTCCTTACTGTTCACTGATGCATAATTCTTTGATACTAGCTTCTGGAAACACCTAGCAAACTCAGTCTAAACCTGAACAGGAATATGAATAATATATATTGTGTTGTTTTTTAAGATTTGTTCTTCAACTGTGAGAGCTGGGCAGTATGAATTTTGGATGGGATGTTATAGATATGAAGGCAGTCACTAGATTTTGATTTTTATGTTTACAGAGACTGAAATTGCATTTTCCTAGATAATAGAGACTCAAATATAACTAAAATGTAATTTAAACTTTAGATTACTCCAATGTTTATATAACTGAAATTAAACCACATACCATGTACTAGGAACTTTAGCTTAGAACTATTTCTTATCAGTGAGAATAGGCATTCTTATGAAAAACGTGTAAATATAATTGTCCTGCCTTTCATTCTCTAAAATAAACACATGGATTCTTCCCCCAATACATACATTTCATTATGTAAATGTGCAATGACCTCCCCAATAGCCATATATCACCTCAGTTGGTAAGGTTTTATACTTGTAGATGTTATGTTTATCTTTTACAAATTTATTATTAAAATAAGAGTTTCATAAATATAAATTTTATCCAGGAAAGCAGTAAGGTATAGGCATAATGCTTTTGCCCCTTCATTGATGTTGACACATTCAAAACCAAAGCCAAAACCACACACACACACACACACACACACACACACACACACACACACACAATTTAGGTTCTGAACTTCCTCAATATACTTTATAATTAATTTTACTTGGGATCCTCAACAGATTAGTATAATACCTATTGCCCCACCTATTCTCTTGGGCAGGCACACAAAAATCATTGTTTCTAAGGCAACAGGACAAGTTCCAGCCCAAGTGGCTGTTAAACCCCTGTAACCCGCACTACGCAGGAGCTCTTTACTGCCAGAGCATCAAACCAATTTCAGAAGCAAGGCCACTTGAGAATGACGGATTAGCTTCTGGGAAGGTTGACTTAGCACAGTGGGGAGCTGGCTTAAACACTAAGAGGCAGAGCAGAAATATAGCTTCCCTGAATGAAAAGTTATTTTTCTATCAGCATTAGGAAGAAGAGAAAAACCCACTGGGTCACAACCATTAGCACTTGCCATTTTTATTGCAAAGTTTTAAAAAAAATGTCATATAGAGATCAGATCATGACATTAGTTCTAGAAGAAAAGACAGGGAAAGTGTAAGTGAGATTGTCTTCAGGATGAAAAAACAAATGATGTAAAGAAACCTGAGTTACTCTTAAACTTTTCACATGGTGTTGCAGGCATAAAAAAAAAGAAACCAATGAATCAATGCATATATATATATATATACACCTAATATGCTAAGCGTCCGACTGTTTGACCATTCAGCCCGTCTCCATGATGTGCACTGACCACCAGGGGGTAGACGCTCTGACTGGTAGATTAGCTTGCTTCTGGGGTCCAGCTGATAGGCCAGACATGCCCTGGAGCCCTCCCATGGTCCCTCCCCGGCCCTGATTGTGCACCAGTGGGGTCCCTCAGCCTGGCCTGTGCCCTCTCCCAATTGGGGACCCCTCGAGGATGTTGGAGAGCCGTTTTTGGCTTGATCCCCACAGGTCAGGCCAAGGGACTCCACCGGTGCACGAATCTGTGCACCAGGCCTCTAGTGTGTGTGTGCGTGTGTGTGTGTGTGTGTGTGTGTGTGTGTGTGTATGTATGTATATATATATATATATATATATATATATATATATATATATATATATATATATATATTTCGATGCAATACTCTGATTAACTTTATAATTATAATGTGTTCTCCTCTCTCAGATATTTTTTCTTTAGGCAGGTATTTGTGACCTGTGTGGGACCAGTTTTTTGAAGCATAAGCTGGATTTTTTTCAAGAAAACTATTTTCAGTATGTTCATTAAATTCCACATACGAATGAGACAGACTCAGATAGAGAGCAGGTAGACAGTTTTGGGGGACAGATTGGAGGTGGAGGGGTTGAGGAACAAAGAGAGAGAATTCATGGGCATGATCAACAGTATGGTGATCATGGGGGTGAATGGGGATGGGTGGAGGTAGAAGAGGGCATAGAGGGGATCAATGGTGATGGAAAAAATAAAATTTGAAAGTAAAAAAGGAAAATATTTTTAAAATAGATGAACCTCCACAGGGGCAGCATGTCTATTCTGACATAAAGAAGAGAGCTCTGGCCCAGGAGTCGGAGTTGGCATGTGACAGGTCTGAATTTGAGTCTCAGTACTATTACTGTGGGTATCGAGAGTTCTGGTGCCATCTTAACGGTATTGTGGCCACGAACACACCCACAAAGCCTGCATCCCAACCTCTGCTCACACCTCTTACCCATATGAGGCAATGAACCCAAGTGGGAAATATGTTACAAAGCTTGCAAGAGCCAAATAAGCCATCAAAGTTCACTAATGGATGCTTTTCCTATAAAAGCGTAGCTGATTCCTAGAGTAGTCAAATTCATAAAGTCAATAAATAAAATGATGGCTGCCAGAAGCTGGGGACAGGGGGGAAATGGGGACTTTTGGTTTAGTAGGGACAGAGTTTCAGTTTTGAAAGATAACAAAGTTTTAGAGATAGATGTTGGGATGATTGCACAACAGTGAGGATGTACTTAATCCCTCTGAGCTCTACATTTAAAATGGTTAAGATGATAAATTTTATGTGTATTTTACAACAATTTAAATACTAGCTTTTAACAGGTGTATTGAAATATTTATAAGGTCCTGTAACTAAAACAAAGCCTCTTACTTTGAACACATTTGAATCTAAGGGATTCAGTTTTGGAAAACAAATTTTGTTGAATTTAGCAAAGTAGTGCTATGTGCAAAGGAAATGGAAAAATAAGAGATTCAGGTGAGATCTGCTTCTAGAAGACAGTTCTTGCCCAGGTTTACTGATGTGTACCCGGAAGGAGACACACTCATGGGTACTCCAGTCCTCTTCAGGAGGAAGAAATCTTATTGTTGTGTCAACATTGTATCCCTCCAGCTAGCGTAGTTGCTGGAACATTGTCCAACCTCAGTAAGCAGTTGTTAAATAAATAAACGAATACATTCATCTTCTCGTAAAACACAACTCTGTTGATGATATGAGATCTTAATAATTTGATCATATTAAAAATTCTCCTTATCCTGAATGGAGATGGGGAAATAAGTTATTCAATGTCTGTGAGACTCAGTTTCACCATTCATAACATGCAGACCCTGCCCCCCACTTCTTAAAGTTGTGATATATATATAATATATATATATATATATGCACATATATATTAGTATATATTTAACAAGTATGATATAGATCTTATCTCATTCTTTGGTTAGCTTGTTATGAAAAAGTTTGATTCTTCTACTATCAATATACAGGTTTTGGCAAAAGAAGGTTTACAGTTGTTCGTATGGAAAATAATTATTAAATAGATATCACATGTAACTTATAGTAGAACATACAGGCATGCATAAATTTCTAGTCTCCCACTGTGACTCTACACTTACTGATATAAGTGTTGGGAAAAATCTGGTGTATCTTTTCACAAGTATCATTCATGATTGGGTAAGCATAAATCAAAATCCTGGGAAAGCAAAAGAAAAATCTAGACTCCCTTGAGTAGTATAAAACAGATGGCTAGTTAGATTTCACAGGTCTCTATGTATATGTGATTGGGAATTTATTTCCTCACACATACAATTCAACAGTTATGTTTTACTTCCATGCTGTGCATATGGTAGGACTGAAATATTTGAAGACGCTATTCACGTTAGAGAAGCAAAAGTATTCCCACATCATTTAAAATACCAGCATGTTTTAAAAAATAACAAAAAGTGTATATGGGTAAAAAAAGACATCTATTTTCTATTAATCCTCTTCTCCTTAGAAGAAGAGGGAGATAATACATATATTTGAGAGGAGAAGAAAAGAATGTAAATTGTTCCTTTAAAAGTGATCCCAGTCATTCATTCAACTGTGCTGCTCCCAGGCATAGACCCTACTGAGCAGGTCCACCAATGAGTCTGAATGACTGCAGATGTGATAGGTGCGTGTATTTATAATGGGCGGGAAGTTTGGATTGGGAGAGTTAATGATGATGAAGAGAACACTTGAAAACCGGAACCCAACTCAGAGGTAGAGAAACCAGGAGCCAATGATGTGTAGAAGCACAACATGAAGATAGTACATTGTGCTAGAATTGAGTTCTGTGATCAAGAAACTGGAGAGGACAGAAAGGGCAAGGAGGCGTGGAAATGGTTTTCTGTCTCTTTGAACTGTCTCTCAACCTCTTAAAAAGCTAATGAAGCTACTTGTCAGCTTTAAAACCCAAGAATGTATTTGTAAAGGACTGGGAACTAGCTTTTTAAAAGGTGATCATCAAGGAAGACACAGGCCCTCTCCCCCAGTTCTGCAGCAGGACAGGGGCCTAACTCCCAACTACCTCTCAGGAGAAAGATAGGAGAAGTCGAATTATATTTTTAAAGCCAATTATCTAACACTGAATGTCATCTCAATCACCATGTAAATGTAGGATAAACTATGTGTGACAAGTGCTGTTGAGTGAGTTTGAAAACTAGTTATTGTTTATCCTGAAAACATCTGCTTGACTATGTACAAGGGTTTCTGTCTTTGAATCACTTTCAAGAATTGCCTGTGACACACATCACATTGTAGTTTAATGGTAATTCAATAACAAAACTGTTTATTTCCCTTCTACCTTTGTGAAAAGGGTTTCTGGGCTGGGAATCTATCTATATTTCTATCTATCTATCTATCTATCTATCTATCTATCTATCTATCTATCTATCATCAACTTTCAGCAAAAACTGATGGCATTAAATACCTATTTTTAAAATTATTTCACTGTCACTTCAAAATTATATTTAGGAGCTGTCTCTATCTCTCATTACTTCATGTTGTTCTCCTGAGAAGGGCAACTTCTGCTCACCATGGTTTGAAATGTTGTGGTTCACCTTACCTCATTCCTCTTTTCTGGTGTCTAAATGTAGCTATTGATAACATCTGAATCACTTTTCCTTATTAAGGTCTACCTATAGTTTTTATATTTGCTCTTTATCTCTATTGCTGCCTACTGATCTTGATGGTCAATAAGTTGTACCTCCTGCAATTCTTCTTATTTTTTTCCTTGACTGTATCCTCTCCAGCTCTAAATGAGTTCATATAGTACTTCCTAAGCATTCATCTTACTGAAGCATTCTATAAATGTTGTATGAAATGTCCAGTGGCACCTTATTGCTTACAAGTGATCACTTGGTGGGAGTTGTCAAGGTCTTTTATTATCTTGGTTCCACTAGATTTATATGATCTGATTTCCATGATCCTCTAAGACATAACATCCTCAGTATATTCAGACTGTTCTAATTTATTTATTTATTTATTTATTTATTTATTTATTTATTTATTTATTTTTTAAATATATTTTATTGATTTTTCACAGAGAGGAAGGGAGAGAGATAGAGAGAGTTAGAAACATCGATGAGAGAGAAACATCGATCAGCTGCCTCTTGTACATCCCCCACTGGGGATGTGCCCGCAACCCAGGTACATGCCCTTGACCGGAATCGAACCCGGGACCTCTCAGTCCGCAGGCTCACGCTCTATCCACTGAGCCAAACCGGTTTCGGCTAATTTATTTTTCTTTTGTAGAAGTCTCCAGGTTTATTACTAATCTCAAATCATGTATGACAACAACAACAACACACAGTCCGTCACTAATACACTGAATTTTAACCTCCTTGATTAGTTAAAATCTAGTCATTTTGCAGGGCCCAAACTGAATTCCAGCTCTTCCATGAAGCCATCCCAAGAACATCCTATGAAGTTTTTCATGAGCTACTCCTTTCTTTACCTTTTCTGAGTTTGGTCTATGATGATTTATTATAATATACCACATTTTAAAAATGGATGTATTGAGATATATGTATCTTATTGTATATTGTCTCAAATATTTTAGGAAGCTTTAATGACATGGCTATTGCTCAAATGCTTATTCTTTTTAATATTGTCAGTGATGTTAAAAAAATCATCTTGAGAAAGGATTGGAATGTTGGCCACAACAAAAAGTAATTCATAGTTAAGATTGTGGAAAATAGATGATCAACCTGGGTAATGCAATTTTGCAGTGAAAAATAAAGTGTGACTCTGAAGCAATGAGTTTATCTATTTTTTGCAGAAACTTTAGGCTGTTTTGAAGATGAATTCTGAATGCTAGAATTGCTGGAATAAATAAACTGTTTTCATATTACTGGTTTGAAGGTGCTTCTCCAGTGATTGGCAGTACCCCTGTGCATTTTTGAGTGGCTGGGCAAGGACAAACCTCTCCCACCCCAGATCCAAATATTGAGTGCATCCTGGTGTGGAGGTTGCAGTCCTTGAGAGTCACTCATCCACTAGTTGCTGATGGTGAGAAGACTGAAGGGGAGAAGACGGGCTTGATTTGCCCCCACTGGCTGGGTCACAGTGAATCTCCCCAGCACCTGACTGCTAGCAAGGAGCCAGGTGGGAGGATCCCTCAAGCAGTGGGTAGTAATCACCAAGTGTGGGACAGGGGCTCCAGGAACCGGGAGGTCCTGTGCTTGTTTTGAAAGTACGTCCATGCCCAAGAGATATAAATAGCAAATTTAAAAACCACCAGAGCCCATGGAAAAGAGAAAAGATTTGTTTTTTAAAAAGAAGGTAAATATCACATGATCTCACTCATATGTGGAATATAATGAACAACATAAACTGATGAACTAAAATAGATCCAGAGACATAGAAGCATCAAACAGACCATCCAACCTCAGGGGTAAGGGGCAGAGTGGGGGGAAAGCAGGAGGGAGAGATCAACCAAAAGTCTTGTATGCATGCATATAAGCATAACCCATGGACACAGTTAGTAGGGGGGTGAGGGCATGTGCTGGGGTGGGGGTGGGAATGAGCAGGGAGAGGTCAATGGGGGGAAAAGGATTCATATGAAATACTTTAAACAATAAAGAATTAAAAAAGTCATGATAATAATGCTATAGATCTATATATATTAAATTAAATTTAGAGAGGAATGGAGAGGGAGAGGGAAAGGGAGAGAGAGAGGGAGTGAGGGAGGGAGGGAGAGGGAGAGGGGGAGGAGGAGGAGGAGGAGGAGGAGGAGGAGGAGGAGGAGGAGGAGGAGGAGGAGGAGGAGGAGGTGGTGGTGAGATCAATGATGGGAGAATCATTAATTAGTTGCCTCCTGCACGCTTCCTACTGGGGATCAAGCCTCCAACCTGGGCATGTGTCCTGACTGGGAATAGAACTGTGACCTCCTGGTTCATAGGTTGACACTCAACCACTGAGCAACACTGGCTGGGTGAAAGAAAATATTTTGTATTGTAACTTTAAAAAGTATTTTAGGGGGGCCCTAGATTTTTGTTTTGCACTGAGTGGGACAAATGAGGGTGCTGGTTCTGCTTCCAGTCATTACAAGTCAATGGTTATCCTGGAATCCACTGTGTTTTTTAGTTTAGTTTTGTTGTTTGTTTTTTTCACCCCATTGGGACTGAATTCTAACTTGGTTGCTGTTATCTTTGGTTCTCAGTTAAACACCTGATTACTGATGGTAACATTTTAAAAAGTTATATTGAAGAGAAATAATACAAAATTAAAAGCAAATGAAAAACAAAACAACTGATAGTGCAAAAATATTCTTTGTTAAGTAAACAGACATAACCTGGGATTATCACTCATATTATAGCTTGCTTAAATTGTGTTAGTTGTCAAGAATAATTGAGGATGATCTCTGAAAAGAGAACAAATAAACAGGTTGCTTAATAACAACAGAAATGTTTATGTATGGACTAGATAGAAGGTTCAATGATCCTTACATTTCTGGGAAAATATCTATGTTGCCGAGATTTTAAGAAACCATTCATGCTGGAAATGTTAAAGAATTCTATTACATTGACGAAGAAAAAATTGGATAGTCACAGATTCTCATAAGATAAATTAAACACCAGCTGTCAAACTGAAGTTACACTTTGGTTCCAGTTTTCAGTCAATTCCCTATTCACTTGATAATGTTAGTGAAACAAAATGCAACTCAATGTATCTGGTAGCATCTCTAAAAATTAAACTTAAAATATTAAAATAACCTATAAGGTTATTTGTCTTTGTAGATGATGGACTCTTCAGGCATCTTGAAGTGACTATAGTTTTAGTAATTGCAAGGTTTTTAGAACGCAGGGTTCTGTAATACTTTCTGGTTCCCCTGCCAGCTCAGAAAGAAGTCATATGGCTCGTTAAGCTCCATACCTGCTAATGAAAACTCTGAGAAAATTCTAGTGTTTAATTCTTTGCAGCACTCGTTCAGCTCTTTTGAGACAATCCAGGCAAATTGCTTTAAGCCTTTTCATTTACTCTTGCCTGACTCACTTTTTCCCAGATGTTATATAGCTCCACACTGATCTAAAGAGTGCATTAGCCACAGACAACTGCCATAAGTGGTTTTTCCAAGAAACATCTAGAACTCTCACTGAAATATAATGAACTTTCTAAAAACCTATCAATGTCTTAAACCATTCCTGGGCTCTTCCTGTATTTCCGCTCTATTGATAGTCATTGGTCTCATCTAAATACAAAGCAGTTCAAGTGGTTGATTCAGACAAAGAGCTTCCTCTCTCTGTAATTGTGATGAGGTAGTGTGTGTTTTTTTGTTTGTTTTTTGTCACTTAACATTTACATTCAGGTGAATCTTGTTTATATCACGCAGCAAGTATGATCAAAATGTCTTGCCTTTCTACAAACACTGTTTACATTCAGAATAACTTCAGCAAGTTGTATAACATCTTATATTTCTTTGAAATGCTGAACATGATCAGACAATAAAATCATCTATAATAATAAAAGCGTAATATGCTAATTAGACTGGGTGTCCTGCTGGACGACCTTCTAGATGAAGCTGGGGCTGCAGCCACAGGATCCAGGAAGCCACTGCAGCTGTGAGGGAGGGATCCAGGCAGCCGCCATGGCTGCAAAGGCCTACTCTTGCACGAATTTCATGCATCGAGCCTCTAGGTTTTTTTTTTTATAAAATTGTCAATATTACTTCAAAGGTGTCAAAATTTTTCTTATACTCCCATTGTATATTTATCCTCAGTATGCAGGATTATTAACAACAAGAATTTACTCACTCTTTATAATTAAAATACTTTAAGAATACCTTAAATGTTATTTAATCTTCTGACATCTTTATGATGGAACACTAATATCCTTATTTACAAGACTATGATTCAGAAAGCTTAAGTAATTTGTCAAAGAATGCAGAAATAACAAATAGAGCAGCATGTAAAACTCGTTTGTCTTATCAAAAACTAAGAAATTATTAATTAGATCCATGACTATTAATAAAAGTAACGTTAAATGTAAATGCTAAAGATAGTATCAAAATGCTTTGGGACCAGAGAGGGTAGGCAGGCAATTTTTCCCTTTAGTACCTATATTGAATATTTTGCTAAAAAGAGAGAATAATTTCATATGTAGGTGACCTGAATGGGGGGCTGCATCTTTGAAGATGAATTTTGGGAGGAGGCATATATATCTTGGAGTGGGTGCCTTTGACTGGGAGGTTGGTTTTAATTGTGGAACATCAATTAGGACAGGGATGGGAGATAGTCCTAGAGGCTGGCTGCTTAGAATCTGCAGAAAGTTCTAGCCTTATGGAAGAATTTTAAGTGAGAAATCCAAACTTCCTTCTAGGTTCTCTAACCCATTAAAATAAGGTATGAAATGAATTAAGGTTCCTAATTTCACATTTATGCTGTTTCTTCTTCCTGAGACAATATATATGGTGGGGGGAGGGGGGGGAGGATAAGGAGGAGGAGGAGGAAGAGGAGGAGGAGGAGGAGGAGAAGAAAAGGAGGGATGGAGGGAGATCCTTGAATCTCATGATACAGGTATATATCTTAGAAAGCTAAATATTTATTGGAGGGCATATTACACAAGAAAAATGCTGTCAAAACATTCTATATCACATACACATCTCATTTATTTAAAAACAAATTTGCGGCCTTGGCCAGGTAGCTCAGTTGGTTAGAGCATTATCCAAATTAGCCAAGATTGCAGGTTCCATCCTTATTGAGGGCACATACAAAAATCAAACAATGGATGCAATAATAAGTGGAACAACAAAAATCAATGTTTTTTTTTCTCTCCTTTCCTTTCTCTGTCTAAATCAATACAATAAAAAATAAATAAAAACTAACTTAACAACCCATAAAGTAGGAAGAAAAACAATAACATCAATAGGTCTTATATTACTGATTTTTAAAGCAGTTTCATGATCTTAAATAGTATAAGGAATATTTAATAATTATCAACCAATTAACACAGGAAAGGTTATTAAAATATCTAAACTAAACCAATAAAATATAATACCAAGTATACTTAAAATCATTCAATTTAAAAATGCTATTATTTTAGATTAATTATATTTTTAGGTAGGATATAATTTTATTTCCATTTCTCTACTCAGTGTTTGGTACACAGTAGGCACTTAAGATATGTTGCCCAGCAAGCATGGCTCAGTGGTTGAGCATCGACCTATGAACCAAGAGGTAATGGCCCTGGTTTCTGGTCAGAGCACATGCCCGGATTGTGGGCTTCATCTCCAGCAGGGGCTGTGCAGGAGGCAGCTATTGATGATTTTCTCTCATCATTGGTGTTTCTATCTCTCCCTCCCCCTTCTTCTCTGAAATCAATAAAAATATATTTAGAAAAATAGAAATACTTGTTGATTTGAGCACCAGTTGTCTATATTAATATCTTCATGTAATACTGTTGCAAAGCCATTGTACTTAACATTTTTAAATACTGGTTCAAATCCTGCTTCTGCTGTTTGAAATACATGAACCTCTGATCAAATACTGAAAATATCTGAGGCACACCCTGGCCAGGTGGCTCAGTTGGTTGGAGCATTGTCACATGCACCAAAAGGCTACACAGGTTTGATTCCTGGTCAGAGCACATACCTAGGTTGTGGGTTTGATCCCCAGCTGGGGAGCTTATAGAAGGCAACTGATCGATGTTTCTAAATCACATCAATGTTTCTCTTTCTCTTCTCCTCTATCTAAAAATCTATAAAAAACATATCCTTGGGTGAGGGTTAAAACATATTAAAATATTTTTAAAAATATCTGTGGTACATTTTTTCCTCTTAGAAATTGAGAATAAAATAATATTTGGAATGCAGGGTTCTTATGATGATTAAATATTATTATATAATGCATGCGTAAGTGCCTACCATAGCACAGGAAACATAATAGGATTTGTATAAGTCTTTCTGAAGAACACAGTAAACTTGTGAAACAAACAAAAATATTGTTTGCCTAAGAATGAAAAAAACATTAAATTTAAAAAAAAATTTCAATTCCAGGAATATTGCAGCTTCCAAAACATGACTTGGTTGTTCAGCAAATTCTTAAAATAAAAATTATGAACTAGTTAACTTTTCTTCTTAGTGAGTATATTTTTATAGTGTCATTAATGTCATTTCCCCACATTCTCAGACCAGCAACTAAAAGCTGAATTTCAGAAATTATAGCAAGTTCAAATTCAGTTTTCTTCAAGTGTTGGTCTACAAGTCAAAGTTTAGAAAATGTTTTTGCCCCTTTTGAACTGTGGAATTAAAATATTTCTAGTAAAGAAAGACCAGACCTCTGGATACTGTAGCTGAATTAATACTTAGTACTTTCGGAATTACGTACTACCTGTAAATTACTTAAATAATTTGTTCAAGTTTAGTTTAAATTAACATTAACAATTAAAATCATATACAATTATAGAGAAAAGTTGTAAATTTCAGTAACTAACTAGAAGCTTGAATTTTTTTTTTGTATTAACTGGAAATTTAGGAAGGTTGATTTACACGTTAAACTGTTGACAGAAATATCAACCCTGCCACCTAATGCAGTGGTCGGCAAACTGTGGCTCGCGAGCCACATGCGGCTCTTTGGCCCCTTGAGTGTGGCTCTTCCTAAGCCTTAGGAGTACCCTAATTAAGTTAATAACAATGCACCTACCTATATAGTTTAAGTTTAAAAAATCTGGCTCTCAATAGAAATTTCAATCGTTGTACTGTTGATATTTGGCTCTGTTGACTAATGAGTTTGCCGACCACTGACCTAATGGGTTGACACATCCAATCTGTGGAACAAAACTATAATGTATCAGCCCCATTTGAAAAGCCAGAAACTTGTTCAAACACACAGAAAAGTCTTTAGTGAAATAGGATAGAGGCAATTAACTCTGTTTTAGGTTTGCCACAGAATCATAACTTATTAAATCAGACATATATATGTGCATAGATCTTAGGTGCCCAAGACCAAAGTATTACAATGGGCTCTTAAAGTCAACATAAAACCTGGCTACATGGAAAGCCATTTAAATCATGCATTGACAAGAGAACATTGCATAAGCAACCTATGCTATGAGAAGTAAAGGCCACTTCATAGAGAACATTCAGAATCACCATGAAGGTGTCATCATTGACTTGGGTAAGCAAGAATCTATAATCTTCTCCTAGGATATCTACATTTCTTTTATGGTCAACTAACTGTCTTTCAAGTTTTTCTAAGTCAATTATGTAAATGTAATTTATAAGAATCTTAAGCAGGTCAGTCAATGCTCTGGTGGCAATCAAAATATTCCCCTTTTCCTGTAACCCAGGGTCAGTGTCCATAATCAGCCATTCCATCAGAAGAAGGAAAAGGCTGTCTGTAGGAGCAGAATCTAAATGAGATATGTTACCAGCACAATCTACTTTTTTTCAAAAATTGAATTTATTGAGATGACATTGGTTCACAAACCATATGTGTTTCAAGTATACAAATCAACAAAACCCATCATCTGCACACCTCATTATGCACCCATTGCACCAAGTAGTCTCTTTCCATCCTCCTTCTTGTGCTCACCTCTACCTACCCCCTACCCCATTTATGTATGCAATCTACTTTAGATGCAAAAGTATGCCTGTTAAGATCTTATTATGGTTCTTCCCTTATCTTATACCAGAGGGCCAGTGCACAAATTTGTGCAGGGGTGGGGTCTGGCCAGCCTGGCCCCGATGGGGGGGCGGGGCAGCAGCTGAGGGGAAGGGCTGCAAGTGCTTGACCTGCCAGCCCTGCCCGTGATCAGGGTAGGGAGGGCCAATCGGGGATGGGGCCAGCCTAGGGGAGGGGCCTAGGGCAGTTGGGGGGTGAATTGTGGCCCAGATCAGGCCAATTGGTCACCACAGTGCTGCATTATAGCAACCAGTTTTTTGTTGTTGTTGTTGTGTTTTTTTAAAAAATATATTTTATTGATTTTTTACAGAGAGAAAGGGAGAGAGACAGAGAGTCAGAAACATAGATGAGAGAGAAACATCGATCAGCTGCCTCCTGCACATCTCCCACTGGGGATGTGCCCGCAACCCAGGCACATGCCCCTGACCAGAATCGAACCTGGGACCCCTCAGTCCGCAGGCCAACGCTCTATCCACTGAGCCAAACCGTTTTGGCATAGCAACCAGTTTTTACGGTCATTCCACCATTCAGTTGCTGGGTGTATATATATATATATATATATATATATATATATATATATATATATATATATATATAGAGAGAGAGAGAGAGAGAGAGAGAGAGAGAGAGAGAGAGAGAGAGAGAGAAATTACTTGAAAATTACCTAATTTGTCTTGCATGTGATTGTTACTATAATCCAAATGTGCGGTTATTTTGTATGTAATTACACAGTAGCAAAGAGAAGGGTGAGACACCCATCAAAACTTTTGTAAAGTAACTAAACTATACTAAAACTAGAGGCCCAGTGCACAAAATTCATGCACTCGCGAGGTTTCCCTCAGCCTGGCCTGCACCCTTTTGCAGTCTGGGAGCCCTCGGTGGATGTCCAACTGCAGGCATAGGCCCGCTCCACCCGGGAAGCAGGCCTAAGCTGTCGGTTGGACATCCTTAGTGTTGCCATGGAAACAGGAGAGGCTCCTGCCACCACCGCTACACTTGCCAGCCATGAGCCTGGCTTCTGGCTGAGCAGTGCTCCCCCCTGTGGGAGTGCACTGACCACCAGGGGCAACTCCTGCATTGAGCATCTGCCCCCTGATGGTCAGTGTGCGTCATAGCAACTGGTCATTCTGCCATTCGGTTGATTTGCATAGTACCCTTTTATTATATAGGATAATGAAAGTTTCCTCTAGTGACCACACCTATCCAGGAGCCACCATTGTCAACACAATGCCACACTGACTATAATTTCTGGTGACATTTTACTGTAAAGTGAAGACAAATATCTTTTCTTGTCAGGCCAGCTCATAAAAATCATAACTAATGCACATCAATAAGATGGTGGTTGGGGGTGATTATTGTTGAGTGGAAGATAGGGATCAGAAAGAAGAAAGTGAGAGATGATGAGGAAACTAATGTCCTTGAACATGATAATGACATATATAAAGAGCAGAGGGTCTAATTATAGGACTAGATAAAACCATCACATTGAAATTCTGCTCAACTTTCACACTGGCCAAGGCTTTCATCTCACCACATGATGGCATGGAGTTTGATTAAAAACTCTCCTCATGAAAGCCAAAAGACAGATTTAAAACAACAAAAGCAACGGTTTCAAGAAACACTTAGTAACATAGTATTTTTACATAGCATTACATACCCCATCTAGTATTTTTATAGGACTATATAGATGTTATGGCTAAATATAAAGAGGAAGATTTTAAAAATCACAATGGTTTAAAAGGAAGAATCTTGGAGTTGACTGCTAGACCTTAACTCCAGTTTCATGACTTATAAATATGATCTGCAAGATATTCTTAAACTAGACGTTCAATTTCCTCAATTAGGCTTTATTTCTAAGATGGGCCTATTAAAACTTTTACCTCATGAAGTAATAATGAAGAGGGAGAGAAAAACCTAATAATGAGTGGTACTGAACCTGTCATTGAGCAGATGCGTGGATTAACAAACGGGGGCACATCTACACAATGGAATGCTACGCTGCTGTAAAAAAGAAGGAACTCTTACCATTTGCAATAGCATGGATGGACATGGAGAGCATTATGCTAAGTGAAATAAGCCAGTTGGAGAAAGATAAATACCACATGATCTCACTCATTTGTGGAATATAATGAACAACATAAACTGATGAACAAAAATAGATTCAGAGACAGAGAAGCATCGAACAGGCCATCAAACTTCAGAGGGAAGGTAGCGGAGGGGGGCAGTGGGTTAAGAGCTCAACCAAAGAACTTACATGCATGAAAGTAGGCATAACCAGTGGACACAGACACTAGGGGGATGAGAGCACATGCTGGGGAGTGGGGGTGGCCAGGGAGAAGTCAATGGGGGAAAAAGGAGACATATGTAATACTAAATGTAATACATTGAGCAATAAAGAATTTAAAAAACAAAGTGTTAAACTCTATACCCCAAATTTTAAAAATAAAGATGACATAAACATAGATGAAACCATGTTTTACAGATTAGAAGATTCAATATTATAAAGATGTCAAGTCTCCCCAAATAGGTTTTGTAGAACTTGACAAGATGACTCTAAAATATTTGAGTGGAAATGCAAATGGTCCATTTGGCACTGAGATACTCTTTAAGAAGGGAAAAGAAAACCCAACAAAACAAAACATGAGAGGACTTGTTCTACCAAATAGCAGCATTTATTTGAAAGCTATAATGATTAAAGCTGTGTTATTCATACAAAGAAAGGCAAATGTGACAATAAAGTAGAATAAGGAATTAGAAATGGACAACTGATTTATGTAACTGGAAAGCAGTGGGGGAAATGACCTTTTAAGTTAATAGTTCCATGGAAAATTACATATTCATATTAAAAAATGGCATGTGCTTCCTACTGTACACCATACTCAAATGTCAATTGCATGTAGATTATGGATGCAAATGTGAAAGGCAAAGCAAGACAGCATATAAAGCATAGTATAGGAAACTACTTTCTTGACATCTAGGTAGCAAAAGATTATTAAACAGGACAAATAAGACAATATTAGCCATAGAGGAAAAGACAGTTATTTAACCACACAGAAATTTAGAATTTTTATTTTTTATTAAAATATACCATTAAGAGAGTGCCAAGAGAAGACAAAGGTGGGAAAGTATATTTGTAGCATGTATAATTTAAAAAGTTTCATCTCCAAAATACATAATGAATTCTTACAAAGCAATGTGCACATCAGAAATGTGAACAGGTATATACCAAGAGATCTGTACAAGTATGTTCATAGAAGCATTATTCCTAATGTTTCCAAATTAGGACATATATAAATGTCTACTGAAAGAAAAGAGAACACAGCGATTGTTGTATATTCATTCAATGGGATATTCTGCAATAATGAGAATTAATGAAATACAGCTACTCACAAAAACAAAGGTAAATCTCACAAACACATGCTGAGCAGAAGTTCACACAGAGCAGATTTACTGTGTAATTTCCTTTATATAAAGCTCAAAAATGGCAAAACTAAATATAGATTATAGGCATGTGTGTTTAGGCGGTAAAGTTAAGAATAAAATGAAGAATGTAATGATCACGGAACTCAGGTTGCTTTTGGGGAGAGTGAGGGTTAGCAATCTGAAGCCGTCAGGTGCTGACAGTATCTTATTTCTTGATCTGGTTGATGTTTGAGTTATTTTTTTATGATAAATCATGAGGTAGTATATCTGTTTGGGTTTGTTTTTTTGTGTGTGTGTGTTTTTTTCTTTGCACACTGTTATATGTTATATTTGTCAATATAATAATAACTACTATAAAAAGGTTTTGAAAACTCACTGGTTGTTGGCAAAATTTATTTCCTTACAGTTGTAGGACTGAGGCTCTGTTCCTGTGCTGATTGGCAATTAGGACTGTTCTCAGCTCCTAGGAGTCACCCCTTTCCTTACCACATGGCCATTTCCATTTTCAAGGTGTTTCCAATCTTTGCTGTGCTTTCAATCTCTGACTTCTTTTCCTGTGCCCAGCCAGAGAAAACTCCCTGCTTTTAAAGGCTTATGTGATTAGGTCAGGCCCGCCTAGTTAATTTCCAAGTCTTAAGGTCAACTGGGCCATCCTATCCTATTAATAAAAGGCTAATATGTAAATTGTCCCCTTGACTGGGAGTTTGACCAGGGGGGAGGGCTGGACGGCCAACCTCCTGTGCCCCCTCCCCGCCACTGGCCCACCCAAACAGCCTGATCGGGGTGGGCTGGTCGTACCCCACCCATGCACAAATTCATGCATTGGGCCTCTAGTGTAAAATAAACTAGTTTAAGCTGTAAACTCCATATTCACAGTCCCAGGGTTATGCAAGGCATGTATACCAGGGGGGAGGGAAAAATTGGGGGTGTCTTAGAATTCTGCCTACTACACTCTGCTCTCTGGCTCCCAAAGATTCCTGTACTTTCCAAATGCAAAATTTATTTACTACCTCCCAAGAATTCCAAAATTTTCTTCCTATTGCTATATTTAATCAAGTCCAAAATTTCATCAGCTTAACTGTCTAAAATCTAATTATCTAAATAATCTAAATCAGTTGTGGATGAGGCTCCTGGGTATATTCTCCTGGATTGACTACAACTCCTAAGACACAGTAACTCTCCATCTTTGTATTTATAACACTAAACAGATAACTTACATCCCTCCAATATTCTCAACCTACAGTGTTGGGATTGGAATAGTTGAAAAGGGATAAATAAAAGGTAAAATGTAAAATGAATTGGTCCAAAGCAGTTTTAAAATGCAGCCTGGTGAACTCTAGCCATAGTTCCTTGATAGGTTTCCAGGTGTGGTAATAATTCTCTGTGGCTCTAAGCTCTGCTATTATATCATACTAGAGGCCCGGTGCACAAAATTCATGCACAGGTAGGGTCCCTAGGCTTGGCCGGCAATCAAGGCCCATCTGTGGGGCAACGGGCAGGGAAATAGGGGGGCCCCTGCTGGCACCTGCCTTGGCTGGCCTGGGGCCTGCAGACTGGGGGCAGCTCCTACGTTGAACATCTGCCCCCTGGTGGTCAGTGCACATCATAGTGACCAGTCATTCCTCTGGTCATTCTGCTGTTTGGTTGATTTGCATATTAGGCTTTTATTATATAGGATAATGTAGTTATAGGAATAAAATCTATCATATTCGCAGTCCCAATGATTATCTCAGGAATGTATGTACAGAGGGAAATTTTACCTAGCAAATGAAGTGTCAAAAATATATTCTACTAGGGGCCCTGTGCACGAAATTCGTGCACTGGGTGTGTGTGGGGGGGTGGGGGGAGTGTCCCTCAGCCCAGCCTGCCCCCTCTCACATACTGGGAGCCCTCAGGCGTTGACCCCCATCACCCTCCAATCGCAGGCTCCGCCCCTGCCCCTGCAGGACGCCTCTGGCTGAGGCGTCTGGCCCGGGCAGCGGGGACCCACAGCTGTAGCTGCCCCGTGATCGTGGGCTTCGCTTTAGGCCCAGGCAAGGGACCCCTAGCTCCTGGGACTGCCAGCTTCGACCGTGCCCAGCTCCCATCGCTGGCTCCACCCCTACTTCCTGCTATCACTGGCCAGGGCGGAAAAGGCGCCTGATTCTCTGATCATGGCTGGGGGGCAGGGCAAAGGCGGCCCCAGGGCCGCCTTTGCCCTTCCCCCCAGCTCTTAGCTCCCCCCTGGGTTTCTGATCATTGTCAGTGGCAGGGGGCTTCTTCCTGCTTTCCCTTTTGCCTCCCTGCATTGTGCCTACATATGCAAATTAGCCGCCATCTTGTTGGCAGTTAACTGCCAATCTTAGTTGGCAGTTAATTTGCATATAGCCCTGATTAGCCAATGAAAAGGGTAGCTCGTACGCCAATTACCATTTTTCTCTTTTATTAGTGTAGATCCTTTTACTTTGGTCCTACAGTCTCTGTGTAGCTTGAGCATATCCAGAAGAGTCTCATTTAAAGCACAGAGCTAGAGCAGCACCATTCCTGCTCAGGCCTATGGGTGCTGCTGAACAGAGCACATGACTATAATAGTGAAAATGAATGAAATAAAAGCATATCATAGATCTGACAAAAATAATACTGGACAAAAATAATATAAGTTCTATTTATGTAAATTAAAACAAGAGACAATGTATGCTTAGGTGATAAAATTACAAATAAAAGCAAAAACTTATCATCATAAATATCAGGATAGTAATTTCTTATGAAGCAGGGAGGGAAGGGTTGGTTATTGGGAGCAGTTAAGGGAGGGATTCAGAATATTGTAATGTTTGATTACTTGACGTAGGTAGTGGTTACATGAACATTTGGTCTACAATAAATTTATTTAGAAGAACACAACAAAACTTTTCTACTGCTCTGTACATGTATTATATATGTCTTAATAAGAGAGGCTAAATAATATAATAATTGAGAAATTCATTTACCTTGTAGATGATAAGTGATTTGGTAATTAATCTACATAGAATTGAAATTCTCATTTTCATAATTAAATTGATTATAGTAAAACATACTTTATATTTCTGGTAACCAGGGAATGGAGGGAAAGATAAATCTCTAAAGGTGGTAATAAATTAAGAGAATGCTAGTTTTAAAGTACTCGGATAAAATTACATTAGTGTTTTTAATAGTTACTTATATCATGAAAATTAATACATATGTCACTTTCTTCATGTTTTTGAAAGATCTTTCTTTTTGAAGATATATAAGATCTGGTTTTAATCATTTTTCTTGATAAATTCAATAAAAATTTCAATTGTGACACAGATGAATAAGTTTTCCCCCTTAAAAAGTCTTTTCTTTTAAAACAGTGGTTCTCAACCTTGGCTGCACATTAGAATCACCTGGGATCATTTCTGGAGGATGAGGCCCAGAAATCAGGATTCCCAGGTGATTCTAATGTGCAGCCAAGGTTGGGAACCACTGTTTTAAAAGGAAGCATTCACTATGCTTGCTCCAACTGCATATTTGAATGATCTGAACTAAAGTAACATTCACAAATGAGTCTCTGGGACACTTCATCTGTATCCTTTGGGGGAGGTGTCAATGAAATGAAGTGCCAGTTTTAAAATCAAGTTACACAGCACATGACATAATTGTCCTCCTAGAAAATGCAAATAAATAAGATTGGGTAGAAAGAATTTCAGTGGAACCTTTTACCTTTATTTCATTGACTGCTTTATATAATTTAATTTCACTTTATTTCAGTCTTACATAAAAGGAAGAATTCCATTGTCTGCCTAGCTGCCATTTTTCTTGATATCTGAAATATATTTAGTTATACAAGGTCACATCTGAAGTGATTAAACTCTCTGGAGAGAATGCAAATGAACTTTCCACTATCGGATCACTTATGAATTCTTTATTACCCCAGAACTACATGATATTATCCTAAAGTGACATGAAATGTCTTACTTCTTGTCTTGCCCATTCCTGGAATGAAACTGGAATATTAAAGAAAACTAATGTTTCCGAGAATTGGCTGCTCCAAAGGGTACACTTTTTTTCACTCTTGCTTTGTAACTGGCGGTTCACAGCAGGAAAAGTGGTAAGAATAAGTTGGTTACATTTAGAGAATAAAGTTATGGATTTTCTTTTATGATGAGGTACTAAAAATGATAGCAAATTATAACATCTGTTTGCAATATATTAGAGATGACAAAGCTCTGTTTGTGGTAAAATGTTTCATACCAACTGTTGATTAGAAGAATTTGTCTATCACAAGTGCTGAAAGGCTATTGGCAGATTGTTTTTGAAGAGTGTAGCAATGGGACTATGGGAACAAAAGAGAAGCTCTCTCAAAACTCAGCATCCAATTTTAAAGTGTGAGTAATTAATAAAATTTTCAGTCTGTTGCCAGGCTGGTGTGGCTCAGTGGTTCAGCATTGACCTATGAACCAGGAGGTCATGGTTTGATTCCTGGTCAGGGCACATGCTCAGGTTATAGGCTCAATCCCCAGTGTGGGGTGTGCAAGAGGCAGCCAGTCAATGATTCTCTCTCATCATTGATGTTTCTATCTCTCTCTCCCTCTCCCTTCCTCTCTGAAATCAATAAAAATATATTTTAAAAAATTTACAGTCGACTTATGCTATAGTCTATGCTATGTTTCTATAATCTTATTACAGATATTTTAATCTATATTTTGTATTCCTAGCAAACATCTATCTAAACATTTTATAGACTCTGAGAACTTACGTTTTTGCAAGTACGAAGGAACAACTTTTCAGTCTTTCCCCTAAATTCCTACAACTTTTAATTTTTTACAACTGTTTGGTGGGGGGAAGGGGAGGGAGAGGAGGATGGTTTCAGCTAATATGTTCTTGATGCAACTCTCATGCAAAGGGACATTTTTAAAAGTAGCATTTTGCTTCTTTGGTGTGTATGTGTTTGTGTTTTCATAGATATACGTAAATGGTATACCTATAAAATATCTGTATTCAACAATAAGTTTGACTATTTCACAGTAAAAGAAATAGGAAATGGATTTATAACATGGCCACATACAGAAAACCATAGAATTTCTAGATTGGAATACTGAACTTTTATCCACCAAAATACTTCTTATTCCTGAGGAAAAGGTTTAATTTTAAATCAGTATGAATCTACATTCCTCAAAGAGTAAAATAAGAGATGCTGCCTAGGGCAATATCTCTTCACATATATTTAAATGTTTTTAATCCAGTTGAAAATATTTTTAATCAAAATGATTAGCCAAAAGATTTTTTTTTAAAGGAGGAAATAAACAAGTGAACAAACAAAAAAAAATCTTGGCCAAAGACTTTAAAAGACATTTCCCCAAAGACGATACATAGATGGCAAATAAGCCTATGAAAGATGCTACACATCCTAAAAAGGAATGCAAATTAAATGAGATACCACTACACAACTATCAGAATAGCCAAAATCTGGAACACTGACAACACCAAATGCTGACAAGAAAAAGGATCAACTGTAATTCTTGCTCATTGTTGGTGGGAATGCAAAATGATAAGATGCTTTGGGAGACAGTTTGGCAGTTTCTTACAAAACTAACTGTATGCTTACCATATGATCTTACAATCACACACCTTGATAATTACCCAAGTGAGTCAAAAACTTATGTCGACACAAAAACCTGTACATGAATGTATAGCAGCTGTATTTATAATTGCCAAAACTTGGAACTGAGATTTCCATCAGTAGGTGAATGAATAAATGAACAGTGGTACTTCCATACCATGAAATATTTATTCAGTATTAAATTAAAGGAGCTATCAAGCATGAAAAGACATAGAGGAAACTTAAATGCATACTGTATTACTAAGTAAAAGAAACCAATCTAAAATGGTTATATCATAAATGATTCCAACTGTGACATTCTGAAAAATGCAAACAAGGAGATAATAAAAAGATCAGTGGTTGCCGAAACCGGTTTGGATCAGTGGATAGAGCGTTGGCCTGCGGACTGAAAGGTCCCAGGTTCGATTCTGGTCAAGGGCATGTACCTGGGTTGCGGGCACATCCCCAGTAGGAGATGTGCAGGAGGCAGCTGATCGATGTTTCTCTCTCATCGATGTTTCTAACTCTCTATCTCTCTCCCTTCCTCTCTGTAAAAAATCAATAAAAAAAAAAAAAAAAAGATTGGTGGTTGCCAGGGGTTGGGTTGGGTGGGGTAGAGGGAGGGATGAATAGGCAGAGCATAGAGGACTTTTAGGGCAATGAAAATACTTGCTATAATACTATGATGATGATGGATACATGTCATTATACATTTGTCAAAATTCATACAACCTCAAGAGTGAAACCTAATGTAAACTGTGCACTTTGGCATGACGATGATGTGCCAATGTAGGTTCATTGATTGCAACAAATGCACCGCTCCGGTGGGGATGTTGATAGTAGACCAGGCTGTGCGCGTGTAGTGGAAGGGGGAATGAAAGAAATCTTTGTACCTTCCCCTCAGTTTTGCTGTGAACTTAAAATTGCTCTAAAAAACGAAATCTTAACAGCAACAGTAATACCACTCTTGGATTTGGGGTCATATTATGTTCACAATATAAAATTCGTTTATTTAATAGTAAATGGACATAAGCAATAACTCAAAGTTTATTGGCATTCAGCGTAAGTTCCATGAACAATAGTCCAGAGAGGACTATATGTAAAAAGAAAAAAAATAGGGAAAAAAGTGTCCTTTATTAATTATGATTATTTTTAAAATGTAAGATATAATCCAACTAACAATGCAGCATGGCCCCTTGCAGAGTCACAGACTGTGTATTAAGAGATTTGTGTTCAGGTCCTCATTGTGGCATTGACACATTTCCATTCTTTGTCTAACAATGAGAATAATAAAGTCTGCCACAAGTGGTTGTTGTGCAGTTTAAATGAGATGATGTTTTTTAATAATACCCCGCACATATATACAATATTAGTATTGATAATAACATACTTTAAAAATGAAATATTCCATCAAAGGGTTGTAATTTAAGTCTTTATGAGTAAACACTATAATTATCAACTAATCTTTTCACTGAAAAGTCTGGTTCAAGGAGAAGCCTTACCCTTGATGTTCTTGTAATAACATCATAATTTAGGAGGACTATTAGAGTTAAGTTTCTATTTTCTAGATGCTATTAGATTTAGTAGTTTGTTTGACAGACCATCAAGAATTGAACCGTATAAAATTCACTTAGCCAGGGAGGGAAAAAACAGATGAAAGAGGAGTGGAGATACGCCAAATATCTAGCAAGGAACCCAGATCCACATAGTCCAGTCTCTTTTATCCAGTAATTCTTTAATAAATGACTTTATACATAGTTATTTTGCTTAAATAAAATATAGATCAAGACAGACACCCAAAAATACCATTATAAATGAAAGAGACTATGCAATTCAGAGGTAACTGGACTGTGAGAGAGAGCTCATTCACTATTTATTAAAGACTAATCCATTTTCTTGTGAGAAGGCATGAGCATCAGTAATAAATTTTCCACATTGATGGTCAAGAGGGTTGGTTAACTACCAGTTAGGGAAGGTAGTGATGTGGGATTTTATTCTTAACTCTGTTGCTTTCTTCATTTTGCTGGATCCTATATTAGCCCTGCTTACTTATCAGTGCTGCATTTTTTGGAGGAATTAGAAAAGTACATATGTGTGTCCTCTAAAATACATTGTTGAAAACATGAAGTTGAAGTTGTGAGATGCTCTGATAATTTGCTTTTATCTCACCATAATCAACACTAAGTATTAGTTGAGATTATAAATTCTCTATGCATAGTAAATGCTTTCCAATGGCCTTTCATTTCATCATCAGTTTAAAGATAGAAAAATAGTTAAAAGAATGGAAACTCGGTGTTTGTTTTTGTCCCAGTGAAAAGAGAAAGAGATTTATTCAAGTGCTGGTCACCTGAGAAGATTGTCACCTCTTGTCACAAAACCCATTTCCATATCTCAGTGCAGGCAGAGGTTTTTATAATGAGGGAGAGGAAAAGTAAAACAAAGAAATCAAGAGGAGAGAGTTAAAACATTCTCTACATGCAGGCCAGCACAGTCCATTCCATTAAGGACCTTGACACTGGACAAGTGGTGGTCTGGTGTGTGTCATCCTGTCTTCTTCATCCTGGTTCTACATCATCCTGGTTCTATATCATCCTGGTTCTACATCATCCTGGTTCTATGGTTGAAGGTCACCAAATCTCCCAGAACTGGGATGACTGAAGGCTAGAGTTTGCATCTTCTGAAGTCAGTTCTTCGGATTATTTTGTTTATCTACAAGTTACATATAAAGCAAATAAGTGCATCTTTGCAGGTGTTTTCTTGAAAGTATGGGACCTGGGTGGCTGCTCTGCCTGGATATTGAAAATCCTAATAATTGCATATTCATTACTGTGAATTAACAACTGAAAGTGTTGGAGTATCTATCTAGCAATTACCTGTTCTAACCAAAGTTTCATGTTAATAGAATTATTTTTCAAATTACCCATAAATTTGAGATATGGGTTATAAATTACTGAATTAACCTGTCATGTACAGTTTGAAAATGTTATAATTGTTTTAAAAATATTTCATCTTTCTTCTATTTCCCAGAACCCTCATTTCTAGCACACACCCCCGATGAAAACTTACACCAGTTCTTATTTAGCAAGATTAGGCTAAAAAATAAAATGAAGATAAAGAAATAAAAATTCAATCATTAAACTTGAAAGGTATCAGTGTCCTATGTTGGTATTCTCTGCAGGAATATACACATTTACAAGGCACATCAAATGGGATAAAATCTTACTTAGATGGATGAAATTAGAATTGCGTGTGTAAAACTCTGAGCCATGTGCTATATGTTCGAGATTGTAAGACAAGTAGAAATGAAAAATAAGAGGGTAATTCTCTCTGTTAAAAATAAGGGGAGAGACTTTCCTCTACCCCCTTTTCTTAAAGCATTTACTTTAGAAAACTTGTAAATCCATGTAAATTGCTTTGAAATGTCTGCAAACCTTTTAAAAAATCAAATAAGCCTCTTGCCAGCATTATGGCCCAGCAAAGTCTTTCTTGAAGATCTGGGAATCATCTCTTTGAATGTAATCTTCAAGGAAGTTAGGATCTCTATCTCCCAGGTTCTGTGGGAGGATAAGAGCCTGACTTTGGTGGGCACCTTGCTCCAAAACTATCTTCTATAAATTATGTTATTGAGACTGATGACTTTGCAGGTAGCTAGTATGTGCTGCTATTCCAAGGGAATGTGCTGCTAAGATTTAACTGTGCAGAATTCTGGATTAGCTGAACAATGAGTTGTTGAATAGGATACCTTAGAACTTGAAAATCAATCTACTTATGGCCTATCTCTCACAGTAGGACCAGTAGCAACAAGTAATGAGCAAGTTTTATAATTGTAATATTTTTCCTTTCCTTACTTCATCTTAATTATAACCTGTATGTTTCATTTATTTAATATAAGCTTTATCGTTGTTTTTTTCTTTTTTAATCTTCTTTTTAAATTTTGTATAGCATAAGATTAAGATCTCGGGTTAGTAGCATTATATATTTCAGACAGAATAAAATACATGAGATTTTTGAAATATTTGTATCTGTCCTTGGCCCTACTGAAATGTCCTTAAACCTGTTTCCTTTTTAACAATAGAATTTTCCTTGGGCATTATTTGGCCATTCTGATGTAATCTTGTTACTTGTAGTACTTAATTAAAGCTGCCTGTTGGTGTTTTCTGTTCAGAATACCGTTTTTGTTGTTGTTAAAGGTATGGATAAAGTGTGCTTGTGTACAGAGTGTTGAATTAACTTCTGAGACATTTTGGTAAGTTCCAAATTCAAGGTCTTTTAAGTACCTATACTAATTTCACACATTAAAAAACTGCATGATGTGCCAACCAGAAGCACAAATATTCACACATAAAACTAAGTGAAATAAGCCAGGCAGTGAAAGAAAAATACCACATGCTCCCACTCATTTATGGATAATAAAGAGCATTATAACCTGATGAACAAAAAGATAGATACAGAGGCAGAGAAGCATAGAACAGACTGTCAAACTACAGTGGGAAGGCTGGGGAGTGTTGTGGGAAGTAAGAGATCAATCGAAAAACTTGTATGCATGCATATAAGCATAACCAATGGACACAAGACACTGTGTGTGGGGGGCGGGGCGGTGTGAGGGCATGTGCCGGGAGATAGGGGAGGCCAGGAGAAGGTCAATGGGGAAAAAAAGGAGACATATGTACTACTATTTGCAATACTTTCAACAATAAAATTAAATTAAAAAGATAAAACTAATCTATATCATTTGAGATTGTAATTTAGATTTATAGAATCCTAATCAGAATTGTTTAAAATATTTTTTTATTGATTTCAGAGAGGAAGGGAGAGGGAGAGAGAGATAGAAACATCAATGATTAGAGAGAATCATTGATTGGCTGTCTCTTGCATGCTCCCTACTGGGAATCCAGCCAGCAACTCGAGCATATGCCCTTGACCGGAATCAAACCTGGGAACCTTCAGCCCGCAGGCTGACGCTCTATCCACTCAGCAACACCAGCTAGGGCCTAATCAGAAATTTTGATTCATTCTGTCATAAACTTAAGGTTTATTCATCTGTTAATAATGTCAAATAATGATATTTCATAGTTTTGTGCAAGTATGCTATTCTCTAGATAAATATATATAGTTCTTTGTGGAAGATTAGTTTCTTATGAAATTATAAATCATTTATATAAACTATAACTGTAGAAAAATTGCAGTTCCACAATTCAGGTACTCTAAAATAAACCCTTTGGTATTCATTACCTCCACCCTACCACTACCAATACTACCACCATCACCATCACTATCACCACCACCACCACCATAATTTTTTCCACATGTTTGACTCAAATGCAATAGGGTATTTTTTTTCAGAAGCATGACTGTCTATATTCTTCTGTTTTAATTTGCTCTACTAACTGTCATGTTTTACATCATTCTAGAATAGTGTTTATCTTTTATTAATTCTTAAGAACGATTTGCCCTCTATTGTTAATCTTATTGGAAAAGTATTTAAGAAAATTATTTAAAAATTTATGGTAAAACAATTGCTTGAGCAAAATAAAACACAAATTAAAGTCAGGATGAGCTGAATCAAGGTAAAGAACTTTGAGTGCTATGATGAGCTAAGTGGATTAACTTGCTATAATTAGATTACTTAAAGTAAGCAATATGTGTACTATGTCCCTGTTAAATATTTAATAAGATATTTTGCTTCTATAGATTTTACTTTAAGGCTAATGGCCAATTAATTTTTCCTCTGGTTAATCTAGTACTGAAGTAAAAACTTTAATAAATATATGGTCTTGGGACAGTTTTATTGGCTTTTGATGAACTCTTCCCACACAAGTTATTTTAATACCACATCATGACAATATGATTCAGGAAACTTTTTGCTCCTTCAACTTTCCATTGCATAGTCTCCCAAATTTGGGGTCCAGGCAAGCCCTTTTTGGGTCTTGGTTCTATTTGTAGATGTGGAAATTTTGAGCTTTTAAATGTTAATTAGAATTTCTGTAATATTTAGTTTGTTCTTACTTCATGAATATTTACAAGCTTTCCCCATTAAGTCCTTTATTGTAAGAAGATTAGCCTTGCGTATGGACTGAAAGAACAGAAAGGCCATGCTGCTCCGGACCATTGCAGGGCTCCTGCTGGGATCTGGATCAAGCGGCTTAACCTCTGTCTGAGTTTCAGTCTGTAACATATGACACCAACATGCAGTTGACCTCAAAACATGTTGAGTTCTTCAGAAACACTGTGTAAGCGCTCACTAGTTGTTCACGTCTTTATTAAAAGTAGTTTTTCCTCATTAAACTGGCTTGATTTCTGTTAAAGTCAAAGTATTTAAAATCTCAGGACTTCCCACTCTTTAATATATAAAGCTTAGCCCACATTAATGGTGCTTCAGGGTAGAGAGTCTGTTTTGACCCCCAATTAAGCTTGTTAAAGTCATACTTCTACTCTGTTCCATCATTTCTTGAATGAAGAACCACCTATGAGCTAAAGTGTCCCCATTTATGATTTTAAAGTTGTGTTTTGAGAAATTACTTATTTTAATCAAAATCTAATTAGTTACAATCTGATGTTTGAGTAAACCAAACATGGACATAATTCAAATAGTAGGGGTGGTTCATGAAAACTGTCAGAGCACTGAAATAAAATGCCTGTTTGTTTCACCTCCCAGTAGTTCCTGAATATTTAAGGCAATCATACAATAATATGATTTTGAAAGGCACAGTTGAATAAAATAGGTTTAGTAACAGTCAAGTTGTAGCTTTGGGAATTTTGGGGTTATTTTAACACAGTAGCTCATATTACAAGGGATTTATATAAAGTTATGATTTATGATACAAATAGTTTAAGCAAATCAATGGTGTAAATAGTTGGAAGGGGCATGCATGAGGTCTGTTTACAAGGTATTCATTATATTACATTGTACAGCTGACTTTAACACATGTGTTTATTCATTATTCCCACAAAATAAGTATATTTTATCAAATAAAATTATATATCGTAAGAAGTATTTCATAAATTATTTGAAAATGAATACATTTTTATATTATTTATTGTGTTGAATTTCTAAAAGCATCATTTTAAAATACAAGCATTAATATTAGAAGAATTTGCAGCAAAATAGGCATCACAGTTTTAGCATGATTTACTTATAAATTGATTTTTTAAATGAAAAACTGCCTATTCTATGCTGAAAAATTTTTTAAATATATTTTTATTGATTTCAGAGAGGAAGGGATAGAGAGAGAGAGAGAGAAACATCAATGACGAGAGAGAATCACTGATCGGCTTCCTCCTGCACGCCCCCCACTGGGGATCAAGCCCGCAACCCAGGCATGTGCCTCTGACCAGAATCAAACCCCGGGCCCCTCACTCCACAGGCTGATGCTCTATCCACTGAGCCAAACCTGCCAGGGCTATGCTGAAAATTTTAAGGCATAACCTTTGAAAACCTAGTCACCATGAATTGATTATGGAACTGAGCTCTAAAAATATCGGTTAGTCAATAGGTTTCCATTAAGCTATAATATCGTACATAATTATGCAATTCTCATGTTATGTTATTTTCTAGCTTTTCAGTTAATATGAATTTATAAGTAGTTGCTTGGGAAATCTAAAACTCAGATTTACCGAGACTCAAAATGAAAACTAGCTATATCATCGAATGCATTCATCTACAACTGTTTGATTTCTCTTTGTAGCCCACAGAAATTAATAAATTATATGTGAAAGTTAGAAATTATGGAAAATAAATAAAATGTTTACCTAACATCACAGAATATGAATTTCATGAATGTGTTTAAAATAATCACCTTTGTAAATATATTTGTAAGCCAATACAACTCTAAGACAAGCAGTTTACTTGAACTAATATGTTTAATAAAATCATAGTAAAACATGACTCATTCTCTAAAATCTGTAACTACTGATGAAAGAATATGTATGTTTTAGAGAAATTTGCATATGCTATATTACAGCTTTTGAGGGTGGATAAACTTTCATAAATTCTGAGAGCCTTATCTTTTCAAAATTAATACTAGAACTTGTCTTCCTATGTTACGAGTTTGTCTTCATAAACCAGAAAGGTGATAACTTAGAACATTATACTTATTCTCCCTTTGGTATTCTTATGCATTTCAATACAAGAGAATATCAAAAAATAATTACTAAATATTGATTCTTTAGGTTCAAACCAAAATGAGGATTTTAGGTAGCTAAGTAACTACAATGTACCCAGAGATTCTTTGACTAATCCTGAAGTCTTGACATAACAACTTAATAGTCACTGAGCCCAATTGAAAATTTGTCTGTTTCATGGGAAGATGTGAAATAGGGACCTACCAGGATTGACACTCCTCATAGCACTTCATGGAGAAAAAAATTAATAGCAGGAAAGTTGGTGGTGGGTATGACAAATTAAACAAGGAATTAGAGAGTTTTACACTTTGTTGTGTATCTGAATTGCCAAAGGAGCTCCAAACCTGCTAAATCAGATTCCTCTGATGCTGTTTGGGGGTGGGGTCAGGCATCTATATTTTTTTAAAAAATCATCAGGTGATTTTGATGCACAGAGAATTTGCCTCATTTTATAGGAAAATAATGAGCATATAATTAAGATTATAAATCAGAGCGTGAAGTCACTGCAGTTTCAGGAGTTGTACAAAGCTATCACCAAACCTTTACTAGACATTAACTCACTCTTCATTGAACCCAATTACTATGTTTCTATATTTATTCATTTATGCTCCATTTTAGACTTAGTATTTTGTATTTTCTAGTATAAGTACTGTTACAAGGATCAACTAGTCAATGATTCAGCAGCTTCAATTAATTGCTCAGAAGTCATCAGATATAGTTACCCTACTGGAGAGAGTTGGGGAAGATTGATTGAAAAATGCTTTACTTTTTAGTTTGGACATTATCTTTTAAAGGGTCATTGTGATTTTGCACTATTGAAAACAAATTAGACATGCTTTGATATTTTTTATATTTAAATAATCACAGGATTATAATACTGGAAGGGATCACAGAATCCAAAACTATTATTTTCTACATGAGAGAAATGAAGTCCAGATAGGTTATTATCCCAAAGTCTTAGAACTAGCAGTGGCAGACATAGAAGTTAGACATATTTGTTTATTGAAGTTGAGCAGTATAACGACTACACTGAGTTACCATTGTTTTCTTTAGTTATATAATCTGAAGTACTTTATGTATCATCAAATACAATGCAAATTTAATAAAATTCAAAAGGCAAATACAATTTATATCCAGAAATCCAAAAGACAGACAGACATTACTCTTTAGCAAACTTTTCAGAAATTTATTTATTTCGTAAAATGTTTTATTCTTGGTGTTCTCTGTACTTTATATAAAACATTCTAGCCTAAATGCTTCACAGCACATTTTGGAAGTGGGTAGAATAATAATTGTCTAAGAGGAAATTGGGAGTAAGACCATCTGTATTTCAAACTTTCTTTCTATTTTCTACCTAAATTTTCTTATTAGTGATAAAACTATACTTTAAAAATGCAGGTATAACAGGAGAGATCAAACTCCACAGAAATTGATATATACTGTATCAACTTTCTATTAGTTGTTATAACCACAAAGATACACACACTACAGTCAAGTTATGTTTTATTTCTTAGAAATCTTTTTGGTGCCCAGAGTGTTAAAATAAGAGTCCCATTTGCGAGGCCAACTTAAAGAGAAAGTGTATGTCACCACAATATTTTTTAATTAGAAGCGGACTTTCTTGGGGATTTTTTTCCCCTTTATAGTTGCTACTCAAAATATGGCAACCTTGGCATACCACGAAGTTTATTAGAAATGCAGACTTACAGGTCCATTAAAATTGCTAATTAATCTGCACATTGATATTTGAAAAACCGAGTATTAGGGCATTTTTCCCAACACCCCTCCTCCTTATTAAAGATATGATACTCCACTTTTCTGTCCAGCAGAATTAAATAGTATAGAAAGTGATGGGTAAACCACAGAGCAGGCCAGGTCAGCCAGAGGACATGGCAGCAAGGGGTTTGGGGTTAAAAGGACCAGAAGATGTGGTGGAAGGAAGACAGCATGAAGGAGAGTTTGGTGGTCTCACATAGTGGACAATTCTATTTACGGAACTGGAAAGACTGTTGCTAATCACGTAACACTAAGACTGTTTTGATGTTGCTTATGCTTCCTCAATTCAAAGATAAGGAGTGTACAGCTTGACTAACACCCTGCCTTCTGTACAAAGTTTCCTCTAAGCATCCATCTTGACTCTTGACCAATGGTCTTTGCAAATTGTCATGGAGTTTCTTTTCTTTTGGCTTCTTCACCAATTTGACTTATCTCAACTTTGCCTTTTATTTTTATCCTCACATGAGGATATGTTTTCATTGATTTTTTTTTTTTTAGAGACAGAAATAGAGAGAGGCAAGAGAAGAGAGAGAAAGAGAAACATCCACCAGTTGTCCTGACTGGAAATTGAACCTGCACCCTTTTTGTTGTACAGGATAATGCTTCAGCCAACTGAGCCACCCAGCCAGGGTACCTTTTCTTAATTTCCGGCTCTCTTTCTATGTAAACACGCTCAATTTGTTGTATTATAAAAACCTGTCATGTGTTAACTTGGTTTGTGCTCCTTCCTTTTAGCTGGATTTCTTGAGTTGTCTGAATTCCATATTTTGATCTGGTATTCCCAGGCAGCCCAGAGACTGGTTCCTTATCTGAAAAATGTTGGGTGAGGGTGTAAGGAGAGAATGCTGAAAAGTGTTGGTTAATTATCTCAACACCATGTTGTCAAAATAAAATGTCAGAATATGGAAGAGAAAATTGGTTTTGTATCCTATTAATCACAATCTTAGGCATGCTAATTTATTTTAATCTAAAATTTTACTCCTATAGAGTGAGGCTGAAAATATCTTCACAAAGAAATATCATATAAATTTAGAGTAAATAGATTTCAAGAGCACTATATGGTGCAGGGAAAAAAAAAGAGGGTCAATAAATTTTATTTTTTGTCCCAGTTCTTTTGTACAAATATTATTGCCTTGCTCTATGCATGGTACAGTGGTTGGATTTGTGGGATAAAAGATAATTTAAACATTTTTCTTGTTAAAGATCTGTGATAAGGCTATATAAGTTAAAACAATTCAGAGACCTAAATTCTAACTAGGAAGAATTCTGGAGGGCAGGAGACATTTTGAGCTGATCCACACAGTAAGCTGAATCTTACACGGAGAGTATTTGTCAAGAGGATTGAGACTGGATGAGGAGGGTAAGAGGGAACAAGGCTTTGCTCTGAGAGACTGCATTTTAATTGAGGACTCACTGACAAATGCTGTTAAGAGCCTTCACACAGATTCCAAGATTAATCTAATAATTGCATTTCTGGCAGGACTTCATGAAGCTTTCGAAAAAGGGGGCATTGCTTAGCAAAATGCACCACAGAAACCACTGTTTCCCCTAACTTGCTGAGAAGCCCCCTCTGAGAAGGGGTCATGGATTTATTTCAGAAAGTTTCCTTGAAGGACAGAGTTGTGAGTAGTCACTAGCCATATATCACAGTTTTTCTCACTTAAGGTTGGTACCAAGGAAGCGCTGGAATTACTGGTCCCCCAGAGTTATGAGTTCAGGACATGAATAGGTAACCTTTTGCAAAGGAAAACTTGGTTGCACAATATAATCACCCTTCTAAGTGAAAGTACTTTTTCTCTTTGGGAACACATCTTTCTCTGACACAAAACCTCATATCGTCTAGTGATTTTCCTTAGCCAAGTTTCCAATGTAATGTTTTTTTAAAGTTTTAAAGATACTCTTTTAAAAAATCTTTATTATTGGAAGTATTACAATGCCCCCCTTCCCCCCACATTGACCTCTTCTAGCCTGCCCCCGCCCCTCACCCCAGGCCTTCACCACCCTATTGTCTGGGTGGCCGCAACCCATCTAAACTCAAATTATAGTAACTCAAGACCTTCTTAATTAAGAAATTTTTGATATCTTTGGAAATTTACCAGGCTCCATGCCAAAGAAAGGGAATCATATAATCATTAGCTACGAGTCTATTTGACATTCTCTAAATAATATAGTTTACATTCTCTTAAATGTTACATACACTAGTAAACATTCTGATATTTATTAGAGAATTTAACTGAAATGGATTCCAGTTACTGCCATAGAAGTGCTTTTTTTTCCCCATTATGACTTTTATTTTATTAAATAGGATTAGAGGCCAAATATCTTATATGGCAAACTTAGAATGACCCAAGTTATAGGTGTTTTACATATAATTTAATTTAAGCATTTCAACAATTCTGGTATTATCACTTCCATTTTTAGAATTAGGGATACCAATTATAGAATAACTGAGTAATTTTCTCCAAGGCTGCACCATTAATAAAATGCAGACTAGGAGGGAAAACAAAGGTTTTACCCCAAAGGCTTAATTCTAAACATTATACTGTAATCAGAGATTATGTTTTTAAATTTGAAATTTTTTTCTAATATTGAGAAATTAACTGAAAAGCTTCTTTAAATTGTCAGCTTTTTTTTTTTTAACAAAAAAGTGACTTTTAAGACTATTGTATGTATTAGGATTCAGACCTCTCTCTGAGTAGCTGTAGCCAAAATATAATACAGAGATGAATTATTTCTGATAGAAGTCTGACATCATTTTCCTACATCATAATTTACCGCCCCCACTTCCTTCTTGTTATTACTTAGTAAGTAAATCATTAATAAATAAACAAGAAGCCCTGGCCAGTGTGTCTCAGTTGGTTGGAGTGTCGCCCCATAAATGGAAAGGTGGCATATGGCAGAAAAATGTGCTTTATAAATGTTTATGAACGATTAAATGAATGAGTGAGTTACCGAAGTTCTTAGAAGGTACTCTTCAGACACCTTACTAATTTTTTGTACAATCTAACTTCTCCAGAAAACAAGCAATGTAGATTTTGTAAGTTTTACCGAAGACATTGAATTTCTCAGGGCTAGTACAGATTTGTAGTGTTTCCCTGAATTTTAGTTTTCTTACCAGTAAAAGGATAATAATAATATTTTGCTACAGAGTATTGTGCTGTTAAAATTAAGGTATTTGAATATCTCACTGTAACCTAGAAGGAACAATTCCCCCATGTACACAGCATTGCTGTTATTTTTACAATTCTTATACAAAACCATGTGATCACAGCAGTGAGGTAGAGTAGAGAATGAACACCCGAGTCTAGCGTCCTCTCTGTTAACAGTTGTTTGTGAGCAATTCATTAAGCTCTTCAGGCCCCCGGAACCTGTAGAATATGAAGAGTCTGAAATAGGCAATCTATAAGATACTCTAAGATACATCAGGGCTTTAACATGCACCGAATTTCTTCCATTCATTTAATATTACAAATTCTTACATAAACCACTTCCAGGTGTGAATTGAGAGATTATTTCTCCTTTCACGTCCTTTTTCCTCCAGACTCGGGAAAAGGCAGGAGCTTACAGTGTTTTTTCCCTCCTGTTCATTATGTTCCTGCATTGCAACTTTACAACCAACTACATATGTAAACACAAAGGACTTTAGTTCAGATTTCAAATTATTTCTTTTTTAGTTCAGCTCAAATACACTATTTCTTTTTGATGCTGCTTCAGTTTCTCTCAGTGGGACGTCACGGAGTTTATATATTATTCATCCATTTAAAAACGCTGAGGCAAGACTCCTGTGGAGAGTGTTCAGTAATTGGTCCCCAGATGCCACTGATACGAGACACTCTAAGAGTCCTCAAACGTCCCAGGAACACAATCCCATCTGCTTTACTAGTTGCATATGTTGGAAGCAAAAGCAGATTGCTTACCCACATTTTTACCCCCTTCCACGGTATCTAATTATTTTGTATCTAATATGCAGCATGGTAAAATATATGTAAATGAACAGGATAGCATCTTGCAAAACTGGTAATTACTGTATTATTTAATGAAAGTACAGTCTAACCAAATGTTCCATCCACAAAATCAGTGGGTGTTAACAATAATACGGCCAATGGTTTTAATTCTTCTTTGTAAGACACATTCCTTGTTGAGTAGCAAGTACTGAGAGCGTATAGGTGTGACTGTGCATTGAAATAGATACTCATTAAGTTTAGTCCCCTGTTAAACATCAATAAATAATTGAGAATTTTACTAAAACGAATAAGCAAGCATGCATAGTTAATGAAACTTATATTTAATCAGTTTATTAATCAAAAGTGCTTACCAATAATAAAATAACTTCTGGATTAGTATAAAATGAAGCATGGACAAATTTCTTTATTTTACATAGTCATATTGATTGTGCTGTATATTTATAACTAGGCAGGTTTATGTATCCACACACGTGTATGTCCATATGTATGTATCCATATATAATACACATATAATACATATTTATATACATACACAAGCATAACTCACTTGTAAATGATGTAACTACCCCTCCATCTCTAAAATTCTGTATTGTTTTCCTCAAATGTTATTTGTACTTTCACTTCCTATAAGCATTTGCCAGTGTTTGTTTGTTTTTATATATATCTTTCTGGGTGTATATATGTGCGTATATATATGGCTACTACAAGACACAATGTTAATTTCAGTTGCCTTTGAGAACTGCATTATCAAGACAGGGCAGTTTGATGATGTTTTGCTCTGGATAAATTGCAAGGTGCCTGGAACACCGGCAGTGAGGCTCAGCTTCTCACGAAAGCAATTGGATGCTCATCATTATGGACGCCGGCTTTGATTAAATTAGAAAGATATAGAGGGTACTATACAATTTTTATCATCTTAATTATTTGTCAAAGTAGATGATTTATACTGCTTATCAATCACTTGAAAAGTTTATGTTTAAAGATATTGCTTTATACGGACTGAAACGAGTCTTTCTCATTCTGTTGGGGGACTCTGTTTATCCACGAGCATCTTGGATTTACTTTAAGAAAGTTTGGATTACTTTGCTAAGTGTTGTGCAGGGATGATTTTGCAAGGAAAAACTAGGGCATCTGTTTTTTTATGCATAAAAGCATCTCAGCAGGTCCGCGGCAAGAAAGCAGAAGGCTACCATTAAAGGAAAGATTGTGCGTGACAGAGGAAATATGGGGAGAATACTTAAGCTGTTTGAGTATAAAGTCAGTCTGGCAGCAGCACAAGAAATGCAGGCTTGTCTACAAGGTCATGATAATAGTGATGTAAAGTGAAACGAGAGGCAACCTCATAGTCTATTGTAGAAAGACATGCTCTAGCAAGAGTGGCATTTATGAACATTTCTAACGCCCTATCTTATTCTTCTTCTTAAGACAAGAAAAAAGGAAAGTGGTTTTTAAAGAACTTGAAAATAAGATGCTAAGTGATATAAGTGCAAATTTCCCATTTCATATTTATACCCAACCATATCTTACCCAGTAGTTTCCTCCTATTCAACTCTCTAAATTAAATTAACCGAGGGTTCAAGGAGATACCCCAGAAGCTTTTCCTTGACTTTTTCAACCCTGTATCCTTTGCTTTTCAGTTTTTCCTGTGACCTAATTGAACATTTCCTCATACACTGACAGCACAAATATAACAACATGATTTTCTCTACAAGCTATTTTTCCTCTTGCTGCTAGGAGCCTTCCTTTTATTACCGATAAACAAAGTGAAAACACAGAGGATCATAAATTAAAATATTCCAGTCTCCTCTACTAGACTGGAATATTCAGAGCACACAACCTATCCTTATCCACTTTACCTTGAGCAGCTAAATTGCTTCCTACAATTAATAATTTCCACAAAAATTTATTTAAAAATTGAGATAGAACTTCTTTCTGGTTTCTTGTTATGAATGTAAGGAGCTTGGAAGTCGCCACTCCATCCTATCAATAAGTGAGAAGCTAACCATGCTGAAAAATGAACAGCTCTTCTTGTAGCCATAAGCGAGGAAGGGCACAGGGCACACGGCTTCCCCCAAGATAGAGGAGATAGGCAAATGCAGGGAGTCACTGCCTAGAAGAAGTGACTCTGCAGGAACCTGTGCTGAGGCTGGAAACCTGGAAATGTCATTGCTGAATGGCAGGAAGTTTGGTGTGGACAACTCTGACAGGTAAAAACTCCTGGGGACCCAGCCTTAGGGTAGCCTGCACAATACTGTGTGATTTATCTCCAAGAGCTCCTCCAGTTTTCAAAGGAAATATCTGAGAAAAATCTCCTCCAATTCCTGGCAGGAGGAGGAGAAAAGAATCATTTTCAACTACACTTGAGTACTCTGTTCTTAAAAAGGTCTGTCCTCAGGGGAAATTAGTTAACCATAACCTCACCTATTGGAAGTAGCATTAGCCTACCTGAAGTGGAGGAAGGGACACATCCAACTCCAGCTCACTCCAGCCATCTGTCCCAGCTGAGGAGGAGATGAGACCGGAGAACCCATTGATAAGTGTGGAATCCAGAAGCACAGGCTCACTGAAAGGCTGAGACCTAATCAAAGCATTAAAGAACACGTCCTCTCCCTCATACCTGCCACCATATTACTAAAGACCAATTTATAGCAGTTCCTTTTACCCAGCAAAACATGTCCAGCTATCAGGAAACAATTACCAGGCCTACCAAATGGCAAAAAGCACAATTTGAAAGGTCATAGAGCAAACATCAGGCATGAAGGGATGTTGGGGCTTCGGACATGGAATTTAAAACAACTATGATTAATAAGCTGAGGCCTCTAATGGATAAAGTAGACAGCATGCAAGAACAGACGGGCAATGAAAGCACAGAAATCAGAATCCTAAGAAAGAACCAAAAAGAAATGTGAAAGATAAAATACATTGTAACAGAATGAAGAATGCTATGTAAGTAAAGTTATCAGAAAAAGAATGACATTACATAATGATAAAGGGGGTCAATTCTCTAAGAAGACATAATATTTTATTGTGTATGTGCCTAAAAACAGTGTCAAACTACATATGACCAATATCTCTCATGAACACAGATGCAAAACTTCTCAACGAAGTATTAGTAAATCAAATTAAAAAATGTATAAAAAGAATTGCATCTCACTACCAAGCGGGGTTTATCCCAGGTATGTTAGTCTGGTTCAAAATTTGAAAATCAGTTATTGCAAGCCATCACATCAAAATAAGTCATTGTAATCCATCAATAAAAAAGAAAAAAAATCTCACTATCATATGAAAAGATTCAGAGAAAGCATTTGAAAAAATCCAACACCTATTCATGATAAAATTCAGTCAAAATATCAGTTCTTTCCAACTTGATCTATAGATTCAATGCAAGGTCAATCAAAATTCCAGCTAGTTGTGTGTGGTGTGTATGTGTGCTTGTGTACTGACAAAGTAATTTTAAATTTCAATGGAGATATGGAATTGCCAACTCAATATTGAAGGAGAAGAACAAAGTTGAAGGACTACCACTGTCTGGCTTAAGATTTTCTGTAAAGCTTTAGTAACTGAGACAGTATGGTATTGGTGAAAGAACAGACAAATCTATAATAATAAAAGCATAATATGCTAATTAGACCGGAAGATCTCCCTGACAAAGCTGGGTCTGCGAGGGAAGCCCATGCCAGCAGCCAGGGTAAAAAAGGCCTACTCTTGCATGAATTTCATGCATTGGGCCTCTAGTAGAGCAACAGAAATGAATAGAGAACCCAGAAATAGGCCCCCATAAATATAATGAACCTTCTTTGACAAAAGAAATCAGGTAATGCAATAGAGCAGAAATTGTCTTTTCAACAAATGGTACTAAAAAAACTGGACTTGCACATGCCAAAAAAATTAATATAGACACAGACCTTACACCCTTCACTTAAAATGGCTCACAAACCTAAATGTAAAAATGTAAAACTATTAGTTTCTTATAATATAATAAAGGAGAAAATATAGATGACCTTGGGCATGGCGATTACTTTTTAGATACAACACCAAAGGCATAATCTATGAAAGAAATAATTGATAAGTGGGAGTTAATTAAAATTAAGAAATTCTGCTCTATTAAAGACAGTATGGAGAAAATGAAAAGACAAGTCATCAACTGGGAGAAAAAATTGCAAAAGACACATCTGATAAAGGACTGTTATCCAAATATATATATATATATATATATATATATATCCTCTTAAAATTCAAGAATAAGTAAACTAACCACTTGATTTAAAAAATTGGTGAAATAAATGACCCAACACCTCATCAAAAAAGATATAAATATGTAAACAGACATATGAAATGATGAAATGATGCTCAACATTGTATGTCATCAGGTAAATACAAACTAAAACAATGAGGTATCACTACTAGTCAACTACACATATTAGGATGGCCGAAATATTGAACACTGAAACATCAAATGCTGATGGGGTTGTGGAGCAACAGGGACTCTCATTCATGCTGCGGGGAATGTAAAACTTTACAGTCCTTTTGAAAGACAGGTTGGTGGTTTCTACAAAAAGTACACATACTCTTGCCACACAATACAACAACTGTACTCCTTGGTATTTGCCCAAAGAAGTTGAAAACAAATATCTCCACACAAATCTCCACATGAATGTTAATAATAGCTTTATTCATCATTCAAAAACTTGGAAGAAACCAATATGTCCTCAGGAGATGAATGGATAAACTTTAGCACATCTGGATAATGGAATATTATTCAGCACTAAAAAGAGATGAGGTGTCAAGTCATAAAACAACATGGAAGAACCTTAAATGCATATTACTAAGTGAAAGAAGCCAATTTGAAAATGTTGCATACTATATTATTCCAACTACATGACATCTGGGGAAGGTAAAACTATGGAATCATTAAAAAGATCAGGGATCACCAGGTATTGGTGTGTGTGTGAGGGAGGATGAATTGGCAGAACACATAGTTTTTAGGGCAGTGACAGTACTCTGTAAGTTACCATAATGTGTACATGTCATTATATATTTGTTCTAAATCTATGAAATATTAAAAAACATCAAGGGTGAACTTTAAGGTAAAATAAGAACTTTGGGTGATTATGATGTGTCAATGTAGGGTCATCAGTTTTAAAAAATGTACCACTCTGGTGGGTGATGTTGATAAAGGAGGGGATGATGAATATAAATGGGTGGGGAAACATGGAAAATATCTATCTCTCCTATCAATTTTTTGTGAAACTTAAACAGCTCTAAAATAACTTTAAAAATAAATTTAAATAAAGCTTAATCAATTATGAACATAAGACAGAGGCACTGTAGAACAATCCATGGATGTTTACCATGCTGCTCTGAGAATTACACTGGCAAAACAGACAAGCTAGAGCATGCCTTCAATGAGAACTTCTTTACTGCTTCCAAACATTACTTTTAGTGCTTAAACACATTACAAACAATTCTGACTTGAAGATAAGTTACAGTGGTATGAAGTTTAAAGCTATAAAAGAAACAAAATGCTAGTATTAAGCAATGCCCCAGCACACAGTTGTTTTACAAGTTCTCTGTTTTTAGTACATATCTTTCCCTGAATGTCAACTCATTTATAGTAGAGGTTAGTTATATTCATTTTGGTGGTTAATTTTCACAGACATAGCAGATACTTAATAATTAAAAACTAATTATTAAAAACTAATTTACAATAAATGAATAATTCACAATAGTAATCTCTGAATATATCAGTAGTTTTGGCACTCTCCTCTTTAAAAAATTCATTTTATATTGAGACTTAGCACACATATACATATTTGTGTAAAACATGTATAAAACAAACATTTTATAAAACAAAATCTAGTTACACACTATGTGAGATGCACTCTGATGTGTTTATATTTCCATTCTATTATTACATGTAAAATATTCTGATCCTAAAATTGATTCATAGGCAATAACCCACAATTTGTAAAACATTGTTTTCTATAGTCAAAATACTACTTGGTGAATAGTGTGAACATAAAACACAGGTCTCACACACACACACACACACACACACACACACACACACACACACCAAAAAAAAAAAAAAAAGGCAGGAGACTAGGGGACCAGTGACAATACAACAATCTGAAGTTATCTTCATTATTTTATGTAGAACAAAAATACCTAAATGCCTACTAAATGCCTATGTTTTTGGTTTTGTATGTGCTACACAAGCTTTTTATTGATAACTAGAGGCCTGATTCATGAAGAATTGTGCAAGAATAGGCCTTCCTTCCCCTGGCTTCTGGCACCAGCTTCCCTCCAGCATCTGGAACCCGGGCCTTCACTCAGGCCACCACCTTCCGCCTTCGCTCTGGGCCAGAGCTGCCTCCTGCCTTCACTTTGGGCTGGAGCTGCCTCCCGCACACTCTGTGGCCACCGCCCAGAGGCCAGCCATTGGCAGCCGGCCAGGAGTTACGGGAGGCTTGGCTTCCTTTGTCGCCCTATCACTGGGGCGACGAAGGAAGCAAAGCATCTGGCCCGAGAAGCCAAGCCTCTCACCTGAAGAAAGCCAAGCATCCCACCTGCTCCGGGCAGCTCCGTGGCTCTGGCCAGTGTTGCCATCTTTGCGGCTATGGATGCCGCCATCTTTGTTGCAGAGTGACAGTTAATTTGCATATTACCCTTTTATTAGCATAGATAGGATAATAATTTGGCATGCTATTTGCCCCAATGAGTAAAAATACTGATAAAATGAAATCTATTCCATAACATTTATTTATTAACTAGAGGCCTGGTGTACAAAACCTTGTGCACTGGGGGGGTCCCTCAGCCTGGCCTGTGCCCTCTCACAGTCTGGGACCCCCAGGGGATTGGGCCTAAGCTGGCAGTCAGACATCCCTTTGGCAGCTCAGGAGCCCTCAGGGGATGCCCACTTGCCAGCAGGGAGCAGGCCTAAGCTGCAGTTGTACATCCTTAGCTCTGCTGAGGAGGCGGGAGAGGCTCCCACCACCACCACTGTGCTGGCAGCCACCAGCCTGGCTTGTGGCTGAGCAGAGATCCCCCTGTGGGAGCGCACTGACCACCAGGGGGCATCTCCTGCATTGAGCGTCTGCCCCCTGGTGGTCAGTGTGTGTCATAGTGACCAGTCATTCTGTTGTTAGGGTCAATTTGCATATTACCCTTTTATTATATAGGATAGAGGCCTGGTGCACGGGTGGGTGCCAGCTGGTTTGCCCTGAAGGGTGTCCCGGTTCAGGGTGGGGGTCCCGCTAGGGTGCCTGGACAGCCTGGGTGAGGGACTGATGGTTTTTGCAGGCAGGTCACAGCCCCTTCAGGGTCAGGGTTCTCACTGGGGTGCCTGGCCAGCCTGGGTGAGGGGCTGATGGCAGTTTGCAGGCTGGTCAAGCCCCACAGTTGGGACCCTCACCCCATGCCAGTGTGACCAGCCTGGTTGAGGAGCTGAGGGCTGTTTTCAGTCTGGCCACACTTACTTCTGGGTGGGGGTCCCTATTTGGGTGCCTGGCCAGCCTGGGTGGGGGGCTGATGGCCGTTTTCAGGCTGGCCATGGCTGCGGGTTGGAAGCAGGTACCTGGGATTTATTTGACTTCTATAATTGAAACTTTGTAGCCTTGAGCAGAGCTTAGGGCCAGCCAGGGCAGGCGGGAAGCTTGGCTTCCTCCATCACCAGGGGAAACCTAAGCCTCCTGCTCGCTCCAGCTCCGTGGCCGCCACCATCTTTGTGATGGACTAATGGTGTGAGGGTGTGATGGTTAATTTGCATATTCCTCTTTTATTAGAAAGGATTATACCATTTTATATAAAAAACGCAGATGCTTTAAAAAATAACACCAAGTGCTTTCAAAAATAAATTAATCAATAAAACAACCTTTAAAACCATATATATATATATATATATATATATATATATATACACACACACACACACACTGAGTGGCCACATTATTATGACCACCTGACATTTGTAGGCAAATTAGCTATAATTTCACGCTGAAGTTGCTAGAGGGCCAGACCATTATAAATAGAAAAGCAGGTTGTTTACCACAACAGTAGAAGTGATTTTTTTCTGAAGATATGGGTAAACAATGTGATTTAATAGCCTTTGAATGTGGGATATATATACACTGAGTGGCCAGATTATTATGACCACTCCATCGGCACTTTGTTGGGCCACCTTTTGCCTTCAATACTGTGGTGATTCTTCTTGGCATTGACTCCCCAAGATGTTGAAAGGTGATGCGAGGAATCTGACACCATGCCTAATGAATAGCACTGTCCAGTTCTGTGAGATTTGATGGTTGTGGAACCAGCTGCCTTGTGGCTCTTTTAACTTTGTCCCACAAATGCTCAATTGGATTGATACTAAACAAGGTAAAGTCTCCCTCATGTTCTTGAAACCACTCCTGCACAATATGAGCACCGTGGCATAGCGCATTGTCTTGTTGGAAGAATCCATCGCCATTGGAATACGCCATCAACATGATAGGATGAACTTGATCAGCAATGATACTTAGGTATGTTGTGCTATTCAGACGTTGTTCCACATGAATTAAAAGGCCCAAATCATGCTAGGAAAACATGCCCCAAACCATAACACTTCCCCCAGCAGCTTGAAGGGTTGTACTCATGCATGTGGGGTGCATACTTTCATGCTGTTTCTGCAAAATTCTCACTCTGCCATCTGCATGATGCAACTGGAAACGTGATTAATTGGACCACATGACTTTTTTCTAATGCTCAACTGTCCAATCCTTGTGTTCCTGTGAGAATTGGAGACATTTTATGTTGGTAAGTGCAGACAGCAAAGGTGTTTGAACAGGCCTTCAACTTCCATATCCCATACGATGCAGTGTTCGGCTAATTTGCCTACAAACGTCAGGTGGTCATAATAATCTGGCCAGTGTGTGTGTTTGTGTGTGTATGTGTGTGTGTGTGTGTATCCCATGTTCAAAGGCGGTTAAATCATGTTGTTTACCCATATCTTCAGAAAAAAATCACTTCTACTGTGATGGTAAACAACCTGCTTCCCTATTTATAATGGTTTGGCCCTCTAGCAACTTCAGCGTGAAATTATAGCTAATTTGCCTACAAATCTCGGGTGGTCATAATAATCTGGCCACTCAGTGTATAGATAGATAGATAGATAGATAGATAGATAGATAGATAGATAGATAGATAGATAGATATGCAATTTTGATATCACACAAGCTATAAAGTAAAATTATACTTTTCCTCCAAAACAAGTTTATATTGAGTTCCATTTATAATTCTGTCACTAAGAATGTCTTCAGAGAAAAGCTGCTGTGCCAAATTTCTTTTCCATAAAAAGACAGTAATTTCCATTATTTTTATAAAGAGATAGCGTGCAATCACTAATAGCTCTTTAGAGAAAATTTTATTAGAAATATTTACTTCTTGATACGGTACACTTATTGCTATTGACATTTCAACAACCCATTCCAAGCAATATAAAATCAATTCTGAGTCACCTTCTCATCCAAGTCAATTATTCAGCAATCTAGGAAAAATCATTAAATAAAAATGATCAGCACCAATGTTTCCAACCAGCACTTTCCATCAAGCATATTATTAATCATTACCTAAATATGCTTCCTGTTGTACTAATACCTTTACTATAATTCCAGACAAGTGCTATTTATCTCATAAAAAGCAATCACAAGCAAAGAATATAAGGCATTTTCCTAAATTCTAGTAACTTATTTTGTTTGTTTGTAATAATGAATGGCCAATCTTTGTGCAAAGTATTATGGGAATGTCTAATTCTGTGCAAGGTTATCTAAGGTCTTCTACACAGGCTATCACAAAACAAACACAGCTCCTATTTATTAAGCTAAACAACCTGAAAAGGAAATTTGTTACAAAACAAGGAGCATGTTCTAAATGAAATACTTTCTCAGGGTTGTCCACAAACTCATAGATAGAGAGCAGGGAGACCGCTGTGGGAGGAGGGGGTAGTTAGGGGAGGGGAATTGAGCAAAAAAAAAATGAGAGAGAGAATTCATGGACATGGACAACAATGTGGTTTTTTCAGGGTTGGTGATGGAAGAGGGCACAGAGGGGATAAATGGAGATGGAAAAAATACATTTCAAAAAAATAATCATTTTTTTCCTCAGAGACCACCTTCATACTCAGGGTCTTAGCCTTCCCTTCTATGAAGATATATTATACCTGCTTTCTGAGCTCCAAACTCATATTATAGATGTGTTCAGTTAGAAATTATACTGACAAGTAAATACTTTATATCCCAATCTATTTATTTTCATCTACTCTTCTAGCATCAAAATCTTTTTTCTGCTAACTTCTCAATTTCACTTAATGCCCTCTGCTTTTTCTAACTGGACATTGTAGATTGTTGTCATCTTCCTTCTTTTCGTGTCCTGATTTTCCATTTTGTTCAAACACCAAATATTTCTCTTACCTCCTCTTTCCCCTTTCAGTGAACTGAAGACCCCCCCCTCCAAAAAGAAAACAACACACCAAAAACAACTTAATAATTAAACCCTGATACTATTTTCCCAGTTCTTCTCTCAAACTTCTATTACTTTTCAGTTGTAATCGGTCTACTCTAGACATTGTGGCCAAATGAATTTTTCTATCAAGGAGCACAAACCATTGTTGCTGAAAAGATTGTTAATGGTTACTCATGATCTACTGAATTGCAAAGGACAGTACAAAGGCCCATTTAAGATGGAATATTTATATACCTATCTAGGCTTACTTCCCATTATTCTCCCAATATATTCCCTAAAAAGACTACACAACGGATTTTAATTGCCAATTCTTTTACCCTCCCCTGATTTTCTTTATGTTTCCTTGTCCATGCTATAATATCTATTTGTAATAGATATTATTAATAAAAGTGTAACTAATCCCTTCAGACCTTTTATAAACACAGTCAGCAAAGTGTTTACGAAGCACTTACTTGCTGCAGACAACATCCTTCATGAGTTTACATTTCAATAGGAAGATGAACAATAAAGACATTGTCAAATAAAGAAGTTTGTCCAAGCTGCTACATGTCAAACTGCCAAATATTTGGGAGGCATTCAGATGATCACAAATGCAAACATTTGAATCTCAAAGATCAAGTGTACAGTGTGTGAAAGTTGCAGTTTGGGGGTTTTTTGGCTGGTTGTTTGTTTTTTACCTTGCAGCACAGCCTTTACTTGCCTTTATTCTCCTGGTGGTAGATTAAGTACTTTTATGACCTTAGTGAATAACCTCCTTGCATCATTGCCCTTTAGCCCGTGACGGGAGTTCGGGGCAACTCCTCACATCAAGAGATGGATCCTGTTTTCCCCATTCTTGAAGCTGGCCTGAACTTGTGACTTGGTCTGGCCAACTGAATGCAGTGGAAATGTCAGTGTGCCAGTTTGGAGTCCAGGCCCAAGAAGCATTGTGTGCTGCAATTCTCTTCCCCGCACTCAGTGCTAGGCGAGCCGGCTGGAGGACAAAGACCAAGTGGAGGGAACCTAGGTACTGAGCCAACACCGGCCTGGACTACAGCTAACCACTCTGACCACATATGTGATAGAGTCAGCCAAACCAGCAGACTGCCTGCCTGGCCCAAACCTGACCACAGACACATGAATGAGCCCAGAAACACTGTCCACCTGAGAACAAAAGACTCAAGAACAATAATACGTGCTTGTTGTTTTAAGCCACAGAATTTTGACATGAGCTATTATACGGCGACTGCTAATAGCTACTCCCTAGGACAGGTTTCTATTTCCCTCATCCTTGTTTAACTGGGTAATTCCTCGCTCACTGTGTTTTACATCCTAGTTACTTAAATAAGCTCAACTGATTTTAGCTACTAAAGAATTTGACCATGCGTCCAACAAGATAAGAACGGCTTTTAAAAGAGCAATAGTTTTAAATCGACATGAAGTCAGATTTTACATGAAAGAGGCCACAATACAGATCACAGGGAAGAATAAAATAAGGAAATGATCAGTACTCTGGCTAGGATGGTCAAAGAGGTATCAGAAACGAGGAGCACTTTCCCAAGAGTGTCCCCACCCTCTAGTTTTTTAATACTTTATTTTTTCAGAGCAGTTTTAGGTTCATAGAAAAATTGGAAAGTACAGAGATTTCCCATATATCCCCTGTGCCCTACAGCCTCCCCCATTCTCAATATTCCCCACCAGAGCAGCACATTTGTTACAGTGGATGGACCTACACTGACATAACATTCTTATCCAAAGTCCATAATCCACATTAGTGTTCACTCTTGGTTTTGTACATTCTTTGGGCTTGAAAAAAAGTATAATGACATGGCATCATACAGAATAGTCTCACTGCCCTAAAAATGCCATGTGTCCTGCCTATTCATCCCTTCCTGCTCCCTAACCCCTGATAACCACTCATATTTTTACTATCTGCATTGCTTTACCTTTCCCAGAATGCCATTAGTTGGAATTATGTAGCATGTAGCCTTTTCATGTTGCCTTCAGTACCCCACTTTATGACATGTGTCTGTTAAAATACTCAGTAAACCAACATTTTCAAGTTAAATAATTTTATCCAACTCTATAGATCTTGAGATCTATAACACAATCCTGTGTTATTTGTAAAAAAAAAAAAAAAGGAAAGAAAAGCAGGCAAACATTTAATAGCTTGACTCTCCAATATGATTCAGATTTGTAAGTGTATTTTGTTAAACTGCATCATGCAAGTAAACACATGTAGAAGTGAGAGAAGCTGGGCCTAAGAACATCTGCTTCTTGTCTCATGGACTCCACAGGTGGGGACGCTGTGATGCAAAGACCATGCAGTTATGCAACAGGCAATGACTAACCTCCAGCTCACTGTCTTCTGGGCTAAGTTGTGAAGCACAATAATTCGAAGAAGATCAAGTACAGTCACTGTTTCCAATAAGACCAGGTTTTCCTTCTTTTTCCCTACTGGGTATTCTATTTCTAGAAGAGGAAACCTTGAGGGGAAAAGTCACCCCTGATTTGGTCCTGCTGGTGAAAGAGTCAAATGCCTTCTTCTCCCTCTATAACATTTGATTTTTAGAGATAATCATTAAAAAAAAAACCTTCACATTTAAGTTAATAAAAAGCAGTGCACTCTCTTGATGCTATTCGGTGAATAACAAATCAAAGTATTGATCTGGACTTCCCTGAAATTTGTTGCTCACGATAGGCAGAGGGAGGGGAGGGTTAAGGGAGGAACATGGGCATTAACCAGCCAGTTTCATCTTTCATTATCTTTCACATTGTCTTGCGTCTGAGTGAATTTCTATTGTAACAGAAGGGAAATAATCAATGCAACTACACAGGACCTATGCCCTAGAACATTTTTTTCTTATATTACTCCAGTTTATTTTATCTTTTAATTCTATAAAGAGGCAGTCTCTCTTACTTCACCTTACCTTTATAATAATTTAGAGGTGCCCTCTCTATTAATATTTTCTATATAATTTTATTTTTATTTTAAAATGTGTTTTTCAATTATAGTTGACATATAATATTATATTAATTTCAAATGTACAACAGTGATTAGGAATTTATACAACCTCTGGAGTGATCATCACAGTATGTCTAGTACCTATCTGGCACCATACATAGGTATTACCATATTATTGACTACATTCCCGATGCTGTATTTTATATTCCTGTGACTAATTTTATAATTGGCAGGTTGTATTTCTTAATCCCCGTCACCTTTTTTCATCCATTCCCTACCCCCTTCCCATCTGGCAACCATCAATTTGTTCCCTGTATGAGTTTATTTTTGTTTTGTTTATTCTGTTTTTTAGATTCTACATATAGTAAGTGAAGTCATATAATATTTTTCTTTATCTGAGATTTTCTATATTAAGCATGCTTTTGTTAAAATCTCTTAAGCCATATTTATATTTTCTTCACATTTTCAAAAGAAAAAAAACAGCACTATTTTCTAAATATTATGCAATTTAGCACATCTGACCAACTGGAACAAGTAATCTACCTTGTTAATCAAGTGGTACAATGATATTTTTCTGTTTCTTTCTAATAGGAAAATCAAAGAACATATTTTCTGCTTGGACAGACATCTCAAATACCTCTCCAGTTTTTACCTTTACAGTGCCCAGTGCATGGGGAATTGTTCAGCACCCCATGAGAGACAAAGGACACACAGCATCTGGCTGGTGATGTGATGATGACCAGGTTGCTTATCAGATGACAGAGAAAATCTGCCCAATATCATTGAAGATAGGGAAATTTCTCTCTATTTTAGCCAGTTTCAAGCTTAAGTTGTCAATCATATAATTATATTTAACACATACATACATATACATGTATGTTATACTGAATTCCAATTCAATTGCATGTCAGATAGGCACAGTTGAAGGAGCCATCATTGCTGTAAGAGCTGCTGCCACCACTTTTGCCACTGAAGATAAATTATATATATTTATCACACACTAGAGGCCCAGTGCATGAAATTCATGCACAGAGGGGGGGGGTGGGGGATGTCCCTCAGTCATGCCTACACCCTCTTGCAATCCAGGACCATTGGTTCCTAACCGCTAACCTGCCTGCTTGCCTCATCGCCCCTAACCATCACCTGCCTGCCTCATCGCCCCTAACCACTCTGCCTGCCTGCCTGATTTCCCCTAACCACTCTCCTTCCTGCCTGATCACCCCTAACCACCTCTGCCTTGGCCCCCACCACTGCAGCTTTGGAAGGTCGTTCGGCTGTCTGGTCTAATTAGCATATTATGCTTTTAATATATATTTGTTGTATTACAGATGTCCCCCTGTTTCCCCCATTGACCTCCTCCACCCTGCTTCTACCCTCACCCCCAGGCCTTCACCACACTATTGTCTGTATATATGGGTTATGCCCATATGCATATAAATTCTTTGATTAACCAAAAAACTTATATACAGTTATATTTTTAATTCATTTTGAAAAATCACTATAGTGTCTGGGTACAAGTAAACTCTGCAAAGAGCTAAGTGGCATGAAGGAATGTTTTCTTATAAAACACTGTCTTCATAGAATAAACCTAAGGATCAACTGTACACATTATCCAGAGGCCATAAATTAATACTTCTCTGAATGAACCCTTTTATAGAAACAATGTGTTATTTCATTGTCCAGAATCATCTTGACTTGGATTTTTACTATTGCCTGGTTGTGTTCTAAACTTACATAGAATCTGAAATTTTAAGTTTAGGGTTAAATGAAATTCAAGAATATTCTCCCATGAACCAAATGGCTGAGGAGAATATTTAAACATATTTTGGTCTCTAACTTAAAAATGTGGAAAAAAAAGCAGACTTTCCTCATCATATTTTACAAACCTTTGGAAAAATATCTGCCAGATTGCCTTTTTGGATATCCAACACTGCACCTGTCAACTGTTGTTGCCAAGCCTGTCTATGAATGAACTACTCTACCTGAGAAATTAAAACTTATAAGAATAATATTGGAGGGAATCATGAGAAACTTTCAGATCAATTACCTGATTATATCGTAAATAATTTACCATGAATCATAACATATAAAATAAGTAAAACATTTTTTTTAACAGAAAGGAGAAAAACATTATTGAAAAGTGGCCTGGTAGTTATTTCCCAAATAAAAACACTGTCTGAAAATACATTAAGGACAAACAAGCAATTTTGCAGGTGTGCAGAGAGATGTGACACATTTTTTCTACTAATAAATCACAGCAGTTTGATTTAACTGTTCCTCTTTCTGCCCTTCACCAACTCTAGAATGAAGGAAATCAATAAATAAGATTACACTCAGCACCTCATACAATTTTTTACCAGCTGGGGGCACAGCCATCCAATTATGGTTTGAGATGTGCTGGACATTTATTACCATTTTTTCCAATTTATCCAGAGGAAACTTTTGGAGGCTCATTTGGTAGAGGCGATTAGTAGTGCATTAATGTACATCAGTATTGATTGCTCTATGTAATGCGCTAAGGAATACAGTGCGCAAAACAGAATAGCTATGTTTTGATTTTTCATTTCATGACATTCAGATGACCCCAGAAAAAAACACATTCATTTGAGAACAATATAAAACAATAAATATTTATGAAAAAATCTACAATTGACATATTCTTTTTCCAATAATTATTTTATATCGGTGATATAAAAAATAGGTAAATATAAACTTATGGAAATGCCAATATTTCCCATAGTTTCTTCATTCAACAAATGTTTTTTGTGCATTTAGAATATGGGAGGTTCTGGGCATATAATGAGATATATCAATGGGTAAAACAGTCTAGAAACATTGCCCTGTAAGAGCTTACATTTTAACACAAGAAGATAGGGAAAAATAGAACTGAATAAATAATGAAACTGTGTAGTATATTAAGTTATATGTCAAAAAGAAATATTGAGCAGGAAATCAGGGTTTTGGGGGCCATCAGTGATGGCGCAACAGCTTGTAATATTAAGTAGGGTGTCCAGCGAAGAACTTACTGAGTCAGTGAGATCTGAGTAAAGATCTTAGGGGTGTGTGCGAGTTAGTCAAGCAAACATTTGGAGAAAAGAGCATTCCAGACCAAGGAAAAAGCAGAGGGAAGCTTTAAGTTGGGAATACGGAAGACTTAGTCAACAAATAGTAAGTAAGCCAGTATTCAGGAGCAGAGTCACCAGAGGGAGGAGAAGAGACTGAATGAGTTTGTGGGCTGTTTTGAAGATGTAGGCTTTTACTATGAGTCATTGGGAAGTCACTGCAGGGCGTTATGTAGAGCAGTGGCATGATCTGACTTACATAGAAGAACTAGTACTATTGTAGCTACTGTGTTGAGAATAGACTCTAAGAAAACAGCTGTAGAAGCAGATGATATATGTAAGAGTATAGAGTTTAGGAGAGAAGTTGAGACAGGGGGTATCAATTTGCACATCACAAGCATCTGAATGAAACAGGATGAGCTAAGGAAGGGATCATTTTAGACCGAGAGGAAAAAAAAGACCAAGAACAAGTTTGAGTCCTGAGGCACTTCAACATGAAGAGGTCCAGAAAAAGAGAAGTAAATAGCAAGAAGCAACTAATGACACAGGAAGAAAACTGAGATGGCTTGTACTCTGGGAACCCTGTGAAATATATCTTAGAGAATCTTCTTGACTGTATGTGTCATCACTGTGATAACTGGTAAAGTTAGATGAATAATAGGTGATCATTGGATTGAGCACCATGGGAGCCATTGGTGGTCCAGATGGATAAGTTTCAGTGCAGTGCTGGGATAGCAGCAGTTCTAAGAGACAGTAGTAGTAAAAGTAGTTTTAAGAAGAAGACTCCAAGTCATTGAATATAAGGCACTATAATATACAGGGCGGGGCAAATTAGGTTTACAGTTGTTCATATGGAGATGATACAATAATTAGCGAATAATAATACAAGAATAAACTTTGTATTCACAACTGTGAACCTACTTTTGCCACACCATGTATAACTCTTGAGCCATTTTTTTTTCTGAAAGGAGGAATAAAGAGATGGAGCTGTGACTGACACAAAAAGTGGTATATAAAGCAGTTTGCTGTTTTTATATACAGGGAAAATAAAAAAATCCTTATAAAGTGAGAGAGCCAGAAAAGGTCAAATGGACGATGATATAAGAAGAGAAAAGAAGAAAGGATAGTCATGTCCTTGAGGAGGCAAGATGGCATTAGACCTAGCAGATAAACTTTTAATGATAGCATATATAGCTTGTATATGGAACAGAAGGTGCAGCTTTTGTTAAATGAGGTGGTGGGAGGCTGTGGCTGAGTATGGAAAGTTGATATTGCAAACTTAGAAATTACATATTTCCATTTGTTTGAACAATCCAGAATAATTCAGGAGTTGTGTTTATCAATATCAGTGATTTAGTAATTGCCACTTATTAAACCTTGATTTTTAGCAAAAATCTTAACTAATAAAGTCCTATATTAGTTTCCTAGGGCTGCAAAACAAAGTACCATAAACTTGGTGCCTTAAAACAACAGAAACGTTGTTTTCATACAGTTCTGAAGGCTAGCAGTTCAAAATTAATGTGTTGTCGATGTCATGGCCCCTCCGAAGACTCTAGGAGAGGATTCCTCCTTGCCTCTTCTAGTTTCAGGCAATACCAGGCACTCCCCGGCTTGTGGCAGCATACATCTAATCTCTGCCTCTGTCTTCACTGGCCATCTTTCCTCTCTGTGTCCAGACTTCCCTTTTGGTATAAGGACACCAGCCATATTAGAATAAATGCCCACCCTACCCTAGTATGACCTCATCTTAAATAATTACATTAGCAATGACCCTATCCTATATTATAAAAAGCCTGTGGTTGTCACACCATCATGCCATAACGACCAATCAGCAGGAGGCTGCGTGCGTGGGGACTTGACTCTGGAGGACTTGACCAGAGGTGTGGGAGGGTTTCTGGGTCCCGCCTCCCATGGCAGTGGCCGCAGCAGCTGCGGGACTCTTTCTGGGTCCCGCTGAGCTGTGGGACTCTGGGTCCTGGGTTTCACGCGATTTTGCATGCCGGGCTCCTAGTTTCCAAATAAGGTCACATTTAGAAGTATGAGGGAGGGTAGTTAAGACTTCAACATATCTTTTTGAGGTCCACAATTCAACCCATAATACCACCTGAGCCAGTTTCCCTTTCTATAAAAACTTAAAAATACTATCAGTCTCACAGGGTTTTAATGGGAATTCATCACCTAGTTTACTAATTAAGAGGACAGGTTTGAAAGTCAAATATCTACGTTGCTTTTGGAGTACACTTGGGAAAATTAGTGAACTTCTTCAAGCCTCAGTTTTCCATCTACAAAATGGAAATAGAAATAGTTCTCACTCCATAGGCATAAAAATAAATTAGATAGCCCACATAAAAAGTTAAAGTCATGTGACACTTAATCTTGTGCCCAGCACATAGTTATTACTCAGTAAATGTAAGGATTTGTTATCATACTTCAGACTGCTCCCTTTTCTGAAACCTTGTGAGTTTATAATAGTACATATAGCATAGAGATGGTAGATGATAACAGTCTAATAATCAACACACCGACCTACTTTATAAATTATCATATTTATAATTCACCATGCATTCTAAACTTTCACATATTTTAATTTATATTTTATATGTGACTTATATAAGATATGTATATTTGGTCTTCATCCCATAAATGGTATAGAGCAGCAGTTCTCAACCTGTGAGTCACGACCCTTTTGGCGGTCGAACGACCCTTTCACAGGGGTCGCCTAAGACCATCCTGCATATCAGATATTTACATTATGATTCATAACAGTAGCAACATTACAGTTATGAAGTAGCAACGAAAATAATTTTTTGGTTGGGTCACAACATGAGGAACTGTATTTAAAGGGCCAGAAGGTTGATAACCACTGGTATAGAGCTTCTAAAAGCCTTGGAATCTCCTATGATGAGAGCTATTAAGATGCCTCTTTTTATGTTAATAAGGCAACTTTTAGAAGCATCTTAGGATGGAGTCTGGTTGCCAGAAGAACCGACCATATGATGAGAGGATTGGAACTTTCAGTCCTCACCCTTGATTTCCTTGGAGGGGAGAGACGCTGCAGGTAGAATAAATGGCCAGTGGCCAATGGTTTAATCAGTTATGCCTATGTGCTGGCACCTCCATAAAAACCAGAAAGGATGGGATTTGAAGAGTTTCCAGGTTTTGAACATGTAGAGATTCTGGAAGAGTAGCACCCTGGTGAAAGCATAGAAACTCCACACATTTTCTATATCTTGCCTATGCATCTCTTCCATCTGGCAGTTACTGAGTTGTAATTTTTTATAAGAAACCAATTATATAGCAAGTAAAATGTTTCTCTGAGTTTTTTGAGCTGCTCTAGAAAATTAATTAAACCCAGGGGAGGGGTCCTGGGAACATCTGGTTTATAGCCAATAAGTCAAAAGCACAGCTAACAACCTGGACATGAGCTTGGCATCTTAAGTGGGGGGCTTATAGGACTGAAGCCTTAACCTGAGGAATCTAATGTCATCTACAGGTAAATAGTGTCAGAATCAACTTGCATTGTAAGATGCCTAGCTGGTGTCAGAGAAGAGCTTGGTGTGGGAAATCCTCTCTACACATTGTACTTGGAGGCAGAATATGAATAACCATTGTAAGACATAGCTGTCAAATGCAGATATTGAGACAAGGTGTCTTCATGACCTTCACCTTTGAATATTTAGTCTACTAAAATAAGTGTTGTTAGATGGACCAGCACTGAATTTCTTTACCTCTATTTCTCCATTTTCCTAAAAGCTTGAATGATACATTGGTTGGTTTGGGAGAGAGTAGAGGAAAAATTAGGGTTTTTTGATTAAGTAAATAAGTGATGCAAAAATAAATGAGGCAAGATAAATTTAGGCTATTTTCATCATTTTTGAAAACTGTATGAATGCACCTAAAAACAGGCCATCATAAATAGTAAGCTCTTAAAAACACTTTATCATTATAGACAAAACTTTATCATTATATATCAAGTTAATTCTTCTTGAATCACTGTTAGTTGTGGCAGCATACATCTAATCTCTTAGTTTCAATACATATCTGAAATAATATAAAAAATAAAAATTCTTTAGATATACAAGTCACTGAGCTATGACTATAAGGTATAATTTGCAGATCATCACATGGTTTTTAGGGGGAAAACTGTCATAAAGATTAAAGAAAAAAAAGACCTGCAGTTGAGAAATACAGAAAGGGAGATAAAACATTTAAAGAGAAAAATAATGTGAAATAGAAGACCATTGGAATTACAGTGACATCAATAAACTCTGCAATGAAGCAGAGAAAATGTTCTAACATAAACTGATTAAGTTAAAAAGAATTAGCCCTGGCCGGTAACTCAGTTGGTTAGAGCATCATCCTAATACACCAAGGTTGTAGGTTCAACCACTAGTCAGGGCGTATACAAGAATCAACCAATGAATGCATATATAGATGGGATACCAAATCAATGTTTCTCTCTCTCTCTCTCTCTCTCTCTCTCTCTCTCTCTCTCTCTCTCTCTCTCCCTCTCTTCCCCCCGTTCTCTCTCTCTAAAATCAATACATAAAATTAAAATTATTAAGTACCTATGAGAGAAAGAAATATTACCTTTAAATATCTAAGCTAGTGTTCTATAGCACAGAAAAAAAGGACTCTATTTAAATTCAATAACACACTAACATTTAAGGCAAAAATTCAAACAAGGATTGTTTGAATTTTTGATTTTGTGAATTTGTGATTGGAAACCTGGGTTCCAGTTAGATCTTATCTAGAAGTGTCATGAAAAATATTGCTCAACTTATGTGCAGGCACAGTGTCCAAGGGGCCTCCTGCTGTACCATGAGTTCGCTCTTTCATTGCTGGACTCAGGCATCTTGGAGTAAAAACAATGGGAACTTGGTTGCAAGGTAGAGTTGGAGAGCCTCAGGAGACTAAAGCAAGTGGCTGTGGTTATTTACTAGCTGCCTCTGAAGTTATTAACAGGTATGTCCAAAGTGGTGCATACCATCTGAATACTAGCCAGAGCTATGAACTAGCAGTTGAGCTATGCAAAACTGGGGGAGATGGACTAGAGGGTTCTAGTGGTCCTTTTAATCTCTAACACTCTATGAATCTGTGCATGTGTGTGTGTGAGTGTGTATGTGTGTGAAGGCACCTGCAGATGAATATGTGAGTGTTATATCTCTTATATAGAAATGTTTTGATTTTTAGATTGACCTGATTTGTGAAGTCAGTAGTTCTAATTAAGGAGTAAAAATCCTTTTGTTGATTAATTGTAAGAAGCAAAATTATATATATATATTTGCTTTTTGTAAATAGTAAGACCTTCCCTAGACTAATATCAAAGTGTGATTCTCAAAATCCAAATATCTCACAAGACATTGTGTGGTGCTATTTATCCAAAGTTAAGGCACTATATTGGCGCTATTAATGGCCTGTTCTCACCTAGTTTCAGGGCTTTAATTGATTTTAAAGTCCTTTGTATTTTGAGCATTATTTGTCTTTGTTTTCAAGTAGATTGTGCTATGGTGTGCTCAATATTTATGGAAAAAATATAAAACATACATTATGTAAGGGGGAGAACAAGACTTCTCTTTCTGCATGTACTCACTCCATTAGTTTTTCAGTAGGTGTCAATAAAGGCATACTACTGGTAGCTAGGAGTGAGCTCTGGAGTCTGTGGTTTTTAATGTAGATGTTACTAAATCTCATAGCCTCTCTGTGACATGGGGAACAACAATACCACCTCTCTCACAGGGTTATCGTGATGTCTAAATTAAATATACCACACAGTACACTTAGCATATTGCCTGGCACATACTACATGCTTACTAAATGTTAGCTATTATTTTCTTGTGCCTGGCACTGTGTTATACCTAGGTCTCTCTGTGGCCCCAACAGCTTCACAACTCTTTAAATAGAGCAATCCTCATTATTGCCTGACATCTTCTTAAAAACAGACACCATCCTCCACTACTTTGCAGTGACGCTACATTTCTTGAGGGTGAGCCTTTTCAAAGTCTGACAATAGTAGTCATTTCAGCTTTTCTCATCCTCTAGCAGGCACCCCATTAGCTTGTGATCACCAGTCCACCATTTATAGTGCTCCACTGAAATTTACAATCTGGGGTTGAATTAGGCTTTGTTGTTGTTGTTATTATAAAATTTATTTTGGGGAGAAAGAAAAGTAGGCTATATGATAAGCAATTTAAATTTAAGCAAGCATTACAGAGTCACCAATTACAGTCTGTCTGTTCTATAAAATTGAAATGGTGGCTTGTTTGTGATCATCCTTAAGTTAGTATCCATAAAAAACTGAAATTTCTAACGTTTCTTTACTATAAAATAGTGGCAGTGTTTGTCAAGCAGCAACTCAGCCTGACTTCTAAGGTTGTCTACCTTTATGTCTATGCCTTTTCCATACTTTCAATATATGTCTTCCATTGGTCCTTCCTTTACCCTTTCCTACCTCTCCCACCTCCCTTTCTTTCTGGTAATCAGCATACTGTGGTCTGTGTCTATGAGGGTTTTGGTTTTTTGTTTGTTTGTTTGTTTTTGCTTAATTCCTTTACCACCTTTTCATCCAGCCCAGCAAAACCTCCTCTTCTCAGATCAGGCTGTTCTCTGAATCTATCAGTCTGTTTCTGTTTTGCTTGTCAGTTTATTTTGTTCATTTGATTCCACAATACGTGAAATCATATGGTATATGTCTGTCTCTGGCTTATTTCACTTAGCATAATACTCTCCAGGTCCATCCAAGTTTTGTCATTTTTAGAGAGCAAATCTCTTCTTCCTTCTGAGGCTTCTAGTCTCCCTCTAGTGGCCCCTTACTAGAGCCTGACAGGGAACCAAATGCGAAAGAAAAATGGGTTTGCAGAGTCCCAACTCTAACATCTTGAAGTTTGGAACAGAGGCACCAATTTGATAATTAGCACAACTGCTAAGAACTTTCAAGATCCAATGCCAGTCCCAGCTTCTCAGTGACTTTTCCCTCACAGTCCTTCCTCAAATGTTCTTTTTCTAACTCTAATCCTTTCATGCTTCCTGTGTGCTTTACAACCTAACACTTTATGGACATCACGATGTTCTCAAGTTATACTGTGAAAACGCAGGACTGACATAGGAAGACACTAATAAAAGAGAAACATGCAAATTGGTGTCACTCTGCTAGGCCCACCAGCCAATCAGGATGTGTATGCAAATTAACCCAACAAAGATGGCGGTTAATTTGCGTATGCAGAAATGGAGAAAAGACTGAAGGCTCCGGCTGGAGTGAAGACTGAAGACTGAAGAGGCTTGGCTTCTCCGCTGCAGCCGGACCAAAGGCTTAGGTCCCAGGTGCCAGAGGAAAACCAGTGCTGGCAGCCAGGGGAAGGAAGGCCTATTGTGCGAATCTTTGTGCAATGGGCTTCTAGTATTTGTATAAGACATATAAATAGATATAATAGATTTCTTTTATTTCTTAGCTGACGAATGATTTCATATACCCTAAACAAATGATGATGTTTTAAACTATGAAATATTGAGGTTCTTGGGCAATAGCTAATGATACAGTCATGCTAGTGCTTGTAGCACACTTTATAGGTGTGATTCAGTCCAACTGTAGCCTGAAGTCTACTGGCTTTGATTCTTTTTACCCTTTATCTTTTATATTGCTAAACTTTCCTTCTCCCTGGCATAGAAATAATGTTTATTATTCCAGTGCATCTCTTTCAAATTTTCATGCCCCAAGAGTCCATTGTATTGGCAATTATATGTTTTAGTGACAGAGCAGTGCCATGAGTTCTGGACATTCTCCCAGACAATTAATAGCACAAAGAAAAGTTACTAAGCTAAAACCAACTACAGCGTTACTAAGGAACACTAGTGCAATCTGCAAAAAAAGTAAAATGGAAATGCAAATTTCATAGGATTCATGACCTTTTGGAGGAGGTCTATAAACATTCTGAAACGGGGAAAAGCAAAGAAAACAGACAATAGATGTGCTACTTCTGAGACGCTGGTTATCTAAAAGCTCACAGGCAAATTTTAAAAGAAAATTACCTAAGATAATGTTATTTGGATTTCCTACTGGCTTTGTTAACATTTTGAAAACAGTGCCTCGTCTAATCTAAGCTCCTGTGAGGTGAAAGAAGCCTGATTTTTCTTCAAAAGTGACAATGGATAAATCAATGATACTTATGAATACAGGTTTAATTTAATAGCATGTTTTTTTGTGTGTGTGTTTTTTTACATCTGAAGGAAGTGTACAATGGAAAGCAAAGGTCAATGCTTTCACAAAGCACCTACGTTTACTCCTATTCTTTGCATTCAATAAACCTCAATTAACACTGTCGATGTCAGCCAAACTGAAAATCATGCTGAGACTATAAAAAAGAAAAGTAAATAAAAATATATTATTTCATTAGTTAGGTATTGACTTTCCCAGAAATTAAAACTTTACCACTGATATAAAAGCGGTTTTAAATTACTAGAGGAAGTTTATACAATCATGTTTTGAAATTCAACTATCACCTTACTTTCATATATTTTCAAAACATAAATTCTAAGTTAATTTATACTTTATGTATCTCAAAATGCTTGTTAGGATATAGTGTACTGATTTTGTTTCAGTTATGTATTAATCCTTGGCATCTTTTGATACAAATAGGAAGATATATATTTGTATAAACTGAGTCCTTATTATGGTTTTCTTATATTCAGGACATAAAATATGTAACAAGTGCCAAATGCATAAAATTATTTTGTATATGAAATTCTGTTTTAATTAGAAATATATTTCAGATACTTTAATGGCACCATTGACATTATTACTTTTAATTGGTTCTTTACATTTATGCCAAGACTCCTACCTAATTTAGCTAGAAAAGAACATTGAGTGTAAAAACACGTACAATAAAATATCATTCAATTGATTTAATACCAAGTGCTATTATTTTTAGTGCTGCATCCCCATTGCATGGAGATATTGAGTCATCCAATGCTGAAACATAGCCTGCATGTTGAATGCTTAATAACGGTGAAAAGATGTCAAGAATCACACTAATAATATGTTCAAGACAAGAACCTTGGTAGAGAAAATATAAACAAGTATTGTTTTTGTAATTCTGATGCCTCTAAATGTGAATACCTTTACATGTAAAAAAATAAACAAAATAGTATGACAGGATTTATCAGAGGATCCTCAATGCAACAATTATGAAATAGTCATCCACAGATTGCTTGCATATTAAAATGTCATCTCTTAAGGGAAGCATTTCCCAATTTTGTTGACTAAGGGTCTTCCAGTTAAACATTCCAATAGCACCTTATAATTCTCCTTCCCAGCTGTTGTCACACTGTCGTTGAATAGTCCATTGTATAATTACTTATGTAGTGTGTGTCTCTGCTCATTAGAGGAAGAGCTTGTGATCAGGGACCACCTCTGCCTGCTGTGTCCCTATGAGCTAGTACAGTGCATGGCATAGAGGGGGTGAACGAATGAAGAGATGAATGAAATAGGCACATACATTCACACAGCATTATGGACTTCTTGCCTTTATTCAAAATGTATTCCATTTGTTTTTATGCTGTCTACATACCAACTTAGGCATTACATTTGTAAATAACCCTGCCACGTTCTTTAAAATGTCTGCCTACTAGCCTTCCTTCAGGTTTTTACCAGGGATTTATTTTCCTCTCTATTCCTGAGTATGTTAATTTTTTAGTAGAGTCTTGCACTACCTTGAGAAGTTTGGTTGTTTTCCCCATTTTATTTTATTTTTCTCCCTCCTGCTCTATGAAAAACAATAAATTTTATTTTACACTCATTTTTTTCCATTTCATTCAATAGCTGCACTTACAATCCTTTTAAGCTCTTCTTTTTTTTTTTTTTTGTAAAACAGCTCTCATTATTTATCTCCCTGACTAGAAGCTATAAATATAAAGCAAACCATAAGAAAAAAGAAAAAAAAACACTAACTGTAACTACGAAAGGTTTTAGATTTCTCGAGCAAATGTAGCACAATAAATAGTCCAGCAAGATTGGTGTGTACGGTCAGTCCTAAAACTTTGTAAACGGATGTGGACAAGATTACTCACCTTCACAAAACAGGTCCATTAGGCTGCTCCCCGAACCTTCCTGTGTTGTCCTTGGGTAAGGTGCTTTCCTCATTGGAGTATCCTGACTCTAAATTTTTGCCTCCTCAAATCCTAAATACTATTTAAGAGGCTGAAAAAAACCCCACAGATCCTCAACTCTTCTTTCCCCTTTACATTACACATACAATTCCAACTCATCCAACCAGTCACCAAGTCACTGTACAGAGTTTTAGCGATTTGGCATTGAACAAGATAGAGTCCAAAACTCATGAAGCTTGCAATCTAGAGAGTGCATGAAACATTAAATACAGGGTGGGCACAAGTAGGCTTAGAGTTGTGAGGATGTGAATCACAGAGTTTATTCTTGTATTATTATTTCTTAATTAATGTATTATTTTCTATAGGGATAACTGTAAACCTACTTTTGCCCCAGCCGGTATTATGTTATTTTCAATAAGCACTTGTGCTGATGGACCTGCACAGGTAAAGTCATTCGTCTGGCACAGCCAAAGCTCTCCTGAAGGTGACATTGCAGTTTAGCTCATTGCAAAGACAAGAGTCCTCCGAGTGAAAAAAGAAACTTGGAGAGAAAGAGCTCCCTACGCTTGTAGATAGCATCCTGTCACTACAGGTGGACAATGATCTGAGAGGCCGGTGCCCACACCAGGCAGCTGAAAACAGTACGAGTCGTGTGGGCCTGGAGTTCTGTTTTACCTCTCTACCTGAGAGTGGTGCCCATGAGGCCTGGCAGGTAAGCTAGGCAGCAACTCTGACTTTATTAGCCAAAATATTCATACTGAATGTACTTTATATGATGACTTTTCATTGGTTTTCTCTTAAAAGTTAGGAAAGCCATAGAAAAGCACTGGTTTCTCTAAAAAAGAACCAAGGGAAGGAATTTTTATCTTTTTTTTGGGTGGGGGGTGGGGAGGTGGGGAACCAAAGTGAATTACTGTGAAACAATGTGGTGAGAGGAGCAGAGTCCATACCAGGGATACTTAGGAAGTTGCCAAGTCTAACCAGGTATTTCACCAATCTGAGCTAAATCTTACACATTTAAAATGTTATGTTACTGGTAAATATTGCCTTTTATTGAGTCATTCAATCATGGCGTATCATTCTGATGCCTTCCCCTTCCAATGCTGAAAACTTTTCAAATTTTAATCATGAGCTTTTGCTCAGCTTGTGATGAGTTTTAGATGGTGAAAAGTAGCCAGGCAAGGGGATTAAGTAGACTATAAGCACTTGTTCATCAGAGTTGTATGTGCATCTCGTTTCCTTTCCTCTTGAGTCAACTGTAAGGGTGTCATTTAAAAAACTCATTTCATTAGCAGTAACTCTCAGTAAATCAGCCTTAAACCTAAATGTCTTCAAGGAGAGTTGCTCGCACAATTTAGAGCTAAAATAATCACTATTTCAAGCACAGTACTTTGTTAATAAAAAGTCCAATCTTTCTTATACATTTCTTTTTCAATTCGCTGTCTTCTTTCTAGAGTAATTTTATGTTTCTCAACTAAAGACATGCCTTCATTAGGTATACTAGCATTCATAAGAGGTAGTGATTTGATAGTGCTAATGGCCCCATATCTCACATTACATAATCATCTCATTTCTGAGGAAAATTTAGCTGTCAATGCCTTTCATTATATCCTTTTGCTTCTACAAATTTTGGGCTTTATGAACAAAGATAATAGAGTACACATTTACACATATAACGTCTTAGACATGATATTTGTACTAACCCATCAGGAGTCACTGTCACTACACATCAGTAGCTACATTGTATGTACTACAAATCATTTTTTTCCAGAGAACTTATTTAATGAAGCCTGTTATTATATTTAAAACACAAGTTTAGTTATTTAGAGAAATATACTCACCTACCTATTTTCAAAACTCATGAGCAGCATTATCTGATTATCCTAAATTTAGAGAGTAATTTTGTTTTACTGGCAGAAGGTATTAATCCAAAGATTCTCCTTGGTAACACAGAACATCAACTTTTTTCTTAGGAAGCTTATAAAATATACAGTTCAGACTTTACATCTTAGAGTACAGAGCACTGAGGTCCAGAGTGTTGGTGATATATCCCTGGAAACATAGTTTGTTAGGGGCAGAGTTGAGAGTAGAACTTGGATATTCAATTGATCTGGTCTATTTTATTTCTTTTGGCTGTTTTGTTTTCTTCTCTTCACACTACAACATGTCTTTTTTATATAATTATATTTATGGATTTATCTTTTGTAATGATAGACTTTTCAGCCTTCCCTTCTTCCACAATCATGGTCTGTTAGTGTAGTTGCTACAGCATTGGAATCTAATTACATCTGTGGACACGTGAACTGCCATATCAGTCAGATTCAGGGAGCATGTCTGCAGATTTAGTTCTGGAGTACTCTGAATCCAAAAGGCTTATGCTTACACCATTTTAAGTTTATTATTGATGACTTTTTGAAATTGTATTATAATTATGTTAATATTACATAACATATATATCATGCATATATGACATGATAGTTAATATATAAGATATATTATATGATATCCTATGTTTGACTACTTCCCCAGACACAGTGATTTAGGAGTCTGTGACCCACCTTATATTTTCATAAGTTAAAGTATCAAATACCCAACCTCTCTCTGATCCTTGAGCCAGTCCACACAGAGATCCCAGGGCCTTGTCTATAAAAGTTAAATAGAACTTTGTGGTCTTCTCTAAGAGCCAGGGACTATTGTAAATATTTTAATATATGAACATTTGTTTTGAATTAATGACTGCTCTGCGAAAGACATAGATTCTGAGTCAAATTCTTCACCACATTTCCCAGTATCATTGAAATAAAAGGAAACAAGCTGAATGAGCAAACTGTGTCTACTATACTTATATTAGAGTAAGAGCTCTGTGTGCATTTCCAAAAAGGCAATATTTAAATAACGCATAAAATGGAACAGGCAATGCTGGCTAAGTCACGACAAGATGTCTTCCTAGACATTATGCTTGCTGGATGACTTAATATTGTCAAAAGAGAATAGTGACCTGACTTTAGAATCTGCTGCAAACCTTCACTGAGTGTTTACTATATGCCAAGCATAGTCTGGGCCAGGGCTGGGCAAACTTTTTGACTCGAGGGCCACAATGGGTTCTGAAACTGGACCGGAGGGCCGGAACAAAAGCATGGATGGAGTGTTTGTGTGAACTAATATAAATTCACAGTAAACATCATTACATAAAAGGGTACGGTCTTTTTTTTTTAGTTTTATTCATTTCAAACCGGCCGGATCCGGCCCGCAGGCCGTAGTTTGCCCGCGGCTGGTCTGGGCACTTGGAATGCGGTAGAGTCCCTGACATCAGAATGTACATTATCACAGGGAAAGACAAACCATAAGAAAACAAACAAATAAATATAGAAAGTTTCAGGGATGGACACATGGTAGGTAAAATATTAAAAAAAAAAGAATAACCCAAAAGAGAATGGAATCTATTTTAGCTAGCAACAGTGTCTGTGAGAAGATAAGATTTAAATTAGGACTTAAACCATTAAAAAAAAGCTGGTCATGATGATATCTCAGAGAAGAGTATTCCAGACAAACTGATTGGAAAGTTTAGAATGAATTGGTTTGTCCAACAGACAAACAGGAGGCCAACACGGCAGGTACTATACCCAATGATGGAGAGGGGTGGAATGAAGTTGGAGAAGAATGCAAGGAAGTCACAGGCAATGGCCTGTCTTTGCTCTTTAATCTGATCACAACAGGAAGTTATTGGAGTTATAAGCAGGGCTGGTATGATCTGATGACTGTGTTAGACATATCATTTGGCTCCTGCACACATGGAGGGGGCTCAAATAGAGTAAAGGTGTTAAATTGTGAAGGTATTGCAGTAATTTCTCTGCATAATTGCAATGAAATATGGAAGTGAGTTGGAGATGGTGAGAAATAATGGAACTTAACATTGGGTATTATTTCTTTAAAATACCATCATTTAGAATAGTATCACTATAAGTTATAATGTTATTTCAAAATAACTAATTTGCTATGTTATTTGAAAGGAAACCTATTCCTAAGGCTAAGCTTGCCTTTAAAGTAAAATGCATTTCTTTCTAAAAATCTTGACATATTTATCCTTAGCCCTGGTCATAACATAGTATGTGCACTTTACATAAAGTGTAGGCTCTGACCCACATTAAGAAGTATATACTTCCCCTGGTTTTTATCAAGAAAAATCTACAAAATTACTTCTAAGGCTTTCTGAACTCAAGACAGCACGATATATAGGACCATTTTCATTGAACTCTTGACACTGGCCATAAATGCATTAGTATCTCCATTTACTTCATAAAACTATCATTTACATTTATATTATGCTTTTAAAAGATATTTATTACAATCATTGGGCTTCTTCCCTGCCAGTTTTATGCCAGGTACACCAACACTGAGTTTTTATACATATTGTTCTCTTTACCCCAGCTCTAACTTTGGGAAAATGTAAAATTTAGACCTACAACAGATGCCAAATACATTGGCTACTTAAGAAGTTGCATTAAACTTAGGACCACAAATCCTCCTAGCCTGCAAAGCCACACAGCTCCAAAGAGTAACACTTGATTCAGTACAGCAGTTTAGGACAGGGTATAAGTGGGAGATTGACACTTAAAGCAATAACTCTATGGGGGCCAAAGTAAGGACACCATAGGCAGGTGGGGCAGAAATACATTCCTGTGAAATAGTGTCTCAAATGTGTGCTTTGCTGGAAGACCTTTCCCTGCTCTTTGAACCATGGATTTGTCCTTTACCGAACAGCCTCCTTTTTATACCAATATGTACAGCACATTCAGTGTTATGTTGGCATAATTTATTCATATTTTTTCTCTTCCTCAGAACTATAAGATTCTCCAAGTTTAAAAACTAGGTTCCACTCATTTTTTTGTTTGCAAGAATTAATGTAGAGAACAGAAATAGTGTGTGCTCAGTATGTGTTGTAAGAGAATTTTAAAAATGCCACTGCAGGCCCTAACTGGTTTGGCTCAGTGGATAGAGCGTCAGCCTGCAGACTGAAGGGTCCCAGGTTCGATTCCGGTACAGGGCATGTACCTTAGTTGCAGGCACATCCCCAGTTGGGAGTGTGCAGGAGGCAGCTGAATCGATGTTTCTCATCCATGTTTCTAACTCTCTATCCCTCTCCCTTCCTCTCTGTAAAAAATCAATAAATATATTTTAAAAAGATTACAGACCAGAATATATTAAAAAATAGAAATAAAAATAAATGAAAAATGCCACTGCAGGCAAGATCATATTGGTGAGAAAAATAATAGCAACTGGGCTAAAGATATGTTTACTTCTTTGGCATAGTTTTAGGATAAAATGAGATTATGTATGTCAAACATATATAAGTGTGGATAAATTCCTTGTACATACAAATTCAAATGTCTATTGTATTATTACTCCTGTTGTTTTTGTTTTTATTATAATAGGGTGTTTCATACCATATTGCAATTTTGACTTCTTTAATGTCTTCTACATTGAACTTGAGGGTAGGGATAATGTCTTATTTTATATCCTACTGTCAAGTTCACTTGACATATGGCAGGCAGTCAATAAGCTTTTGCTGATTTAATGAACACATGAAAATAGCAATACTAAGCATGTACTTAGCCTTCTTCATCTATTCTTCTAAAATGTGTTGTTATACTTTTAGTGACCAAAAAACACTATTCACCAGCTCTTCTATGGTTAACAAGGAAGAGAGAAAACATGCCCATACTTTCAAATAATTCACAATTCACTAATTCACTAAAAAAAATAAGAAGCAAGGTATATTTATCTCTCAGGAAAAATTATTTTATAAAGGGGGAGGGGAAGAAAGCAGGAACATGTCAAAATGAATTGGAGGGAGGAGAGGTTGGAAGATTTTAGTTTCTATCTTCTGTCACAACAGTTAGCAACAGTAGGATTGAATTATTTTCTCACACCTACGTATCCTCACCATCTCCTTCACAGCTCTTCTGAATAGTGAGGTAAGCTACAAAGTGGTGAACGTAAGTGGTGAACAATGTGATACCTCTGGACACTCTGAACTGCGGCAGCTCTGTCATATTCCACTTGGAAATAAACCATCTTCCTAATTAATCACTATTGTATCCCAGCTTAAAAACCTTGTGTGGATTTCTACAGACAATGCAGTACAACAATGGGCACTCGAGCGAAGAGGCATTTACAAAAGGGAATATGTGGATGGCCAATCAACATGTCAAATTACTCTTAAGCTGACTATTACTCATGGGAGTGTAAGTTAAAACTAAAATGTCATAGTACTTCTCTGGTGGTGTGAAACATAAGATTTCTGAGTGCATTTAGATTTAGAATGTACTATTTTGAAAAATAGTCAATGGGGGGAAAAGGACTTATATGTACTACTATGTGTAATACTTTAAACAATAAAATAAAATAAACAAAATAAACTACTTAGAAATAGAAATCTTCTTTAAATGGTTTAGTCTTAGACATAAATGAGCCAATTAAAATGAGATCTAGCTATGGGTGTTGCTACTTGAGTGGAGAGGAACCAGTGAACAGGGTGTCAGGGTGTTCTGACTTCTAATATCTCAAATGGGTCAATAATTCCTACCAGGAACTGTGTCCTGGTTACGGAGGGGGGGATCGGCGGGGGGTGGGCGGCAGGCTTCTCTGGTTTGCATACTGCTCATTTGAGTGATGTTTTATGACTGACTCAACTTGCTGGCTTTTTCCTAAATTGACAGCCCAATGGCAGAGTTACAGCCATGGCTCAGTTCTCAACCACATGTACCATGTAGTCAGAATCTAGGACATCAAGAGTATCCTGGCTTGGGACCAGGGATAAAGGTTAAGAAGATGGATCATTGGTGCCCTTACTTCAATTTTTTTTCTTTATTGATTAAGGTATTACATATGTGTCCTTGTTCTAAGACTCTCCTAATAAATATGTTCAGAAGTATATAGAAGTTCTTGAAGATTCAGTTTGCTGATGGTAGTGAATTAGGGAAGATGGGGGTGAAGAGTTTTATTATTTTTCTGCCTAATTTCTCTAACTAGCTGAAAATTTTATGGAATAGCTTATTAGGTTAATACATTCTTTTTCATACCTTTACAACCAGATTTTTCTTATTGTTTTACTCCTAGGACATACAAGTAATCCCATTGCACAGAAACTTTGCAAAAAATATTACAGCCCTAGGTACTGTACTTAGTCTTCTTCCCCAGAAACAGCAAGGTCTAAGGAATAAATATATCTCTATCTTACGACATGTGGTTTACAACGTAGCAAACCATATGTTGTAAAATAGACTTCTCAACTTCTAAAGCAGACTTTCCAGCTCCCAAACAACCAATTTACAAAAAGTCATTTGCACTTCTTCAGGTTTCTAGACAGTGTGTCAGGGATATGACCACAGTCTTGCCTTAGATAATTATTGGTAGCAACAGAGCTGAAAAGGAGGGAATCATGAAGTAGCACAATAAATGGCTCACTCTTTATATTGCCAACATTTGGGCTGACAAATAGTGTTTTCTTCAGTTTGTCTTCTCAGGGAATGTAGACTATTAGATCACTTAAAGAATAAAAGATTGTTTGGACTGAGAAGTCATAAACCTAACCAATCAATCATTTAACATTTCACAAATTACACCCAAGCACTCAGATAAAGTGTGTTAGTCTTAAAGACTTTCATTTACATAAAATAGTTCTCACCAGTCTCTCTCTTCCTTCTTAATTTAGTGGTTTCTCTTTCTGTTTCTTGCCCTAATTACTGAGCCAGGCTTCAAAATGGTTCTGTCCCTCGAAAGCCTGCTTTCCACACAACTGCCAAAATCAACTATGTACTCAAACATTTAAACACACACACAACAATCATTGATTAGTGACTTAATTTAAAACCCGAAACTATAAAACCCTTAGAAGAAAACAAAGGAGATAAGCTCCTTGACATTGATCTTGGCAATGATTTTTTTTTTTTTTGACTTGAGACCAAGAGCAAGGGAGCAGAAGCAAAAGTAAACAACAACAACAACAAAAAACTGCAACAAACTAAGAGGATTTTGCACTGCAAATGAAACCACCAACAAAATGAAAAGGCAGCTAATGAAATGAGAGAAAAATGTTTGCAAATTAAATATCCGATAAGGAGTTATTATTAAAAATATGTGTTAAAATATGGGCAGAGAAACTGAATAGACATTTTTGAAAGAAAACAGACAGTTGTTTAACAGGTACATGAAAAGATATTCAAAAATCACTAATCATTAGGGAAATGTAACTCAAAACCACAATGAGATATTATCTCATACCTGTTAGAATAACTATCATAAAAAGACAAGACATGATGAGTGTTGGCTAGAATGCTGAGAAAAGAGAACCCTGCTGCATTCACTTGTTGGTTAGAATGTAAACTGGTGCAGCTACTATGAAAAACGAGCACGGAGCTTCCTAAAAATATTAAAAATAGAACTACCCTATAATCCAACAATCCCAGTTCATGGTATCTATCTGAAGGAAGTGAAAAGAGGATCTCAAAGAGTTATATACACTTCCTTGTTCATTGCAGCATTATTCACTATAGTCAAGATATGAAAAAAATCTAAGTGTCTATCAATAGATGAATGCATAAAGAAGCTATAATAGACATGAATACATACATCCATACTATGGAATATTATTTGGACATGAGAAAGAAGAAAATAGACTTCTTTTTGTGACAACATGGATAGGACTTGAGGACGTTATGCTAAGTGAAGCAAGCCATTCAGGGAAAGACAAATACTGCGTGGTATTACTTGTATATTTATTTTATTAATATATATAAATCATTACTGGTGATTTTTTCTCTTCATATTTCATAATGTTTAAAAATTTTCTACATTCAACATAGTACAGTTTACAAAAAGGAAAAAAAGACCAATACACACTATTATTTTAAAGTAAAATAAATTAGAAATTTAAAGTCATCATAGATAAAAACAATCTCAAATAGAAGTTGATCCTTTCTATGGTAAAAATAAAAACACACAAACACAAAAAGTTCCTCAATGATGCACTATTAGGAAACTCAATAATTAACATGGCTCTTTGTGATAGCCTCTACATTTGCTTTTATATTACTAATATTTTCCCTCTCATTAAAAATAAGCAGGTTACATTGAAATTCCCTGCCATCAACTGTAGTAACAATTTTGCTGATTCTTAATATCACAAACCACAACATATTGATATTTGTATCCAAAGTACCCAACACAGTGCTTAATTAACAGAAGAGTCTTGAAATATATTTGGACTGATTAGATGAACTGATTTTTTGACTACTGTTTACTTTGAAGCCGGCAGGACATCTACTGAGATGTGACATGACTGGAGTGTGACACATAATGATGAGATGGAGCATTTTCAACCTTTATGTTGTTTTCTCTTGTGAGTTGCTAAAAGTCACGCAAAGTAAGGAATCTTTTGAGTAGCCTCAATACTGACTGAGCATTGTTTATTCATTTTAAGTACAGATGATTCTTGTAATTCACGTTGGTGTATTGTATAAAGTTACTGTGAACACTGAACTATTGCCTCCAGGGCAAATACAAGGTTAGGTTCCTGTGAAGCTCTAGTCACAACATTTCCATTACCTGATCAACATGTGTTTCTGTTTAAAGATAACTTACATAATATAGGGTGGGCCAAAAGTAGGTGTATAGTTTTGAGTATGTGAAACACAGTTATAAAGCTACTATAATCATATCCTGAATATCTTTTACATAGAAACCATTATAAACCTACTTTTGCCCACCCAATATATTTAACATATCTCTTATAAATAATTAATTCTATGCTGTATTTATTTATAATAAAATGCTTGCTAAGAAGTGTTTGTCATTTTCTTAACCCTGATACTTGACCCTTAATGCTTTCAGCTTCACAACATTATTAAAAAAATCTATATGACATCTTCTCAGTATACAAATTTAACCATTTTTTTCCATAGCTTCCTCTTGCACTGTCGATGTTAATTTAGTACTTTCTGGGGCAGACTCATAGAGATCCATAAAATTCCTCTGCCTTTTTCTGGATGTATCTATTGTTCTTCCACTAACATTGAACTCACAGCCAACAGCAAACGCCTCACTGAAGGAAGCTTATCTAATACTGGTGTTTTCTCTGTAAGCACAGCACAGCCTTCTTGCGCTTAGGAACGTCACATCAGCACTCTGTTTGAGGGCCACTGAAAACTACAAATCTCCAGCCAAAAGCACAAACATGCAAAAAAAGAGGCACTACATAGACCGCAGAAAGGACACCTGCTCACAGTATGAGAGCTGACAGCAGAACCGTGCCTTTTGGACCCCAGGAAGGAGGGTGATTCGTACTGCCCACAGCGCACACGCACCGATGTATGTTCCCATCTTAGATGACGCAAAATCACCCTGAATAATTGAAGTTTTATTGAGTAGATGAACATGTAACTATGGAATTCACAAATAATGAAGGCTGACTGTATAATATTCTCTTGATTTATGCGAACAGCAAAATAAATCGCTGGTAGTATTTTTCCTTTATGTCCTTGCTCACATTTCTTATCTGTGAAAATGGAAGCCCAAAGTATTACTAATAATGGTAGCTGATGCTTACTCTTTGCCATATGCCAAGTAACTGAGATTTATTACCTAATTGATTCCAAACAGCAAATGTTATGAGGTTATTAAAATTTTACCCTCATTTCACAGGTGATAAAAGAGGTTCAAAGAGGTTATGGACTTACTCAAAAGTACATAGTGAGGAAATGGTCAGTCTGCATTAGAAAACAGATTAATTGAGGCAGAGTAAGCACTTTCTATATTTTTATGTGTTAGGGGGTCCTATTTAGAATACTGGATATGAAGCAATTCTTCAGCTACCATTTTTTTGTTGATGTTGTTAATCCTCACCCGAGGATATTTTTCCATTGATTTTTAGAGAGAGTGGAAGGGAAGGGAAGAGACACAGGGTACCAGGTTTGATTCTGGTCAAGGACACATATGCCTGGTTTACAGGCTCGATCCCCAGTAGGGGGCATGCAGGAGGCAGCCAATCAATGACTCTCTCTCATCACTGATGTTTCTGTCTCTCTATCCCTCTCCTTCCTCACTGAAATAAATAAAAATATAACTTAAAAATATATATGACAGTGGCCTAGTTGTATAGCAATCTAAAGCAAAAATAAATTTGGATCCCAACATGATACCCTACATAAAAATTAATCAGGATGGAACTGATATTTAATTGTTAATAAATAAAACATAAAATATGAGAATAAAACTCAGAAGAATTTTTAGATCTCAGAATAGGAAGTCATTTGTAAATAATACTCAAAACTCTGAAACTATTAAATATGTAAATCAATTCAATAAATAAAATTTCATGCATTAATATAATTCAAATGACAAATTGATAAAATATTTTTAATTCATAGCATACAAAAACCTAATTTTAATATAAAATCCAATGTAAAGTAGTGAAAATACATCAAAAATCACAAACAATTATTTTTAAAGTATATGGATACTTAGTTGGTTTGGCTCATTGGATAGTGTCAAACTGTGAAGGGTCCCAGGTTCGATTTCTGTCAAGAGCACATGCCCAGGCTTTGGGCTCTATACCCAGTAGGGGGCATGTAGGAGGCAGCCTATTAATGATTCTCATCATTGATGTTTCTATCTCTCTCTCTCCCTCTCCCTTACTCTTTGAAATCAATTTTTTTTTAAAAAAAAGTATGGATACTTGACAATTCACTTAAAATATTATCGACTCCTAACATAAAATTGTGCTTGTCAAGACTCATGTTAAGGGAAACGTAAAATCTAACAAGCTGGTACTTTTTCAAAGTCTGTCTTGGTAAAGATCTCATATTGATAAAACGCTTATTGAGGAGATTGTGGGAAATAGGCTCCCTCTTGTACTACTGGTGGGTCTAAACATTGATTTTTCTTGTTGCTAAAGATGGAGCTTTAAAAAAATAACTCTGCAAAACCCATATCTTCTTGAACTTAATACCTAAAGGATCTGACAACTGGAAAGAACAGTATGTCTGATATATTTTATATTTGACAGTCATAAGTACAATGGAGAAAAATAAAGTTAGAAAAGGGAGTATTGAGTACTAAGGAGGAGTGTTACATTTTTAAATAGGTGATAACACAGGCCTCTCTGAAATGAAAACATTTAATAAAATCCCTGAAAGAGATGAGGGAGTAGCCATATGGATGACAGAAGAGAGTTCAAGTGGAATGAAGAGTATGGGCCAATACCTTGGAAATTTTGTCATATTAAGGGAATATCAAGGTGACTGAAGTATCCAGTGTTGAGTGATTATATAGAAGATTATTAGTAGATCATGTCAGAAAGATACAAGAGCAGATAGTTACATAAAATTTGATGACTTTGCAAAAATAAGAAAATGTATTAGAGCATTGAGAAATTATATATTCTACTTTTTATTTAAAAATGATCACTTTTTAGCTTTCTTATTATATTTTTATTTAATTAATTGGGGTGATATTGGTTAATAAAATTATATAGTTTTCAGGTGTACATCTTCTATAACACATAATCTGTATATCGTATTATGTGTTCGCCACCCCAAGTCAGATGTCCCCCTTTCACCATTTATCCATCATATACCTCCTTCCACTCCTATCCCCACCCCCCGTTCCATTCTGGTAATCACCATGCTGTTGTCTGTGTCTTTGAGGGATTTATTGAATTTGTTTGTTTTTTCTTAATCCCTTCACTTTAAAAATGATCACTTTGACAATAGAGGGTCAAGAACAAAGCAGCAAGGTCAGTTAGTAAACTCCTGTCACATACTAATCCATGTGAGAGAGGACCATAGCTTAGTCCAGGGAGACTGTTGAGGTGGTAGTGGTTCAATCTCAGATACATTTTGGTAATGAAGCTAACAGGATTTCTGGCAAATTAAATATGAATTAAAAAAGTAAGAGAGACACCTCACCAAAGAAGATATACAGATGGAAAATCTATCATCTATTTATCTAACCTATCATCTATCTATCTATCTATCTATCTATCATCTATCTATCTATCTATCTATCTATCTATCTATCTATCTATCTATTTATTTATCTATCATCTATGCTTAACATGATACATTATTGGGGAATTGTAAATTAAAACAACTATAAGATAAGACTATATGCCTACTATTAGAATAGCCAAAACCCAATGCACCGACAGTACAGAATGCAAAAGAGAATGTGGAACAACATGAAATCTCATTTATTGCTGGTGGGAATGCAAAATGGTGCAACCACTTTGAAAGAGAGTTGGCAGCTTCTTACAGAGCTAAGCTTAGTTTTTTACCTTGTGATCCAGCAAGTGTGCTCCTTGGCATTTACCAAAGGAGTTAAAATGTACATCCCCACAGAAACCTGCATATTTATACCAGCTTTATTCATCATTGCCAAAACATGGAAACAAGCATGATGCTCTTCAGTAGGTGAGGAAAATATTTATAATAAGAAGAGAAAGGGCAGATTTGCAGGTAGGATGTTCTTGGGAGGTTAAAGGAAAGGGCTTGGCCTCAGTTACGAGCATGGGTTTTCATAGCAGAGAAGGCAGAATATATGGGCACAGGTGTAGGTAGGTGGGTGGAAATGAGAACATACAGACATTATTTACATATTCATTTAGTTTTCTCATTGAAAGAAAAAGCAAGTCTATGACCTGACAGCAAGTTTACAGAAAGTACAGCAGTATGAGGAGAAAAGTAATGATATAAAGTAGTGGTAAAGAAAAATCAAGCTAGTGATTGCCTAATGCCAGGTAGCACTAATGTCCCATTTGAGGTTAGCGAGGATGAACTTAATATGAGACTTGTCAACATGGTCATGAGTTTTTCTCTAGCTACTTTTAGCTGCACTGACAGAGATGCAGAGCAAGCAAAAGTTGGATTTAACAAGTTATGGGGTTTTGTCAAGGGTATATATTAATTGAGGGAAGACTATAGTGGTTGAGCATATATAAGAACAAAAAATGTATAATGAAAGGAGTAGTCCCAAATAGTTTATATAGGGAAATATGGGAGTGGGGACATAATTGGGGTAAGGGTTATGAAAATGTATTGGGATCAATGAGTTCTAGGTTTTAGTGTGGCCCAAATATTATTGGAATCAGTGAACTATAGGCAGTGACCTAGAAAGTAGGAGTAGTCTGGTTGAAAGTGGGGTTACATATTTTCAGTTACAGACGACAAGGTCTATACTAAAATATGTCCATAAGAGTGAGTGACTGAGGGAGAGTGGAAGTCATGGGAGGGCAGAGATCAGGGAACTTAAAGACCAGGACATACATTAAAGGAAATTAAAAAGACCATCCTTGCAGGTATTGAAATTAAATGAAAACCTGGCAGACATTGTTAGTAAATCATAAGCTAGAATCTCTCAGGAACAAAGCTAGCATTTCAGGGCTAAGAAGACCACACTAGGTTGGGATAGTGGGAAGCCCTTTGGTAATGCAGCATTCAGTGCTGAGGGCTTTCATGAAGTAAGGAAGGAGACTTATGTAGAAGTAGTGTCGCTTGAGGATAATGGCTCAAGTTGTTCTTCTAACAAAGATTGGTGGGGGGAGAATGGGGAGGGAAGCAATTTATGCAATACCATCCTTTCTGTCATTTGCATACCTGTCATACCTAATAACACTTAAGTCCATCAGATGAAAGACAAACTATGGGATTTAACAAGAATTCTGGAATTTAAACCAAGGTTAATAGATAGTGAGAGAAAAAGGTCAAAGAATCCTAAAACATAGCAATGTGAAATCCTAGTTAAGTTCAGATAAGGGACTGTGTGATTTAGTATGATAATCACATACTATTCAACCTCTGACACCTTTTAGTCTGTAAGCTTCAATAGTAGGGAAAGTATGATCTGATTACTAAAAATAAGTAGAGATCTAGATTCCCTGGAGCTGAGGGACCTAGGCAAAGTCTTTGGCTAATGGGTCAAGAAGACAGATTATTTTGGGGGGGAGCACATTAAGGTTTATTATTTTTTTTCTTTGTCTTTTGACTTGCCTTTGAATATCTTTTGGGGCTGGGAGAAAGTCACCCTCAAGTTGGCTCCTCTAACATTTCCTATTATCATATAGTACTGATCCTCACAAGTGTCACATCTTCATGTTATGTAACTGCAAAGATTTGAGTGATGCCTCGTACCCACTGCACAGGAAATGCTAAACATTGTTGTGCATGTTTCAGAATTCACCTTGCACTTTCCATTCAGTAAGCACCATGCTTTAATAATCTGGAGCAAACTTAAAAAATATTATATTCAACTAAAGAGACCAGACACAAATGAGGAAAAATTATATTATGTCATTGCTATGAAATGTCAGCATAGGTAATAGAATGGTTACTCATGGTATCAGGGGTGTGTATTGACCAGAAAGTCATAAAGAAATATCTAGAATGATAGAATTGCTCTATATCTTGATTTGCATGCTGGTATCATGAGTGTATATAGTCTATGTAAAAAGTCATACAGCTGTACAAATAAGATTTTTGTAGTTTACTGTATATAGATGATATACTGAAAAAAATTAAGTACATAAGAAATTGGGACATAGCATAGTAGAAAAACTAGATTGCAAATCTGCCAAATAAAATCCATCCCCTCCCCATAATTTCTACATAAGATTTTTGTAGTTTACTGTATATAGATGATATACTGAAAAAAATTAAGTACATAAGAAATTGGGACATAGCATAGTAGAAAAACTAGATTGCAAATCTGCCAAATAAAATCCATCCCCTCCCCATAATTTCTACATAAGTCAAGTAAGTGCTAGTTGAAAGAAAAAAAGAGGAGCCTGGGGAAAATGAGCTGAAAGCTGATTCTTTGGGGGAAGATATCAACTCTTCAAATATTTGAAAAATAGCAACGATTACAAACCTGCCATGAGAAGGAAAGAGTATACCCGCTGTTCCTTATGCCTCAGGAATAGAAGTAGAATCAGTGTATGGGAACCAGAAGAAGACTCCACCTCATTAGAAGGAAGAATGCCCTTAAATATATTAGCTATCCATAGTCAAAGTGTTTTTTCACTTGAGCATTAATATTCAGCTATATCTCCAATTAATCTTCAGAAACATTTATTCATTTAAGTGAAATATTACATAAAAGTTCAATTTATAGAAAATGGGGAATTGCTGTGGCTGAAGTGTGGTCTCAGGACAACAGTGCTTTCCTACCGCCAAATGACTCCTGGGAGGGCACCAATGAGAAAAGACAAGACTGTTTGCTATAATATTACAAGAGGGATTTAGATGTCTGATTTGTGCTTGAACTAGGTATTTCTTAAAATCTATTTTATCTTGCCCGGCAGTGTTGCTCAGTGGTTGACCATTGACCCATGAACCAAAAGTCCCTGGTTCAATTCCCAGTCAAGGCACATGCCTGGGTTGCAGGCTCAATCCCCAGTAGGGGGTGTGCAGGAGGCAGCTCATTGATGTCTCTCTTGGAAGAGTCTATCTCTCTATTCCTCTCTCTCTAAAGGAAAGAAAAAAACATATTTTATTGCATTTTCTAGGAGCTTAAGATTTGAAAATTAAAGGCTTTGACTGGGTCAAAGCCTCTGGTGATCAAATTTTGCTGTGTGTGTGTGTGTGTGTTTGTGTGTGTGTGTGTGTGTTTGCGCGCACACGCATTCGTATTTTCTACACTATTAAGGTACAATGGGCTTCTTATTCATAATGTTTGCTAGGAAGAGAATGGGCAAATTAAAATTGTGCATATGATTTTAGAATTACTAGTAACTGGAGAATCATAACAGAAAGAAATTAACATTTATTTTCATGGACAACTAAACCCATGGAAGATTAATAAAATGAAGATATAGAGAAAAACTGGAAAGATCCCAGTCCCACTGCCCCAGTTAAACAGTCTAGTGCTGAGGTGTGAACTTCGGGCTTTCTTACACAAACCAAAACGAGAACTTCAGTTTCACATGTGAAAGGCTGGAAGAATAATCCTCAAGCCAAATATCAAGTTTAGATGAAAACATTGGTGTAGCCATAATTTATTTTACAGATGATTCTTTAGTTTCTTAAAGCTCATTCTTCTCTTATTTATAATTTTTAAGAATAATGGAATAGGATATTTGTTAGCTCTATCATTGGATGTGTCTCTGTCCAAGTTAAGCAAAAGCCACTTGTTACAGCACATATAAAATAATTAATATAACACATTACAACAAAAATAATAATTATGAATGACATGTTCTTGAGTCAATTCTAAGTTCTGGAAAAATCATTTTCTCAAGGAGATTATATTTGCATAATGAGACAGACTCATTAGCATTTTGATAGAATGGGATAGAATTATAATGCATTCAGTCCCATAGCTTTAATTACTTACTATTTGTTGACGGTCCCTCCTATTTCTATTATAACTCATTCATGAATGCTTCACAGATGCTACTCTAGAACTGAAAGTGCAGGAAAATTCTCTTTATATTTTTGACAGCATCTTCAAGAAGCATATCTTAACCAAGCCCATGCTCTTCCCTCCCAACCCCTCAATTACTGCTCAGAAAATTTATTTGTTGCTTGTGTTATTTCTTAGTTTATAAATGATGCCAGCAGATACCCCAGGCAGTCATATAGGTATCCTGTGGGCAACAGAGAACCACCAAGGAGTTTTAAGGAGGGAGCCAATTTGAAATTAGTGCATAGATCTAACTGTGATATCCAAGGGCGTATAAAGTAGACTTGAGTAGTAGTAGTAGTAGAGATCAATCAAGAACCTATTACAATAATTATTGCAATTTTAGGACATCTCAGGGAACAAGAGGAGTTGCCTAATCTAAGGATCCAGTAATTAATTAAATGCTGCTCTCTTTTTACAATGGAGCAAATAAAAAAATGTAAGTGTTTATTACGTTCATAAAGAATATTTATTAAGATGGGCCTTGCATACAGAGCTCTGATATAATGAATATTTAATGCCTAAAAGGCAAACAGAATAACAGATAATTTGGCAGAGAAAATACAGAATAAAAATTAAAGACTGGGGATATTATGGCACTGAAATGAGATCAGAAATTACACAGAGGAGAATAGTGAAACTGAATACTAAACCATGGGTACAACTTATCTCTTAGTGTAAGTTTGGCTCTGTTATTTCAGAAAGATATTGCTGCCAATAACCCCCTTTTTTAAAAATTGCAACTATCATCACTTGATATTAGGAATGTGTGTTGTTTTTGATTTGAGTTCCTTAGGTGTTTCCTGAAATAGGAAGACAAGTTGTGCTCAATGTTATTGAACTATGCTTGGGGGGGGGGGGGGTGAGGGGGCGGAATAATACAATTTACTGCCCACCAAAAGTATATCTCTGTATTTAGAAAACCCTAGACTTCTTGCATCTATCACTTAGTCTTTCAAGAGTATGTAAAAATTTAATTCATTTAATAACTAAAATATAAAGTTCAAATAGTATAGCCCAAGCATGTCAAACTCACTGCCCGCGGGCCGCATGCCTCATTTATTTGGCCTGTGGTTAGCCTTTGAGTTTGACATGCTTGGATAGCCTATAATCGCATGTAATTGGACTCTAGCACAAATATATCCATTTTGGAGAAAGGTAATGTATCTATACTTTATAAGGTGATGTACTATACTTTACTTGAGAGACTTCAATTAGTGACAGATAACTAAGGAAACCATATCACTTTTTGATCAAACTTGAACACTTTTGAAAGTAGAATGGAATGTCTAATTATGCTAAAAAAACATGTTAAACCAGAACTCTCTAGGCAAACTAGAATTCATCATCCTATAATTAATACATTTTCAGAGTGCTATTATTATTTTAATCACAAAATGATAAAGATGTGAAAATCTAAGGATCTTTTCTGAAATATCTAATTTAGCCCACTTTATATAATATAATAATGCTATAAAATGCTATGTTTAAAGTGCCCAGAGTGAAAAGCTAAAATGAAAATTACAGAATTGAAGATTACAGATTCACATAAATGAAATCACATAAATGGTTTTGATCCTTTTCTGTCTGACTAATGAGTGAAATATCATTTAGCATAATACCCTCAAGAACCATCCATGTTGTCCCAAATGACAATATTTAATCTTTGTAATAATCTGTTTTTCAGCTGATATTTCACAGGTGAGAAAACTGAGTTCCAGAATAATCTTCAGAATAGTTAAGAATATTTTCTAAAAATATATACACAAACGGCAGAACAAGGACTGCAAAACAAATCTGCTGGCTCTCAGTCAGCTTCTGACGGATCAGGGGGTTGTAGCCTAGTCCTAGACCACACTCATAAACCTCCAGGAGACTCAGTTTCCTCATTTATAAACTTAAAACATTGATAGGGATCATCTTTCAAACTCTTTTTAGCATCAACACTCTGACAAACTCATCTGAGTTTAATTTCTATTGACTCAAGGTCTTCTGTGTAGATATGATAAAGATAGGTATGAGAGCGCTAGTTCAGTTGTGATGTGCCCAGTGGTAATGCAACTTCACATTCATTTTTTTTAATACAGGTATTAGCAGCCCTATTCCCTGTACATCCTCTCTTTACACAACTACCCAAGGCATTCTGCTGCCCCATAACTGAAGCTGCATGTCATGTGGTGGTTATGAAGAGTGTAATCCTTATAGGAATAGAAGCACATGTAGGAATGTTATAAAGTTTTTCCAAAAATTAATAATAAATTCTGTTTGGTTGGAGAAACATTTTTAGAAATGTGATATTAGAATTCTATATATGGGCTGAGTATTATTCATTAATTTATCGAAATTTTTAGAGTAACCGTAATTTCATTAGCATTAATATCCTATATAGTACTTATTTATATATGTACATACATGTGTGTAATAATAAATGTATGTTTATATGCTGATATAAATTTTCTAATAAGGAGATTTAAATAGCCATTTTGTGATACAATAAAGATAATTAAAGAATACAATATCATCTAAAACAGAAAATTACATAAATAAGTTAATTATTTTGATTACATTAATTCAGCATCTTCAATTCAAAATTCCAGAAAACTTTTCATTAAAGTAATTTTTAGTGACATTTCAGATTATCAATGTATCATAAATAATGGCTCAATTTATCAGTCATTGTTATATTATATTTAAACTACAAACATCTATTCAAGGTGGATCTAGGAATATTTGGAAAATACTAGAACAGGTAGAATATAATTAAAAAGGACTCCGTCCAGGCTCAGTGGTTTAACATGGACCTATGAACTAAGAGGTTGCAGTTTGATTCCCAGAGCATATCCCCAATAGGGGATGTGCTTAAGACAACCAATCAAATATTCTCTCTAAGCATTGATGTTTCTATCTCTCCCTTTCTCTCTGTGTGCGTGCGTGTGTGTGTGTGTATTAAAAGCACCCCAAGATTTGGCTTTATTGTACCAATTTTGCAATCTAAATTTCAAATCACAAGCAAAAAAGAAGATAAGTAAAATGCAGCAACTTCTTATGTATACTTACAGACATATACACATATGCTCATTGTCCCAGGAAGGTTCTCCATGCTTCTTTAGAAAGTTATTTAATCAAATCAATTTTGCAGGATGAGCATAATATTGCTAGAGGAGTTTAACATTGCAGGTGAATTTTAATAACAAAGCTCTAGTTTTAACACTTCTCCCTGTTTCACCTCAAAAAGTAATTCCCTTTAATTTTTTTTAAAGTTACTAGTTTTAATATTATTATAGCTTAAAGATACTAGGGTATGCTGATGTTCATATATTATAACATATAAAAACTGTGAACTGATTGACTTGCTTGACTCTTCATTTCTAATCAGTATAGGGATTTGGATTACAGTTGAAATTATTTTCTTTCTCCTCTGAAATTAGAAATGAAACTTTTATAATTTAATTTTTGGAGTTCTGACTGTCATTTCACCTTAGTCAAGGACTCAACCTCTCTCTCCCCACGTCTTTTCCTCCCTCCCCACTTCCTGCCATGCTATGCCACCTGCCACCTTTGTCTTCAACACCTGGAATAGTTTTCTGTGTCAGATTCTACAGACAAATTCTTTTTTCAGTGCCAGATACCAAGAACTAACTTCATGAAAAGATAATTACATCCTCAGCTTCCTTTACTATTTTGTCTCACTTCACAGACCCATTTTTTTCTCATGAAAATCATATTCATATTAAATTGTAAGAAAATCTATAAAATAAAAGTACATGTCTATCAGATTTCTTCAAATACCTTGCTTGTTTAAAAAACATTTTAAGCAGTTAAAGATGGGAGTTTATGTGAAAAGCAAATGCATACTACCCACCTTACACATTTGCAGTATTTACGGACAATTATTTAAGCAAGTGTGTTTTTTTAGCAAGTATACTTTATATTGCTCCTAGTTTTCCTAATTTCTTGTGGATTATACTATTTTCAAACTTCACAAATCTAATCAATTACTTTTCTTCATTTTTCCCTTCCTCCTACCCGCTCCTCCTCCTTCGTAATAAAGCCAAGGTAAAAACTTACCCATTAACATGGGTCAAAAAATAAAATTCTAAGTTAAGCATACCTAATCACGGGAACTTATTCAAGTGATTCTAATACAAAGAAAGCATGCTGTCATAAAGAATCAAAGCACTGAATCTGAGAGACCATGATCTATTTCTACTGGTTCTGTAACAAATCTACTTTAGTTTTCATTTACTGATACCAGTGTACTTGGGGGGTGGGGGGGCAGAGATTGTACTGAATTCTGAGTCTTTGGTATTACCCTACAATTTCCATTTCAGTTTCTCAGACTAAGATGAGGGGCCTGCATTACAGAAAATATGCTGTGAGGATAAAGGGAGGTAAAATGATGCAAATGCATTTTGAAAAAAGAAAATGACACCTTTGCTGGTAGGAATGCAGACTGGTGCAGCCACTGTGGAGAACAGTATGGAATTTCCTCAAAAAAACTAAAAATGGAACTCCCATTTGACCCAATGATCCCACTTCTAGGAATACAGTGGGGCCTTGACTTTCGAGTTTAATTCGTTCCGAGACTGAGCTCGTTAAGGAGCTCGTGAAGGAGTTTATTAACTCAAATTACTCTATCAACTCAATGCAAAAAAATGGCTGAGAGACAGCTGGTATCTCAAAAAACTCATTAGTGGGACACTCGTAAGTCAAGGCCCCACTGTATATCCCAAGAAACTAGAAACACCAATCAGAAAGGATATATGCACCCATATGTTCATAGCGGCACAATTTACCATAGCTAAGATTTGGAAACAGCCTAAGTGCCCATCAACAGATGAGTGGATTAAAAAACTGTGGTACATATACACGATGCAATACTACGCTGCTGTAAAAAAGAAGGAATTCTTACCATTTGCAACAGCCTGGATGGGCCTGGAGAGCATTATGCTACGTGAAATACACCAGTCGGAGGAAGATAAATATCACATGATCTCACTCATTTATGGAATATAATGAACAACATAAACTGATGAACAAAAACAGATCCAGAGACAGAGAAGCATGGATCAGACTGTCAAACCTCAGAGGGAAGGAGGGGAGAGTAAGATCAACCAAAGGACTTGTATGCATGCATATAGGCCTAACCAATGGACCCAGACACTGGGGCAGGGGGGTATGGGCATGAGAGGGTGGGGCAGTGGGGGGATAAGGACACATATGTAATACCTGAATCAAAAAAGAAAAAAAAAGTGATTTAAAAAAAGAAAATGACATACATTTTCCAGGATGCAAATCCAAACTACAATGAGATACCACCTCACACCTATTAGAATGGCTATTTATCAATATGACAAGAAATAATAAATATTGGAGAGGTTGTAAAGAAAATGGAACCCTCACTCACTGCTGGTGGAAATGTAGACTGATAAAGCCACTGTGGAAAACAGTTTGGCAATTCCTCAAAAAATTAAGAATAGGGTTACTGCCCTAGCTGGTTTGGCTCAGTGGATAGAGCATTGGCCTGCAGACTGAAGGGTCTCAGGTTCAATTCTGGTCAAGGGCACATGCCTGAGTTAAGGCTCAATTCTCAGTAGGGAGTATGCAGGAGGTAGTGATCAATGATTCTTGCTCATCATTGATGTTTCTATTGGTCTCTCCCTCTCCCTCTCTCTTCCTCTCTGAAATCAATACAAATATATACTCTGTGTATATATATATATATATATATATATATATATATATATATATATATTTTAAAGAATAGGGTTACTATATGACCCAGCAATCCCTCTCCTGGGTATATACCTGAAAAATTTGAAATGAGGAGTCACTGTAGGGATTTTAGTGGAAGAATAATATGATGTAATATATTTGATAGGATTACTTTAGCCACTAGAATAGACTAAATAAGAGAAACAATGGGAACTTAGAGATCTGATAAAATGTTCTTGCATAATACAGATGAGAGAATGATATAGTTCAGACTGTACTGTAGAAAGTGAAAAGTGGTAAGGTTTTGGGTTATGAAGGTAGAAACAAACTAATTTTTTTCGTAGGATAGATATGGAATGAATCAAAGAGGGAAAAGGAAAGTCAGTTCAAAGTTTCTTACATGACCAATTGGAAGATGGAGTGGCCATGAATCAAGATGGCTGTGGGGGAACAGGCTTTGGGAGAAATATCAGGATCTAGCCTCAGGCATGTTGAGTTTGAAATGTCTGTTATATAACTGGAAGTGATAAGTAAGTCATTGGAATATGAGTGTGGATTTGGGGAGAAATCTGAACTATAGAAAAAAGTTTGGATTCCCTACCATCTAGGTGGCATTCAAAGACAGAAGACTAGATTAGATTGCCCTTGGAATGAGTACAGATAATGGTTAGCATACCAAGAACAGAAAAAAATCTTGAGGACTCTAACAGTCATAAGTTGGGGAAAGTAGGAGGAACTAGAAAAGGAGACAGAAGGAAAAAAAAATCAGGAGCATCTGGCATTTTTGCAACCACAAAGGAAAGCATTAATCTAATGTTGTTAATAGGTCAACTAAATTGAAGACTTCGAAACTATCATAGGATTTAGCAAAATGAGATCATTTTACTTTGATTAAGAACAGATAAAAGCGTAGTGAGAGTAAAGAGGAAGGAAAGAGAAGAATTGAAGACAGAATATAGACTTCTTTTTTTGACAAAGTTTCTACAAAATCTAGCAAAAAATTAGGCAGTAGCTGACGGGAAATAAATTATGACCCTATTAGTTTACTGTTACTGCGGGAAAAGAGCTATTTTAGAAATGCTAAAGAATTACAAAGTAATTGCACTGAATATATAAAGTATAAACAATATTTCACAATGTTAAGTAGTGACTAATATTCATTGGTCTCAGTAGAGATTGGTGAGTGTGCAGCAATGGAAGAAATGCAAAATCATCGAATTTTATGAATTCAATTAAAAACACACTCAAGTGTGGAAGGTAGAAAGACTTTTAAAAAGTCTTTCACTCTATTACGTCTAACTTTAAAATTACAACGGAGAATGGATTTATCAACATGGCAATTATCTTATACATGCCTGGGGGGCGGGAAATTCAGAAATCACGGGAGATAATATAGCTTCCTCCTGTTATTCAGAGATTAAATGTCAAGACTAGAAATTGGTTCCTTATTATTATTTCAACAGAATTTTATTGCTATCCCCTCATGAAAGACTATCTAAAATATCCTCAAGAATTGTTAAAAAAAGCATTTCTTATGAAGAGCTATCTAAATTTTTATTTACATATAACATGCCATTTTAAAAGGAACTTGTTTAAATTTTTTTCTCTAAAATAGTTTGTTATATACTAATACTCATAAATTACAAGTAGAAATTTACTTTTGAATATTGACATTTTTATCTTCTAGCTATAAGTAGAAATATCATTTTATTTATGTGATTAAATATCCTGCATATTCTAACACAGAAACAATTTTAAGATAAATGTTTATAGGATCAATTATTGATCACATATCTGCTATGAACTATTTTAATTTATATTATCTATTTGATTTCATTTAATCATTATAACAACTTACATGGTAAGAACTATGATTATTTTTATTTTACAAATGAGAAAACAAATTTAGAGAGGATAACTCATTATGATACAGTGTCAGAGCTATCCTTTGAACAAATAGGTATAGATACCCTGCCACTTTGAAAACCAACAAAATTTCATTATGACATTGCCTAGACTCATATACACGGAACAGTAATTAAATGTAATCACAAATAATTACATATGCAATATTTATTATATTGTATAACTAGTCTATGTATTGGCTATATTAGCTACTAATATCAGTTATTTCTTTCCATGTAAAAGTATTTCACAAACTGTCTTGCAAAATCTACTATTTTCCCCTTCTAATTTGAGCCATTTTGGATCTAGTGGATATGAGACATTCAAATTCACTATCTTGCTGAGGCTTCTTGAGAATGTCACCAGAAAGGATGCATTGCAACCTGAGTCTGTGGTTACAATTATATACTAAATCACTTCAAAAGTGCATTATCCTTTAACTTCATACAGTGCATACTACCACGTGGTGCTTGCGTAGAGTATACTGTATTGTGAAGTGACTGCCAGTAAAGGCTGGAAGTTAGTGCTTCCAATGTATATATTTACTCATTTAGTGGAGATGCACAAGAATATGCTATGGACCACCCTTCATCAGCTCTCACCCAAAGGAGGAGATAAATCTTCTTGTCAATATAGGCTATCACAGGATTAATTTTTTTTTTGTAAAAAACAAAACAAAAAACACCTCATTTATCACAAAGCATAGACAGTAAAAACTCAATAGACAAAGGAAATTATGAACTCCATCCGATTATCTAGTAAAACAGCCCACAATTGAACAGATTATTATAGGTAAGTAGAGACTTTGGTAAATGAGTGTATAATGGCACAATGTATAATGTTTACAATTTTATCAAGGATATATTAAAAATTACATATCTCTTTTTTTTTCATAAAATTGTAAACGTTGAAAGAGCAGAGCCACTGCCTTATTCTTATGAATATCTGGAATCAAGTAGAATCAGACAGTAAATGTTTTCTTAAAGAAATTTCTCAAAACAAACCAAGAAATTTCAGAGGCAACAAAGCAACAGATGTCTCAGTTTGAGGTCGCAGCTGATCTGGTCAAGAACTGTCCCTTAGCCACACCAGTAAGACTTCCTACGAAGGAGCTGGAGAGACACAAAACTCCCTTCACATCCTTTGTTTTGTGCAGCATGATGATGTCTATTACAATGAATACAGTTCTCATTTCTAAAAGTAATTTCAGTTACACTATGAACTCTTGTTTTATTGACCTCATAAAGCCTCAATTCAAGAGACACTTTAGAAATTTTTATACACATCAGCTTAAATTTATGGGACCTTCCCATTCTTATAAAAAGTAAGCATTGCAAGACTCAAATGACACAAAATTGATTAAATGTTGCAGTGAGATTACAAAATACATGATGTCTTTAAAATAAAAATATCGTAAGTATTCCATCAATCATAACTATAATAACCTGAATGCCAGGCACTGTGCTCATTGCCTCACATACATGATCACATTTCATACTTGCAACATACCTATGAGCTAAGTATAAATATCACCAAATTATGTAGCTGGAAGAAGGTAGGGCCAGAATAGGGTGCCCGGGCTGCCTGATTTCATAGCCTGGTCTTTAATCAATAGGATATCATATAAAATATTAGGGTGTTTTCAATCCTCATTATATATGGAGTTCATCTGTCTTTAAAGAACATCTATAAGCATAGAATTATTATACCAGAAATACATAAACACCCAGCACACTAGTAGAATTTGCAGGTATACCGATACCATCCTCAACTAACCTACAACATAAGCACCCAAATCCACAAGGCAGAAAAGAACAATTATTTCAAAGTAAAACCCATGGAATGGTAACAAATCAAATAACATTTTTTTCTACTGATATTTAATCTTGTAGAAAACGGCTACTTGTGTTTTTATTTTAATAACCCTCTTAGCCATTAGATTGGATATTATCATAAAAAATCACCCTGAATTCAAATGCTGATAATTCTAGACAATGAGTTGGGAATAGGAAATCATTATCTGTGCACCTCCTATTATTGACATAATCATCTTCCTTTGTCATGTAGATTTATTTCTTCAACCCCTGCATCATAGTATAATGAAAACATTCAAGAATTACTGGATTCATTATGATGGAGACTTTGTTATGGGGTCATAACTACTATTTTCTGTTTCCCTGGAGTTGTAAAGAGATTAAGGCATTTGTGAACTACACAGCTGTTGGGTAGAGAGGGATTAATGATGCTCACTTAAGTGAAACTGCTGACTACATCTGAAAGCTGTGCAGGTATTATAAAATGGCATCAAAAAAATAAAACGGGCTGAAACAAACAAGTAATTTCTCACTCCAAGCCTCAGACTTCACTAAAGCATCAGTGAGATCCTTTATTTTTGTGGATCAAAGGCAAAGTTATTGTTTTAATTATTGCTATGGAATTATACAGTAGAAGAAAAATAACTGCTAAAAATATAGAACAAAAGTTTCTACCTGATCCTTTCTTCCAAAGGCTGGAGTACATACAGAAAGGCTGGGATAATTGCCAAATGCCAAACTCAATAGCTAATCTTGGAGAAATCAAAAGGGCAGGGAACAGCATGAATTGCACTCAAATGCTCTGACAGTGTTTGAGTATATGCTATCTAGTACAATACCTGGAATGTTCCTTTTCCTAATGTATGTACATGCCACATTTTCTTCCCTACACATAATATTGTCATGACCTCCTGGTCTCTGAATGATCATTCTCTTAAGAAGGCATCTTGGCAGCAGAAAAAAATTGAGGGGATATGTTGTGATCCCCATGTAGAATGGGTAAGATAACAAGCACATTTTATTCAAATAGTATCATATATTTGTTATTTTATTTTAGTGTAAAACATTCAACACTGCATTATTTGATATACTCCCAACATTGCTTTCTATTCCTGTCTTTTCCCATGAAGTTTAAAATTATTCATTCAAGGATCCTTCTCTCAGTTTGAAAGACCTTGATCAGAGTTATGAGGAAAATATCACCATATTTGAAACTAACAAATTGGGCTTTGAAAACATCTTTCAGCTAATGTTGTGGACAAAATATACAGAAATAATTTTTTTCAATGAATTGTTGGGAAGAGGCAGTTTTTTAGGAAACTACAGACTCTATTGTGAACCTGGAACTTATAAACATTATTAAAATCAAAATATGCTTAACAAAAAGAGTCTTTGGGGCTTGAAATAAGTGGAGACTTTTTGTGCCTGGGCATGGGATTTTTATTATTTTTAATTTGATTTATCTTAATGTTTTTACATATTTTTAGTTATACTTCTGTTCAATTTGAAAGACTTTTATTTTAGCTCCTTGTGCACAAAAAAACTGGTGCCAGAATTATTGGCATTTTATTATTTATAGTTTTATTTATTCACTTTTCTATATGAATCTTTGTAAGCTGGTTTAACTCATGTTTTACAAGTAAAGAAAACATAAGTTAAATATTGACTAATCTAGTATCCTGGTTAGTTATGGTGGAAAAAATTCTTTAGAGATTGTTTACCCCAATATATCAATTTACAGGTGAGGAAATTGAGACCAGACCCATTAGGGTTTGGAACAAATATATGTTAGGAAAATCCAACACACAAACCCAAATTTTCAGACTTTAATTTTATCATTTTTAAAATTTTAGTGAACAATGTAACTGTGAGCTTCTGTTTTACATATTTTTTTCACAATGTAATTTCCATCACATAATGGAAATATAGAGTTGCATTATTCAGTACATATTCCTGAGACTCAAATTAAATGCACACACTAAAATTCAATGGCATTATCAAGACATTTATTCTGGTAGATTTAAAGTAGCATGGTTTAAAAGATTCCCAGAAATCTCTTTAAATTTATACCCTAGTTCTACTCTTTTGAAGTAAAAATGTTATATGAATGCACTTTCTTGGGTCACCGGAATAGCATCTGCTTATAGAAAGGAGCAAAGTGAATTTATGGAACTGGAAAATCAATGCAAAATTGATAGCAGAGAAATAGAATACATCTGGAGATACAATCTAAGTGGTCAAAGCAGTTCCAGGCCTGGGAAAAGGGAGTGGACGGTAAGGAGTGGGAGTGGAGGCGGGAGGGTAGTACAGGAAAGCCATAAGAACTGATCATATTTGGAAAGTTAGGTAATTCTTGAGATTCTGCATGAGCAGTGTATCTGTAATCTAAGGACATTATCTAGTGACAGAGATAAGGGATCTAGACAATGACTAAACCCAAAGGAGGAAGCATCATCTATTCCAAAAAGTATAACAGAAAGAAATAAAAAAAATCTTTATATTTTAAAAAAGATTATTAACCAGGGACCTAGTAACAAACTGAAATCTTATGCCTAGATTTTGTGCATATTTTCCCGTGGGGAATGAGAACCACATATGGCTTTCATTGGATAGTCAAGTAGGTCTTTAAAACAAAAAAAATAAAATGAACTGCTGCACTGGGAAAAATAATTTTTCTATTAGGAAAGGAGATTGGATCATGAAAAAGTAACAGGAGGATCAGACACAAACAGCAATGCCCAAGTGTTTAGGCAATATTTCCTAGCTATCTAGTTGTGTCATATACTTCACATAGAAAACCAATTATGGTAAGTTAGATTTACACAATGTTTTCTGATTGATTGATTACCTGAGGCTATTTTTATTCATGGAATTATAAGCAGTGGTGGCAAACAATTATAAGCTTATAAACCATGGATTGAGACCTTTATGGGGGAATATAAAACAGAAGCTTATGAATTTTTAGGAAGCAATTATCCTTTTTTCACAGAAGTCTTTAATTTCAGTGAAATAAAACAATGAGAAAAAGAAACTAAACATGGAAGGAGACTCATTTCTAAATTAAATGTTTCATGTCTCAGGTGGCATCAGCTGCTCTTTAGACCACATTTACATTACCATAATGATCTCTACTTTCAAAGGTTTATTACCTAAATCAAAATATTCATTAGAAGGAAGAATCTTTATTCAAAGTTAAATCTTGCATATACTTTTTTTCATATTTAAGATCTACATGAATTAATTTTTTTGATTTGTTCTGTTAATCCTCACCCAAGGACATTTTTCCATTGATTTTTAGAGAGAGTGGAATGGAGGGGAAAGACAGAGAGAAACATCAATGTGAGAGAGACACATCAAGTGGTTGCCTCCCACATGTGCCCAGACCAAGGCCAGGAATTGAGCCTGAAATCAAAGTACATGTCCTTGACCAGAATTGAGCCCATGACCCTGCAGTTTGAGGGCCAGTGCTCTATCCACAGAGCAAAACTGGCTAGGGCTAATTTTTAAATTTACATCAATAAAAACTAACAGTAAAAGAAAATTTTAAAAAACTGTGCTGGACACATATAAATGTCCTTGATTTTAGCTGTTATGAAAAAACTTGGACTTGTCACACTTAATTTACAAATATGTATTCTTAAATACATAAGGAGTGAAAAACAGTATAATAATGACCATTTTTATTAGTTTCTCTCTCCTAAAACCACATTAAATTAAAATCTTATTGTACTGTTTTTACATAGTACATATGACAGATACACATGTCTAGATATAAACCACAATCCTTTTAAAAGTTAGACTTCATTTGGATCAGTTGTGTAGACTGCTACTCTTTGACAATTCAGAAATTCAATGGTCTTTTCCTGGTTTTAAATTAACTGAAGCTAGAGGTGTTAGTGGGATCTATTATAATTAAGATAATTTATTCACTTATTCCTATATTGGGTTATCAAGACTCTATTCTAAACATCTGAAAATATTTTTAAAATTATTTGAGTGTTTATAGAATTATATTTCTACTAGGGGCCCAATGCACGAATTCCTGTACCTTGATAGGAACTGTGGGCTTCAAGGCTGCTGTGGGCACACGGGTGGGTCTCGGTCCGTCCTCCCCGCCCCTGCCCAGGCCCTTCCTGCCTTGTCCCCTCTCTGCCTGCAGCCCTGCTCCCACCTCCACCACTCCCATGCACCAAAGGCGCCGGCCCCTCTCGCACTCGCTGATGGCACAGAGTGATTGGGGCCGGCACAAGCAGCAGATGCCAGCCGGCGGCTGCTGCCCCGACAGACCCTCAGGAGCAGGGGGAGGTGGAGAAGCCCTCAGGGGTGATTGGGGCTGGCAGCCACTGCTCTCACCCACTGATGGAGCTGAGTGATCAGGACTAGTGCCAGGCACTGGCTGCAGGTGCAAGTGGGGCCCTGCTGGCAGTGCATGCGAGAGGCGGCTGCAAGCCCTGGTCACCCCTCAGGAGTAGGGGGAGGTGGAGAAGCCTGAGGGGCGATTGGGGCTGGCAGCTGCCGCTCCCACCCACTGATGGCTCCGGCAGCAGGTACAAGCCCCGGGCAGGACCATGGCATGCAGGAGCAAAGAATTTTCAGTAACCACCAGAGGCTCACCCTGATGACAGCGACCGGCATGCTGTGGCCAATGCCTGCTATGTACCGTGCTCTGCCACCTGCTGCTGATGCCTGCCATGTTCCGTGTGCGCCCCCTGGTGGTCAGCGCACGTCATAGCGACCTGTTGTTCGGTTTTCAGTTTTCCGCCAATCGGTCTATTTGCATATTAGGGTTTTATATATATAGATGTATTTTCAGAGTCTCAAAGAGTGATCTAGGTGAATATGGCAAAGACAAGTGCTCACAAAATATTTATTCTAATCGTGTCCCTTTCTTTAATAGAGTTCCTTTCATGTTTTGCCATATAACCAGTTCTGGGCAATGAGGCATGAGCATTTAACCCAGGGGCCACACAGTATCACAAGATTGTGGCACTTCCATCAGACTGGATTTCTGAGGATTATGTCAAATAGAATCCCTCACTGAGCTGTGTTGAACATGTAACATCAAGATAAAACAAATGTTTAGTGTGATGTGCTACTGAGATTTTGGGGCTAACTGTATAACTGGTACTGTAACCAGTTATAGAAATAGGTAACAATCTAATAAAATTCTTGAACAACATTGTGTTGCCTTCGCAGTTGGGCCATGGCTGTGAATAAATTGTTTTTGTGTTATGAAAAGTTGGTGAGCTATATAGCAAATATTTGGTCCAAGTGTTGCCTATAATAGCTTTGAAGGTGGAATGTTCATTTTGGAGAAAAAAGGCTAGAAACAGAATCTTAGAGGTATATAAAAGTTGTTATTGATAATGGTTTCAAGGTATCAAAAGAAAGAATCAGTCAACAAGCCTACATGAAAGGAAATAGAAGGACCAGGAAATTGGAGTCAAAGTTGGAAAAGGGATAGGTTTTAAAAGGCATCAATGCACGAAGACCCAAGCATATCTTTACATTTTAAAATATTTCAAGTAACGGTTCAGTTTTAATGCTGTGGCACACAATTAAAAAAGACAATAACAAACAAGCACACCTCTCAATTAAAGGGCCTCAGAGTAAAATCAGATTATGAGTAATGCCTTTCTACCTAAACCTGAGAGCTTCATTATAGCTTCAGTAAGGGAAAGAGGTAGATTTGAAGTAACATAGAAATAAAGATTTGACAACTTCTAAGAAAGGACTTAAGGTATGGTTACTGACAACTGAACTTGTCTAAAATCAAATTAAATGGACATCTACTGAACTTCTGAACAATTTGTTTTGCAGAGAAACCAAAAGGACAGTGACTATTCTTAACCTCTTATGAGTCAATTCAGGACTGAGAGCTCCAACACCCTATATGATCAAGGAGTGTACTAAAATATGGAGACTCATCCAGCATGTGGGGATAGGGGCTATGCGGAATAATGGGCACAGAACTTCATCTCAGAAAGTGAAAAAAAATCAGGGGTTAATCCAATTTTTTTACTGCTCCAGAGTGGGGGTTCTCCAAAATGTCTAGTCAGTAATCAATGTTTATAACAGCAACTAACATCTCTCTCCTTGTTTCCCTTGCCAGTAAAGAGCACGGTACTTATTCAGCTATCCTGCCTTGTTCCCACCATTGCATATTATGTTTTTGTGTGTGAAACTTCACATTTTTCAGTGGGGATCATTTGTCTTATTTAATTCTTAGTAATCTCTACGAGGAGGAACTGTATCTATACATATAAAGAGGTAATATGCTAATTGTCTGTTACGGTGTCCCTGTAACAACCGATTTGCATATTGACAGACCAGCAGGAGGCTGAGTGTGCAGCAGGGAGCAGGCTGCCAGAGCCAAGTTCCCAGGGGTCGGAGGAGACTGCCTGACAGGAGCCTGGACCTCAAAGAAGGCAGAAGCAGCAGCCATGGGGAGCTCTTCCAATCCCCCTGCATGGACACCCTACCTCAGCCCCCGCACCCCTGAGGGGATGGACAGACACCCTATCCCAGCCCCCACACTCTCAGGGGGGGATGGGGAGGCTGACTGGATAGGGAGAAGACCCAGCCTCGGGGGTAGCTGCAGCCCTCACCTCCAACTCCCGATCTCTTCCCCCGCCACCCCTGCAGGGACGCCCACGACAACAGCACGCTGGCAACCACCCATCAGCGCCCCCGAGGCACCCGGGTCCAAGGCCCACAGCTGCCAGGCCCCAACCGCTGGGCCCGGGCATGCCTCTCCTCCATACAACTCCAGATCTGGGTGGAGGTAGGCCTGAGTGGCCCCCCAGGGTCAGACCCTTACCCCTGACAGCAGCAGTGCCATCTCCACAGCGGAAGCATGCTGATCCTCGCTGGGGGACACGGCTAAACCTGCCCTCCTAGCTCGCCTGGCTCCACCCTGGCCCAGCCCCCCACCCCGCTCCAGAAGATTGCAGCCCTGCCCTGAGCAGGTACAGCTGCAAACAGCCACTTACAATTTACAGAATGGTGCCAAGTGGGAAGGTTTGACAGTTACTCCCCCTTTGGCCTCGCTGCCCCCCTAGCGCCCTCCTAATGCCCTGACCCCCACCAGCGCCTCCAGGGATGACCACCACTACTGGGCTGCTGGCCAGAGCCTGCCCCTCTGAGGCCTGTGGAACCCTCTGCAAAGCTTCCATAGCTACAGTCCCAGGAAACAATCATGCCCTCCTCCCCTAATCAGCACCTGCTACCTGTGAGGGTACCCATGAGCTTAAAAATAACAATCCCTTCCCTTTTAGACATCACTTACTTGATGAAACATTTCTAGGTTTATTAGCTCAGAACCTCCTCATGACAACCCAGTGAGGTAGGCAGAGAAGAGATTACAATTTCCATGGTACATACATATGTATTCAGAAATGAAGCTCAGAGAGCAAAAGTGTCAAGCCCAGTGGTTCCCAAGGTGCAGCACACACCCCACATGGGGGAACAATTTGATTTTAAGTGGGGGCAATTTGAGAATGAGTTAACAGTGATTTTTTTTTGCATTTCTTATGGTTCTTGGGAGCCTCATCTACAGCGTATCTACACTAATAACTGAGAAACATGCAAATTGGTGTCACTCCACTACACCCACCAGCCAAATCAGAGTGACTATGCAAATTAACCCAACAAAGATGGGGGTTAATTTGCATACACAGGCGCGGAGCAAAGACTGAAGGCTCTGGCCAGAGTGAAGACTGAAGAGGCTTGGCTTCTCTCCTGTGGCCGCAGTGGAGAAGCCAAGCCTCGCTGCGGCCACAGCGGAAAAGCCAAGGTTCACTGCAGCCAGACCAAAGGCCTGGATCCCGGGTGCCAGAGGAAAACTGGTGCTGGCAGCCAGGGGAAGGAAGGTCTATTGCATGAATCTTTGTGCAACGGGCTTCTAGTCCTACATAATAAAAGGCTAATATGCAAATGACTAAATGGTGGAATGACCAGTCACTATGATGCGTGCTGACCACCAGGGGGCAGACACTCAATGAAGGAGCTGCCCCTGGTGGTCAGTGTGCTCCCACAGGGCGAGGACAGCGGCAGTAGTGGGAGCCTCTCCTGCCTCCGTGGAAATGCTAAGGATGTCCGACTGAGGGCTTAGGCCTACTAAGCCGTCAGTCGAACATCCCCCCCAGGGCTCCCGGACTGCGAAAAGGCAAGGCCAGGCTGAGGGACCTCTCACAAGTGCACGATTTTGTGCACCAGACCTTTAGTCTAAACATAAAGGAGAAAAGAACAATGCACTACACAAAGATCTTAAACTTTGAGCTAGTTGTGGGGGTGGGTATTTTGTTGGGATAGCTTCTTTGGGGAGATATTGAGAGCTTTCTATGTGTGGGAGAATAGTAGTAAATGGATATCCTATCTAATAAAAGAGAAAAATGGTAATTGGCGTACGACGATACCCTTTTCATTGGCTAATCAGGGCTATATGCAAATTAACTGCCAACTAAGATTGGCAGTTAACTGCCAACTAAGATCGGCAGTTAACTGCCAACAAGATGGTGGTTAATTTGCATATGTAGGCACAATGCAGGGAGGCGAAAGGGAAAGCAGGAAGAAGCCCCCTGCCACTGACAGTGATCGGAAACCCAGGGGGGAGCTAAGAGCTGGGGGGCAGGGCAAAGGCTGCCCCCCAGCCATGATCGGAGAATCAGGTGCCTTTGCCGCCCTGGCCAGTGATAGCAGGAAGTAGGGGTGGAGCCAGCGATGGGAGCTGGGCACGGTCGAAGCTGGCAGTCCCGGGAGCTAGGGGTCCCTTGCCTGGGCCTAAAGCGGAGCCCACAATCGCGGGGCCGCTGCAGCTGTGGGTCCCCGCTGCCCGGGCCGGACGCCTAGGCCAGAGGCGTTAGGCCTGGGCAGGGGCGGAGCCTGCAACCACAGGGAGCTCGGGGTCCCCTGCCCAGGCCTGACACCTCTGCCAGAGGCCTCAGGCCTGGTCAAGGGGCCGATCCAGTGATTGGTGATCGGAGGGTGATGAGGGGTCAACTCCTCTGGCCGAGGCATCAGGCCTGGGCAGGGGGCGGAGCCGGGGATTGGGGGGATATGATGGTCCCCTTGCCCAGGCCTGAAGCCTGGGTCAGAGGCGTCAGGCTTGGGCGGGGGGTGGAACAAGCGATCAGAGGGAGATGGGGGTCCCCTGCCCAGGCATGATTCCTGGGCCAGAGGCCTCAGGCCTGGGAGGGCCAGAGCCAGTGATCAGGGGGAGATGGGGGTCCCCTGTCCAAGCCTGACACCTCTGGCGGAGGCGTCAGGCCTGGGCAAGGGGCCGATCAGGCGATCGGAGGGTGATGGGGGTCAACGCCTGAGGGCTCCCAGTTTGTGAGAGGGGGCAGGCTGGGCTGAGGGACACTCCCCCCCACACACACACACACAGCCAGTGCACGAATTTCGTGCACCGGGCCCCTAGTGTATTACATAAATGGGTAGACTACAGCAGTAATCAGAGTGCTCACCAAATACTCTTTAGATTTTCCTAAAGTCTCTAGCTCACTATGTGGATAGGGCTAATAACGTATGAGGAGAAATAAATTGTTTAGATACTTAATACTCTGAAAAGCATAATGCAAAAAGAAACAAAAATATTTTCTTTATTCATTTCCCCTGAATTCTTGCCTTATTATTCATAGATACTCTATTGTATCTTTGAATACAAATTCAAGGCGGGAAGGTATTTTTCCTATTCCATGCTTCTTTATGCAATTATGCCAATCTACTCTCTCAAATTGAGCAAAGAAGATGGAACTCCTGGTAGGTGTGCCTACACCAGATATGAAACGTACATGGGAATAAAGCATATCAAGCAATGTTATCTTATTTTTAGTTATGGAATTCAATTGTCTATGCTTTCCTAGTTTTTAATAAATGTCTCACATTTACAAAGAGTTTAGTGTGCTGCGTACAGTTCACTCTTGTACATAACATACACTAGAAAACCCAAACCAAATTATATTTCATTCTATCTTGAAAGAAAGTCTATAATAAATATTTAGCATCCCAGATCAAAGTCTTTTATTACATGGAACATATTAGGTTTAGAGGTCTAAATCACTTTATAATCATATCAAATATGCATCCTGACATACATACAAATTGGAAATATATACAATTTGGGAAATCTATTGACACATTTTAGATTAGGGAGATTCTGTGTGCAGAGTGGGGAAGATAGCATGATCCTTATTTTTCTAAGTGAGAAAGTTGAGGTCCAGAGATTTTTAAGTGACTTTCCAAGTTTAAAGAGCTAATAAATTATCATTATGAAAAAGGCATTATTAAATCCGTATATCATGACCACTAGTTTGGGTTTTTCAGTTTTATATTTTAATTCGTGGACAGAGAAGAAAGCAGAAATTTAGATAAATTTTAAAAAATGAAATAATAAAAACAAACATTTTAACTACCCCATAAATTATCTGATGCTTTTGTAAGATATAGAACTTTCCTGTGATTCAGTGTCTAAACAAACAGGTTCATAAAGTTGCTTTACAGCTCAGGAAATTTATGGAGATAAAGTCTCTACGTTTTGTGCAGAAGATGAAAAAAAAAAGACTCATTCTTTATATTGTTAGAAAGTTGTAGAACGATCAGGAAATAAAGATAAACTGAAAATGGACCTTAAAAAAATACCATTGGAATTTTTCTGATGAGTCCAACAAACCAATAGCAATTTAACGGATGCAATTTGCTAAGCCCTTTGGAAACATAGAGCGCTTTTTCTTTTAAGTAATCTATATAATCTCTATAAGAGTAGAAATGCTATTCCAGGTTCACAGATAGCAAGAAATATTAATGCAAAGAAAATAAATGACTCCCTTTCATGTCAGGTAGAGTTACTAGCACATGCATGTTTGCTCTCAGTAAAAGCCCAAATTCCTGGTCCTAATCTCACTTCAGGCTGCCACCTGAAAATACACTTGGCTGTAAAACAGCTCCATCTGTATCTCTTCTCATTTTTTTTCCCTGAAAACCTTCAAGGGAATATTTGTTATCATGGCATATGCTTATGAACAATTGCTTTCAAGTGTTACACACATTGCTAGACCCAATTTTTACGTTAACCCTGCCTCCAGGGAAATGTCATGATATTAGTTGCCAGCATGTAAATGCAATTCAAAATCAGGATGCTGCAAACGAGGCGAAGCTATGTATGTCGTCGAGTGTCTACTGTGGTAGATATTCAGAGTTGCCTACCCAGGATCTTTTCTCTCCTTTTCTTCGGCGTAACAGAATTCACTCTGATTCAGGGTGGCAGAAACCCGGCCCCAGGTGAAGAACTCTGTTGAAGTCAATCAGGATTTCCCTGCTTTTGCCTTGCCAGCCTGCCTCAGCTCTGAATAGCTATGTGACTCAGTCTGGGCTAATGAGACATAAATGGAAGTCTGTGGAGGTCGGGGATGGGGAGACCTCTGAAAAGCGTTTCTTCCCTGAGAAAAGATTTGAAATGACAGGCACGGCTTCTTTCTTCTCCATCTTCCTGCAGTGAATGTGACTCTATTTCTAGAGCTGTAAGGGCCAATGTGTGACCTTGGGACAGCCAGCATCAGGCAAAGGCTAGAAAAGTCTATAGGTTTCAGCTTAACATGAATAGTCCACCTCCCTTCTGATTTTGTGAGATGAACAAATAACGCATTTAAGACTATGAAGTTGGATTTTCAGTTACTTGCTCTCAACGGCAATCTTAACGGATGTATTTTCCAAATTCTGTCTGTAAGAATCGTGAGGCCATAGAACAAATCATTTAGGGAATTTATAAGTGAAAAAGTATTTTCTGCCTAGTACTAAAGATTTAAACTGTTGTAACATACTTGTATTATTGATTTTACACTGTGCCCCATATATTCATTCTGGGAAAGGAAAGTTTAGCTACTAAGATATTTTAAAACTAGGCTGTAGAATACCACTGCAAAACTCCTTAACCAAGAGTCTTACGAATTTCTGGAATTCTACAAACATATTCCTAGATTTTGCTATATCCTCATTTCCTAATGTTATGTATTATAGTGATTAAAATGTATCACATTCTGAATCAGTCAATGACTTCTCTGTAATTGACTATATTTAAGAGCCTGCATTTGCATTTCTTTTTATATTTAAGGGGTGTCCAGTGATGTTTAAAAAATGATGTCATTTAACTTTGGATGTGTTAGCAAACATGTCTGGTTGCTTTAAGATTAGCACGTCTTAATGTCAAAATGGCATGTTTCTACTGCTTTGTTCACATTTAATTTACTTTAACTTCCTATAAAAACTTTTTATTTGAATATATTTCTTCGTTTAGAGATGTTTTTAGGAAATGACTGACACAGCCCATGTAATATGGTCCCCAGAAACTGCCAAAATCTGTGTGTGACACCTTTTCAGATTACTCAGATGCTATCTTGGTAGTTACTAACTTTGTCCCAATTTGTTAGGAATAAAGATAACAGAGATAATGATACATGTTCATCAACCCCACTGTTAATCTGCATTTAACTTGGGTGCTGTAACTGCGGTGTATGGGTTGTGGGCAAAAGAAAGTTATGCCATCTCTCAGCCTAGCCTACCTAAATATATTTCCCATTCTCTTTCCGTATTCTCTGTCTGCTCCTAGACTTCTATTGTTGACATCAGGTGACTTTAAAGCCACAGGATGGTGGTGTCACTACATGTGAGGATCCTGAATCTTGGAGTCACCACTGGGGTCCCAGCTACCTAGGAGCTGCCCAACCAGGAATGGATCGGCAATGAACCTTGTATGAGTGAAGGTTAAACTTTTTTATGCGAAATCTACTGAGAATGGAGATTGATTTTTATAGTAAATAATTGTATTGCTGCATAAGACATTCTCCCAAAATTTAAAAGTTCAAAACAACAAACATTTATTGTCTCCTATGCTGATAATGGGGAATGGCTAGCGTGGGCAGTTCTGGCTCAGAGTCTCATGAGGTGGAAACTGAAATGTTATTTGGAATACAGACATCATAAGCTTGCCCAGGGATTAAAAGGATTCACTTCCAAACCCGCTTATGTGCTTGTTGGCTGGAGACCTCAGTTTCTCACCAAGTGGGTTTCAAGGAAGGGCTGCTCCCAACATGAAAGCTGAGTTCTCCAAGAACAAATGAGGAGAGAAAAAGAAAAAGGGAGAGAGGGAGAGTGGGAGAGTGGGAGAGAGGGAGAGAAGGAGAAAGGGAGAGAGGGAGAGAGGGAGAGAGGGAGAGAGGGAGAGAAGGAGAGAGGGAGAGAGAGAAGCACGAGTGCCAGAGTGCCAGGGTGCCAGGAACCCATGATGGAAGCCAAAATCTTCATAACTTTATCTTCGAGGTGACGCATTGACTTCTGCTTTATACTATTGGTCACACAGACCAATCCTGGTACAATGTGGCAGGATATCAGCCAGGGGTATGAATTCTAGGAGGCAGGGATTATTGGGAGCCATTTGAGAGATTGTCTACCTCATTGATATTAAATACCTAGACTAATACGTCTAAACAAACAAACAAACAAACAAATAAATAAACAAAGCATGCCTAAGGTTATCATGGGACAAGGCAGTTTAGCGAATTTTATAATATCATAACACAATCAAATATTATAATGTTTTGTCACTTTCTTATTTAACTTTGTAGTGACATTAGTACCTTAAAATTTAATTTTCAAGTAGCTTGAAAATGTGATATTATTTTTAAGGCATTTCATAAACCTTGATCAGAACTGCAAAATATGTCAGACTAAATTGACATTTATTGTCTACTACATATGTAATTTGAGTATTTCTGTAAGCAATTTGTCATGTAAATTATACATTCAGATCTGAGAGTACAATGCTTATACACTCATCTATTCAAAATAGCAGGAAGAGGTAGTCCAAGTTTTCTCTCCTTTACCCCATCCTTTTTTTGGATTTGTCCAGGAGTACCTGGGAACTTCCTGGCATGTGGCAGGAGCCAGACATGCTGACTTTCCCTCATGACTTTGATGCCATAATCAAATGCGGAGGTTAGAGGTTTCCCCCACTGCCACTGGAAGTACTGTTGATTTGTAAATGGCCACCATGCGTACCACCAGTGTCCAGAGAAGACTGCTATAATCCCCATTTCTGTGTTTTGATCAGTTAAGCTCCATGGTAACACTGGCTTGGCTTCCAAAGGCAATGGTTCATTAGATTTGCTCATGCTGTAGCAACTTTGCAGAATCATTAAGCATTATTTATGTTCAGCATGACATGTTTCGGCTATGATTTCTGTTGTTTCCACTAATGATGATGCTGTATAAGCCCTGCTCAGTTTCTTAGGGATGATTTGGGATAAAACAGCCATACTTAGCCTTGTCAAGACTAACTAGACAAAAGTGGGCCTACTCTCTCAATGTTAAACTTTTCAGAATACATGGTTTAACCCTGGAGGGCCAACCTGATTTTGGTGCTGTAAGGCTCAGAAACACAGATAGGATTTTTTCTGATTGTTTTTCCTCTACAGACAGTGCAAAAGGCAGTTCCCTCCTCAACTCTTACTCTGCATTTGATTAAAAAATAATAATTATTTGGGGAATTTGTTGCCCTACTATGTGCTGAGATGATGCTTGAGTTAGTTGATATATACCAACGGTTCTCAACCTGTGGGTTGCGACCCCTTTGGCGGTTGAACGGCCCTTTCAGAGGGGTCACCTAAGACCATCCTGCATATCAGATATTTACATTATGATTCATAACAGTAGCAACATTACAGTTATGAATTAGCAACAAAAATAATTTTATGGTTGGGTCACAACATGAGGACCTATATTTAAAGGGCCAGAAGGTTGAGAACCACTGGTCTATACTAACTGATTGCATCTTCCAGATGAGGTCGAGGGTTCTTTCTGTCTTCCGACTCCTGTAGGTGTATGACTTCTAGAGAACAGATTCCATTTTATCTATCCATCTGAAAAGGTATTAGAAGGTTATTTTCTAAGTTACAGGTAAAGAAAAAAATATTCTTTCTTTTATATTCTTCCTGTGCTTCATTACATATAAATTCATGTTTATGAATTTCTCCTGAAAAATAATATATTCTCTGACTCTCTCAGAGGATACCACAGAGAACTTGCATTCACAATGTTCTTTCACAAAACCAGGGTGACAGGCAATTAGCTTTTTCACTTCTTCCAAGTTTTACTAAAAAACTTACTTTTCTGTGAGGCCTGACCCTAATGTCATAATCACAAATTTATTTCAAATTCTCCATTCCTTCTTTTTCTTTTTCTTTTTCAATAGTGTCACCATGTAACATGCTCTATTTTCCTTATTTAACTTGTTCAGTTTCTATCTCCTCTTCGGGAATAAAAGCTCCAGGAAGGCATGGCTTTTTGTTCATTTTTTTTTTTAACTATTACATCAACAGAAAGCAACTGGCACATAGTAGGTATTCAGTAAGTACATGTTGACTGAATAGATGAAAGCTCTATGAGTTTCAGGGCTTCTCAATTCATATCCTATGGCCACTGTGGTGGCCCAGGCAGGTTGCAGGTGAGCCAAGATTGTGTCCCTTCAGTCCTCAGGACCATTGGAGTCTCTACTATGTGAAAAAAAAAGCCTCCTCTGTATATTCCAATATACTGTCCATTTTTTTTCAATATGTGCTATACATGTGAAAAAAAAAAAACCAGGAGGCACTGGTAAATTTAGCTCATCCCATCATCATCTACTTTCAAATCAATGCTCTTGCATAGAATATATGAAAGACAATTTCACTGAAAATCTTTTTCAGGTGGGGGAATTTAGTCATGATTATCATTACCCAAGCTCAAATAAATGACTCATTTGGAGTTTATTTTGAAGGCTCCAACCAGATTCCAACTACATACGAATGTGGAAATTGCATTAACAGTTTCCTCTGATATTTATAAACTGTTCTAACTCTGCATTAGTGGCTTATGACATCAGCCACACCAGCTGATTTAATCATGAGTTTTTCTTCTTTAGTAAAGAGTCATGTAACAGTCTCCAAAATAAGAGCATATGCTATCGTTATGCCTATATAAATCTTCACCAATTCCTTACTACATTAAAATCCCTGTGGTCTAAAAGGAACTACTTCATCAGCAGATATCCATTCATGTTTGCTGACTAAACATATTCATATTCACATATTAAAGATGGATAATTAAAAATCTGAAAAAATTAAATTGGCTTTCCTTCAATTCAAGGAAGTTTTAGGAGGGCATAGTTAATTTAATCAAGAATTAGTGTGTGAATTTAACAACCTCTGACCTTTCAAACCCCAGGGTCTCTGCAAATGTGGCTCTCTTTGTCTAAGATAAAAAGCCACTCTTTAGTTTATTTAGTTCCATAATAAATGGGATGGCTGCTGTGCCGTTATATTACAATAAAGATATTTTATTTATAAAATAAAGTCTATAGACTTTGTTAGTATGAGTGAGAAATAAGAGAGCCAATAAAAAAAAAAAACAACATACAATTAACTGATGATGTTTGAGTTTCCTTACATACAAAAGTAAAATCGAAAACAAGATGCATTTGTCTGTTTTTTTCTTGTTTTTGTTGTTTATGGAGATCACTTTAGGGGGCCAAATAAGAAAAGTTAAATTTCTATTAACTTTTCATTAGGAAATCATTCCACTGACCAACTTTGCAGACAATAAGAGATGGTTCATTCATACCTGAAGGCAGTAAGCTAATTAGCAAGTCATACTTCCTGTATAACGTCAACGTCACAAACTAAATCTTACAGTGCATAGCACTTTTGTGTCTCTTGCCTCATCTAAAGATCTATAATATTTTAAGAAATATTCGAGGAGCAATAATCAACATTTTATTTTCCAAACTTATTTTTATTCAGATATTAAATTTAAAAATTACATAATAGAGTTCTGAAGATTAGGTGCACAAAAATGTGCATGTACTGTAATTAACTCTACTGAATTGTAGACTTAAGAATGGTTAAGATTGTAAATTTTATGTTGTATATAATTTATCACAATTGGAAAAATAAAAATAGGTTTTGTATCTAAAATTATATAATAAAATAAGCTTTATGGCACAACAATGTTCCTAGGAAAAATATAAAATTAATGAAGATAGCCCTAACTGGTTTGGCTCAGTGGATAGACTGTGGGTCTGCGGACTGAAAGGTCCCAGGTTCGATTTGGGCCAAGGGTATGTATCTTGGTTGTGGGCACATCCCCAGTAGAAGGTGTGCAGGAGGCAGCTGATCGATGTTTCAAAATCTCTCATCGATGTTTCTAACTCTCTATTCCTCTCCCTTCCTCTCTGTAAAAAATCAATAAAAATATATTTTAAAAAAATTAATGAAGATAAATTTTATTTTATTTTTAATGCAATTTCATTGCATTTTGTTTCTTTGTTTTTGTTCTTAATGCATAAAGGTTGATTCTTGTGGGTATTCCAGAGTAATTAGCCTAATATGTAAAAGAAGCATTTGGAAATTTTTATCTCCTAAGATTTACAACCATTGTATTGAACAAGATGTCAAGTCTTTTTAAGACTTTTATTCCACCAACTTTATAGGGTAAGCATGTAGGTTCATCAGAATAATCTATAAAAAAGCATCTAGCCCAGTGCTTAGCACATAACAGATGTTAGCATCCCTTTTTTCAGTTCAAAGTCAGACCTGGCTATCCTGAATTGATAAACAAAGGATGATGATGGCTGCAAGTCAAGCTACTGAATATAAACACACATTTAAATATATTAATCAATTTACCTGTATCTAAATAAGTTGTTAATCATTGCCTTAGTTTTAAATGCCAATATCAGAAAATGTGTATGGAAATATAGAACACACCATCAAATAAAACTTTTCTACTTTGTATTTTAAAATAACTTTCCCTCACTAAAATATTCTCATTAGTAGTGTATAATTTGAGAAGTCATCAATTTTCATATTAAAAAAGATCAAATCCTTTCAAATTCAGAACTACATGCCTTGCAATTGTAAGTTTATTAGAGTAACATCAAGTGCCAATTCATGTAATACTAAACAATATCAGATAGAGGTTAACAATCTCTAAATCAAAACATTGTTTCATATAAGTAGTATACAAGTATGTCTGGAAAAAAAATTAGACATTTCATGATCAAGTCTAATAAGTATTTCTAGTTATTTAAATTCTTTGAGGCATATATTGATAATGAGGGTCTTATAAAATCTATACTAAACTCTGTATATCTGTGGTTTATAGTAGCATCTATAATAACTGTTTATTAATTGGTATGTCTCAGTTGGAATCTAAATTGCCCATTATTACATCAAATATTGGCTTAGTCTTCTATTGAAGGACATTGTTTTTTAAAAGAGTTACTGAGAAATTTAGCTGATAATCACAGAAGGATATTTATGATCATTGTTATTTTGAAGTATTATTTTCTTTTCAACTAGAAATGCGGTGGTTGAAAGACTCCTCTTAATAAAATATTTTATAACTGAAAAATACTCAATACCCCTTTAAATTAAAAGGCTTAGGACTCATTTAAATCTCAAGCATAGGCCTTTTTCATTCTCAATATATCCATCTTGTGTCATATGCTATAGCTTATCAGTACAGATATAAGTATAGGTACAGGTATAAAAATAACAGACTAAGTGTACTATCATTCCTATTTTAGATAAAAATTCATATAGAAGACAAATGACAGCACTGAAATGGATTCTGAATACAAAGTTTTTGTTCTAATGGAATACATTTCCACTATTCACACATAATAATATTTTATGATAGACTTCCAAGTTCACGGTTCAATAAAAATAAAGGGTGCCAAGAAACATTCTCACCGTGGTATTTTACCTAAATCCCAAAATGCTGTAACAAAAACAGGGAGAAAAAACTGCCCATAATTTATGTATTAGGAACAAGAAGTAAAATTTTCTAACATGGCTTCCTATATATTTTCCACAGTTTCAGTAATCCTTTTTAAATGTTTAGCAATATAATTTATTTTCAAATTATTGTTCATAGAATAAAGATTCAATTCTTTATCCCACATAGTAATCTTGAAGAAAAAATTCACATTTCTATGCTACCTACTTCTGGTAAATTATAGGGTAGTAAAGCTATTGTACAGAGTTTGGCAAGACATTCAATTCCATTTTCTCTTTACTGAGACTAATTCTACATAGAACAAATGTGATATATGTTTTCATAATGAATATGGTTACTTTAGACTCTTAATAAACTCAAGTATAATCATTCAGCCCACAAAGTCAATGGACCTTGTGTCTGAATCATCAAATAAAGCAAATACTCATTTTATGTTTTGTTGTGTAGACATAATCCAAAAGTGAATTCATTATACAATGATTGATCCTTTTCCCCAATGTGAAGTTCAATATCTTACAAAGAATTATTCAAATAGATTCCAAACAAATCAAAGCAGTGAAGCATTTGATATATGAAATGACAGTAATGCCTGTGAAAGAAATGCTACATTTGCACATAGTAGACATTAATATAAGTTTGTGGCATTGTTGCCACAGAATCTGCCACATGCCTGAATAATTTTGCATCCTCATGAATTTTTTATCACTTAGTTTGGCTTACTTCATTGCCATGATTTTTGCATTAACGTTTTCTATTTGGACCAAAGCATTCATCATTGGTCTGCTGTCACTCACTTGATTTTCTTGCTCATAACCTAAATTGAAATATTGATCTTATAAAGTTCATATTGGATAACATTATAAGTAATTATAACCATGATAATGAAAAGGCTGACTAGAACGATGACTACCGAGCAATGATAAAGTGTAATTATGAATAGAATAGGGTCTACAACTGTAGAATCAAATGATGTGCATTTTAGATGACCCTCCATGATATTGAAACCCCATAAATGCTGTTGTAATGGACATGCAACGATAAAAATGTAAACACACAAATTATAAATAAAACCGACCTACTTAAAGTAACTTTCAGAAAAGATATAGATGATTCTCTAGGCTATTGGGATGGGGTAGGGAACAACATAAACTGGCATGTTCACCCACATATATAAACACACAATAATATATAATATATAATTGGATAGATACCACAATATATGACAAACTGAACTTAGTAAACAAAGAGTAGTGAACTGGCAGTAAGAAAATAAGTATTTCCAATCTGTTCTGCTATTTAATTATTTCTAAGAACTTGTGCATATAACTTTTCCACCTTGTTTCTCACTTTCATCATCTATAAAACTTTCTCTCAGGTGTCTGAGCTATAATTTTAAAAAAGAAAACAGTTTTACAGTTAGGATTTAAGAAATAGGGAATGTGAATCTCGTATTTATTCAACTCTCGTACCTTTTCTCTTGAAGATGGTATTTTTTTGTTTGCTAATGAACTAAATTCCTAGCTCAAATGGGGAAATGAGTGTGATTTAAATCTGTACATACAAATATCATTCATATAGGTTTTCCCTAAATTTTCTAGTTAGTATCCATATACTTTTAAAATAATTTATCTACTAGAATTTATTTAAGGTAATATTTTAATTCTTTATTAAGGTACTCATACCAATTAGTTAAACTGCATTTTTCTATGATTTCCTTTTTCAAGAAATATAATAAAACTGTTTGGAGATAAGTAAGAATACATTTAGATTTGCTAAGGGAATTTTATATATAACAACTCAAAATCCAATGACTCCAATTTAGAAAATATGTGACAGCGTTTTAAAAATTGACAAATATAACATTGCTTATAGACGTAGTACTACCATCATCTTTGGGAGGAAGAATTTTCCATTAATGTCATATCAAAAATTCTTAAAAGAATGTACTGAACTATTAGTGATTCTAGAAAATCTGCATCTTAAAGCTCCATTTTAGACTAAGAACCGAAAAAGAAAACTTTGTGATAATCAATGAAATTAATAAAAGGAAGAGATGAATGAACAGTTGGGGGCATTCTAAAGGTACAGGTATTGTGGAGTTGGGGAAATGGCATAATGACCATTTTGGGACCAAAGCACCCAATGGAACAGATCATTTTATAAAACACAGCTGTCCGGGTTGGGGCTCTATGGGCTGGGGCCTTTTCCAAACACAAGGCTTAAGTATTTCCTTTTTAATTTGAAGATAAAACCTTCTCTAGACACTAGGATGCACGGTAACATGGCGCTATCTATGGTTACTGACTGCTGTTATTTACCTTGCAAGAACTTCATTTACTCCTATTACTTTAGTGCCAAGGAAGGAAATGTGTGTGTGTGTGTGTGTGTGTGTGTGTGTGTACCTATATACATGATACATGGTGGGGCAAAAGGAGGTTTACAGTTGTTCGTATGAAAAATAATACAATAATTAATAAATAATAATACAAGAATAAGATCTGTTTCAGGTACTCACAACCTACTTTTGCCCACCCTGTATGTGTGTATGTGTATATGCGTGTGTATGCATTCACCTATATACACACTCACACATAATTATTTCTAAAGGCAGGGATTCCATTTGGATGATGAAATGCTGGAATTCAGTTGTCAAGAATGGCCTAGCAGAGAGCTTCTTGTGAAATTAGGTCTGAGGTTTCCAGGGCACACCTGGTATAATGAAGCACACATTAAGCCTGACAAGAAGGCTTCCGGACCATTTTGTTTTGCTCTAAAAATGTCTTTTAGTTCTTTTAAAAATTTGCCAAAACCTAAATCAAACGCCATTTTCTTAGTAATTACATGGTGAAGGATGTAATCACTGCAGCCTTCTGAAACTGAGAGACCAGAAGCCCTGCTTTGGGCACTTTCCTACAGTTGCTTTTGTTAATGTACTAATGAGCCATTGTCACAATGGAGCCAACCTGGCATTAGCACTTACAATAAATTTGCTGCAAGAACACTGCTGTTTGTAATTAGCTCTTCATTACACAATCAGGCTGATTTAGAGAAACTCTCATATGATTTGCTCAGCAAATGAAGCAATATAATTACACCTCACTTGAAATCAACAAATTAGACTGCTGTTTGCAATTGGCTATATTATGTACTATTAGTGCCCGGGCAACTGCAGGCCTGTTGCTTCCTTTAACACTTAAGTAAGTCTAATTAAAGCACTGAATATTTTGTACAGGCAAGATTAGCTACATAATGGTCACAATTTTTATAATTAAAGAGGGAACCCAAGATTTATCTTTAAAATATTTTATATTAAACTCAAGTCTTGGCCATTTGTGGTTCTAATGATAGAAATCAGAAACTAAAAGCATAAGAGGATTTCATGAAACATATACTTTTGAACCAAAATATTTCCTAGCCGGAACATATGAGAATTAAGTAAGATTCAAATTAGGGTAAAGCAGAGTAATGAGTTATCCATTCAGTTGTGTGTTTCTCAGCACTAGATATTCAGTATCTGTCCGTTATAATGATGGCTTATGTCAGATCCTTATCTCATTGGGTTTTTGACTGGAGCACTCTACTCACTAGTTGTAATCACTGGGAGAGGCAGTTGGCAGGAGATAAGAGAAGGGTTGAAAGATTTAGCAAATAAAAATACAAAAAAGTTAAATGGAGTTCTATATTTTATCTGGCAAACTTATATTAGGGTATTTAGGATATGCCTCTCTGTTTTAAATTCAGAAATATTTACTGCATACACACAATACACATCCAAAAGAATTAATTTTCTCAACAATAATGAATTCAGAAAATAATTATCAATCAGTCAATGAGTTTTGGTTAGGATTGTGCTTCTCCACCATCAGTGTACACTTCTTTAGTTAACAAACTATGTCACCTCCTTTTTATATTCCAAATAGTTGAAATTTAAGATGAGTATTTGTAATGACAGTGTCTGTTGAGAAGACCCTTCGGCTCTCCCCTCAAACCTACAACTAATTGTATATCAATTGACCCAACAAAGTTTCCTTTGCTAAACACACTGGCACACCAGAGAGATCCACACATTGGTACATCTAAAGGTGGGTATATTGGAACACAGGGGAGGCAGGACAAAAGGAAGTGCAGGGATGGTGCCCATAGACTTGGTTTCTGGATGATGTGGCTGAGGCCACAGTCCCAGCTCACCAGGAAGCAATGGAGGAGTCAGGGTGTAGTCCCCACACTATGGAACAATGGAGGGGAAGAAGCGGTATCAGCACCCAAGAATCCAGCTCCCTCTACCAACTTCAGAAGCCTGGTAGCAACAGAGATAAGCCTATGGTCTTCCAACTATAGAACAAGGGTGCCAGTGGCCATAGGGAGCCAGGTAATATCATGGCAGGAACCTGGCTCTCCACAACCTGCCAATCCTTCCAACCCAGTGATGGTGCCCTGAGACCCAGGTGAAACAGACACAGCGGGGAGACTCACCCCACTCACCCAGGTGGTGACTCCCAGGACCTCAAGTACCTCACCAACCATGATTACAGAGAAGCTAGTAACTCAGGTAAGAGAAACCAAAAAATTGAGCTATACCACCATCTACTGGAAAACAAACAAACAAATAAAGACCTCTAATGATCAACTTGCTGCATTGTTACAATTTAAAAAAGGTACCTAAATAAGGAACGAGTTCACTACTTCAAATGCACCAGCAGAGAAACAAACACCTAGCACCATGAACAACCAAAGTAACATGGTAACACGGAAAGAAAATGATAATTTTTCAGAAACAAAACTCAAAGTCATGGAAGATTGTGATCTAAATGATAAAAAGTTCAAAATAACAGTCATGAAGTAAGTTGATGAGATACAAGAAAACTCAGAAAGCCAGTTCAATGAGCTCAGGAATAAAATTAATTAACAAAAGGTGTACTTTACCAAAGATAGATGAATGGATAAAGAAGATGTAGTATATGTAGGCTGTCCACAAAAATGTATTACACACTTTGAATAATCATAAAGTGTTTATTAAAACATTTCATTTTCAAAATGTCATAGAATCAGCTGTTAAAGTGTGTGTACATTTTTTGGAGGGACAACCTGTATATATACAAAGGCATACAACTCAGACATGAATGTATATTCAGAGTATTATGCTAAGAGATAGAAGTCTAATGAAAAAGAACAAAACATGTTTAATTTCACTCATATGTGGAACATACAAAGAAAAAGTAACAAACTAAAAGTACAAAAAAACAAAAAAATACCAAAACTCATAAATACAGATATCAGAATGGTGGTTACCTGAGAAGAAGGTGATGGGTGAAGGAGAAATGGGTAAAATAGGTCACATATGTGGTAATGGAAGGAAACAAACTAGACCTTTGATAGTGAGCATGCAATAGAGTAAATAGACATTAAATTATAATGTCGTATACCTGAAATTTATATAATGTTATTAACTAATGTTACCTCAATATTTTTTTTAAATTGGGGAAAAAAGAGTATCCACAATTACTGACTATATCAATAAACAGAAAATTCAGTGACTACTTTTAAACAGACTAATAGAGTCTTCTAAGGTAGAATTAATATTGCTATTTAAAGGCCATTGCTTTAGAAACCAATGTAGATTCCTCTTTCTATAAATACATGTAGCTTTTTAAAAGAGTGGCCTGTGCATGTATACCTGTATGTGTGTGTACAATTAATATATTTTTACCTTAAGAAATGAGGTATATTGTGCATTCATGATAATCTGTTCTATTGTAGTTATCATGAAATCTAGTTGTTTTAAGACAATTTTTGGTTCAAGTTAGAAAAAGACTTCTATATTCTTGCCAAGTCATAAATTGTTTTCTTTTTTAACTAGAGTCCTGGTGCACAAAATTTGTGCACTCAGGATGGGGGCGTCCCTGAGCCTGGCCTGCACCCTCTTGCAGTCCAGGAGCCTTCAGGGGATGTCTGACTGATGGTTTAGGCCAGCTCTAAGGGCGGGCCTAAGTCAGCAGTTGGACATCCTTAGCACTGCTGCGGATGCAGGAGAGGCTCCCACCACCGCCACTGTACTCGTCAGCCGTGAGCCCAGCTTCTGACTGAGTGGCGCTCCCCCTGTGGGAGAGCACTGATCACCAGGGGGCAGCTCCTGCATTGAGCATCTGCCACTTGGTGGTCAGTGCGCATCATAGCAACCGGTCGTTCCACCGGTCGATTTGCATAATAGCCTTTTATTATATAGGGTTGCATTCAGTGAGGTAGCTCATGGAATGAGTTCTATTCATGATGCATATGATTAAATCTATCTGTGTTCTATCCCATCTATTGCATGCACTGTTCTTCACTCCCAAGGGAGCAACTTTGGATGAGATTAATGGTTTACATGGCTTACTGCCAAAGTTTCAGAATCAGGGCTCAGGATGAGCTGGGCCAGGGGACCTCATTCTATTGTTTTCCGATACCCTTTCTCTTGAGGTGTTGAGGACGTCTGGATGTCCATTCAGATCATAAGCCCACCTTGGGCTGTGCTGGTTCTGGATGTGCTCCCTGGTCAGACAACAGTGAAATGATCAATGTCACATCTGTGAACAACTTACCAGGCTTTTGCTTTATAATTTAATTTAAAGAGTATATCTTCATCCGATTCCTTTTTACAAATTATTTAAAGATACTCACCATAGATAGTCAATTCCAAAAAACAAGTGTCTAAGTCTAAATGTTGGAGAATTAGGCTGTAGTATGAAGTATAATGACCTCACATATTCCCTAACATCTGCTGATCTGAGGCTTTGTTCTACATAGTAAATATCATCTACATGTACTTTAAATGTGTCTCTTTTTCTCCTAACTTCTGCATTCAAGAAGACTATTGACAACAATTACTAGTAGACATCGTTCAATATTTATTTAAAATAATGAGACAATGTAATACTCTTTAACATAGAAATTATAAAGTTGAAGTCAAGTAAGTTGTTCATTTGAAATGATCATAAATGCCCAAATGGTTCAATGTTAGTGAATCCGTTTCTTTTGCTTTATGGAAGCTTTTGTGCTCACTTACATTCTTATAGTGTTACAGAGAAGTGATTTTTTTTTTCATGAGATTAATCAAGAAATATTTTTGTAACAATTAAAAAAAGATCTGTCTTGTCAAAATCCTTCTGATCTTTGGTGGCACATACTCTCCAATGCAACTGAAGTGTTTTATTGAAGAAGCTAAAAAATATTTAGAAAAGTGGAATATTTCTCTTTAAAATGATATATATATACATATAATTTACAATTATATATATAATTGTTATATATATATATTTACTTTTCAACAATGGCAGCTAACTGCTTTGGATTTTAAATTATGCTTCATGTGCATTTCGATAGTGGAAATCATGTTACCGAAAGGTACCTTGCTCCTGACCTCGTTGAGAGACTTTCCATGTTATCTTTTAAAAATGACAGGTTTATAAATCATTCCGTAGAGAGTGCTGAGCCTACCAGTTGAACGGAGATTCAATTTCAAGAATATAAGGGGAAGTCACTGAAGTGGTCACAGGGACAGCATCGCAGCATGGAGTGCATTGCACTAAGTCAGGCAAACAATGCAGAACAAAGCCACAAGCTCCCCAAAGAGAGGAGAGAAAATAAAGTTTCATCCAACCCACAGACCCATAGACTGCAATGAAATAGCACATTTTATGAAAAAAATATTTCATGTGAAATAGAAATGTCATCAAAATTATTTTTATTAAACTAGATAAGGTGTGTGGTGAAGAGATTTTGATGATTGGAAATTCTTTTTGGGGGGAGGGAAAGTGAGGATTCTGTGGCTGTTTATAAGAATCAGTCTTCACCATACCCCCACTCCCCTCTCCCTCTGACTCCTCTCCAAGGAGGGTGTACTGTCAATACTCAATAGCCTAAAAACATGGTTAACTGGATTTTACCTTCACAACTAAATAAAAATTTCAGCTGCGTATTAGTATCATCCTTTCCCTTTCTGTGGGTCTGTTTTTAAAGCTTGTGTGTCATATCCACAGTAAAATTTAATTCTGACATAAATGTAACAACACACATCATAGGAAGCACAGTCTCTGTATCAGTGTGTTAAAAGAGTGTGTGTGTACCCACAAAAGCAGGTAATATGTTAATAGGAGGACAATGAGAGATAAAACTGACTTCAAAGTAATTCTGAAAACCAACAGAAAGCATAAAAAAGAAATAAACTATTTATTTCTAGTTTAAAAGCATTTGCAGTGAACGGGAAATTTTGCAGACTGAGAAATATGCCCTGGGAGACAGAAGCACAGTGAGGTTAACTTCGGGAGAGAAGGCCATCTCAAATCCAACATCTTGAAGATAAGACTCTGAATGCCCAGTGGAATGCTGAAATTAGTTTCTATTTTTCCCTATTTTGGAATTAAAAATAAACTTTAAACAATAAAATCAACAGACTTTAATTCATTAATTGTGAATTTCAAGCAGCAAAACTAAACAAGTCAATATCATGTCTAAGAAAGAGTGAGCTCTTAGGGCAGTGGTTCTCAACCTTCTGGCCCTTTAAATACAGGTCCTCATGTTGTGACCCAACCATAAAATTATTTTCATTGCTACTTCATAACTGTGCCACTGTTATGAATCGTAATGTAAATATCTGATATGCAGGATGGTCTTAGGCGACCCCTGTGAAAGGGCTATTCGACCGCCAAAGGGGTCGTGACCCACAGGTTGAAAACTACTGTCTCAGGGGATCCAGGATGCGGCAGACAGGACTGCAGAGAGAGCCAGTGTGATTGAGTGAGAGAGCGAAAGGGGAGTGTGTGGACGTAGGGCAGTGTCAGTATTTACGAGGGAGGGACAGTTACTAGTATATTCCGCAGGACTGGTGGGGACTGGCGGACCTGGCTCGCCTGGCCAGGCAGCCTCTACTACAGCTATAATCTGAGACCATGCCATCTTGAAGGGGAGAGCGGCTGTGACTGGGGGCCCACCCACACCGCCACCCGGGGAGACCTCAGACACCACCCAGGACCCTACAGCCACACCGGCCAGGGACCAGCTGCCACGGCTGCAAACCCACCAACACCGAGACTCCAGTCACCTGGCCATGGGCTTCTAAAAAGTTTGTCCAGCCCGAACCGGTTTGGCTCAGTGGATAGAGCATGGGCCTGCGGACTGAAGGGTCCCAGGTTCGACTCTGGTCAAGAGCATGTACCTTGGTTGTGGGCACATCCCAAGTAGGGGGTGTGCAGGAGGCAGCTTATGGATGTTTCTCTCTCATCGATGTTTCTAACTCTCTATCCCTCTCCCTTCCGCTCTGTAAAAAAATCAATAAAATATATTAAAAAATAAAAGTTTGTCCAGGGGGAGACAAAATGGTGGCTGAATAGGCAAATGGGTCTGGCACCTTCTCACAGAGCAGATAGAAGAAACAGCTGAATCAAATAACATTCACCCAGAATTGGCGAAGTAAACACAACTAGAGAGACAATCTGTAGGCAGTAAGGTCTTAGCTAGCTGGGAAACCGATGGGGGGCACTTAATTGGGAAAAAAGGAGACATGTAATACTTTAAACAATAAAAGAAAAAAATCATGTCTAAGAATAGAAGATAAAGCTGTATGTGAATTTCATAAATTTTTTCCATGTTTGTGTGTGTGTACAAGCATGTGTTTGGAAGTGTGCACATTTCATACATAAACAATAGAAATGAAAGAATATGAAATTAAATATGGGATGTCTAAATTAAAATACAAACTTTGCAAAAAAATAAGACAATTAGCTTGAGTAGTCTCCTTTCTGCATGTCTCTAACACAACAGAGTCAGAATGGGTTTGCTTTCTCTCCGTCTTCTTCAATTTGGTCCCCTATTGCCTCATCATCTTTCATAGTGAAATGTGTTGCTCTTTTGTTTCACTTCACAAAAGAAATGGCTCTCCTGTGAAATTTCTGTTGTCACTCTTACTAAACAGAAATGCAGTCAAGGATGTTGACAGTAGCGTGGAAATGTCTAGAAGACTTGCGGGCTAACGGCTTGACTTCACAGGGCCTGCCATTCCTCTGAGGTGAACACTGTCAGCATTTCTCGTGCTAGGTTTTCATGCAGTCTTTCTTCTCTGACCTTCTTCTCCAACACTAACCTCCTCTTGCCCTTTCTCTGGGCCTGGCTATCTTCCCACCTTTGTTTATCCTGCTCCTCCATTTAGGACCTACTACACTGGCCACACCTTCTAAATGTGATACACCTTCAAGGAGGTGTTATAAGTTCTAGGTGCCCCACAGTATTTACCTCATCAACTCTGTTTCCATAGCCTCCTGTGGTGTTTAAAGTCTGACATGTGTTATTAAAATATATCATATTCTCCTGTTTTTTTCAACCATGTGTATCTTGGGGATAACAACCTTTGTCCTCTATTTATCATTGTACTGGAGGCTAGGTGCATGGATTCATGCACCAGTGGGGTCCCTTGGCCTGGCCTGCGGGGATGAGGCCAAAACCGGCTCTCCGACATCCCCCTGAGGGGTCCCAGATGTGAGAGGGCGGTTCTAGGGTAACACATCGCAGAATCGGGCTCCCTCCTCTCTGGCTCTGGGTGCGTCACCTGAGAACCACAGCTGCCAACTCACCACAGCCCAGCAGCTCCTGCATTGAGCACATGTCCCCTGGTGGTCATTGTGCATCATAGCTATCTGTCAGACAGTCACTTAGGCTTTTATATATATAGATAATATTGGAGATCCATCATTTATCAATATGTGTATGTGTTTTGATGGTTTCCTAGCAGATCTTTGTCCATATTTATAAATTATGTTAGGAAATCTATTTTGTAAAATTAAAATGGACTCACATTCATTCTCCTGAGAGATTACTACTCTACACTAATAAAAGACAAACATGCAAATTGGCCGTGCCTTTGCTACACCTTAAGCCACGCCCACCAGCCAATCAGAGTGGCTATATGCAAATTAACTAAACCAAGATGGCAGCCAGCAGCCATGGAGCTGGAGCAAGCAGGAGGCTTGGTTGCCCCAGTGATGGGGGAAGCCAAGCTTCCCGCCTGCCACAGTCGGCTCTGAGCTCCACTCAAGGCAACAAAGTTTCAATTATAGAAGATAAATAAACCCCAGATACCTACTTTGAGCAGGCCGTGGCCATGGAGCTAGAGCGAGCAGTAGGCTTGGGTTGCCCCTGGCAATGGAGGTAGCCAAGCTTCCCACCCGCCCTGGCCGGCTCTGTGCTCCACTCAAGGCTACAAAGTTTCAATTATAGAAGGTAAATAAATCCCAGAATAAAACAACAAAAGAAAAAAAGGAGAGGCTGGGAGCTTCCATCACCGAGGGGGGCTTGGCCAGGCTGAAAACGGCTCTCAGCCCCTCACCCAGACTGTCCTAGCACCCCAGTGGGGACCCCCCACCCTAAAGGGGGTGTGGCCAGCCTGAAAACAGCCATCAGCCCCTCACCCAGGCTGGCCAAACTTCCATGGGTGAGGGTCCCCACAGGGGGGGAGTGGGGGCTTGACCAGCCTGAAAACAGCCATCAGCCCCTCACTAAGGATGGCCCAGCACCCCAGTGGGGACCCCCACCCTGAAAAAGGTGTGACCAGCCTGCAAACACCCATCAGCCCCTCACCCAGGCTGGCCAGGCACCCAAGTGAGACCCCCACCCTGATTCAGGACACCCTTCAGGGCAAACCAGCCAGCTGCCACCCATGCACCAGGCCTCTATCCTATATAATAAAAGGGTAATATACAAATTGACCCTAACAGCAGAACGACTGGGAATGACTGGTCACTAAGACACACACTGACCACCCGGGGGCAGACGCTCAATGCAGGAACTGTCCCCGGGTGGTCAGTGTGCTCCCATTTATGTAATAAATACTACATAAGTGCCAGAGAAACTTGAGCTGAACTTTGAACTTTAACTAGTGCTTACTAATTCTACCAATACTTACAAATGCACCAAAATATATGCATACATTTGTTAGACTCAAAAGGCACAAAGAAAGCAGGTAAGTGATAATTGAGGACTAGGAGTTTTAATAAGCATGAATACTTTTTCTTAAAATTTTATAAAAAGGGTACAAATCTAGGGCTTTTTAAAACTTGTAGTGATACTGTTTAGGCCTTTATAATTTTCAGAAAAAGTAAATGGGTAAACCTTCCAAATGGCTTATTCTTTCAAATCTGATGACAAATAGCATAAGCATATATGAGAGAAGCACAAAGTGGTTTTAAATACCACTTTGCAGAACACAGAAAACCTTCTCAGTCAAAGTAAATAAAATTGTCATTGTCAATAGCAGATTTAGGACAAGAATTTTTTTTAAAGTAAGTGGAATAAAATTAGTCTTATTTTAAGTATCATGCATTGATTTCTCAGGTATAGTCTGGGATATTTAACTGGTGAATGAGAAAAAGTCATTGCTTTAGCCCAAAAGTTTTACTTTTCTGCAAATTAAATAAAGTAGGGTAACATTTCATATAGCAATATCTAGTGTTCCTTCCATGTGAAGTAGAAGTGGAGAACAATAATTTATTTAACAATACCTTAAGAAACTAAATAATCTACATTTAGTTTAAACTAAATAATCTACATTTTTAGGTTATAGTGTGGAGACCTGAAAATGATTTCTTGGGTCTCTGAGTTGATAATATGAATATATACTACTCAATGGCTTCTGAAAATTTTGTGAAATTAAGGAAAGAATATAAACTTTCTGAAAATGAAGTTATAATAATGAGGATCAGCTTATACTACAATCACATACCATGCAAATCAAACACTTCCCTGTTAATCTGTGTGCAGTTATTTTTAGTCATTTTCTCAAATACATAATTACTTAGAAAATAGAGGCTGGCCCAAAATATAATCCCATGTAATCCTTTGACCAGAATTAAACATGATTATATATGCATCAATATTTTATTGCTAAAATTGGTTAATTCATGATGAAATAAATATTTACTGCATATTAACTCCACATGCCAAACAACATCTGCTTCCATTGCTCTACTACTCAGTAGGCAGATCAACCATATGTTTAGGTCATTAAAGAGCAGTGGTAGCAAGATACATATTTTTAATAATTGATTTTTTCCCAAAAAGAGCAAGGAAACTATCATGTAAATGTAAAGCATGGATTTTCTTATGCTAACTTTCATATTGCTTATTTTGAATAGGTGAAATATCATAATATTTTCAGAACTTAAGATTTCTAAATAGGTAAATTCATCTTATTCATAAATAAAAACAGAAACAAATGTTTATGAAACCAATTCCATAAATACACATTAACATAATTATATTTCTGTATCATTAGATACATTTCTCAAAATTATTTTAGGGGTTGAATACACTTGTTGAATTGATGTACCATGGTTTGTTTAACCAATTCCTAAGTGTTGGTTGTTCAGGTTGTTTCTAATTACATTATAGAAAACACCGATATACCTTTTTATGGCTTACTTTATTACAGTAAACAATACAGAATCTTTGCCTTAGTGCTTTGCTTTACTTCATCGCAACACATCATTCAAGTAACAAACAGATTGCTGAAGGTTAATCTCATTCTGAAAAGGATAGTGCCAGCCTCTAATGGAGCAAATCTAATAACGCTTCCCCCACATTGGATGAGGTTGCTCTGAACTGGATATGAAAAAGGACAGCTCTCAATTCATCATCTGCTATTTCTTTCATAAGTGCCATTTAAATATTTACTCATTTTATTAATAAGGTATCAGTTCTCCTGGTATCTTGTAAATTTGACAACTCATTTTTATACTAGTCAGTCACTATCACTTCTTAAGTAGACACTAATTATTTTTAATAAGCATGAAGTACTTTTTGCTCCTGTTCTATTATCATAAGTTAAGAATATTAATACTTTCCTAAATTTCTCTCCATAAAAATTAAATGCTAAAAATTAGACATTGTTTTTCATGTGTCATTATTTTGTCATCATGCCATATGTGGTGAAAAAGTTTCACAAAGTATATACTATTTTAGAAATAGACTAGAAAAAAAATTGGGTAATGGTTAATAGTTGACATGTAGTTAGGGGATATAAGTACAGAACAATCCAAAAGTAAAATAAAAGAAAGACAGCCTATACTATACTGACAACTATCATATTTAGATAAGAAAAGACATAATAAGAAATATTTATTTTCAGAACAGTTAATTCATTTTTATTCCTTATAAATGTAAAGCTCATGTAGGGCAAGTCATTTAAAGTGTTATGTGCATATGATTACTCAAAAATTCCTCAAACTCGTAAGAGATTGCCATGTGGCTCTTAATGTTTGAAAGATTATGTACCTTAACATTGCAATTATGGGGAAAATACTGCTCTCTAAATTATGTCCTCAATTGCTTTTACTGTCTTATCCCTTTCCTGGATGTCAAGAAGATCAACTCCTTTCTATTACATCTAATATAAATTCTAATGTGAATGAATTAACATTAATATACAAAAATGAGCTCACAAGTGCTAGGGCCTGAATGTTTGTGTCCTCCCCAAATGTATATGTTGAAAACTGAATGCCCCAGGTAATGGTAGGTATTAAGATGTGGGGCCTTTGGGAGATGATTAGGTCAGGAGGGCAGTGTCCTTATGAATGGGATTACTGCCTTTATTAAAAAAAAAAAAAAAGTCTCAGAGAAAGCTAGCTTGTCCCTTCTGCCTATGAGGATACAATAAATCTGAAAGAGGGCCCTCCCTCATCCATGCAGGCACCATGATCTTGGATTTCTCAGCCTTCAAAGCTCTGAGAAATAATTTTTTGCTGTTTATTAGCTACCTAGTTTATGGTGTTTTTGTTATAGCAGCCCAAATGAGCTAGGAAATAGGTAAATAGGAAGACTTCTAAAGAGTTTATATCAAATACCACAAACTATTGAATACAACAATTTTTAATGGTCCCACACACTTCTATAGAATCTATCTCTCGCATGGACACAGTGATTCATAAATACAACTATATATGCTTCCATCATTAATTCTACCTCCAATTTTATATCTGCATACTTTCCAAACTTTTTCCCTTTAATTATTAGTAATTGTATAATGGATAACATTGCAGAAAAAGTCAGCATTAAAAACATGATGTTGAAAGACACATTGTGCATTATTTTAAAATTAATAAAGAACATTTCTAAATTCCAAGGGATGGATCTTATGTTTCTAATTCTGAATATAAGCAGGCAAAATCCACTGAATTACATATTTAACTACTGCATTATAAAAGCCTCAAGGTTAAAATGCTCTTTTATTTGAAACACACTGACAATTATATAAAAACTAGAGACCCGTGCATGGTGCATGAAATTTGTGCTTGGGGGCAGGGGGTCCCTCAGTCTGGCCTGCACTCTCTCGCAATCCAGGACCACTGGCTACTAACCGCTCATCTGCCTGCCTGATCACCCCTAACTGTTTGCCTGCCTGTCTGATCGCCCCTAACCACCTCTGCCTCAGCCCCCGTTGCTGCGGCTTTGTCCGGAAGGACCTGTGGAATGACGTCTAGAAGGTCTTTTAGCTGTCCAGTCTAATTAGCATATTACGCTTTTATTATTATAAAGTAGCATTCATGCAATTCTATGAATACTTTCTATTTTTTTTTCATTTAAGCCATGACAATACAGGGTGGGGCAAAGTAGATTTACACAAAACAGAGTTTATTTTTGTATTATTATTTATTTATTATTATATTCTTTTCCATATGGACAACTGTAAACATACTTTTGCTCTAGGCTGTATATTCCCATTGAAAGAACACATTTCCTAGAAGTTGAGACTACAATTTCTTTGAAACAGAGCTGTGACTATAGTCAAAATTGTCATTAAACATAATTATTCAGGGGAGTGGTTTTATTGAGAATTAGTTTTAAGAAAGGAGAGTTATCATTGGGCCGGGGCTCTGAATGGGAACCATCTCTTATATTCAGAAAACTCTTCTCATCTGGTTTGTAGTTTTATAAAAACTACTGGAGGCTATAACTATTCTCTGGAATTGTTGGTCAGGATAAGCAGTATAAACTCAAAAATAATAAATCAAAACCAGTAGGATATAGAGGCTTGGGTCTAGATATAAGAACATACTAGTAGTAGTTGCAGTTATGCAGGCTTTAGGCTGAAAGAAAGCAGATTTCCCAGCATTATGAAGCAAGCACTTAGGGAAAAGACCCTTGGTTACCCAGCCAGAATGAAGGGGGATTGGGGTCAGGGAGAAAGGGGAAGCTGATGACAGCATTTTTTTGTTAGCACAAAGAACACTGTATCTATTCAAGATACACACTTTTTGCCTTTAGGGCAGGAGTCTTCTCTGAGATTGGGAAAGGTGGGCATGCCTGAGGGTTTCCTACAGTCTGTTACAATGGTGGGAGAAGCCTGCACAATTTGACCGCTGTCTGCTTCTGTGAAGGTTGATCTTCTGCAGCTGGCTGGCATATGTGTGAAGTCTGTAAACAAAGCAGTTAAGTCTCGGCGTTTATAGACTAACTAGGAACCCAGCGCGTGATTCGAAATCCTGTGGTGCTGCCCACCCTTGAGTCACTTGTCCCGCCCTGCCTCCCTCCCAGGGCCCCCCAGCGGCTGTGGCTGCTGCTGATCAGGCCCTCCCTCAGCGCAGGCATGGGGAGGCCCCTGCCGCCTCATCCCCAATGCTGCGCACACAACCTCCTCCTGTCCGGTCGACCCGTTATGGCATCCCAGTTAATTAGCATATTTCTCTATAATTTATATATATATTCACATCAGGGAAGCAGTGGCAGTTTATGTATTAATAATTAATGATGTAGGCTGATTTTGCAGAAGACATATCAATGATTAAATCTTTTTGTAAATTGTTACCCATTTCATAGAAAACTGTGCTAATTTACCCCTTTTTAAATTCACCTGTTATATCAATAATTACCTGCGAAGTTGGCGTGTGGGGCAGGGAGTATTACATTTATCATTTGTTAACTACATTAAGGCGTCTTGCTTATCCCTCTACAGGAAACACAACGTGCATGGTCATCACTGTTTTTAAAGGTCTGGTATTTCAGAATATATTTTATGTTAGGAAATAAATCTAAAATTACTACATGACCTTGATGCCAATAATTCAAGAGAAAATCATTGCATATTGCTAAGAGAAACATAGGATTTTACTAAAAGTTACATTCTAACAATGAAAAATATACTATTAACTAATACCTAAATAATTCTGATTAAAAATAAAAACAAAATGTACAAAAGATAAATTATAAACTTATTTTCTGTTGATCCTTATTAAATAAATTTTTTCAGTCTTTGAACATATTTATTAATCTACATGAAAAAAAATAACTGACAATTTTTTAAAGCTACAATGCATTTTAATATCTATAAATATTGTACTAACCTTTGCATTATGAAAACTTGTGGACTTACTAGTGTAACTATTTACCAGGGGATGGCGGTGATGGCCTGTTTGGACCTACATTAATTACGAATTCATTTATTAATACAGAGTTCTTCCAAAGATAGTGACAGCCTATCAATATGAGTGGGGAAGACTCTAATGTCAGATGCTTTGTAGTATCAATCATTTTGATAACACAAATTTAAGTTATTTAAATTTGGGAAGAAACTGCTGTGTACCCTAATACCTCCTGATGTATAAAAGAAAAGCTTTTAAGCACAGATGATAAGTACACCTTCAAATATAAATGATATTAATAGCTATAATTTTAATGTGGCAGGTACTATGTAAGTAGGGTAAACAGATCAAATGTACTCTGCTGAAGTGATTTCATATATAAGGACTCTCTGCTAGGAATGCCATCAGTGTGTTTGTCAGGAAGGCTGCTGTTAGCATGCTTAGAAGGTAATGTAACTGGTTCGACCTGCTTTCTTTCCCAAGTGATAAAAGGAGAAAATTGATTACAGGCCTACTGCTAATTTCACATACACTGCCTTTAAAAAAATTAGGAACACATGTATTTATGTCACATAAACTCTATGGCTCTCACCACATCCTCTGTGAATAAAAGTAATTATTTTTATATTTATGTACTTTCATTAAAACATTTGAAACTATTTTTCAACTAAAATATAAAAATTGAAAGTTTAATATTAAATAATTATAGGGTTAATATAAAATTGTGGCAAAAAGAAATTCAGTAGAATTTAGAAAATTTTATAACTTTTAAGAATCAGATTAACTGTAATACTGAATTTTATCATATTATCTATGAACAACCAACCATCTTTATCTCTTTAATCTGACACAACTTTTCACTGAATTTTATGTATAATTTATTTGGTAAACAGACATTATACTAAAAAAGATCTAGAAAAATGTGCACTTGCTTTTTAAGTTCTTTATATATACTACATGGGCAACTGAATTAAAATTATAGTAGAAATTAAAAGTAAGACTAATATAAAATCCCCACCATTTTTTGAGTTCTTGGGAGAAACCTGAATAAATTAGCATTAATAGATAACTTGAATAATTAAGGACATTCCAGGAGTGAAAATAAAAGTTCCTTATGAAAGTAGTTAAATAAAATCAAAACAGTCAGGCACTCATTATCATATTTAATTGAACATAACAGGATCACTGATGGGGCTATCACAGGGAAATCCTATAGACAAATATATATCTCATCTCTGTGCCCCCAAATATTTTTATGCCAAATAAGAATTTTTTATTTTATACCTTTTCAATTAAGATAAAGATGGAATTTTTAAAGTAGACACTATGTTTCATCATTCAATTTTTTTTAATATATTAAAAATTTGGGGGGAAAATCAGACCCTTACAAAGACTTAAATAACAGAGAAAGGGAAATAGAGAACAAGTATTTATTGAGTATCTAAATGTCCCAGGGTTTACCTGATTTAACCCTCACACAAATTCTATTTGGCAGGTCCTAATATCATTCTCATTTACAGATAAGGAAAGAGGCTTCAGGAGGTAAATGCATACCTCAAGGTCCCATGGCTAGTTTAACTATACAGCCTAGTTTGCATATGTAATCTTCACAGAAAACTATAAGTATTTGGAAATACAATGGTTTTAGCTTGCTTTATCTAAGTAAACAAATCACCTGGATAACTGGGTTTTCTGTAATGGAAATCTGGTAAGGCTGCTCAGAAAAAGGAATTGTTAGGATTTCTCCAGAAGTCCCTTGGCTGTCAATGAACAATGACGTCCCCTGAAAATGAAACTGAACTTAATAATCAGCTACTCTGTTGCTGGAAACTCTTTGTGATCTGTATTGTTTAGTGGCAAACTTGACTGAAAAGAGCTATGCATGGGCTTCAGAGAAGTCTGGGAGACAGATCAGAAAGTGGCAAAGGAGACGATTTGGACAGTCTCCAGACAGACAGGTGGAGGAGTCCTCTTGCCCAGTTATTAGAAGCACTTATCTTTTTTAAAATATATATCCTATCTAATAAAAGAGAAACATGGTAATTGGCATATGACTGCTACCCTTCCCATTGGCTAATCAGGGAGATATGCAAATTAACTGCCAGCCAAGATGGCGGCCGGCAGCCAGGCAGCTTGAAACTAACATGAGGCTTGCTTGCTTCAGTGACGGAGGACTCCAATGTCCCCGCCTGCCGCTGCAGGCCTCTGAGCTGCAACTCTAAGCAACTATGTAACAAATATAGAGGCTAAACAAAACCCCAGGCTTCAGCCAGCAGGACCGCAACATTGTAAGCAAAGGCCAGAAACCTACTTTCAGCAGCAGAGGCCTAAGAGCTGGAGCCAAGCCTCAAAGCTAAAGCTAGCCCAGAATTAAAAAAAGAAAAGAAAAAAAAAGGAGTGGTTAGGAGCTTCCGTCACCCCCAGCCTGAAAACAGCCCTCAGCCCCTCAGCCAGACTGGCCAGGCACCCCAGTGGGGACCCCCACCCTGAAGGGTGTGTGACCAGCTGCAAACAGCCATCATCCCCTCACCCAGGCTGGCCAGGCACCCCAGTGGGGACCCCCACCCTGAAGGGTGTGTGACCAGCTGCAAACAGCCATCATCCCCTCATCCAGGCTGGCCAGGCACCCCAGTGGGGAACCCTCACCCTGAACCAGGACACCCTTCAGGGCAAACCAGATGGCACCCACCTGTGCACCAGGCCTCTATTCTACATAGTAAAAGGGTAATATGCCTCCCAGCACCGGGATCAGCAGAGCCGTGAGGCCTCCCGGCACCGGGATCATCGTGACAGGGGGCAGTGCCCAAACCCCCTGATCGCCCTGCGGCTCTGTGTGTGACAGGGGGCGGGGCCACAACCTCCCTATCCACCCTGCTCTATTTGTGACAGGGGAAGGCACCCCAACCCCCTGATCAGCCCTGCTCTGTGCCTGATAGGGGGGAACTCCCCAACACCCTGATTGCCCTGCGGCTCTGTGTATGACAGGGTGCAGTGCCCCAACACCCCCCCCATGGGCCCTGCACTGTGTGTGACAGGGTGCGGCGCCCCAACCCCCCGCCCCTCACGAGCCCTGCTTTGTGTGTGACGGGGTAGAGCCATAACCTCCCCATTGGCCCTGCCCTGAGTGTGAGAGTGGCGGTGCCCCAAACCCCTCATCGGCCCTGCTCTGTGGGTAATAGAGGGCGGCGCCCCAACCCCCTGATGGGCCCTGCTCTGTGCATGACAGGGGACGGTGCCCCAACCCCCTGATTGGCCCTGGTCTGTGCATAACAGGGTATAGAGCCCCAACCCCCCTGATTGGCCCTGCTCTGTGAGTGACAGGGGGCAGTGCCCCAACCTCCTGATTGGCCCTGTTCTGTGCATGACAGGGGGTGGCGCCTCAACCTCCCCATCCACCCTGCCTTGAGTGTGACAGAGGACGGTGCCCCAACCCCCCAATCGGCCGTACCCTGAGCGTGACTGAGGGTGGCATCGAAACCTCCCAATCACCCTGCTCTGTGCATGACAGGGGTTGGTGCCCCAACTCCCCAATTGGCCCTGCTCTGACCCCAACCAGGGGCTGCACCTAGGGATTGGGCCTGCCCTCTGCCACCCGGGAGCAGGCCTAAGCCAGCAGGTTATCTCCCAAGGGGTCCCAGACTGCAAGAGGGCACAGGCCGGGCTGAGGGACCCCCTCTCCCCACCGAGTGCACAAATTTTTGTGCACCAGGCCTCTAGTATATATATATATATATAATTGATTTTTTACAGAGAGGAAAGGAGAGGGATAGAGAGTTAGAAACATCAATAAGAGAGAAACATTGATCAGCTGCCTCCTGCACACTCCCCAGTGGGTATGTGCCCGCAACCAAGGTACATGCCCTTGACTAGAATCGAACCTGGGACCCTTGAGTCCGCAGGCCAATGCTCTATCCACTGAGCCAAACCGATTAGGGCAGAAGCACTTACCTTGTTCTAACTTTTTTCTAGTTTTTTTTTTTTTTTTCCTGTTAGAGGCCAGACACTTTACATGTTCTATTACAAACTGTCATAACAATTATCTTTATCAGCTACATGAGAAAACAGAAGTGGAGGGAACTTGTGCTCCTTCCCAAAGGTCACAAAGCAAATAAGCCAGAAAGTGGAGACTTAAATACACATAATCGGACACTAGTGTCAGGGCAATTTTCAGTATATAATTTTGTCCCTGCAAGAACAGGAAACACAGATGGTTTACAAAAATGCCTTCATGATCTAAATATGTTTTTCTGTCTCAGAAACATGTTCGGCCAGAGCAACACTTTAGTCTTTAAATATTTCTAAGGGTCTTTTTCACCTCTTCCCTCACAGAAATTGAGAATTTAAAGTTTCATAAATGTTCAATTCTTTTTTTTAAAATATATTTTACTGATTTTTTACAGAGAGGAAGGGAGAGGGATAGAGAGCCAGAAACATTGCTGAGAGAGAAACATCGATCAGCTGCCTCCTGCACGCCCCCCACTGTGGATGTGCCCACAACCAAGGTACATGCCCTTGACCGGAATCGAACCCGGGACCCTTGAGTCTGCAGGCCGACGCTCCATCCACTGAGCCAAACCGGTTCTGGCTAAATGTTCAATTCTTAATATGTTTTCTGAATATAATTAAAATGTCCTTTGAAATTCTGGTATGGGTCAAGAAAAATTTTAATTAAAATAATTGTTTTAACATTTTTTAAGATAAAATATTTGTTGATTAGGGTTAGTTTATTTATCCTTTCCATCAACACTGGAAATCAATTAACAAGGAGGTTCATTTGAGTTCCTTTGAGACTGTTAAGTTTTTTAATCAATGCCCATTCCATCTACCCAGTAATACGCAAAGCACACTATCTGATGACTCAGTATAAAGTCTTTCTTACTTTTCCATGTGGTTGGCAACACAGAGCTACAAATTAGGGCTAGTATGAGAGCAGATGTTTATAAATTACTTAGATGCCCAGTGGATGAATTCATGCACAGGTGGGGTCCCTCGGCCTGGTCAGTGATCGGAGCCAATGGGGTCTTCGCGCCCAGTCCCAATCTGGCCGATCGGGGCCAGCCGGCCGGGGGGAGGGACCACGGGAGGTTGGCCGGCTGTGGGAGGTTCACTGTGGGAGCTCACTGATCACCAGGAAGCAGCTCCTGAGCTGAGCGTCTGACCCCTAGTGGTCAGTGCACATCATAACGATGGGTCAACCAGTCGTTCGGTTGTTTGGTCGCTTAGGCTTTTATATATATATATATATATATATATATATATATATATATATATATATATATATATATATATATATATAGATGCTTGTTAGATATATTCCCATTGTGTACTAGTAGCCTCTTAGGTTTTCATTGCAACATCGACATAGAACTGATTAAAATTTGAGAGAATAGGATGGTTCCTATTCATCTAGTCTGTAAATTAGTCTTTTAACATTGCTATAATTTATGCATATATATTTTAAAAATAATATTGACTTATTTGATACAGTTAACAGCTCTTCCTCTCTATTAAAGTATTTTACCTTACTATATAGATTTTATCTTTTCATTATGACTTGTTTAAGAATGCCAAAATTTCTGATTTACCTGCCCTATTTGTAATCAAAGCTTCTAGGAGCCTCAGTGAAAATGCTTTGGCATTTTCTGTTTCTCTGTGTTAATTGAACATGAGTAATTAACCTTTCTACTTTATGCCTCTCACTTGAACAAAGTATTACATTTTAAGTTATATTTATTCTTTAGTTGTATTTATTCTTTTCTCTAAATAACACTGTTTTTGTTCTGGTAACTCAATTCTAAACAGTCCATGGATGCTCTACAGATAATCCATGAAAATCTGAGAGTATGTCAAAAGCATCATTTGGAAACCGATATTACAGAGTCAGAAAGATAAATTAAATTTTCAAGATAAATAGGACTGCAGTTCTAAAATATACTTCATCAGCAGTTTCCAGCATTCGACCACAACACAAATGTTAGGAAGTATATCTTTAGGCACTTCCAAGCAATCTGTCATACAATGTGAATTTGTCACTAATATAAATTCAAATGGTGAAACGGGAACAGGGAAAGCAACATATATATATATTAAAACAAACAACTGATGTTCCATTTTTAAAAAATTATGAACTAAGGGGGTTTTCTTTTTAGTACTTCAGGTTTTGATGCCCTCCAACAATCCTATACTCAATTAACTTTAGATGTTATGGTGATAAATTATAAGGCATAAAAATAGCCATATGTCTACCAGCCAGCTTTGTCAAATACTATTATTTAAGTCACATATATTTTTATTTTTCAGGAAAGAAGTTTTGAGGTTAAGCGAAAAACTTCCATATAACTCTCACTGATATAAATTAAGCCCTCCATCCTCAGAAGTAGCCCATAGAATGAAATTTTATTTCAGCATTAACTTAAGTGTTATATATATCTATTAATTTTATTTTTATTGCTTCATAAACAGTATTTATTAGTTTTCTAAGTAATATTTTCTTTTTAATTTCTAATATTTTAATAAATATGCATATTCTTCATTTTTGCAATAGATCTTAGATTAATTTGTCAATCATTAGTCTTTAAAAAGAAAGCAATTATTGCTCTGCTAAAATGCATCATTATGTACCCTTTTACTATCTTAATGATTTCTACTCTTATTTTAATTATATCGTTTTTACTGTTTCTTTTTTTCTGTTTTTATTTCTTAAACATTTTGGATTGAACATAAGTAGTTTTATTCTTGTTGAGAAATTTTTAAACATTTTTTCTTATTAACTTTGTATTATTAATAATGCTAGATGACATCACATCTGTTTACAATATGGTTTACTGAGTATTTTAAGCCCACTATTGAGACCCCCTGCTCAGGAAAAAAAAGATTCCTTTCAAAATACTATATATTGTAAGTCAATAGCTGCCATAGATAGTGATTCCTCTGATGAATCTGGGCAAAGTATATTCAAATCCAACTAGAAACTATTCACCATTCTAGATGCCATTAAAAACAATCATGATTCATAGGAAGAGGTCAAAATATCAACATTAATAGGAGCTTGGGAGACGTTAATTCCAACTTTCATGGATAACTTTGAGGGGTTCAAGACTTCAGTGGAGGAAGTAACTGCAGATGTGATGGAAACAGCAAGAGACTAGAATTAGAAGTAGAGCTGAAAGATCTGACAGAATCCTATGATCAAACTTGAACAGGTGAGGCGTTGCTTCTTATGGATGAGCAAAGAAAGTGGTTTCTTGAGATGGAATTCACTCCTGGTGAAATTTGTTGACATGACAACCAAGGATTTACAATATTACATCTACTTAGTTGATAAAGCAGTGGCAGGATTTGAGAGGATTGACTCCAATTTTGAAAGAAATTCTACTGTGAGTGAAGTACTATCAAGCAGCATCACATGTTACAGAGAAAATGTTTTTCAAATGAAGAGTCAATAGATAAGGCAAACTTCCTTGTATTTTACAAAAATTGCAACAGCCATTCCAGCTTTCAGCAACCACCACTCTAGTCAATCAGCAGTCATCAACTCTGAGGCAAGACCCTATTACATACGACTCCCTGAAGGCTCTTTTTTTAATAAAATCTTTTAAAAATAAAGGTAGGTGCATTGTTTTTTAAAAAATATAATGTTATTGCACACTTCTAGAGTACACTATAGTGTAAGCATAACTTTTACATGCACTGAGAAACCAAAAAAAAATTATGTGACTTGATTTGCTGCAATATTTGCTTTACTGCATTGGTCTGGAAGTATCTCTGAGGTATGCCTGAATTCAACTTCCCTTTATATTACTATTTACATTACAATACCTTAAGCAAATTGTGTGAATTCATTAAGTTTGCCTAACAGAGGTCAGTTAAGTGAAATCTACAGCTCAATTCATGACAGGACACAAACTGTTAAAATAATATTCAGATCTGCTGGATTATTTAATTTGTACAAAAATAAACTTATTTTCACACAAACACAAATTATTCTCATTAGCATTCTATAGCAAAAAAGAAAGGAGATAAACAATTTGACAAGTCAAAAATGAACAAAGAAACTGAAATTACTTTAGAATAAGATGTTCTAAATGTCCTCATTATGAAAAACAAGATTTAAAAAACAATATGAAAAATTGGAATGTGCCCATATTTAGAATATCACTTCTCTTTCATGGTAAATTATATGGGATTTAGAGATTCCAATTACACTTTTAAAACTTGAAGGAAATAGCTTTTCTTTGTTCTGAAATCTCATTAAAATAGATTACTTATGTTAATTGCTGCATATTAGAGTGTCCATGTTTTTATTTTTTGCTAAAGTTAAGTGTGTATCTTTGCACACTAAAAAAACGAATATATAAAATAAAAGTAAAATTCCACTATAATAATATTCTAGAGTTGAATATTGAAAAAGGTTCAGGTAAAAATCATCAAAAAGGAAAACATAAAATATATTTTAAAAAACCTTTTGTAATTATAATTACGTTAATAAAAGACAGACATTAATTTCATCTGGCTCATAGTGAACAGTCTCTCAGAGATACAGTTTCTAAAAATCTGGCTGATCATACATAGACTTAATAAATCAATGTGTATATTGTATACTTTCTTCACTTTGTACGTTATAAAATTCATAATTCATATTAAAAAGCATTAGAAGCCAATGATAAAAGAAAAACTTCTTGACTAGCTACTATAAATTAGTTTTGATTTATTTTAATATAAGATGGGAAATAGCAAAAAAATCTTTATAATTTATTTCAAAGGTTGTTAATTTGAATTCTATCAAATCACTGGTATTTCAATAATTTCCTGTTCATTTTATGTACACACTGAGTGGCCAGATTAATATGACCACCTGATGTTTGTAGGCAAATTAGCTATAATTTCCCGCTGAAGTTGCTAGAGGGCCAGACCATTATAAATAGGGAAGCAGGTTGTTTACCACGACAGCAGAAGTGATTTTTTTCTGAAGATATGGGTAAACAACATGATTTAACAGCCTTTGAATGTGGGGGGAGGGAATAAAATATATATATATATATATATATATATATATATATATATATATATATATACACACACACATACACACACACACATATATATATGATATACAATTGGTGTTATTTAATTAACATTAATATTTTGCCATATATTTACAAACTAAGCAGATGATCTTCCATACTCTCTGCAGCCTAGCCTTATAATATTTACCTTTGAGGATGATAAAATAGAGGCTGAGTCAAGGTCTCTTTCTGATTCTACTTTGCTGCATTCAAGCATTAGCATCAATTCCTTAGATTTATAGTTGAACTCTGGATCTACCAAGTATTTCAATAAGGAATTATTTAGGGACCATAAGTTCAATATTAGAACTTTATATCACAATACATAGCTTATAACCCAGGTGACTCTTTTGGTAAAGGGTGACTGAAAAAGTATATTCAGAATAACAGCACTTAAAATATCCCTGGTCTTCTATAAGAGCTTTGTAATACTCATTGTAAACTATTTCTGAACCTGATTATATGGACGGGAAATAGTAATTGGAGGTGACAAAGTATTTAATACTTATTGGTGCACCACAAAACCAGTGCAGATCTTCCTGAAAAGATTATACCTCTGGTGTTTATGACACAGTTTGCTGATTTTTTTTTAAGTTTTGTAATAAAAAAGGATTCTTCAGACACATTTTGACTATCATTTTATGTCCTGTTAATACTGAAAAAAAAATAAGATAGAATTTTTAGCATTGTGTAGAACACTAATGGTGTTGAAAAAAAAATGGTTAAAAGGTCAGAGTTTTGCCAATTTACATTAACTTTCTGAACTACATTAATGAAACATATGCATATTTGTGTCACAGGAGGTTAATTTAAATTTCTTAAGAGGAAAGCATGTATGCTTTAAGGATTATACATTATAACTAAACTATTAATTCAAGGAGATATTAAGCTGTTTGTTTTTATAGAAGTATAAAATGGAACATATGTCTGCATTACTAATATGTCATTTTAAAAGATTTGGCACAATCCCTACCCTAATTTCTTGACTGTGAGTCAGAATATTGGGATGTTTTAAAAGAAACTAGAACTGAATGAAATTAAGTTATACTTAATGACACACGGGACCAACATTCTTTTACATAGTTTAAAAGAGTTTTTCCAGTACAGATCACATACAGAAATGCAAATAAGAACAAGCTTAAGGGTGATTGGAAAAGTATATTCAGAATAACAGCACTTACAATAACCTTGCTCTTCTATAAGAGCTTTTAATACTCATTATAAACTAGTTCTGAACCTGTTTACTAGTATAGGGAAGAGAAGTAGCACTGGGATGTACCAAAGTATTTAAGACTTATTGGTGCATTATCAATATCACCTCCAGAAAACTTTTCCACCTAGCGGCCCTAGAGGGGAATGCATAATTGGGTAGATTTACTAAGGTGTAGTGCTAGCACTGAGCTGCACAATGGCTGAAACCCGATTTTGTCAGGAGAGCTCAGCAAATGTGCAACTTAACCATTAATAAGGGTGAGCACACAGAAATGAAAGTACTCCCGTCCTCATAAGCAGCCCTTTCATCCCACAATAAGGCCAAGATGAGGAGAAAATAAGCCTCTTTCTCATTTAGCAAATGGAGGATCAAAACATCAGATATCCATCTGAGCAGAACTCCCCTTTCCTGCCTTTATTCCTCTCTCAGTGAAATGTGTGTGTGTGTGTGTCTGTCTGTCTGTCTGTCTATCTATCTATCTATCTATCTATCTATCTATCTATATCAATCTCTCTCTCTCTCTCTCTCTCTCTCTCTCTCTATATATATATATATATATATATATATATATATATATATATATATATATATATATATATATTATATATGTGTGTGTGTATACTAGTATATCCGTATATCAATATCTACCTATCATCTATCTATCTACCTATCATCTATCTCTACATCTATCTCTATCTATATATATCTATATGTATTTATATATACTAGTATACCCATATATCTATATCTACCTATCATCTACCTATCATCAACCTATCATCTATCTATCTATCTCTATCTATCTATCTATCTATCTATCTATCTATCTATCTATCTTTAAATGGCACATCAATCTGTTCAGTTGCAGTCAGATCTTATGGGTTTGGGACCATCATGACTCTTTAAGGTGCTTTGCACCTGGCTATTGTAATGCACAGTGTGTTAATTTTAAAACTTAAATTTCAGAAATTAACTCTAATTCCATAGTGGAAGCCTTCAAGTATTGAGGGTTTTCAATTCATGTACACATAGTAATCAATCAATTAGTATCTGAAACTGGCAAGGTGTTAATAATTTTCTTTTAATCCTAAGAAAAGGATAAAGTGTATTATATACCTTATAAAAGGTCTAATACAAAATATGTCATTTATGTAAATATGACAATTACAAATAAAATTTTTCACAATTAAATTTAATAAATTTAAATAGCTATAACTGCTTTTGGAGTTTTGTATCTACATACAAATTTGCCAGATTTACCAAAATAGTAGGATATCAATTACATTTGAAATTTTATTGAAATTCAAACTCAACTGATAGACTGTTTTATATGTTGATCAGATCTATATAAAAACACTTAAAAGAAAGCTGAATATATATGTAGTTTGATATACATATATGCAGTTATATTTAAATGTAGTTTCTATTAACCCTTGAGTAATGTGGATATAAAATATAATCTTTAGTAATAAGAATTGGGGGAGAAAAAAAACAATAGAAAATCTCCCATAAGCCTTAACAGTCACCAAAACACAGGTTGTCAAATTATCTATTTGAAATCTTCCATAAGCCAGCTTCAAGTTGAAATAAATGCAGAAGAATTGCTGCTTTTTTCACAGTGATCTAAGGCTTATCTTACTTTTGTGACAGGGTCTGTACATAAAGAGCTCTTAATGGAAGATGAAATTGTCTTCAATTACATCCCATGTCTAATGGTGGGTCAGCTCTTAAAATGTCTCTGATTTTTGTCAAGGTTAGCAAATTAATAGGGCTCCATGAACCTTTGTCCTTTCTTAAAAGATAAAACTTAGAGGAATGCACTACATACATGATGTGGGTGTTTTGTGTGTGTGTTTTAAGATTTCCCTATTGGGCTTGGATGTGAACTCACAAGTTTATTCAGAAAAAAATGAATCTAAAGAAGAGTAAGACAAGGACTGAAGCTGAGATTCTTTGTAATTGTGGATGCTGAGGGAGTTATGCTCTCTGATTTCAGAAATGGAGGGAACATTTTTCATTTATGGTTTATTAGTTTATCTAGTAAATACTAAGAATCTACTGTTTTATATTCTAGGCATTAAGGATACAGCAGTGACATAAACAGGAAATTGTATCTGCGCTCCTAGAGCGGGTGGTTTAATGTAGGCCATACATATGTTATGCTACTTTAATTTGAATAAAAATTGTTTTAAGAGAAAAATTTTGTTTTGTTTTCATGTATATGATTTATATTTATATATATATATATATATATATATATATATATATATATATATACACACACACACACACATACACATACACACACATACGGGGGGGGGTCCCTCAGCCAGGCCTATGCCCTCTTGCAGTCTGGGACCCCTCAGAGGATGTCCACCTGCTGGCTTAGGCCCGCTCCCTGGGGGATGGGCCCAAGCTGGCAGTCAGACATCCCTCTGGCAGCCCGGGGGCCCTCGGGGGATGTCCACTTGCCAGCAGGGAGCAGGCCTAAGCTGCAGTCAGACATCCTTAGCACTGCTGAGGAGGCAGGAGAGGCTCCCACCACCACCGCTGTACTGGCAGCTGTCAGCCTGGCTTGTGGCTGAGCAGAGCTCCCCCTGTGGGAGCACACTGACCACCACGGGGCAGCTCCTGCATTGAGCATCTGCCCCCTGGTGGTCAGTGTGTGTCATATTGAGCAGTCCTTCCCAGTTGTTCTGCTGTTAGGGTCAGTTTGCATATTACCCTTTTATTATATAGGATGTGTGTGTGTGTGTGTGTGTGTGTGTGTGTGTGTAAATTTATCTTTACTCTGTCCATTAGTTGTGCGTTCTTTGTTTAAGAAATATGTTTTTATTGATTTTTAGAGAGAGAAGAAGGGACAGAGATAGGAACATTGATGAGAGAGGAACATCATGGATTGGCTGCCTCCTGCATGCTCCATACTGGAGATAGAATCTGCAACCCAGGCATGTGCCCTGACCAGGAATCAAACCAGCGACCTCTTTGTTTCTGGGTTGACACTCAAACACTGAGCCACACAGGCCAGACTAGTTGAACATTCTTATTGTATATTTTAGTTTCATTTTGATTAGGGTTAATCATACAGGAAACATATGCCTCTGCACATTTTTATTTAAAATTCTGAGTCTTTGTATGTAACATTGGCTCAAATATATCCGAGAAATATTTCTTTTCTTATCCCATGCCATCCTGCCATGGAGACAGTGTGAAATAAAGAAATGCTGTATTTTTTTTGATTCACACTCTTGGAATTAAAACTTTTTAGAGACCAAAGAGTTTTGGTCTATTTGTTTTGTATTTAACATAAGACCCTTCTGGCATTGATCTGGAACAAGTTCTGACCCTAATTTAATTAACTCTATAATATTCTTATTTCTTAAAATTCCCTTTTCCTGGAAAAATCAAATAACATGCTTGGAATAATTATTACCATACCTTATATTACTTACAACCTCTCTCAAATGGGGATAACCTAATAGATCACGAGCTAGTAACATTTGAAAATAATTGTTGCAAAGAAGCATAGTTTGTTCCTGGAATTTCCATTATCTCTGACATATGTCATTACTGTGCAGTGGCAAAGTTCTCTCTCTTGTGGACTCTCTCATCCACTCTAATTAATTAAGGGAACTGAAGAAACCAACTCTAACAGCTAAACCTATCTTTGTACACTTACTTTTGAAGAAGTGAATGATTTCTATTTCCAGGATAAGTAAATGAATAAATACACAGATTGGTTCAACTCACAATAATTTTATGACTATGACCCAGAATCAGAACATATATGATGATCCTCTTATTCAAAGAGCTCATTAGTAGGTAGTGGGGATAAACACAACCTCACATCCAAATGATGTGGAAATTGCAGTGCTATTGACTCAGAGTATTGTGGAAGTAAGCAGAAAATCATCCCACAGGTAGAAGCCATCAATTTTTATGGGGAAATAAAGGTAAACTCCTGTCTAAGCACTTTACATATATTCACTTTAATACTTATAAACACCCTATGAGATGGGTACTGTTGTTATACCCATTTTACTCTTGGGGAAACTGAGTCAAGAAATTTTGTTATTATTGTTTGTTTTAAGATAAGCTCTTCAAGGCCTTATATCAGTAAGTGGCGTAAGCTGACATAGGAGGGTTTCAAGGAAAGTAGACAGACGGTGTTAAAGATCAGTTAGAATAAAGGGCACAGAAAGAAAGAAGCATTGTGGAGATATGTTTCAGGTCGAGAAAACAGGATTTGAAATACACAGGATGGATAAATATATGGTGCATTGAGGGAAAACTTGTCATCTTGGTTTTGTAATGACAAAAATTGCAAGATAGAATATAGAGAAAGGTGAGCTAGGGAGCTCATTAAGGGCCTCTTGAGGGACTTTGTTTGCCACATTATGGATGCGGATTTGTTTAGGCCTCCAAAAGCCAAAGGAAAGTTTTGACAAGAGAGGTAATTTGGACAATTTTGCTTGTTACGAAGATCAGTTTGATAATAAGGGATGGGTTTCTGTGGAACATAACTTGGGGCAGAGAAACGAGTGAATTAAGTTATTTGAATCCACTGTAGAATGGAGCTTCAAAAGGGGATGACTTTGAAAGTCCTAAGGAACTACATTTGGCAAGATCTGCTCATTAACTGGGTATGGGATGTGAGGAAAGAGAAATAACAGGGGCCAATTCTCAGGTATCTAGTTTGGATGAATGAGGATGTTATCAAAAGTGGAAGTGAGCCCAGCCGGTGTGACTCAGTGGTTGAGTGTCAATCTATGATCTGAACCAGGAAGTCATGGTTCAATTCCTGGTCAGGGCACATGCCTAGGTTGCATGCTTGGTCCTCAGTGGAGGGCATACAGGAAACAGCCTACTGATGATTCTCTCTCATCATTGATGTTTCTATCTCCTCCTCTCCCTTCCTCTCTGAAATCAATAAAAATGTATTTTTTTAAAATTGCAGTGAAATTAGGAGGAAGAGCAGTTAAAATTGAAGAATTTCAGCCCATTAAGCTTGAAATATCTGTGGCATCATTTAAGCCCAGAAGTTCAGTAGTTTGTTGAATGTTTGGGTCAGAAGCAAGAGGAGAGTTTAATTGTATAGAAAGGAGGAACTGATCACTCAAAGATAGTGCACACAATAACATGAGCTGTGGGTGGTGAGTGCAGCCCTGAGAAGCACCAATGTTCAAGGAGAATGAAGAAGTCGATGAAAAGCCAGAGAAAGAATGATGATAAAATCATGCCCTGAAAAAGGAGTGATGCAAGCAATGAAACAGAGAGGTCTAACACTGAATTATTATCACACTAGAGGCCCAATGCACAAAATTTGTGCAAGGAGCTCCGAGCTGCCACCTCGGCCCTCACAGCAGCCCCGGCTTTGTCCAGAATGTCCGCCGGAAGTTCGTCCAGAAGGTCGTTTGGCCATCTAGTCTAATTAGCATATTACACTTTTATTATTATAGATAATGTGGTTTAGTCCATAGGTGCACATATGTGCTGCTTGGTGCCATGCAATCTGGAGGAATCTCAGATGCTTATAGGAGTGGCCAGGGATCCCAGGGCCAGTTGGTTACACTGGGTCTTGTGGGACAATACATCAAGGCCACTCTTGCTGAGATAGGAAGCCCCCCAGTTCCAAGGGAATCAGAGCTTGCAAGTCTCTGTATGATAGTTTTATTAAAATTTAACAAACCTGTGCTGAATCATAGCATTTAATGCTTTTATTACTTAGAAAACATTAATGTAATTTACTTTAAAATTTTTCCTAAGATCAAAACAAGTGCATTAAACTTTGCAAGCTGAAATTTGCCTTTCTGTATATATAGACACTATTTATCTGAATCCAGTTTGGGAAAGTTATCTCTACCACTGTGTCATGAAAATTACGTATGGTTAAAATAAATCTTGCAATTTCTCGGAGCATGTTGCAATGGTTTAGACTTCCAAGCAGTTTGTAAATATATATTCCATATAGAATTCTTTATCAGGGGTTTAGGAGAAAAGGCGGGAAAAAATAAAAAAATAAAGGATGTGTATCTAATTAGTATCCAACCCAATGCTGGATGCTTGGTCAGTCACTCAGCCCTTTATTCCTAGTCCAGCTTCTCTCTGTTCCAGAATTACTCCCATCTTCTGGGGACATTTTGCACCAGAGTGGCCCTGGGCACTCTATAAAATGCCTTGGCTTCGGTGAAATGAAGCAGCCTTGTTAGGCTGCCTAACTCTGGAATGATACATCTAGAATAAGGACAGAATCAGATGACCTGCACAGGGCTAGCCTAAAATCCATTCACTTATCTCAATAAATTCTACTCTACATCAGCCCATAAAAAGCTACATAAAACACACTTAACTGTGTTTTAGAACCCATTTTATTGCTTTGTGAGCCTTTCAGGATGTTAGAAACACTGTTTTCTCTAGGAGGATTGGCCCCCTGCAGTCCTGGCAGGTCCTTATAGATACTGGAATTTGTGTGTTCAGGTCATTATAATTCTCACGCATCCTCCACTCCAAGACTTGTGTGTACAAAGTGAAATGATAGTTTCTATTACAACCCTGATCCCAAGGCAAAAAGTGGATAATAAGTTAGATTCCATTATTAGAGTGTCTACATATTTATAGTACAGTTTTATTACATTCAAGATAGTTATCAGAATGGTTCCAGTTTCTCAGAATTAGACATACCTCAGGATAAAAACGGTACATTTTAATCTACCATATATCTAAGCATGTAAAATTGTCCTAGTGTGTTACCTTTCTGAGTCTCCATTTACTAATCTATAAAAGGTTACAGATGTACCATGTCACCTACAAATTCCTTCATCTCAAAGATATCATCATTCTACTGGGGAATTGTTATTCAGTGGATGTAAACTTGTTCATTCTTAATAGAATAATTTCATTAAAATATGTCTCATTAACATGAAAACACTTAATGTTGAAAACAGCTTATCAAAAATCTTGACTGATGAGAGATTGTTAATTTTCTAAGTGTTATAATTCAGGATAAAGGAGGAAATATTTGTGTGTTTTTGCATTGTGTCAATGCAATCATTTTTTGAAAATCAAGATCAGATGGATATTTAGACATCAAAAAGAGCTGCTTGAAATACTGAACACTATATTATTAATGCTCACCAGCTGAGGTTTGCTGACAAAAGGAATAATCATAAACCTTTTATTTTATCTCTGAAAGCTATGCCTGCCCGAGATCTGAAGCCCAACATCCATAAAACGGTTTCATACAAGTGACACCCTACTCAAAACAGCTGTCTGCAAGGAAACGAAATGGAATTTAATCTGCCATAAAATAAATTGCACAATTTCTTTTTCTTGAGAAAGTCATGCCTTTGTGGTGGTGGTGAACTGTAACAGTTTTTCTTTGAAAAGAATCAGCCCCTTCTATGTCAAATCCCTATTAAGTCAACCACCTGAAAGTTTCCTTCAGAAATAGCAACTGGAAAGCCAGGTCAGCTGGTCTACCGCCTGATGAGAGAGCTTCCCTACTAAATCTTTTTTAAAATATATTTTTATTGATTTCAGAGAGAAAGGGAGGAAGAGATAGAAACATCAATAATGAGAGATAATCATTGATTGGCTGCCTCCTGCATGCCCCTCACTGGGGATCGAGCCTGCAACCTGGGCATGTGCTCTTGATTAGAATCAAACCTGGGACTCTTCAGTCCACAGGCCAACACTCTATCCACTGAGCCAAAACAGCTAGGGCCTGCTAAATCTTTAAAAGGACTAATTTAAAACATTAGCCCTAAGTCATTGTTCTAACCAAACATAAATACGTTTAATGATGCTTGTTATGAAGGAAGGATATATGAAACTAGCATATATTGTCAGTCATTTAATGTACAAAAATGATAATCTCACATGCTTCAAACTAATACTGAAGCAGAGAAAAGAATTGCAAAAAGAGTAATATACTAGTCAGATAACTGACAGTAAGATGAGATTCACCATCTCTTCAAAATAAAGTTATTGGAAAAAACTTTAATAATAACTCAAAGAGCAAATATAAATATTTATAACCCCCAAATAGACTACTTTATATGGGCATTTTAAAAAGACAACTCACAATAAAGGAATGGTATGTTTCAATGTGTTAACTTCATTCCCTTAAGTACACAAAACATTTTTACATGATAAAGCAAAAGAAATAACAAAATTTTTCAAATGTGAACTTTGGTCTAATATTATATGTAGTATCTAACATGCATTCAACCTAGATTATGGAACTTAGGTTTTGCCTCTTCATTCTATTACATATTTTCCAAAATCTTACTTTTGAGTTCAAAATTAGCTTAGAAACCATTCATGCAAAGGGAAAGCTCATCAAGGATACAAAACTCTCAAGATTATTCCCAGATAAATTCTGGAGACTTCATTCTCTCAAACTACAAACTCATAGTTTACCTTAGAACAGTTTAAAATAGTTCTTTTTATATCTAACTTCATAAAATTGTCTATTTGCATTGAAGTTGCAACAAATGTATCTTTGTAAATTCAAGATAAATCTTACTGAATCTTTTTTTTTTAAAGAAAAGAAAACATCAAATTTAATTTAAATTATCTGGAAAAAACAATGGAGCAAATCAACTCCTAAAAAAGAGGGCTGTTTTTGTGATCACATTTATTGGAAGGGTTGGAGAAAAATAAAAATGCCATTTAGCTTTAGAATTTGTGAGTTATGTGCAAATAAACTCATTTCAGGAGCAGAAGAATCCTTAGTCATTTCTTAATATCAAAATTTACACAGGTTTCTCTTTTGAATATCTTCTACCTTTAAAGACGCAATCATATAAAGTCTCCTAATTTCCACACAGGATATATTCTTTGTTTCAACCAACTCTCAATGGAGGGGCAACTAGGACAACACCATCTCCCCGGACAAAAAGCATTGGAATATTCCGTTTTGTTGATTTATATATCTCTTCATATGTTTCTTCATCAATTTCTATAGTAGTCACAGTTTCTTCCACATCTCCCAATATCATATTTAAATGTTGATCATAAGCATGTAATCTACCTCTAAGCTCTCTGTCATTTCTCATTTTCACATAAATTCGTTCATCCAGGCTGAGCCTGATAAGATCCAGGGGCTCTTCTACAGTGTTGGTAGTTTGTTGCTGGTCCACGTCGTCCGCCATGTTTCAAACCCTGCGCCCCAATCTTACTGAATCTTAATTTCATCAAATGTAGATATACTATTGCTTTCTTTAGAAGACAGAAAACTATAATTCCCATAACAATCATTAGCAATGTTCTGAACCTACCAGTGCCAGTGTTATGTAGGCTAATTTATAAAACAATCTATTAAGAATACATATACCTTACCCTAGCCAGTTTGGCACATACCTCGGTTGCAGGCTCCTCCCTGGCCTGGGCCTCAGTCAGGGAGCTTGCAGGAGGCAACCAATGAATGTGTTTCTCTCATACCTGTTTCTCTCTGTCTTTCCCTCTCCCACTCTCTCTAAAAATCAATGGAAATATATCCTCATGTGAGGATTAAAAAAAAAAGGAATACATATACCTTTAAAGTATCTCAAGATCATTTATTCTGATCTTTAAAATAGGTACTTATTCAAAATAGGTTTCTACTAGAATGAATAAAGCATTCCAGTATTAATGATGAGAATTGCAAGTGTGTGTGTGTGTAACCCGCAGTAACACTCTTGAAAATGAGAGATTATACACATTAGCTCTATAGGGAGAAACAGATATAACAAAATGCTATTCCAAACATTCATGCAAAGGGAAAGCTCATCAAGGATACATAACTCTCAAGATTATTCCCAGATAAATTCTTTTATGTAGACATCTACAACACGTGAGATTACATTTTTAATTTAAAACCAGAGGGAGAAAACTGAAAATGCTTTGCCTTCTGAGACCAATTCTACTCAGTACATATTCTGTCACTGATGGCTAATTATTCACATTTTATAAATGCAAGGATACTTTTTATTAGTTAGTTTTGTAACTTCCCAAACTTACTCTGGGAGGTAGGTTCATTTCCCTGTGACCTTGCGAACACATACTCTTTTACATTCATATTTATGACCCTTGGAAACAGTGCCACTCTATGTCTTAGATTCCCTTTTAACCACAAATGCTCAACTAATTGGTAAAACACAGCCATTTTATTAAAACTATCCATTTGACCGCTGTGCAACATGATATACACATTTATCATCAGAAAAACGGAACAGCTTTCTCTCAATTCTTTAGCAAATGATGAATTGCTAAACAGAAAAGTACACAGTTGTAGTTTCTTAGTTTATGCTTCCTATTAATATTTATGATTATCTTTTGATTTTAAATTAAAACATTTTTACAATTTAAAATACATGAAATCTAAGCAATCCCAAGATTCATTTATAGTGACTTGCTCTCAATAAATCTGAGACATAGAAATTGCTTGTCTCATAGTCTAGTGTAGTATCTGATGGAATACCAGCACTAAAGCATTTTTGTTGACTGTCATCTCAGAATCTTTATATGCACTTTAGTGTTAGTATTTCATCATATAAAATAAAAATGCACTACCATTCTTCTTCTGTTTTACAACCTTCTCACACTGATGATATCTTCCAACTCTCAAAAGCTGTAAAACTCATGCTAACTGATTTGTCTGCTTATTGAAACTTTCCTTAATGTATAACCAGAATATTTGAGTCAAATAGGACCTGAAATTCAAGGCTCAGTTCATTTGGAAATTGATTGAAAAGATTTTTACTATTTAAAAAATGTATCAACACTCAACCATGTGAAGACTCTATGATTTTTATGGTAATATGGATCTTTAAAGAAAGTGCTTTCACACACACACAAACACACACAAATACACACACACAGGGTGTCCCCCAAAAATGTATACATACTTTAACAGCTTTAGCTCAGTTTTGAAAATGAAATGAATTTTAATAAACACTGGCATAAAAATTATTGAATTTTTCCAAAGCAAAATATATCTATAAAATGTTAAAAGGCATTTGTATAACAAAGAAGGAAAAATGGCAAAGGAGAAAATAATGGCAGTAAAGTGAGATTGAACATAAAATGCTATCAAATGAGTTCATGCGAAAGCAGAGCAAATGTCTACAAATTTGTGAAAATGCTGAATTCTATCAAAGAAATAATAAATGCAAACTAATACATGAAATTCTATCTCAACCTTTCCTTTACAGATCTATAATACAATATGCACAGTTACACCCATATTACACACTGAATCATAAAACCCCAACTTGAAACACATGAAAATTATTTTGAAACTCTGATTGGCATAAAAATTACATAGAGATCCTATTAAAATGCAGCTTCTGATCTATCTGGATGGGGCGTGAGATTCTGCATTTCTTCTAAACTTCAATGTAATGCTGCTGGCCTGGGGACCATACTTTGGGCAACAACTAGTCATGCTATCTGCAGAAAAGTACACTGGATATTTTTAGTGTCTGGCTTTGCTAGACTGGAGGATAGTTTAAAGTCTATGATTTTCCCTCTCAATAGTACGTGGAGCATAACAGGTCTTCATGAAACTCAACTCCCTACCTTTCCCGATGAGGACGTTTGAAACAAGCAGGGGCAATAGCGACTGACCGAGTGTGAATGTGTGTGAGTGCATCCAGTGTGCAGCAGCACTTCCATGCTTGCATTTAGAAAAGTGTGTCAGCAACTCTCCTGCACTATCCACAATTTGAACTTGCATTCATCTAAGCAAACTGGGTTCAGAGAATTGTCAGGTTCAAATATATCCTATCTCTGAGGTTAAGCCCCAGCTTATTTCACACACTTCAACATTTTCCATGTGGATGCTGTTAACGTTGCCTGGAATTTGGAGATAAGCCCAGGATTAGTCCTGCTTTAAAGTCATCGCGAAGCCTTGTTATAGGCCCCAAGTTAAGTTGTTAAATGTATTTCTGAGAGCTTACTAAAAAAAAATATAATCACATTCACTCACTTTGGTAAGCTTCGGATAGCAAAAACATAGCGCTATTGTTGAAAACTCACCTGCAGGCATGCACCTTCATGTTGTTATAGACAGTAGCCTTTCGTCCTGAGGCTGAAACCATATTCAGTTTACCAACTCGAGGAAGAATATCTAAGCTGAGACTACTAGATGGGATCATCACTTTTTTTAAAGCATTTTGATAACTGGGTCAAACCTATTCAAGTAGATTTTTAAAAATCACTTTGCGATGTTCATAATTATTCAGTAATTATAAATTATTGTAGTATTTTCCTTCTCTATTGTTATGAAACCAACTACTCCAGAATTTTCCAATCACTATGTTGCTAACATTTTTGGAACTAGCAATTTCAAGTGATATTAACCTTATGTTATTAATATGGATAATACGTTTACTTTCCTTTTATTCATTTTGTGTGTGTGTGTATGTGTGTGTGTGTATGTGTGTGTATGTGTGTGTGTTTTGTTTTGGTTTTGTTTTTTTTTTTTATGTATAGCTACTCTATTGACCTGGAGGACATAAACAATAAGGCAGCAATATCTGAATAAATCTTGTCAAAATTGTATTGCCCTTGGCCAAAGGATATTTCAGAATAACCAGGAGAGCTATAGTGCAAAGATATTGAATGCATACTGAACTTCTAATAATGCAGACTTGGAATTGGAATATATTTCTAAAAATAAATATAAAATGTAACATTTATATATTAGAAGCTTATGATTTCTGAGTTGTCACAAAAAAGTATAAACATACTTTACAATATAAAGTAAAATAACTTTTAACTTCCTGGCTATAGGTAATATTAAAATTAAAAGAAGAAGAACATTCTGTCTTAGAGGCCCTGTACAAAGGGATACTGTAAGATAGTTTCCTCCTAAGACTGAATATAAACTTTAAGGAATTTTAATCAACACTCATGTAAGACCACTCATATAATTTTTGGTGGGTTCTATTTATTCTCCTTTTGATGAAAGTCTAGAATTTAATTTTTCTTTAAAATATGTAGTAAATCACCAAGTTATTTATAGGTTTAGAGGTTTTTAAAATGTTAATGCAGTTCTGATTTTTCCAACACGGTGCACATTACCAAAATTTGTCTTCATGTGCCCTCTGGCTTCTGTTGCATCTGGAGATAATAGGTAGATAGGTGGATGAATGGATAGACAGATAGATAAATTATTGTGGACTAGATCTGATAAATTGAGAGGATCTCCTCAGTATGGAGAATGTCTATCTTATAGTAGCAGGGAAGTATTTGGTGAGTAGAAATCAGTAATTGAGAGCAACTATTCTCCTCTGTAGTGCATAGTTCACTCGACCATCCAAGATTGCTCTCCATCAAAACCTTGCCATGAGGAACTATTTACATAACTAAAGTTACTTATCCCTATGTTGATAAAAGAAAAGTCTGAGACTTAGAGAAGTTAGTTAATGTACCCGGTGTCATAATAACTGGTGATGAGATTCTAACCTGTGTTTATTAATGTTTTATATTTCAAATTATTCAAAAAGCAGGGTGATATCTTTTAGGTCTACCAAATCCTAGTATTTTATCAGTTGAGATTTTGTAATCTGAGATATAAATTTGGATGAAAAGTCTCTCCTAATCCATGCAACATTGGAATTACAATGTATTCTAAAAGATAACAGAAGTACTTCCATAAAATATTTCTTGCAAAGTTTACTTTTACACATATTGATACATTCACATAATGAAATGTAATATGCAAATAATTTAACCTTTTGAAAATTTAATGATCATAAAGCAATGCTTTCAACTTGAGAGTTCATAGGAATAGAATATCTATGATTTACCAAAGCATTAATATTATTATTATTATTCCTTTAAATGTTCAATAAGGAAGTCAGAATCACCATAAGTATCCCAAATAATCCTTTTTCTGTTACTTAACTAACAGTAATTACATTGAAATCTTCTGGAACTCACTTCCCAGGTAACATTACCTGCAGGATAGTCCATCAGAATTACTACTGTACAGAAGATGACAGTTATTTGAAGTCAAGACAAAGGTAGATGCCACTATTTTCTATCTCTTTAAAGACTTTCAATAAAAAAAAATACCTCTGAGAAATATTCAGGAAAAAATGTTGTACAAACCACAATTTCCTATTACCAAGTGTTTCCCTACTGTTACCTCCAGGTCAAAATTCTGCTGTAAGACAAAGTTAATTATGTAGAAAATTCTCCACAGATACACCGTCTGATTTCTCTGAGTACCAGTCAACCCCAAAAGACCAGTTGTTTGGTGTGTGCAGCCTGAGATATCTATTCCCTTATTCATTCCTTTATAGAAAAGCAAAGTTTTAGCTTTCACACATTAAATGCCTATTTTTAGTCTGAGACAAGAATGACTGTTTTGAAATAAATAGCCTCAATTAGAATAAAAAAGAAATCAATGTTACATAAATAAAATTTTATATAATAAATTTCAAGTTCAGATACTGGGTTATGCTCTTAGGTAGTATTGAATGCACATCTTTCAAAGCAAGGCAAGGCAAAACCTGCTTTAAAATCAGCGTAAATCACCAAGTTGGTAGTTTACTATTTTAATGGAATGATGTTAGACAACTTTATTTTTGTCCTACCAATGTTAATATTAGGCAGATCCTGAGTCAGTATCTGAAGTGAATCACTGAAGACCAGAACTCTCTTAAAGAAACCTGAAAACTAACATACTAAGCAGTTTTACTTTTACATAATTTTTGGATACTATACAGAAAATGGTGTTTTTTGATCCAAATAAAATTTCAAAACTTCAATTAACCCATATGATATCAAGATGTATTCTCTTGTGAGGCATAAGAATAATATGCAATCAAACTATTTTACTATCACTCTTTCTTACAGTTGTACAGCATTTTAAGCAGAGCCCTTTCATGCAATAAGGTAGAAAATTATACCCTCAAATAGATGAATATCATTAGAAAAGGTTTCCTCCTCTTCACTCACACCAGCAAGAAAGATAAAGATAAAATTTGTTTTATCTGCAGTATCAACTACTTCCTCATTTAGACCAAATATAATTGTTAAAACCTAATCTCAGGAAAGTTTCTATATTTTATCCCCCTGTCTTATAAAACCAATTGTTTATCAGAATGCTAAATTATTAAAACTTACATCAAATTTGCTAATACACTGTTAAGCCAGATTTGTTTTATTATTTTTTCAGACATGACAAAATAGCTAGAATTGCCAAAGAAAATATTTGTGTCTCACTATAATTTTTAGTATTTATGAAGTAACATAAGCATAACCCAGAGAATGTATCATACTTATAAATAATAGAAGTAGATAATCTTCAGAAACAGAAACAGATTTTATAGTTTTACTGAAATATTTCACTATTCATAAGTACTCACCATGACATATTTTGCAGTGTTTGTCCTGAAGCTGAAAGTAAAATTTGAGACATTTGCTAACACCTGTCTAATTTACAACAGGAATGTCATGCAGATTTTTTTATACTTCCCCAAATGACAACAATAATTTCTCATTCTGTTTATTTTGCATTTGGCCAACATTTTATGCAATCACAACATAGACAAAACTTCGTAATCACTTTTCAGAATGAATCAAAAAGAAACATTACAACAACCTTCTGCCTATTTTAAGCCTATCATGTTTGTCTAGGAGGTGAATAACAGAATCAGATAAAATATTGAAACTGTCTCTTACCTCTGTCACTGAAGTCGTCTACTAGAATGATTTCTGCTATCAGACTCTCCGGGGTTCGGTTAATTATACTGTGTATGGTACGCAGGAGTGAAGTCCAACCTTCATTATGAAATGGGATAATGATGCTGGTGTTTGGCAGTATTTCCAGGTACAGCTTGTGCTTACAACTGGAGATAATAAAGGGACAAAAAAGCTAGGTCAAATGCAAAACTAGAATATATTACATATTGCTATTTACATATTACGTTATCAGAAGGATTTAAAAACTAGACCTTGTCAATACTTACTTTTCCAGCCAGAGCTTGCACATCTTAACAGTTACTCTGCTTATTCATGGAATCCATTAATTCCTTTTCTCACTCATTCTTTTTTTTTTTTTTAACAAATTTTATTGATTTTTAGAGAGAGGAAGGGAGAGGAATGGAGAAAAAAACTGATGTGTGAGAGTGAAACATCAAGTGGTTGCCTTCTGCCCAACCCCCACCTGGGGTCAAGCCCACAACTTGGGCATGTGCCCTGACCAGTAATCAAACTGGCAACCCCTCAGTACATAGGATTATGCCCAACCAACTGAGCCACACAAGCCAGGGCTCGCAATCATTCATAATAAAATAATTATGTATCCTTTTTTGTATCTTCAAATACCAGGCAAGAATTACATTAAAATGTGTTCTTGTGAACTTAAAAAAAATATTAATAAGAGTAAATTTTGAGGGTTTTTTTTAGTAGTGATAACTAATACTTATTGACTGCTTACTAAGTAATAGCATATTTATTGTGGTTAAATACACGTAACATAAAATTACTATTAGTGACAGTTAGTAAATTCACAATGTTATGCAACAATCATCACTAATTCCAGAACATTTTCGTCACTCCAAAAGAAAACCCCGTATCCACTGCTCTCTCCATTCTCCCCTCCCACCAGTTCCTGGCAACTACTAGCCTGCTTTCTGTCTCTATGGATTTACCTATTCTGTATATAAACTGACTCATATAATATGTAGTCTTTTGGATCTAGCTTCTTTTCCTTAGCATATATTTTTAAGTGTTTAACCAGGTTGAAGGGTAAATTTTATGCATTAAAATTGTGGTTAACCTTTACATGGATTTCCTACAAAATTTTGGAAATTCACCTTCTTTAATAATTATGCTCTATCAGTTTTGGTTGTGGTATGTTTCAGCAGCTAGGTAGTATATAAGGCTGTACAGGGGAAAACACAGTATTAAAATGAAATCAAAGAACATTTAATACCCAATTATTATACACTGATACAACCACATAATAAGATTACATTTAGATCCAAAGAGAGGTGATTGATTCAAGAGAGCGACAGCGTAGGTGCACACTACACTCACCTCCTCCCAGGACCAAACTGGAATTACAATTAAAATATAGAACCACCAACCTGAATAACCAACCAAAGACTATCTGAAACAGAAATCGTATAACCAAGAATTTACAGGAGGTGGCACATGGAAACTGACAGGAAGGGCGGAGACAGGAATAGGGCTGCCCCCCTCCCACAGGCAGCAGCTGAGAATCCAGAGGGATGTCTCAGCTACATAAGTTGCCCTGAGGAGCAAGATCTCAACCCCATGCTGGGCTCCCTAGCCCGGAGCACCAGAACCAGAAAGAGGTACCCACATAATGACTGGCTGTGAAATCAGAGGGGTGTCTGTATGCCAGGGAGAGATTAGAGTCTGCAAGAAATTGGGGCACCCTCTTAAAGGGCCAATACCCCAAATCTCACTGGCAGGCAGTCCCCCTGGGTGCTGGTGGAGGAAGAGAGGAGCAGGCTAGAGTCATGTGAGGAGAGACTGAGGTGTGTGGCTCCAGGAAGAGAGATGAATGGCAGCCACTAGGGCACCTGAGCTGAGTGCCTCTCTCACACTGCAGACACCATCTTTCCTGGGTGGAGCACTCCCCTCCATGCACCATCAACTTGGGGAAAAGCAATAGCGCCAGCCTGCAGAGCTCAAGTCCTGCAAAGGAGTCAGTGGCCTGGGCCCAGGTTGTAGAGTTCCGGTGGATTCCAAGGGTGTCAGTGACTGAGTTGTGTGCCTCGGGGGTGAGGGTTTCTTGCCTTAAGGATTCACAGACCCGTGGACAGATACATAAAATTATCAGAATCAAATCAGACAAGTGACATAACAGATGGCCCAGAGGCAGTGAGAGCTGGAAGGAAGTATGACTAACTTTGTCTGAAAGAATCAGGGGCGTCTTTACAGATGAGTCTGTATGTCGAGAACCGATCATGCAGGATCCTGAAAATGATTCTAAGGGATTTGGACATTAGCCTGTAGTCAGTGTGAAGTTCCTCACAGATTGTCAATGATGAGAAAGACAGAACTGTGTTTACACGTTCCCCCGGCAGCAGGCAGACAATACATTGAAGACAGCAGAGACTACAGGCAGAACAGCAAGTATAATAGTTCTGGCAAAAAAAAAAGAAAAAAAAAAAAGGAGGGTGCTGATCTGATCACTCAAAGGAAAACCAACCACCTTGTGAACAGTGTTTAATCTGATTGAATGATATTTAATCATTTTAGCGTTTAACCTGCTCTAAAGGATGTTGAAAACACTCCCAAACTCAGCCATTGGGGTCAGGAAGCTGTGGTCCAGATGGCTGCATCTCAGCATTGCTAGGAATATTGAAGCATATCCAGGGCTTTATTAAGAACCTGCAAACTGTCTATTTCAGGTTTAATCTCAAGACAGGTTCGGAATGGAAGTTTGTTAAATATGAAGACAATGTAACGATATGGAACTCAAAGAAATAAGTAAAGAACAATTTATATGTTTATGGTTACAGGTATGTAGCAAAATTACCAGGAGGAAATAGAGACATCAAAACATTTGCTGCATTAAGTTTACAAAAATATGAATGAAAATGCCGGTAATTATTGTATTTAATATTGCTGTATTATTTTAAAATAAACATTTGCATAAAATTAACTTAAGAGTTTAGGAATGGCTCAGAGATGAGGACATCTCTTTGTTAAGCAACAATTTATCTAAATGGATTAAAAAAAAAACACTTCCTCAAATTTTAAATGAATCAGAGAGACAAAAGAAATAGTTTACAATCTCAAATTACTTGAGAGAAATGACAAATCATGAAGGCATTTTAAAAGCTGACAAAAAACCTACAAATTAGTCTGAAAACATTCTTCTCAACCATTGACAATAATGAAAATAAACTTCAATAGATAATTTCTCATACTCTTCTGTTTTCCCAAAACAATCCACACACATTTTCTGACATTCTCTATTGTCATTTATTAAAATGAAAAATTTAAAATATTTTTAGTTTAACAGCATTGCTAATTTTAAACATACTTAACTGTCATTCCTTTTATAGCTAATTTATCATTATAATGTCATTGGTTTCACAAACAAAAATAAGTGGTCCTTTTAACTATAGGAATAGGCCTAAGTTCATTTTAATTACAGATATATAAAGGAAGTGCCATACTTGTGATATATATTTTTTTCTCTAAAAGAGATATTTTCTCATTCATAATACAATATCAACATTTATACTGCAGGTATTTAGGCAAACTTGCATTTGAGGTTGCTAAGACCTTTGTATTGGTCTTACCATCACCTAAACATTTTTCCTCGATGTCTAAGGCTGAAATTTAGTCTTAATTGCAATGCCAAAACTCACATTTTAAAAAATCAAACTCTTGTATTGCAAGATTTGAGTAAAATGTTTGGTTGGAAGTACTTGCATATTTCAGTCCTTAGGTCATTTTGTTAACTTATCTAACATACAGCTTTATTTTTTGTTTTACTGAGTTTTTTCATATCTACTTATATAAAGTGTATCAATAGGGAAGTAATGTTGTATTCATAACCAATGCCAAATCCCAATGGCTCAAACAACAAATATTCTGTTTTTTAATTCTTCTGCATGTTCACCACTGATTGGCAAGAAAATCTCTGCTCACTGTAGTCAGTGCAAACAGCAACATTTGGACCTGTCAGTCATTCTGCCAGAGGTAAATGAGAAGGCTGATGGGTCTTGAACTGGGAGTGAAGTGGTTTGCCTCTAAAATGACATAATGCTTTCTGCTTACAACTCATTCATCAGAAGCAGTCACACAGCACAAGGGATATGCTATCCTATAGAATCCAGAAGGAACATCAACAGAAATATTTGCCAAACCACTCTAGTGAACACAGCCATTTCAGTCTTCGGGCCTGCTTTTAAGTAAAAAAGGAAACTGTGTGATGGCATTTAATGGAAAAACAAACAAGATTCAGTTTCTTAATTGACAAAAATTATAATATTTAAGGCTCCACTTCCATAGAAGTTCATTTCATGATAGAGAGATCAAGTCATCAAGAGGACACAACAAAATGTTTTATGCGCCTAATAACAGGGTTTCTGAATATGGTAGTAAAAGTTGATAGAAAAGCAATTAAATAAAGATAACTCCATGGTGACAGTAAGAAATTTATTCTTTAGTTTGTTCCTTTTGTTTTCAGTCTCTTAAGGTAAAGGCTTAGATTATTGATTTGGGGCTTTATGTTCTTTATTTTTACCAGCACTGAATGGTAGAAGATTGGAATGATTTCATTATATGAGCTGCTTGAAATAAACAGTTTTAAAATTTTTATTTTTGTTCATTTAAAAATATTTTGAAACTGCCCTTAAACTTCCTTTTGAAATACTGATTAGTGAAAATATGCTTTAAGTTTCCAAGTGATTGATGATTGTCTTGTTATTTTTCTGCTCAATTTTAATTTAATTATTTTATGGTCATAGAATATACTTGTAAAATTTCAATTTTTTAAAATCTGTAGTATTTGTTTTGTAACCCAGGGTATGGTCAACCTTGAAGATATGTTTCATGCATACTTGAGAAGAATATATACACTGCTGTTGCTGGGTGGAGTGCTTTTTTGTTGTTTTTCTTACATTTCTTCTTTTCATAAAATGATATATATATGATATAAAATGATATTTATATACATATATAAATATATATATATATATTTCTCATGTGAAACAAATGAAATTTGGAGCATATTTCAGATAATGTTAAATGTGGTAAAATGCCATTGCACAGTAATGATAACAAACAGGCAGGAAGTGATATTTTGAGCTTGCATTAGAGTCCACATTCTAAATGATTATGATCTTGTACCATTTTATAATAATCATTATAATTCTCTGAAATGTTGATAAAGAGTGCCAATTCAGTTCCAGTCAGTTTCATTAGGCTGTGTGTGGGAGAGAAAGCAAGTTGAAATACTGTAATTTGTTTGACTTCCTGGCTATAGCAAAATGGTCCTGTATTTTGGGGGTACAATTAGACCACCGTTTGACACATTTACAAGTACCAGTGTCAACATCTTGGACACTCTCCAAATCAATTAATTGGTTAACTATTTAATTTACTGCCTTTTAGTTTATCAAACGCCTTATAAAATGGCTTTACTAAGTATAGTATAGCTAGTGAACCAAAAAAATTTTTTTTTTAATCTTCTCAAGGGAACCACTCATGTTCAGAAAGGGGAAATACTTTCCTTTAATTTTTCATCATTGTATGATTACTTGCAAAGCCATCATGGTTCAGCTGAAGTTCTCTTGGCCCTGTTCTCAGTAGCAGCAGAATAAAACGTCAACTTGGCATCTGGCTACTGACAAGCATACTGGGGAGCCTATCCATGTAAGTCATTTCCAGGCACCAATTTACATAATTGTTTTAATGTCAGATATTCAATTTCCAATGGCTGGTTTCAGTCACATTGTTTCGCTGTTCTAATCTTGCCATGTCAGTTGGGTTTGATAAAGCAGTGATAACTGGTAATTTATTTTGCTTTGACAGGCCTGAAAAATTAGTTTGGACTACTGGATAAACATGAGTGTGTTTGATAGCGCGTGCTTGGCAGGGGATGGTATCACTACTTACTTATTTGGTCTCCTCGTACATAAAAACTTATCTGTAAGTTAATATTCATATGGCAATATGATTAACACTTTAATGTAATAGGATATTTTGATGTCTATACTAAGGAACAAAATTGTGTGTTGTGTTCATGCAGCTGTGTGTTCATTGTGGCATTACCGTGGGAACATCTTGAACGCTGGGAAGAGCAGAAGTGGAGGCCGAGATAAGTGAGGTAAGTCGGGGTGAGAACATGAAAGGTGATGGTGGCTTTTCTGGACGATTATTTTTAGGGTAACAGGGGGTCTTTTAAGCATTTGAGATGATATGCCTTAGTTCTTAATGCTCATTGTTACTCACTCTGTGGAATGTAAGAGGGAGTGTGTGAGGTCCAATTATGAGGTTATTCTAAATTCCAATGAAGAGATGATAGTGGGTATAGCTGAGCATAAGGGAAGTGCATGCACTCTAGATACATTTTGGCATTACACCTTAGAGAGAGAATTAATACTAGGCAAGGAAAGAGACCTTGGAAATGTACTAATGTGTCAATGTCTATGCTAATTTGCATAAGCTAACCCATAAAAGCGACTGAAGGGTACTCACTTGAACAACAGTTTTAAAAGATTATTTCCTATCTGTTGTCCCTCTTCAACGCCCCCCCCCCACATCTGTGTGTGTGTTTTATACCATATTTTCTTTTATGTTTTTAAACTTGAATTATTTATTGTTTAAAGTATTACTTAAATCTCCATTTTCCCCCATTAACCTCTCTCCAGCCGCCCCCACCCCTGAGCACTTGCCCTCACGACTCCCCCTCCGTGTCCATTGGTTTTGCTCATATGCATGCATACAAGTCCTTTGGTTGATCTCTTACCCCCTCACCCCCGCCTTCCCTCATAGGTTGGACAGTCTGTCCGATGCTTCTATGACTCTGGTTCTAAATTTGATTCCTCAGTTTTTGTTGTTCATTATTTTCCACAAATGAGTGAGATCATGTGATATGTATCTTTCTCTGACTGGCTTATTTCGCTTAGCATAATGCTCTCCAGTTCCATCCATGCTGTTGCAAATGGTAAGAATTCCTTCTTTTTTACACCAACATAGTATTCCATTGTGTAGCTGTACCACAGTTTTCTAATCCACTCATCTGCTCATGGGCACTTAGGCTGTTTCCAGATCTTAGTTATGGTGAATTGTGCCACTATGAACATAGGGGTGCATATAGCCTTCCTGATTGGTGTTTCTGTTTTCTTGGGATATATAGTCCTAGAAGTGGGATCACTGGGCCAAATGGAAGTTCCATTTTTAGTTTTGTGAGGAAACGCCATACTGTTCTCCACAGTGGCTGCACCAGTCTGCATTCTGTTTGTTTGTTTGGTCGAATTTAGACATACCCTAGGCTGGAAGAACATTTGATTCAAAGGACATGTTTCCCATCTCCCTCTGTGATAGTATTCAAACCTGACAGGAAGACATGCCAGTCATTTTAGCTTAATTTCCTTCAAAATTCACTTGTAAACTTGGTGAAAGAAGATACTTCATCACTTCACAAGTAAATCAGAATAAAAATATGAAAGGAAGCTAGCACCTCCGAAAGTTCTGGGTAGTTTTTGGCATAGAGGGGGAAAATGCACATTTCTGCCCAGCCGGTATGGTTCCATGGTTGAGCTTCGACCCATAAACCAGGAGATCAGGGGTCAGGGCACATGCCCTGGCTGAGGGCTCAATCCCCAATGTGGGGAATGTAGGGGGCAGCCCATCAATGATTCTCTCTCATCACTGATATTTCTATCTCTCTCTCCCTCTCCCTTCCTCTCTAAAATCAATAAAATATATTTAATTTAAAAAAGAAAGGGAAAAGTCACAATTCAGAGTAAAACATTTAATTTTTTTAATGTTTTATTGATTTCAAAGAGGAAGAGAGAGGGAAATAGAAAAACCAATGATGAGAGAGAATCACTGATCTGCTGCCTCCTGCATGCCACCCACTGGTGATTGAGCCCACAACCCGGGCATATGCCGTGACCAGGAATCAACTGTGATCTCCTGGTTCATAGGCCCACGCTCAACCACTGAGCCACACCAGCCAGGCCAGAGTATAACTATTTTAATTCAAAAATATCCCAGTTACAAAGCCACCTCATAACTGCACCTTAATTAATGTACATGTGCACCAACTGGACCTGTATGAACATGTGTTCTTTCATAACAGCAATAAAGTTAACCTGATGTTACTGATGCATTGATGGGGATCTTCTGAAAAGCCTTCATCAACTCTCCTTTTCACATGGCTCTGTTGTGTCCTAATCTCATGCATTTCCTCTTTTCATAGATGTAATTTCATCTTACGCATATTATTTATACCATGTTATAGGGAGTATGGAGTTACTACTGATTAATTTATTCACATCTATGGAGTAACACTTAAATATTCTTAAATCTTATCTTGCTAACAATATATTTATGCATAAGCTTATCAGTTTGCAGACCATCCATCCTTCATGGTTTTCTGTTCCTATTTATAATTCTGATCTTGAGCTGGAGGTGAAAATAAGATGTTTTATAGCATACAAAGATGTAGCATGCCAGATGACTGACTGAATAAAAACAACAAACAACGCACCATCAATATTCAGATGGGGAAATTCTGAAGTTGGTAAAATGAAGCCAGATGAGCCAGATAACTATTAACTAGACATTGGCCATGCAGTAGCTCTCATAGCAAAATTCTTATCAACACTACATTAAATAAAATATAAAGAAAATATGTTCTAAGGCAGCCGTGGGCAAACTACGGCCGCGGGCCGGATCCGGCCCATTTGAAATGAATAAAACTATTGAAAAAAAAGACCGTACCCTTTTATGTAATGATGTTTACTTTGAATTTATATTAGTTCACACAAACACTCCATCCATGCTTTTGTTCCGGCCCTCCGGTCCAGTTTAAGAACCCATTGTGACCCTCAAGTCAAAAAGTTTCCACACCCCTCTAAGGACATATCTCAGGTTGAGCCCAGGCACTATGGATATAGACATAAGGCAGTCACTAAAGAAGGGAGTATTTAAAATATGTAGACATATCTATTAAAATGTGCAAAAGTCAACCAGAAATGTAGGACCAATACTATGGAAAAAGAAGTGCAAAATTTGACAATACCAAAGCATAAATAGTACGAAAAATGAAAATGTAATTTACAAAATTGGGAGGTGAAAAAACTGCTGAGAAAAATACAACCAATTTTGGTAAAACATTAATGAAAAGCTTGGAATTTATTATTAGGATGATCAAATTATTGCACACAGGTCAACATAATTCCCTTCCTCTATGGCTCCTACTTTATGGAATCTATTACTAACTCAATTATATAATGAAGCCAAAAAAAAGCAGTTCATTTAATGCTAGTGAAGAAGAAAGGACAAATTTCTTTCTGATTTGGAATTTCTGAAATCATTCATGTTCTAAAAATTCTTCACAGTTCATTAGAATATGCACTAAGCAAATCAAAACACCTAAAAACATGACTTACAGGGCAGATTACTGACTATACTCCCTATACTTTACATCCATGTGGCTATTTTATAACTATTTGTACTTCCTAAGTCCTTTACCTTTTTCACCCAGCCCTCCGAACCCTCCTCCCATCTGTCAACTGTCAGTATGCTCTCTGTGTCCATGAGTCTGTTTCTATTTTTTTCGTTTGTTTGTTTTGTTCTTCAGATTCCACATATAAGTGAAAACACATGGTATTTGTTTTTCTCTAAGTCAGTGGTTCTCAACCTTGGCTGCACATTAGAATCACCTGGGAATCTTTTTAAAATCCTGATTTCTGGGCCTCGTCCTCCAGAAATTCTGTTTCTTTGTTATGGGGTGGGGCCACAACATTAGTAACAAAGAAACAGAATTTCCTGAGGATGAGGCCCAGAAAACAGGATTTTAAAAAGATTCCCAGGTGATTCTAATGTGCAGCCAAGGTTGAGAACCACTGCTCTAAGTTATTTTACTTAGTATAAAACTGTCCAGGTCCATCCATGCTGCTTCAAAAAGTAAGACTGATTCTTTTTTAGAACTATGATTTTTATTTTTTTTTACTGAATGTGAATTTATAAATGGATAGAGAACACTTGCAAGTCACATACATTTTGCATTCTCTTCCATGAGCCCATCCATATAAACACGCTGTGGTCATTCACCTGCAGCCTATTAAACTGATAACACTGGAATAGGTGTCAAGTTGCTTTTTAATTTCAAGTGCCATTTACACAGAGCTGCACACCCGTACAGTTATGTGTGCCTGCATTTTGAGAAGCGCAGATGAGGTCAAAAGTGTAGGATTTTAAACAGTGGGATTCCTGCAAATTTGACTCTTGGTTTCCTGCTTGTAGGATCCTGACAAAATCAGAGGCAACTTCAGATCTCCCTGCCTCACTGAGAGTCAGAAAAATGGACGAACCAGGTTAATATCATTTTTGTATCTTACACTTAACACCTTGTTGTCACCTGTCTCCAACATTCTCAGTTAAGTTTTTTTTTCCTTTGTTGGTATCATTATTTGTCCTACTAGATACCCAGCCTCAGTAAATAAGTAAGAATATGGTCACAGAACATATTGTAGCCACATCTTTATTCCCTGACATCTATAATAATGTCCTCTGATACTGTAATCTCGGTGACTCTAATAAAATTTCTAAAGTATTTTTCTTTCCATTTTAAAATTTCATTTTCCATTATTGCCTAAGAACATCTTTCTCCGAAAGGTGGCAGTTAAATTGGAAATACAGTCTCTGAGGAGAATGGGAATATCAACCGTGTTTTGACTTCAGTGATTTTTGCATTGTCTCCATCTACAACTCTTTCCACTTGAACACACATTCAAAGATTGGAAGTGTGGGGGTGGGAGAGGAGGTGGATGGAAATTATTCTCTGAGCATATTTATTATGCCAACAATGCAATTTAATGCATCTTTGATGGTGTACAATTAGGTATTACAATTTCTCATAACTAGACATGTTCTAGGTCAGTGGGAATTACTGTAGATAATTTCAGGTGGCCTGGGAATAATTTGGCTAGCTGGAAGGCTCAGACCCATGTATGAAGCATTTCATTTAGGGAAAAATTTATTTGTTCTTCATATTAATCCTCTGCTTAACTATATTGGGAAATGCACATTCTCATAAAACCTGAGGGGGAAACCAGTAATTCTTTTATATTTTAAAATGAATTTACAAAGGCACAATAGGGCAAGTAAAATACTAGTAGTGCCCCAAACCATATTTTTTTGCAAAGGTTAATTATTCTTGCACAAAATTAAGAGTTTTATTTACTGTAAATTACTGGTTTAATTTAAATTCCTACTCCTACTTTTATTAGTTGCCCTTATTTTATTTTCTCTAATTTTCTTTATGTCATAACAGTGGTGCCAAAGGAAGAGTGAGGTGGGGGAGAATTAAACATATTATAGTTGAATAGTTTTCTCAAATATTTACAATTCCACAACTTCAAATTCTGATCACATTCTATGGCATACTTTTGGCATTATGTATGCTATCGAGAAAACCATAATAAACTAAGGGAAAAAAGCAATGTACTTTAAGCAATGTTAGGAGTAGGTAGGTGTGGACAGAGAGAAGAGGGATTATTCTTGTTTCCCTTTACACGATAACATTTAGCTATTAATTCAGTAAAAACTGAACTCACTGTCGATTGACAAGCCACAAGCAATTCATAAAGTGACAGAAAATTGAGCAACTGCCATTACTTTTGAATTATGGATCCATTTATTTCAGGCATTCTTCATGGAAGATGTAACTGTAATGGCACTGACTACGACGGGTGTAAGAATGAAGCTAATAGAAAGTACATATACACACACATTCTGACAGCACTAACCACAAGAAAAAATAAAAATCTTCTTTGCTTCGTAATCTATGTGATCAAATGTAGTGGTATGGGTATTATCTAAAAACGTTTCATTTTTAATGGAAATAATACAGTGGACTCAATAACAAACACATGTCTTAAGTTTTAGAGGCACTATTCTTTTAGAATTTTAAAGACCATTCCAATTTAAAGCAGACCTATTTAAGACTATGAAATAGAAAAGTTTCTATAATATTATTAGGGCAAAAACATTAGTGACATCTTAAACATAATACAACTAATTAGCTAAACAAAAAAAAAAAAAACCACCTCCCGCACTGGCATGCCGATACTCACTTAGCATGACGAATGTCGGGCAGAGACCTCTCCAGAGCGATATTGTTGCTGACAAAAATATTGAAACCATTTTCCCTGTAAGCTGAGTCATCGTGGTCGTCTTCAGTGAGGGGGTAAGGTTTCCCGTGCTCACCCTTCCCTAGCAGGAGGCGAGAAAGCAGGGTTATCATCTGTGTAAAAACCATTCCATTTTCTAACACAGATAATACGCTTTGAAAGTGTATATTTCTTTAGTCACCTGTTAGCATACTCCACAGAAGGCACTAGCAGTAAGATTTGATTATGCCATCTTATGTTACTACTTTATTTAGGAAAAAGAAATATGTTCAAGATAGATTTTCGGTGTATGTTTCCTAACATTTGCATTCTGAGTCTAATATCCATACAGCTGTATAATTTTATTTCATCTGACATAATTGTACAGAAAGCTATCTTTTCATTTACTTCCAATGATTGACATCATTTCATTGCAGCACCATTTAGACCAGGGGTGGGCAAACTTTTTGACTCGAGGGCCACAATGGGTTCTTAAACTGGACCGGAGGGCTGGAACAAAAGCATGGATGGAGTGTTTGTGTGAACTAATATAAATTCAAAGTAAACATCATTACATAAAAGGGTACGGTCTTTTTTTTTTTTTTTTTTTTTTAGTTTTATTCATTTCAAACTGGCCGGATCCAGCCCGCAGGCCGTAGTTTGCCCACGGCTGATTTAGACCATTCCACTGAAAATATACTTTAATTTTTTCGTTATAAACAATGTTGAAATGAACATCTTTGTTTATATATTCCTAGTTATGTCTTTTTGGAGAAGGAAGGATAATTCCTACAAAGAGAATTGCTAGAATATCTTCAGAATATATTTGGTAATTTTCAAACATCCTCAGAAGCATTGCAAGGTATTTCAAAATTTACTGGTAACACATATATTATCCATACTCTAATTTGCTTTTCTTGATTACTAATGCAATTAATAACTTCAGATGCATTTATCATTTCTACTTCTTACATTGCAAAATGACTATTCAGTGTTTTTAAAAACAATTTGTATGTTTTCAGGGGGAAAAAAAAAACTATTTACTGTGTTACTAAAGCTTTAAGTACAAATGTCCTAAACATTTTCTAAGTTTATTTCACTGAAATCTAATTTACCACATCTACTTTCCAGTTCTGCATGCATCATCCTAACAAGTAAAAAGTCAAACAGACCGAAAAATGAACTCTTCTTGGATCCATGAGAGGAGGAGAAAGCAGAGAGCAAACTGCTGCCCCCGCCCCCGCAGCCCCCCACCCCCCCCCCCACCCCCCGCAAATTAGAGGGGCAGACAGGAGAACACAGAAAGTTGAGGCTTACCAGAGCAGGGACCCAGGCGTGGAGAGGGCTTGGGAACCAGTGCCAGGAGAGAAAAACCTGAGCTGCAGGTTGACAAGTAGCTGGAGGCTCAGTGCAGACAAGTCTGAGCATTAAACGCTCCAAAGGGAAGGTACCAAGTGATAGGGGCTCCAATAATTTGGGGAGAGTTAACCCAGAAGCTCAACCCGGTTCTGAGATCAAATATCGAAGAAAAACCCTCTTGTACATCCAGTAAGGGAAGGAGAAAGGAGCCATTTTGACAAACAGGTCAGAGCCCAGTGTTTGTCTTATTAAGGTCTGTCCTCCGGTGAAACTAGTTAATCCTTTAACCAGAACCTCACCTGCGGGGCTATTCTCAGAGCCTAATTGAGCTGGGAGAGGAGAATACAAATGCAGCCCACGTGAGCCATCCTATTCAACCAAATAGGCGAGGAAAACAGGGGCAAAGTGTCGTGAAGTTCACAGTCTGGAGGCTATGCTCAACGAAAGCCTGATCTTAAGACTGTAGACCACTTCCCCTCTCTCTCCTGCACCTCATCCTCACATTACTAAAGGCCCATTTACAGCAATTCCTTTTACCCAGCACAGCACGTCCAGCGACCAAGAAAAAATTACAAGCAAGGCATACCAACCAGCAAAAAGCAGGACTTGAAGAGACAGAGCAAGCATCGGGACCAGCCATGGCAGGGATGTTGGACGTAAGAATGGGAATTTAAGACGCGATTCATATGCTAAGGGAAAGTAAATAGTATGCAAGAACAGATGGGCAATGTAAGCAGAGAGATGGAAATTCCATGAAGGAGCAAAACAAGAAATGCCAGTGATAAAAACATTGTAACAGAAATAAAGAACGCCTTTGATGAGCTTATTAGTAGGCTGAACACAGCTGCGGAAATAAGCTCTGCCCTGGAGGTTCTATACCAGGTACTATTAGAAGCCTCAAACCAAAAGCAAATAGAAAAAGAAAAACCAACCTGTTTGGAACAGAGTATCCAATTACTGCAACTTAAAAGGGTATAACATACATAATGGGAATGACAAAAGGAGAAGACAGAGGGAAAGTAACAGAAGAAATACCACTAGAAACAACAATGACTGAAAAGTTACCCAAATTAATGTCAGATACCAAGTCATTTATCCATGAAGTTTAAAGAACACCAAACAGGATAAACGCCAAGCAACAACAAACTATACCTAGGGATGTCATTTTCAAATGAAAGAAAATCAAAGATAAAGAAAAATATCCTGAAAGAACTCAAAAGGTGGTGGGGTGGGGAGAAGAGAACCAAAAACACCTAACCTACAGAAGAACAAAGATCAGAATTACACTAGACTTCTTCTCAGAAGCCATGCAAGCAAGAGGAGAATGAACTGAAATAAATAGTTGAGAGAAAAATAACAACATATATTTCTGTACCCTGGGAAATTATCCTTCAAAATTAAAGAAGAAAGAAAGACTTCCTCAGACAAACAAATATTGGCGGAAGCTGTTGCCAGTATACGTGTCTTGTAGGAAATGTTAACAGAAATCTTTAGAGAGAAGGAAAATGATACAGGTCAGAATCTCAAATCCACATAAAGAAGGAAAAACACTGAAGAAGGAATAAGGGAAGATAAAATAAAAACATTAACCATTTTATTTTTCTTACTATTAATTGTTATAGGAGTTCATTCAAAATATAATGCCAACATAGATTATGCGTGCTATGTGTATATCATATATAGTATAGACACACACTTATGAATGCTTACATAAAGTGAGTGACAACAATGACAGGAGATATGAGAGGAAGGAATTGGGATTACTTTGCTATTCTAAGGTATTCACACTACCTATGAAGTAATGTAGTGTTATTTGGAAGGGGACTTGGATTAGTTGAAAATGTATATTGCAAATTCTATGGCAACCACTTAAAAAAGTAAAAAAGAACAAAAAAAGAACTATAACTGATATGCTAAGAAAGGAGAGAAAAATATAAAACTAGAGGCCCAGTGCATGAAATTTTGTGCACTGGAGGGAGGGGGTCCCTCAGCCCGACCTACACCCTCTCTCAGTTTGGAACCCCTCGCTCTTTACTTCCCACCTGCAGCAGAAGCGGGAGAGGCTCCCACCACCACCACTGTGCTTGCCAGCCATGAGCTCAGCTTCTGTCTGAGCGGTGCTCCCTCTGTGGGAGTGCACTGACCACCAGGGGAACAGCTCCTGCATTAAGCGTCTTCCCCCTGGTGGTCAGTGCGCATCATAGTGACCGGCTGCTGTTTGATCTATTTGCATATTAGGGTTTTATTATAAGGGACTAGAGGCCCAGTGCATGAAACTCATGCACAGGTAGGGGTCCCTAGGCCTGGCCAGCGACCAGGGCCAATTTGTGGGGTGACTGGTGGGGCGATCAGGAGGCCCTTGCTGGCACCTGCCTTGGCTGGCCTGGCGCTGCAAACTCGCTGGCCCTGCCCCACACCACCACTGCTGGTCACCTTCCTCTGCAGGACTGCTGGCAGGGTTATCGGGGAGCCCCTGCTGGCACCTGCCTTGGCTGGCCTGGGGCCTGCAGGCTGGGGGCAGCTCCTGTGTTGAGCATCTGCCCCGGGTTGGTCAGTGCATGTCATAGTGACCAGTCATTCTGCTGGTCCATCTGCCGTTTGGTGAATTTGCACATTAGGCTTTTATTATATAAGATGCCAAATTAAAACAATAAAAAGCAGAAAAATAGTAAAGCAAAAATACATTAAGGAATAAGGGCAACAAATAGAAAACAGTAACAAAATATGGTAGATATTGAACATTATCAATAAAACTTTGAATGTTAGTGGCCTAAAGTGCCAATTAAAAAGACAGATAATGTTAGAGTTGATCAAAATATATCTAATATTTTTCCATCCAGATGATTTTATTTTTCTTTCATTGTTTCATATTTACATATTATATTTATAAATAAGTTCTTTCTATTCCAGTACTATTCTTAAAATTAATTCATGAAATCAGAATTCAAGTAACATTTTATTTTTATTTAGTCCATCACAATTTTTGAATCATCTGGAGCTTGTTTTTGTGTGAGAAGCCAGAAGAGTCTCACGTGTGTTTTTTTCACAAATGGTTAGGTGGTGGTAGGGACCGCATTTAAAGAATACTTTGTCTTCCCCTTCCTGCCTTAAGTTGCCATGCACACAAATGTCGCACTACTCCTGTGCATCTTTAGGGGCTTCCATGAGAATTTGTTTCCCTTTTCCGCCATTTCTTATGCTGTAACTCTGTGGCAATACGTATGTTGCAGAGCCATTTTTTCACTCACCATATTCTTTTTTAGACTACTACCACATGTTTATTTTTCTATGTGAACTTCAGACTTATTTTACTATTAATTAAATGGTTGCTTTGCATTTAATTTTGGAATTATATTGACTTATTAGTTCACCTTTGGAGAAGTGTTATTTTTTTATATTTTTCAGGGCTCTTTCCTTTGGATTTTAGTGGAGTTTGACAGAATTTTCTTTTTTTCAGTCCTATGTATTTTTGTTAAGTGTTTCTATGTATATGTTTTTCTGTACTGTACCATAAGTAGTATCATGCCTCCATTGCATTTTCTAAGTGGCACACACTAAAGCTATTGATTTTTATACTTATTTGTCAACCAGTCACCTTACTGAACTCATTTTCTATAACTCTATATTATAAACACATATACATATATGTACATATCAGGTATTTTCAAGATACACATCATTGTATTTCAAATAATAATATTTATGTTCTCCTCTTACACTTTTCTTCTTGGGTACAGCGTATCTGATTTACTGTTTTATTCTATAGTTAATAATAAATAACATTGGTGTAAACAGGCACTACTCAGGTAAAAACTAGTGTGATTGCTGCTTAACTATTACAAATGTCAACTGTGTGCTGTATATGTGTTTCTAAGTGAGTATGTGTGCGTAACTTAATCATGTTAAGAAAAAAATCCTTCTAGTGCCAATTAATTAATGGTTATTTATCATAAATAGAATAATAGTTTACCTAATTATTTTTAAAAATTGAGAGATTTACATTTTTCACCTTATTAAGCTTTGATTTTGCAATATTTTATTTGTTTTTAATTACTGCAATTCTTTTTCTTTTGTTAAAAAATGTGGCTTTTATAGCAGTATTCTCTCACATAAAAGTGGAAGCTTTTCTTTCTCCCCTGCCTTCTGCCCTAATGACATTGACCTCAGAGAGCTGATAGACAAGGTAAAAAAGCTAGGGACTGATTAGAAACTACATACTCCTGAAGCAGACTAAAAATCTCTCCAATTTAAATGGAGAAAAAGAAAACAAAATTAAGGATTTCACTTTTGGAATCAAAAAAGAAAATAGTGGGTCATGCCTGTTTTCTTGGTTTGATTTCTTAGGAGAATAGTCAACTTACCTTAAATGTAAAATAACTAAGTCTGTGAGAAATGATTTTTGAACACCCACTATGTACAAAGTACCACGTTAAATCATTTTATATACACTTTTTGTTCAACACTTTGAGATAAACATTGTCCTACCTATGTTACATGTTAAGTAAACAAAAGAGAGACTGACATTTCCAATATGCATTTCCACAATTGGCAACTAGCCATCAAACCTGAAAAACTTTTAAAGACCTATATGTCTCTCCCATGAGTGGCCATATTAGCTGGAGACCTTGTACAGCCCTGGATTGATAGACCACTCCATAATCCCATTTAATAAAGAAAGGATAATGCATAGTAGTCTTTACTCTCTTCAATAAATTTTTATTTTCAAATTTATGTGTCCAAAATGAATGCAAACATCCATGTTTGAATTTCAATAATTCTTGTAGAGATATGTTTAATGCTGAGCTTTCAGATTCAGCTACTTTTAAGGCTACAAATATAAAATTTTAAAGCTACACATTCACTAAAACATCTGTCAATCAAAGGGAAATTCATTTTCTTTGTACAATTTAGTCTTCAGATTGATAAATCTCCTGAGACAAGGCCTTTCAAATGAATGAGTGATTCTCTAAAGTTATAAAACCAAAACTTGTGAGTCACCAATAATGGCATACTATAAAATTTCTTCATTGCAGTTGTGGGAATAGGTTTTTACATTTTATGTTCTTATCTACAAAGCCTGAAGCTTTTACTGCAATTGCTACCAACTCCTCTTAAGTTTTAGTATGCCGAGACCTAAGATCTATAAAATGTCATGTGGTTTGATATTTTTGTAAAAAAAAAAAAAAAAAAAGGAAGAAAGAAAAAAATCGAAACAAATAAACAAAATGTGTATGTTAAAAAATGTTATTACTCTAAGGTCTTTAGAGTGTTTGTTAGATTTCAGAGAGAGGAAGGGGGAGTGAGAGTGAGATAGAATCATTGATCGGCTGCCTCCTGCATGTCCTCTACTGGGGATTAAGCCTGCAAACCCAGCATTGTTCCCTGACTGGGAATTGAACCATGACCTCTTTCCTGGTTCTTGGGCTGATGTTCAACCACTGAGCCACACTGGCCAGGTGACAAGTGATTTCTTATTCAAGAGATTATAAAGAAAAGGGGGGGGATGTGTGAGAAGAGATGAAGGAATGAAAAAATGTTACTTTATATAGTCATTCAAGAATACAAACACCACAAACATCACATTCCCTGTTAGGGTCATGGTGGTTGTTGGAAAGTGGGGTGACTTTGAATATAAATGGACAAAAGTAGGCAACTCACAGAAGTCATACACCAAGATTAAGATTACCTAAAATGTACTCCAAATTTAAATCTCACGAGTTCTGGTTTGTTGGTAGTGTTGTTGGTGGTGGTATGTGTGGAGGTGCAAGTGGGTCAGGGAGATTGAGGACCTGAATAAAAATGTATTTGGAAATACAAAATACCTAGAACACACACCACATTATTAAAGAAGAAAAACATAGTTGAGAAAATTAAAATATGTGCACATTTGACCATAGATTAAGCCAGATCTTATTTCATTACATATAAATAATACACAATCATGAAGTAATAACTACCACATAGTTATAATAATATTGATAATGAGTTTGTCTCCATTTTCTGAGTATATAAACTTCACTTTTCAAAATAGGTAACTATTATATCTAACATCTAGAGATATAGGTAATTTTTTAAAAATTTATTTTATATAGGTGATTTTTATACTAAAACTGTTATGTATTTTTTATTTAGCATATAAGGGATTAAATAACAAGAATTACTTATATCAGTGATGGCAAACCTATGACACGCGTGTCAGAGGTGACACGCGAACTCATTTTTTTGGTTGATTTTTCTTTGTTAAATGGCACTTAAATATATAAGATAAATATAAAAAATATAAAGCTTTGTTTTACTATGGTTGCAAATATAAAAAATTTCTATATGTGACACAGCACCAGAGTTAAGTTAGGGTTTTTCAAAATGCTGACACGCCGAGCTCAAAAGGTTCGCCATCACTGACTTATATCCTTTCTGAGCACAGTTCTTTAAAATGGAGATAATATATCTATGGGCACGAATTGATGTTGATAAGAGTTTGCTATGAAAGAAATTGAGAAGTGACTGTTTAAAATAGATGTTTGTATAGAAATATTAATGTTCTATCATTTTTCAGTTTTCAATGTGGGCTTGTGAAAAGGTTTAATTTTTTAACTACATAGTTAGTCTCCAAATTATCATTATTTGGAGACAAAGCAGGAGAAACCAAGCCAAGAAATATTTCACTTCAACAGCTCAATCATTTTAAAGCTTATTTAGCTTCATTCATCATTGGTATATTTGGGTTCTACTTACATATATTACAAGTTGTTTCATTCTGTTATGAAATGATAAAACACATTTTTAAAGTCTTGTTCAAAATTTATCTGTAATTTATATATTATCAGATTTCTATATTTTCTCTCTCCCCTTCATACTCAGCGGTTCTCAACCTGTGGGTTGTGACCCCTTTGGCAGTCGAACAACCCTTTCACAGGGGTCGCCTAAGACCATCCTGCATATCAGATATTTACATTATGATTCCTAACAGTGGCAACATTACAGTTATGAAGTAGCAACAAAAATAATTTTATGGTTGGGTCACAACATGAGGAACTGTATTTAAAGGGCCAGAAAGTTGAGAACCACTATATGGGAAGTGCTTGAATTCCTATGCAGTGCATTCCCCAGAAAGTGACAACATTTTTTTATGGGCTCAAAATAAATGAAACATTACTGTCAAATGTGTCTGACTTGGTCTGTTAGCATCTTCCTTTGCATAAAAATAATAAACTGTCAGAGTGTCATAGTTTGGAAATTTTACCACTTCTAAAAATGAGGCAACACAATCAAAAAGTATTATGTATCTCATTGAAACATATAGAGAAGCTGAGATAAAAACTATCAAAGAAAATAAAGAGGACACTGGTAAAGGGGAACAATAGAATAGCATCACCAAAAATAAAGAGATTAGGAAAAAAAACTACAAATAAAAAGACAAGTATTTGGGGGAGTATGCTTTTTTCAATAGAATAAAGGAGTGAAAGTAGGATTAAAATAATAATTTTATCATCTATTATTAGTAACATTGTATATAGTTAGAAGACAAGTGAAATTACACTTTACAGTATGATGAGGAAAATGTAGAGGCTTTGAACCTAAGTAAGTTCAAGAAAAAATTATTTTAGTTACATATTAAGAAGGACACTGAAATGATCCTGGTTTTTAAGTTGAGTGATTAGAAATAGATGATTAGACATAGATATATAAGATATAAATAGAGATATCAGAAGTAAAATAGTTTCAATGTAACAGTCCTCCTCATATTGTATTTTGATTATGAGTATCAACAAATGACTTAAAGAGCATACGCCATTAATGATACAAGTTTACCGATGCTGAGGGGCAGATTCTTATTCAACGTATTATAAAGAATTATTTAAATGAAAATATTAATCTTCCAGGGCTATTGTTAGATTTTTTTAAAGAAAAACATATCAAAAAAATTAAAAGTAGTAAATATTCCTCACTATAAAGAAGATATGATATTCTTATAACTGCCAGTTTTGAATATTAATTAACATTGAAAGTCTTGGAACTTTTTTAAAAAGATTTGTTTTCTTAATGTTTTGAATAATTTAATAAACTTCCATTTCTCCATTTGTTGTGGGAGGAGGGGGAGTGGATGATGTTCTTGTTTCTGCTTTATTATAACTATGCAGTGTGGCTCTCCTTGTTGACTTCTCTTCCTCTCCTTCACCTTCTTCTTTTCTTCTTATTCTTGTTCGTTCTTTTTTTTTCTTGAGCTTTATGTCTTAGCTTTAAAAGTTAACTGATTCATAAAGTTTGTTAAGAACTAATTTATCTTTTTAGCATAGTATCCACTTTCAACCAAATTAGCTCACACACAGACACACGCACATGCACACGCACAAACACATATATACTGATACTTTTTCTTCAGTTTTTAGTTTAGTCATTATTTCATAAGTCCTACAGCAAACTATGCATATTAAGGCTTTTTTCTTCCTCTGTCAATATCACATACGTTCATTTCACCTCCCTCCCCCCCCACCCCATTACAGAGTTTAACTAATTTTAAGTAGAGCTAGTTCTTTGGAGCTATGCTTCTATCAATATGGTTAGGAGCATGTGACTATGTGTGCTATTCTCAGCTGAGCCATGTACCACATTATAATTCTATATGGTGCTTATCTTTCACCATGGAGTCAATATTCATCATTACTGTTGCTCTTTTTTTTAAGAACTTTAATAATAATTCAAAAATAATTCAACCACAAAACTCCCCATCAATTGTTTATTTTTCACTCAAAACTTTTAAGTACATTGTTTCTCCTATTATTTTATTCCCTTAAATTTTCCAGGAGCCATTTGCCTTCTTCATCCTGGATGTGCTGCTGTCGATGCCTGGTCCATAGCTTTCACCTTAGATCTCACCTAACAAACCTCCTGGCCTTACTCCTACGCAAAATCTAGTGTTGGTTTTTTTGGCATGTTTTCGTTTGTTTTTTATATGCTATCTCTCTCTCTCTCTCTCTCTCTCTCTCTCTCCTTTCTATTCTTACTGTTCATTCCCATTGTAAAAACATCTTCATTAGCTAACTAATAAAATTAGTGTAGATTAGAAACCATTATGTCCCTAAATGTCATTATATCCTTATTCAATCCTTATATTATTACTGCTGGCCCAGTGCATGGATTCGTGCACATTGAAAGGAAATTAATTAGAAGAAATATTTTAATATTGCTATCCGCCCTTTCTCTATAATAGAAGTATCAACCAAATTCATGATCAATGATGACAGATGGAAACACATGCGTGCAATTTGAACCAGCAAGAGCTTTATATGTATCGCGCATGCGTGAGTCAACATAGCCTTTTATATATATTTATAGAATAAACTTGCTTAATTGGACCTGCTTTCCAATGTAGCTAAACTTTTACCAGCCCAGTGAAGCACCCCACCTTCTCTTTTAGGTAATTGTCAGAAACACAGAAATAAATATCAACACAAAGCAGATTATTATAGATCATGCAGGGAGAACAAAGGGTAAAATATTTAACTGCAGCAGTGTTTGACTATATTCTGTACAGTGAGAAAACCTGAACTTATTTTCAAGATCCACCATTTCTTACTTCTGTTCAATTGGGTTAAGTTTCTAAGCTTTCTAAATCTCCATTTTCCGGCTAATGAAAAGAAAATAGGATTCCACTGAGTCTCCTATCTACCTACTCCAGGACTTCTGTGAGGATCAAATAAGATGAGGCACAGGAAAATGCTTCACAGACATTCGGTTCAAGTGTAAAGTGTTTCCACGTGACTATAAAGCAAGCCCTGTTCCTGAGCTGAAGAAACTGTAAGGAGGCTAATTGTTGCTAGGGGAAGGAAGCTGGGTGTTGCTACATGACATCATTACCTGGCACCCACAGCGGCCATTCCAGGCTGGGCCACGTTTTTCACCATGGAGTCTCAGCAGCATCGGCTGTAATTTGGTGGGCTGTTGCTCCAGGGTGGTGGCAGAACCTGTGTACCATTGAGGGGAAGCCAAGTGTTGCTTTGTGGGCGCCAGGCCTGTGGTGCTGTGTCTCTGTGCATGTCATGGAAGCTCCAGCATTGAGTGTCTGCCCCCTGGTGGTCAGTGTGTGTCATAGCGACCAGTCAGACAGACACTTAGCATATTAGCCTTTATATATGTAGACTAGAGGCCCGGTGCACAAAAATTTGTGCACTCGGGGGGGGGGGGAAGGGGGTCCCTCAGCCCGGCCTGTGCCCTCTCACAGTCTGGGACCCCTCGGAAGATAACGCCCTGCTGGCTTAGGCCTGCTCCCGGGTGGCAGAGGGCAGGCCCAATCCCTAGGTGCAGCCCCTGGTCGGGCTCAGAGCAGGGCTGATTGGGGAGTTGGGGCGCCGCCCCCTGTCATGCACAGAGCAGGGCGATCGGGAGGTTGTGATGCCACCCTCAGTCACGCTCAGGGTAGGGCCGATTGGGGGGTTGGGGCACCATCTCCTGTCACACTTAAGGCAGGGTCGATGGGGAGGTTGCGGCGCCACCCCCGGTCAAGCACAGAACAGGGCCAATCAGGGGGTTGGGGCGCTGCCCCCTGTCACGCACAGAGCAGGGCCGATCAGGGGGTTGGGGTGCCACCACTGTCACACTCAGGGCAGGGCCGATGGGGAGGTTATGGCTCTATCCCATCACACACGGAGCAGGGCCTGTGAGGGGAGGGGGTTGGGGTGCCACACCCTGTCACACACAGAGCAGGGCTGATCAGGGGGTTGGGGCACCGCAGCATGTCACACACAGAGCCGCAGGGCGATCAGGGGTTGGGGAGCTACCCCCTATCAGGCACAGAGCAGGGCTGATCAGGGGGTTGGGGCGCCTTCCCTTGTCACGAACAGAGCAGGGTGTTTAGAGAGGTTATGGCCCCGCCCCCTGTCACACACAGAGCCGCAGGGCAATCAGTGGGTTCGGGCGCTGCCTCCTGCATCCTGGGAGGCATATTACCCTTTTACTATATAGGATAGAGGTCTGGTGCACGGGTGGGGGCCGGCTGGTTTGCCCTGAAGGGTATCCTGGATCAGGGTGGGGGTCCCCACTGGGGTGCCTGGCCAGCCTGGATGAGGGGATGATGGCTGTCTGCAGCTGGTCACACACCCTTCAGGGTGGGGGTCCCCACTGGGGTGCCTGGCCAGTCTGGGTGAGGGGCTGAGGGCTGTTTTCAGGCTGGCAGGTGACTGAAGCTCCCAATCGCTCCGTTTTTTCTTTTTTAATTCTGGGCCTACTTTAGCTCTGAGGCTTGGCTTCAGGTCTCAGGCCTCCGCTGCTGAAAGCAGGTATCTGGTTTGTTTGGGTTCTATAATCGAAACAATGTTTCAACTCCAGCTCTGAGATCCCGGCTGGCTGAAAGCAGGTTTCTGGGGTTTTGTTTAGCTTCTATATTTGTAACAATGTTTCAAACTGCAAGCTCAGAGGCTGGCAGCGGCAGGCAGGGAACGCTGGAGTCTTCCGTCACTGAAGCCAGCAAGCCTCATGTTCCCTTCAAGCTGCCTGGCTGCCGGCTGCCATCTTGGCTGGCAGTTAATTTGCATATTGCCCTGATTAGCCAATGGGGAGGGTAGCAGAGGTATGGCTAATTACCATGTTTCTCTTTTATTAGATAGGATGATAGCACATGTAATTCTAGATTTGCAACTCTTTTTCTTCAGAATTTTGAAGGTTCTGCTTTTTCTCCTTTTGTTTTATATATTATAGTGTTACTACTGAGAATTTTTAAGCCATTGAGATTCTTCCTTCTGATTAGGAACTTTTTTTTTCTTCCTGAAATCTTTTAGGACCTTTTCTTCATCCCTAGTTGTATAAAACTTCACATTTTGTACATAATTGTGGGTCCTTTCCCTCCTTTTTGCTGGGGATTAGGTAGTAATTGTCAATTAGATACTAATATTACTCAAATATAGGAACATTTATTCCATAGCCTTGTGATCTTTTATGAATGCAATATATCCTCTGATTTCTCTAAAATGAGGTATAGATTATTCAAAAAAGCAGAACCTGTCATGATATCTATTTTTCTGTCCATCTATCTATCTATCATTGATCTATCATCAATCTATCTAAATGAATGAGGTCTAATTACAGAGAAACACATAAATCAAGGCAACAATTAAAAACTGGAAAAACTTCCTGTCAAAGATGGAAAAATATGGCATGAGAGCAAAACTCTGTCTCCCTATTGTTTAAAACTTTTAAAACCACACACAAAAAAATCACCATCCTCAACCACATGAGAAAATTGAGAAAAGAAGCCATGTGGGAGGGAGACTACAATGCTCATTGCAAATAAAGGCATGAACCTCATCACAAACAGCATTTCGGGCAACAACACGTCACATATATGATTGGTGGTACATGAGATTATAGGAGCTGAAAAATTTATATTACCTACTGATGCCATAGCTGTTGTAACATCAGTAATTCCTCCTGTGTTTCTGGTGATGCTGGTGTAAACAAACCTATTGTACTGCCAGTCGAATAATGGAATATCTCATACAATTATGTACAGTTCATAATATTTGATAATGATAATAAACACCTATGTTACTGGTTTATGTATTTACTGTACTGTACTTCTTATTCTTATTTTAGGGTGTACTCTTTGCACTTATCTATATATATAAAAGCCTAATCGCAAAGTGTCCCCTCGGGAGTTCAACTGACTAGGAGTTCAATCGCCGCTATGACATGCATTGACCAGCAGGGGGTGGCACAGAATGAAGGAAGGCCCTGGCTGGCAGCCAGCAGCTGGGGAAGGGAGGCCCCAGCCAGCAGCCGCTAGGGACCTTACCCATGCACAAATTCTGTGCACTGGGCCTCTAGTAAAAAATAATTGCAGTTAAACCTTATGTCATGTGATGCTGGCAGCAGCATTATACATCCCGTGTTTACCTTGTCTCCTGATGGCATAATTTTCTCTTGTGCTTGATTCAATCTCCTTGTTTTTGTTCAGTAACATGCTGTATAGGCTTGTCCCTAGGACCAATATAGCCAAGGTGTATAGTAAGCCATACCATCTAGGTTTGTGTAAATGCACTCTATGATGTTCGCACAACGAGGTAGTGATCACTCAACAGCACATTTCTCAGGCCGTGTCCCCATGGTTAAGTGGCAAATGACTACATTTAATCCGTATAATACATCTATAAATTAGGTATTTTACCTCTTTGGGGGGACCTGCAGACTGAGGCTCAGAGACAGTAAGGCTTGTTGGGAAATCTGATATTGGCTCTCTGGAGCTCTGGCTGAGGATGGTGAGGCTGAGATTAGAACTCAGCCAAAGAGGTGGAATTGATCATTGTCATGGCAAGACTGCATCAGACTAACGGGTGTAGCAATTTGGAGTTGAAGGTCTTGAGTTTAAAAAAAAAATTCCTGCTAAGAAGCTGTGTAATTCAGGTTGGTGCTCCACACTTCTACCTCAGTTTCTTCATTTACAAAGACAAGAGGTGCTGTTACATAGTTCTATTCTAACTAATATTCTATACTACTAATCAATCATTCAATTATTTGTTTTCTACATCACCACATATCACCAGGTGTTTAATTCAGGTTTAAAGACTGAACATGATAAATAGTATCTGAAGTTTGAGTACTGAGCAATAATAATTTCTTGAAAGCCATTCCCAATAAGCACAAAGGAAAACTATATGATTTATTCTTACAGCCAATCTATTAGAAGAAGTGGGGATTCATTGTGGAAGTAGGCTATAAAATCCTTAAGGGCAAATTGAGGGCATAGCAAGATTCAATATACTCTTGTTGCCTGACTGATTAAAATACAAAGTATAACAGAAAATAAGAAAGCAAGGATAACTAGATTAAAATGTACAATATTATTTAACACAATTTGTCACCAAAAGACTTATGCTCTGTGTTTTTGTTATCAGAATGTGCACAGGTAAAGAAAATATAATTCCATCTCAATACTGAGTTAAAGATTACATTATTGTATGATATAAATACAGATTAAAAGTTTTCTCATAAAAGTTACAATTCAGAGCATTTCAATTAAAATTGTCTCCATTCCTCAATCTCAGAGGAACTCATTAAATTTACTCTCTCCAGTAAAAGCAAACTGATCCCAAAGCAGAGATGAAAGAGAATAAAGTCTCTAGACCTGCAGTTGCAAATTTTCTTTCCCAAATAAAGCAGATATAATAATTAAGGCTATTCCATCATAAAGAGACAAATGCAAACATAAATTTGTGACTAACTAGGCTGAATCCTATGAAAGGAACTCGATGCTTTCAGTATAATTTAGAAAAGAAGGCAAAAGCTTATAAGTAATAAATTACAAGATCACTATTCAGTACATGAGTGATAGCGGAGAAGTATGAAGAGATTAAATCTCTTGGCAAAATTAGTTTAAGCATCTGTGAGTGGAGAGATTGTTTTACCTTCTAGGAGAGTGGCTGCAACACATATCTAGGCGCTTACTGAGTTTTAGTTATGAAGAGAATGGAGAAATCTAAGCTCATGGATCTCTGTTCTATCTCAATAACTCCTGGCCAACTTAGATGGCCTTGATTACACAGGCCTCTTTGAGAGTGAATCTTTGCCAGGTGTGTGCCAGCCAAGAGGGGCTGTAGTTTCTTAGGTCATATTAAATCAGTTCTGAGGATGCCAAAAGAAAAGTTTTTTTTTAAAAAAAATATATTTTATTGATATTTTACAGAGAGGAAGGGAGAGGGATAGAGAGCTAGAAACATCGATGAGAGAAAAACATCGATTAGCTGCCTCCTGCACACCTCCTACTGGGGATGTGCCCGCAACCAAGGTACATGCCCTTGACCGGAATCGAACCTGGGACCCTTCAGTCTGCAGGCCGACACTCTGTCCACTGAGCCAAACCAGTTAGGGCAAAAGTTGTGCATATCTATACATTCCATAACTTGCACATGTGTTTTTTTTCTGAGAGATTTATTGTCATGAAGAAAAAAATGCAATATGAGAAAAAGATTTTTTTTAAAATGTCACTTAGGAAGGTAAATAATGATAATTACCAGAAATCATGAAATAACAAAATAATAATTAGAATGCTATGATATTTTCAAATGCGAGGAGGAAATGGTCCTCAAAAGAGAAACTCATTATAGAAGGTCACCGGGAGTGCAGTTAGGAGACAATTAAAGAATGATGAGGCAGAGCTGCTCACAAGGCCTCTGCAGAATGAGAGAAGGAGTATATCAAACATGTGTTGACTTCCTTATAACACATCTTATCCTTTTGTCGAGCTAATTTTGATCTTACAATTTTAACTGATGATTGAGAAAAAAGACATCCATAACAATGAAACCATGCACATATAGAAGCATTCATTTTTTCAAAGCATATTAATATGCCAATACTTTTACACAAATATGATAATTTAAACATTCATAAAGGGTAACCATAGGACCATTACAGTATTGCTATAGCTACTGCCTTCTAGAAGTTTTGAAGTGAGTATATATGCAAAGTTATTTCCAATTAGGTGGTGAATAGAGGAAATAAAAGGAAATGCAAAAATGAGTTGAAATGGCCATTTTAATTATTGCTGATATAATCACTGGATTTTTATAATTTGACCAATTAATGTTTGAATAATTTTTAAGAGCTCTATAATTTCATGCATTACAATTTGTTATTAAAAACACAATAGACTTTATATATTTTGGATATTAACCCCTTGTTGCAGCTGTTTGCAAATATTTCCTCCAGTTTGGTTGGTTGCCATTTTGTTTTGGTGATCATTTTTTTTTTTCCTGTGCAGAAGCATTTTAGTTTGATATAGTTCCATTCACTTATTTTTGCTTTTTTTCCTTGCCTTTGAGGTCAAATTCATAAAATCCTCTCTAAGACCAAGATCCATAAGTTTAACACATTTAATACCTATGTTTTCTTCTATGTAATTTAATGTTTTAGGTCTTATATTTATACTAGAGGCCCGGTGCACAAAAATTTGTGCACTTGTGTGTGTGTGGGGGGGGAGGTCTCTAGCCAGGCCTGTGCCCTCTCACAGTCTGACACCCCTCAGGGGTGACCACTTGCTGGCTTAGGCCTGCTCCTGAAGGGATTGGGCCTAAGATGGCAACCAGACATCCCTCTGGCAGCCCGGCCCTCCAGGGATGTCTATTTGCCAGCGGGGAGCAGACCTAAGCTGTAGTCGGACATCCTTAGCGCTGCTGAGGCAGGAGAGGCTCCCACCACCACCGCTGTACTGGCAGCCATTAGCCTGGCTTGTGGCTGAGCAGAGCTCCCCACTGTGAGAGCACACTGACCACCAGGGGGCAGCTCCTGCATTGAGCGTCTACCCCCTGGTGGTCAGTGTGTGTCATAGTGACCGGTCATTCCCAGTCCTTCTGCTGTTAGGGTCAGTTTGCATATTACCCTTTTACTATATAGGATAGAGGCCTGGTGCATGGGTGGGGACCGGCTGGTTTGCCCTGAAGGGTGTCCCGGATCAGGGTGGGGGTCCCGCTTGGGTGCCTGGCCAGCCTGGATGATGGGATGATGGCTGTTTGCAGCTGGTCACCCCCCCTTCAGGGTGGGGGTCCCCACTGGGGTGCCTGGCCAGCTTGGGTGAGGGGCTGAGGGCTGTTTTCAGGCTGGCGGGTGACTGAAGCTCCCAGCCTCTTTTTTTTTCTTTTTCTTTTTTATTCTGGGATTTATTTACCTTTTATAGCTGTCACTGGAGCTGAGAGCAGCTCTGAGGCCTTTGCCAGCTGAAAGCAGGTATCCGGGTTTGTTTAGTTTCTATAATTGAAACTCTGTTGCCATCACTGGCGCTCTAAGCTCTGAGGCCCCTGCTGGCTGAAAGCAGGTATCTGGGGTTTGTTTATCTTCTATAATTGCAACATTGTTGCTTCTGGAGCTCAGAGCTGGGCCCCGGCAGGTGGGGAACCTTGGCTTCCTCCATTACTGGAGCAAGCAAGCCTCATGTTCACTTCAGCTGCATGGCTGCTGGCTGCCATCTTTGTTGGCAGTTAATTTGCATATCCTGCTGATTAGCCAATGGGAAGTGTAGCGGAGTTATGGTTAATTACCATGTCTGTCTATCATTAGATAGGATATTTAATACATTTTGGGTTAATTTTTGTGTATTGGAAGAAACAGCAGTCTAATTTTATTTTTTTGCATGTGGCTTTCCAATTTTCCCAGCACCAATTATTGAATAAGGTTTCTTTTCTCTATTGTATGTTTTTGACTCCTTTGTCAAACAGTATGGTGGTTATCAGAAGGAAAGGGGGAGGCAGTCAAGGGTAGAGAATGTTGAGTGTATGATGATGGAAGGAGAATTAACTTTGGGTGTTGAGCACACAATACAATATACAGATGATGTATCATAGAATTGTACACTTAAAATATATACAATTTTATTAACCCATGTCACCTCAATAAATTTAATCCTATATAATAAAAGGCTAATATGAAAAATGACCGAAACACAGAACCACCGTTCACTATGACATGCACCGACCACCAGGGGGCAGACGCTCATGCAGGAGCTGCCCCCTGGTGGTCAGTGCACTCTCACAGGGTGAGCGCCACTCAGCCAGACCCAGGGTCACAGCTGGTGAGCACAGTGGTGGTGGCGGAAGCCTCTCCCACCTCTATGGCAGCGCTAAGAATGTCCGACTGATGGCTTAGGCCCACAGGGCCTCCCGGACTGCGAGAGGGCACAGGCTGGGCTGAGGGACTCCCCACCCCACCTCTAGTACAAAATAAAACAAAACAAAACAACAACACAAAACAAACAAAAAACACCAGTTTTAAAAAATGTTCTAATCAAAAGTTTTCATAATTCATTCAATAATTATTTATCACTTACCTGTTATGTGCTAGAAGCTGTATCAGCACATGGAAAACAGACATAAAAACATACATGGTTTCAGCCCTTGTGGGTATTGTGTAACTATGGAAATAGATTAAGGGAAGGTGTTTGGGTAGTAAAAAGATTCTAATTAAATAATTCTTCCCTTGCCCTAGCCGGTTTGGCTCAGCGGACAGAGCGTCGGCCTGCAGACTGAAGGGTCCCAGGTTTGATTCCAGTCAAGGGCATGTACCTTGGTTGCAGGCACATCCCCAGTGGGGGGTGTGCAGGAGGCAGCTGATTGGTGTTTCTCTCATCGATGTTTCTGACTCTCTGTCCCTCTCCCTTCCTCTCTGTAAATACTCAATAAAATACATTTTTTAAAAAAAATAATAATTCTTCCCTTTGCTAAAATGTTTTAAATATTTTATATTTTATCTAGGTGATTTACTACTTCTATTTAAAGAATCACAATTAGTTCACTATTTATTTTTAGTTACAAAAATAGTCTTTTTTTCTTTAAAATAGGTAGTTCTGTCAAGATTTATTATTATTATGAGCACATCAGAAAACAGCAGAATAATTCAAGATCTAGTGTTTCTCCTTTGTTTTCTGATTCAGTCATGAGGTCATTTCTGTGCCCTGAGTGCAAATCCACTTGCTCTTTTAAGATTGGACCAGAGTTCTATGCTGCCTGCAGGGCTTGGGAATGCTGATCCTTTTGGTGCTTATAGCCCTTCATTCCCCAAGATTCCAGAAACTTCCATCAATTTCTCAAGTTCAAAACTCATTCCCATATGAGGATTGTGCCTTCACTCCATCTCCTTGCACATACTCTGAGAAACTTTTAGGGTTATTTAAGAGCTGTTATCTCACCCAGGAAAATGACTTAATCTAAGTACAATAAAAAATAATTAGGTAATTAAGATTTTGATAGTGCTTTTTCTCTCTATTAATATAGTAAGTTATTTCTTAGCTTAAGACATCCTTAGAGCCGCTATTTTTTGTAATAGTTTTGTTATAAATTATAATGTGTGAATGTGTAGTGATATATAAACATATTTATCTATTTTATAGACCTCCTCAAGCCACCAGTCAGGTATGTTAAGTAAAAGTGCTTTTAAATAACGGTCCAAATGAGAAGTTGTGAAGCCATGTACTGTGGGCATGCACTCAGCAGGTGGCCTGTTAGCTGTGGTCCAGAGCCTGGTTTCACAGGTTGGGTGCCAGAGAGAGCTGGGGCAGAATTCTGAATGCTGTCAGATTTTCATCCAAAGAGCCAGATGGCAATTATTCCTCTGTCATTTTGTCCTCGAAAAATGTAAGCTCCTCCGATTCAAAACAACACAGAGAAAAGGAAGTGGTCTCCAAACAGCATCACATCATCATCTTTTGAGAATATTCCACTCGGAAAGAAAAGGACTGAACAAGAAAGCTTGATAAGCTTTGTCTACAGGCAATGGTGAGGGCTAAAGAGAGGCTGCTCTGCATCTGGTGCACGGACCCCCCAAGAGGACCAGCCTGATGATGGTGCCAAGGCTCTGTTATGCAGGGATCATCTCCTGGATAAACTCACTAGAGAAAGAAACGGTCAGAGGTTGATGTCCCCACACTTCTGTGGGTTTGGGCACTCCAACTTGCCTGGCCTCCCTCCAATTTGCAGTTGGATCTGGTGAGGTTTGCATGCTTAGAAATGCTGCTAAGAACTGTCAGGGCCAACCCACCAAACCCTCATGTCTTCAGGTAAACGATCAATCTCTCTTGTACGCATACCACGCTGTTGTTCTGCTCCCTCACTCTGATGATTACCCCTGCTTCCATTCCAGACTCTTTTTCTCATGGACTCTCCCACGCCATGGTTAGCAGAATCTCTACATCCTTATTTTCTTCACTGCACCGTCGAGAAAGCCTGTTTGTCCCCGGAATAGGCCATATCATTTACAGTGCCCTGAGTCCGATGGCGATCATCCCTTCGAGCTCTGGAAGTTTATTTAAGAGCAGTTACCTCTGGTCAGAAAGTGAACATTCACACACCTTGGACAATCTGCTCCTCCTACCCACACGCTTTGGCTATAAAACCCTATTCTTATCCTTGTTGCTGTCATCTTTTGATTTAATCTCTAGTTCCTCACAATTCAATAGATATTTTAGCATACAACATATAGTTGCCCTATCATTCTCCTTTGTGATTTGATTTTCCACATGGATAGCTCATCAATGTACTGTTCTTTCCAAATGACCTTCTTGTTCTCAGTCATCAGCTCATGGTCACATGTTGGCATTGACATTATTCAAAACTAATCCACCTCAGAAATCACCATTAGAAAACAATCTCCTATCCTTCTGATTTGCTCTTTTACTTTTCTCCCCTATACCTGTCCTTGCAACCCATTAAGACCCTCCTGGTTTCTTCCTATCCATTATCTTCCTCCTCATCACTTTTCATTCCAAACAATAGAAACAATAGGTATTATGAGACCCACTTCAAAATAAGGTTGGAGCTGCCATCCAAGAGGAACTGCTTTGTGTGTCTTATTCTTCAAGTTTAGAATGTGAAACTGGGCAACATTACCTTTGGCTCGGGCCTAAAATAGCACTGTATTCCAAACAACTGCAACACAGGGAAGCAGACATTATGACTACCTGACTGAAAATATGAAAGGTAGTGTCAGAATTAGCATAATTATGTTACCTTATCTGCACCATAGAAACTCCTTCCTTATTGACATCCATAGAAAGTCCTTCCTTATATTTATGTGATTATTATCCTCCCTGTCTCATAAATATAATTGTCTTTGCCACCTAATGAGAACACTATTTGGATTGCTGCCTCGATCAGTGCTTCCAGAATAGTGATTATTTTGGATCTCAAATAAATGCTTGTTATCTCTCACTTAAGCCTTTTACTTTTAGGTTACCAAAACCAACACTTGGTCCTTCTCTTCCTATTTCTTCCCATTATATTCACACTTGAAGGTACTGCTATGTGGCTTGCATTTTCTATATCCAATGTTATGAACTATTTTCCCTAGATCTTTACATCTGATGGACATCCTATCTAATAAAAGAGTGATATGCAAATTAACTGTCACTCTGCAACAAAGATGGTGGCGCCCATAGTGGCTGGGGCAGGATGCTGGCAGCGTCATCCCAGGAACGTGAGCCCAGGAGGCATTGCTGCGGTGACCCCCGAGCAGGCAAGCCCGGCCTGTAGGCAGCACCCAGCAGGGCCTGCTTGCCTGTCACCACGGTGTGGAGCAGGCAGGCCCTGCAGAGAGCAGAGGACCATGGGGAGCGGGCCCAAGCCATCAGTAGGACATCCCCTGAGGGTTCCTGGATTGGAGAGGGTGCAGGTTGGGCTGAGGGAGCCCTCCCCCCCCGCGTGCACAAATTTCGTGCACTGGGCCTCTAGTATTTGAATATTCATCTTGCTTTGACTGGACCCTGTTTGGAATGACCCTTCCTCCTTCCCTTTCTTCTTTCCTTCCTTCCTTCCTTCCTTCCTTCCTTCCTTCCTTCCTTCCTTCCTTCCTTCCTTCCTTCCTTCCTTCCTTCCTTCCACTATTCTTCCTTGAGCTTTCTTAGAATCCCGACTCTCTTGGGATTGTTTTTTTTTTCCTCACCCAAGGATATGTTCTTATTGATTTTAGAGAGAGGAATGGAGAGAGAGAGAAAAACACCAGTGTCAGAGAGAAACATCTATCAGTTGCCCCCGGCATGTGCCTGAAACCCTGGTATGTGCCATGACTGGAAATTGAACCCGCAACCTTTTGGTGTATATGCTCCAATCTACTGAGCCACAGGGCCAGCGCTTTAAGTGTTTTTCTTTCTCTGTGTGTGTGTGTGTGTGTGTGTTTTACATGCTAATATTGATCATAAAATGTTTCAATGTGGGATGCAAACAAGTACATTTGAAATTCAGGTAAATTATGTTAAGCTAGAGGCCTGGTGCATGAAATTCATGCATGGGGGTGGGGTGGTCCCCTCAGCCCAATCTGCACCCTCTCTAATCTGGGACCCCTTGGGGGAATGTCTGACTGCCGTTTTAGGCCTGATCCTGAGGATTGGGCCTAATCTGGCAGTCGGACATCCCTCTCACAATCCGGGGACGCTTGCTCCTAACTCAGGGGTGGGCAAACTTTTTAACTCGAGGGCCACAATGGTTTCATAAACTGGACCGGAGGGCCGGAACAAAAGCATGGATAGAGTGTTTGTGTGAACTAATATAAATTCAAAGTAAACATCATTACATAAAAGGGTAGGGTCTTTTTTTTTTTAGTTTTATTCATTTCAAACAGGCTGGATCCGAGCCGCGGGCCATAGTTTGCCCACGGCTGCTAAATGCTCACCAGCCTGCCTGCCTGGTTGCCCCTTACTGCCCCCCACCCCAGCCCTGCTGGCCTGGTTGCCCCCAACTGCTTCCCTCTAATGGCCTGGTTGCCCCTAACTGCCCCTCCCTGCCGGCCTAGTCGCCCCTAACTTCCCCCCTCTGCCAGTGTGGTTGCCCTCAACTGCCCCCCTGCCAGCTTGGTCACCCCTCATGGACACCCCTACTGGCCTGGTCGCCCCATGCTGCTGTTCAGTCATTTGGTCATCCCTCACTAACCCCCCTGCTGGCCCAGCCACCCCATACAGCCTGCTGTTTGGTAGTTACTGTGACTGTGATGGCATCCCAGACAATTTTCATATGCCTCTCTTATTAGCATAGATAATAGCTTTAAAAAGTTTTCAAATGGTATCAAATCAGTTGATCTTTTGAAGCCTCCAGTTGATTCACAGGCCTGCATCATAGACTGTCTAGGATCAAATAACTAATAACTAAACCCTCTTCCTCTGTTCAACACAATGCTTACTCTATAATAAAAAGAGACAAGAGTCAATGCACATTTGAAAAATGAAAGAAAGGGAGACTCCAAAAATTCATATGTCTATAGTGGTTGCCAATAACATTGAGCCAACATTATAATTGTGCCCTCATTTTTGCACCGTCTTTTCTTTTACATTTCTATTTTCAAATCAACCAATGTCCCCTGACTTCGGTTCATGTCAACCATACAACCAACTGGAGCCAACACAGAAATACTCAGATTCTTATGAGGTGTCTTCCTTCCAAATTAACCAAATGTTAGCAAATAGTTTACCTCCATGTACAAATATTCTCCACTGTCCTGTTTTCAATACCAGATTCTGTAGGACCCACCCCCTAACTATTAAGCTAATTCTCTCCCCTCCTCTTCTTCCCCCCCCCCCTTAATTAGCTTTTTTTGGGTGGTGGTATCCATATCCTGGGACTTGTTCAGAATTCTACAGGAAAAGAGGAATCATTTAAAAAGTTTCATGCAAGAGAAAAGTTAATATAGAGCACCAATTGTTTGTAAAGCCTCTGGAAATAATAAAACTGGAAAAACTCATAAAAACATCATCGATGATCTCTGCTTCCTACAGCACCAAGGTCCATAAATGGAAGGAGAATGCCCAGATGGTGTCATAAAAACCCACATCTGGCCTCTGCTGAAGCTCTTGTCCTGTGTGATGATGCCTGGGGAAAACACTGCTTCTGCTTTTCTTCTGGCCCTGGGTCTGGCACAAGCCCTTTTGATGGAATCTAAAACAGACCTCTGTGGGCAAGTGTGTTTGGGAAATGCAGATTTCCAACTTGCAGTCCCAATACAGGCAAGAGCTAAGCAATAATAGAAAGTATAACACACATGTTCAAAGCATGGGAAATCAGAATAGCTTTAGGCTTCTTAAAGGGAACACTGGAGGTAAGAAATAATACGAATAATGACAATACAGCTAACATTTATCCTATGTATTTCAGTTATAGTTCTATGCATATTTCTAATTTATTTAACTGAATATTGTATTCAGAGTATATTTTGAATTTAAAAACTTAATAATGGAAAATTACATATAACATACAATTTACCATCTTAACCATTTTCAAGTGTGCAGGTAAGTGGTGTTAATTATAGTCACAATGGTATACAACTAAACTCCAGAACATTTTTTATTTTGTAAAACTGAAACTCTGCAGTCACTAACAACATCTCCCCCTACCCTCACACAACCAACAGTCCATTTTCTGTTTCTATGATTTTGATTACTTTCAATACCTCATATAAGTAGATTCATACAGTATTTGACATTTTGTGGTTGGTCTATTACACTTAGTATACTGTTCCCAAGGTTCTCCCATGCTTTAACATGTGACAGGATCAGGAATATTATTTTAAGGCTGAATACTATTCCATTGAATGTACATAGCACACTTTATTCAATTATCTATGGATACATATCTATGGACATTTGTGTTACTTTCACCTTTTGGCTATTGTGAAGAATGCTGTTATGAACATGAGTGTGCAAATATATTTTCAAGACCTTGCTGTCAATTCTTATGAATATATATCCAGATATTTGAATATATATCTAATTTGAGGATCTTATGCTAATTCCATTTTTAATTATTCCATGCATAGAAGTTTTTAATTAGATGTAATGCAACTTATCTATTTTTACTTTTGTTACTGTGCTTTTGGTGTCATATCCAAGAAATCATTGTCAAATCCAATATCATGAAGCTGTTCCCCTATGTTTCCTTTTTTTATTCTTCAGTATTTTATTTTTTAAAATGTTTTTCTTTATTGATTAAGGTATTACATATGTGTCCTTACCCCCCCCCCATTGCTCCCTTACTCCCTCACTCATGCCCTCACCCCCCTAGTGTCTGTGTACATTGATTAGGCTTATATGCATGCATACGAGTCCTTTGGTTGATCTCTCCCCCTTACCCCCACCCTCCCTTACCTCCCCTCTGAGCTTTGATGGTCTGATTGATGCTTCTCTGTCTCTGCATCTGTTTTTGTTCATCAGTTTATGTTGTTCATTATATTCCACAAATGAGTAAGACTATGTGATATTTATCTTTCTCTAAGTGCTTAGCATAGCATAATGCTCTCCAGTTCCATCCATGCTATTGCAAATGGTAATAATTCCTTCCTTTTTACCGCAGCATAGTATTCCATTGTGTAGATGTACCACAATTTTTTAATCCACTCATCTGCTGATGGTCACTTAGGCTGATTCCAAATCTTAGCTATGATAAATTGTGCTGCTGAAACACCAATCAGAAAGGATATATGTTTTCTTTTTTAAGATTTTATAGTTTTAATACTACATTTCAGTACTCAGTGCATTTTGATTAATTGTTATATGGTATAAGGTAAGGAGCCAATGTCATTCTTTTATATGTGGACTAGAGGCCCGATGTACAAAATTTGTGCAAGGGACCCGGCCCTTGCAACCATGGCAGCTGCCCTAGGCCCTCGCAGCCACAGTGGCTGCCTTGGCCCTTGCACCCCAGCTTTGTCCAGAAGGTTGTCTGGAAAGATGTCTGGAAGGTCATTCAGCTGCCCGGTCTAATTAGCATATTACGCTTTTATTATTATAGATATGCAGTTTCCCCAAAACCATTTGTTGGAAAACTGCCCTTTCTTCATGGAATAGGACACCCCTGCAAAAATAATCTGATCATAGATACAAGGATTTATTTCTGGGCACTCTATTTTATTCCATTGGCCTTTATGTCTGTGTTTGTGCCAGTACCACACTGAGGGTATTACTATGGGCTTGTAATGCGTATTGAAGTCAGCAAGTGTGAGACTTCCAATTTTCTTCTTCTTTTCAAGATGGTTTGGCTATTCAATGTCAGACTTTTTTTTTTTAACACAGAAATCTACTCTCAAGCAATCAAAGGTAAGCATTAAAATATTTTGAGATAAAACTTTAAAAATTTACCTCTCATATGCTCAGTCTCAGGATGTTACTGGAAGACTTCCTGAAAAATATATGGGGACGAACTCAAAAGACAGGATTCAGGAAAGAGCTGAGGTAATAGGGGGCAGAGGCAAAGGCACTTCCCAGGTTGATAATCAAGGGGGAACCCAGGAAGATATGGCAGGTTTAGAGAATAACCTGATCACACTGGAAATGGATGACAGGAGGCTCTGATAAGAAAAGAAAATAGAAGAAATATAGTATCAGACAGAATAGATATGTTGAAGTTGTTCGGATGTGCAATTTACAGTCATTAAAAAGCGTATGTGAAGATTTAGCCACAGATGCAATGAAAACTACACAAATGAAAGACAAAATAGGCACTTGCTAAGTCTAGCCCAAATACAAAGTTTTACAAGAAAGGAAATATTTAACTTTTTGACTCAACTTAAAAAATCAAATAATTATAATAATGAAATGATTGTGATAAAAACAGAATGAAAAGATGGGAAGAGAGGAAATAAGAGATAAACATCTGACCTGCAATAATAGGAAATTAGTGGATGATAGTATAAATCAGTGACTCAAGAAATAGAAGTGCTCACTGGTTATTTTTAAAATAGAGATAAACTGCAGCAGAAATAGTTAAAGAGTTGAGAGTGTTACCACTGGAAAACTGAGAAAGGGAGGAAGTGGTATAGTGTTCTGTTTTAATGTTAAGTATTTATCATTTTAAAATATTTTAATTATGTACTTGTGTCCCATTTACACTTAGAAAAACTTAAAAATATTCTAGAGTGGTATTTCCATATTTAAACTCAAAAATTAATGAAGACAGTGTGCAAGTCGGGTTTAACAAATCGACCATAGTCAAGGTTAGAATTCAAATTTTCCACATTCAGAAAATAAGACAATTTACTAAGGAAACAAACCAAATACCATAGTGACTTTGCTCCAGGCAGGTGCAGCCGTACAGAGCAAACATTAACATTTGTCAGTGTGGAGAATTATGCAAAAGACTTGGCTGGTTTACTTGTTGGTAATGTTATTATGGGACAAAACACTCAATTCTCAATTTATGACATTCTATTTCCTCTGCAAGACTGAAACATATGAAAAGAAGTGTTGCGTTCTTGTAGACTCCAGATTACTTCATTGTTTATATGTTTTCATTTATTGGTTGTTATTTTTTCCCCTAAGTTCAGGGAGAAAAATCATGTAAAACCATTCTTGGGGCTGCCAAGTGTAAGTAAGATTAAACTTGCTTCCATAGCAACAAACCCATTATCAGGACAGCTCCTGGGCACAGGTAACAATGGCTTCAACCCAGTGACTGGGAACCTGCAGGCAGGATTTCACATCAACTTCCGCTGTTGCAGAATATTTGTGCTTATTTTGACATGTTTTATTTCCAATCCTCAGGTACGATGAAATCCATTTTCTTCTTCCATTAATATTTCACACTTATAATAAGTTATTTCTTTTAGTTCATCTAAATGCCTTGAAGATTCATTCAACAAATTAATATGGTGAAAATGAAATTTACATAAAACCATATACACCCATTCTTTCATAAGCAATGTTATTTGGCCTCTTAAAGACCTTACTACTGTATATTTGCTGCCCATTTGCTATTTATAAAGACATTTTAAATTCCATGTCCAAATTAAGGGGAAAAATTAAATGCATTAAATATTTTTGCTCAAAAATGAAAAAAAACCACACACTTTTATCAGATTCTTAAGGTGTGAGAGATCTTAATCTATATATATAAAACCCTAATATGCAAATAGACTGAATGGTGGAACAACCAAACAACTGTCACTATGACATACACTGACCACCAGGGGGCGGGCGTGGGACATGGTGGGCATCGGCTGTGATGAGATGGTGAAGCAGGTGAGTGGGGGAGCCAGACCGAAGTGAGACACTGGTCACTGTCATAGGGGCGAGCCTCTGGTGGTTACTGAAAATTCTTTGTTGCTGCACACCACTGAGGGGAGGGCACTTGCGCTGGCTATTAGCACCGGTGCCACCGCTCGCACCCACTGCCAGCGCCCAGCACCAGTCCCAATCACCTCTCAGGAATTCTCCACCTCCTCCTGCTTCTGAGGGGCAATCAGGGCTGGCAGCCGCCTCTCACATCCGCTGCTGGTGATGGCCCCATTTGCACCCACTGCCGGTGCCAGCCCCGCTCGCACCCGCTACCAGCACTGGAGCCGCTGCTCACACCCACTGCCGGCACCCGGCGCTGGTCTTGATGGCTTGGTGCTGGCAGTCTCCACTCACACCCACTGATGGTGCTGGCCCCACTTGTACCTGCTGCTGGCGCTGGCCCCAATCACTCCACACCATCAGGAGGTGTGAGCAGGGCCGACTCCATTAGTGCATGGGAGCAGTGGTGGTGGGATCGGGGCTGTCAACAGACAGGGGACCAAGGGCTGTGGTGGGAGGGGCTGGGCTGAGGCACTGAGGATGGGCCAAGACCCGCCCCTGTGCACACTGCAGCCTCGTGGCCCACAGTTCCTTTCAAGGTGAACGAATTTGTGCACTGGGCTCCTAGCTCCTATAAAATAAAACAAGTAATAGCCACTATTTATTGAACAACTACTATGTGCTATGAGCTACTATATAGGTTATTTTAAAATATTCATAATATATCAATTATTAGTCCTATTGTAAGAAAAATAAATTGGAAACTTCTGACTCAATTAGAGAGAGAGAGAAAGAGAGAGAGAGAGAGAGAGAGGAAAAGTAGAGGTAAGCATAGATTGAGATCTTACACTGTTTTCAATATATCACTATATTTGGAAACAGATTGCTAAAACATTACAGAAATAGAAAGTAAAAAAAATAATTTAAAATTTCCATAAAATTGAAATAGCTAAATAACATTGAAATAGCCCTAGGGGCAAGAGAGTAAAAATAAAAACATGTTTATATTTATTGTGATAATATTTGTACCTGTTTTAGAAAACAGGCAATAATTGGTAATAGGCAAACCAGTACTTCATGTGTAATAGGTTATTTTACTGAACGTTTTCCAGCCATAACATTTTACAGCTATTTTATTTAGGCATTATATAATAAGAATGATTTAATCTTTTCATAAATATTCCCTACTCTTTAGTCAATTTTTAAGTTGCTGAAATATGAGGAGAATCAACTTACTGTATAGACCCCAATGTTAGCTGCTTCTAAGAATTAAACCTGAGGGAGTTGAGAGCCACTGTATTCTAACTTGAAGCATTAATTTCCTCAGACAAATGTCCCAAATGTTTTGTAAAGACCAAACAAGCTACATATGGGCCATAAGCAGTCTTCCTCCAACTACATGTATCGTCCCCTAAGAAGCCTTCCTCTCAGGTTGGGATAAAATGGTTTGTGGACCCCCTCTCTACCCCCACCCTTCACTGCTCCTGCTCAGGTTCAGAACCAGAGCCACTTTGCTTACAACCAGAGCAAGTCTCTGTAGTTCTTAACCCAACTATACAGTACAATTATCTGGGGAACATTTAAAATCATATAACTGCTTGGTCTCTAATCATACATTTCTATTTTTTTAAAATAATTACATTTATTGAGGTGACATTGGTTAATAAGATTAGATAGGTTTCAAGTGTACAATTCTAGAATATATCATCTGTATATTGCATTGTATGGCCGTCACCCAAAGTTAAATCTTCTGTCACCGTATAAACGGTCCCCTTTACCCGTTAGTACCCCTCACCCCCTTTCCCTCTTGTAAACACCATACCGTTGTCTGTGTCTATGAGTTTTTGTTTGTCCGTTTCATCCATATGTGGGATATAAAACTGAAAGCAACAAATGAACAAACAAGAAAAACATAAATTCTTTTTAGCTGCTCTAGAGTGGAAGCTAACCATCACTCTGCATTATCATTTTTTAAGTTGTCCCAACTGCTCCTAAAGTATAGCCATGGCTGAGAAACATTAGCAGAAGATAAATTTGAAGGTGGGAAATAATATACAAAAATATATGAATTTCACCCTCTGTTAAGTTATAATTCTTATCTAATTTCAAGAGCTTAATCAAAACAGTTTCTAATGTCCTTTAATATTCTCTGGTCTGGGGAAGAAAAGATAAATATACCAAGTTTTGATTAACTTACACAATATGTATTATTTTGAAACTCTAAAAGAAGAAAAACTTCTCTACTTTAGTCTAAAAGCTTTATCAATTTTTATTTGCTACTATAGTGATTTTGAAGTCCATGTATTTCTATCTTTTGCTCAAGGTTTTAAGATAAAACTGGAATATCTTTCTTTAGTAGAATATCTATAGATTATGAATTCCAAGCAATACGTCATAACATTTCTGATTTATGACATTACGAACTTTCTGTTTTAGTAGGTCTTAGAACAGTTGTGTGTGACAAGATAAACTGAAGATGAATTCTTGAACCACGTGAAACCAGTACTCAGTATCTTGTACATAGTAAAATTTTAATAAATATTTTTATTGGTATAATAGCCTGACAAACCCATTTTAATGCTTATTCTATTCTTTCCTTTTCCACCTTCTGCTCTCACGATCTTAAGACTCCTTTCTCATTTGATTGGTTTTTAGGCCAATAAGAAACAAAATATGGAACATTACCTGTTTGTCAAATTTCCTGTCCATTGCATAATATTAGTTAGTAACACTTTCCTCATTTGCTCCCATGTTGAGCTGATGATAACTACATATAAGCCTCGTGTGGTTCTCTGAAATCCAGCCTATGTCACCAGCTCCTTCTCAATTATTAAAATTATAGAAGCAACAGAAGCAGTTCTTGTTCTAAGGAAATTGTTTGCTTATTTGTTTGTTTATTGAACAATGGTGGAAGTTGGATTAGGGAGGAGGTTTGGACTAGTGGAGATGGAGGAAAATTGATAGACTCATTAGTAGAAGTAGAGATAACAGTCATTGCTGATGGATTGAATTCACAGGAGAAATAGTAGAAGAAAGAGTGAAATTAAGAGTAACTCAGATTTACTGGTAGGCTTGAGAACTCAGGAGATGATGGTGCTTTTTGCTGAAATGGGAGACTTTGCCATTTGTGAAATATTTGGTAAAATGGGCTAATTTGTCATGATGTATTGTTAAGTAAAAGCACTTTGTAAATCAGTATTTATAGTCTCTTTGCTGCTGTAAAAATATTATACATAAGTGCATATGCAAAGAACTGGAAGAATATGCACTAAAATTACCTAAAGATGCCTACAACATGCTGAAATAATAGTTAAATACATGGATATCTTCCATTTTTCGTAACTTCCTGCTTTCCCATTTTTAAAAACCTCTCCTCAGTTTAAATACATAGACAGTATATTTATAATTTCAATTGTAAAATAAAAACATAGTTGTTGCAGAATACTTGAAAAAAAATCAAGGCAAAAATAATAAAATAAAAAGTACCCGTAATCCCACAATCATGCTCTTGGATGCATGCATACATATAGCTGTATTTGCATGCACTTATTTAAAGTAAATACAACATTACAACATGCGCCAAATTTATGGCTAGACATAGAAGGATAAGAGAAAAGAGGTATGAATCATTAGGTGTATTTAGAAGTAACTACTCCTTTAATGGAATAAAGGTCCAAGTTATGATCTATTTGGAGGCCAATAGCATTAATTTCCTATTACTAAAAATAACATATGAAAATATTTACTTTCTTTTTAAAAATTTCTTTATTGTTGAAAGTATGACAGATGGAAAATATTTACTTTCTATATTTAACATATTAGCAAACCCCTATTTTCTTCAGCTCTTTCAACTAATTGAACAGGTTCCATTGAAGTTTTTTCTATTTACTGCAGTACAGTGATTTACAAAGTAAGTGGCAGCAAAACCATTTTCATACACCTACAACTCAAATTGTGATAAACTGTAATGATTTGAAGCATCAGAAGGCTGTCAAGTAAGTGAGGAAAAAGTCAAGCAGTATTTTTATACTTTTGTTGTAGATAGCATAATTATCTATTTGTAGAAATTTTGTGATTCAAATACAAACTCTGCGGAAAATGAATTTTATAGTTTTATGACATTAAACAATAGTTTAAAATCTCACTCATTTATGGATAATAAAGACCATTATAAACTGATGAACAAAAATAGATACAGAGGCAGAGCAGCCTCGAACAGACTGTCAAACTACAGCGGGAAGGCCGGGAGGGTTGGTAGGGGGGCGGTAAGAGATCAACCGAAGGACTTGTATGCATGCATATAAGCATAACCAATGGACACAAGACACTGGGGAGTAGGGGAGGCTGGGGAACATCAAGGGGAGTGGGGGAAAGGAGACATATGTAATACTCTTTGAAATACTTTAAGCAATAAAAATTTTTTTAAAAAAAGAAACATCTAAAAAAAAAATAAAATATGGATTATCTCTTAAAGACATAAGACACTATAGCCATTTGGAAATATCTTATATAAATAAGTTAAACAAATTTCTATTATGTTCTCATTGCTGTAAAACAATTTTTTAATAATTTATTTTAAATTTTTTTAATTAAATCATTAACTCCCCACACCAATCATGAATATGAGGACATAAATGAAATCACTGCTAATACAAAATCCTTAAACAGGAGGGAAGTCCAAAATGGAAGCTGATTTAGGAAAATATCTGAATTGATAATTAAGCCATTTGAATAATTTAAGACTAGTTGGTGATAATTTATGAAGTTGATAATATTGACCTCTTGTTGGAATTGAAAACCAGTGTACTCTAAAATATATGATTTTCTGTTTAAAAATAAACTAGTAGAACACATGGGTTTAAAACCCTTTATATTATGGTTACTCCTATTCTAACTTCTTTACTATTTTTAGTTCTATAGGATGGTATAAAATATTGTTCACATGAAACATTACTTTACACTTCATGGGAGAAGTCAAATTTTTACTGGGTGATAAAGTGCAAATATTTCTAGGTTTTGTGTTTTGTGTGTGTGAGGGGAAAAGTTGTAGCAGGACAGAAAAAGAACAGAGAAGCAGACAAGGTAAAATTACTTTTGTATCATTTGAATTTCAAATGCAGAGGTGAATTAAAAGACATCCTCACTTTTTACTTAATTTATCATACACAATACTTTGTGTTTCTATTATACTTAGAAATGCATATCCATTTCTTTTTAGGGTAAAATGTTCTTAGTTTTACAGTTTTCATGTTGACATTTTTTAAGGAAAATGAAAGAGGTGCCCCATCAAGAGTTGGCATTTGTTTTTGTGGGAATTCATGTAAGATCTTGTATAAATTAATAGAAGCTAGTTTTAGCAGAATGTTGACTTACCATCATAAAGAAAAAGATAGAGAACTACGTAGCTTTATTTTTTTCTAAATAAGCAGCTTTAAAGGTGACATATTCAAGAAAAATGTAATAATGTTTAGAGTTTAAAATAGCATATCATCTTACCAAGGATGGCATACTACTAATGTTCTAAAGGTCCCTTGGGGGAAAGAATGAAGTGTGGGGTGTATAAGATTTCTAAAGGTCACAACTTATTAGAAGCAGTGGGTTGGTGGCAGGAAGAATTAGGGTCATCATACAATAATAAAGGGTAAATTACACTTAATATATTTTTAAACAACATTAAGTTGATGATATCCAAATTTTCTAAATAAATTTTTCTAAAGTTCAGCTTGATATTTAGGTTTGTGTATGAACATGTAAGTTTATAAAAATTTTGGAATGATAAAGACAGATTCCTAACAAAATTGCAAGCATTGCTTTACTTACATGATCACAATGAAAGTACTGTATTTTATAATTTAAATTAAAAATAATGAAAAACAATGTGGACCCTATGGGGAGGGTCAAATAAGTTAAAAATTGAAGAGATCAACGTGAAATAAAGCGATCAGACAAAGCATCAGGTTGAGAGACAGAAATTAAATCAGGCCTTAAAAGATGACTAGAAGCTGAAACCGGTTTGGCTCAGTGGATAGAGCGTCGGCCTATGGACTGAAAGGTCCCAGGTTCGATTCCGGTCAAGGGCATGTACCTGGGTTGCGGACACATCCCCAGTGGGAGATGTGCAGGAGGCAGCTGATCGATGTCTCTCTCTCATCGATCTTTCTAACTCTCTCTCTCTCTCCCTTCCTCTCTGTGAAAAATCAATAAAAAAAATTTTTTTTTTTTTAAAAAAAAAGATGACTAGAAGAAAAAAGACATTCCTAGATTGTGGTGGGCAAAGGGACCTAAGCCATAAAGGAGGCAAATCTCTTTCAATGTTGGAATGAATTGTCATAAGACTGTCATGATATTCTTGATTGTGAAACGTGGGGTTCAGGGTGCAGAATTCTTCCCGTGGGTCCCTGTCTGACAAAGATAAAGAATAAATTCATGGACTAACAGATTTATTTAATTAAAAAAATGTAGAAGTTTATTTGAAACATATACAAACTCCATCTGGGCAGGGGTGTCCCCAAAGGGGACCCCTGGGAAGGGGCCCCCAAATAGAAAAAACCTGTTCTCTCTCTCTCTAATGGGGAAAAACAAGACAACAACAAACAAACCTGTCTCGTGTCCCTTTGTCTCGCTTTATATGTGCTGCAATTCTTTGTTTGAATCTTACCCTTTCTCATTGGATCTTTCATTAATTTAGGATTCCTGTGCTTTCCTCATTGGTTATTTTGTTACAGAGTATCAGTTTCAAAGGCCAAAACTCATGTGGTGGCCCCCTCCCCCACTTTCTCTCCCTTTATCTTGCAACATTCCTCTATTCTCTGTGAAAATATGATTCCTTCTTCCTACTATCCTATGGCTTTTCTTTATCCTCTGTGAATACATGTCTTCCTCTCCTCCTTATCCTGTGACATTTCTCTACTCTCTGTACCAGTAAGATAAGCATTTTGGAGTCTCCAAGCTGCTCAGGTCAGGGCTGATTTTGATCTACTTTATAATTTCTTTAATTGCTCAGGCCAGAGATACCCCTGTCCTTCACATATGCATTCCTCCCTCATGGACCCTCTTTATTTCCTAAACATGCCTATTTTGTCCCTAGAATTCCTTTCCATAGCAGTACCTGAATTGGTGAGAGGTCATTAAATCACCTGTCCTTTCTTGTGGTATCAGAATGAACGGTATTTGTTCCTAGAATTGTCAATGTTAAGGGCTTTTCCTCTCCCAGTGCCCAGGAAGGGATCATTTCACTTGTTCAGGATCCTCCATCCTAATATGGAGACTTTTTCTGGAACATTTAGAATTAATTCCTGATGGTTAATTTTATGTGGCAACATGGCTGGGACCAGGTGCTCAGATATTTGATCAAACATTACTCTGTGTGCTTCTGGATGGTGTTTTTATTTTTTATAAGATTATTAGAGGCCCAGTGCACGAATCTGTGCACCAGTGGGGTCCTTGGGTCTGGCTTGCAGTATCGGGCTAAAACAGATTCTCCGACATCCCCCAAGGGTCACAGATTGTGAGAGGGCACAGAATAGGCTGAGGGACCCCACGGGTGCATAATTGGGACCAGAGAGGGATGCTGGAGGTTGGCCAGCTGTGGAGGGACTGCGGGAGGGCTCCAGGGCATGTCTGGCCCCTTTCGCTCAGTCCTGATCGGCAAGACAGACCCCAGCAACAAGCTAACCTACCAGTAGCAGTGTCTGCCCCCTGGTGGTCAGTACATGTCATAGAGACTGGTCGACCTGTCAACTGTCTGCCCCCTGGTGGTTAGTGCACGTCACAGTGAGTGGTTGAGTGGCCTTAGCATATCATTAGCATATTACACTTTGATTGGTTGAACAGCTGACCAGTTGACCGAACACTTAGCATATTAGGCTTTTACTACATAGGATATGGACTTCCATATTACCTATGACAAAAGAAATAAGGATATACAATGGAGTACAGACAGTCTCTTCAATAAATGGTGTTGGAAATGAGAGAGATACATGTAAAAAACAAAATTGGAGCATATTCTTATACCATATGTAAAAATCAATTCAAAATGGATTAAAGATTTAAATGTAAAACTGAAACCACAAAATCCCTAGAAAAAAAAATTGGCAGCAAATTATTTGACATTGGTCTTAGCAATATCTTTTTGGATATGTTGCCTTGGGCAAAGGCAATAATAGCAAAAATAAACAAATGGAACTATGTCAAATTAAAATGTTTCTTTCTGCACGTGAAACATGAAGGAAACCATCAACAAAATGAAAAGAATATCTACAAAATGGCAGAAGATATTCACAAATGATATATCTGATAAGGGGTTAATATTGGTTAATATCCAAAGCATATTTAAAAATTTTAAACAGCTTAACACCAAAATAAGAAACAAACAACAAACCACAACCATTACAAACAATCTAGTTAAAAAGGGGCAGAGGATATGAGTAGATACATCTCCAAACAGGACATATAGATGGCCAACAGACATATGAAAAAGATGCTCAACATCACTAATCATCTGGGAAATACAAATCAAAATGACAATGAGATATAACCTGATACCTCTCAGGATGGTTATCATAAAAAAATAGCAAATAACAAGTACTGGTGATGACATGGAAAATAGGGAACCTTCCTATACTCTTGGTGGGACTGTAAATTGGTGCACACACTATGGAAACCAGTATGAAAATTCCTCAAAAAATAAAAAAAATACAGTTGTTATATGATCTAGCAATAGCCCTTCTCGGCATTTATTTACTCAAAGAAAACAAAAACACCAATTCAAAATTATATATTCACCCCTATACTAATTGCAACATTATTTATAATAGCCAAGATATAAAAACAACTGAGGTATCCATCAATAGATAAATGGAGATATACACTGAGTGCCCAGATTATTATGACCACATGATGTTTGTAGGCAAATTAGCTATAATTTTGCGCTGAAGTTGCTAGAGAACCAGACCATTATAAACAGGGAAGCAGGTTGTTTACCATGACAGTAGAAGTGATTTTTTTCTGAAGATATGGGTAAATAATGCGATTTAATAGCCTTTGAACGTGGGGTATATTTGAACGTGAGTGGACAGATTATTATGACCACACTATCAGTACTTCGTTGGGCCACCTTTTGCCTTCAATACTGCAGCGACTCTTCTTGGCATTGACTCCACGAGATGTTGAAAGGTGATGTGAGGAATCTGACACCATGTCTGATGAATAGCACTGTCCAGTTCTGTGAGATTTGATGGTTGTGGAATCAGGTGCCTGATGGCTCTTTTAACTTCATCCCAGAAATGCTAAATTGGATTGAGATCTAGTGATTGTGGGGGCTACCTAAGCAAGATAAAGTCTCCCTCATGTTCTTGAAACCACTCCTGCACAATATGAGCACCGTAGCATGGCACATTGTCTTGTTGGAAGAAGCCATCTCCATTGGTATATGCCAGCAACATGATAAGATGAACTTGATCAGCAACAATACTTAGGTATGTTGTGCTATTCAGATGTTGTTCCACAAGAATTAAAGGGCCTAATCATGCCAGGAAAGCGTGCCCCAAACCATAACACTGCCTCCACCAGCTTGAAGGGTTGTACTCAGGCATGTGGGGTACATGCTTTCATACTGTTTCTGCAAAATTCTCACTCTGCCATCGGCATGATGCAACTGGAAACGTGATTCATCGGACCACATGACTTTTTTCCAATGCTCGACTGTCCAATCCTTGTGTTTCTGTGCGAATTGGAGATGTTTTATCTTGGTAACATCAGACAACAAAGGTGTTCGAACATGCCTTCGGCTTCCATATCCCATAAGATGCAGTGTACAGCTAATTTGCCTACAAATGTCAGGTGGTCATAATAATCTGGCCACTCACGTTCAAATATATCCCACGTTCAAAGGCTATTAAATTGCGTTGTTTACCCATATCTTCAGAAAAAAATCACTTCTACTGTCGTGGTAAACAACTTGCTTCCCTATTTATAATGGTCTGGCCCTCTAGCAACTTCAGCGTAAAATTATAGCTAATGTGCCTACAAATGTCAGGTGGTCAGAATAATCTGGCCACTCAGTGTATATATCTTGCCATTTTCAACAACGTGAGTGGACCTAGAGGGTATTATGTTAAGTAAAATAAATCAGAGAAAGACAGATGCCATATCATTTAACTTATATGTGGACTCTAGAAACAAACAAACAAACCAAAACAGAAATAGACCTACAGATACCCCCAAAAGCTGGTGATTGCCAAAGGGGAGGGCATCAGGGAATGGGTGGAAAATTTAGAGTTAATTTCTCATCTCTTGCTTATAGCCCCCAAACCTGGTTAATACATAACCTCCTAGCAGTCCAACAGACAATCTGTAGAATGACTGAGGTTGTAAGTAGCATAGTTTAAAATCTGCTGCCTTAGGATAAATCTCTTGGAAAGAATTAAGGGGCAAAGGTACAAATAGTTAAAGATCTTGATACTTATAGACAAAGAGTACTAATATATATAATAAATAATATATGTATACATATGTCTATGTCTATATCTATATCTAACCTATTTCTATATCATCTATATCACCTGTATCTATACACATACACATACACATACACATATACATATATATACACATATATCTATCTATATCTATATACATAATTTCATGCATACATAATTTAGCATATACCAATAAAGTGAGAAAAACATGATTGTTAGGAACAAAATGAAACAGTGGGCTTTGTGTAAAAGCAGAATTCCCATCACAGTGTGGGTAGGCCTCATCTAACCAGTTGAAGGCCTTACTAGAGCAAAGATGGCCTCCATCAAACAAGAAGGAATTCTTCCAGTCGATTGCCTTTGGACTCCAATTGCAACCCTTTCCTGAATCTTCAGCCAGCCTGCCAGCTTCCCCATCAGAAATTGGACTTGCCAGGTTTCCACAATTACGTGAGTCAAATGTTTAAAAATAAATCTCTCTCCATCTCTATATGCACACATCCTGTTGGATATGTTTCCCTGGAGAACCCCAATGCAAGCCTTCATCACATCATCCTAGCCACTACATCTCTTCATTTCAGGGCAGCCACCTGCTATTTAGAATAATCAGGAGAACACAAATATTCGCTAGATGACACAGTATGCTCCGAGTGTCTGCTATGTTTATTGATCTGAAAAATTACCAAAACTGATTCAAAGGCAAGCCTTGCTGTGTTTTATACCAAAATGCTATTTTACTATGACCACGGGTTTTCAACTATGGCTTACTGTCTGAACCACATGAAGTCACCTGCCGCCAGGTTGTCCTGACTCATGTGAGGAAGCCAGGCAGACATGTTTTGTATCAGAGGGATAATCTAAACTGACGACACTGCCGTAAACAGTCACACCCTCACTTTTAGGGCAGTTTAGCCTGGGGATACTATGAGTTTGTCATTAGAGAAAGGCATAACAGAAGCAGTAGAAGCTGAGGAAGATGCAAATGAGAGAGCTCCATGCTAGGCAGGAAAAAAGAGCACTTCTCAGTGCATCTACAAATGCTGGGAAGTTACTACGTAATGCTGTAATGTCACCTGACTAACTTTCATCTCCTAAAGTCCACGGTTTGCTTATGAAAGTATTCTCTGCTTTTCAGCACTTTCATGTTTATTGTTAAAATAATAACCTGTGTCTTTGAAATAATCTGTGTATCCATTCCTTTTAATATGAAGGAACATTACTAAATTTGAGGTAATTATTAAATTATCAAATATTAAAATTTCAAAAAACAGCATCATATTTAAAGAACTATTTAGAACTATTTAAAGGCATCTTGCAACAGTCAAAATCCTTGTGGAAAATGTTCATTTCATTTTTAAAAAGTATTGCATTGTGTTTTGTAAAATATATTTTGTTTATTGTTTAAAAAGTTGACTACAAGTCTCTTTCCTAAAAAGAGGTAGCATTGCTTCTTTAAGTAATTAAAAGAAACATTTTCCATACCGTTGTTTCTGAACTTGAATATATTCCTCAAGAATTAGTTTACTAATACTCTCACACTATTATAATTTTTAAAAAATATTTTTATTGATTTCAGAGAGGAAGGGAGAGGGAGAGAGATAGAAACATCAATGATGAGGGAGAATCATTGATCAGCTCCTCCAATATGCCCTACAATGGGGATTGAGGCCACAACAGGCAGGTACCTAACTGGGAATCAAACTGTGACCTCCTGGTTCATAGGTAGATGATCAACCACTGAGGATGCTGGCCTGGCCACACTATTATAATTTTGATTAAATAAGTTAAATACAATTTATAGTTTATATTGCTGACAATGGTTTTACACATGGCTGCTCATTTTAGCACAAGAGCATATTTGAAAGGAAAATATTAAGAATCGTGTAATATTTATGTATTTACATCTACATCTACTGGGGTTCAGATTCCCAGCTCGAGTGTGGTTCTACCTAGTGCTGAGACTTAACTCAGCGCAGAGGTATCTGTTGGTTTAAGTTTCTTTTCCTGAGGGTTTTCACAATTTTCATTGTTCCCAGGGTAACTATGGATAAGGAGAAACAAGTACACATAGCAGCCAGTTGGTGTGTAACTGATACTGGTTTCTCATCTGGTCAGCTGAGTTCTTTTGACAGAACTGTTTGAAGGAGCTGTTTTATATGAGGTCCTCTGGAGAATATGAACTACAATTTAGTTATACTAATGCCTATAAGACAAACTGCAATGCAGTAGAGGAGAGAAGCATTTTTCCTACCCACTTTCCTAGGGAACCATCAGGTGGAGGGCTGTGAAAACAGCCCTTGGGACACGATGATGCGCTGCTTTGGGAGCACTAGAGATAGGACCCCAGTGCTGGTGGCACTGAGATGCTGAACTGGAATAGCTGTCAAACACCAGTTGTCAATGCAGTGGCCAAAATAAAGGAATAATAGGGACATTAGTATTTGGTAAACTTGCAGACCTCCAAAGATCTCAGAAATATGCAATATTTTGTAGAGAGGAGACTCAAAGTAGATTTTAGTAGAGAGCAGAAGTCAGAGAAATTGAGCCATCACCATCCATATGGTCTCTATTACACACACAGGTGGATGAGGCACAGCACAGTACAGGTTACATGTGTTATATGCAGAAACTAGTCTAAGAAGAGTCAATAAAGAGATAAGCATAAGCAGTGTATAAAAACAGGGTTTTCCCAGAATTCATTAAAGTCATGGGATTAATTTGAACTTAATTTGTATGTGTGAATCTATAATCACTTGGTATGTATATATGTATTATATATCATATATACATGCACATGTATAAAATCACATGAATAAAATCACACACACATGTAAATCACTTTTGTAAAGTTGTTTTATTCTTTTATATTTATTTTATAGCTTATATAAAAATATTATTAATAATATTTGACTGTCCTTGCTTTATAGGATTTTTGTGAAAAACACTGAGACAATGTGCAATAAATTCACTATAATCATGTTAAGCCACTATGTATGTAGAAAGAATGAAATGAGAGAAGATGTGACATAAATCAAGAATGATATGACTTGTAGTAAAAAATGCTAGGTCTTTGTCATAAGTATGTCACTAACTTTCCAAATTTGGTTAATACATTTAATGGCTTTGTTCTATTTATAAAATACTTGCAATGCATATGTGAGAAGCTTATAAAATATCTTATTGTTACATAAAATATTGCCATTATTACAGTACTAGAACTAAAAATAACTATAAATCTAATAATGTCTTTGTTTATACATTTGCTATAATTTCAAAAGTTATTCCTTGATGAATGTTATTCTTTGAAACAACAGACTTTTATATGCATGAGTGGATTCTACTACTAATATATATATTCCAATTAGTCTGTACTACAAATTCTATTACATTGTTAACTAGGTCAATGCATATTAGGTTAATTTAGTCATTTTAGTTCAATAATGAATTTGTATCCCTAAGGCTCAGTTGGTCACCATGGAAATTCAACTCATTATTAAATGCCTGATAATACTAATTCCCTTTTGCTCTCTGGTCACTTCACATTAGTAAACCAAACATTGTAATAATAAATTACATTCTTTACATAGCAAATTTTATTTTCAATGGTTATAATGTCTATGTTTGATAAATAATGCAAATTTCAAATATATATTTTGGGGCAGAGATATTTTTATTTAAAACTAAATAAGCCATGTTAAGCTTCTAGTATTCCTGAAGACCATTTATGTCATGTGTCTGTGACTACAAAGTATCAGAAGGCACAATTGCTTTCACTGGGAGTGAAGGCTGCTCAGAAACCACTGTGACTCACTCAAAGAGCATCAAGTTGAACTTGCATTTATGGTTCTCAACTCGGTGTCTAGAAGAGTTGCCATCAGTGTATGGCAGGCACTCCACCTTCTAGTGGATAAACACACACATTTCCTCTATAGCACTCATTGGGCAATGGAGCTAGGGTGGCCTAGAACTTATTACGAGTAAATTTGTGACAACCCTGGATATGAATTTTGGAGAAAGTCCCAATAATCATTTGAATCTCCATAAGTCATGACTAAAATGCAATGCCTTAATGATAACTGGGTTCAAGTGAATTACAGTCCCCCAGATAATGGGAACTCTCATTATCACAGCATTAGCAGATGGCAAAAACTTGGTTCACATCATAAGGGTGACATCAGAGTCCCAAGTGATCAAAAATGTATTTTCCATTTTTAGTTCTACTCTTCCTTCTAAAACTTATATAGGGGTGGGCAAAAATAGATTAATAGTAATAAATAATTCAATGATTAAGAAATAACAAATAATATAAGAATGAACTCTGTTTTGTGTGCTCAAAACTATAAACCTATCTGTATAACATTAAATGCAAGATGGCTTTAACCCCAACTAAAAAGTAGAGCCACAGAAAATCTAACTTTATGTTGTCTGAAGATCAGAGTTACTATTAGCAGAAATCTTACCATTAATGTTGAGCTATAAATATTAGATATAGTGGCAGACAGTTTTCTTTGTGGCAAGTTGCTAGAAAATATAGATTTACAATTCACACTCACTTAAAATCTGTATAGGAAATGGTTAAAACTGGAAAGAATAAAGTTGGGTATAAGACTTCAGGAAAATGAATGGCAGACATAAAGTCAATTTAATCTTAATCTACTTGATCAATTCAGATTCAAATCCTTGCTTTACTGCATGTTTCTCATCTTTTCGGTATCATCTTTGTTCAGCAGAACATTTACCATTAATTTTTTCATAATCAAGAGTTATCTAGTCATTGGATTCCTCCCAAATGTGGAACATTTATAGCCAGAAAAAAAACTGATAATAATCACAACAACGACCATATAAGAAAGCTTTATGACAAAGTATAAATACAATACTTAGAGGGGAACAATTTAGGGTCTGATGCTAACAAAATGCTTGTCTTGTAATAATAAATCCTAAAGTAAAGATATATAGCTCTATTTGAAATCCAAGTAAATATGATCTCCCTGGTAAAAATGTTTGGGAGAGTTAGTGTCAACTGGCTAGATTTGACAGCATGAGAAATATTATGACAGGTGATTCAAGTTATTACCACATAGGCATCCTATATAATAAAAGAGAAACATGTAAATTGGCTGTCCCTCTGCTACACTCACCAGCCAATTAGGAGTATGCATATTAACCCGATAAAGATGGCAGATTAATTTGCATACACAGGTGCCGGGCGGAGAGCAGAGCGGGAGAGTCAGCAGCTTAGGGGGACATGGCTCCCTCGGTCGCTTCCCCAGCCGCTGGGTGGAGAGCAGAGCGGGAGAGCCAGCAGAGAGTGGAGCAGGTTGGGGAACTTGGATCCCCAAGACACCAGACGGAGAGCAGAGAGGGAGAGCTGGAGGCTTGGAGTACTTGGCAGAGTTGGAGGCTGTGGGATGGAGACAGAGAAGGAAGGGAAAACCAAGAATGCAGGGAGCACCAGGAATGCTGGGAATCATAGTTCTGGTGGCAGACGGATCTCCTAGACACTAGAGCAAAGTGAGCCTGGAGCAAGTTACTGTTGCAGTGGGGATGGAGGGAAGGCAAAGGTGAGAGACATAAGTAAAATCAGAGTGTCTAGGAAAAATTAAAGGGAAGATACCCTAAAACTTCCAGAAAATCTCCACCAATGAAGCAAAGAAAAAAAATGTCTCTATTATTCTGTGAGCAACAAACCAAACTGGGTTGGGGGTCTCAGACAATTCACTCATATGATTGCAAAGACAGACAGAAACTCCTGGATTGGAGAGGGCTCCCCTGAGGGCTCCCAGATTGGAGGGGGTGCAGGTCGGGCTGAGGGACCCACCCCCAGTGCATGAATCTTCATGCACCAGGCCCCTAGTATCATATAGGCATAGAAATAGTCGTGAAACTATACAGATAACTGTCTATTGAGCATATACTTCAGCCCAGATAGGTTAATCATACAAATGAACACTTTAGATAACTCAATGTGATATGTACTATCATTAAACAACATTTTACTAGTAAGAAAATAAGGCTAATTAATCACATGCACACTTGCCCATGGGAAGTTGATATTTCTAAAGAGAAGTATTCTAAGTTTTGCAGCAAATGGTAAATTGACTTTTAAAATTAACTTTGTCTTTCTTTTGAATAAAAAATGATTTCAGTTTCATAAATCTCCTGAGATACTTCAATGCTGCTCTTTTTATATTGTAATCCTGAAGGGATTAGTCCCTAGATAATTGTCACTGGTGTCAGTTTCAGCTAAATTTTGTTTTATTATTAAACATATAAATGATACATCTCTAACAGAATGTTCACAATCTTTTCACTTCAATTTTACATTTCCATTATTATACAATGACTGTCAGGAAATATTTCATTAAAAGTTAATTTTAATCTAATGAATAATAATGAATGCTATTTTAGTAGTACTTCCCAGAGTTGACCACCTCCCAACAAATCTCATTATAAAATGTATCGAGAGAACATCATAGATGTGTAAATTGTACCAAACTACCAACAATAAACACTGTTCCTTGTTGGTAGTAATGAAAAAGATGCCAGATACTCTTTTTAGGAGACACGAGACATCAATAAAAAGTGACCAAGAATCATTGTAGTTATAGCAAAACTACCATTTTTCACTTTCTGAAAGCAAAGCAGTTACAGTCTTTCCCAAATGGGGCACAATTCTATTTCCCATTCTGTTTGGTTGGCAATCTTGTTCAATTATGCAGAATAAAGACATTTAAGAGGAAAATGGGTCCCTTATCAGCACTAAAGTAAGCTGTTTAAGGAACTTAGAAAACCCTACTATTAATCATTTTAAAACATAGTATATTCTTACCTCTCAAATAGCATTTTAATTCATACCCTTTAGATGTTTTGCTATGCAAATTCACAGCAATTAGTATGAACACTCAGTAGCTTAGAGTATGAGGTTTAAAGGGGCCTAGGATGCAATCTCTAGAAGAGAAAAATAGCAACCATATTGGGTCAGATTTTCATATTACTTTCCTAATGCAGGAGAGTCATTATTCCAAAGCCCAATGCAAATGATTTAAGATAATGTGTGACTTAGGCCCCTTGAGCAAGTAATTATATTTCAGAAAATCACAAAATTTTTAACTCATTAAAAATGTATATTTGTGTAAATATAGACAGAAGGATAATTGTTATAAAAACTAAGTAGGGTAAAGAGATAGAGACTGAATGAAAGGGGCTATAACTGTGTATTATAATATGGTGATTGACAGGCATGTCTAAGCAGGTGATATATAGTCTGGTAACCTTAGTGAAGGGGAGAGTGAGTTGTGAAGATATGGATTACAAGTGTTCCAGGCCACGGGAACAGATTAGTGAAAAGTCCGGGGCATGTTTAGTATGCTTCATGGGCAGAACTTGGATTTAAATTTGAATATGATGACTAGCCTTTGTAGGTGTTTGAGCAGAGGAGTGAAGTGATCTGATTTTTAATGTTTAGAAGATCACTCTTGCTGCTATTTAAAGAGATAAATATGGGGCAAGAAGATCAGTTAGGAGGCTACTGAATTTCCTTAAGCAAGAAAGATTAAAGGTTTGGATTCAAATGGCCATCATGCCATTAACAAAGTTCTTTTAACTATGCTGCGTGTTTTTCATGAGCCACTGTAATTCAGTTTTGTCCTTCCAGAGTTTGGTGCAGTATTTAAAATACAGTGACATAAAAGTATTAGTTGAATGAGTGAATAAATAAATAACTAAAATTACAAAATAATAAAAACCATAAATATTCATATTTATGAGTGTGATTAACTAGGACAAATGGAAGTAGTGAAGAGTTAGATATAATTTCAGAGGACTCCTGAGGCATATAGTGGAATGCATGATTTGAGTATAATTATATGACGACATAACCTATTTCAAAGAAATAGATCAAATATGAGTGGAAAACAGCTCTTTTCATGTTGAGTTCACCCACATTGAAATAAAAAAGTAGTGATAAACACAGTGGAAATCTCCTGAGTTAGAATAAAAAGAAGACTGAGCAACAAAAATTTTCAAATTTGAAAACTAAAAGTGCTTCCTATAAATATAGATCAGTGGTCTTAAAGATTTCATATATCACACATGCCTATGTGCACATGATACACGCTTGTACTGCTCTAGGTGAGTATTTAAGAGGTATGTGTTTACCACTGAGAAAAGGATGTTATAAGAATTAGGTAATATCACATGTTAAAACAGAGCTGCCTAAACTAACTGCATTTTCTTCTCAACATCCAATGCAAGTTATTAGGTCCACAGTTCCGGAAAACGCCACACACAGAGTTTATCTTTATTTCAAAAATATATTGGCTTTAAGAAAATTACACATAGAGAAATGTCAGCAGGATAGCTCTCATTGTTCAATATAACAAATACCCAATGTATATTGAATAACAGATCAATATCAATTTATACATCATCTTTCATATTATATCAAAGAAATCCATATTTCAGTTCTCTCCATTCAATTTTTAGAAATGATTTGCATAATGATTATCAATTTTGTGATACAGTGCAACTCAAAAGGATAGCTAAAATGTGAAAAGCTGATATCTAGTGTCAATAAACTCTCAAAAGATGTAAAACTAACTAAGTGAAATGTAATGGTAGCAAAAATGCCTAAAACATGACTGGCTTAGTAGCAAATCATGAGAAAGAGAAACCAGATAATTAATTGCATAAAATCAAAATCATATTCTACTATCAAGATATGCTTTTTTTCCTTGAAAATTTGGTTGGCCTCATCCAGGAAGTTTGGTATGTTGGACACTCTTCTTCCACAGCTAAATTGGTTTGGTTAATGGTAATCTTCAAAGAAGTGTAAAATTATAAAATAATAAAAACTCTGGTTTTCTTTGAATATTAGTTAGAATTCTTCTAACAAATTAAGATAATCCTAATGATGTACCTGAAAAGAGCCCTGATGCTATACCTAAGTTCTCAGGGCCTACCTTCAATTGCTCTTTTTCCATTCTTTTAATTCAATAAATCTCCATTCCCTCCATGGTGGAAGCAATATCTTCTTTTCCTCTTTACTTACCTTCCCCTTCTTTCCCCATATACCGCTTACTTATTTTAAAAATTATTTAAGATTCCTAATATTTCAAAAATTACCAAGTGTGCCACAAAGATGTAACTGCCTAAACAAAACCTAATCAATAAAAATTCTAACAAAGACATTTAATAAAATGCATGCTGCTTATTATGCTAATATACTTTTATAAAGACTATTGAGATTTCATCAGAAGATAGTTTCCAGGTCTTCATATGTTTAATATAGTTTCAGTGTTAAGGAGGCCAGACATTTCAAAATAACCTAACTAAAACATAACAAATGAATATAAAACACTGAATCACAGAGCAGTGTAATATACTTAAAATGGTACTTAGAGGGTATTTGAAGCCCTAAATGCTTATTCTGTAATAGAAAAGGTTAAAATTGATAAGAATAGAGAAACAGAATTTTTAACTTTGGGAAAAAATAGTGAAATTCCGGTCAGGAGCATGTGCCTTGGTTGCAGGCGCATCCCCAGTGGGAGGTGTGCAGGAGGCAGCTGATCGATGTTTCTAACTCTCTATCTCTCTCCCTTCCTCTCTGTAAAAAATCAATAAAATGTATTTTTAAAAAATATGAGCATTTAAAACTAGTAGATAAAAACCTTTGCCAAAGTCCATGTCCACAGTTTACCCTCAAAATTTTCATGATTATTAATAAACTAGAGGCCCAGTGCACAAAATTCATGCACTGGCCGGGGAGGGGGGGGCGCTGTCCCTCGCCCAGCTTGCACCCTCTCCAATCTGGGACTCCTCAGGGGATGTCCAACTGCCTGTTTAGGCCCGATCCCACGGTGGGATCGGGCCTAAACCGGCAGTTGGACATCCCTCTCACAATCCACGACTGCTGGCTCCTAACTGCTTACCTGCCTGCATGCCTGATTGCCCCTAACCGCTTCTGCCTGCATGCCTGATCACCCCCTAACTGCTCCCCTGCTAGCCTGATTAACACCTAACTGCTCTCCTGCCAGCCTGATCACCCACAACTGCCCTCCCCTGAAGGCCTGATCACCCTCAACTGCCCTCTCCTGCAGGCCTGATCTCACCCCCAACTGCCCGCCTATGCTGGCCAATTTGGTTCTGATTGGTCGGTTTCTATGCCAGTCAGCGCCAAAAACTCCATCTCCTAAGCAGCCATTGGCTCCTCACAGTTGACCCAGATTTGGTTCTGATTGGTTGGTTTATATGCCAGTCAGCATCTCTGGACCTACCAACAGGGCCTGATCAGAAAGATGGGGATGATCAGCAGCCTCAGTAGAGACTAGAAAGAAATGGAGGCTTGAATGCTGGAGAGAAAGAGAGAGGCAAGTGCTGATCAACAGCGGCCACAGAGGCTACGGATCAGAACCTGCTTCTCTCTTCAGGCGTCTCTCCGGGACTGATTTGCAGCCCTCTCAGCAGTCAGCACTGGGTCGCCATGGTTGGTTGAACCTCCAGTCATGATGGACCCAGAGTTTTAATATATTAGGATAATTATAATACATAAGTAAATACAAAGTGTAGAAAACAAGAAGTATTACTGAAGTCATTTTATGAAGCTTTCATTGCATTGTCACCAAAACTTGACAAGGACTCCATGAGAAAAAATAATTCATGTCCAATATTCACACATGAATAAAGATTAAAAAATGCCAAACAGCCCTAGCCAGTTTGGCTCAGTGGATAGAGCGTGGATAGAGCATCGGCCTGTGGACTGAAAGGTCCCAGGTTCAATTCCGGTAAAGGGAATGTACCTAGGTTGCGGGCACATCCCCAGTAGGGGCGTGCAAGAGGCAGCTGATCGATGTTTCTCTCTCATCGATGTTTCTAACTCTCTATCCCTCTCCCTTCCTCTCTGTAAAAAATCAATAAAATATGTATTTCTAAAAAAAAAAAAATCCAAACAGAATATTAGCAAACCAAATCCAGTAATAAATAAAATGACAGATTTTATCCAAAATTGCAAGTTTGATTTTCAGTAGAAAATAAATAAATAAAATTTACTCAAATAACAAATTAAATAATATATTTACTTCAACTAAGGCAAACAAATTAAAACCTTTAATAAATATTCATTTAGGTTATAAAATAAAACCCATAAACTCTCAGCAAACCACATCCAGAAGGCTTAGCAAGCATGGGAGAATGTATTTTCATTAGATAAAACCTTAACAAGAGTGCCTAATTTGCTATTGTCAGGAAAATAAAAAGTCAAGAGTAGCTACCAATACCCACTGTTCAAGATTACACAGGAGTTCCTAGCAAGTGCTGTATCAGAAAAAAAGAACTAAAAGTATAATGTCTCAAATGAAAACCAAACAAAAAACACTGTCATTACTTGTAGATATCACAATGTAGATATCTACATTGAAAGTCCAAAATAATTTATAGGTAAATTATTATAATTCATAGAAGAATTTAGAAAGTTTTCTGAATTCAAATCAATATTTAAAATTAACATTTCTATAACCAGCAATAAACAATGTAGAATTTCAATAAAATCAATAACATGCACAATAGCCACATCACATTAATTTTCCAGGAATAGCACTGAAAATGTCTGAGAATAAAATTACAAACACATCCTTAATGATAATGAAAAAGCAGCAAATAAATACAATGTATACCAAAGAATGAACGTTTAATATTAAAAAGTATCACTTACCCCCTAATTTATGAAGATAATTCAATTCTAAAATTCAAGTAATTTGGTGTAACAGTGGATGTGTGACTTAAAATTTGATAAGCTGAATAAAAAATTTTAAAGAAATCCATAATGTTAAGAATGGCAGTACATTCTCAAGGAAGAATGAACTTTACCAGATATCAGTAAATGTTATACAAATATAGTACATAAGATATGGTATGAGCTCAGAGATTTTTACTTAGAGAACAGGAATGAGAAAACACAAATATGATAATGTAATATATAATAGAGTCAACACTGCCGAATGAGGAAGAAAAAGATAAATTTTCATATCTAAAGAGATGAAAAGTAAATAAATATTTAAGCACGACCTTACACCAGATAAAAGTGAGGACCAGTTGGATTTAAAACCTAAATGTAAAAGGTAAAATACAGTAGCTTTTAAAAGATAATATAGAACATCAGCATAACCTGTACTTATGAAAATGATTTCTGAATTTGACTACATCAAAATTTAAAACTTCTAGAGAGTTAAAAAAAACAGTCTACAAGATATATTATATGATATTTTCACCATATACAAAATGATAATATTTATAAAAAATTAAGAACACTTTGTGGCTCAATAAGAAAGATAAAAAAATTGAAAAAAATGAAAGCAGAAATAGTAATTTTACCAAAAAGAAGGCACCAACATCTCAGAAGCACAAAAAATATCAACTATATTAAAAATTAGTAAAATGAAAATTTAAGTCACAGTGAGGCATGATATTGTAGCAGCAAATTAGGGGAAAAAGTCAGACACTATTTAGTGTTCACAGAAATATGGAGCAGTGAGAATTCCATTCCTTATTGATTACAGAAAAATCAGTATATCAACTTTGGAAAACAGTGTGTCATGGACTACATGATATACCTGAAATGTGCATTCCTTAGGTTTACAAAACCTACTAGTGAGAATGTACCCTAAGAAAAATTGTCTCTACTCTAGAACCATGTACATGAATACTTATAACAACATCCTATATAATGAAAGCCTAATATGCAAAATGACTGAACAGCAGAACAACCAGTCGCCATGATGCGCACCGACCACCAGTGGGGAGATGCTCAATTCAGGAGCTGCTCCCTGGTGGTTGGTGTGCTCCCACAGCGGGAGCACCAGTCAACCAGAAGCTGAGCTCAGGGCTGGTGAGCACAGTGGTGGCGGTGGGAGACTCTCCTGCCTCTGCTGCAGTTGGGTGGCAAGGAGCTAGGTGTCCCAGACTGCGAGAGCCCAAGACTGTGAGAGGGATGTCTGACTGTTAGCTTAGGCCCAATCCCCAGGGGTAGCAGGCCTAAGCCAGCAGGTGGACATCCCCTGAGGGGGATATATATATATATATATATATATATATATATATACTAGAGGCCCGGTGCACAAAAATTTGTGCACTCGGGGGGGAGGGGTGTCCCTCAGCCGGGCCAGTGCCCTCTCACAGTCTGGGACCCCTCGGAAGATAACGACCTGCTGGCTTAGGCCTGTTCCAGGGTGGCAGAGGGCAGGCCCAATCCCTAGGTGCAGCCCCTGGTCGGGCTCAGAGCAGGGCCGATTGGGGAGTTGGGGCGCTGCCCCCTGTCATGCACAGAGCAGGGCGATCGGGAGGTTGTGATGCCACCCTCAGTCACGCTCAGGGTACAGCCGATTGGGGGTTGGGGCACCATCCCCTGTCACACTCAAGGCAGGGTCGATGGGGAGGTTGCGGCGCCACCCCCTGTTATGCAGAGAGCAGGGGGAATCAGGGGGTTGGGGCGCTGACCCCTGTCACTCACAGAGTAGGGCCCATCAGGGGGTTGCGGCACCGCCCTCTATCACCCACAGAGCAGGGCCGATCAGGGGGTTGGGGCGCCACCACTGTCACATTTAGGGCAGGGCCGATGGGGAGGTTATGGCTCTACCCCGTCACACACAGAGCACGGCCCGTGGGGATGGGGGGGTTGGGGCGCCACACCCTGTCACACACAGAGCTGCAGGGCGATCAGGGGGTTGGGGACCTCCCCCCTATCAGGCACAGAGCAGGGCTGATCAGGGGGTTGGGGCGCCTTCCCCTGTCATGAACAGAGTAGGGTGGATAGGGAGGTTGTGGCCCCACCCCCTGTCACACACAGAGCAGCAGGGTGATCAGGGGGTTTGGGCGCTGACCCCTGTCACGCTGATCCCCGTGCTGGGAGGCCTCACGGCTCCGCTGATCCCGGTGCTGGGAGGCATATTACCCTTTTACTATATAGGGTAGAAGCCTGGTGCACGGGTGGGGGCCGGCTGGTTTGCCCTGAAGGGTGTCCTGGGTCAGGGTGGGGGTCCCCACTGGGGTGCCTGGCCAGCCTGGGTGAGGGGATGATGGCTGCTCCTTTTTTTCTTTTTTCTTTTTTTATTCTGGGCCAGCTTTAGCTTTGAGGCTTGGCTCCAGCTCTGAGGCCTCCGCTGCTGAAAGTAGGTTTCTGGCCTTTGCTTACAATGTTGCGATCCTGCTGGCTGAAGCCCGGGACTAAAGCAGGTTTCTGGGGTTTTGTTTAGCTTCTATATTTGTTACATAGTTGCTTAGAGTTGCAGCTCAGAGGCCTGCAGCGGCAGGCGGGGAACATTGGAGTCCTCCGTCACTTAAGCAAGCCTCATGTTAGTTTCAAGCTGCCTGGCTTCTGGCCGCCATCTTGGTTGGCAGTTAATTTGCATATTGCCCTGATTAGCCAATGGGAAGGGTAGCGGTCGTACGCCAATTACCATGTTTCTCTTTTATTAGATAGGATAATATAACTAAAGACCCAGTGCACAACTTTCATGTACTGGGTGGGGGGTCCCTCAGCCTGGCCTGCACCCTCTCATAGTCTGGGACCCCTGGGGGAATGTCCGCCTGTTAGCTTAGGCCCCACAAGGTGTGGGGCCTAAGCCGACCAACAGACATTCCTTGAGGTGTCCTTAGCGCCTCTGCTCAGCAGCCATGTGCCCAGCTCCTGGCTGAACAGTGCTCGTCTTGTGGGTACGCCGCTCAGCCAGAAGCCGGGTTTGCTGCTCCTTAGCACTGCCTCAGAGGTGGGAGAGGCCCCGCCACTGCTGCTGTGCGTGCCAGCCGTGAGCATGGATTCTGGCTGAGCTCCTTTGAGCATCTGCCCCCTGGTGGTCAATGCACATCATAGCGACCAGTTGTTCTGCCATTTGGTTGATTTGCATATAAGGGTTTTATTATATAGGATAAGCAAAATCTGGGAACTCCCCAAATGTTCATGAAGAGAAGAATGTTATCTATCTATTATCTATCATCTATCTATCTGTCTATCTATCTATCTATCTATCTATCTATCTATCATCTATCATCTATCTATCTATCTATCTATCTATCTATCTATCTATCTATCTATATGTAATATGCTAATTGGTCCTAATGGTGTCCCAGTCACGACTTTTCAACAGGCTGCACATGCATAGGATCTGGTGGGTGGGGACAGGGCAGGGACTTGCGCTACCAGGACATGAGGCTGCTGCCGGGAAGAGCCCCCTGGCAGAGGTGCGTGCATGCCCACCATGCGGCACAGCCCGGAGGGGGGCATCAGGATGGGGGCAGCACCCCCCACCCCCCATGGAGGCACATGCATGCCCACCATGTAGCCCAGCCCGGAGGGGGCATCAGGATGGGGGCAACACCCCCCCGCCCCCGTTGAGGCACATGCAGGCCCAGCATGTGGCACGGCAAGAGGGGGGCATCAGGATGGGGGAAGGACCTTGGTGGAGAGCTCTCAGCACTCCTGTACCGGGGTCTGAAGGCGCGGAGAGGAAGGGAGAGAAGATAGGCAGTTAGGGAGATCGGGCCAGGAGAGGAGAGCAGATAGGCAGTTAGGGGGATTGGGCCAGGAGGGGAGTGCAGATAGGCAGTTAGGGGGATCGGGCCAGGAGGGGAGAGCAGATAGGCAGTTAGGGGGATCGGGCCAGGAGGGGAGAGCAGATAGGCAGTTAGGGGGATCGGGCCAGGAGGGGAGTGCAGATAGGCAGTTAGGGGGATCGGGCCAGGAGGGGAGTGCAGATAGGCAGTTAGGGAGATCGGGCCAGGAGGGGAGTGCAGATAGGCAGTTAGGGGGATCGGGCCAGGAGGGGAGAGCAGATAGGCAGTTAGGGGGATCGGGCCAGGAGGGGAGTGCAGATAGGCAGTTAGGGGGATCGGGCCAGGAGGGGAGTGCAGATAGGCAGTTAGGGAGATCGGGCCAGGAGGGGAGTGCAGATAGGCAGTTAGGGAGATCGGGCCAGGAGGGGAGTGCAGATAGGCAGTTAGGGAGATCGGGCCAGGAGGGGAGTGCAGATAGGCAGTTAGGGGGATCGGGCCAGGAGGGGAGTGCAGATAGGCAGTTAGGGGGATCGGGCCAGGAGGGGAGTGCAGATAGGCAGTTAGGGAGATCGGGCCAGGAGGGGAGTGCAGATAGGCAGTTAGGGGGATCGGGCCAGGAGGGGAGTGCAGATAGAATCCTCAGGCTGGCAGGGGAGCAGTAAGGGGCATCAGGCAGGCAGGAGAGCAGTTAGGGGCATCAGGCCGGTAGGCCGGTGAGCACTTAGGAGCCAGTGGTTCTGGATTGCAAAAGGGATCCCAGATTGGAGAGGGTGCAGGCCAGGCTTAGGAACAACCTTCCAGTGCACAAATTTCATGCACCAGGCCGCTAGTAAAAAATAAAAGAACGGTAAAAATGAATCAACTAGAATTCTATACATTGACATAGATGAATTTCAAAAATAATTGAGTGAAAAAAGAAAATCATACAGTATAAGTCTATTTTCAGATTAAGTTCAAACACAGGCAAAATGCAACCATATTTATTCAGGGATAAATATGTAGACAGTAAAAAAATACTACAGAGAAAAATAAGAGTAAACAAAAACTTCAAGATTTGGAGGGAACAGAATGGTACAAATGATCCTTTTTCTGGACCTAGATATGAGAACAAGGAGGATTATCTTCACTCTGTACCTGCATGTGTATTTGTGTGTGTTTACTTCTTTATTTATGGTTTATTTCATAATATTTAAAGAAGGATAAACTATAGTCTATTGTATTTGTCATATATCTTCCAATGAATCATATAACATACTAATACTTAAAGTTTTTTAATTCTGCAGAAAATTTGCAGTTTAGAAAACTTTTATATTAACAATTTTCTTTGAGGTCAATTTCCCTTGGCTCGAGTGAGGATAAGAATATAAAAGACATGTTCATTCAAGAGGCAGAAAGGATAGTATGAAGCAGAAATAAATGTGATGTTCTGAATTTTATATCCAAAACTCATCAACACAAGCAAAGGGTAAGCACACCACGTCAAGTGAAAGTAACTTCGATGAATTAACAATGACAGTTATCATTAGTTGAGTTTATATGTCCAAATAATTGGCCAATTACTTAAGGTAGATTATCTTTAATCCTCACAGCAATTCTGGATGGTAGAATATAAGAAAGAAAAATTGATTTGCCACGTAACCCAGCTCATGTATGCAAAAGCCAGTATCTGATCCCAGGAGTGTCTCTTATATGTGACCTTGTCATTACCTCATGTTTCCCAGATATTATTCAAGGTCAGACTGTAGGACGTAATGGAGCTAGATAAGACTTGACCTTTCATCTAGCTCTGCAAATTATTGTCTGTTTGACCTTGGATAACATTTAATAAATACATGCTTAAGACTTTGTGTTTTTTTAATTAATTGGAGATCTTAAAACCTGTCTATTACAGTTATTATGAGGTTTAAATTAAATCTATATGTAAAACACTAGTACAAAACATCTGTTCAATTAATATTAGCTTATTCTATTATTATTCATACTTGGCAACTTCAGTTAGTTTGATTATATAAACATCTCCAAAAATTTTCAGCATCCTGTGGTTAGAAAGGGGGACATTTTATTGGGTTAATATAGGGCTGATTAAGCAAAAGGAGAAAAAAAATAAGAGGACTCCAAAGGTAAGGATGCTGGTAACTAACACACTTTCATGATGGTTCATGGGGTCATGGCCAAGGTGGAAAGACAATGAAACCTAGAATAGAAAGACTCTCTGAGAAATGAAGAACATCCTTGGGAAGAGAGAGCAGCTTTAATGAAGACGGGGTGGGGGAGATTGAAGGGGCATGATTTGGGGAAAGGAATGAAAGAAGAAAATTAAAGAAGTCTATAATTATATCATCCACACCTGACCCAGAGCTCAAAACATTTCACAGCCCCGAACAATTTCATAACTGTTTGGATACCATCACTCCAGTTTTCCTGACAGGATGAGCTATGAGGAAGATTGACCAGTAAGACCTCACATTGTGGCTGAATTACCTGGGATGCAGCTTCTCAGGGTTGCTCAGATGTCTTTACCAAACAATAGCTCTATTTCTGTGACATACTCACTATGAAAAAGACACAAAAAACTAGAGCTCCTTTGGTCAAATAATAGAATATGGACTTCCCATTATATGTTATTCTCTTTCATCAATTTCTACTTATATAGCCTTCTGAATCCCTGTTTCCAGCAACCTAATTTTTCAGTCCTCTAGAAAAACTTGCTTTTTCCTGTTAAGTTTTCCAACAAGAAAAATGTTTCCTCTATCTCTCACCTAAGACTAGAATTTTGCTACACATGTACAGGCCTACTTGACTATGTTTAACTTCCTGTCTGTTTGTCCAAGTATTGCTAACCTTAATCCCTGCCAGTGTCTAGAACAGTGATGGTGAACTTTTTGAGCTCAGCGTGTCAGCATTTTGAAAAACCCTAACTTAACTCTGGTGCTGTGTCACATATAGAAATTTTTTGATATTTGCAACCATAGTAAAAAAAGATTTATATTTTTGATATTTATTTTATATACTTAAATGCCATTTAACAAAGAAAAATCAACCAAAAAAATGAGTTCGCGTGTCACCTCTGACACACGTGTCATAGGTTCGCCATCACTGGTCTAGAACATGGTACCGTACCTTTAATATTTTGAATTGCCATTTAAACATACCTGACCTAATGAATCAATCTAATTCAAGACATATGTCTATTAAGTCAAGTCTTACTGAATATTCCCAAGATACTCCCAGAGATTATTAAAAAGCAGTTGGGTAATACCAAGTACTATAGATTTCTAAAAACTTTAATGCCTTCTTCAGTTAATATTGTAAGGGCTATTTATTATTGGTTTTCTCTCTGCAATTTGAAATTGTTTTTGCTCTGACCCATGAGACATACCTTACAGTGTGCAGAAGAAATACTAATTAGAGATCCTTTCAGTGAAAAATGAGACACTGCAGTAAGTGAAGTAGCACTTTGGCTTACACTGAACTCCATACCTGAGCGCATAGCCTCTTTCTGAATGCTTTCATAGTCATGCCAGTCTTTTCTTCTCAAACCATCTGTCCATGCATAGAATTGCCCATCTCCCAGGCCCAGTGGAAATGTCTGTGGAAAAGGAAAGTATTCAGAGCATAAAAAGGAGGTATTTCCTTTTGCATGGTAGGTAAACACAGCCAGGCACATAATAGGCAATCAAAGAATATTTGTTGAATAAGTGTTTCTTCCAAGTGTACTGAAAAGAAAGCTATTGCTAGTGACCAGATTAATACACATTTTAAAACCCTGTTTCAGCTTCTTTTAAATTATTATTTATTGTCTAAAGTTTTACACATGTCTCCTTTTTCCCTGCTTAACCCCCCCCCAGCCATTCCCACCCCAGGCAAGCCCCCATCGCCCTAGTGTCTGTGTCCATTGGTTATGCTAATATGCATGCATACAAGTCCTTTGGTTGCTCTCTATCCCCCCCTTCCCGGCCATTTGTCTCTGGATTTATTCTTGTTCATCAGTTTATGTTGATCATTATAATTATATCCCACATATGAGTGAGATCATGTGATATTTATCTTTCTTTGATTGGCTGATTTCACTTAGCATAATGCTCTCCAGTTCTATCCATGCTGTTGCAAATGGTAAGAATTCCTTCTTTTTTAGAGCAGCGTAGTATTCCACCGTGTAGATGTACCATGGTTTTTTAATCCACTCATCTGCTGATGGGCACTTATGTTGTTTCCAAATCTTAGGTATTGTAAATTGTGCTGCTATGAACACAGGAGTGCATATATCCTTCTTGATTGGTTTTTCTGGTTTCATGTGTCAACCACAACATCTACCCTTTTCTATTTTATTTCATACAGAGACTTTAGTAATAATTCAGCATTTCACCTTTCATGAGCATAAAAGCCTAGCTGTTTTCATTTGCCCAAAGTGTAAATATTAGTAATGCTATCAATTTTGGTATGAAATGAAATGAATTTTGGGATTTGTATGGTTTCATTAATTTTGATCAAGTGTATTTGAATGGCCTGATAGTAATATTAGCAACCATTCATTGAATGCTCACTATGTGCCAGGTACTATGTTAAATACTCTATATATTGAAGATTGCTCCATCTTTATGATAGTCTTTGGTTGTAAATCTCCATTTTTTCTGCCTATTAAACTTGAGGCCCAGAGAACTGAAATAACTTGAATTAAACCACAGTGGCAAAGTCAGAACTTGGACCCATTCTGTTAAGACCAAAATTGTGGTCTTAAAAACTAGTAAATACTGCCTCCTATCTAGACTTCCGGTAAAGTATGTTACTCGGTTATGCTTACAGTTGAAAACTATCACGCACTCAACAACTGCAGTGACAACATATGTTTTGTGCTTTGGTAATACCCAGTATGTTCTAATGTCAACCTGAAAAGTATTTCTGTGTACATTGCTGAAGCTACTATTTTTATGGTGTTTATCTTTGGTAATAGAAAAATGTTTTAAATAAATATTATTTTCACCAATCTTAATAATCAAGAAAATATAAAATAAATGTTTTCATATTTACATATCATTTCCTTTTTATTTAGTTTATGTTTGAAATAAGTAATATATCTACAGATGAAGATAAAGAAATTTTTTTTACAGTTTCAATTTAGGTAAAACTAAAGAATAATTTCAGCAAGGAAATTTTATTCCATGAGACTTTTCAAGGCAAATGATGTGCCTTATTAGTTTGAAATAGTGCAACTATTGTGCTTATAAAAATTATCTACCTTCAGTCCATATTTATAGATTTTAAAAGAATCATTTACTTTTGAAAGAATGAAATGGAGCTAACAGAGAAAAACAATGTAGTTAAAATCAGAGGAAAGATTATCCAAACCCTATATATATTTAAAGGAATTTGTTTATAAGAGTGGTGAGTTCAGGAAAAACAGGAATAAGCAAACATACAAGGGTAACGATGAGTTTATGTAAAATGAAGGATATAAAAACAAGGAGATTTTTTAAAAGGAAGATATAAAGAAAGAAAAGCTATGACAAAATTAACAGAAAAGAGTAAAGTAAAAATAGAAGGAAATGTGAAAAACAATTGGGGTATAGTAGCAAACACTAGAAAAAAATGTCATGCATTTTTTCCTAATTGATAATGATTTTATAATTAAACTCAGCTTTGAATCTGAAGTTTTAAATAATCAGATAACTTTAGAATATAAAATCCATGTTTTGTCTCAGCCATGCATTTACAATGGTAAGTACTCAGCAATAAGAAAATCTTTCACGCCGAAACCGGTTTGGCTCAGTGGATAGAGCGTCGGCCTGTGGACTGAAAAGTCCCAGGTTTGATTCTGGTCAAGGGCATGTACCTGGGTTGCGGGCATATCGCCAGTACGAGATGTGCAGGAGGCAGCTGATCGATGTTTCTCTCTCATCGATGTTTCTAACTGTCTATCTCTCTCCCTTCCTCTCTGTAAAAAATTAATAAAATATATTTTTTTTAAAAAAGAAAACCTTTCACATTGATTTAGATAATACAAATTTATATACATCACTTTCAGATTAAAATAGTTTCAAAATAAGTTTTGACATGAAACATGGAGAAACAATTGTGCAAAATCCAAATATGCAAAGTTCTATCTGGCTACATATTAGTTGGCACACCGGCTCCCTTACACAGAAGGAAGGGAGAAACGGAAGAAAGACACAGACCACTCCAGGTTGGTAGGTGGCAGGTTTAATAAGCAAGGGAACTACATACAAGACTTGTCTTAGTCTGTGCTATGAGACGAGTAGGTCTCAGCACCTGCTGGCCAGAATCTTAACCTATAGAGAGGCTTTAATTGGTTCAGTAAGGTGTTCAGTCCAGGTGGTCCAACAAAACCTTACTCTTAAGGCTACATCCTTGAAAACTTTGTGGAAATGGTGGGCAGGGCATACATTCCTAGGTCAAAGGAAAAAGGGTGAGGAGCCACTGAATAACCAGGGTCAAGGTCATGGGAAAACCAGTGGTCACATCCTCTTAATGGCTCCCTCCAACATTCCACCCCTCCACTGGCTCTTATAATTTTCCACACCCCCGCTTCCTCAATTGGCCTTGAGTGGTCAGCAAGGTGTTTTATTAGCATTGAGATGGCTCATTTGGCAGCTATCTGGCTGCACTGGAGGCAGAGGCCTCTACAAGAATTTAGACACATGCAAGATAACCACAGATTAAGATAATAATTCCCAAAATAAGTAAAAATTTTTTCTACCAAGGGCCCCATGATTGGAATCATTGATTTACTAAGTCACATAGACTGGTGGGCATTTACTTGTGTCCTCTTATGAATTAATAAAGATGACACATTAGCAGACTCATTAGGAACACAAAACATTCTCTTTAGATAATGGCACAGGTGCCTTCTTGCAAGACAGTATTCATGCCCTTGGACATCTGTTTTGGAGGACAGCTTTTGTCATTAGAGACATTTAAATCAGTATTCAGAAAAGACAGACTGTTGTCTACCATTCGAGGCTTGATGGGTGAATTCTATAAGGACTCCTATCCTATATAATAAAAGCCTAATATGCTAAGTGTCCGATTGTCCGTTTGGCCGTTCAACCAATCAAAGTGTATATGCTAATCATATGTTAAGGTCACTCAACCACTCTCTATGAAGTGCACTAACCATCAGGGGGCAGACGCTCCGACTGGTAGGTTAGCTTGCTGCTGAGATCCAGACGATTGGGACTGAGCGAGGAAGGCCAGACATGCCCTGGAGCCCTCCCACAGTCCCTCCCTGGATGGCCAACCTCCCATGTCCTTCCCTGGCCCCGATTGTGCACTGGTGGGGTCCCTTGGCCTGGACTGCTCCCTCTCGCAATCCAGGACCCCTCAGGAAATGTTGGAGAGCCGGTTTGGGCACCGGGCCTCTAGTGTGATATAAAGTCCACCAGACAGTGGAGGGACAAAGAGAATGGCCAAATGATTATACAGGTGGAAAACAGAACATGCCCACCTGGCCTTGAGGAGAAGGAGGCTGGCAGCTTTAGGAAGTTGACCTGGTTTTGTAGACCATCCACGTTGGCTGGAGGAGAGCACTGTCTGGCTGAAGAGATAGGGGCCAACTAAGACACCCAGCTTCTCCTCTCTCTCTAATGGTGAATGTTTCACTCCAGGTATCATGCATTTTAATATATCTGGTTTGCAGCAGACATATTGGGATTGAGTTGTTCCCTCTCACTCAGGGGTACAAAGAAACTCACTCATCTCTGTGGGATGTCCCATTGAAAATTCCAGTAGATAATGTCTTTCCCAGGCATGATGGGACCTGGGTTCTCAGCAGGGTAGCTCATTGATCCACAAATAAGAGGGGCAATGGCTCTCTTTGTCTTCCATACTTTTCAGGTGTTGGGTGTGTTGGCAGGGTCCCCAGTCTGGCATATGGGTCACAGGCCCTGCTGGCTGATCATTTGAATGTATTAAAGCCTGAAATAGCACTTTAGTCCAGCCAACCAAGGTGTTTTATCTGTTAGTAATTTCACCTACTGCTTTAATATTCCGTTTTTCCTTTCTACCAAACATGTTGCTTGCTGGTTATAGGTGAGATGGGGCCTCCATTCAATGTCATGTTCCTTTGCTCAGTCTGGTACATCATGACCTTTGAAGTGAGACCCCAATCCCTGTCTATTCCACAAGGGTATCCATAAATGGAACCCAGCTTCTCTTACCCCCTAATGGTGGCAGCCTGTTTTACACAATGAGAGGGAAAGTTTATATTAGGACAGACACAGTCTTCTCACACAATAGGGCATATGTAGAACCATCACACAGAGGGAGGAGGCCAATATAATCATTTTCCAATCCAGCACCTGCTGGGAAATTTTGTGGGTGGCCTCAGACACCTGTGGCAATTGTTTTGAGCATTGTTTACAACACACAAGACATGCTATTAATACGTTAACCTTGTGACTGCATTTCAAGGGCAAACCAGCATCCTTGGCCACATTCCATCCCACAGCCACTTCAGTGGCCAGTCTTTCTGTGCAAAAAAATCTGCTGTACTATCTACTGAAGGGTCATTTGCTAGGGTGCATATTTGAGCAAAGACATGAGCTTCCTGATTGCCAGGGGTGTGAGTGCCTTGTGAGCCTGCACTTGGAAGGCGGTGAGGACTGCCTCAGGCTCTTGCAGGCAAACTCAAATGTTTTTCCACATATCCTAACCCTACAAGGGCTTATTCATGATCACCTGCCCCTCAGCTTCCCGTTGTCCAAGGCATAGGGTAAATCCCTTTAGAACAGCCCAACTGTTAGTGTAGAGGATTACCATCCTGGGCTCAAGAATGCTCGCCAGCAAAACCAATCTGAGCTCAACCTATTGGCTGCTGCAGTTAATACCTGTATATATCCAGACTAGAGGTCCGGTGCACAAAATTCATGCATGGGTACAGTCCCTAGGCCTGGCCAGTGATCAGGGCCGATCTGTGGGGCAACCGGTGGGGTGATTGGGGGGAGGGTGGCCCTGCTGGCACCACCTGTTTGCTGGCCCCGCCCCACCCACTGCTGCCACCAGTCGCCTTCCTCTGCGGGGCGACCAACGGGCTGATCAGGGGACCCCTGCTGGCACCCAGCTTGGCTGGCCTGGGGCCTGCGGGCTGGGGAGCAGCTCCTGCATTGAGTGTCTGTCCCCTGGTGGTCAGTGTGCATCATAAAAACTGGTCGTTCAGCCATTCGGTCGATTTGCATATTAGGCTTTTATTATATAGGAAAGTGTCAGTGTTAGACTGATTAGAGACTACAGACCATTTGGGTGAGTTGCCGTGACTAGACCCATCTTAGTTTGAAACAATACAACTATTTTGCTAATGAAAAAGTATCTGCCAGTCCCTCTTTCTAGCTTATAAAGATCCACTTGTTTTGAAAGAATGGAAATAGAGCTACTATCAGCCAGAATTTCCCACACTCCCTCCCTACAGGCCATAGGGGCTGCCACAGGTATATGGGTAGAGTATTTGGAATACCTACATAGTCTGTGTGTCTAGTGTCTAGAGACGGTGGGCTGGTGGACAGGGTGCTCCTCTGCTGCAAACAAGCATGCTTCTTAAGCCAGTGTGAGATTTTTGAGCCATGGCAGAAGTGGGCTGATGAAACATATTCTCAACCCACCCTTGAAAAGAAAGGAAGTTCTTAATATAATATGCTGTTCCTTTGGGAGAGGCTCTACCTGGAAAAGCATTGTACACACTGCTAGGAGCTGCTGATGTATGGGGGTTCCAAAACTGGGGCCATAATCCTAGGGGTACTCTCTCTTTCTGTTGTTTCTGCCCCAGTGCCCAACCCATACCTTCCAAAGTCACAGACACATCTAATTCAAATGGTAGCCCTACTTGGGAGATGCCCAGAGCTTTAATCTGTTTCATTAGTATTTTGCCTTCTCAAAGGTGACTTGTTGCTCTGATCCCAGTTCCACATGTGCCTTTTTTTTTTTTTTTTTTTACCAGGGGGTATAAAGGATAGAGGCACTGTTCAGGGCGGGGGGTTGTGGGGGGAGTCCTCCAAAGTTCCAAAGTGCCAAAGTGTCTATAAAAGCTGGTACCTCTTTCCCCTTCTTAGGGGTTGGATAGGCTTGCAACTTACCAACTATAGCTTCTTGGACAACCTGGGTCTTATTCAACCAATAACTCCCCAAAACTTTACAGTGGTGCCTGGGCCTTGAATTTTTTGTGGGTTCACTGCCTATCCTTTCCCTCACAGATGTTCCAACAAAGTCTGCAGTGTCCTGCAGTAGAGACTGTCCTCATGTTAGCTCTGTATCATCAATATAATGGGCCCATTTTACTGATGTGGGAAAGGAGAACAGAGAGATCTTGGGGTACCATCCCTGACATATTGTGGGGCTGTGAAGGTAATCCTGGGGAAGCATTGGAAAGGTCCATTATTCCCTCTCCCACATGAAGGCAAATTAATCTTGTGACTCAATAGCCAGGAGTATACTGAAAAACGCATTTGCTAAATCCAACACAGCATGATACACTCCTCGGACTGGGGCCAAGGTATCTAAGATGATGGAAATGTTGGGCACAGATGCATGAATGAGGGGCCACTACCTTGTTCAATTCTCGGCAGTCCACAGTCATCCTGAATGAGCCATCTGGCTTTTTTAACCACGCTGGGCAGTTTAAAACACTGTAGGCAAGGTGCACAATACCAACTTGGTATAGTTCTTTGATATTTTCTCCTATTTCCTTATGCCTTCCCAGGCAATTTATATTGTTCGACCGTTACCATTTTTTTTTTTGTGGGAGCAGCAGACTTGTTGGTTCCCAATTGGTATTTCCCATCAATACTGATTTGATTACTCTAACCTGGAGGCAGATTTAACCCATAGAGTTTTGCAGAGTTTGCCCTTGTAGGCTATCAATGATCAATACCCTCCTTGAAATTGCAGAGAGAAAAGCCTTGTTTTCTCTTGGGGGAGAATGTTTAATCTTCAGTGTCAAAGGAACCTTCCTGACCTTCCTGTTTCCCTCCATAACATCAATGGCACTGAGGGAGGCAGATATGAAGGTTACTCTGTATTAGACTACATTTGGCTCCAGTGGCAACCAGAACAGTCCATCATCTTTTGTATATTTCTGGGGACCAGTGAGTATTGAGCTCAAAATGAGGCCAATGATCACCTTCATTGGCCCTCACCTGGAGGCAGTTTTGTCTTGAATCCTATACTCAGGTGTGGGAGGTACCCACACCCAATAGGACTGTATCTCCCAGGCTCTAATGGAGCAGACAGGGCATGAGAAATGGTAGGGGCAGGTGGGGCAAGTCATAGCTATTGTTCAGGTTTTAAGGCTTTCCATAGAACAACCAACACAGCCATGGTGTCAAACCACATTTGCTTCTGGGTTATTTTCATCAGACCCTTTCTAACAATAAACTCAGCAGGAGACTGTTCCCTCATCATGAGCCTTTCCTGGATTGGGGGCTGCCCCACTGGCTGGTGTTGTTGTTACTTTGCTTTTGGTTTCCTTTGTACTGGGAGTCAGACAGTACCCAAGGTTAAGTTCAATTTATGGTCAACCACCACAATGCCCTCCTCTTCATTCTCCTCATTTTACCTCTTATTGTCCCACTCAGGCTTTGTCACAAGCACCTGGACTTTAATCCATGGCAGCTGCATCCTCTTAGCTTTACAAAATAGCACGTTAAAGTCTTCCATGTATTATCCTGCTCTCCTACCTCTTCTTCTAGCTCCAAAGCTAGAAGAGTTGTAGACACAAGTCCTCCTCTAACCTCAGCTCATCCTCCAACTTTCTCACTCCTGCTTCAGCCTCCAGCTCTCCAGTCAGGCATGGGTGGCTGAGCGCTCCCCACAGCCAAGGCCAGCCCACTGCCCACAGCCATGCGCTTCCCTTCTTTGCCGACGAGAGCTACATGCAGTTCCTCAAACACGCATTAGACCAGCTGGCATTTTCAGGGTGTCTCCACTCTCATGTAGGGGCACATAAGAATCTAACTAACAGACCATCGCTCCCCACATAAAGGTCAAAGACCCATTTATTACATTTACTGGCTAACTTACCAACCCCTCCTCACCACACACACAGACAGCCACACAGCGGGCACAGGGTAACCAAAGCAAGTAGCAGGCCACTCCAGATTGGTAGGTGGTAAGTGGCAGGTTAAATAAACAAGGGAACATACTTACCAGACTTGTCTGGGGGAGCTGGGAGACAAGCAGATCTCTGCACCTGCCGCCGTTTTACGTTTATATAGAGCCGTGGTCTGCAAACCGCGGCTCGGGAGCCACATGCGGCTCTTTGGCCGCTTCAGTCTGGCTCTTCCACAAAATACCACGCACGTACAGTGCGATTGAAACTTCGTGGCCCATGCGCAGAAGTCGGTATTTTGTGGTAGAGCCGGTATTTTGTGGAAGAGCCACACTAAAGAGGCCAAAGAGCCGCATGTGGCTCGCGAGCCGCGGTTTGCCGAGCCGCAGTTTGCCGACCACTGGAGAGGCCTTAACTGGGCCAGTCACATATTCAGTCCAATAACACCTTACTCTCTCTAGGCTACATGCTTGAACAACTCCTAGTGCGGAAAGGGTGGGCAGGATGTACATTTCAGCGAACAGGGGGGGGGGGGGGGGGGAGGAGCTTCTGATTGCGCCTGCAGCGCACAGGTCAACTGGAGGTCATGTCCTCTCGATGACCTCCTCCAACATTGCCAGGCACATCCTGTTTCCCTTACTTTGATACATTTAATTTTGAGAATTCTTAGCAATTGGTAATTGAACACAAGAGTTCATCTTCATTTTCTCCAGAAACCCTATGAAAATTATAGTAAAGCATCAGATGAATCAAGGAAGCAGATAGTTGACTTGATACAAATTTTGTAAATGGCTGAGAATTACTGGGACAAAAGCATACTTTTTTGTCCACTAAACTTTTGAAATAACTAAAAACAGGCATCAGGTATTTCTGAGAGCAAGGTTAAAGGTTAAATAAAAAAAGACTAACACTTTTTATATGGGGCAGTTAAATTCTCCTCAATTCCAACCACCAGGTGATTTCTGTGACTCAACCACTGTACTCCCCACTCACAGAGGGTGGAGTTTGAATGAGAGAAGTATGTTTTCAGAATACAAGCAATAGGTGAAAACAAGGGTGCCAAACCATTCTAAAAACAGGGTTCCACGGGAGTCTATATACCACCTATTATTTAACCAAACCTCTCTTCTGTCACTAGGCTCCCAGAAAGCTGATAGCCTGCCTTACACCCTTAGACAAAAGATCAATGAATTGTTATCACGCAATTATTGGGTGGCTCCCAGGTACACACCCAGTAACTGCATGAAAACCCTCTTCTCAGAGAACATCAGAGTAGAATTTTCACTATTTCACTCATAAATATGACCAGGTAGCCAAGGATTATCAGACATTTAAGAGAGATTTCAATGTAAAATTCAGAGGCCAAAGTAAATAAAAGTTACAATAAACTTTAAGGAAACAAAGGCAATATAAGGCAGAGAAGAAAACTTCCCCCCAAAATCTAAATTAAATTTCCTCAAAGACCATTAAGAAAAAGTTCCTCATAGAAACTGAATTTTAAAAAGAAATGAGCACTTAGCAAAGAAACAGCTCTTGCAAAGTATAAATGGAATAGCAGGCATAGAATAATTAAGAGGCATTGCAAAATTAAAGGTCAAAGGAACCCTACTCATTCACAAAGTATATGCCAAACCTACTGAATTAGCTTATTCACAGGGAGGGCTGATGAACAATGCAAAGATTAGATGTATTTGCAACCTTTTCACCCACCAGAAACGTGAATAAATAATTAATCTCAGTCCATTTGAATAGAACTACCTTGGTTCTGAAAGCCTGATCATCCAGTAAATTAAATACAAAAAATATATAAATAAGAAGAAGAAACAAAAGAGTCAGTGGCAAAAGGAATATAATATTGAAAGGAGGCAGCAAAAGGGCAGCTAGCTTAGTGATCATCCCCTCCTGAATGGACAAGCAGGATGAATGTCTCTGTAAAAGAAAAACAAAAATAGAAAAAACAAACTTAATACTTATTTTCAAACAAACATTAAAAGAAGAGTTACAGTGCTTCCAAAGATATTAGGATAAACCACTGCTACATACAGGGAATGGCAAAAGTAGATTTACAGTTGTGAGTCTAGGAAACACAGTTTATTCTTGTATTATTATTTATTAACTAGAGGCCCGGTGCACAAAAATTTGTGCACTCGGGGGGAAGAGGGGGGTCTCTCAGCCCGGCCTGTGCCCTCTTGCAGTCTGGGACCTGCTGGCTTAGGCCTGCTCCCGGGTGGCAGAGGGCAGGCCCAATCCCTAGGCGCAGCCCCTGGTCGGGCTCAGAGCAGGGCTGATTGGGGAGTTGGGGCGCCGCCCCTGTCATGCACAGAGCAGCGTGGATCGGGAGGTTGTGATGCCCGATAGGCATGCTCAGGGTAGGGCCGATTGGGGGGTTGGGGCACTGCCCCCTGTCACACTCAAGGCAGGGTCGATGGGCAGGTTGCGGCGACACCCCCTGTCACGCACAGAGCAGGGCCCATCAGGGGGTTGGGGACCTCCCCCCTGTCACGCACAGAGCAGGGCCGATAGTGGAGTTCAGGCACCGCCCTCGTCACACACAGAGCAGGGCCGATAAGGGGATTGGGGCGCTGCCACTCTCACACTCAGGGCAGGGCCGATGGGGAGGTTATGGCACTACCCAGTCACACACAGAGCAGGGTGATCAGGGGGTTGGGGAACTGCCCCCATCAGGCACAGAGCAGGGCTGATCAGGGGGTTGGGGCGCCTTCCCCTGTCACGAACAGAGCAGGGCAGATAGGGAGGTTGTGGCCCCGCCCCGTCACACACAGAGCCGAAGGGCAATCAGGGGGTTTGGGCGCTGCCCCCTGTCACGCTGATCCCGGTGCCGGGAGGCCTCACAGCTCCGCTGATCCCGGTGCTGGGAGGCATATTATCCTTTTACTATATAGGATAGAGGCCTGGTACACATGTGGGGGCCGGCTGGTTTGCCCTGAAGGGTGTCCTGGATCAGAGTGGGGGTCCCCTGGCTAGCCTGGGTGAGGGGCTGATGGCTGTTTGCAGCTGGTCACACACCCTTCAGGGTGGGGGTCCCCAGTGGGGTGCCTGGCCAGTCTGGGTGAGGGGCTGAGGGCTGTTTTCAGGCTGGCAGGTGACTGAAGCTCCCAACCATTTCTTTTTTCTTTTTTTTTATTATGGGCCAGCTTTAGCTCTGGCTCCAGCTCTTAGGCCTCCGCTGCTGAAAGTAGGTTTCTGGCCTTTGTTTACCTTCTGTATTTGAAACAATGTTGCAATCCTGCTGGCTGAAGCCCGGCCGACTAAAGCAGGTTTCTGGGGTTTTGTTTAGCTTCTATATTTGTAACATAGTTGCTTAGAGTTGTAGCTCAGATGCCTGCAGCAGCAGGCGGGGAACGTTGGAGTCCTCCGTCACTGAAGCAAGCAAGCCTCATGTTCGCTTTAAGCTGCCTGGCTGCCAGCCGCCATCTTGGTTGGCAGTTAATTTGCATATTGCCCTGATTAGCCAATGGGAAGGGTAGCAGTTGTATGCTAATTACCATGTTTCTCTTTTATTAGATAGGATGATTGTATTATTTTCCATATGAACAACTGGAAACATACTTTTGCCCCACCCTGTATGTAAAAGTTCAAGCAAATGAAAAGTAAGGCTATTAATAAGGCTAAAGGGGGAAAAATAACCTACAAAAAAGGAAGGATGATTATAGCACACTATTGGATTCAGATATGAATACTCTTTTTTTTTTTTAAATATATTTTATTGATTTTTTACAGAGAGGAAGGGAGAGAGATAGAGAGTTAGAAACATCAATGAGAGAGAAACATCAATCAGCTGCCTCCTGCACATCTCCTACTGGGGATATGCCCGCAACCCAGGTACATGCCCTTGACCGGAATCGAACCTGGGACCCTTCAGTCCGCAGGCTGACGCTCTATCCACTGAGCCAAACCAGTCCCGGCCAGATATGAATACTCTTACCTAAGTATTGGTTAACAAAAATTGGTGCTATAACTACAATGAAGGTTGAGAAAAAGAGAAGAATAATATTGTTAAATACACATTTATATAATAGGAAAACAATAGATAAAACAAAAAACAGACAAAAATACTCAGAGAAAAATAATATACACACCCTAGCTGCAAATATGGAAGTGTATGACATAATAAAGGTGAAAAGTTGGCATGGTTGTCCCTGGGTAGCAGAAATTGCAAGTCAGAGAGAGTGGGCCAGGTGAAACTATGCTTTAATAATAAAGCGTATCTGAGGATATGCTACACTAATACCCCTTCTTAGCTAGATAAATCCTACTCACAGACGAGCTAGATTAATGCTACTCACAACTAAGCAGCCTTGATCACCTGGGAACTTGTTAGAAATACAATTCCCCAATCTAAACTTACACCTGTTAAACCAGAGAGGAGAGACACAGACAACTGTGTTTTAACTAGCTCCCCATGTGACTCTGAGGCTTATTAAAGTGTGAGAACCACTAATTCATATGAAAAGGAATAGCAATTATCACATTAAAATGACATTTTGGATTCATTCGCAAAGTATGTGCCACAACCTACTGAAGAATCTTTTTCATATTGCAGGCTGATGACCAATATAAAGATTAGATGTGTTTGCAACTTTTTCACCTACCAGAAAGGTGAATAAATAATCCCACTTCATTTGACTTGAGCTACCTTGGTTCTGAAAGCCTGATTGACCAGTAAGTTAAATGGGAAAAAAACATAAATAATAAGAATTCATATAAAATTAGTTGTATCTGCATCTTTTTCACTGGCCAGAAAGGTGGATGAATAAACCTAAATTAATCCCAGTCTCTTTGTATAGAACCACATTGGTTCTGAAAACTTAACCATCCATTAAATGACCCATCAGTATTCTGACCTTTTCCTTCACATGAGCAGTCTCCAGTGCCCAGATCTATTTGCTTCTCTCTTGGGTTATATCACGTGCCCTCCATATGATTATAGTAACACAGAGCCATTATCTATGACCTTGTAAAATAAATGTAAAGAGTATTGTACCTTCATGAGGCATATATTTCAGGCCCATCATTAGGTCACCCATTTATTTGTGAGCTCTCTTTCTATTTTTCACCTTGTAGACTTTTTATTCATTGTAATGTCACTACAAATAATTAACTTGGAAAAAAATCAGGAAGAGAAGAGACAGAATCCATTAGGTAGAAACTATATGTAATAGTGAAAGCTGAATCCCAGAGCCTATTGAAAAATAATATACTTGAGAATGGGTCATGAGAAAAAAAGTTTCCAAGGGTAAAACATTACTCATAGACAATGTGTTTGCCAGATATATCAAACTCAAACACCTGGGTTCAGAAAAATGATACAAAGGGGTGGAAATCTGTGGTGCACTCCTGGACTACCTGAGCACTGTTAATAACTTTGAAATCATGTTAAAACTTCTCTCAGGGTCTCTCTGTCTGAAAATCCCAGGTAAATAAAAAATCCCTTGCCTCTAAATTACAGCAATTTTATTCATCGCAATATTTAGTATATATGATTATGACATTAAAAGGACACATTGTGTGAATCTCTATAAAGAAAAGATTGTGTGTATTCTAAGACCTCTCTCAGGTTTTATAAATCAACAGCCAGTGGATTTATTCTCACAATCAGCCCTATACCTACTACTATAGTTATTCTTTAGAAGACAATATGGTGTAGTGGAAGTTCTCTGGATCCAGGGCCAGAAGATATAAAGTTTTAAACCATATGCAGGAAATCTACATTTCCTCTGAGTTCCTCAGTTAACTCTTATATGAAATGAGGGTAATAAAAATAAGACCTACCTTACACACCTCACAAGGATTTTTAAGTAGTAAATCAGATAAAGTATGAGAGAGCCCTTGGCTTATCATAAAGCCACATATAAATGCCAGTTGTTTTCACCATCTCTGCTATTTTTATCCATATATTTGAGTTATTGCCATTGTCCTTGAAAAGTTATAATATACTTACAGAGACAAAACTTATATACATTAAACAAAGAATTAATTTTGTAGGGCAAACTTTATGTCAGAATATGTTAATAGGATATAAGGATGGGTGTGAATTCTTATATTGGGTGTGATTATGTTTCTTATATTGAAGTCATTTGGGAGATGTTCTAAGCAAGTGGAACACTACTGTATAAGTAACATAATGATGACACCTATGGAAAAAGAAGATAACTGATAATTATTCTTACATAATTTTATCCTCATAAGAGCAGGAATGATGAATAAGAGTTCGGAAATGTAAAGGTCAAATAATAGTCTTCAAGTCCACATATGTAGTAAGTGGAAAACTAGAATTTGAACTAAACTGGTCTGCCTTTAAATCTTATAATTACAAAAACAAGCGAACATAGAGACGTTTTATGTTTATCTCATTATTTATTTATTCAAACTCTATAAAGTCACTTTTAAAATGTTAGGAATTAACAAAAGAGACAAGGTAAAGCCAAAGAAGAATCCATACAAGGACCTTAGACTGTATCCACTGAGCAACAAGGGGCCATTACCGGCTCTCAAACTGGAGAGTAATATGCAAAATGTTATGTGGACGTCAGTTTTGGTCAAACCCAAGTATAGAGCATGCAATGAGCCAGGAAAAATCTACAGAGAAGTTTCTGCAATTTTGTATACTCCCAAAACAGACTGATAAGTTAGTGTTAGAACACATACTCCCTTTTTTAGTGAATAGAACTGTCTTGCTCTTTACATTCTGTTTAAATTCTCAGACACGACATTGTTAATAAAATAAAATAAGCCTTGAGCTGGCGTTGATCACTGAAACCTCCAGTCCATCCTCTTGACCTTGTAAACATAGAATCCGAAGAAGGGCTGAGGACACAGTTATATGCAGCAGGCAGTAGGGTGTATGAAGGAATTCAACTCTTATTTTTTGAATTTAAACATTTTCAGCCCTGACCGGTTTGGCTCAGTGGATAGAGCGTCGGCCTGCGGACTCAAGGGTCCCGGGTTTGATTCCAGTCAAGGGCATGTACCTTGGATGCGGGCACATCCCCAGTGGGGGGTGTGCAGGAGGCAGCTGATCGATGTTTCTCTCTCATCGATGTTTCTAACTTTCTATCCCTCTTCCTTCCTCTTTGTGAAAAATCAAATATAAAAAACAAAACAAAAAGCATTTTCAACAGAATATGGGTTGCTATATAAAATATCTTGATTTTAATTTTTAAACAAATGCAAGTATTGATAAAATATATTGTAGGATCATGTGTTTGGGATATCTTGGCTACAGTCCCCATTCCTAAATCAATGGGCAGGCTCTGCCACAATCTTAATCATGACCTCACTCAGCTTGCCTCAGAAATTGATGACATTGTCTTTTATCTGGTATAAACTTGACTAACATTACCAAAACCCTGAGCTTATAAATTATCCTCTGTGTTTATGTCAGTGGCTATGGAGATCATTAAAACTAGTTAAAGATAAAACACTGAGTTAGTATTGGTGAGAAAAGCTTCAAAAGTGAGAAAATAAGAAGACTGTTCTGGTAAATAACTAAATAGTGCTTTGGTTTTTATCTTGCTAATAAAAATGACAAAACATTTGAGTGGCTTGATGCTCAGAATCCCAGATTTCTGAGGATTCAGTTACATTGACCACACACTTGCAGTGTAAAATATTGTCCTATGGTAATGGTTGCTTTTATTATACATTTATCTATGGGGCTTATTTGCACACAAAAAAGGCTGCTATCAAATTCACGTTATCATAATACTATTTTATTTTGAATGACTATATCCATGGAATACAAGGAACACACAATTTGAGAGGTCTACTGACAGAGCTTGCTTTCTATTCCAATCTTTCTGAAACTATTTAAGCCTCATTTGTTTGCATAGACAACGATCATAGGACCTTCATTTTATGATTTCTTGGGTGCTTGTGAAGAATTTCTGAAGATGCCTCCCCATTTGGGTTGAACACATGTCTGGGTAGCTGAAAAAAAGAAAGAAAGAAAAGAAACTCACATTGTTTTAGCTCTCTTTTTTTCTATATTGTTAATTCATAAATTTCATTAACATTATAACCAGAATCATTTTTCAACAATAAACAGAAGCTTCTATTAGTAAGTAATCAGAGAGATCAGTAGCAAACTATTCTCTTGTAAATAAAGGGCATCTTTATTATTTTTTTTTTTTTAGTTAAATATCATTGACTGCAAGTGCCTGGTAAGAACCACCCTGATATTAAATAGGTTTAAGAACTCAGCAGTAGCTAAATCCAGCTGACATACTCTATTTCCACTCAAGCATATGATGTAGAAGAGTTGTGTTACTGACCCTCAAAATTACTATAATTTTTACTTTTTTTCCATCACAATGGAAACATGTTAACTCAGCAGGGGAGTCCTCCACATCCTTGATTGCTATGCAGCAGCATACCTTGTAGAAATATTCAGAAGATCAGCATGTAACAAACATGACATTTTCTGAGATGCATTGCCATCTCAAAGTCTTCTCTTTGTGATTCCTAAAGGGAAAGATAAAAAACCAATAACGAAAATTTAGTAAAGAAGTGGACAGCATTTCTGTGAAAATGTAAAAGCAAAGAAAAATCATGTCCAAAAAAATCATATTATATTAACCTTCAAGTGTCACCTGGCCCCCTGGTGATGGAGATCCATACTCTTGCCGTTTTCTGTGGGTATTAAGTCTGGGTTTCCTGACCCCCTGAAATTTCTTCAGAAGGACATCATATGGTGCCTCTAGAATTCCACCCTATCAGTTCTTCAAGGGAAAAAACATAGCATCCTCAGTTGTTCTCCAAATCAATGTTATCTTAAAATACGACTCTCTGTCCTTATTAATCTGAGCTTACTGTGCTATGTCTGAAGGGAAACATATAACACAGAAAGATGGGATGAGGATTAGAGAGAAAAAGCAGAGATCTTTTGTCATAAGTGTGATAGTGATAAAGAAATCAAATCAAGAGTGAGCGCTTTCTCCACGCTGTATGCCACCCAGGTGTTTTTATATATCTACTAACAAAATAAACAGTATAATAGCCCTGGACCCAGAACTACAGCTGAGAATACAGGATTAGTTTATAATTAAGTCATGATTAGATGACGGCATGTCACAGTCATGGCTTCAAACTCCTCAAAGATCATTGTATAAACATATGCTCAGTCGGCTGTAGTTATTACCACTTTCACAATGACTGCAATCATCATTGCATCCGCTATATGCATACAAATATAGATGACACCGCAACATTACATTCAAGGAGACTTTTCTACTTTTAGTAGTGTTGCAATTTTAAATGGTTTTTATAGCAATCCTTTGAAATTTGTATCTGAAAGAAATTTTCTAAATGATAAAGATAATTGAATATGCCAACTTCACACTTGAAAAGCTCAAACAATGCTTTTTAGTCTGCCTATCTCAATAGCCGTCATTTAAGCTAATTCAATCTTCTGGAAAATCAAGTCAAAAGGTAAACAGTCATTGTAAGTCATCAAAAGTTTAACAAATATTTATTTTCACGAGTACCAGAGTATAACAGGCAAACTTGTGTAAAATGGATCATTGTAAGTAGATATATTGCTCAGAGGTAGAGAACAGAGGGTATTCATACTATTTTCCTCCTACTATCAGCATTTCAATACTGGTATAATTATATTCAATCTACCATTCAGCTGATCTGCCTACGGATATTTATTATTCAATGTCTACTCTGACACTAGAAATATACTCGTCAGTCAGACAAATTTGCAGCCCTTAGGGACCTTCTAGTACAGTGGTCAGCAAACTGCGGCTTGCGGGCCACATGTGGCTCTTTTGCCCCTTGAGTGTGTTCACAAAGTTTCAATCACGCTGTACGTGCGCACCCGCACGTGGTATTTTGTGGAAGAGCCACGCTCAAGGGGCCGCAGTTTGCTGACCACTGTTCTAGTAGAAGGAGACACTCATTCATTGAACCAATTATAAATTAACATCTACTATGTGCCTGGCAATGTTCTGGGTACTTGGGATTTATCAGTGACTAATGCAGAGAAAAATTCATACCCTTGAAGAGCTTACATAACTTACATTATAAAAATGTGTTATAAAAATATCAAATAAACAAGTAAACTATATAATAGTATTTTCAAAGAAGTCTTTTTACTTTATTAATTTAAATACTATAGGAGAAAAGGGTGGGGGCAGAGGTCAGTTGAGTTTGAAACATACTAAATTTAAGGTGCCTAAGACTACTTAGAAGGAGTTATAATACTTTTTCCACTGGAAAATTTCACTTTAAACAATTACTTAAACATAGTATTTCATCTGAAGATAGAGTTTTGTTCTTATGTGGGTGAGCAAACATCTTTTGGGGCAGAAGTGTCAATGCTTTGACCATCCAAACCAGCTTGCTTTTAATAGTATTGATTATTTAGCATAAATATAATTTGTCTACTGTGTTTGTCGGGAGGAGGTTAATCTCCACTTCTTAAATACCAAATGATAAAATGTAAAGACTTGACAAGTAGAAAAGAAAGCACTTAAAATCTAAATCTTAAAAGGGTCTCGGATCATGACTTTCACAGATAATTATTTCATATACCAGCAAAAATGTTTTCTCAGCTCTTAATATAGATTATTTGGGTCAACAAATTGTAGACATGAAAGATAACAGACCACTGTGTTTTCCTGGTATCCACTCTGTATTTTGAAAATAATCTACTTACAGGAAAGCAACTTTGATTACTATAATTATAGTTTACAGTAAAAATTTTTAAAGATTAGAACTAAGATTAAGACATCCTATTTTACAGAACATACACATGAGATTTGAATAGTATATTATTAATTTTTCATAAAGATTTTTCTGCATATGGTGATGACACAAATAAATAAAGATCTATGCAGTATTTATTATCTATGTTAAGGATGTCAACTGCATAACAATTCAATTTATTCTACTTTACTTCCTTTCATGATTTTTAAAAAATATATTTTATTGATTTTTTTACAGAGAGGAAGGGAGAGGGATAGAGAGAGTTAGAAACATAGATGAGAGAGAAACATCGATCAGCTGCCTCCTACACACCCCATATTGGGGATGTGCCCGCAACCAAGGTATATGCCCTTGACTGGAATCGAACCTAGGACCTTTAGTCTACAGGCCTACGCTCTATCCACTGATAGAGCCCAAACCAGGTAGGGCTCCTTTCATGTTTTTAAAAGCATAAATTAAAGAGATATTTTATATTAATAATAAGTATAGATGTCAAGGGGAAAATAGGTAATAAAATATTTTACTTTTGTAATCAAGGGTTACTCTTTTACCCATATGCTTTAAAGACAGATACTATTTTTTATTACATAGTGATCTAATCTAAACATTTGACTTTAGCTAAACTCTTTAACATATATCTTTCTACCATCCCAAATATCTTAAAATGGATAGGTAATTTCCAATTAATTAGAGAAACAAAATAACTAGTGGTTAAGAGCACAAATTTCCATCTCACTTTCTTAATCTATACAATGGGAATAATAAAATTTAACTCACATAGTTTCAAGATGAGGATAAGATTTGTAAAATATCCATGATAGTACTTATCACTATACTATTATATCAATATATACACATCTATTCAACTGATTGAGAATTCAATTACATTTTCAATTTTAATATAACTTAACAGTCCTTTCCCAAAGATAACAAACTATTACTGAATAAAATTTAGTGTAAAAATTACTAACCGTATGTACTTAGGAACATAGATCACTTTATTCAAAGTCTTGAACATTCTGGTCTTTCCAATTGCTATGAATAATCAGACTTTAAAATTTTTCTAACAAAACAATTCTAGAAATATATTGTAAAAGATGACCATAAGCAATTTCTGTTTTCATCTCCATTGTCACTTTTGTCTTTACAATAAAATAAAGCTTAACAAATTGAAATTTCACTTTTCTTGGATCCATCAGAGAACTGAGGCTGCCTGGGAAACCACCACCCAGAAATCTAGAGAGACAGACAAATCCAGAGTCAGAACTAAGATCTCTTCACTTGGAGCAGAAGCTGCGGGACCCATAAACAGGTAGCAACTAACTGATAATTGTGATGAATTGATAGTAGCTGTGAGTATGGATTGGCTTGAGAATCAGAAACTCCTGGGACTCTGAGGGAGTCCCTGTTCTTTCTCGGGTTGTGCCTCCAGGAACTATTGTGGATCCTCATGGTGAAGAACCAAGGGAGATCCCCCTCCTGGTTCTGTCAGTGTGAGGAGAAAGGAACCTTTGGAAAATGTGCCTGTAGCGTTCTCCATAGCAAATGCCTACACTCCAGGAGAAAAGAAAAACTTTCCAAAGCCTTATCCAACTTGGGGAAAGGGCACTTCCCTGAGGATTCCAGTCTACTCTAGTTTTCCAGGCTAATCTAAGGAGAGGGGAGAAAACGAAGAAACCCTTGTGAAAGTCACATTTCAGGAAAAGGCCCACTAAAAGATTGGGATTTAACCATAAAATTATAGAACGCTTTCCCTCCCTACACCTTACTGTCACACCAACAGGGCACATGTTTAATAACAGTAGATTAAAATGGAAAGATACAGGTGCTGTCTAAAGAGGAGTTCTTAGCAAAACCCGAAGACAAAGGGAGACCAAGACAGGGACACTAGTACAGTGGTTCTCAACCTTCCTAATGCCGTGACCCTTTAATACAGTTCCTCATGTTGTGGTGACCCCCAACCATAAAATTATTTTCGTTGCTACTTCATAACTGTAATTTTACTACTGTTATGAATCGTCATGTAAATATCTGATATGCAGGATGTATTTTCATTGTTACAAATTGAACATAATTAAAGCATAGTGATTAATCACAAAAACAATATGTAATTATATATGTGTTTTCCGATGGTCTTAGGCGACCCCTGTGAAAAGGTCATTTGACCCCCAAAGGGGTCGCGATCCACGGGTTGAGAACCACTGCGCTAAAAGGAACAAAGTTTCTGCCATGTACAGCTGCCATAAACATTAAACACAGCCAGATCATCACAAAAGGTGATAGGAGAGGTCTATTTGTCTGAGTTCCTATTATCAAATGCGTCATGTTTGACTTGCAACAACATTTTATAAGCCAAGCTGAAAGGCAAAAATAAACAAACAAACAAACAAACAAACAAACAAATAAAACAAACAAAAACCCCCACCACAGTCTGAAGAGACAAAGCGAACATCAGCTGTCTCCTGCATGCCACCTACTAGGGATGAAGCCTGCATCTGTCCTGACCTGGAACAGAATCTGTGACCATTTGGTGCATGGGATTACACTCAACCAACTGAGCCACACTGACCAGGGCTTATTTTTTATTCTTAATTGATCTAAAATATAATGGCTTAAAATAAAAATAATGTATTGGATATAAATAGCACATAGATAATTGAAACAACTAACAGCAATATCATAAGAGAAAAGAGGGAGGAATTGGGAATAGTCTGTTATAAGGATCACGCAGGGTATACGAATCAGTATATTGTTATCTAAAGGTGGACATAAATTAAAAATTAATAATTTAAACTATAGGACAATTAATAAAAATGTAAAAAGAAGTAGAATTGATATCTTAAGAACCAAAAGGAATTGTATAAAATAAAACTATAGATGGTAGAAATAAAAGGAAAAAAAAACCTGTGACAGATAGAAAAAAGTTACAAACATGGTAATAATCACCTTAAGTATGAATTATATGCATACGCCAATTAAATGAAATATATTACTAGAGTAGGAAATCTCTATACCTTCCTGTCAATTTTGCTGCTCACCTAAAGCTACCATCCTATCTAATAAAAGAGAAACATGGTAAGTGGCAAAGGACCGCTACCCTTCCCATTGGCTAATCAGGGCAATATGCAAATTAACTGCCAGCCAAGATGGCGGCCTGCAGCCAGGCAGCTTGAAACTAACGTGAGGCTTGCTTGCTTCAGTGACGAAGGACTCCAACGTTCCCCGCCTGCCGCTGCAGGCCTCTGAGCTGCAACTCTAAGCAACTATGTAACAAATATAGAAGCTAAACAAAACCCCAGAAACCTGCTTTAGTCGGCCGGGCTTCAGCCAGCAGGATCGCAACATTGTAAGCAAAGGCCAGAAACCTACTTTCAGCAGCGGAGGCCTAAGAGCTGGAGCCAAGCCTCAAAGCTAAAGCTGGCCCAGAATAAAAAAAGAAAAAAAAAAGAAAAAAAGGAGCGGTTGGGAGCTTCAGTCACCCCCAGCCTGAAAACAGCCCTCAGCCCCTCACCCAGACTGGCCAGGCACCCCAGTGGGGACCCCCACCCTGAAGGGTGTGTGACCAGCTGCAAACAGCCATCATCCCCTCACCCAGGCTGGCCAAGCACCCCAGTGGGGACCCCCACCCTGAAGGATGTGTGACCAACTGCAAAAAGCCATCATCCCCTCACCCAGGCTGGCCAGGCACTCCAGTGGGGACCCCCACCCTGATCCAGGACACCCTTCAGGGCAAACCAGCCAGCACCCACCTGTGCACCAGGCCTCTACCCTAAATAGTAAAAGGGTAATATGCCTCCCAGCACCGGGATCAGTGGAGCCGCAAGGCCTCCAGGCAACGGGATCAGCGTGACAGGGGGCAGCGCCCAAACCCCTTGATCGCCCTGCGGCTCTGTGTGTGACAGGGTGCGGCGCCCCAACTCCCCTATCGCCCCTACTCTGTTAGTGACATGGGGGAGCTCCTCACCCCACTAATAGGCCCTGCTCTGTGTGTGACAGGGGGGAGCTCCCCAACCCTCCTGATGGGCCCTGCTCTGTGCGTGACAGGGGGGAGCTCCCCAACCCCCTGATCGATCCTGCTCTGTGCGTGACTGGGGGAGCTCCCCAACCCCCTGATGGGCCCTGCTCTGTGCGTGACAGGGGGGAGCTCCCCAACCCCCTGATCGACCCTGCTCTGTGCGTGACAGGGTACGGAGCCCCAACCTCCCTGATCGGCCCTGATCTGTGCATGACAGGGGGTGGCGCCACAACCTCCCTATCGACCCTGCCTTGAGTGTGACAGGGGGCGGTGACCCAACCCCCCAATCGGCCCTACCCTGAGCATGACTGAGGGTGGCATCGCAACCTCCCAATCCACCCTGCTCTGTGCATGACAGGGGGCAGCGCCCCAACTCCCCAGTCGGCCCTGCTCTGAGCCCGACCAAGGGCTGCACCTAGGGATTGGGCCTGCCCTCTGCCACCCGGGAGCAGGCCTAAGCCAGCAGGACGTTATCTCCCGAGGGGTCCCAGACTGTGAGAGGGCACAGGCCGGCTGATGGACCCTCCTCCCCGCCGAGTGCACAAATTTTTGTGCACCGGGCCTCTAGTAAAAGAATAATGCCTATGAATGAAATAATGAATGAATCGATAAGTGGATAAGCCAACCTGTGAAATAAAAATCAACAACAAATGCAAACAAGGATGGAGATAATAATTCAAAGGGACACAAAAACCAACTGAAAGAACTTCCAAATAGCCAAAGCTGGACTATTCAACCAATAAAATAAAGATTATAACACAATTTATTAAGTAAGTGTTCATGAGAAAATAATGATATATGTAAACGATTGAATAAATAAATAACTGGAGGAGACAGACATCGATAGAAATTAAATGATTTCAAATAATTTCTGTAGGTATCCCACCCACACACTACAGTAGGTGAAACATAACCCTCCATTCTTGAGGTATTGGCAGAGTGACTTTGTTCCAAAGAGCATATTTTTAAGGGGAGTGGGAAGGAGGTGACAATGTTATAGTGGAGAAACCTGACTAGCAAGATGATCAAGGTCTAAATTCATATTAATAACACATTGTGTTATTGCATAGCCTGGATATGATGTCACAGGAATGGCACTTTACCACAGCGGTCTTCTTTCCCAAAATTCCTAACAGCAGACAAATCTTAATAGAGGGACATTTTATAAAATACCTAACCGGTGCTTCTCAGAACTGTCATGGTCATCAATAACAAAAGAAGTGTGAGAAATTGTCACAGCTAGAGGAGCCCAAGGATACATGATGATTAAATGTAATGTATTCTAAAATGCATACTGGAATAGAAAAAAGACCTGAAGTAAAAATTAAGGAAATATTAATACAGTTTGGACTTTAGCTAATAACAACATATCAATATTACTTCATTAATTACAATAAATGAATTCTGCTAATGTAAGATGTTAATAATAGGAGACACTGTGTTCTGGGTTTATGAAAACTCAGTATTCTCTTTGCAACATTTCTACAATCTAAACTTATAAAAATAAAGTTTATTTTAGCAATAAGTCTTTTAGCAATAATTTTGGAATTTTAACACTATTTATATTTCTTATATTATCATGTCTATCCATAAGCTGAAGTGCATACTTGTCTTTTCAACTCACAGCACTGTTGTCAACATTTCTCATTCTTTACTATGATGTATATTCATATAATTAATAACTGTGAAGTAAATAATGGGGAGAGATGGCATTGACTTTCTCTGTGTAGTACTAATTTGCATTTGGATGATGATAAAGTATTCATTTTAATTATTTTTATTTACCTACATGACTCAATACCATTTAAAATTCTAATGCACCAAGGAGCCTTTTTGTCAACTTGATCAAAAGAATAAATGCATTCAGCAAAATAAATTTGTGGAAGGGCAAATAAATTTGAATGAAATGAAAATTAAACTAGAACATCTCTTTATTAAACACATGAATAAGTAAATGAATCAGTCCTACTAATATAATTTTTTATTGTGATCCTATGTTATTATGCCTACAAAAAAGAGTGAATATGTTTATTTCACTGAGTTACAATAATAATCATTTGTTAAAAGATTGAAGGCTGATGTTAGTTTGTCCTTGTTTTACCTTGTGCGACATACCTGTTATGAATCAATACAATGTAGCATTAAAATTAATAAAGTCATTATTTTTTAAATGTTTGGTTTTCTAGCACTACTCCATTTTTTGAACTAATAACCCTGGGTCCTCCTTCCTTAGAAAGATAGTAAGAATGCATAGTTGTTCAAATAGAATATCTTAAATTATATCACACTGTTGCTTTGGGGAATTAAATAAGATCTATCTACCAATGAACTAATGTATCACCTGAGCTTGCAATAGATAATTTCCAGAATGCCGAAATATCTCTTAGTTAACCTTGTGAGAAATTTTTTAGGTCAGGATTTATATGCAGTTTTGCAACATGTAAGATTAGGAGATTATTTGCGAATTTTGAGACACGAACAAGAGAATTAAGTCACTTCAAAAATTTGAGCAAATATTCTTTTTTGTAACTAGACATACTTGTAACATAGCCTTTTTCTAGAATAGATAGTATAACGAAGGAGGGGGAAAAAAGGAAAAAAAAATAACTTGAGAATTCCTGTAGTCTAATCTTTCTCATGTTTTTTGAGCAATTATTTATGCTTGAAAAACCTTTTCTTTTTGAGTCTGCCTATAATTTTCATTCAAAGCTAAAAGAATAAGTCCTTTCTTCTACATCCCAACCCTTTAATTATCTGAAGGTAATGGCTCTTCAGTTTCTCATACTAACATGATTATTAGCGACTTTATCATCCTACTCAGTCTCCTTGTATGAACAACCATTTTCAACTGTGATGTCAATAGCGTTCAACCAAATCACAGAAAGGCAACTTTACTCTCTTGTTCTGGAACCAATACTTCTGTCAAAGCAGTTACCCAAAACACTATGTTCTCACCTATAAAATCTGTTTTTTCCTTTTAAATTTTTAACTGTGTTGTGTGGCTTTAGAGGTGAAATAATTCACAAAGCCTCCCAGCTTTGTGGAGTATAAACAATCTAGCATCAAGGTTCTCATTATGTTTTTTAGAAAAATACCAAATAGTGCAACTGTGAGAAGGCCTGTTCAGCAGGTCTGGTTCTGCTGAATCTCAGATATGTTTTGTTTAGTGATTTCTTTTGTAATGTTTCCAGGTTCATGATGAAATGGTTTTTTATTTTTTATTTTTTATTTTTATTGAGAGAATCATTGATTGGCTGCCTTCAGCACGCCCCCTACTGGGGCTCCAGCCTGCAACCTGGGTGTGTGCCCTTGACTGGAATCAAACCTGGGACCGTTCAGTCTACAGGCTGACACTCTATCCACTGAGCCAAACCAGCCAGGACTGAAATGGTTTTGTTTCATTTAGTTATGCGTTAGGAACTCGACATTTTAAATAATATATTGGTTATATATCAATTTTTTGTATTCTAAACATTTTAGATCTGCTAATAATTCTATGACTTCACATGTAGAGAGCTAGTTGATTTACTAAATTGACTAAAAATGTAAATTAAAAAGGAAGATAATACAAAGGAATACTTTTTAAAATAACCTTAAATGTTCTGGTGGGGGGGGGGAAGGAGGAGAGACATTATCCTTTTAAGACAAGAGTCTCCAATGGCAACTTGACTTCCAACACATACAGGTCAGGGTTCTTACTTTGTAGTGTTCTTGAGTTTACCTCATGACCTCCAAATGGTATTAATAAGGATTCCATAAAGAACTAAACTGTCATCATTCAACTGTCTAATTATAGCTTCCCACTAATCCTTGGTTTCTCATTCTATCTTCTTTTATTCAGTTAGGCAATGATTGTCCCCTTTAATAACTGGAGAGTGCTCTTCACAACATGGCATGCGGGGAAAATTCTATAAATAATTTATAATGAATATGTGTTCTAAAAGGCAGTGGGTTTTAAAAGGTAACACTGCAGCTTGGGAATAGTCACAAGAAAATGAATGTGTAGCATGTACTTACTATGTGTCCACCCCTATTATAAGGGCATTATCTTAATTTATTTAATCTTTAAAAACTCTCTTAGAGGCAACATAATTTGTATCCTTCCTTTTATTTGAGGAAACTGAGGCGCAGAGAATTCAAATGAGAGTTCAAGGTTACACAGCTATTAACAGGCAGAGCCAGAATTTATATGCCAGTAGCCTGGCTTCAGAACTTGGTTTTAACAACTACATAACGTAGATTTTTTTTTAAAAAAATTAAATTTATCAGGGTGGCATTGGTTAATAGAAGCATTTTGGCTTCAGTATAGATTTCTATGATACAAAATCTGTATGTTTCACTGTGTGCCCACCACCCAACATCAAATCTTTTCCCATAACCATTTAATAGGCACCCTTTGCCCTACCCCTTTTCCCCTGGCAACTGCCCCACTGCTATTTGTGTCCATGAGTTTTAGTTTTTTATCCCACACTAGAGGCTCAGTGCATGAAAATTCATGCACTGGAGGGGGGGGGGGATGTCCCTCAGCCCAGCCTCCCCCTCTCACAGTCCAGGAGCCCTCAGGGGTGGGAGGCGACCCAGTGATCAGGGAAAGGCGAAGCCCCATCACACCTCTGCTGCTGCCACTGCCGGCAGCGCAAGCCTCGGCCGGCCCTGATTACCTGAGCCCCGGGAGGCCCTGGGCAGCTGGGGGGCTGAGGGAATTGGGCACCGCCATCTTGTGGTTATGGGTGCCGCATTCTTTGAGGACAGGGCAGTCGATTAGCATATTCCCTCCTTATTGGCTGTGGACGCTGCCACCTTTTGCGACAGCATGAGGGTCAATTAGTATATTCCCTCTCTATTAGATAGGATCTCAGCAAAATCATTTAGTTCTTAGCTTCTCCCAAGTAGGATAGTATCTTCAAGGTCCATCCATGTTGTCACAAATAGTATTTCTAGCAAGACATGAAGACAAACAAAGTGTCCTGCCCTAGAGGATTCAATAAGAAAGATGTGGTACATAGACACAATGAAATACTATTCAGCCATAACATAACTTCTTAGAAAGAGGTGTTGTATTGGCTCTGGCCAAAGATTTAGCTAGGTACAGGAAGCAAATACTTAAGCTCATCAGAAAAGGCTGCCAAAATTGGCTTTAAAAATCAAAAATCTGGAAGCTTCCTCTACTTGCTCACATCAATTTTCTCTTGCTCTTTCAGTAAAGGGCACTCCCACCCCCATCAACCCTATCACTGTGTCTCCTGACAATGACAGTGGTATCCCCACCAGGTTCCCCATTGCTCCCACTTCTCCTTCTAATGTCCATTCTCCACAGAGATCCAAAATAGGCTTTTCTAAACTTAATGCACATCATGCACTTTTTATTTAGAGACATTCAGTGAATTCGTTCATTACAGTTACAGTGAAATCAAAAGTGCTTACCAAAGCTTAGGAGACCCTATACGATTTGGCTTTGCCCACTGCTAAGATTCTCTCACTTATTAAAACATGTTTTGTCTGCTCTGACATATATTCTCTTACACAAACATACAATGTTTCTCCCAGCCCCGGAATCTTTACTTTTGCTATCCCTCTGCCTGAGATGTTCTTTTAACAACTGTTCATAGCATGGGTTTCTCTCATCATTCAAAACCTACTTCAAATGTCACTTATTCAAAAATGTCTGCTTACCCCAATCTTATCCAAAGTAGCCGCCCTCAGTCACTACCAATCATGTCACTCTGTTTTATCTTCTTTTGGGGGGCTGGGTGAAAAAGATGAAGGGATTAAGCAACAACAACAAAATGCTTTTTGACACAGATAACACAATGGTGATTTCTAGAGGGAAAGGGGTGGGAGGAGTTAGAAGACGGTAAAGGGGGGGATAAATGGTGAAGGACTTGACTTGGGTGGTGAAGGAACAATACACTACACAGATGATATAGTATAGAATTTTGCACCTGAAACCTAGATAATTCTATTAAGCCAATGTTACTCCATAAATTCAATAAAAGATGAAAACAATATCACCAATTACTGCCTAAAATAGCTTCTTTTCCTGGTATTAACAGTGTAAATGCAAATTACTAACATAGTTATAAAGAAAATATATTCATCTACTAGAGGCTTGCTGAGACCATCTATATACATAAAAGGCTAATATGCAGTGTCCCCTCAGGAGTTCGACCAGGAGAATGGGAGTTCAATTGCTTGCTATGATGGGCGCTAATCACCAGGGGGCGTGGAACATGGTGGGTGACCAGCAGCCACAGCAGGGTGCTGAGGGAGTGAGGGAAGGAGGAGGCAGGGGGGTGGGGAGGCAGGGAGGTGATGAACCTAATAGGCCCTGATCACTACCAGGCCTAGGGACCCTACCCATGCACGGATTTCGTGCACCAGGCCTCTAGTTCATTATAAAGGGATATGTTTTATCATTAAACACCTTGAGCACCAAATCTTGTCTTTTCCTCGCTGGGCCCTCCTTTCATTATGTTCTGTGATCTCCTGCTCTCTTCCTGCACCCACATCCTTTGGACAGTGTTCTCTCAGATCATCATTGTTGACAAGCGGAATCAATGCCACTGCCCTGTGGAGGGCTAGAGTATTTACAAGGGCTTGTTCCAGCAGAATTAGAATGTATTTCTGCCCACACCCAGCTGAGACATTAAAAAATGCTTAACTGTTTTCTTGTTAGAAATTCAGCTCAAATTTTCCTTTCTATATAATAAATTTCCAGATGTTCTCCTGATAGGCCCTGATCACCTGTGGAAAAACCAATGAGAGCCATATATTTGTAGTTGAGAAGCAAAAATGCATTTTGTACATATCTTATCATTTTAATGCATTTTAATCCATTGATGGTAGAGTTGGGAGGTGCAAAAGCATCCAGGGGTAGAGCTGCTGAGAGCTCCTATGGAGAAGATGTGAAGAAATCTCTAGAACAAAGACAGCCAAGCAAAGAATAAACATCAAAGAGGCAGAGTAACTTCCCTGCTTCCCTTGTCTAAATCCTTCAGAGTGTACTTCTGAGTTTGGGGGTAGGACTGGAAGTTGGAAGAGATAAAACAAAGAATCACAGTCTTCCCTTTGTCAGAACAGTCCTTTGACCTGGCTTCAATATCCTCAGTCTCACAATACTGCGGATTCCCAAGATGTCCCTCCGTGAACTAGGTCAGCCTCTGCCATCGTTTAAGTCACCCAGGACATCAAAAGGCCATACCTATCCCCCAAAAGTGGGCTGTAGTACAAGTCTCTGGTTATGTAAGATTCATCTTTGTTGTGATATTATAATTATCATATTAGTAGGTAAAGCCTGCATCTGGAAACTTTTCAATACTATGTGCATTATTATGTAATTATCTTGATTAATTTTTCACATCTTCAATTTTTTCATGGACTTTATTATTTATGCATTTCTATATGCATTTATTAAACATGTATAATGTGCTGTACCTTATATTTGTTATGAAGAGACAATAATAAATATAATTTGTAAGCTTAAGGAGCTCAATTCTAGGGTTGGAAAAGGCATATATTCCAGCAATGTAGTGTATCTAGGGGTTCTTAACAAGTTAGATGTGTGGGGTTAGGAGAAAATACTTGTCAATTTTTAGGGAACCAAAATTTAGCATTTCCTTCAAGTAGGCCATAAAATACAGAATTAGTAGGACTGGAAATTTCTTCATCAGTAGAATTTTTTATTTCACATTGAAGTTGATGCAGCTATGTTGAAATATTTTTCAATCATCCCTTCTTTAAATTATAGTAGTTGCTAAATGAATCACTAGATATTGGTATTGAGTGAATTAGTAAAGGAGCACAATAATTACCATATCACAAGCTTGATTTTTAAAAATATGTCAGTAACTCTATTTTAATATGTTTGCTTCCCTTTATAATTTTATGTATTTTATGTTACCCATTTTAAAACATTATTCTAAAAAGGGTCTGTAAGTTTTACCAGCCCACCATGTCTCTGTCTAAGAACTTCTGGTCTATGGTGATAATGTAACTTATTGTCCCAACTCAAACACTTTTTTAAATGAAGGGATAATAATAATTATGCCCATAATAAGTAATAATTATTCATTAATATATTAGTGTAGCTAATAGTAAGTATAGACTAGCTGAGATTATGAAGATATTTTTGGAGTTTACCTATCTTAACTCCAAAATAAGTAATAATAAAAGGCATTATTACCAACCAATAAACATGAAGAATAAGAAACAGGCATAGATTGAACTGAGTGAGACCACTATGTAATGTCTGTTTGCAGCCTCTGTCTGTCTCTCCCTTGAGTACCAGGCAGGTTGGATCAATGTAGTAAAACTGCCTGTTTAATTATAGACCAGATGACCACATGTTTACCATGCACTGAACATTTTAACAAACTATCCTGTAGTTATCACAATGGTGCAATTAAAAAAGAATTTTTGCATATAAATATAGATTTTTCTATATTTTTAATTCTGATCCTTTTTTAGGTTTCCTTTTCAGGACAAGTATATCCTATATTTAATAGAAAATTACACAAGTTCTAAACTCTAATTATACAGTTTTATATAAATTTTAATAGATGGATATACTATAGGACCTTCACATTAACTTAGTTTAAAAAATGTCTGCGAAGGTGCTAAACAATTGGAAACATTTCATAGAGAAGAGAAAAAAGTATATACTTTTAGAATCACATGGGTATGAGTGTCAAATGCCAATGATGCCATTTGTTAGCTATAACATCCTGGGACAATGATATAATATCTTTGGACCTGATTCCTTCCCACTTTAAATGTGGGGGGATGGTTGTGAGAATTACATGAAATAATTTAGAATAATTGCTTAGAATTCCGTCCAATTCTTAAGAGATTGATATCTTATTACAAGAGTCTGTAATAATCATTCTTCATTTCCCCAATACTTTTTAAAAACACCATTACTGCTTAGTTCTTCATAATAAAAACCTTAAAGATTCCTTTATCTGATCTCTTCCACCAAATTTATGACATACTTATACCTCTTTCTTGACAAAGTTTACAAATTATTTCCTTTTTTTTCGACATTTCCACAATGACCACTCAAATGCAAGTACTCATATTTCATAAATTGTTGCAAACAGTTCCCAATGCATTTTCTCCCATGACAACGTACCTAACTACTATCCACATTGTTGTATTCTTCTAATATTTAAAAATTTATCTCTCTTGTTATTTATCGTAAATTAATGATATTCAATCTGACCTTCAAATATTAACATAACTTTACTTATTTCTGAACTAGTCAAATTATAAATGTTAGTATTGGAAAACTATATTGCCAAGCTTGCACAGGACTTTATTCTGTTTGTATGCCCTATAATTTGCAATTTAATTAAATTTAAACATATTGTTCTCCACTCGGCCCATTTTGATTTTATTATATATGAAAATTACAGTCTTTTCAAATTGGCCTATTCAAATCACCTTAATGCAAAGACCACCAGTTTCTGTGCAAAATTTTTTACAAGATATGTGTTTACACTTATATTACATAATAGTTAATATGTGACATGCATCAATAAAATGGGTTGATGTAGCTAAATAGGCCCCCTGAGACTCTCCATTAGCACTGAGTTTTTGCAGTTCAAGGACATGGCCACTAGATGGTAATCACAGATCACACTGATTTCACAAGTAAATTATCTAGATACCTATCTCAGGAATAATGTACCTCATGAAGCTATTTTAAAATTGTTATCCTCAAAATGATATTCATTTATGATTTATCATCTATGTATAAATCAAAAATTATATATATATATATCTACATCTCTAAGTATCTAAATATATAAACATACATATTTGGATAATATAAAATATATGAAATTATTTCAATATTTCAATGCTAATGTGATTATTATGTCATAAGTATAAAGGAATAATTAATTGTGTTGAAATAATCTTACTTGCCATTCTTTTATTTATTTATGCTATGACAAATATAATTCAAAAGACATTTAATAATAACTGCACTAATTTCTAGCTTTTTCTAAGATAAATTATTTGTCTTCATCTTGGGGTACAACCTCAAATTGGTCTGCTCATCATATCTGCAGACCAAAGTTCATATAATTACAATGACTTTGGTAAATTTGGAACTACTGGTCTTATTGCCAATGATGTTTTGAAGAATTGTAAGTATAGAAAGCAGGAAAGCTTTAAGGAAGCAAGATATGTACATTACATAAGAGAGGGTATGTTTCAGGGATGCCTCACTCTGCCTCCTGGTTCAAACTAATTAAAGTGTTTCCTGGTATGAAGGTTGCCATTCTTTTAAATTTGGGAAACGAAGGCAAGGCACCAAATTAACCTCTGCTACTTTTTCCTCCACCCATTTCTTGAAACATAATGTCTTTTTCTAGCCAAGGTTGAGTTGGTACCAAGTGAGAACTGGCCATACCTTGTGCTTTTGCAGGAGAGTGGTGGCAGACAGTCAAAATTACAGTCTGACCATTCAACTAATGCCATAGTTTCTTTTCACAGTACTTATCCCTTCAAGCACATTATTTTATTGTTCAGCTAAGTTTTCAAATTCCAGAACAGAGGTTCTACTTTCTAGCTCATGTAGCAACTAGCTGAATGCATAAGAGAGTTCATCTGTGTCTTGTTTAATAACAAGAATATTAATAAAGACTTTTATAAGCCCCAACCAATTATTTTCAAGAACTTTTAATAATAAAGTAAACAATTAGGAGATAATTTTGTCTGTTTAATTTAAAAATCTTAATTTCTTATATTCTCCATAATTGACACTGATTTTTTTCTTTTTTTAATACATTTTTTGGGGAGGCAATGTAATGAGACAAAGCAGGCATTTCAGCTTCTCTTTCATAAAGTATGTTACTAATTCACATCCATAAAACATGCTTTCTAGCAGTAAAGAAAAAAATAATTATCATTTGATGAGTATATATTTCCTTTCCAGCATTGTGTCAATCCTTTTATATGTAACTAGAGGCCTGGTGCATGAATTCGTGCATGGGTGGGGTCCGACTGGGGGGAGGGGCTGTGAGCAGTTGGCTGGCCAGACCCACCCCCTGGTCAAACTCCCAGTTGAGTGGACAATTTGCATATTAGCCTTTTATTATATAGGATACCTTATTGAATGCAACACCACTTTGGTTATCAATTTTTAAAGTGTTCCTCACTGAGCAACAATGCTAATGGCACTGTTGATATCATTCTCCTCTTGTCAAAAGGGAAAAAAAATTAAGAACAATTTCGTAAATATTGAGGTAGACTGGCAAAACAATAAGATAAATAACTTGTATGTTATCATGGAATTACATTTGTATTTATGTGTATATTCAGATATATTCCTCTGAAATAAAATGAAGCAAAATAAAATTATATTATCTATGATATAATGCCCAGAATTATTTTTTTGCCATCTGCATCAGTGCTCAATTTCAAATGGCATTAAATTATGAAGGACACAATGGATTATGAAAGCAACTGTAAAATATTTTCTGGTACCATTTGTTTGTTCCATTCCAAAACTTGCTTTTTATATTGGTGAGATCTGCATTCACGAAAATAATTAGTTCCAAATACATATATAAAAAAGCACCATTCATGATTTACAAATATATATAAATGATTCAAGGTAATCAGATTTCTTTAATGCAAGTGAAATCAGTGTGCAGTCATGAGCAGCAGTTCTAAACTCTAACTTTAAATGAAAGATAATTAAACCTGGGTCTTTTAACAACATGGAAAAAAATCAAGTTTGGGGAAGATTTTATTGTGTTCATTGCCACACATATTAGGGACACATCAATATAATTGAATATAATTCAAGCAGGCATTCAATTAAGCCCCTACTGCATCTAGCATATATTGAATTGATAGTTTCATCTAAATTACTGATGCTTTTGAAGACTTTAACTATATGGATAAATAGCTAGTGATTACATTTCCCCAAATCCTTTACTGCCTGTTAGAATTTCAAAGTTGCTTAACTTCTCAGTGTTTTTATTTCTTACTAGAGGCCTGGTGCATGAATTCGTGCAGCAGTGGGGCCCCTCAGCCTGGCCTGAGGGATCCATCCGGAACCAACTCTCTGACATTCCCTGAGGGTTCCTGGATTGCGAGAGGGCACAGGCCTGGCTGTGGGACCCCACTGGTGCATGATCGGGGTCAGTTGAGTGATGCAGGAGGTTGGCCAGCCAAGGAGGGACCACAGGAGAGTTCCAGGGCATGCCTGGCCTCCTTGCTCTGTCCCGACTGGCCAGACCCCAGCAGCAAGCTAACTTACTAGTCGGAGCGTCTGCCCCCTGGTGGTCAGTGCGTGTCATAGTGACTGGTCAACTGGTTGGCTGCCTGACCCCTGGTGGTCAGTGCACATCATAGTGAGTGGTTGAGTGGCCTTAGCATATCATTAGCATATTACAGTTTGATTGGTTGAATGGATGACTGGGCAACTGGACACTTAGCATATTAGGCTTTTATTATATAGGATAGTAATAGGAGAGGTTTGGACTAGTGCTTTTTTAGGTCTTTTTAGATTCTTAAAAGTTTGCTATCATCTGAGGTACTGAAAGAGGAAACCATTTGCTGGCATGAGGCTAGTTCCCTTAGAAATTGAGGGAATCCTCTTTCCCGAGTATGACAACACAGTCTAAAAACATTGTTTCCTGCCCTAGCCGGTTTTGCTCAGTGGATAGAGCAATCGGCCTGCGGACTGAAGGGTTCTGGGTTTGATTCCAGTCAAGAGCACATGCCTGGGTTCTGGGTTCGATTCCCAGTGTGGGGCATGCAGGAGACAGCAACCAATGATTCTCTCTTATCATTAATGTTTCTGTTTCTCTCTCTCCCTCTTCCTTCCTCTTTGAAATCATCAAAAATATGTTTCCCTTCAGAATGCATTAGGACTTTCTTACTATTAAAACAAACAAGCAAACAAACAAGCAAAACAAAGTCTCTTTCTCTCAAAATAAATATGACCTATTTACCAAGAGATATGACTGCAGAGGTCAGGAAGGGCCCTTCCGATGGGTTAGGTTCTGCTTCAGAGGAGGTTGTCTAATGCCTTAAACAGAGGCAAGATGGTGATTCTCTTTGTCCTCCATGGAGTCCTATGATTACTTTTGCGGCAGAGTTTTCAGAGGAGTAACAGTAAAGAATAGTATGTTATCTGGTTATGTTCACTGAAAAGGTGATGGTAGACCAAACGTTACTTACAGCAAAAACTGGGGGAAGTGGAAGGCTTTCAGAGAGAATTAGGGAGTGGAATGGATGGCAAAGGTTATTTATTAGGTATGTGGGATGAGTGTGGTTTCAAAAATAATTCTACTTTATGTGAACAATGCAGTCATTCAAAGATAGGAAAGTCGAAAAAAACATTGACATTGAGGGGGAAGTATGTGGTGCAATTTCTAACATATTGTATTTGAAGTGCTTGGGAAGGACATTTCCTCTGAGGACGTATTTTTCACAGTCATCGGCACATCAAGGGAAGATGAAGCACAAGATGAGTGAAAGCTTTCACGGAGTGAGTAGAATGACAATGGAAGCTGTCCTAGGAGAGAATCAAGAGGAAGACAAACACTGTGATCCAGTAATATTGGGAGTGGAAGACTTCCTCTGGGTTTCAGGAAGAGAAGTGAGCCAGCTTCCTAGGCAAGAGCTGTTGCAGACAATAGGGAAGGCTCTGTCCCCCAGCCTGCCCATTTTCCTTCACAGTGTGGAACACGTTACACCTCCACAATGAAAATATAATCATGCTCCCAGGTCCCTTAAAAGACATAAACAAAGCTTCTTATGGAATCAGAGAAAACTGACTAACCTGTGTGGCCTGGTTCCCATATACCACTATAGACCCCTCTTCTTCCATGTCTCTCAACATTAACCACCCTCATCTTTGCCCTATGTACACTCCATGTTTATTTTTGGCATTAGCTTCTTCTTCAAATAAATCTTCTGTTGCTAACTTATATTCCTTTTATATTCAGTATTCTTTCTCATTGATGACATCTCTTCAATTCCTGATAGATCAAATAACACTATTGTAGTTGAAAACATTTACTCTCTTCCTTGTAACGTGCATCTGATATCCACGGTGCCCATTAGATGGAGTTTTATGGGAACAGACATCATTCTTGACTTTATTAACGATAGAATCTTCATTCCACAGTAAATTATGTGGGCTCCATTCATATTTTTAAACAAATTACTTTTTTAAAATTATTTTTTCTCTTTTTTGTTAATCCTCACCTAAGGATATGTTTTCCATTACTTTAAAGAGAGAGTGGAAGACAGGGAGAGATAGAGAGAGACAGAGACAGAGACAGAGAGAGAGAGAGAGAGAGAGAAAGGGAGAGAGAGAGAGAGGAAGAGAAAGACACATCAATATGAGAGAGAGAGACAGCAATTGGTTGCCTCCCTCCCTGGCCCTGATCGGGACTAGAGATCCAACCTACAAACCAGGTACTTGTACTTGACCAGGAATCAAACCAGAGACCCTTTAGTGTACAGGCCAACATACCAACATCGAGACCTTGAGACACCCCTGCCAGGGCATATTTTTAAACAAATTAATGGATGAATTTAAATGGGTACTAAAGAATAAGAAAGGTGAGAAATTGAAAGTTCCCTTTCAACCTTTTATTCCAAGAAATATGGCTGCAATGGGAAATATAGTAAAAGAGAGGTAGCTGGTAGACATATTTAAGTTAGGTGAGATTCAATGTGCTTTAAATTATAAGGATGAGGTCAGCGCACACACACACACACACACACACACAGCCACACACTCCCCACACAGCGGGCAGAGGCCTACACCATCACACACACACACACACACACACACACACACACACACACACACACACAGGACTCTTATTTAGGAAATGTTGCCAAACATCATCTCCAAGCCTTCCTTGTCTTCCTTGTATCCTTTAAAAATGGTGGATTTATTTTAATCATTGTTGAATTAGCTATAAATGGCCCCAAATTCTGTGCTGTCTTTCTCAACTTTTCAATACAATGGCTTGTTGCTCTTGAGGTAATAGTTTGAAAAATCATACAAGCTGTTGGGATATTTGCATAGTGATTATATGCTGAACAGCAGCTTGGATTTTCTATTTCCATCTGCTTCAACTTAGTAAGTGTAAGAGGTGTTATTATTATTATTATCATCATCATCATTATTATCATCATTAAATTATCTGAATTCCAAATTAGGAAACACACAAACTGCACATAATCTTTCTATAGATAAAAATAACTTTGTTAAAAGGAAATTTTTGTTTTATGTAAAGAAGTCTTTTAAATATAATTCCCTTCTCAATTTTAAAAAGGGCATGTTTATTCAAGTGTAAATAATATGCTCATGTCTGTGACTAATGAAACCATTTAAAAATAATAAATTAGTCTGCAAAGCTTGCAGCATGTATTCCTTTCGACATTTGCCCTTCAGCCTCCTTGAACAATGAAGGTAACCCTGTCTCTGCGTAGAATCACCAGTTATTTCTAAGAATAGGAACACTTCACTGATCTGAAACTCGTCTGTTTGTTACAGGGCTGGAAACACAGAAGGGACGAGGGACTTTGAGAGTCTAAAGCAGGCTTAGCAAAATACAAACAACTGGCCGCTTGAATAACAGTGCTTTCTGGCGTTCCATGGTATCTGTATACCCTTTACTAATCCATTATATGGAACAATTGATGCTTACTATTCATTAGACTTTAGTGGACCTGCACAGAGATTTTAGGTAATTATTTGTTCATCTATGGCCGAGATTTAGTTCAGGGATGTTTCCCTTTGTGTGTCGTTGTTGCCTCCCCTATCATTATATCCACATGAGATCATATTCATCTTTTGCAGGGTAAAGTGTATATGTTATATTTTTTCCAAAATGGGTAGAACTATAAAGTGAAGTGGGGCCTTGACTTATGAGTTTAATTCTTTCCTAGACCGAGCTCGTTAAGGAGCTCGTTAACTTTTGCTGAGATTTAAGGACAGACCCATGAAGATTAAAATGTGCTTTTCAAAGCATAGAACCTTCTAACTTCCTAAGCTCCTGTGCACTGCTCCTGTCCTGTCTTGTGTTGCTCACTACATACAAGACATGTTCCTTTCTTTAGTTTCCTCAAAAGGATCTCCAGGTTGCACACACTCTTTCCTTTGCTAGAGCTCCAACCTGCTGCTTGCCCACCTCTGCTGGAAGGGTTCTGTTCACCATTCACTACCTAAGTGAGTCCTGTTGATCCCTCCAGTATCGGCTCAGCTATTATTTGCTCAGAGAGGACTTCCTAGATTTTGTAACCTAAATTAGAGCTCCATGGAAATCTTTTTATCACACACCCTGTAACTTATCTTCAGATCACTTTAAGCATCATATATATACACACACACACACACACACACACACACTAGGGGCCCCAGTGCACAAATTTGTGCACATTGAAAGGAACTGCTGCTTGGATCGCCCCTCAGGAGCAGGGGGAGGTAGAGAAGCCCTGAGCGGGCAATTGGGGCCGGCAGCCAAGCAATCAGGGCCAGTGCCGGGAGCTGGCAGCAGCTGTGAGCGGCGGCTCTGGCGCTGGCAGCAGGTGCAAGCACCAGACAGGACCACGGTGCTCGGGAGCAAAAAATTTCCAGTAACCACCAGAGGCTCACCCTGATGACAGCGACTCACCTGCCTTGGTCTGGCACCCCTGCTCACCTACTCCACCATCCCGCTGTGGCCGATGCCCACCACGTTCTGCGCTCTGCCACCTGCTGCCGATGCCCGCCATGTTCTGTGCGCGCCTCCTGGTGGTCACCGCACATCATAGCAACCCGTTGTTTGGTTGTCCCGCCATTCCGTCTATTTGTATATTAAGGTTTTATATATATATATAGGTTTGCACTATTTAGTGCAATAGTGTTCAATGTCTCGCTTTGCATTTCCCCTTAAGTGCCAAGGGGGTCTTATGTCTTGTTCTCCACTATCTCCCCATTACTGAGGATGCTGTTTGTGGCCTGGTGGGTGCTCAATGCAAATTCACTAATAAGTAAATGCTCAAATATGAACATGCATGCTTTCTCTGGTGGAAATGTCTGTGCAGGATACACAAATATAATGACCCCGCCATTTGAAATATTTTCCTTTCCTCACTTTATGTTGGAAAGCATTAGGGAACTTACTTTTTTCTTCTCTTGGAAATCATGGAATTATGTGTGAATATCAGGCTTCAGGTTGCATTGACTTCTGGCTTTGGTATACCTTATTCTTTTTAGCTACAATTTCTGACTCACAGGCACTTGCAACAAGTTCTTCAACGAATGCTCAAGGATGTAAGTTTTGTCACTACGAATTCAGTCTCAGAACCCAGCACTTATCTCACTAATTATACAAAAAAAGAGAAGAAGCTTTATGTTCTGATGGGTAAACTGGCCCATCTCTATCCTGGCTGCAGATAGAAAAGAAAATAAAGGATCAATATGTTCTAAAGAAGAGCAGTGAAGAAAAAGTACTTAGAATATCTTATCTTGGTGACAATAAAAATATGAGCTTAATGTAAAAAAAACTCCACCAATCTAAGCAAGCAAAACAGGATGAATGTAATCTTTAACACTTAGAAGAACACTTTTAAATTGAAATTTATCATCCACGATAAATAAACAGCATCAAAGTATTTAGTGATTCATCATTCATGTTAATGCCACATAATTATCAAAGGCCATCAGGGATATCCATTATCCTTAGTGAATGTGCCAAGAATGAACTTTGGGTCCTAAATAGTGCCTGGACAAGACAGATAAAGGTCTTTTTTGTTCCATTATTTGAAATTGTCACTGTAAAGGTTAAGAGGACAGGCACTGCAAACCTTTGATAGCAACTCTCTTATAAAAAAAAAAGAATTTCTTATAAAACTGTTTGAAATGTCTTTAAATAAGGAATTTAAATCTTTTCAAATATAGCTGTGTTTTGAAAAGAAAATCTGTTTCAATACAAATGAATTTGAGTCATTTGGATTACTTGTATTGAAAGAGAAGTTGGATAATTAAATATTTATTATTTGCAAAAAGTTTATTTAAAGCAAAAGTTCTTCACTGAAACAGACTAAGTGAACCTGGTAGATGAAGTTTCAATTTAATTTTGAAATATGTGGACTATCATTTAGATTAAGAAAATAGACACCCCAAAACCCCCTTTATAATAGTTAAGCATTTGCCCTGAAAGATGCTGAATCTAAATCACATTAGATTTTTTTTCCTTCCTTAGCATGATATAAAGAGAGGAATATATAAATATCACAAAATTTTTAGTTTTTGCTGAAAGGTTATGAATTGAAGCTATATTAAGAATTCTGCTCTCTCATACCCACTTGGCCTGGAGGTCAAACCCTCCCTGGAATTAGCTACAACAATCAAGGTTTAACTATAAGACTGCGAACAAAGACCACTAGGGGGTGCACCAAGGAAGCATAACAAAATGCGGAGACAAAGAAACAGGACAAAATTGTCAATGGAAGATATAGAGTTCAGAACCACACTTTTAAGGTCTCTCAAGAACTGTTTAGAAGCCGCCGATAAACTTAATGATATCTACAACAAAACTAATGAGACCCTCGATGTTATATTGGGGAACCAACTAGAAATTAAGCATACACGGACTGAAACAACGAATATTATACAGACTCCCGACAGCAGACCAGAGGAGCACAAGAATCAAGTCAACGATTTGAAATGCGAGGAAGCAAAAAACACCCAACTGGAGGGGCGGAATGAAAAAAGAATCCAAAAATGCGAGGATAGTGTAAGGAGCCTCTGGGACAGCTTCAAGCGTACCAACATCAGAATTATAGGGGTGCCAGAAGATGAGAGAGAGCAAGATATTGAAAACCTATTTGAAGAAATAATGACAGAAAACTTCCCCCACCTGGTGAAAGAAATGGACTTACAGGTCCAAGAAGCGCGGAGAACCCCAAACAAAAGGAATCCAAAGAGGACCACACCAAGACACATCATAATTAAAATGCCAAGAGCAAAAGATAAAGAGAGAATCTTAAAAACAGCAAGAGAAAGAAACTCAGTTACCTACAAGGGAATACCCATATGACTGTCAGCTGATTTCTCAACAGAAACTTTGCAGGCCAGAAGGGAGTGGCAAGAAATATTCAAAGTGATGAATACCAAGAACCTACAACCAAGATTACTTTATCCAGCAAAGCTATCATTCAGAATTGAAGGTCAGATAAAGAGCTTCACAGATAAGGAAAAGCTAAAGGAGTTCATCACCACCAAACCAGCATTATATGAAATGCTGAAAGGTATCCTTTAAGAAGAGGAAGAGGAAGAAAAAGGTAAAGATACAAATTATGAACAACAAATATGCATCTATCAACAAGTGAATCTAAGAATCAAGTGAATGAATAATCAGATGAACAGAATGAACTGATGATTATAATAGAATCAGGGACATAGAAAGGGAATGGACTGACTATTCTTGGGGGGGAAAGGGGTGTGGGAGATGCGGGAAGAGACTGGACAAAAATCGTGCACCTATGGATGAGGACAGTGGGTGAGGAGTGAGGGCGGAGGGTGGGGCAGGAACTGGGAGGAGGGGAGTTATGGGGGGGGGGGGGAAAGAGGAACAAATGTAATAATCTGAACAATAAAGATTTAATTATACATCTAAAAAAAATTTGTATTCTCTTTTAGAGAGAGAGGAAGAGGAAGGGAGAAAGAGAGAGAAACATGACTATGAGCGAAACATTGAAAAAAAAAAGAATTCTGAAATCAGTGACTAAACATTTACATGATAAATATTATAACATCAAGCTATATTTGATTTCTAAAAAAAGTTATATGTTAAAACAAGTTATAAGCCACATGTTTATGCTACTGAATATTCTACTTGATGGTAATGTGTCACTTTTTAAAAAAAAAAAACAATGAACAAACTTTTAAAGTTTTTATTGAGGTAAATATTACAAAACAAAGTTGACCATTTTAAATTAAACAATTTAGTGGCTTTTTGTGTATTTGCAATGTTATTAACCTACTACATCTGTCTAGTTCTAAAACATTTTTATCACCCTGAAAGGAAACCTGGTACACATTAAGATTTTACTCCCCACTTGCCCACCACCACTCACCAGCCCCTGGCAACCACCACTCTGCATTCTGTCCCTATGGATTTATCTATTCTGAAGGTTTCATGTAATTAGAATATATCGTATGTAACCTTTTGTTTTGACTTCTTTCACTTAGTATATTTTCCTAGAGGTTTATTCACATTGTACGAGTCCCTCATTTATTCTTATGGGAAAATGATATTCCACTATGTGTATGTATCACTATTTGTTTTTACATTCACCAGGTGATGGGCATTGAGGCTATTGTGATTAATGCTGCCATGAACATGGGTGCACAGGTAGTTGAGTACTCATTTTCAATTCCTTTGGGTATATATCTAGGAGTGGAATTACTGGGTCAAGTTGAACTTTTTGAGGAAAAGCTGAATTGTCTTCTATAGTCATGGATTCATACTACATTCCCAACAGTAATGTACAAGAGTTAAAATGATTCCACACCTTTGGTAATGCTTATTATTTTCCATTTAAAAAAAGTATACCCAGTGCAGCTGGTGTGGCTCAGTGGTTGAGCTTCAACCTATGAACTAGGAGGTCACGGTTCAATTCCCAATCAGGGCACATGCCCAAGTTATAGGCTTGCTCCCCAGAAGGGGAGCGGGGTTTGCAGGAAACAGCTAATCAATGATTCTCTCTCATCATTGATGTTTTTCTCTCTCTCTCCCTCTCCTTTCCTCTCTAAAATCAATTATATATATACTAGGGGCCCGGTGCACGAAATTCGTGCACTGGGTGTGGCGGGGGGGGAGTGTCCCTCAGCCCAGCCTGCCCCCTCTCACATACTGGGAGCCCTCAGGCGTTGACCCCCATCACCCTCCAATCGCAGGATCGGCCCCTTGCCCAGGCCTGATGCCTCTGGCTGAGGCGTCCGGCCCGGGCAGCGGGGACCCGCAGCTGCAGCGGCCCTGCGATCGTGGGCTTCGCTTTAGGCCCAGGCAAGGGACCCCTACCTTCTGGGACTGCCAGCTTCGACCGTGCCCAGCTCCCATCGCTGGCTCCACCCCTACTTCCTGCTATCACTGGCCAGGGCGGCAAAGGCACCTGATTCTCCGATCATGGCTGGGGGGCAGGGCAAAGGCGGCCCCAGGGCCGCCTTTGCCCTGCCCCCCAGCTCTTAGCCCCCCCCTGGGTTTCCAATCACTGTCAGTGGCAGGGGGCTTCTTCCTGCTTTCCCTTTCGCCTCCCTGCATTGTGCCTACATATGCAAATTAACCGCCATCTTGTTGGCAGTTAACTGCCAATCATAGTTGGCAGTTAACTGCCAATCTTAGTTGTCAGTTAACTGCCAATCATAGTTGTCAGTTAACTGCCAATCTTAGTTGGCAGTTAATTTGCATATAGCCCTGATTAGCCAATGAAAAGGGTAGCTCGTACGCCAATTACCATTTTTCTCTTTTATTAGTGTTGATATATATATATATATGTGTGTGTGTATATATATGTATATATGTGTGTATATATATATATATACATATATATATATATATATATATATATATATATATATATATATATATATATATAATCTCCACCCTTGTGGATGTGAAGTGGCCCCTCATTATAGTTTTCATTTCATCAACAAATGGCAAGAATGTGGAGAAAAGGGAACCCTAGTACACTGTTGGTGGGAATGCAGACTGATGCAACCAACCATTATGGAAACAGTATGGAGTTTCCTCAAATACTTAAATATGGAACTGCCATTTGACCCAGTGATCCCATGTCTAGGAATATATCTTAAGGAACCCAAAATACCAATCAGAAAGAATATATGCACCCCTATATTCATAGAAAAACAATTTATAATAGCTAAGATCTGGAGACAGCCCAAATGCCCATCAGTAGATGAGTAGATAAAAAAGCTATGGTACATTGATACCATGGGATACTATGTAACAGCAAAAAAAAGTATCTTTTACCCTTTGAGACAGCATGGAGGGACCTGGAGAGTATTATGCTAAGCAAAATAAGCCAGTCAGAGAATGACAAGTATTGCATGATTTCACTCATATGTAGAATCTAATGAACAAAATAGATTCGGAGACATAGAAGCATGGAACAGACTGTAGCATCTCAGAGGGAAGGCAGAGGTGGGTGGATGGGTGGGAAGAAATCAACCAAAGAACTTGCATACATATATGCCTAGCCCAAGAATACAGAAAATAGAGGGGTGAAGGCCTGGGGCAGGGGCAGAGGTGGGCTAGAATGGGTCTATGGGGGAAAAAGGTGACATATGTAACACTCTCCATAATAAAGTTTTAATTTTAAAAAAGAATATAAGGTAAACAAATAAATAATTTTGCATCTTAATTTTATCTTATTAAAGATTCAGACAGATTTCCTTCCTTTTATCTTTCTGGGAAAATATCAATGTTTCTTATGCACTATTGAGCATTAGGGCAGATGAGATATTTCTGTAACTCTGTGACCAACATGTTAACAGTTCCCTACAATGCTATGTTACTCCACTCAAGTAGTAAATTTAAATGTCAAGTGCCATATTAATTTTCAACACTCTCAGGAAAATCCTCTGGTGTTAAACTAAAGTCAGTTGGTAGTGAAAAATAAATGTAGGATATGATTGTTTTACTAAAATTGTGAAATTCATTTATTGTTCATGTACACATCTGTAAGATTTATTTAAAAAGCACAAAAACTAATAATCTAAACTTATACTTATGCATTAGTATAAGTCCCATTATTAAATGATTTATCAGCCCTGACTGGTTATCTCAGTGGTTAGGGCATCAGCTCAAGGATCTAGGGGTTTCGAGTTCAATTCCCTGTCAATGACACATACTTCAGTTGCAGGATCTATCCCTGCACTTGGGTTGGGGTGCGTGCAGGAGGCAACCAATCCAGGTGTCTCCCTCACCTTGATGTTGCTCTCTCTCTCCCCTTCTCCATTGATCTCTAAAAAAAAAGGACTTGGAGGCATGCATATAAGCCTAACCAATGGACAGACAACAGGAGGGTGAGGACATGAGTGGGGTGTAGGGAGGCAATGGGGGGATAAGGACACATATGTAATACCTTAATCAATAAAGAAATTTTAAAAAATCAATGGAGAAAATATCCTTAGGTGAGGATTTAAAAAAAGGGTTTATCATCTCTGCCAATTCTGAGAGTTGAAGAGAATTTTACTGTTTTTCTGTGGCTGAAAAAAGATCTTTAAAATTAATAATAAATTAACTGAACAAAATGAGATACACACAGAATATGTGATATATGTGCTGCAGATATTAAGATAACAGAATTGGGAATTAGGGTATAATAATCAACACATCTCCTTAAAATAGATTTTACTAACTAGCTTAGAAATGCACAGAACAGCATTCTTTTGGGCTTGTCTAACCAATCCTATCATAAAGTAAAAAAAAAGCCTTAACCCCCATGTCTTTCTTATATATAATCTTTCTTGATGCTATCATTATTTGGTTGTTAAACTCCAACCTAACATTTTATTTGAGTCTCCAAATTCTAATCCATTCTTCTTCCATCTATTGAATAACAGAACTTTTTCTATCTATAGTTTGAGAATTGGCTTCAGCTCAAGTCATGGGGTTGCTTCTTCTAATTGTAGTCCATTATTACTACTGGCAATTGGTTTGGGAACAATAGGCAACCCAACTTTGTCTAATTTCCTGGGAAACGAGTTTGCTAGAAATGTTTTTAGAATGTGCAAAGAACTGTGAAGGTTCTGAGATTTTATTCTACTTGCAATTTAAAAGTTAGCCTGCCACAGTGTTTTTTTAGATGCTGCCAAAGATATGAAGAGCTACTAGGTCTATTCCTCTTGCACCCTAATCCCCATCAGGGAAATGAGGGGCACTCTGGTGAATGCCACACACATAGTGGGTCTAGTGATCAATGTCACAGATGAGAAGTGCTAATTTGAGGAAATACCAAATCTTATAAAGGACCATCCTCAATCCTGCACTATCTTTGCCCTGGTGGGTGGGAAATACTATATGTGTTACGCTGATCAGGAGACAAATCATTCCTCTGCTCAAGAAGACAGTCTCTATCCACCAAGGCTGTTTGCTATACAAACAACATTAAAAAATAACCTTCAACAACAACAAAATAACAGTTAATTCATTTTCTAAGAAAATGTATAAAACATAAGAGATTCACAGAAAGTTATCTTTCAACAGATATTTACTCATTACTATTCAAGGGAATGGGCAGTTGCATCCTGCCATGGGATTTCATCAAAGGCTCATACAGTCCTGCAGACTCCTGGAAGTCACCTCATATTAATGAGGCCAACCAAAATGAAGTAGATAGACGCTATTGATCACAGAATAAGAGGATAAAAATAAGTCCTTGCTTACACTGTTGAACCATTGTATCCACCAATCCTGAAGCCCACCTTTCATTTGTCTTTCAACAATATAAATAATAAATTACCTATTATCTAAACCAATTTGATTAAGTCACGTCAAAAAGAATCCTCACTGATAGACTCTGACAACTAAATTTATTGTTTCCTCTCATCATTTCCCAAGGGAATCCCTATACCCACACATAATACCTTAGGAATGGGTTTGAAAAAGACAGGGATATGGTGGGACTATAAAATTAATCATTATTTTTATGCCCTCTGCTGTCTTTTCTTAAAATATATTTTTTATTGATTTAGATATTACATATGTATCCTTATCCCCACGTTATTCCCTACCACCCCGCTCATGCCCTCACCCTCCCCCCATTGTCCGTGTCCATTGGTTAGGCCTATATGCTTGCATATAAGTCCTTTGGTTGATCTCTGCCCCTTACCCCCACTCTCCCCTACCTTCCCTCCAAGGCCCGACAGTCCAATCAATGCCTCTCCATCTCTGGATCAGTCCTTGTTCATCAGTTTATGTTCATTATATTCCACAAATGAGTGGGATCACGTGGTATTTATCCTCCAACTGCCTTATTTCACTTAGCATAATACTCTCCAGTTCCATCCACGCTGTGGCAAATGGTAAGAGTTCCTTCTTTTTTACAGCAGCATAGTATTCCATTGTGTAGATGTACCACAGTTTTCTAGTCCATTCATCTGTTGATGGGCACTTAGGCTGTTTCCAAATCTTAGCTATGGTAAATTGTGCTGCTATGAACATAGGGATGCATATATCCCTTCTGATTGGTGTTTCTGGTTTCTTGGGATATATTCCTAGAAGTGGGATCACTGGTGCCTTTTTAAGTTTGAAAATAAAAAGTTAGAAAAAATAGAAAAATAATTTGGGGTCTTTCTAAAGATAGCCTAATTTTGTTTGATAAATATTTATGGATTGAATAAAGTTAATTTTTAGACTATTCTTATATACATATTTTGAGTGTCACGAAACAAACTAAAACATATCTATTAAATGAATATTAGATATTAAAACACTAGATATTATAACAAATCAGATTGCCATGTATCAATAAGAATCAATAAAATGGACAAGTCTTTTAGTGTGAACACTTAGGAAGTCAGATATCAATTTCCCAAAGGCCTTGAGCATATTTTCTTTGAATTTTCTATAGTCTTCTTTAATGTACTTATAGAACATGTAGTATTGAAAGAATTAGAAAAGGCCTAATGATAGGATTATTTTTATAAATTAATGATAACTATATTTTTGTGAAAATCTAATATACAAATATGTAGTTTGTCACAATACTATTTTGGAATTAAATATAAGACACTTCAGAAATATATTTATACAAATCAACAGGTATAATAGCTTTGTGAGACTTGCTTTTCTTCACTTTTCTCACCATGAAAATGGTTGATCTAGTCTATTGAGTAGATATTCTCATAGGAGATAGACCATTCGGTCTATGCAAACATCGCTGGTTATCATTTCCAGTACATTGCCATTGGGAACTATTTAAATGATCTATTTTGTGAAGAATTATCAGTTCTTTGTGGATGAATTAAAACTGTGTCTTTGGATATAAGAAATTCTGAGTCCATTTGATACAGTGGTTCCCTGGATACATCTGAAGAACACAAAACTCAAGCAAGCATTTATTTAATGCCCACGATGCATTTGTCAGGCACTCTTCAAAGAACTATTACTTTTAGTCCTTAAACAATATTGTAAGTTAAGTCCTGCTTTTCTCATTAATAGATGAGGAAACCAAGGCTCAGAGCCAAATGCCACAAAGCTAATAAGTCACAGTTCCAGGTTAAGCCTTTTTGCTCTGAAGTCTATTCATTTCCTATTACACCAACTAATACTTCAATAGAAATCAATTTTAAAAAACTCAGCATCAAGCTCTTTTTAGCACTAATGTAGTAATTTATATAACTTAATGGCATACTCATGATGATTTCAAAGGGTACTCTTAAGGTCTCCCAAGTGAATTATGAGTCATTTGATAAAAATAGAAACAATTTCTTCATGATTGCAATATAGCATACTTAGTGTGTGTGTGTGTGTGTGTATGTGTGAGAGAGAGAGAGAGAGAGAGAGAGAGAGAGAGAGAGAGAGACAGAGAGAGAGAGAAAGGAAGGAAGGAAGGAAGGAAGGAAGGAAGGAAGGAAGGAAGGAAGAAAGAAAGAAAGAAAGAAAGAAAGAAAGAAAGAAAGAAAGAAAGAAAGAAAGAAAGAAAGAAAGAATTTTACTATTCTTCTTGGGTATTATTGAAATATAAAAATATTTATGTCTAGTTCAGGATATAAAATTATATCTATTTTATTCTTTCTATACGCAATGAAACTACATAGGTAAACTAAGTGAATAGCTAGAGAATATGTCACTTAATCAAAGAAGAAAAGTAAACACTTCTCATCCATTTTAATAATGTGCTACCTGTGTGCAAGCAGAGACACAATTTGGGGGACTAAAATATTAATGTAAAAAAAAACACAAAAAAAATCTGATAAAGTTCCTTATAAAGGAGTTAGAAAATTAACACAAGTCATTTCTTTTATCTAAATGTAGTAGTAGTAACCTGTTTCCTAAGGAAAATTCTAGTAATGTTCTAACATGAATTTTTGTCATTTATTATTAACCAACTAGAGGCCCAGTGCATGAAAATTCATGCACTGGAGTGGGGGTTCCCTCAGCCTGGCCTGCCCCCTCTCACAGTCCAGGAGCCCTCAGGGGCGGGAGATGACCCAGTGATCAGAGGAAGGTGACGCCCCATCACACCTCTGCTGCTGCCACTGCCGGCAGCACAAGCCTCGGCTGGCCCTGGTTACCTGAGCCTCGGGTGGCCCTGGGCGGCTGGGCAGCCGGAATCCCAGGCTTGCCTGCACCTCAGGCCAGCCCTGGGTGACTGGGGGGCTGAGGGGCCTGGACACCACCATCTTGTGGCTGTGGGTGTCACCATCTTTGAGGGCATGACAGTCAATTAGCATATTCCCTCCTTATTGGCTGTGGATGCCACCATCTTTAAGGGTGGGACAACAATTAGCATATTCCCTCCTTATTGGTTGTGGGCACCGCCATCTTTGAGGGTGGGACAGTCAATTAGCATATTCCCTCCTTATTGGCTGCGGGCGCTGCCATCTTTGAGGGTGGGGAAGTCAATTAGCATATTCCATCCTTATTGGCTGTGGGCGCCGCCATATTTGAGGGTGGGACAGTCAATTAGCATGTTCCCTTCTTATTGGCTGTGGGTGCTGCCATCTCTGTGGGTGGGGAAGTCAATTAGCATATTCCCTCCTTATTGGCTGTGGGTGCCGCCATCTTTGCGACAGTATGAGGGTCAATTAGCATAGTCCCTCTTTATTAGATAGGACGGTAGAGAAGCTAGATACAATCACTCTATAATAAAATTCAGTTGTTGAAGTGTAGTTAGTAGCTGCTACTAACTACACTTCAACAACTGAGTTTTTATTAAATTTTAACTTCAAAGTAGTATACTGGTTAAATAATGATTTAAACAATATAAATACATTTCTTCCCTATTAGACAAAAACAAATTTCTCAGCCCACAGCTATGTGTTGAGTCCGTGTTTGTTAATTCTGAATAGCCTGACTACTTCTCTCCTTTCTCTAGTACTTATTCCCAAACAATAAAGGTGGGGAATAGAAATTTCATTTCAACTTCAGGAATCTAGATAATATGTGGATTCTAGAAGTTTCTAAATGACAGCATTAAAATTTTATCTGGGAATTATCACATCTACAACTCTCCTGGAAGGTGTAAAAAATGCATAAGAAACTTTATGATCAATTAGCTCTATGGAGAATATTAACTTAGATGTGGATAGTAAAAGAAAGAAAAGATTCAACTTGGTTTTCCAATAACAAAAATGACCACATTATTTTATCTGCTTTTTTTTTTAGAATATTTAAGTTCTTATTTTACAAATATTTCATCTACCAAGTTAACTTGCTATAAATATTTATTTTTATTTGTCCCATAAATACACTGAATACACTCTGTATAACCTTTCTAGTTTACTGCATGCTATATTAATTCCTTTAAGAGTTTCGTAGCTGCTACTTTAAAACAAAAATCAATCCATCTCTTATTTAATACATCTTTGATTTCTATATCATCTGTATTAACTATATTGAACTTTATCTCAACCATAATTTTTATGCTAAACTGTATATCTAAGAGAAACAAACAGACAGAGAAACAAAGTGAGACAAGAGCAAGAACACTAATGTAAAAAACATAATATATTACAAGGTTCTGGTTAGAACAACAGAAAATTGGAAGATAGAAATGTATGCAAGAGATAGAACAACAAGAAAATACCCATTTCTAATCTGTAATCACTGGAAAAACACTTGGAAAAATGTTTGGAATTGCTCAAAACCTTTGGCTTTTTTTCCCCCCACCACTATAATCAAGTTCATTATTCTGATGTCACTAATACATCTGGAGGTGCTCAGGGCCATTGAACAAAATGTTCTGCCTTCCCGCTTCTATCCAAACAGAAATTCCTACCTGCTCATTTCTTCCCCCTTTCTGGGAGAAAGTCCACTATGGGCCATTCACCCAAATAAACCTCTTTATGTGTTTAGTTATTTTTTTGACATTTGAATTGCATACTGTATAGGGCTAAAATTCTTAGCATTATGGTTATGTATTTTGCACCTGGACACAAATTCATCCCTAAAATCACTCCATGGTCTAGCCAAAATGGAAGGCTTATAACCTAAACATAATTGTCACTTTTAAAAATGTTTTAACTCATCACTCCTTCTGTTCCTTCCACGTTTCCTTTCCCTTATCTCCACCATATAATCACACTAATGTGGTATGTTCTTCTTCAAATGCTAGCACCTGTATTTAAGTATCTCATTTGTCTCCGTTTTAATTATTTTTTTATTACTTTGCAAATCAAGGACAGTTTGCACTCTCTCGGGGAATGGGAATCTTTCTGCGTTGCATGTTCCATGTCTGCTGTGTATCTTTCTCCAGACACGTTTCCTAAAAAGCAAGCACTCTCCTGCCTTACAAAGAGCCCTCGTCAGCACAGGCAAGTATATCATGATGGTTAGAAAACTTAGTTGCCGTATTGTTATGAAATATATCTACTAGTATGTGAAGTCTTTCAAATAAAATATGAATGTGGCCCAGCCGGCATGGGCATTGACCTCTGAACCAGGAGGTCACAGTTCCATTCCTGGTCAGGGCATGTGCCAGGGTTGTGTGCTAATCCCCTGTGGGAGCGTGCAGGAGGCAACCAATCAATGATCCTCTCCCATCATGGTGTTTCTATCTCTCTCTCCCTCTCTCTTCCTCTCTGAAATAAATATATTGAAATCAATATATATCAATATATATTGAAATTTCTCTCTCTCTGTATATATATGTGTGTGTGTGTGTCTCTCTGTGTGTGTGTGTGTGCATATAGTAAAATACATTGTGACCTGCAAAATCCAGTGCAAATGAAGTATAAAATAAAGATGATACAATCAAAAGATCACCAAAAATTATACAAATTTTACAATACAAACTATTCTGCTCTAAATATCTAGGATGTTTGGAACTATATTTTGAAAAAATAATCCAGGTTTTCCTTAACTTCCTTGAAACTCTTTATGGCAGCAAGAATAATAGAGTCTGCATTGGTGTGTAAGGTGAGCACGTGAATACCAATGAGCTCTCTACAAGGAGTACAGTCCAAAAATACATGCCTTGCTGAACTATAGATATGTACTAGGCTAGAGCATATATATTTTCATATTTCCTTGGAAGATGTTTTTGAAAGAGCCTAATAATAGTAGCTAATATTTGCATAGCACTTTGCAGTTTACAGAACACTAACACAGTAATTATAAGAAGAATGAAAACTCAATCATTTGGAAATCTATAAATATTCTCAGCAATTTTGCCAAGTACTTGAACAGAGTTTAATTTTGGGGACATGTAAGTGAACATAGAAATACTCAATTCATCTATTTCATAAGGTTCTGAGGATCAAATAAAAAAGAACTATCATAACAATAGTTAGATAATAATCCGTATCTATATTTGTTTCTAGCTTAGTAGTATACTTAAAAAGTAATTAATAAAATATATTAAAATTTTTATTTAAAAACCATAGTTTTCAATTTGAAATGTATTAAAAGTTTTTATATTCTGGATAATTAACAGTTTATAAAATTAGTAAAATACATTACAATGATGAAAATTTTAATTAATTTCTATTAATTAATTTTAAGTATTATTTCTTTTGAATTGTAAGTGATCATTAGTCTTAGAAGTATTTTTTATTAAATTGTATAAACATAATTTTAGAAATAGATTACTCAATTGACTTCATTTTTAAAAAAATATATTTTATTGATTTTAGAAAGGGAGAGGGAGAGAGAGATAGAAACATCAATGATGAGAGAGAATCATTGGTTGACTGCCTCCTGCACACCCCCTACTGGGGATCGAGCCCACAACCCAGGCATGTGCCCTTGGCCAGAATCGAACCTGGGAACCTTCAGTCCACAGGCCGACGCTCTGTCCATTGAGCCAAACCAGCTAGGGCTTGACTTCATTTTTTTCCCCTTTATTGCATCTCATAGCTTCAAGTGGTCTGTTTTTTGTTTGAGACAGAAATTCAAAAGCAATGAAGGTGAGTGAAAATATCTTTGTATTTCTAAAGAGTAGGTACTTATTCTGATTTGAAGTTATTCCTTGGCCATATGTTTATCATCTTGTTTTATGCCCCAGAATTCCCTGTTTATTCTTCAACATCACTGAATCCTGCCATAGATGTCCATTTCTTGAAGTTCCTTACTCTGAAATGAATAATGTTAAATCCCTGAAGTGATGTCAATGTACAATTTATCTCTAATAATTATTACTAATAGATCAGGTATACATATATGGTTTTAGTAATTGAAAGATAAAATTATTCCTATATTTTCTAATTTATACCCTACATACTTTAGGTGTGTGTGTGTGTGTGTGTGTGTGTGTTGTTGCCATTTGTCAAAGATTGGGTAATTTCTGAAAATGAACAATTTCCACTGAGGATTACATTTCTGAATTTATAGCTACAGATGGCTTGCAACAAAACATGTCAACTTAGAATAGCGGTTCTCAACCTGTGGGTCATGACCCCTTTGGGGGTTGAATGACCCTTTCACAGGGGGCGCCTAAGACCATCGGAAAAAACACATATATAATTACATATTGTTTTTGTGATTAATCACTATGCTTTAATTATGTTCAATTTGTAACAATGAAATTGGGGGTCACCACAACATGAAGAACTGTATTAAAGGGTCCCGGCATTAGGAAGGTTGAGAACCACTGACCTAGAAGATTCTGCCTGATTGATTTACAAAGTTTAATGTGAAAACACCTTCTTTTATATAATATGTAAATAATAACTAAATGTCTATTTTTTTAATACATTTACAACAACTAATCTGTCAAATTGATGAGAACTTGCAGTAAAACAAATAACTTGTTTACTTTGAAGAAAACCATTTTTAAGAATAGAAATTGCATTTTAAGATTGTTAAATATCACTTGCATGTTTCATGAGAATTGCGTACAACATAGATTACTTTTATTTACCAAGTATATACCGAGTACAATGAAGTCAAACCTTGATTGAGTGCATTACTTACATTTAAATGGTGTAGTATAAGAATGATGAGAAGAACTCCAAGACAAAATAAGTAAACTATAGTTGGTATGCATTCCCAAAATGCGGCACCCAGAATGTAAAAATCTAATAAATTTTAACGAGCTTAATTGCATTTGAAACTAGAAAGGAAAGAATAATTTCTAAAAAAAAAGGGGGTTTAAGGCATTTATCAAAATTTATATAATGCTACAATTTAATTTGCATAGATCTAAATAAGCCTGTGATTTATATAATAGCTGTGATGCTAGTAAAATCAGACCTTTTTGCTGCTAGCTCACCGGGGCAGGGCCGGAAATGGACATAAAATTTTCATCAGGATATTCCCACAGGGAATGATTTCTGTGGCTCTGTGCTGATTACCACACATGCCTTCTAAATGGCTCAGCTACTTTATTCTCCATGGTCACTCACTGTTGTATTGCACAGAATATTATATTCAACATTGATTATCTTTAATGTGTTCTCAGATAGAGAATTTTATCTAGTGCCAGCAGAACTAAAAGTCATGCTTAATTGTTCAACATAGCCTAATAATTTATTTTTGACATCTTCATATTTACTAATTCTTTATGAAGGATTGTTGGTAGTATGAATAGCCAATCTATACTTGGTTAATTATTAGCCACTGCTTTTTAACATCTTAAATGAAAAGGAAAAGAGCCAGGAAAAGAGCTCGGAATGAGAGTGGAATCTGTGAAAGTGTCTATAGACACAAGATGTTTTCAAACTTCTCCCCCTGCCTCCTGATTATTAGAACCTTGACCTTTACACCCCCCACCCCCCCTTGCAGCTGTTTTCCTCTTTTTCTGTCCCACCTGGTGAATACTCATATTTGGAAGTTTCTCAGTGACATTCTTAGAACAATGACACACCTTTATTTATGAATGCATGAATAAATGAGCAAGTGAATAAACAACCGCTACTTTATTAACCATTTCTTTGAGAAACAAACGCTGAATCGACGTTACTCTAACTGTTTTACTAATACCATAGCGGTTTCAGGCACCCTGTGAAGACTTATATTCCTGCTGCTACCCTCAGTTTTACTAATTCCATAGGCAATATTGATGTCCCTGTGGGCAATCTCAGCCCTTGGTCCCTCAGTTTTGTCATCTCCTTCAGCAAAGACTTCTCTCACTGGGTCACCAATGAAATTTTACCACCTATCAGGGCTGATAATCACTCTTTCTTTCTTTGTTCCCTCTATCAAATTGGAAGAAGCAATATGAAAAAGCCCAGTTTCCACATCATCCCCGAATCTCTTTTTTTTTCCAGAAATTCAGGGATATTTGTCCATTGATTATTCATTCATTCTTTTGCATTTAAATATATCCTCCTGTATTGAATCCTCCCCATTAACCCAGTCTAAGATAGTTTAATTCTAGCACTGCTTGCTAGAAATAGATCCCTGGAATAGGACTGTGGCTTCCTAGAGGTATACCTTTTTCTAGCTTGCACGAAGGTGCCATATGGACTACTGCGGCCCTTATAGGTAACCAATAAATGACGGCTGGAATAAAGGATAAATATTTATGACAACCTTAAAAATAACTGCATTCATATGTCTTTGGCCCTATGTATGTCTTCTTTCAAAAAGTGTCTATTTAGGTTCTTTGTCTATTTTTTGATTGGATTGTTTACCTTCCTTTTGTTAAGTTGTATGAGTTCCCTGTAAATGTTGGAGATTAAACCCTTATCAGAGATAACAATGGCAAATACATTCTCCCATGCAGTAGGCTCTCTTGTTATTTAGTTGATGGTTTCTTTTGCTGTGAAGAAGCTTTTTATTTTGATGTAGTCCCATTTGTTTATTTTCTCCTTAGTTTCCATTGCCCTAGGACAGTGATGGCGAACCTTTTGAGCTCAGTGTGTCAGCATTTTGAAAAACCCTAACTTAACTCTGGTGCTGTGTCTCATATAGAAATTTTTTGATATTTGCAACCATAGTAAAACAAAGACTTATATTTTTGATATTATTTTATATATTTAAATGCCATTTAACAAAGAAAAATCAACCAAAAAAATGAGTTCGCGTGTCACGTCTGACACGTGTATCATAGGTTCGCCGTCACTGCCCTAGGAGTTGTATCAGTGAAGATATTGCTACAACAAATGTCTGCTATTTTGCTGCCTATGGCTTTTTCTAGGATTTTTATGGTTTCCCGTCTTACATTTAAGTCCTTTATCCATTTTGAGTTTATTTTTGTGTGTGGTGTAAGTCGGTGGTCTAGTTTCTTTTTTCTTTTTCTTTCTTCCCCCCCCCTTTTTTTTTTTAATGTATCTGTCCAATTTTCCCAACACTATTTATCAAAGAAACTGTCTTGACTCCATTGTATGCTCTCACCTCCTTTGTCAAAAATTAATTGAGCATACTGGCTTGGGTCTATTTCTGGGTTCTCTGTTCTGTTCCATTGGTCTATATGTCTGTTCTTGTACCAGTACCAGGCATTTTTGAGAACAGTGGCTTTGTAGAATAGCTTAATATCTGGTATTGTGATCCCTCTAACTTTGTTCTTCTTTTTCAAGATTGTTGCAGCTACTTGGGGTCTTTTTTTATTCCAGATGAATTTTTGGAGAGTTTGTTCTGGGTCTTTGAAATATGCTATTGGTATTTTAATGGAGATTGCATTGAATCTATAGATTGCTTTGGGTAGTATGGGCATTTTAATGATGTTGATTCTACCAATCCATGAGCATGGTATATTCTTCCATTTGTTTATGTCTTCCTCTATCTCTTTTTATGCATCCTGTAATTTTCTGAGTACAGATCCTTTATCTCCTTGGTTAAATTTATTCCTATGTATCTTAATTTTTTTGTTGCAATGGTAAATGGGATTTTTTTTTAGTTTCTCTTTCTGTGAGTTTTTTATTGGTGTATAAAAAAGCCATAAATTTCTGGGTGTTAATTTTGTATCCTGCTACATTGCCGAATTCATTTATTCTAATAGTTTTTGATGGAGTCTTTAGGGTTTTCTATGTAAAATATCATGTCAAAGTAACTAATCATCAGAGAGATGCAAATGAAAACAGCGAGGTACCATCTCACGCCTGTCAGAATAGCTATCAAAAACAAATCAACAAAAGGCAAGTGCTGGCAAGGATGCAGAGAAAAAGGAACCCTCTTGCCTGCTGATGGGAATGCAGATTGGTGCAGCCACTGTGGAAAAGAGTATGCATTTCCTTAAAAAATTAAAAATAGAACTTCCATTTGAGCCAGTAATCCCACTTCTAGGACTATATCCCAAGAAAACAGAAACACCAATCAAAACAGATATATGCACCCCTATGTTCATAGCAGCACAATTTACCATAGCTAAGATTTGGAAACAGCCTAAGTGCCCATCAGCAGATGAGTGGACTAGAAAATTGTGGTGCATTTACATAATGGAATGCTACGCTGCTGTAAAAAAGAAGGAAGTCTTACCATTTGCAACAGCATGGATGGAACTGGAGAGCATTATGCTAAGTGAAATAAGCCAGTCAGAGAAAGATAAATATCACATGATCTCACTCATCTGTGGAATATAATGAACAACATAAACTGATGAACAAAAATAGAACTAGAATCATAGAAACATGGAACAGAACAGGCTGCCCAACCTATGAGGGAAGTGGGGGGGTGGGGGGGGAGGGGGAAGAGATCAACCAAAAGACTTGTATGCATTCATATGAGCATAACCAGTGGACATAGACAGGGGGCAGGGGTGAGGGCATGTGCTGGGGGGTGGGGACGGCCAGGGAGAGGTCAATTGGGGAAAAAGGAGACATATGTAATACTTCAAATAATAAAGAATTTTTTAAGAAAGAAACCATAACTAAGAATTAAAAGAAAGTTTGCAAATGATAATCTCACCAAATATAAATAACAATAAAGACATAAACTATTTTTAAAAAATAACTGCATTCAAACAAATAAAATTAATATTTCTTAAATTTATTTTTTGTAATAATGACTCTAATTATTGGCATAATATGAGCAACTAATTTCAGTTGCATCCACATTAATTCATTTATATGCCTAAAAGTTTTTCTTCTGAATTGTAAAAATGTTAATAGCAATATAAAAGCTAATTCCTTTGTCTGACTTAGAAAGAATTCCGTGTTTCATAGCCTCTCCCAAAAAACCAACTCCTATTAATAAAACATTCATAAAATAATTAATTGCACATTTGACATGTTATGCCATCTACTCAAGTTATCTACTTGGAACAATTTGGACTTCATAAATTCTGTTATATAAATGGACTCTGTTTAACTTTGCCACTTGGTCCAGGCATCTGTCTCATAAAATTCTGTTCATGATCATGAGAATAATAGAAAGTGTCTGAATGGATCAATAACTGCAAATTAAAAATGCAACTCATAACACTACCAGATGGGCAGCACTATCATATTCAAATAAAGGGTTGGCAATGCATCATCACTTAATATAGGACAAAACTATGGCATTGAATGAAAAAGTAAGAGAAAAGTTTGCTAGCTTTTTAAAAATGTGAATAATGCCCGAGCATGTCAGAGAAAAAGGTATAATGCAGAAAAGCAGGTGGGCACATAAAGAATATATAAATATATAAATTTACATAAATGTGTAAATATGTTTAATTTTCTTAACTTATATGTTTAAAAAATGGTGTTTATTTTGTTAGAATTTTCTTAAAATAAAATAAAAACTATCGATATATATAAAAGCCTAAGTGACTGGCCAACCAGCCGACGAACCAACCAGCCGGTAGCTATGACCACCAAGGAACAGATGCTCAAAAGCAGGAGCTGCCGAGAGACAGCAACTTTGCGGAGTGCCCTCTCGCACCCCAAGACCCCTTGGGGGATGTCAGACTGCCAGTTTTGGCCTGATCCCCACAGACCAGGCCGAGGGACCCCACCTACCAAAGGGACCAAACTCACTCGACAGATGCCCTTTGAGCCCCAGCACTGCCCCAAGTGAGGCTGGCTAGGGAAGGGCTGCTTGAGGTTGGCTCCAGGTTGTGCCTGGCCCGTCTCTCCCAGTCCCACCTCGCTGGCCACCTTCTAATTAATTTACTTTCAATATGCATGAATCATGCACCGGGCCTCTAGTTTCATAATAAAAAATCATGTCCAATAGTAGCCTGGAGGCGCGTAAGGTAACCGCATCTTTATGTTCAGGCTCATAAATTGATGGGATGTGCTGCCATATAGAGATATCAAACTATTTGATAGGAATATGTCTTAGCAACAGATTTTTAATTCCTGAGGAAAGTGAGCCCAGAGAGGTCCATCTGCTTGTGCTGATTACATTCTCAGTAGAATCATAAGCCTGAGGTTAAACAAATCTGGTCAACAGCATATTGAGGTCAACTTTCAAGGAATTTCAGTTTTCCCTGGATGAACCTGAAGTTGCCAAGAATGACCAAAGATTGTTCTTCCATCTGTTTCTGGTGAAAGTTTGGTGTTCGGTGTGGTTGGGAGGCAACGTGAATCACTTACAAGCAAAAGATCACTCTGCAAAGGCCATAATATGCTCAATTAATTTAATGTACCCAAGGACAAGTGCCAGTGAACATAGCTTTCTATCTGGTAGCATGTTGACACAACAATCTAATCATAGAAAATGCTTAAAATCTCAGGATGCCTTTTGTAGAGACTGACATTTTATAATGATGAGCGCTATTTAGAAAACTATTTATAAATTTTTAAAAATGATGAAATGTCAGCTCATCACACACACACAAAATAATCCTATTTTATAAATATTGTTCATAGTAATAAAAAAAATTGAAAAATATTTTTATAATATAACTTTTAAAGACTACGGGAATGGACATATCTCCAATTATTACAGAAATACAAGTATCTTGATTTAAATGGACTCTTCTAATCTTATACTCACACATAGGTTAATACTACTGTAAAATGCTTTTCTTAGTAATGAGCACGCCATAACAATAACATATGTTAAACCATTTATGTAGGCTGCTTCCCAAACTTAAGAGGTAGATTCAGGAAATTATAAGGAAAATAAAGGTACATGAAAGAAAATACATATGTAAAAAATAGGAAAGTGTTAGGGATCCTAGTTCCAAATGAATTCTATCTACAATGTCACTAATAGAAATTCTTAAGTTTCTACGACTGCTGAATCTTAGCTAAGCTATGTTACATTGTCTTCTTTGACTCAATATAGTCGTCTATCTTACTGTGTGCACATTCCCTACAGACCAGCAGTGAGGGTAACATTCCGTACTCCTTTTACACTTCCAAATTAGAATGTAGTTGTGATAATGTTCAAAAAACACTTCTGGCTTAGATCTCAGATTTCTGCAGTAGGAATCTATGAAGCCACTTGCATTGAAATTTGGCTTCCCACTGCCTTAGCAGGTTGGCCCTTTAGCTGTCAAGTAGATTCTTAACTCTTTAAAGAAAAGTATTTAGTGGTTATCTTCTCTAACCTGATATAATTGTAAACACAAAATAAGATTTCCAAAAAGCTTTTTAATTTATTGATCAAAGAAGACTTGGGTGGGGTAAGCAAAATTGTGCAGAAATAGAAAACACAGAGGCTTGAAGTTAATGTTTAGTAAATGTGAGAGCTTGTCCACTGGGGTCAGGGTTATGATATTGAATGCTACCTGGAAGAGCTTCCATACCCTTTCTTCTAAGTATGGTCCTTTCCAATTCAGATCAAATTATGCTTCCTCCACAAATACTTCAATGACTAGCTGAGACAGATGTGTTATTTCTTCCCTCCATCTGTCTGTCTGTCTGTCTCCCTCTCCTTCTTCCTCCTTCTCATCCAAAGTGTCTTTTCATTTCGGTTCAATTATGATATTAAGGTGTAATGGCTCCCCAACTTGATAATATTTTCCTAAAAGATGCAATTATTGCATGCTTCTCATGCCCACATCTTTGCACAGTTAGTAACCAATTGAGTAAAGTTATATAGAGGTCAAGAGAAGTATAATTATTATAATATGTATGTGGGTGTATATATATTTGTTTATGTATATGATGTAGGTAGTTGCTATGTATATGTGTGTATATATGTATATGTTTATGGATATATGAGTATAGGTGTATATATGTGTATATATGCATTTATATACCTCTATTTATGTGTATGTTTATGCATATATGTGAATATATAGCAGGGGTCCTCAAACTACAGCCCGCGGGCCACATGCAAATACAAATATTGTATTTGTTCCCGTTTTGTTTTTTTACTTCAAAATAAGATATGTGTAGTGTGCACAGGAATTTGTTCATAGTTTTTTTTTAAAAACTACAGTCCGGCCCTCCAAAGGTCTGAGGGACAGTGAACTGGCCCCCTGTTTAAAAAGTTTGAGGACCCCTGATATGTAGTGTATATACTATTTAAAGTCAACTTAAATATCTTTGTGTAGGAGATCATGGAGCTTGATCTAACTGTTCTGTAGTTTTCTAGAGCAAACCCAGTACAAAATCAAATCAGAATTAAATAGAAAATGTTTAAATACATAAAAATTTAAGTATTTTTCCAGATATCTCAAAGGTAAAACAATATTTTGAAATCTGTAAGTATTAACTTTCTAAAAATAATGCTTACTTATCTATTTGGGGTTTGCTATTATTATTTTGAAAATATATTAGGTAAGAACAAAGGACAAATGAAAGGAAAAGAAGTTAAAAATTGAAAGGTGTGGTAGGATCCTATTTACATTTTATAGCTAGAAAATTCAACAAAAATGAGTTAATAATAAAATGTCTTCATAATCTCTGATAATTGAGGCATTTAAATTTCCTGGTCTAGCAGAATTCCATAGCAAATAAAGACAGTTATTGAATACTGTTTACAGATAAAAATACACTTAAATTCCATTCTGCAAATAGTGCTAATATTGGCCAACATTTAATTTAATGCAAATAGTTTGTATTTTTAAGTATTAAAAGTCATTAAAATCTGGTAGATAATATATGTAAATATAAATGATCATATGTTCAGAATCATATCAAACATTTACTGACTTAGAGAGAGAATTAATTTAAAAATTATTCCTCAAAATGTTTCAGCTTTGGACTAGACTACTCAGGATATATGACATTTCATGGTAGATATGCCTGGTGAATGGTAGCTACAGATCCCTGTCCTCTTTCTTTTTAAGAAAAAGCATATTCGTCAATTGTCATTATAGAACACTAGAGGCCTGGTGCACAAAATTCATGCATGGGGTAAAAGGAGAGGGGCTCCTCAGCTCAGCCTGCACCCTCTCGTAATCTGAGACCCCTTGGGGGATGTCCACCTGCAAGTTTAGGCCTGATCCCACAGGAATCCCTGCAAGATTGGGCTTAAACTGGCAGTCGGACATCCCTCTAGCAACCCAGGACCACTGGCTCCTAACCGCCTGCCTGGTCGCCCCTAACCACTCGCCTGCCTGCCTGATTGCCCCTAACCACCTCTGCCTATGCTCCCATTTGCCGTGGCAGCCACCTCTGCTTCAGCCCCCGCCTGCCGTGGTTTCATACAGAAGGTCGTCCAGAATGATATCCGGAAGGTCATTCGGATGTCTGGTCTAATTAGCATATTATGCTTTATTATTATTATAGATATGAGTGGAAGCATATTCATTTCTTGAACCATGACCTTAAGACATGGTGAAAAGATAACTTCTCTTTAGAGAAACAAAACACCCAATAAACAAGCAAGTTATCACTCAAAAGACAGTATTAAATTGCAGGAAGGTTTAATTCTCTTTATAGGGTTCATTTTTAGCTATGGTAAGTGTATACATCTTTTAATCTCAGTAATTTTTCATGTAAAATGAGTATGACTACTTAACACACAAGAAGCAGTGAGTAGCAATTTCTTAATGGTAATGACATACTCTAACAATTTTTTAAGAAGCTACTTAATTGCTTAGTGCCAGATAATAAAAAAAATAATCTCATAACTTGAGGTTAATTTTTCCATAGAATGTCCATTTAAATGTTAGTTGGCAACCTCAGCCCCCTTTTGGCAATGCCTCCATGAAGGGTAAAGAGGCCTGGTGGTGGAGTGTTGTACTTCGATGAGTCTGCAAACATTGTTTGATGATTATGTTTAATTCCTAGGTCATGCAGTATTCTCAGGAGCTTTTTTTGGTCAGCATTTGCTACATCAGAATTCAGTTACTGTGAATGTGGAACCATATGTTTTATATTCTTTAAGACTATTAAATATAGGATGTCCCAAAAATATATGGGTACACTTTGAATAATTATAAAGGCAGTGTTTATTAAAATACATTTCATTTTCAAAATGGAGCTATCAGCAATTACAGTGTGTATACATTTTTTGGGACACCCTGTATATCAACCTCTGTTGTCTATGTGAACAATATGTAACAGACAAACAATTTACAGCACCTTAACAATTCATGTGAAATTAAGAGTAAACATGTCATTCCCAACTAAAATTTTAAATATGTTTCTATTGGTTTCTGAGAGAGGAAGGGAGAGGGAGAGAAAGAAACATCAATGATGAGAGAGAGACATCTATCAGGCTGCCTCCTGCATGCCCCCTACTGGGGATTGAGCCCACAACATAGGCATATGCTCTGACTGGGACTCAATTGTGATCTCCTGCTTGGTTCAGGGGTCGATGCTCAACCACTGAGGCAAACCAGCCAGGCTTCCAACTAAATTTTAATAGCAGTTGTTATACAAAATGGTTTTAAAAAATAGCAGTTTTAGTAATGGTTGCTCCAGTGAGAGAACATTATTTTTCTTTGCTAACTAATTTAAAAATTTATAAATACCGACTGAAGGATATCTTAAAAACATAAAGGTAACTGTGAAATACCATAAATTCAAAGTACAATTGTTAAAACTTAGGTCATTAGGTTCAGCAAATATATTCAACTCTAATTATTGATTTGTGATTAAATTTTGATTCATTTCCAATCATTTTCTTAGAGTACAGAGCTGCAATTTTATAGTTTATGTAAGTGCTCCTGAGAAGAGGTAAAATAGTAAAGTCTTTTACTATCGGTTCCCCTCTTCTTTCCAAAACCTCCGCAAATGTCAGTCTTCTTCAAAGTTTTAAAATAAAGCCTCTGCACAATGATGGGAATTGCCAGCACATTGTGTGTGGTTTGGGGTTGACAGGAAGACATGAACTAATGTTATCAATGATAAACATTAATTTTCATATATAACTTGTACAGTCCATGTTTTATGGTCAAGTGATCTTGTTTTAAACCGTTTCACTTACTCTAATGTCTCCATTCTTCAACCCCGACTCCTGGTAATCCGTATTTGACAGGCTCTCCATTACACTTGACTGTATTAAAGACCTGGACTTTCTGTAATATCTTCCCTGAACTATTTTTCCTTAGTTACTGATACCCGTATAAATGAAAGTGAACTCAACGTATTTAACACAAATGTGGCAAATGTCACCTCATTCATGAACAGATGTCCCCAAGGTTGTAGCTTATGAATGCCTGAGGGCACGATAGCCATGGAATCACTAGAGAGGACACCTTTATGGCCATGATTTTATTGTTTTAACACTAAAAACAAGTCTTTGATTCATAGTCCCTGTCCAACAAAAAGGACACATTAATTACTCTTCAATTATGAAACGAAATAGCTGGTAAGTGTAAGAGGTAGTCTTACAGCCCTCCCCCTTTCAGTGTTCAGTATACCTTGCTACTGAAGTTAGTGCAAAACAGCACCTCAGCAACCCCCGGGAGCTTGTTAGAGACACAGGATCTCAGGCTCCACCCAGACATATTGAATCAGAATGTGCCTTTAACAAGATCTCAAGGTGATTCATAAAAACATAAAAGTCTGAAAACAGTGCCCTGGTAGTACAAGCCACATTCCATGATTTATTGAAAGGGCTCTTTCAAAAACTCCTTAATCACCTCCAATATCGCACTGTTTCACTTTTCTTTTCTTCTGAAACTATTTAGCAAACTTCTAAACATTCTTCATGATCTTGATAAGTAACTCTAAAGGGCCTACAATGATGCCAATCTTTATGTGTAAATCTATGCACATATTTTATTATCTTGGATAGATGGTTCGAAAAATGTTTTATGTCTCATCACATAAATTATAAATCTGCTACCTAAAAGTGGTTTCAAATATAATTCAAAGGATAAGAGAATGTCTTTTATCCTGACAGTATGCAGAATTATGTTTTTAAAACTTAAAATATATGGCTTTAATTTGCTTTTCTGTACTAATTAGTTAAAGCTTCTAAAAAAAAACTTTATTAGTTATTTATATTCTCTTTTGTAATTAACTCTAGTTATCTTAGCCATTTCCTACTGTGGTCTTAAAATTTTTTATTATCTTATATTTTCAATCTATAGCATCTCTCTCTATAGAATGCTAACTAGATGCCAAAATCTTGTTGGTCATAGTCACAAAGAATTCATGCTCATTTGAGAAACCTATCTGTAACAAAATAAACATGCTCTTTAGATAGAATACAGAGTTATACATTGAGTTCAATTAATAAATATTTTATCTTTAAATATGTTTTTGTTAATTTTTAGAGATAGGAAAGGCGAGCAAGAGAGAGACAAAAGCATTGATGAGAGAAAAACATCGACATCAATTATCTGCCTCTTGTATGCCCCCTCACTGGGGATTGAGCCTGAAACCCTAGCATGTGCCCTGACCAGAGATCCCCTGGTGTATAGACTGATGCTCAACCACTGAGCCACAGCAGCTAGGCCAACAAATATTTTAATGTCATGTGAAATAGTAGATTTGGAATGACTAAATATAAATATGGAAACAGACTTTATTAATTTTATAGTATAACTTAAGTATACAAAACAACTGTAAATTCTTTTTCAGCAATCTTTTTCTAAATTTTAATACAGCATCATTCTATATTTTACCCCAAGAAATTTATTTTAAAACTAGAGGACCAGTGCATGAATTCGTGCATGGGTGGAATCTGACCAGACGGGCTGGGGGGAGGGGCTGCGGCGGTTGGCTGGCCGGCCCCACCCCCTGGTCAAATTCCCCCGGTCAAAGGGGCAATTTGCATGTTAGCCTTTTATTATATAGGACTAGAGGCCCAGTGCATGAAATTGTGCATAGGAAGGGTCCCTAGGCCTAGCCAGTGATCAGGGATGATATGTGGGGTGACTGGCAGGGCGATCAGGGGGCCGCCGCTGGCACCCGCCTTGGCTGGCCTGGTACCACCCACTCACCGGCCTCATCCCCTGCAGCCGCTGCCTGTCACCTCCCTCTGCGGGGTGACCGGTAGGGTGATTAGGGGGCACCCATCTTGTCTAGCCTGGGACATGAGGGCTGGGGGAAGCTCCTGTGTTGAGAGTCTGGCCCCTGGTGGCCAGTATGCATCATAGCAACCAGTCATTCCACTGGTCATTCTGCTGTTCGGTTGATTTGCATATTAGGCTTTTATTATATAAAATTATATGGTAATGAGGCAAAAGACCCAGAATAGCCAATGTAATATTGAATCAAAGGACAGAATTGGAGAACTGATACTACCTGACTTCAAGACCAACTATAAAGCTACAGTAATCAAAACAGTATGGTATTGTTGAAAGAACAAATGAATTAATGGAACAGAACTGAGAACCCAGAAATAGACCCACATAACTACAGTCAGCTGATCTCTGACAAAGAAGCCAAGGGAATTCATTAGACCAAAGAGAGTCATTTTAACCAATGATGCTAGAACAATTGGACATTGACATGTAAAAAAAATATACATAAATCTGTAGGCAAACCTTACACCCTTCACATCCACCCACCCACACACACACACCACTCAAAATGGACCACAGACGCAAATATAAAACACAAAACTATAAAACCCCTAGATGATATCATAGTAAGAAACCTATATAGCCTTGGATAAAGAAATGGCTTGTTAGATATAACACCAAAGGGACATTTCATGAAGAAATAATTGATAAGCTGGATTTCATTAAAATAAAAACCTTCTGGTTTGAGAAAGACAATGTCAAGAGAATCAGAGGACAAGCCACAAATTGTAAAAAAATATTTGCCAAAAACACACCCCATTAAGGACTGTTATCCAAAATATACAAAGAACTCTTAAAACTCAACAATAAACAAACCAAGTTAGAAGTGGCCAAAGACCTTAAGAGACATCTCACCAAAGAAAATGGCTTCACACCATATGCCATCAAATCAAGGATATGTAAATTAAAACAAAAATGAGGTACCAGGACATGACAGTGGCAGTAACTTTAAAAGAATAGCACACAGGATCCCGAAGATAAGTTATGTCAGTGCAAAAGAGCAGGTCTGAGAAAAGCACACTGGAATCGTTTGTAAACACAGTGATATACCTCTAAAAAAGCTCCATGAAACCAGAGGAGAGAAGGGACCTTTGGAGAGGGAAAAGATTCATCCCATAAATCATGGCTAGAATATTTTGACTATGGATATTATAGCACAGTGATGGCGAACCTTTTGAGCTCGGCATGTCAGCATTTTGAAAATCCCTAACTTAACTCTGGTGCCGTGTCACATATAGAAATTTTTTGATATTTTCAACCATAGTAAAACAAAGACTTATATTTTTGATATTTATTTTATATATTTAAATGCCATTTAACAAAGAAAATTCAACCAAAAAAATGAGTTCGCGTGTCACCTCTGACACGTGTGTTATAGGTTCGCCATCACTGTTATAGCATAACCAGTGGGTCATAACTATTACATTTATTTCTAATCACCCACAGGCTCAGCCATCCGGGGGCTAGTGGACACAAATTAGAAGGTGATATTTAAGGAGAAAATAATTGCTCTGATATGTGGGTAATACTGGAAAACAGATATCATATACATATGGGGGTATTTATTTTGTAAATAATTTATTTTAGCCCAACCAGCATAACTTAATGGCTGAGCATTGACCTATGAACCAGAAGGTCATAGTTCGACCCCCAGTCAGGGCACATGCCCAGGTTGAGGGTTCAATTCCCAGTGTGGGGTGTGCAGGAGGCAGCCGATCAATGATTCTTTCTCATCATTGATGTTTATATATCTCTCTCCCTCTCCCTTCCTCTCTGAAATCAATAAAAATATATTAAAAATAATTTATTTTAAAATATATACTTCTCACATTGACAAATATGTTTGGATCCAATGCTATTTAAAAATCTACGATAGCATGGGTTGATGATTTTCACTATTTTATCAACCAGTTCTATGTATGAGTTGGAGTAAGGAGTACAGTAGATATATGGGGATAAAGATCTTGTCTATCAATGGGTAACACTTGACTATAGAGACACCATGTGTTAATTAACAACCCCATTATGATCACATAAACAGAAATAAAATATTTCAAAATCTGTTACAACAACTTCCAACCATGGCCTTCTAGATAATTACTATAAAGTGGTGATAAGAAATTTTAAGAAATAATCAGTAAATCACCTCAAGGGGATGGAAGAATCAAGGGAAATCACCAGAGTTGGCATGGCCATATATCTGTGGGAAAAGAGTTCTACAAAATGTGAGAGTTATTTTTGTTGGCAGTGATTGTCAGACAATGACAATCTAGTTTTAGATGCTTATGATTAGTGAGAAGAAGGATATATCATTAGGACAGGGGAGGTATAACATGTATAGGAAATTTGTAAAAACATCTAAGTAGTTGACAGATTCTGTAATAAGGTTTGTAAGATTTGCTGTGAGGAATGTCTGCCCTATGCTCTCATGTATTCAACACCATTTTCAGATTGCCAAACAACTTTTCTTACTAAAATAATGTCGCAAAATTGTGGTTAACATTACATTTTGTGGTTCTATTAATTCCTAATCTGATTTGTAGGTCATAGTTTAAGATTACCTAGGTAATATCAACTGCCAATTTGAGTACTGTTTTAAAAACAGATGGAATAAAAAAAATTATGGTTCTCTAAAGTTTAATATCAAAATGCCTGTAAAAGTGAACAAGTAGAGAATACCTACCTACATGCCAGCAAATTAAGAAATGCCTCAATAGTCAAATCAGATATAATATTTTTTAAGAAACAGAGTGTATTTAATCATGCTAATAATATAATTAACAACTTTTTATAACAATGTAAATTGTCAGCTTGATTTACACTTGAATGTAACGATATTGCTTTCAAGATATAGCTTGCGTTCCTTCAATTCATATTGTATTATAACTTAAAGAGAGTAAATTATGCATTTAGTTAATAATGTGTTCATTGTGGAAAACACATGCACATACACAAATAAATTCAGAATTTTTATAACTAATAAAGATCCAGATTTGACCTTCAGCCAGTAGATGGAGAAGTTGATCTTACAGTAGATTCACAGCGCTATTAAAAGTCTCTTTGTAAGTTGCAGGAACAAGGACTAAAATTGCTGCTGATTCAGGGTTTGGAGGATTGTTTTCATGGTTATTTCCTGGCTGCTCTGCAAAAACAGCTCTTCCAGCCACTCTCTGGCATCACCCTGGGGATGGTTATTGTTTCTTGGAGACCATCCTGCACACTCCTTATTGTGTTCTGTTTACAGGTGCATTTTTTTTATTGCCATTCTATTTTCAAACAAGCTGGAAATCTTTCTCTTCTTCATAAATTATTGCTGAAAGTTTGTATAGCACATCTTTTTAGGAACCACAAAATGTTTATGAGTAAAGGCACTGAGTGATGAAATCAGCATCTCTCAGGCAGGATGAAAATGTAAATTCCTGAGAGGGTAAACTGGCTGTTTTTGAAAAGCACAACACACTTATGTATTTTAGCATGCTTTTAGAAATTATGTGTGTACTCATACCCACCAGGAATGAGCTCCTAAATAAAGAAGTCAGTGAACAAATTATCTGGAACAAATTCTAAGATCAAACCCATAGTCATCTGCTTAGCACATTGACAGTTTTTCTAGATGTATCTTAAATGATATTAAGAATCTGAAAAATCTGTTTTACTGGGTATTGGGTGCTGTTCCTTTATACTGGCATTTTGCTTGTAAAAATGTTCATGTTTAGTCAGCCAAATATGCATAATGAAACAGTATATGAAAAAGCAAATAAACTGCATAAGACTGTAGGTAAGGTCTACATTCAGAAGCGTGGGCTAATATTTTTTAAAAATTGATAATAACAAGGAAATTCTAAGATAATGATCAAACTGAAAATATAGGACATAGGTACCATAATTATATTATTGTCTGCAAGCCAAAAGACAACTTGAAAATCCATGTCCTCTATTAGAAATGCAAAGTAACTAATATCTGTAACTTAAGTTTTGACAGTTCATTTCAACAATTCCCGCTGTCTAAAAATATATGCTTAACTCTTGTAATGTTTAAATGTGTTAAAACTCCATATAAGCAAAACTAGAATAATTTTTGTGGATATGGGTTGTGGTTGATATGTGTTCATCTATTAAAAATATAGTTCTGTCCTAACCGGTTTGGCTCAGTGGATAGAGCATTGGCCTGCGGACTAAAGGGTCCCGGGTTCGATTCCAATCAAGGGCAAATACCTTGGCTGCGGGCACATCCCCAGTAGGGAGTGTGCAGGAGGCAGCTAAATTTATGTTTCTCTCTCATCGATGTTTCTAACTCTCTATCCCTCTTCCTTCCTCTCTGTTAAAAATCAATAAAATATATTTTAAAAAAATAAATAAATAAAAAATAAAATAAAAATACTGTTCTGTCTTAGCCAGTGTGGTTCCGTGCTTGAGTGCCGACCAAGGAACCAAGAAAGGCCATTTGATGCAGGGTGAGGTCACATGCCTGGGTTGTAGGCTTTGGCCCCCCAGAAGGGGGTATTGCAAGAGGCAACCAACTGATGTTTCTCTCTCATCAATGTTTCAATCTCTCTATCCCTTTCCCTACCTCTCTCTCTAAAAATCAGTAAAAGCGTATATATATTTTCTATCTTTTACTTTATACAACTTGGGTGAATCCCAAATTATTTTAATACTAGAGGCCCGGTACACAAAATTCGTACGTGGGGGGGTAGGGGTGAGTCCCTCAGCCTGGCCTACAATGACGCCAGCATCCCTCGCTCTGGCCTGAGGCTTCTCAACCTCCTGCTGCATGGCCGGCCGGGGCCCCTCCCCTCCCTCTGCACAGACGCTGGGCTCCTGTCACCGGGAGTGAGGCAAGCCCAGCGTCCCAAGCCTTGGGGACACTGGGCTCGCATTGCTGGGGCAATGCTGCCAGCTTCCCGCCCCGGCCACTATGGGCGCCACCATCTTTGTCACAGAATGAGTTAATTTGCATATTACTCTTTTATTAGATAGTATATCAACTTGTTATTCAATTTAAACATATATTTATTGAAAGCCTACAATATGACAGCAGTGAATAAAAAAGACTCACTAGCGCCCTCCCTCCCTGGAGCAAGTCCATGCCTTTCTTTTTCTCGTGTAGCTTACTCACTCCCAAGCTCCAAGGGTCCTTCATTTCCCTCTACAACTTGTTTCCTAAGCCCATTTCCTTTAGGAATTACTTTTTCTACCTCTATGATTTAACAAATAAATGCTCTCTTACAAAAAAAAATAAAAGACTCTCTAGGTCCTTGCTCTCCAAGAATTTACATTTTTATGGATAAGATAGGCAAGAGAACAAAAATATAGAGAGATCATTAAAGATTGCAATAGAAGATAAAGTGATGAAGCAAAGATGGGAAAGACTTGGGTATTGTTAAAACAAACAACCAGAACAAACAAACAAACAAAATCTCTGCTCCACCTGCATTGCTCAGTGGTTGAGCATCAACCTGTGAACCAGGAGATCATGGTTCAATTCCTGGTCAGGGCACATGCCCAGGTTGCAGGTTCCATCCCCAGTGTAGGGTGTGCAGGAGGCAGCCAATCATGATTCTCTCTCATCGCTGATGTTTCTTTCTCTCCCTTCCTCTCTGAAATTAATAAAAAACATATTTTAAAAAATATCATCAAGAGCAGTAAATAATATGAACTTGCAGTTACTTCCTTGATATGTTCTTTATTGCCTTATGAGTTAAAATTCCAGAAATGTGAGCAGAACAAGGTTTTTTAAAAAGTATTACTTATTTGCATGAGTAATGAAAGGGATATTTGGGAAATCATGTCCTGAAAATAGTTCCCCAAACATGTTATCTTCAAGGCAGTTTTAATTCTGGTATAGTTTAGCATCAACTGTGCAATTCAGATTGAAATTAAACATTAAAAAATTTAAAATTTATGTTCAATGGGCCAGTGACCACAGATGCAGCACAGAGCTCTGCTAGAAAAGCTAATGAAACATCTGATGTTTTATAATTAGACTGAGGCTGTAACATGCTGATTGCAATCAAGTGCAATATGGTGGAGGAAGCAGTGACTTTTATGTTTATTAAATCCTTTATCATATACTTTGACATACATGTGGACCTTCCCAAGATCAGAAAGTCTGCCTGTTTAAGGATTGCAGAGAGCTTCACATTGTGCAGCATGCTGTACTCCACGTGGCCACAGGCTTAAGCTGTTCCTAGTCATTGAAAACATTTTGTATCTGTATATTTAATGTACATAATAATGACCTTTTAAAAGGCAGAGACTACTTATTAATCCAATATTCATTTTCATAACTTTATATATGAACAGTAAAAAACAATGATATAGTTAGAACTATAGGAAAATATCCCTCTTTCTAGTTTTTCAAAGGAATAAATTTGGGAGGTGTGTCACTAGAAATCATAAAATAAAATGGTTTGTTTCCATTTGTACTGATTTTTTCAGCTTGTCAATGAAGTTTTATTTCTAACAGCTTTGTTTATTTTGTCCTTATTTCAGGGGTGTGTGTGTGTGTGTGTGTGTGTGTGTGTGTGTGTGTTCGTGCGCGTTCATGTCCTTAGTCCTGACAATCATTGTTTATTCTCAACTATCAGAAGTGTTAAATAGCAAATTATTACTTCCTTACTATCAACTTCCTGTCCACATGTCTCAACTCACACATTCTATCTTCACTTGGCTTCATTTTAAGTCATTATTTTCATTCTTCATTTATTTCTTCAAAATCAACTGAATTCTAATTAGCCTAGGATTAAATTCTGTCAGCCTCTTTTGTTATCTCTTTATACTGGAACACATCTTTTCTTAGGTTAGCAATATTTTTAACTGACAATGAGCTTAAAATATTGATGTTATATGGAAGGTTTTTATAATAAACTTTACCAACTTGGGCTATTTGGGGGAATAAAGAAAACCACACTCCACAGTGGGCTATATCACTAAATATACAGAATATATAGTTCACTACTATTTTGTGGTCTATGTATTTAATATATATATATATATATATATATATATATATATATATATATATATATATATGTTACAATTATTCTCATTTAGTTACCTAGGTATTTATTTTACTTACATTTACTTGTTTTAAACTATTACTAATAGTATATGTTGAGCTTAAAATTATCAACGCTATTAAAAGAAAGTATGAATCAAGGCAAGCTTTTCACTGAAGTTGAACTAATATCATCTGACAAGTGATGGATTGGGCACCCAGAATGTATATCATGTTGTTCTGTAAATGTTATTTTTTTGTATTTTGACTGCTTTCCTTACTAAATTGAGAGATACTTGAAAGAAACAGGTTGTGTATATGTTATTTCTATTTCCCAGCAGCTAATGCAGTGCTGGCTTCAAATTGATGGGAAAATCTGAGAACTTGAATGTGCTTTTGCTGACATTTGAAGAGATACTACCCAGACATGTTGAAAATCCATTTGTACTCTCTCTGGTATTTCTGTCCATACCCTGCCTCAGCAGGAAGGCGTCAAATGAACACTCTCTAGGGCCATTGTCCTTTGGTTCCCTAAAGCTAATTTACTTACACAAGGGGCAAAGATGAACCACACTAAAGTTATGAATAAGTTTGTAATAAATGGTACATAACTGATACAGGAGCCAGAAGCACTTTAATTCTGCACCTTTATCCTTTCATAGCTATAAAAGGAGGTCATTAGACCTCTTTCATACTTTTGTAAAGACACAGAATAGTTGTTACTTTTCCATGTAGTCCTTTCTACTAATGCCAATATGGCATTAATACCTTAGAATCTAACTTTAAAATTTGGGTAAAAATTATAAATAATAAAAATACTGTTTAAGCAATATTGACAAGGACTTGATAAACATCTAGTATGTTTTATAAAATATGCATGCTAACATAAAATTCAATAGAAAAGGCCAGTATCAGCATAATAAAAAAATGCAATGCTTCTGAATAATTGACCCAGTGATCCTACTTCTAGGAATATATCCCGAGAAACTAGAAACACCAATCAGAAAGGATGTATGCACTCCTATGTTCATAGCAACACAATTTACCAGAACTAAGATTTGGAAGCAGCCTATGTGCCCATCAGCAGATGAGTGGATTAAAAAACTGTGGTACATCTACACAACAGAATACTATGCTGTGGTAAAAAAGAAGGAATTCTTACCATTTGCAACAGCATGGATGGAACTGGAGAGCACTATGCTAAGTGAAATAAGTCAGTCAGAGAAAGATAAATATCACATAGTCTCACTCATTTGTGGAAAATAATGAACAACATAAACTGATAAAAAAAGATCCAGAGACAGAGAAGCATTGATCAGACCATCAAACCTCAGAGGGAAGGCAGGGGAGGGTGGGGGGGAAAGGGAGAGATCAACCAAAGGACTTGTATGCATGCATATAAGCCTAACCAATGGACACAGACACCAGGGGGTGAGGGCATTAGCAGGGGGTGGGGGGGGGGCAATGGGAGGATAAGGACACATATGTAATACCTTAATCAATAAAGAAAAAAATAAAGAAAATGAATAAACAACAAAATGACTTTAAAAATTGAGTCTTGGAAATGCTTTTGAAAAAATGGATGTGAACATATTTTTGGAGAGAACAGGGTATTGCTTCTCATGAGGTAAAAAAAAAAAATTAATTCTAAAGGAACAGAACTATACCCTATAAAGGAATATAGTTAATGAAAATTTCTAATTTGCCTGTAAGGTCTGATATGCCCTTCCCTAGCATGTTGGAAGAGAGCAGTGTTACAGATTGCTCAGATTTCAGTTTATACCCTTGTCAATTTCACATGCAAACAATTACATTGTAGAAAAGAGAGCATTTAATCCCTAGATTGTGATTATCTAAATTATACAAAGATAACACTGTTAGGTTGCAGTATTTTGCCCCCTTAGCTGCGAGATATCATTCCATCTCTCCTCTGACTTGCTTAAGCTTCACTTTTTCAACGATTCTGTTAGAATTCTGGAATTCTATAGATACCACGGTTTAAATTATTTTAAGAGATTTACGTTTTAGTGATAAAAGCATTTGTTTGAAGTTTTAATTTTTCTATCAATCAATAAAAATGTTAACTATTTCAAACACCCTTTCCCTTTAAAAGCTAAACAATTTAAAGTCTTCCAGGACACCAGCAGTGAGCAATCATGAAACTGCAATTACCGCGGCCTATAGATACTACATGACCGAGCCCCAGTGTGACTGTCCCAATTCATATGTGCCCTTCTCTCCCTGCCCACGAAGTTATAGTCGCACAGGCCTGTTCAGTTCCCGGAACACAACAGGCTGGTTCTCTGTAAATGACATTTAATGTTTCTGTTTCTTCTGTCTATAATGTTTTCTGTCTAACATATTATTGATACTATTTATTATTCATAGGATCACTTTAGGAGTGAAAGCCCAATTTCTAAAATGTTCCTATAAAAAATGAAGGCAACGCAGAAATTAAGTTTAAAATAACACAGTAACTAGGAAGGAAGATATTAGATAATTTAACATACGGAAAATTAAAAGTTAATTAATATAGTTGGAATACCAAATTTGGCTAAAAGACAAAAGGAAAATTATTAAAAGCATTATATTAACAAACCTTAATAAAGTAAAAAGTAAACTAATACATAACACACAAAATATCAAGGATGATAACGGCATTTGGAGACTGATCTGAACATTCCTGTGGGCCTATGTAAATCACAATAATCTGCGGAGTAGACCATTAGCCGTCATTTTATAAATCCAATATAAAGAGAACTGAATTGGGAAGCCAAAACTTTTTCAACCAATCATAATTCAGTTCTTTTGGGAGGCTCCAGAATGGTCTGTGCTGCTAAAGCAGATATTTTCAAATGTTTTTAGAACCTATTTCATCAACATAATATTGCAAAATATGTAATCATCGTTATCAGGACTATGCAGCAGCTCACATGCTCGCGGCAACACCCCCAGCTCACTGCAGGCTGGCTTTGTCCCAGTTGCCAAGGCTCTTCGTAATCACTGCTCTGTACAGACTGCAGCTGGCTTACTATTTGGTCGTAGCCTAAAGAAAAACAGTTCAAGGCTGCACAATCATTGGGCTTCCTGTTCTATGACCTCGTGATTTCAAAAAGCAGATTCTTTCATAACTTGCACCTGGTTCCTTGCTCTTGCAATGGCAAAAACTTATCACCAATCTGAACAAGGAATAGATTCTCATCCAACTCAGGGGGAAAAAATCAGAGAGCTCAAATATCTAACCCCACTGATATTCCTTTGTGTTTTCCTACCTATCCGTCATGTTTGCGGGTTTTTTAGCTTTACAAATGTTTTGCCAACATGGAAATTGCATTCCTTGCATTCAGTAGATCCTCTCTCGTTTGATGGATTAAATTTTATTCTTCTGATTTCTTCCCTAAATATAGGTCATGGCATGGCTCAGGCAAAATCTCTGCAGAGGAACTTTCAAGCACTTTTTCTATTGGCTGTTAAGAGTGAGAAACTATTACTACATTTCAGCCATATACAATTTTGTGAGATCAAGTTTATAGTCAATATCACTGGTTATATAATTAAACAAAATGTCCTCCGAAATTATTTGGAGTGTAAAGTGTACTACATAAGTGCAAAATGGAATTTTAAATTACTGATTTTCTTCTCCAAAAGTAAAAATCATTTTTACAAAATCATGAAGAAGAATATATAATTGTAACCAAAGGTCTTTTAAGGTGATATAAGAGGTAATTATTACTGATATGTATCAACAATAAAAAATAATAACATTCAATACTACCATATAAATTGCTACTTCCATGTTCAATTCTCTGGGCTTCTAAACCTCTAGTTCCAAGCTCCCTGTTAATAAGAGATCTAAATGAAGCAAATGAAGACTTCTGTTAACATAGTAAAATTACATGTCCATTAAGTAGATTGGAGTGTGATTTAGACAACTCTAGAAAGAAAACAAGTCCATGGTTAATGAGAAAAGTTGGAATAAAACAGACTTAATTTTTCAAAAACTGATTATTTACATTTGGGGTTTTGTTGTTTCATATACTGAATACTGTGGTTTGACCCTACTTCTTTTCATAATTGTTATTTTAGTATTTAATTCAGTGAAAATGACTAAAGCTATTATGAAAATTATTTTAATCATTCCACAATCATTAACCTATACCATCTATGTATAAAGAACGTACATAATGTTATTCAAGTAATTCATATGACCATAAGTCCCTCCAAAATCATAAAATAACAATATACAAAACAAAATTAAATTAGCTGTTTCAATATTCAAACAGATGTATTACTAAAAAATGATGTAATGATGCTAGAAATATGACATTTTAAAACAAACACATTTTCATATTTCTCTGATCTTTAGACCACTTTCAAGGTCATGGAGAAAAACAAATATTGGATTATGAATTTGTGGATGGAGAGATCACTGAGACTATAAAGATTGGATATAAAGATTTTGCATATAGGAGAAACCTAATGCCCAGGAAAATTTAAAAAAAATGAATACAGGCACATAACCAAATAAAGCAAGAATGAAGAAAAATCACACACACACACACACACACACACATTTATTTATTTTTAATGGAAGGAATATTTAATGTGATCTAGATTTAATCCAATTATACAAAGCTCCATATCCGATCTGAATAGTCAAATCTTTTCAAATTAACCAATTAAAAGTATACTGACTCTATTGCTTGCTTCAGCAATAGGTGTGAAATTTGTTTGAATTACAAAAGAAACAAGCTAAGCTATGAAACTTATCTCTTCTCTCAGTGCTCAATGAAATATCCCTTAATGAAACTTCTACATGGGTCTGGGTATGTGTATTATAAATTTAAATTATTTCCCAGTTAAAGACAAAAAATAGCGTGTGTGAACCCCTCGATCCATCTGAGGTTGCTTCATCATTTTTAAAATAGGAATTAGTATGACTTTTAAAATTTTTGAAGACATAAACACTTATCACTTACAGTTAATGAAATTAAAGCTAGTGTTCAGTATCTCTCTCCCACACACAAGCACACCCAGATTCAAATCATCACACTCTTCCCACACTCGCAGGACATGTGTTTAGATGTGTGTGAGAGACAATACAATAGGGAGTGCTTTTTTTTAATTCACAGGTTTTATGCAGGACAATTTTTAATGTTTTCTTTTACAAACAAAATTTTCACAATTTTAAAAGTATATATTTATTTTTAATTCTATAAAATCATCACCTAAGAATGAAAATATTAAATTGCCTTGGTCATTTTCATTTGTCGATTTTCTATATACGTAGTTATTCCATTAACTCTTCATTTATTCTGACTTTTTTGTCAACTACTGCAAGCTGAGAGACACTCTTGCCTACCATACAGTTGGCTTCCTTCCCTACAATTATAATTATTACCTCCCCATTCCTCATTATTCACATACTTCAACACCGTTGTGCTGCCCCAAAAGCAGTGAGGAGATACACAGAGCTCTGTAGACTGATATTCAGGGCTGTTCAAGTCACACCCCAAAATATCATTCTAGTCTTAATAACAATGACTAAAACAGTTTTTTGTGTGCAATAAATATATGTACATGTGCCATTTATATAGTCTTCTTAATGATCCAATAAGGGAATTCTTATTTCACATATCAAAACAGTAATGCCTACAAAAGTTAAGTTCATCTTACAAGGTCACAAGGAAAATGCCAGAATTAGAAATCTGGTTGTCTGACTCTAGTGACAATTCTGTTTTATTATTAAACTAGAGGCCCGGTGCATAAAATTCATGCATGGGACTGAGGGGTCCCTCAGCCTGGCCTGCACCCTCTCCAATCCAGGACCCCTCAGGGGATGTCTGAATGCCAGTTTAGGCCTGATCCCACAGGGCAGTTGGACATCCCCCTCACAATAGGGACCGCTGGCTCCTAAGCACTCACCTGCCTGATTGCCCCTAACCACCTCTTCCTGCTGGCCTGATCATCCCCTAACCACCTCTGCCTGCCAGCCTGATTGTCCCCTAACTGTTCCCCTGCCAGCCTGATCACTCCCTCACTGACCTCCCCTGACACCTGATCACTCCTAACTGCCCTCCCCTGCTGGCCTCATCACCCCTAACCACCTCTGCTTTGGCCCCCACCACCATGGCTTTGTCAGGAAGGACGTATGGAAGATGTCTAGTCTAATTAGCATATTACCTTTTTATTAGTATAGATTAGAGGCCCAGTGCACAAAATTTGTTCGCGGGGCGGGGTTCCCTCAACCTAGCCTGCACCTTCTTCAATCTCGGACCCCTTGGAGGACGTCCAACTGCTGGTTTAGGCCCAATCCAGTCAGACATCCCTCTCGCAATCTGGGACTGCTGGTTTCTAACTGCTCACCTGCCTGCCTGCCTGATCGCCCCTAACCAATCTGCCTACTGGCCTGACGCACCTAACTGCTCCCCTGCCAGCCTAATTTGCCCCTAACCGCCTCTGCCTGCTGGCCTGATTGCCCCTAACTGCCCTCCCCTGCCAGCCTGATCACCCCTACCTGTCCTCCCCTGCCAGCCTGATTGCCCTCTAACTACTCTCCCCTGCCAGCCTGATCACCCCTAACTGCCCTCCCCTGCCAGCCTGATCACCCCTACCTGTCCTCCCCTGCCAGCCTGATCGCCCCCTAACTGCCCTCCCCTGCCAGCCTGATCACCCCTAACTGCCCTCCCCTGCCAGCCTGATCACCCTTAACCTCTGCCTTGGCCCCCGCCACCGTGGCTTTGTCCGGAAGGACGTCCTAAAGATGTCTGGTCTAATTAGCATATTACCCTTTTATTCGTATAGATTACCTACTTGAGCAGGCCAGTAGATTCACTCTCCTAAAAAAGACAACATTTTTAGACAACATTTTTATCCTCTTTTCATACTTTCTCCTACACTGCTCCTAAAATATCATCTCTTATTCACTAATTGTTTAAATCCTTCATAATTCTTCGCCAACTGAGGTTTGCTCTCCTTTTTCTGAACCTCTTTGGTAGGTACTGTGGTCATCAGGCGGAGCTGTGACCTACCAGGAATGGTAAAAAAGATGAATACAATATTTAGATATCTAATTATATTTAATTATCTTTCATCCTGTTTGTTTTTAAGATAAGCATGATTAGTCCAATTCTATAAGGATATGCTATGTAAAAATAAATCTGTACTGGAGAGGTATGATTTTTTTTAATATATTTTATTGATTTTTTTACAGAGAGGAAGGGAGAGAGAACAGAGAGTTAGAAACATCGATGAGAGAGAAACATCGATCAGCTGCCTCCTGCACATCTCCTACTGGAGATGTGCCCGCAACCCAGGTACATGCCCTTGACCGGAATCGAACCTGGGACCCTTTAGTCCACAGGCCAATGCTCTATCCACTGAGCCAAACCGGTTTCGGCTGGAGAGGTATGATTGAATGTGTAAGTATTCATTGCACTTGACCAAAAAGTTTGCAGATCACTGACCAAGATCACTAAAGAATTTTCTTACATATTGACTTTTACTTCATTTTTACTGTTTTGTGATATGTTACTTATCCATGCAAATGATTTATTCTTTGAAGACAGAAAACATGTTTTAAATTTTGTTTTAGATTACTATATCATTGGAATCACCCCACTGCCAGAGAAAGCCTTGATATTTACAGAATCTATGCCAGAAAGCATTTACATACATAAAACAGTGCAATAATTGCAAGTCAAATGAAACATGAAAAGATGCTAGCTATAAATCAGTGGGAATTTGCTGACTTCAATTAGTGGAGGATTCATTATTGATTTGATTTCAGGTTAAGAGCAAAGGTTGTATGGCAGCAGGTCCTTTTATAGCTTCTGCATGTGCTGTCAGTGTCTTGAGGATGAATCTAGTCCCATATCCTGGGATGGAGACTGTTGATTTTAAGAAACCTCTTTGTTTTGCACAGTTAATGTATTTGGTTTCAAGAATACATAATAGCCTAGAAAAATTTGTTAATTAATCATAAGATTGAGTAGCTGAAATTATAAGTGCTTGCCCTTACCCTATACAAATCAGGCTGGAGTAGGTGTGATGTTTTTATATTCGCTGACCATCCACTGTATTTTAAACAAAAACTTAAGAGAGTGTATCATAGATATTTGTATACCTGCTTTTTTACTTTCCACTAGACAGTAGAACATTTGGCATCTGGCGATTCTTTAAAGCCATATTCTTCACTAAATGTAGCTATTCAATAAGCATGTTGAAATGAATGGACAGTGAATAATCTATTACTCCAAATCTCAACAATCTAATTTTCTATCTTACTAAAACAACTTGATATATCAATTAGTTTTATACTAATATACATATAACCACTTCTGAATATTTTCATTATAAATAACCTCATTATCTTACACCAATTATCAAGTTAACTAATACTTACAGGGAAAAAACTGGAATTCAGACTGATTTATATATTGGTGTATTACTGTGCTAAACTAATAATTTAGTGTATGGCCCAGAATTGCTGAAGATTTCAGCAAATATGCACATTAATGTTTTTTCTGCTTATTTCATTAGTCACTGAAAATGCATTTCTCAAGTAAGTTATTCATTTGTAATTTTTAGTGGGAAATCATCTAAGTATCTTCTATTGTGCTACACAAAATTAAATGAATTACAGCATACACTAAGTTCATATATATATATGTATATATACACACACACATATATATATATACACGCACACATATATATTCTTAATATGCTATATATTCATAAAAAGGCAAGGCCGTATTTTTTATATTTTTATGCTGCTGAATGGTTTTTGAAACAAAATTAAGAATTAAAAGGATATTTGAAGGATCAGAAGACAGTATCACACGAGTGGTAGATTTGTTAGAGTGGGCTTTTTTTTTTTTTTTTTACATGTCAAGTAGGTACAACTTTTGTAGAGGTTCAGCTGTTTTAACAGCAGCATTCATAACACTGAAAGGCTTAAAAAAGATCACCTGAAGCATATGGCTTATATCTTGTAAACCATATACCTCTTTGGCTTTGTTTATAAGATAATTCAATAGTAAATAATCATAGATATTTCAGCAAGTAATATGGGAGAAAGGAAAACCACGTCTGCAAGCACACACACAGACACACACACGTATGCACGCATACACACACACACACACACACACACACACACACACACATTACAAATTGGATGTCTCTGAAATTACCCAAAAAACAAAAGCCTATTGGGGGGAAATGACAAAGAGTCTAAATTAATAATAATAAAGTTTAAAGTAGTTTAGATCTCAAAGTTTAACTGCTGTTGTAAGAGATGTTTGTTTGGTGGTAGAAAAAATGCTTTTTAAACACTTTGGAAATTAAATACAAATATGTTCAAAAATTTTGAAAAGTAAAGATATTGAATTGGTTGTTTTTAAAACTATATCACATCACTGATATAAGAACAATTCAATCACGGTCAAGAAAATGAGATAACATTTAGTAATGCACAAATGATCAAGGATAAAGCAAGTTCCTGATATTTCAAATTTTCTAACTTAATAAAGAAACTCCTTGTATTTTTCTGTAACCAGATGGACAAGTTAATCTTAAATGCATTAGGATCAAAATAAAATATCTATACAAAGCACCTTTTGCTTTCCCTTGTCTACCTATTTCAAAGGAAATTTTAAGTGTTCAATTAATACTGCCAAAAAATAAAGTATAGCCCTAGCCGGTTCGCTCAGTGGTTAGAGTGTAGGCCCAAGGTGTGAAGGGTCGCAGGTCCCATTCTTTGTTGCAGGCTGGTTCCCCAACCCAAGTTGTGTTTTTCCTTGGGTTGAAATATATATGATTATATACTGTTGAATTGTCTTATAAACAAAGCCAAAGAGATATGCTGGTTTACTAGATATAAGCCATTGGCTAAAGGGAGCCAATCGATGTGTTTCACTCACATTAATGTTTCTGTCTCTACCCTTTCCATCCACTCTCTCTAAAAATCAGTGGAAAAATATCCTCAGGTGAGGATTTAAAAAATAATAATAATAAATCAATTAAGAAATAAATATTTCATAAGAGGCTTGCTTTGCAAAACAAAACTATCTCACTGATTCTTTGCCATGACTACCTAACTACCTAACAGTACCTTCCTACCAATCACAATACCTGCCATTGACATTACATGGTTGCTCTGGATTACAGTAAGCATAAATGCAAGCTTCTGGTGTGCACAATGAACGGTAGCAGTCATTGCTCTTCAGAGGCATAAAAAACGTCCTGTGCAAGTAAAGTGGATACAAAGTGCTCTTTTCTTTTATTCCAGCTTTATTGAGATTTAATTGACATATATATTATGTATTTATATATTGGCTTTTTTAGATTCTACATATAAGGGATACCATAAATTATCTCTCTTTATGAAAATTATATTAAATGTATATTGGATTACACAATGTTTAATCGGACTTTCATAGTTTCCATTTTTGTTTTAATCTGACCAACCTTCAATCTAAGTAATGTCCTCAGATTTATTTTCTAATTTACTAATTCTCTTTTCAGCAAGTTCTTAATTGCTGTTCAACAACCTGATGGTTTTAATTTTTAATAACATTATTTTATGTTTTATCTTTTAATTAATTCGTTCTCTGATTTAAGTGATGATATATGATTTCATTTGTTAATAAGTCTGTTTTACATATTTATTTTATAGTCTATAAAAGATAATTACATTACTTAAAAGAAGATTCCTTTATTTTACATAGTTTCTGTTGATTTTATTTTATGCTGAACAATTTTCTCATGTGATATTATTATATTGAGTTCATCATTAAAATGACTTCACTTATAAGAATACATTTGATGCTACTGAGGATATTTCTCTCCTATTTTTGTTTGTTTGTTTATTTGTTTCTGTTACTTTCTCTAAGAACTAACTTTTACTTCATGTTTCAGGATGGTAGGTTGTTTGGATCTTTTTTTAGTCGAGATAATTGGTTCTTTTTCTGGTTTAAATGTGAACTCCAGTCCTACGTGGAGTACAGACCTTTGGTTACATACACTCAATGATAATGACTTTTTTTTCTGTTTCTCTCATAAGAGTCCAAAAAGCAAACAAGGAAAAGCCTTCTCTTGTTCGTTTCACTTTACTAATAAAGTATTATGTTTTCCTCGTCCACCTTTCCACTGAAAGTGTAGCCTATCAAGGATGTCAAATAAATGTTGATGCCACATTTCAAGCTTCACTTAAATTAAGAAACTCTAAGGCTTACCTTTGTAACACCATGACTGGAACTCTACAAACCACTTCCTTCCTTTGTCAGCTGACTTTTTTTTAGGCACTAGGAGGGGAAGCTAGGGGGATACTGGTAGTTTAGAGGAGGAAGTGTCTGCTCTCTCCTACTGGTCTTGATTTTCCATCTTGTTCTTTTTTCTGTATCCTGTTCCTTGTAACAAATGCCTCTCTGCCCTATAAGAAGCAATTTGCAATTTTGCCAGCTTTGTCATGTCTGCTAATTAACACCTGCATGAGTGAGTAAGCTTTCTCTTTGAGAGATGTGAGTCCCAGTGCCCAAGCTCTCCCTCTGAGAGAGGAGGCAATAGCACCAGCTTTTTCAGAGCTCAGCATCCTAGCTTTCCCATAGCCCTCTGTCAGGCTTCTGAGTTGTAATCATTTCAACCTCTTCCCTTCGTTCTACCACCACTACGGATTACAGCTGCTCTCTGCAGATTTTAAATGATATCTTAATATTCCCTTTTTTCAATTATTTCATGACTAGTTAACATTTTAAAAATATTAATATTTTTGTTCAAATAACTGGGCCTCTTGATCAAACTTTAGCTGCTAAACTCTTTAAAGAGAAGGATCCATCAATATAGATGGGTCAAGGAGAAGGACATTTTTTGGACCAAATGTTATGATAATTTTATTTCAGTCACCATTTCATTTCTTTGAAACCTTTGATGCTATTCTTTTCCTCCCAAGAGCTGACACAGTAAGACAGGCCTGAGGCAATTCCACACAGGCAAATCATTTCCTCTAGGAACATTCCGATTGAACTGAAGGTCAGACTACTGAAGGCTTAGAGAGAACCCTAGAATTTCTCCCGTATACCTTGGCTTTCTTTGTCTAAAACCTTTCAATGATAAGCAGAATACTAAAATACAGAGAGCTAAAGTGCAATATGAGCTGATGAGAAAAGGAGCTGAAATGTTCATTGGCCCATAGTGGAACAGACAACATAGGCCTGCTTATGGCTGAAGGAAAGGAGCCTTCCACTTAGCCAGGCTTATTTTACCAGATTGCTGTTTGCTCCTGTTTGGGCAAAGGCTCCCAGCAAGAAAGAAAACCCAACCCCCTTTGTTTAGGGATCCTAAAAGGATCTTCCAAGGTAGGTTTCAGGAATCTGTGCCCTATTTATCAATTTCTCTCTCCTAGAAACTCAATTCATATTTTATTACGTTGTTAATGCCTCTGTTTTAGGCTGAGTATTGGCCTTCAAAGATGTGCATGCACTAGTCTCCAGAATATGTTATATTCCATGGTAAAAAGGACTTAACAGATATGATCAAGTTGAAGACCTTGTGATGGGGGAATTATCCTGTATTATCCAGGTGGGCCCTAAGTATTTACAAAGGACCCTTGTAAAAGAAAGGCAGATGGAGACAGAAGGATAAAAAGTGATATGATGTGGGGCTGTATTTCAAGGAAAGAGCACTGCCTCTTGAACTGGCAAAAAGCAAGGAACATATTCTCTCCCGGAGCCTCCAGAAGGAAGTAGTACTGCTAACACCTTGCTTGTCAGATTTCTGACCTCCAGAACTGTAAGCAGCAAATGTGTGTTGTTTGAAGCTACTAAATGTGGTAATTTGTATTCTATTTCATGGGCATACCTTTCTGCTTTTTGTGTCAAAATTAAACTATTTTAATTTTTGCATTTTTATAAATCAATAACTCTCTTAGAATGCTCTCATCACTTGGCACATACTCCAATTGTATTTTGACTGAAGGGGAGAATGATGGTGATGCTACTTTTTAAATTCTAGATATATATTTCAATGTCATGTTTGTCTTAGTGTTGACTTTGTATGATAACAATCAATTACAACCCCCAGCCTTTTTCCTCAGACATGAACTGTAGTTTTACCAAGTTTCCTTAAGTTGTGGGTTTAAAAAAATATATTGCAGGACAATTTGTTCTTTTGTACTAAATTATCTTTTTTTAAATATTATTTGATCCTTTGAAAACCTAATATTGATGTAGGTGTCTGATGCTTTAGCTATTTGTCTAAAGTAAACCATGTCTCACCAAAAGTTTAAGTGAATATACTTTTTAACATGATAATAAAATTATGAGATAACTATGGAACAGAGCACACAAGATCCAAGATGGCCAGTTAGGAAGCATTATAGTTTAGTGTTTATATTGACATGATACATATTGACTAATTGAAAAGAGTCTTTTTCAATCAACCAAAGAACTTGCATGCCTACTAGTATATGCACACAGTCAGTAGGGTGGTGAAGGCCTGGGGTGGGGGTAGGAACAGGCTAGAAGAGATCAATGGGAGGAAAAAGTGGACATATATAATACTTTCAACAATAAAGATTTTTTTTAAAAAAAGATGCTCTTTCAATTGTTTTTCAATAAATTAATGCTTACTATCATATGATTCATATACTTTATTATATTATATCTGTAAGAGTTAAAAACTTAGAGTTTTAGCTGAAATCCTGTATATTTTTTTTGTCATCGCTTTGATCTGCCATTCAACAAAATCTTCCACACAAAGAAAATGAAATTAATTGGGCATGAACATTCTTCATGAGACCTTCTTATTCCTCACTATCATTTCTTATTAGACTTCAAACTAATTTTATTTAATAGCATATCTTTAAATATTTACTTCAAGCTTACTGTTCTCTGGTCTGTTTGTCTTTTCCACAATTTTGAAAGTGCCACATAAATTCCATGTTATCTCCCTTAGTACTTAAAGATTGATATTAGTGGTTCTGCTTTTACATTTTACAAAATGTTTTGGAGTCATGAAATAGAAATAATACATACCTGAAACTCTTTTTTTATAGAAAAATTAGTTTTTTTCTACCTGCTCATCCAACCAATACTTAGGACTCTTAGCACATATTTGCACTGATAGTTTGAATTTAAGAAACTGGAAAATGAATTTTATTTTCAATTTTGTACTATCTCCATTGAATTCTGCTCTATGTACATTTATTTATTTATGTCTTTATTTATGTATTTATTTATTATTTATTTAGAAAGGAAGTGAGAGGGATAGAAGGGATAGATAGAAACATCAATGAGAGAGAAACATCCATTGGCTGCCTCCTGCACACCCCCTACTGGGGATCAAGCCCACAACCTGGTCATGTGTCCTGACCAGGAATCAAACAGGTGACTTTTTAGTTCATGGGTCAATGCTCAACCACTGAGCAATACCAGCTGGGCTCTATGTACTTTTAAATAAAAGCAATTCTTCAAAGTTCTTTTGATTACTTCTGGAGTTTTTCAGTCATATCAGTTTTATACCTTCTTGATGCCATCCTAAAAGGTTTTTATCAGAATGTTTAATCACCCTCTTTAGTACTATTATATTAAGAGCTATAATTAGGAAGCTCCACTTAGAGACTTATAATTTCCTTGGGGAGATGGGGGGTGGGGGCAGGAGGACTCTCTAACAAGGGCATGGGTATTGGATGTGAGACACCAATGATACTGAGCTTAACAGAAATTTTATATGTAACATAAGATGGTAACTTTGTGTTAATTCTCAAAAAGAAGAAAAACTAAGAGGTAATAGAAATAAAACTTATGGAATACCAATAATTGTTGACAATGTATCATTTACTGTCCCACCCGAGTAGCTGTCTAGCACATACATCTGCATATATTAATAAATTTATTAAATTAACAAATAAGCTGGTGAGGGTGATTATTTCAGGGGGGTGGGGGGGGGGAGGAACTGGTGAGAATGAGATACATTGGTAAAACAAGCATGTTCTAGTAAACTAGACATCACAGCAATTTTGAGGCAGTCCCTCGATTCTAATATGCCATAAAATGGTGTGGTCCAAACAAAGTTCATCCAAATCTCCAGCAGGCAAGTACCATCTAGCATCTAAGTTATATACTGGTTATATATTTAAAAGAATCTTATATTTACACATGGAAGTAGTTATGCTCATTATTTCTTTAAAAACTATAGAGAATTATCTAACCATTAAGTATTTGTCTTCTTTTTAAAAATCAAATGCTACTAATCCTAGTTAGATTATTCACCTCTGGGTTTTCACAGTGATGAAATGTAACTATTTTTGACATCTTCTGATACCCCAAGGCTTTAGATCCTTTGTGATTCCAATAACTGACACAATAATTAGGTGATAGCGTAGTTGCCATTTTATAATTCAAACAAATACAAATGAAGTTAGCCACTTGACAAAAAGAAATATAATCACATAGCTTAAATGTCAACGCACAGGGATTTGTTTACCATAAGAAGGTTTGTGCTGGAGCATTTCACAAAGAGAGGGCCCGAAAAGGGTCCTGTCGGTTTGGGGCATCTATGCCTCTGAAGTGAGCTTTAGATGTCAGTCCACTCCATGGAGAGTTTAGGCATAAATATGTAGACCATTATGTCTTTGCAAGTGGTTTCATATGGCAAACTGTTACAGCCTAACTTACAAATATATCTCTTTAATTTCTATTGAAATATCTGCTTCAAACCAGCATTCACAGTGCTGGGTAAAATGTCAGATGTTTAATTAAAATAACAGATATTTCTGAATTCAGCTTCCCATGTCCATTTAACATTTTATACAGTCATCATATTGTCTGTATAAAAGAGGTCGAAGTGCAATGTCTGACTTTTAAGAACTGTTTTTCTCTAGCATTATATTTTTCCCCCTGATACAACATGTCTATACTTTACAAATTGCTCAGATGTTTCTTATTTCATACTAGAGGCCCGTTGCAGGAAGATTCCTGCAAGAATAGGGCTTCCTGAGACCGTAGGGAAGCAGAGAAGGGAGCGAAGCCCACTGAGGCAGGCTGCACTCCCTTCTCCGCTGCCTCGCTCCCTCCCTTCGCCGCTTAGCCCTTGGCTCCCTCCCTTCTCTGCCACATGGGCTCTCTCCCTTCTCCACTGCTTTGCTCCCTCACCAGGTCACGGATCCAAGGCCCGGATCCCCCGGGCAGCATCGCGCGCCACCGGCCCTGCCTCACCAGTCAGGAGTCCAGCGCCCAGGTCCCTCGGACAGCATCGCACGCTGCCGGCCCCGCCTACAGTATACAAATTAGCTGCCATCTTTGTTGGCAGTTAATTTGCATATTGCGCTGATTAGCTAATGGGAGGCGTAGCGAAGGTATGGTCAATTACCATGTTTGTCTATTATTAGATAGGATGTGAATTTCTCTTGAGTGTATATGCTTTGTGCTACTAAGGAACACAAGTAAATAAGATAAATACCACTTGCAGATGGCTTTACCAAGATAAAAATGCCCTTTGGATGTTTGGAAACCATGCAGTTTAAGAGAGGACATTATCCAAGAATACTAGTAAATGTCACATCAAGCAACAGAAGTAAGTTCCAGAAAAATTTTAGGTAATGTATTGAATATGATTAAATAAAATATTTCATATATAATGCTTCATCATACATTCATTAAGTGAGAAAAATCAGACCAGAATGTAATACTGGTGAAAAAAAAACATGCTTTCAAAATCTAAAATATTGCTTAGATGAAATGCATACCAGATCCACTCATACTCAAGTCAAACAAAAGTCTTAAAAATATGGAGACCTTTGAAAAATCACTCACATATATATTCCAGGTGAAACATGAATCAAAATAAAGAATTCCAGAATATATGTAAGTAATGGAATCAAAGATAGACAGTGAGCAGAAACCCTAAAATGGAAAATCATCCCCCAGATTATCTTACTGTAGTTATAAAAATGCTAATTCAAAATGATCACCATTAAAATAAAATCTCAAAATTTATAGTGAAAATTTTAGTGATATAGATCTCAAATCTCAAATGATAAGTTGTAGTAAAACTTATAGCAAGATAAGGGGAATGTTCTACATTCTTCGCTATTAGACAGAAAATAATAAAAAGTTTTCATTAGAATAAATTCATACTTTTCCATTTTTAATAAAATTTCAAAATGAATTAAAGCTAATAATAATCTATCAAATTTTAAAAACAATATTTTTATTTAAAATATATGCATTTTAATCGTGAAGTTTTAACATGAAAATAGAAACTGCTTGCATCATTTCTACCTTCGGTATTACAAAATTTTAAGGCCATGCCAGTTGGCCTGCTTTGCTTTATTGCCAAAATGTGAATAAAAGCTCTTACATTTACATTTTCAGGAAGAGGGGCCTCAACACAATTTACTTTACTCAGGAATTCTCAACGTAATTTTCCTTTGAAATATCTTTGGCCACCGAATCCAAGGTCCTTTGAGTGAGCATCTAATGAAGCTGACAACTTCAAACTTCCTACCACATGGGATTTCCTACCACAGTGAAGAACACATAGTCCACGGGCATATCCTGCCCGTCGTTTGATGATGTTATTACTCCTGGAAACATTTTAAATTTTTGCAACCTATTGTCAAGGCTAGAAAATAATTGTTAGCCCCATTTTCTTTTCTCATGGGTGGGTTTGGCCCAGAAGGTTATTAGTTCCATCATAATGAACAGTGGTCCTGATGTTTTTATTTAGGAGTTATGGATGTCAGTATATTCAGAGATTCAAATGAATCAGCCAAATTTGCAAGCGTTTATGGAAGACAATAATTTCTGTAGGTCTGCAGCAATCAGCAAAAACAAGCATAACCCCTTTTAATCACGTTTGGTATTTAGGGTAGAAGCATTTGGTAATCTGGATCCAATTCCGAACAATAAAAGTGTTAAATTCAAAGCACTTTTTTGTAAATAATTGGCAGCTCTTGTAGAGTTGGATTGCTCCTGCAGCTCTCTAGGAAGATTTCTGGCAGAAAATACTTGTTGACTCATGTAGCACATCCTGAAATAGATGCACTTTTTTCTTCAATTGAAAAAAAAAAATGCTGGTGACTAAATATTGTGAAAGTACTCTCATTGCTTTCTCCAAACAATTTTTTCCACAGTTCATCACATCTTCTTTGATGAATTCTGACACATCAGTTATAATGAGAGCTCTATTAATGACCAGTAATAATTTTCCAACTTTGTTTTATTCATTTTCCTCAAAAAGATCGACTATTGACAACATATTTCTTCAGTAGATGATTCAAAACAGAGGGGGGGGAAATCTAACATTTTATTCTTAGCCTAGTACTGTCCAACACTGAATGAATCATACAACACAGCTTTTAAAAGGTTTATGTTATCAAAAGCCTGGCATTCCAGAAATAACCAAAAAAAGGAAAAACAAGAGAAACTGCCTGAAAGTCCTACATTTTAAGAAAAACTATGCAACATTTTACCTTTTCAAAGCCTGGAACATCTAACAAATCCATGGTCAAATTTGAATTATAAGTGTGTCTTTTTCCTCCTCTTTATTTGTCCTATTGATTTTAGCTTTGGTTTGCTAATTGATCCCAAACCCAGCAGCTCAGTGTTGTCCCCAGCTCAGCTCTGTCTCCAACTCAGGCTCCTGACACTTCCCTGATGCCAAATGCTTGGTCTTGTTAAAAGGTTTAGGAGTAACTCTCAACTGCTTCAGGCAGCTCCCGCTCTTAGTAAAACAGCTGCCATCATCCTTACTTAACCCGAAATGTTATAACCAGATATTTTTCAGAATCAAGATGGACAGTCAGAATAACTTCAAGAGTCACCACTCTTGGCCTTAGAAAACAGCTAAACATTTCTCCTTTTGTTTGAACTATTCTCATGTATAAAGTCTTATCAACTGGATTTTTCAAAATATATATATATTTTTAATTAATTTCAGGGAGGAAGAGGGAGAGATAGAAATATTAATGATGAGAGAGATTCATTGATTGGCTGCCTCCTGCATGCTCCCTACTGGGGATTGAGCCCACAACCCAAGCATGTGCTCCTGACTGGAATCAAACCCAGGACCCTTGAGTCCGCAGGTCAACGCTCTATCCACTGAGCCAAACGGGCTAGGGCTCAACTGGATTTTTAATATCTGGACCAAATTACTTTATAATTAATATTGTTGTTATCTTAAGATACCATAAGAGAGTTAATGAACTTCTGTAGCTTTGAAAAGCTGCTAATAAAAACCTATTGCTGTGTTTTTTATTATATTTGAATAAATTCTGTAAACATCCACTACCATACATATTCCCCAAGGCCATTTAAAAAAATAGAAACTCTTCTTTAAATATTTAGAAAACCACTGCCTACAGCACAGCCAAAATTGTCACAAAGAAGATAGTCCATGAATAGTTTTCAGAGTCAGGATTTTTTTTTTTCAACTTCCAAAAGATATTTATGAAATGAATAAAATGAATGAGAACATTAAACATAGATCTTTGCAATTTTCATTAATGTCTGCATTATGAGACAGTTGACTAAGTTAACACATCCAAGAAATGCCACTTTGTGAGTTCTCAACCTATGCACAGTTGGCTACCCTGGGCCACCTGGAGGCATTTCCCCTTCCATAGTGCCAGCAGGCAACTGAGAACATTTATGACAACTTTCTATATATTCACCAATTATTATTGATAGTTTCCAATTTTTTAGTGTAGGGCATACATTTATTTTCCTGAAGTTCAGTAGTATACTAATATGTTCAGGATGTTTTCTACTTCAAAATTTTAAAAACACTTATTTTTAAAGCTATATGTACCATGTTCAATGTAGCATTATTCACAATAGACAAGACATAGAAACAACTAACTGTCCTTCAATGGATGATTAGATAAAATATGTGGTACGTATATACAATGGAATCCTACCCAATCATAAAAAAGATGAAATATTGCCACTTGCAACATTTTGGGTGGATCTTGAAGAATCATGCTCTGTGAAATAAATCAGCTTTTGCTACAAATCCTGTCCAACATTTGTTGCCATCATCATGACACAGTTCTGATCCTAACCCAGTTGGGAATGGGGGTATGAGCAAGGGAGAAGGGGCCAGATAGTAACTGTTAAAAGTTTTTACCTTGCTTATCAACCCCAAAATCAAAACCAGAAGTCTCATTTCTTGTGGGTCAGATTCAAATCTCATTTTAAGCAGCTTTTCTTTAATCTTAGTCTGGATCACTACTCTGAGAAAAAAACAGAATTTAAGGCTTTATTTGCATGAATTAGTGACTGATCCAGTTTTGCATCCACTATGAATGCTTTAATGGAGGAGGGCTTTAGGGATATTAGCTGACCCAATAAAAGTGCAAACAATAGGAAGGCAATTCAAGAATGTTCTCAAAGAAATGAAGATATTTGGAATAAAAAGCATGTTTATTTGAACCAGGATAGTCGCAGTTTTTCTTTCTGTTTGTTTATCCCTCTCTTCCTTAGACAATGGGCTTTGTGAATGAATGGCTTTGAGGGTGATCGCTTCCCAAGTCATATAAATGACTAATCACTGCACTGTACACCTGAAATATGATATTGCATATCAACTGTAATTAAAATATTTTTAAAAGAGTGTAACTGTTACATGGTTCCCTCAGCCAATGAAAATATATATCCTTCAAGACAAAACAGGAAGAAAATACCACAAAATGGAAAGAGTTAAAAAAAAAGAAAGAAAGAAAGAAAGAATGGCTTTGGTAAAGACTGTTTAATGACCTGTCACCTGAAAAGTCCAGTTTCATTAATGTTAATACTAGAGTTCATTGATATGATGAATTTGAAATTAAAACAAGAGTTGTATGCCTGTGCTAAGCAAAAACTCCTTATCAAAGCAGAGTCAGTAACATTTTGATACTGTGTGGAATGCCTTATTAGATAGAAACCACACTTTCTAGGGAGAAGAACTGATTAAAGGCAATAGATTATATTGTAATACGTTGTGAAAAATTACAAAACAATATGGTACGGGAGAAAAAGGAGTGAAAGTTGTCAAAAGGTACAAACTTCCAGAAATAGCATAAATAAATCCCGGTGATGTAACATACAGCATGTTGACTATAGTTAACAATATTGTATTGCATACCTGAACGTTGCTAAGAGAGCACATCTTAAAAGTTCTCGTCACAAGAAAAACAATTTGTAACCCTGTGTGTTGATGGATGTTAACTAGACTTCACCAGCGTCATTCTCCTGTCATGAACAATTAACTGCACAAGCCCTTCACAATTCCAAGCAAACCTGCTGTTCCGTGTGCACCTCTGAGGGTTGTCCAGCTTCTATTTCTCATCCTCAAAGCCACCATTTCATGCTCTGCTTTAAGATGCCAGGGCAGGGACTCTGCAAACCACATTTCTCCCTTGACAACTGACTTTCCCTCTAAACTCTCACAATGCCAGATGGAGACTAAAATACCAAGAACAAACAAACAGTAAACAGTACTGCCTTTTCCTGTTTGCTTAATGTGTTTATCAGTGCTTCTCCAAGAACTTTTTTCAATTGTAGTTTACATTCAATATTACTTTGTATTAGTTTCAGGTGTGCAGCATAGTGGCTAGAGAATCATATACTTTAAAAAGTGTCCCCTGATATTTCCCGTACCCAACTGGCACCATGCATAGTCATTACAATGTTATTGACTATATTTCCTCTGCTGAACCTTACATCCCCATGACTATTTTTGTAACTACCAATCTGTACTTCTTAATTCCTTCACCATTTCCACCCATCATCCCCAACCATCCTCCCTTCTGGAAACTATCAGTCTGTTCTATATATCTATGAGTCTGTTTTGTGTTTTGTTGGTTTGTTGAATAGCCAAGATGTAGAAGCAACCCAAGATCCCATCAATAGGTGAGTGGATAAAAAAACAACCACTGTGTTACATATATAAAATGGAATACTAGTCATTAAAAGAATGACTTCCTATCATTTGCAACATCATGGATAGACCTAGAGGGTATTTTTCTAAATGAAATATGCCAGAGAAAGGCAAATACCATATTATTTCACTTACACATGGAATCTGAAGAATACTGTAAATGAACAAATAAAACAAAAAAAAATGTCCTCTGTAGCAGCAGTTGCTTCCTGTTTGCACTTTTTCTGCCACCTGCAGAATCAGTTTCATTGTACACCTCAAAGACACCTTCACCGACCAGCTGGCCATCTCCTGAGTCCAATGTCTGGGTCTAGCTCTCTGAAGCTCCTGCTCGGAGTTCCTGAGATACTACCTGGGCATCCCTTGCTCCTCAGAGCCCCACGGCAGTAGCTGCTTTCTGTCATTACTCTATCCTTCAAAACACATCCATCTCCGTGTTCCCTTTTTGCCTCTTCAATTTTGTAATACATGGTGGGTTTTCTTATTATTTTGTAAAAAATGAGAGCACATGGAAACATTTTTAAGTGAACAAAGCTATAAAAATTTTTATCTCTCATGACTTTTCTGAAAAACAACAACAAAAAGGAAAATACCAGAAAAAAATAAACAACTATGGGATTTAAGAAATAGTGGAATTAATCCAGTAAAGCAATCAAACTCTTTTATTGCATTATAAATGTACCTGGTTCATAATGTTTATAAAAATGATTTATAATAAAAATACCCTTGGCAATTTTTTTCTGTCAACTGTTGGTACCAATATTTATAATCTTGAGGGGTATCATTAAATACAGTGTGAAAAATAAGTACATATATACTAGTCCCCATTTTTTACAATAATAGCATACCATATATCCTTTTTCTATACCTTGCTTTCAGTTAGTAATGTGTGCGTCATGGAGCTGTCTCTCACTATATACATTTCTACCTCATTTTATAAAGATGCACAGCATTCTATTTGTACACGTGTACCTCTTTATTTCACTTTTGAGAGACATCTGGTTTGTTTCTAGTATTTACCATTACACACCTTGCTACAATACAAACATTATCCTAACTTGGAATACAAGTCATTTCCCACAATAGAATGTGGAGATTAGAATGAGAAGGAAAGGGAAACGGATACTATTGTGCCACTCTAATGTTCGTTATGACAAGCAACATTGGAACATATAATAAATAAGGAATGCTGAATTTATTAATATTTCAGAAGTAAAGTTTTGGCATATTATTTTCAGTTAAATAGGTAACCATAAACTGCATAATTATTACAAATTTAGAGTGGATAGAAAATGGTATTAGGGTAGTATGAGTGTTATGGGAATAGTATAAGCTAATTTGTCACTGGTTTTTCATAGTAGGAAGTCAACAGGGATGCCAACTTGATAAATTACTAGACAAAAAAAATACATGTTATTTAGAATAATGGTGATCACCATCAAAAGAGCTGAAAATATGAAAGAAAGTGGTAAAACAGTTACTCCTCTGGGTATGATTGGATTGTAAATCATGACTCTTTACTTCTCTGATCTTAATCTCAATTGTGTCTGTGTGTATTAGAGCATGAAGAAATGTATTTCATAATAAAAAATAATGAAAACTATTTTAGAATTAGGTTTAGAGCCAAAATACTTAAAGCTACTCAACAAAGATGGTTTGCATGGAAATAAAATTAAACAATGTGATTCTTGAAAATAGTTAGCTTTTGAACATAAGAAAGTTAGCCTTACCAAATTAACTAGAAAATGAATGTTCCAGACACGATGTTTCTCTTAACATGTTAAATATGAACATATTGCAAAATAGATCTTCAAGTATAATTATACTACTCATTAAAAATATCATAGTGCTAATTCATCTCTGTTGAATTATGGCTAATGTGTATACCTAATCAGAAAGGCTAATAAATTATCTGTATTATTTGACCTTACTACATCCCTCAGGACAATTCATTCAAGCAGTAATGCCAGCAGAGAGAATATTAATGTTTTTCTCCATCAGAACCGATAGAATTCTGTTTGATGTAAACAAAGAAAAACTGTGTGGCAGTGTGAGTAATGAGTAGCAGAGGGTAACTGAGTTTAGAGGCAAAGGCTGCAGCTTGCAGAGTATGCATGAAGTTAGTCTACAAGTATTTGTTAAGGGCTCCAGAGTGCAAAGCACTAATCTAGATACTCGAGGGTGAGGCTAGTCAGTGAGGTTAGAGAAGTCATGAAATGAAAACTGTGACAAAGCATAAAATTGAGGAATGATAAAATTCAAAGTGAGCTTTATCATTCCAGAAGATATTTTAGACATATTTTAAAAAGAACATATTTATCCAAAGAGACAATATTTTTGTTCCAAATATCAATATTGTAAAAACCTTTAAAGAATATATTTAGATTTAGAAATATATACATAGATTTAAAAATAATTTTAATATACACTTCAACTAATTTTCACGCAAACTAAAAATATTAAGATATGTTTCTCCATTAAACTAGTAGTTATTTCCCTTTTAGTATCCCTTTCATTTTCCCATTATATGTATATTTATATGGATATGGATATATCTATATATCTAAATCTATATATATGTACCTTTATCTCTAAATCTACATCCATCTATCTATCTATCTATCTATCTATCTATCTATCTATCTATCATTATCTATATGCAGGGTATCACAAAAAAGTATATATACTTTAACAGCTGATAGTTCAATTTTGAAAATGAAATGTATTTTAATAAACACTGCCTTTATAACTGTTCAAAGTGTGTATACATTTTTGGGACACCATATATATTACTTTATTGAGGTATAATTGTCTTGTAAGTGCTAAATATAGTTAACGTACACAACTATACAATTCAATGACTTTGGAGATAAGTATATACCCATGAAACCACTACCATTAATGTAATACTCACATCCATCATTTCCAAAAGTTTCCTCTTGCCCCATCATCATCATCATCATCATCATTATCATATGTGAATTAAGAACACTTAACATAAGGTCTACTCTCATAGCAAATATTAAGTATCCAATATGCTATTTTTAGATATAGGCACTACGTTATATAGTAAATTTCTATAACTTGTTTATCTAAGATAAATATATAACTTTGTACCCTTTGACCATCACCTCCCTTCAACCACCATTTTAATCTCTGCTTCTATGAGTTTGACTATTTTAGAATCCATGTATAAGTGAGATGATACAGTATTTGTATTTCTGTGTCTAGCTTATTTCACTTGGCACAATGTGCTCTAAATCCATCCATGGTTTTGCATATTGCAGATTTATTTTCTTTTTTAAAGTGAATAGTATACCATTATGTGTATATACCACATTTTTTATCCATTCATCTGTCAATACACACTTAGCTTGTTTTAATAACTTAGCTATTGTGAATAATGTTGCATGAACATTGAAGATCAGGTATCTCTTTGATTCTGATTTCAATTATTTCTATAACACATTTATTCTAATCACATGATGAAATTCTTTGATTATTATATGGATTCTTGACCATTTATTTTGCTCTAAAATGTTTGAGGTTATTTTGTTGCCTCATCTTTTCCTTTCCTTTAAAAATCTGCCAATTTATATCCCCCTTGTAAATAGTACTCAAATATTATTTTTAGGAGTTTCAATATCTTTTGTTTATTTTAAACTACTGAGTGTACCAAAATTAAGCATTCCCATAATTTTTAGAAAGTCACACTTTACATGCACATTTTATTGACTATTGCATATTTAGATTATTTTTCATTATTAGCCATGCATATGTATTACTTATTTGCTTACAATCTCTTTTATTGAAATTCTCTACAAAAAGTTATACCCTAAACTTTCATGGTGATACCACTTCATATGTTTCATGACTTAAAAAAAAAGCCAATTCTGCCTGATAACTTGTTGAGATTTACATGAGCAATTCTAAAGTTACTGGTTGGGGACATTATTTAATATGAGAATGAATGTGATATACTTTAATGGTACTGCTCCTGGCTATGCTTATTCTACTACTCATTTTCATATTTTAGTAAATGTAGATTTTACCTGACAATCAATCCTTCATATGATTCATTATACTGGTGAAATAATATTAAGAATCACTGAAGAAGAAATGCAACATATGGTATGCTAAATTGGCTTATCCACTATCTATAAATTCAGAGGTCAGTTTAATAATTGAAATTTCTAGACACATATTGGGTTGGATATTCCCTTAACAAAACCAAAAAAAATACCACGGTCATAATTAAGTTCATTCCAAGATTAGAAAGATGCACCAATTTGCAAGGATTTGGATTTTAAAGCAATCACATTGTAAACTTGCATGTGGATTTACAGACTATATGCCAAGTTGCACAAACAATAATAATAATACTTTTTGAATTGGGGAAAACCCAGAAGAGTCTTCCGGCTGAGATTCAGAAGTTGTAGCCCAGTATTCAGTCCTAGGAGTTGATTTGTAATATTGGAAGTGCTGGCTACAGAGATCTGTGCAGAGAGTATCTTCTGGAAGAAACCAGGAATAATACTAAAATGTTAGTCATTGGGCTCTTGGACCCAGTGCTTACAGGAGGCCCCTACTTGACTCTCTTTTTGAAAAATAACCACTACTCCTAATCTGTTTTTGGACACAAGCTGAGCCAATGCCTACTATTTAAGGAAATCAAATAATTGAAACACAGAGGTTCCAATTTCCTAAGTATTCTCAAAGAAGTATACATATTAGAAAGAGGCAGCACAGCAACAATAAAAGACTCTACAAATACGAAAAGGCAGGGGCAAGCCAGCCCATCGGCTAAATTATATAGAGAATTCATGAATGCATTAACTCGCCTTGTGTATATATTTCTCTTTAAAATGCAGAATAATGTTTTGTTTTATACTGTTATTTTATATCCTTACCCTCTTTTTGATGGACACTTTAATTCTGATTTCAATTATTTCTATAACACATTTATTTCTTGTTGTTTTTTAGCAATTACTAATAATTCTGCAATGGATATAATATGTCTCCCTAGTCAGATGTGTAATAATTTTTGTAGGACAGTTATTCCTACAATTTTTACAGCACAAGCCATTTTAAAAAATGCTAACATATGTACCATGCAATGTTTTAACCATATGAATCTGCTCTTGACTGAAGAGAACTGGTCTGAGCTAGAAGAAATACCTCCTGCACTGCAATCAATTTGTAGCACTTCTGTCATACATCTATCTGTTTATGGAGCAACAAGAAGCTGGGTTATAATGGGAAATTATTTTATTACTTATTTCCTATCTTAGAATAGAAACAAATGTTAAAATTAAAAATAGTCTCCTTTGACCATGAATTCCCTGCTTATTAGCACACAGTTTTTCCTTCATTCGTTTCTTCACTTTCTCATATATCATTTTCTTCTCAACCCATTGTAATCTAGGTCCTACACATATATTTCAACAACGAATCTAGAAGTAGTTATTTTCAATGTCTTCAATAACCTCTCATTAGACAAATCCCTAGATAATTATTCAGTTCTCATTTAGTTTAATGTTTCACAAACTTTGGCAAAAATGACCACTCTGTGAACTTCAAATATCCTCTTGTTTTCTATGACATCAATCTCTGTAGATATTCTTTATACCTTGTGGTTACACATTTATTTCTTTTATTGGACCCTGTTCTTCTGTCACTGCTTAAATGATAGGTTCCCATGAGTTCTAAACTTAGCCTTACACTCTCACTTGACATCCCTTTTGAGTGTGTCCATCCCCACAAATTTCTTCATTTCTTCAATAAATATTTAATGACCACCTACAATGTATGAGACACTGTTCTAGCCATTAGAGATCAAACAGGGATAAAATCAGTCAATAATTTCTTCCCTACTGTAGCTTGTACTATGATAGAGAAAGGTGTTTGGTAAAAACTCAAATGAGTAAATAAAATATATAGCACATGACAGGTGCCATGCAGGAAAAGAAGAAGAGGGATAAAGAATATGTGGATTGAGGAGAAGGAGAAAGGTTTTCTTTTTTGAGTAATGTTATCTGGCAAGGTCTCACTGACAAGATGCCATTTGAGCAAACCCTGGAAAAGATAAGGGAGTGCACCATGCAAATATCAGGGGAAGTCTGTTTCTGACAGAAAATATAGCAAGCGCAAAGGCCCTGAGCCAAGAATGTTCTTGGAGTGAGATTTTGTGTTTGAAGAACAAAAACAGAAACAATAACTGTGGAGCCAGTGATCCTGTAGGCCTTTAAATGTCATCATAAAGACCTTAGTTTTTATTCTAAACTAGGGCAGCAGAGAGGGTTTAATGCATATAAGTTACAGGATCTAACATAGGTATTATCAGGGTCAATCTTCTGTGATGTTATAACTGAGTTGGGATGGAGCAAGAGCAGAGCAGCAAGATAACTTAGGGAGATTTTGCAATTATTCAGATAAAACATGAGACTGTCTTGGGTCAGAGAGTTTTCTGTGGGGATGATGAAAACATTCACATTCCAAATACATTTTGAAGACAAATTCAACAGAATCTGCTCACAAATTCTTTGAGAGGCATAAGAGGTGAATAAGAGTTTATCATGTAAATATAAGATTGTGTGTCATATGAATTTGGAGGCTTATAATACAGAAGTACAAATGAAAACAATAAAAAACTACCAACGTTTTAATTATTAGAGATACAAAATTGTCCTCATAATATAATCTGTATTACGAAAAAGTGGTAAGGATATAAGTGAGACAACATTTCTGGAGACAACTGAATAATATGTGTAAATATTTTAAATGTTCAGACTTTATAACTGAACAACAAATCAAAATTAGGGGGAGAGAACTCAGAAAATAATAACAAGTCATCAAAGATGCACAGAAAGGCATTGTTTGTAATTAGTAAATTTTCTTAAATAATCTATATAATCAATAATACCAGCTTTGTTAAATTCTATAAAATGCCATACCACAAAATATTGTATCATGGGCAAAAGTAAATAAATAAATAAATAAATAAACAAACCAGAACTATCTATTCATAAAATATTTTATACATAAACATATAAATATATATTTTATGGGTCTAATGACTAAAAAAATACTTGACATGTTGTTCTGTAAAAAAGAGGATTTTAGCAGAATCTCATTTTGGAAATATAATTTGATCCTGATGCTGATATAGATAGTGATATAAATATGGATTTGGATATAGGAAAATACATAATTACAGGTATAAATTCAAATATATATGATTAATTATATATTTGTGTGCACATGTGCATACACATACATTGTTAGATGAGAACTTTATTTTATTTTTTTTAAATATATTTTATTGATTTTTTACAGAGAGGAAGGGAGAGAGATAGAGAGTTAGAAACATCGATGAGAGAGAAACATCGATCAGCTGCCTCCTGCACATCTCCCACTGGGGATATGCCCGCAACCCTGGTACATGCCCTTGACCGGAATCGAACCTGGGACCTTTCAGTCCGCAGGCCGTCGCTCTATCCACTGAGCCAAACCGGTTTCGGTGTTAGATGAGAACTTTATAATTAATAATAATGCTATTGAAAGAGCAATATGCACATGCTTGTCTTGTGATCAATGAGTTCATAACAATTTTTTCAATGAATGCATAATTAAATAAACCCTCTATTTTATAAGGTTTATTAAATTTAGATTTTTTTCTATCAAAAAATCCTAAGTGTTCAATCTAAAGTACACACAAAATTGGAAAAGTTTAAATCAGTTCCCTATAAAAACATATAAATAACTATATTTTCTGCAAAGACAACAAAGTGATCATGCATCCACATGGACTCTACTAGTTTATTAGACCACGACAGTACTGAATCTAAATAAAACACTAGTTCTATTCTTATGGCTCCTCACCTTCACTGTGAGCAACTTGAAGAAGCTAGTTTTACTTTGAATACTTACGGTAGTTCCAAATGTATTATTACTATTTAATTAAGGCTGGTTGGACTTAATTAAATAGTTACCAATGTACACAGCCTATCAGTAAATTAACTGATGGCCTTCCATTTAAATTTTCATGCAATCCTTCAATATTATAATATGTAAAACTTGATATTATCATAGATAATGAGGTGTCACTTGAAACATTTTAGGAATAGACCTTAAAAACATTTTATAAACTTTAGTGGAATGGAACATAAATGAATAATCAGAAAACATGAATAGAATATGCATGGCAAAACTTTGAGTAGTTGGTAGGCTGGTTTATAAGCATCAGGCTTTTTTTGTCTCATTTGTTGTGCAATCACTCTTGATGATAGCTGATTTCCTTCAGATCTGAATTTTCCCCACATTTTACTTGACATCTAAGCTAACTGTGATGTTTGCTTTTCTTCATAAAGTCATATCTTTCCTTTGTTTCATTTGTATTTTGGGGTAAGACAATTCAGTACACATATTAGCATTATTAAATTGGAAGAATGTTATCACATCAGTGTTATAAAGGCTGGCATACGAATGAAAACGGGAGTACAACATTTTTACCCTCCTGATGGGCAAGATGCAGAAGTCATGCTATTTTCTATTCATGCAGATTGTGTTCTGTGAAAAGATGCTGAATAGGTCCAGCAGCAACAAAGTGGCGTTGGCTATCAATGTTTAATATGCAGCAGAGACTAATTTAGCAAATAAAAGCCACCAGAGAAATATAAATTCTCAATCATGAAGACAATCCCCAAACTGGTGCATGTTGCTTACAATGGTTCATTTCCACCCAAAGGATTTTCCCTTCTGCCCAAACATGCCCCTCTGCAAAGAGCATAGACAATTAAGCCAGTCAATGATCTGTGTAAACAGACTGAATAGCTTTATGAAACATACTATAATTCAAATATCATAAAAATTTAAGGAATTTAATGTTTTTAAAGTATACATTGCTCACCAAAATAAATAAAAAAATTTCAGGAATAATTAATTTACTCAGTCCTGTGACTTTCATATTCTTTCTATATAATTTCCCACTTTTTAAACACAGAGTGTGTGTATGTCTCTCTCTCTCCAACACATGGACACAGATACACATTTCTCACAATATATTGGAGCAAAAGGGAGATATCAGGGTTAATTTGACTGCTGTGAAAACTGTATGTAAATTTTACCAGAGGTTTGTTTTTTTTGGTTTTTTGGTATGTGTGTGTGTGTGTGTGTGTGTGTGTGTGTGTGTGTTTCATAAGTAATATACAAGAAAATATTTGTAAAGAAAGGAAATAGAAATAATTTTGATTGACAAAGCATATTCCATAGCATTCAACTAAAGAGGAAAAATCATAGTTTATGGACAGGCAATGATTAAATTATTTGAAATGCTTATTTAAAGGTCCTAGTAAGATAAGCAAAAAGAAAAATACAAGATTTTCTAAATATAAATGTAAAAGACATCAAATTTTCTGTTTAAATAATAATGATGTCACCACATAATACTCCTAAAATGCAAAAAACTAATTGAAGTAGTTGTGATAGTAAAAAATAAGAAAATATTCAGGATTCTCTATTATAATGTCAATATCATTAATCCATAATATGTACAGAATGTTTTAAGAGCAGTGTATAATTAGATAATAACCATTAAAAATGAGAAAGAGCCCTGGCCAGTATGGCTCAGTTGGTTGAGCATGGTTCTGTGCACTGAAAGATCCCTAGTTCAATTCCAGGTCAGGGCAAATGTCCAGGTTGCAGGCTCGATCACTATAGGGGGCATGCAGAAGGCAACCAATCAATGTGTCTCTCTCTTGCTCTCCCTCTCCCTTCTTCTCTCTCTAAAATCAATAAAAATTTATAAATAAATACATAAATAAATAAAAACTGCCACATGATATTCATATATAAACTATGAGCTTGATGCTACTATCCTGGTTCTGTAGGTGAGGGAGTAGGGGCTAGGAGAAGTAGAAACATTGCACACCTAAGACGTGAAAACTTGAGACTCTGAGTCTGATCTTTTGATGTCAAGATCAATGCTCTTTTAATTATACCAAAATTGCACCCTTAATATAAGTCCTGATTCCATTGGCAACTACTCCAATTTGCCCAGTCTCTACCTACCCTCAGTTGTTACTGTCTAATCAAAGAGCTCGTTCCTCAGCTGAATTTTACAACTCCTTAAAAGCCCCCTGTAGTTTAGAGCTATGGTGCTTCTCACCAATCTCTAGCCCTGCTGCTGCGCTCTAGCCCAGGCAATAGATTATCTGTACTTAAATTTTAGTTCCTTAATTAAATACTGCTGCTTCAGAACGTCCGGTCAATGGCAGAATCAATCAAAATTCCTTGACCTTTGTTTATTTCCCCAGGTGAAACACTACAGGGAAAGAAGTATCTATAGTTATCTCTTTTTTCCTGATGATCCATGAATATTTTATAGGCAATCAAAATCATAGCGTCAACTGTTATCTCCAGAAGGCACCCTACCTTTCCATATTCCAAAGGAAGTTCAATACTGCTTCTCTTTCACCAACTTAAAACTTAGCTCTAGTCCAGCTAGAGTTTCTTCTAATAAATCAGCAGATATTTATTCAGTATCTGTGAAGAACCTGGTAACGCTTCTCAATACTGTGGCTATGTTAATGAAACAGAAAAAGGATTCATTATCTCAGGAAGTTTACATCTAGTGGAAAAACTGTCTCAAGGGTTTTTGAAGACATAATAGGATAATATGATAGAGAATGTCTATGAATCCCATAGCTAGGAAAGTTCTTTTGAAAAGACAGTATTTGAATGTAGATCCCCAGATAAAAAGTAGTTTTGTGAAAACCTGGGGAAAGACAGCTTCAAAGAGAAAATAATAGCAAGCACCATGGTGCTGGGAGAGAAATAATTAGTTATGTTAGAGAATTGTATTTAGTGCAAACAGGAGAGAGGAGGGCCTATGATATCTAAGAGTTAGGCAAGAATAAGCTCATGCAGGGTCACAGGCCATAGAAGTGATCATATTTTATCATGCGGAATGGGAAATAGAGTTGTTATGATATTTTATAATTTAAGGAAGAAAATGAAATCTTTGAAGCTGTGTAAGATGGATCATACAGGGGAACTAATGAGAAAACAATATCAACTAGGAGGCTATTGGCAGTCAAGACACTATAGAGGCTTAGGCTATATTTTAGTGACAGAAATAAATGTTCAGATTTGTTTGGATATGGAGTATATTTTGGACATAAAACTAAGAGTACTTACTGGGAGACTGAATATGGGATGCAAACAAAGAATGAAGGGTCCTAGGGATAGGCCTGAGCAATTGAGTGAATAGAAGTGTCTTTCATTCGGATGTTGGTATGGACTGAACTGTGTCCCTCCCTGTCCCAAATCATATGTTGAAGCCCTACCCCCCGCTGTGATGGTATCTGGATACAGGGTAATCGTGCTTATGAATTTGAAGCTCCAATGGGAGCTTTAGGAGGTAATTAGGGTTAGATGAGGTCATGAGGTTGGAGTCCTCATGATGGCATTAGTGTCCTAAAAAGAAGAGGAAGAGAGAGAAATCATGGCAGCACCCTGATCTCGGACTTCTGGCCTCCAGAACTGGGACAAGATCCATTTCTGTTGTGTAAGCCACCGAGGCAAAGGTACTTAGTTATGGCAGCCAAGCAGACTAAGATAAATGTATAAGGACTGTGCTGTGCAGTGAATTGTGATACGGATCTGAATAGTTCTATGGTGTCAGAAGTTTGTGATGCTTTTAGATATCAAAGTGGAGATGTCAAGTAATCAGGTATATTTCACAAATATGTAGTTCAAGGGGGGTATCATTTGAAGGTATAATTTTGAGAGTCATCAGTATATAGAATGTATGTGAAATTGTGAAACGATAAATTGATAGGGAAAGAATTTAGAGAAAGGTGAAAAGAAGGGAAGGGGATGGGAGAGGAGAGGAGAAGAGGAGAGCAGAGGAGAGGAGAAGAATATCTGAGGACAAATCCTTAGTCACTATGAAATTTAGAGATTCATTAAAAGATGAACAAAAAAAGAAAACTGAGAAATAGTATCCAGTTGGATAGCTATGAAACCAGCCAACTGTGGCATTATCAAGTCCAGGAGAAAAATCGCTTGTTAAGGAGGAGGGAGTGGTGATTCAAATTCCCTGAGCAAATCATCTGCAGCAATAATCAAAAAGGCTTAGGTAAAATGGAAAAACACACACAAATGAACCAATAAGCAGATGAGAAACTGCATATACAAATGGATAATAGCCAGACTATATCTAAAAATAGAACTCTGGCCCCAAACCTATAGAAACCTGCCCAGGAATCCCTTGTCTACAATAAGTAGTCCAGAAAGCCAACCGGCCTTGCAAGTCAGATTTTGTAGAGCCTGACACCTCTAGTAACAATCCAGGAAACCAAACTAGAATTCTGATTCTGTAACAATCGGACCAAAATGCCCAGGACTTGATTAATGGATGACAGCTTCTCTAATTTTTGTCCCTGCTTCCAAGTTAGAATCGACCAGAGAAAGCTAAACACTGTAAGCCCTCACTTAATCCTGTTGATCGGTTCTGTGACTTTAAGCGTAACAGCATATAATGAAACCAGTTTTACCATAGGCTAATTGATATAAACAAGAGTCAAGTTCCTACAGCATATAATGAACATTGTAATGAAACAAATTGAATGAAACGATGTTATTTGAGGACTTGCTATGTGCACCTCTAACCAATACACAGGATGGTTTCCCTGCTTCCAGTTGGCCTGCCTCCAGTTTTCTTGTGCCAACAATGTCCAATCAGGACGCACCTCAAGCCTTCCCTTTTTACAATATAAAACTCCCCCGTTCCTCTGCCTGCCTTTGAGTCTCTGCCAAAATGCAAGTGATAGTGGCTGACCCCCTTGCAAACTCTGAATGAACAGCTTTTGCTCATTCATATTTGGCTGGTCTACATTTATTTCCATACAAATAAACACTATCATAAATGCTTTGACAGGCTGGCCAGAGATAAGGGAAACAAACAATGTTTATGGAACTGAGTGAGGTAAGTAGACCATCAAATGGGCTATGTACCTACAGAAATTGCCATAACTGATGACCTTGAGATTTATTTGTTGATTTATTTATTTATTTGTTTATTTATTTGTTGATTTATTTTGACAGCATGAGGTAGAGGAAATAGGAGGCAAGCTACAGTTCAGATGGCATAGGCACCTTAATAAAATGATGTTTTAATAAAGATGGTATTCTTCATCATGAATGTATAACTGAACTATAATTAAACTTATATTCTAGGACACAGTAAAGAAAAATTCCTGTCTTTGATGAGGCCCAGTTGAAAGGTATTGAGAGCCAGAGCAGTCCTGCAAAGTGAAGATGACAGAAGTGACCATCCTCCACCCCCGACCATCCATGTCCCCCACATCATTCTTGAGATCCAGACAGCTTCATGATACCAAGTTCACTGATGTATCATTATCTTTGAGCTATTGTTTTTGGAGCCTTTTTTTCTGTGTTCTTCACCCTCATTAGGCAGTATTTACAGATCCAACTCTCTCATATCTAATGCAGTTATTTTAAAAAGGTATTACATGAACAAAACAATCTGTGATTAAATAAGTTTCTATGATTCTGAGATCAACACAACTAACTGTCTTCTATACAAATTTTCTAATATACTTGGATATAATATAAAATAATAATAATACTCTACAGTTTCTAAAACAAAGCATCTATCAAACTTATTTTCCCATCAAATATTTTGAAAGAACATTATTACAGGACTGGTGTTTTGTGTAATAAACTTTTTGAAGTACATTTTTTACTTTCTAGAACACAGTGCATTTACAAAAATCATATCTCTTATTGAATCATATTCCACTATTTAGTTATGTTCTTTATCAAACCCTATTTCTTTCATCTTTCATCTTGTTTTTAATCTCTTTCTCACTTTCCCAATAAGTAGCCCACCCATTTCCAAATCTAAGATGTCAGTAAGCCACTATGAACAATAGTACAATCTGGAAACAAAATTGCTATCTCATCTCCTTTTTACAGGCACAAAGCTTTCTGTTTTTATAATACAGCACTCCTAGAATAGTAAAACTCTACACCTGCGATTCCCCCATCTGGGAGTACTCTTCCATAGATGACCTCATATCCTGTATCTTTAAGTTTTTGTTTCCATGCCATCTTATCTGAGACAGGAGAAGCAACCCATTAAGAATATGATTCTCAGCCTGGCCAGTGTGGTTCAGTGGTTGAGCTTTGATCAATGAAGCAGGAGGTCGTGGTTAGAATCCAGTCAGGGCCCATGCCCGGGTTGCAGGCTCAGTCCTCCCTGTGGGGTGTGCAGGAAGCAGCTGATCAATTATTCTCTCTCATCATTAATATTTCTATCTCTCGCTCCCTCTTTGAAATCAATAAAAATATATTTTACAAAAAAAGAATATAATTCCCCTCTTATCCACCACCTATTATCTCCCAGCTAATTTTTCTTAAAAGGCTTATCATCTTAACGAATGTTATATAATAAAAGCGTAATGTGCTAAGTGTCTGACCATCAGATGACTGTTTGGTTAACTGCTCAACCAGTCGCTATGACATGCACTGACCACCAGGGGGCAGACACTCCCACCAGTAGGTTAGCTTGCTGCTGGGGTCCAGCCGATCAGAGATTGGGCAAGAGGGCCGGACATGGCCTGGAGCCCTCCAGTGGTCTCTCCCTGGGTGGCAGGCCCCCATTGGCCCTGATCAGGACTGGGCGAGATGGCCCCAATAGACCCCAATCGCTGGCCAGGCGGAGGGATCCCACTCATGAACGAACTCGTGCACTGGGCCTCTAATATATATATTTCTGTATTTCCTTATTATCTTTTCCCCTACACATAAGAATGCATACTCAAGAAAGCAGATGTGTTTTCTGGTCTGTTTATGTTATATTCCAGCCTCCAGAACTGGACCTGGTACTGAGTCGGGTTTCAGCTAATATTTGTAGAATTACTAAACCAGTCAAGGCAAATATTAAATCCCTATGCGGGATTTTGTGGATAAGGTGTCCTAGATATAGCACCATTTATGGTTTACTTGTTCTTGCTGAAGGTACACATTTGTTGTCAGATACTATATATGGGGAAATTTAAGAGCAATATATATGTATACACTGTGTATATTTTTGATTAATGTGTTAATTCTGAAGAATCTCTTTTATGCTGAACAGTGACTGAATAATTTTAGTGCCACTATTAACTGTGATTTTTAAGAATTATTCTTGAACGCAGATGGGATGTAGCTGACATTAATCATCTCTACTGACATAGATTATAAACTACATAGGAAAAAATTTGCATATTCCAGTTATAAGTCCAACTATATTGTAATAATATTAGGGGAGATTTCTCCTTATAGGAAAGCATCTTTTTCAGTCTCCTGCTGGAAAGTGAAATTTCTGCAGCATCTCTTTAGGAGGCCCATTAGCCCATCTGTGTGTGCTGGCATAAATAAAAATCCATGGATGGCAACCAAACCAAACCTGACATTTGTGCACAAGGAGGCTAGGGAGCCCTCGCTTCTCGTTTGTACTGCCAAGTAGGATGAATGAACAAAGTCAGAACAAGAATGCAAGTGCCAAAATGCTTACACAGCTCACTAGAAGATGCTTCTTATAAAACATCCATGATAGAGAATGAGTTAGGAAACTTAAATGAGACCCACAAGTTCCACAGTAAAGCATTCTCATTCATTCTTTCACAGGAGGATCTTTACTAACTGCTGTGCTACATGGAGAGCAAGACTGAAAAGCTACTGCTCCCATTGAGATGATATTCTCAACAAACATATTCACATTGGAACTAATGATAAGTGAAAGAGAGTAAAAAAATACACTCATACACACACGTACAGAGGGGTGGGATAATGAATGACTGTGGAGAAGAATGATTGAAAATTAGGTGGGGGAAGTCCTTTCCCTGAAGGTAATGGACTTGAAAGACAAACAGTCTAATCTAGAGAGAGGGAGGGCTAGTTCAGAATCTGACATGCAGGGATCAGTTTATTCTGTTCTATCGAACAGAAAGACTATATAACAGTTTAGTCCGCTATATAAGATGATTAGAACATTCAACATGAGATAACAGAGAGTAGGGAGGGGGCAGATTATAGAGCAAAATGCAATATTTAGATTTCATTCTGAGAGTGGTAAAATATGCTTGGAGTACATAAAACACGGAAGACACTATCATTAGTTAAGAAGCAATTAGAGAAAACTGAGCAATAGAAGTATATTGAGGACGGTAATAATAGACTGAGTGACCAGTAGACACTTTCAGAATGTTTCTGAGATGGTGTTGCTGACAACTAATGTTAGCTATTTAGGTAAGAGAAGATATTTAGGTGAGAGATAAATGAGAAGATCCATGACATAAGCCAACAGGACGGCAGTGAGGGAGAGAGTGTGAGTGAGTGAGAGAGAGCGAAAGGGCAGTGAGTGGACGTGTGGCGCATGCGTGTATGTGTGAGGGACAGTTATATTCCACAGGACTTTTGGGGGCTGGCGGACCAGTCTCCTCTTGCCGGGCAGCCTCTGTTACCTCTGAATTCTCTCCCAGGGTGGCTGGCTCTGCCACAGAGACCGCACCATCATGAAGGTGAGAGAAGCTGTGACTGGGAGCCCAGCCTCACCTCCACCCGGAACCCTACAGCCACGCCGGCCAGGGACCAGCTGCCATGGCTGCGAACCCACGAACACCAAGACTCCAGCCTCCCTGGCCAGGGGCGCCTAAAAAGTTTGTCCATGGGGAGACGAAATGGCGGCCGAATAGGCGGATGAGTCCTGCGCCTTCTCGCGGAGCCCATAAAAGAAACAGCTGAATCAAATAACACCCACCAAGAATTGGCGAACTAAACACAGCTGGTGAGACAATCCATGAATGGAAAAGTCAGAGGTCACCTGGAGAGAGGTGGGATTGAGGATCTGGGCTAGAGGGAGAAATGCGCACAGACAGGACTAGAGTCTCAGAGAGAGACTGCGCTGCATCAAATCCACGTCCCTTGGTGACAGTGTAGCGCTCAACTGTGGAAGATGGTTCACAGGGCTGCTGGCAGCGGGGACTCTAGATCTCAGCCACAGCCGTGGGAGGCTGCACCCAGAAAGGCAGCCTGAAGCTCTGCACCAGCCGTGCAGTGCTGGGGGCAGGGAGGAGGGAGATGCACAGTGGCACAGGTGCTCTGTCTTTATAACTTCCTTGCTCTTATTCACTGAATCCAGTGCATAGGGTCTTTCAATTACACACACTCACCGAGGCTGTGGTGTAGATCCAAGAATACTATACCCAGCAAGGCTATCATTCAAATTGAAAGGGTAATCAGGAGCTTCACAGACAAAAAAAAAAAAAAAAAAAAAAAAAAAGGCTAAGGGAGTTTATTACCACCAAACCAGCAATACAAGAAATGCTGAAGGGACTGCTGTAAAAGCAAGAAATAGGTAGTGAAGAAGGAACAAAGGCATAAAGAATAAAAATGGTGAAAAATAAGTACCTATCAATAATAACCTTAAAGATAAATGGATTAAATGCTCCTATCAAAAGACATAGGGTAGATGAATGGATAAGAAAACGTGACCCATATATCTGCTATTTAGGAGACCCATCTCAGAACAAAGGACACACACAGACTGAAAGTGAAGGGAGAACCGCTGGTCTAGTGGGAGAAAAAGGGAATAATTCCAAGAGCAAAATCCTTAAGAACCATGACACAAGTGTAGAGATTAACCACTGATAAATTCAGAGACACTTCATCCTTTGTAATGAGAAGGAAGGCAAATATAAATTTGCAAGGATAGATCTCCTTAAGGAGATAGCCAACAACTTTTTATCCAATTGCTTCTCTTTTCTCTGTGAAGAATGAGGCAAATCAGGAGCTGAGAATGTAAGTACAGGTTAGGGAGAAGGAAATGGTTTGCATTTGTGAGGGTGTGCAATGAAGGTGAAGGGTCATTAGACAATTAGAAAGGCCCAGATGTTATGTTCTGTCAAAATGATCAGTGCGGTTTTTAGCGGCAACGGGGTGACACTAACTACAAGTGATTCTAGAGAACTGAGGTCCTGCCACTCTATCAAGAGAATATAAGGGACCAGTTTACTTAACACTAAAATTCAGTAAAACCTTTGACCCATCCTGAAGCTGAGCTGAAGCTCCTCTATAGTAGAATAAATTCCGAGAAACATGTAATCTTCAAACCTGAAACCAGGAGAAAACAGGCAATCCAAACAGATTACCAGAAAAAATTAAATCAATAATCAAAGAACGTCCAACACATAAAAGTCTAGGACCAGACATTGTCACAGATGAATTCTATCAAGCATTCAAGGAAGAATTAATACTAATATTTCTCAAACTCTTTAAAAAACTGGAGAAGAGGGAGAGCCTCCAAATTTATTGTATGAGGCCAACATTACTCCAATACCAAACCAGACAAAGACACTACCAAAAAAAAAAAAAAAGGAAATTCCAGGTCAACATCCTTGATGGATTAAATATATTAAAGGAGATATTTATCTTGAGAAAGAGGGATTTTTCCCATAGCAAAGGTCAGAGATCAGCTATGGATATTGATGGTATCACTGGGAGATGAGGGGAATGGTACATACTGTTTGGTTTTATCCTAAAATGTTAAATTAGTCACTGTGGCAAGAAGTGATTAATTTAAACCTTTTCTGGTTTCCAACCATGTCCCAAAGCTGGAGAAGAAGGTGGCATTAATCCCACCCAGACTGCCTAGTTGTGAGCAAATAGTTACATATCTATGCGCTGTAAGTTCCCACTTGAGTTTAAGTCATAATAATTCTATTTTACTTACCTCTCACTCAACTCTGAACATCCATTCTAGGTCATAAAATTGCTTGTGGAATTTAAAAACATATTCAATAGCACCATTAAGGACACCTACTCATGCCCCCAAAGTATAAAACAGGGAAGGTTAATGTACAGATTATCAAAATCATTCCCGCTCCCAATGACATAGAATACACTTTCGAAAACCAATTTGTCTCAAAGTTCTAAAGTGAGTGACCTGAAGTTTACATAGTCAGTTATTAACGATAATGGTTCAGGTCAGAGTTGGTTTAGATATGAAGGCTGAAGTTACCAGAAGCCAAATAATCACAATTTTACATGGTTGTCACTGATTTTATACAAGAAAGGGAAGAAAAAAAATCTGATTGAGGCCAAATGCAATTATCATAAGATGTTCTTGAATGATTTGACTGCAATGCCTACACAATTTAATACAGCTAATATTTGGATGAAGAATTAGTGCTTAGCATTTGCTATTACCAAGGATGCAGGAATAGATTCGAATCAAGAATATGTGTATCAAAGAGGAATTAGTTCATTTGGAGAGAATAAATCCTGATCCAATGGAGAAAGTGAAATAAAGGGAAAGGATTTTGCTAGTGGACCACTTATTCAATATAAATGTGTAATGTAATGTTATTTCAGGCAAAAAACAAATGGGGGCTCGTATTTGGGTGTGTAATAGAGGTATTACATATAAAATGAAGGAGATCAATTTTTCAGAAGATCATTATTGTGTGCAATTCTCAGCCACATATTTAAAATTTTGTTTTGTTATACTGGAGGGAGTATAAATAAGAAAAACAAAAATAATATCAAGGTTAGAAAATGACCTATAAGTTAACAAACCTGCACTGTGCCTCCCAGGAGGGATTCTGCGCAGCTATAAGAACTGTCTGTAGTACTCCAAAAAACACACTCCACTGGGGCAAGGGTCCTGACCTAAGGAGCCGTTTGGGGTCAGTGAACAATTGTCTATAACCAGCAATTGTTTAATTGGAACCAAAGGGTTTGCAAATTGTTTTATTCAGTCGTATATGTTTGGAAAACAAAACAAAAAAAGAAAATGTGTGGTTATAAGGAAAGTCTAGAAATAACTCTGTTTTAGGGAAAACATCTATGATATTTCATAAACATTTCAACATAGACATCTTTAAATTAGAAAGAAAAAAGAAATCAGCCCTACCTTGGCTAATCATGGTTCCCTTTAATTTCATAAGCATGATGAAACGTGCCATGTTGAAACAGTAAATAACAGATTAGACTGAGGCACGCCTTTCCCTCAGACACTGGACAGCTTATTCGGGAACATGAAGGGACGTGCTGAGTTTGTCCTCTACTTCACAGACATTCAGCTACCTCCCCCTCCCCCTGCAGAGCACCCCAGGGGAAAGGCGCTAAAATGCATGAAAGGATCTCACAGCAGTGTGAAGCAGAATGAAATGCTGGCTGCTGGAGAACTTCTTAAACTTATTCTGGTGCCAACAACTATTAGGCAGGGGTTTGGTATTACACAGCTCCTGGTAATCGAAAGCACTTTACAGGGCACCCTGCCAGGATCCATACAGACACAGGGAAAAATAACTTTTATTCAACTTATTAAATTTCACATTGCTTCTCCCTGGGAGCAAAGGAAGCGGAAAGGAGATAGAGTGATGGATTATGATCCCAGGCAGGGAGGAGTTGGTCCTGGTCGCTGTGATAGCCCGCGTAGCCAGGAGAGGCAGACGCCCAGAACACTCTCTGTATACATCGTCACTGCCTTGTGAAATACAGGGCAAAAGGCCAAGTGATTTCAGTCATATGAAAAATGTGGCCATCTCCTGGAAATGCATTTTTAAAATGTGTGGCATGCTTTGTTTGAAATGTATTTTGGAATGCTGACTTTGGATGTAGCCACAATAGGTTATTTGTTGCTTTGAAAATTTACTGATTGCCTTTAATTCATAGCCAATCTTCTTTTATAATATTTCTTTACTTTTTAGAGATAGGACTTCCTACCCAGGGAGAAGATATATGTGTCTTCTGAGGACATGTTGGAATGCAGGCAAGGCAGTAAGAAACAGTAGTCACATAAAAATATGAATGTGGGCCGGCCACCATAACTCAGTGATTGAGCATAGACCTATGAACCAGGAGGTCATGGTTCCATACCTAGTAGGGTGGGGCACATGCCCAGGTTGTGGGCTTGATCCTCAATGAGGGTGTGGTGCAGGAAACAACCAATCAATAATTCTCTCTTATCATGATGTTTCTTTCTCCCTCTCTCTTCCTCTCTGAAATTAATAAAAATATATTTAAAATTAAAAAAAATGAATGTGATCATAACCTATCCTATATAATAAAGAGCTAATATACTAATTAGACTGAACAGGAGAACAACCGTCCAGACGACCATCCAAATGACATTCCGGACGAAGTGGGGGCTGCGAGGGCCGAGCCCCTTGCACGAATTTTGTGCATTGGGCCTCTAGCTTTATAATAAAAGGATCCTGGTTGGTGAGTCCATTTTTGTTTTGTTTTAGTTTGTTTTGTCACTTAAAGGATAGCTTTTGAGAGAGACAGACATGAGTTTGGTTCATGTTTTAGATTCTTATGGGTGGGTGACATTAAGGAAATTGTTAAATTTTTTTCATAGTGTTCTCACCTGTAAAATGGGGATGTAAATATCAACTTCAAATTTTGAGAATGAGTATAAAACAACCAGGCATAAAGTATTTAGAGTGCAATGCTTGACACATGCTTAGTCCTCAAGAAATGCTAACTATAAGTTATGCTATTATTACTAATACTGATATTTACATTTAAAACAGTCCAAGGTATAGGCCTCTGGAACCAGGAAGTTTGTCTATTCTAGTGCTCTTTGTGGTCTAAAATAAATCATGCTCTCTTCTAAAGAAATCTAACTTAAATCCATTCAGGAGATTTTTTTAGAGCAGTTCATTTTAAGTAACAGAAAAAACAACACATGAATGTTACACATAAAAAGTAGAAAATTAGATTCCAATGTATTAAAAATTAAATAATTAACACACATACAGTTTTGAACTTTCTGTGAAGTTTCCAATTCTTTTTATCAAGGTTTCAGGCTGCCAAGCAGATTTTCCAGATCATATGATCAAAAATAACCACTCTCTTTTATTGGACAAGTAAAGGATGTTGACCAGAAGAACAGAAATGAACTGCATCATCTTTATAATAGGGACCACTCAGCAGTCAGCCTCAATGCAACATACAAGATGGGGAAAACTTCCAAGTGGAGCCCCAGGTCCCCTCATGGACCAATCATCTCCTCTGCCCACAGAGGAGAACGGGACACTTTGTATCCCTTTTTTTAAAAAAATAAAATGTTAAAGATATTATTTACTTATATTGAAAGGAGGGAAAACACAGAGATACAGAGACACACAGAGAGAGAGAGACAGAGAGAGGAATTCTGATAACTTTTTAAAGTATTAAAAATAGCCTTTCAAAAAAAGAAACAGAACACTTTTTCAAGTTGTATGACTTTTTGAAATAACTGAAAAATAGTTCTTGGTTTCAGTGAATCATGGGTCCCAGCATATTAACATACAAGTGCATTTCCCTCAGGGCTAACTTGGAAAACGCCCCTCTCCCCCACCCCCCCACCACACACACATATTTGTACCCAGATGCTTCTAATGGAGGCTACGCATAGCAATTTGCATTTGTCATTTTCCTTAGAGCCCAAGTGATGTGGTGTTATTTTTTTATTTACATAACAGAATAAGTTATGCAAAATTAACCTGAAGACCTTGAAATCTTTGCAAAATAAGTCTATTCCCTTGTATATACCAACAACTGATCCAACAGTTTGCAGAAAAATGTTTCTACAAAGTCAAAGTCTAGTATTCTAGAAAGAATACACAGTGTGTGATACCTGATGTCTCAAATGCAGGCCTGAAATGGTATTGGGTGCCTTTGGAGGGCCTCATATCCTTAGGACACTACCTCAACCCTGTAATTAAATGTGTCTGTATGAAGTTCTCCGAAAGACAATGAGATATACATGTTCTGATTCCAAAAATACCACATACCTTTTGTTTCTTTTAAATGTCTTCTGTCTTTCTAAAAAGTATAATTTTCAATTCTTTATCCAGGTTCAGATAAATAGAGTATCAGTGATAAATGGGGATAAACGTGTTAGAAATTTTTCAGGAAATCCAGAACCTCTCTCTGAGGCATATCCCCACTCTCAGAAGCCAGCTGGAAAGGCGGGCTCTTTGGCTAGTACCACAACTGCTCCCTCTTAGTCTGTGAATCTGGGGGAATAGCCAGGTTTTCCCAGGAGAGCAATCAGTAAATGAGCAGGAGTGAGCCTACTCCTCTATCCAAAGGATTCCTTCTCCAAGGACAGCTGACTTCTCCTCTGGGGAACCCAGAAATCAGTTTACTTGCACATGTTTATCTAGACAGAGACAACTGTTGACAAGATTCCACATTCTTTTTAAGAAAATTAAATCTTTATTGTTGAAAGTATTACATATGTCCCTTTCTTTCCCCAATTGATTCCTTCTAGCCTGCCCCTGTCCCCTGCCCCAGGCCTTCACCTGTGTCCATGGCTTATGCGTATATAACCCAAGTTCTTTGGTTGATCTCTTCCGACCCATGGACCAGATTCCAGGTTCTTGATAGTCTCTCAATGGTAAGCCAATATGCACTAACACCTGAACCTTCTCCCTGAAGTCTCAGATGTGGTAGAAATCTGTACACATCTCAATAGAATATATGTGTTATTTTGGTGTCAGGGAAACAAAAACAGTGCGTTAGAAGACAGAAGGATAGAAAAGAAATGCTCAAATCACCATCTCCTAAATGTTTCCTTTTCCAGACTTACAAAATAGGATCAAGGCATGCAGAAGGGATAAAGTGGCCCTAAGCAATCAGAGGAGATGCAGGGATGAATGATTTCCATTTAATCATCCTATATAATATAGAGCTAACATGCTAATTAAGCCAGATGGTTTAATGACCTTCCGGAATGACCAGTGGGCGGGGGACGGGGCTATGGGGCTTCGGGGCAGCCAGGGCTGCAAGGGCCAAGGCAGCCGGGGCTGCAAGGGCCGAGCCCCTTGCACGAATTTCATGCATAGGGCCTCTAGTTAAACTATAAAAAGCAACTACTGGATTGGAGAAAAACTAAGTGATAACTATAAAACTCTCCCAAAATAAATGAAAGAAACATTGAATAACAGGAGACAAGTATTTTGTTGCTAAGTGAGAAACATGTCTAAGTATATTAAAGGTCAGAGTTAGAAAGAAAACTTTACTGGATTCTAGAAGTCAACCATTGCTTTGATGAAAGATTTGTAAATATATAATTTATTTATTTTCTTCAGCTTTTAAATATTCTTAGAATATTACTTGGGCTGTTTGTATATACATTTGCACTTTATTTTTGAAATGCATACTTTGTGATTATGATAATTTTTACTTGGCCTATAGGTACATTTTATTTGTCATAAAGCTTTAAAGAATTTCAAAAGTAAAATGTAAAGGTCTTGCCTCTGCTGCCAGAGTACCTAGCTCCATGAAAAATGGCCCAAGCTCCTCATTCTTGAGCACAAGGAGACACACACACACACACACACACACACACACACACACACCCCACACAGTCCATTAGCTCTATTCTGATTGAATTATAATAAACCCGTTAGTTAGCAGCTATAGAATTTCCCCCCGCCCAATAGTTGAGAGACTATTTTGGTATTAATAGAATACTTGACTTGCAGTGGATATATGTGAAGGTACTTTAATACCCTTTGTTTTTCTGCCAAGAACATGTGTTCCTGTCTTTTCCAGTAGTCCACTCAGAAAATAATTAATTCCAAGCTGCTTTGAGCTATTCATGCCAACACCACAGGCACTAAATGAAGCAGCTTTCAAGAGAATGGCTACCTCTAGCCTCACCTTAATGATTTTCCTTTTAAATCAATGTTCATACGTTTTAGATGTCTGTGTGTAGTGCATTTGTTAAGTAGGCTGTAATGACTGGAGAGAGCATCTGCTTGGTCTGTTAAAATACAGCATCTTGGATTTCAAAAAGATCTCCAAAAAGCTTTCCACATAAAGTCAGTTGAAAATTGACAGATTCATGTCCCAAAGATTCGGCTTCCAGATTCTCATTCCAGATGTAAATTTATTTACATTGCTCACGAAATGGAAATTAAATTTGATTTGATATATTTAAAAAATTTGTCTTAGCTTTGTTTGTTTCTCTACATGTCACTGCATTGAGAATCACAAGTCTTAAATATTGTTTGGTAAATTTAGTGAAGCTTCTTTCATCGTGCTTTCTGGTTCCCATTTCCCTTTTCCTAATATTCAAACAGCAACAACAGCTTGATATAAGCATGGCTTTTCAAGGAAAAAGGTAGGTATAGTTAGATTTAAAGACAAAGAAGCAAGTGAAATTGAGTATGTAAGAGTATGCACATGTGCGCATACGTATATGTTAGCAGAGGCAATTATGTGACTAAATGTTGAGAAAAAAGATTTTCTGAATACCAAAAGCTTGCCTTTAAATATTAGCAGTTAAAACCCTGCAGGAAGCCAGGTGGGATAAATTCTAAGTACAAAGTAACACAAAAGCTAGCCTTGACTATCCTGGGTGAAAGTGATCACAAAGAGATGGCAGTGAGAGTGTGTCATTTTGATTCTTCAAAGTCCTCATCAAGCATGCATGAGACAAACTACCCTATTTTGTGTCACTCATCATTGCTGCTATGTACTTTTTGTGTTGTCTCTGGTGACCCAGAGCATGCACTGTATGTGCTTTTGTCCTGACACTTGGATCCCTCAGGCTGGCCTGTCTCTCTCTCTCTCTCTCTCTCTCTCTCTCTCTCTCTCTCTCTCTCTCTCTCTCTCTCTCCTTCTGTTCCCCTCTGGCTGGGGTGGACAGCACATCTAAAATTTAAGGTTACTATTAAGGATGTTGAGGTGTGCATTAGCCTTTAAGTATGTGCCCAAGCCCATGTGTAGAGAAGCTCCCAGTGTCCCTGAGTTCCTCTCAGAAAATTGAGGCTCATATCATCTTATGTCTCTGCTCTGGAGCTCTAAACATTCTAAAATCTTGAATGCTCACTTTCCAGGACCTGGGACCTGAGGTCAGGGTTCAGGGCCCACTAAAGCAGTGCTCCTCAAAATATATATGGTAGCTCAGTGTATAATGTTTTGTTTTTAAATGCCTGAGCTACCACAATGGAGATATATATATATATATATTAAAAATGAGTTATGAGTAATAGAAAAGTAATGGTCAATTTGCATCTCCTGGATACCTACAGAAGAGTCAGGCTCTGCCTTGTAACCTGTCCACAACGCTGACAAGGAAGATGCTGGACTTCTGTGCCCATGGCTCCTAAAGTTTCACCAGTGTTTGAGAGGTTGCCTTCCATCAGCATCCCTCGGCCTGGGGCCTTTCTCTGCTCTGACAGTTCCCCTGTTAGATAACTAACATTTCCTTCACCTTGCCCAGTGGTCTCACTCAAAGGTCGCTGATAGTTAATGCACCATAAATACTCCCTCCCTTACGTTTCAGGAGGAAACAAGGATGGTGCATTGTTACAAGTTCCCAGCATTCCTAAGCAGGAAGAAGTCCATGACATGTCTAACTTACCTGCCTGATAACTGCACTTTGCAGACTACCTTTCTTTGCCTGTCTTACCTCTTCACTGCTCTCCCACTATTTCCTGGGTTCCTTTTCCAAATAAATATGTGTACTTGAATTTTCACCGGAGGTACTGATTCTGAGGAAACAAACCTAAGATATTAATACTAACGGTAAACCTTCTATCCAGAAGCATGAATCAAAGCAAGAGTGGGCAGAATCTCTACATTTGCCTGAGAATTTATTCAATAGAGCGTGCATTTTTATTTATTTATTTTCTTAATATATTTTTATTGATTTTTTACAGAGAGGGAGAGAGATAGAGAGCTAGAAACATCGATGAGAGAGAAACATCGATCAGCTGCCTCCTGCACACCCCCTACTGGGGATGTGCCCGCAACCCAGGTACATGCCCTTGACCGGAATCGAACCTGGGACCTTTCAGTCCGCAGGCTGACGCTCTATCCACTGAGCCAAACCGGTTTCAGCTAGAGCGGCAATTTTTACTTGGAAATTCCTATGCTATCTTGACTTGAAAGAGGACATCATCCACTATTGAAAGGAAACGTGATCTCGAGAGCCTAAGTAACAACATTGAATCTTTCCACCCATGTGTTATGTAGCTGGTAATGCTTCTGTGCACCCTTCTATGATTGTACGGATTGTCACTGACCAATTTAGCTTTATATTTAATAATTTCAGTAAGAATATCCAAGGGAGATAAATAAAAAAGGAAAGGGTAAAGGACTGACAATTGCTATTTTGTATAAAGTAAAAAAGGAAAACCTAATAGCATCTGAGCAGGAGTTTAATGTAGATAATAAATGGGCAAAGCCTTCTTCCTCACTAATCTCCCTCCAGTTGAGTATATGCAGGGAAAGAAACTAACAGAGAGAAAAAAGTTAACTGAAGTTAAATTCCTATTGATTCCTTGTTAAAAATAAAATCATGTTTTATCAAGTCTCAGCATTTTCAAAACGAAATTAGGCCTACAAAGAAATGTATACATTATGATTATATATGAAATAACCTAAAAGTACTCCCGCATTTGCAGAAAGATAGAAAAGATGAGTTCTCCAAAATAATCTTTGCCAAACCCTCTATTTTCTTGTCCACAAGGAACAATCCAATCCCGTCTCTTTAAGATACAAATTATGCTCCTGCGAGAGCTGGTACAATATCAATGGAAACAACTCTATCAGTTTTCCCATTAGAAACTATAATTCTAGGCTTTATAGCTTGGCTCCTTCAAAGTAAAGTATGTTGGGCAGAAACTAAGCATACAAATTGCCAGCCAAAATACATTAAACTGGGTGAGCTGTCCTTTTTTTACAAAATGCAAATTGGAGCATTCTGCCCTGCAGGCAGTTAATGCTTGGCAGGGTCTATAAGAATGCCTCCTGGTATTGTGACCAAAAAAAAAAAAAAAAAAAAAAAAAAAAGTTTAAGTCGCAAAGTTTGAAACAGATTGGCTATTATTTCAAAATGTACAAATTTTGAGCAGTTACAGTTAAGGAGGATTTTAGTTCATGAAAAAATAGTTTAACACCATGTGACATAATACACATAATCCACTTAGTCCAAGCTTATGGAAAAATGTCCACCTGATGGTGTCCTTGTAATTGAAGCATTGGAAGGAGTCATTAACTTTGCTAGTGCCTATGGCCACTGCCTCCTGTGGTAATGGAGGGAAAATTGTTTAGATTAGCAGACATCTCATATCTAAAAGGTCTGCTTAGGATTTTGCTTCCGTGATACAGGAATAGAATGAATCTTCCAGCATGAAAGGCTTATGGACATACCAGCAAGTGGAGGCTTTTGTCCCTTGGCTTTCCTACATCTACAAAGCTCATTAAAAGAGTTCATGGAGGTTGATCTCTTCTTTTTTGTTTCTTGTTTCTTTTCTGACTCTAGGATAGTAAAGGGATATTATAGTAACAGGGTAAGGTAGTATAATCTAAGGTAGTAGTCAGTAGACCCAAGAATATGCCTCAGCTGATGACTTGGTCTTTTCAAAATGACATTAAAACTTGCCAGTCCTTCATTCATTCAAGAATACTTTTTTTGTATATCAGGTGCTGTGGAAATCAGAGAGAGAGGAACAAAGTTCCTATCTTTGTGGACTTGATATGCACTTGCAGTTTTATTAGCAACACTTCTGTTGAGCTGTCAGACAGTTTCAGGGACCCGAGGAGCAATTTTAGAAAATGTGAATTGGTAAAATCAAGCTCAGCCCTGCCTCACTTTAAATTCTTATTTTAATACTATATTTGTAATATGAATTTTTAAAAATGAACATTTCACCCTTTTTAAATAAAATCTATATATTTTAGTAACTGTGGCTAGCTTTTTTTAAGTTGACTACGAGTTCTTTGTTCTTTGACATTTGTTGATGAGTGTAATATTTCCTCGTCTATAAAACTACTCTAACTTTGTATTCCCTTTCATATCAGATTTGGGAACTCCATGATAAATTTATTTCTCCACCAGCTAATAATGATGTTGGCTGCTAAAAATCAATAAACATGAAAAGTAACGACCTCTAACAATTTACTTTTATTAGATTCGTGGAGAGTTTTGATATCTTCTACTCCGCAACTCAGTCTGCAACTTTATCTTATTTTACTTTTCCTAATCACTACCTTGTTGTTGCTGCTGTTATTTTATTTTTCAGGTGAACAAGGGAGAGGGAAGCAAGGTAAAATTCAACTAATGCATCATTTTGACACTCCCGTTGTTTGGTCAGTGGTGTGCAGTCTGCTATTTCGGATATAATAAATGTTTACAGTACTTCTAGTTTAATGAATGCCCTAGGCTCCAGGACTTGTCTGTGTACTTCCTTGGCATATATCTTTAGTGAGAAAGAGATGGTGTTGTCTTTTTAACCTAATAGAAAGTAAAGCTGAATGGAAAAATTAGATTCTAGAGCAGCTGCCTCAGTGCAGCTTTCCCAGGGAATCAATACAGAGCTGCAGGAGCCTGTCCAGGCAAGAGTGGCAGCTGTGGAGTTGGAGTCAGTCAATTAAATCCAAGGTAAATGGCCGAAGGATTTGAAGGAAAGCAGTCTTCATTTTGAGTTACTGAGGGTCATTGTTTCCATAACCAAGAATTTTCCCCTTTCATTTGCAAAAACTACATAGAAATTTTCTCAAAGAAAGTCCAAGGATGTAGCACCTCACCCTCTGCCTGTATATTTCATTGCTTTTAGATACCTTGATTTACTTTATAGCCTCTTTTTAAAATAGAGGGTTCGAGGTAAAACGATCAATGTGACATGCTTTTTAAAAATACATGAAAAGGGAACTAAAATCTATAAAGTATCTCTGTGTAAAACAGATTCATTACTGTAAATAACTGTAGGTTAGCTTTCCCCTGAAACCATTCCTTCACCTGCTCTGTATACACTGTGGGAGGTTGTGATCTACTGAGGCGGATTTCATGCAAAGAAAATATGTTTAATGTCTGTAAGTAAAATAAGAGTTGTAAAGTGAGTTGGCTTCCCTACATCAAGTAAACATGGAAATGAAATTTGAGTGCAAAGCTCAGTGACTCCATATTTAGCCTGTGCTCCTCAGTGCCTTGAAGGCTGAATGCTGACAGTGCTGTCAAAGCATTTCACAAAATCCAATATTCATTCTCCCTATTAAACCCTTAAAGATACAAAGATGTTTTCTCACCTTAGCCGGTTTGGCTCAGTGGATAGAGCGTAAGCCTGTGGTCTAAAGGGTTCTGATTTTGATTCTGGTCAAAGACACATGCCTGGGTTGCTCCCTATTGAGGAGCATGCAGGAGGCAGCTGATCCAGGATTCTCTCTCATCATTGATGTTTCTATCTCTCCCTCTCCCTTCCATTCTGAAATCAATAAAAATATACTTAAAAAATAAAGTTTAACAATATTTTCTCAACTTTAAAAATGTATCTTAAACCAAAAGCAAATCTCATGACTAAAACGGAAAGTCATTTTTATATCACGGAATAAGGATGGCCCATTTTAGCTATTATTCTATATTGTTCAGAAACAGTTCAGTGAAACGCAAACACTGACCAAATCTCACCTTGTTGTAACATTCTCTTCTCAAGTTCCCAGGATTCCTACTAGCTGGCCATTTGAAGTTCCTACTCCACCCCTCCATTGTTATTATTACTATCATCACTAGTGGCCTCGTGCATGAAATTTGTGCACAGGCGGGGGGAGCGTGGGGGGGGGGGAGATGTCCCTCAGCCTGGCCTGCATCTTGTCCAATTTGGGAGCCCTTGGGGGATGTCTGACTGCCGGTTTTGGCCCTATCCCTGTGGGCCAAACCAGCAGATATCCCTCTCACAATCCAGGACCGCTGGCTCCTAACTGCTCATCTGACTGCCTGCCTGATCACCCCCAACTGCCAACCCCACTGGCCTGATCACCCCCAACTACCCCTCCCCACCTGGCCTGATTGACCCTAACCATCTCTGTCTTGGCCTCACCACCATGACTTTGTCCAGAAGGATGTCTGGAAGGTCTCCTGGTCTAATTAGCGTATTACCCTTTTATTAGTATAGATTATTATTTCTCTTGCAAAGGTTCAGTCTTATTTGTGCTTTGTCCCTTTTCTATATATACATGCTACAGAAAGATGGTATTCAGCTTCCAACATTTAGTCTCATGTGTATGCTAATAGCTCCCAAACTAATAACTTCAGTCTTCACCTACCCTTGAGTTCCATGCTTTTTTTCCAAATGTAAATTATTATTTTTATTTAGAAGTCTAAAGGGAAATCAAAATTGCTATAAATTAACATACAATGATTATTTTGATCCTATAACCTCAGCAAACAATCAAAATGATCAAAATAAAGACATAGAAACAAACCTCCAAGGAAACCAATTCTAGTTTGCTTATATTTTCAACTAAGGAAATGGACACCTTTTTCTGCCCTAAATAGAGGAAAATTTTGACTCCATTCTAGCTCATCATCACTCTCTCACCTCCAACATCTAATCCATCAACAATTATGACCCCTAAATTTAACTTTCTATTTTCAAATTCCACTTATATAACCTACATTAAACTACTTATATCTCTCATTTGGATTCTAAATAGCTATTAAAATGGTCTTGTTTATATTCTTGCTTCTTATAATCCATTTTCCTCACAGTGGACAGAATTGTTATATTTACATTATATAATGTACATAAGGGCCCTTCAACCTTTCTTTTTTTTATGAATTACTTACTGTATTAGAATAAAATCTAAACTCCTCGACTAAATCTTATAAAGCTATGGATGTTAAGACCAAAAATTACTCAGCTCCAGCCCTGGCCAGTATTGTCCAGTGGATAGAGGTCAGCCTATCCATGGGAGGGTGGCAGGTTTGATTCCAGTCAAGGGCACACACCTTGGTTGCAGGTTTGATCCCTGCCCAAGTTGGGGCACATGGGGGAGGCAACCAATCAGCGTGTCTCTCACATTGATATTCCTCTTTCCTCACTCCCTTCCAATCTCTCTAAAAATGAATGGAAAAAATATCCTAGAGTGAGGATAAAAACAACAAAAATTACTCAGCTCTAGTTCTACTTACTGTCCTTCTATTAAAAAAAAAAATCTGAGTCTTTTATGACTTCTGTATGAATCTAGACCTTTCTTAATATCTGACCTTAAATATTTTAGAAAAGAGGATATAAAGTAAATAAAGGTATATGCAAGCAATGAAATATACTATGGCTATAAAAACACCTTAAATATGTTTAATGTTAATAAGATATATACTAAACTAAATAAGTAAACAATTAAAATACTACATTCATCATTATATTAATACTATTGGATTGCATTAATACATATATATGAAATACCCAGAAATTATACCAAAATGTTGAGTGTTTATTTTTGTTTGCTTTGTGTTTGTTTTTTCATTTGGAGGAGATAATAAGAAACATTAATTCCTTTTTATATCTTATAATTTTTCCAATTTCCTTCAATAATTATGCATATTCAGAATACTATTTATCTTAAAGTTTATATCCTATATTGCATCACAATTAAAATTTAATATAAATTTCCTAGTAATCTGTGTTTGACTTACTAATAGCCTATAAATATGGAGACTTTTTCCTGTTGAGAAAAGTGTCAAATATCAGTGAATTTGCCTAAGTGATCAGCTGTTTTATATCTTGTATAATGTCTGTTTTTATTTAAATACTGAAATATGAGGTATTTGAAAAATACTGAATGCTATATTGCAACAGAAAATTATTTTTAATCATGTGCTTTGATACCCTGAAATGATCTCAATAATGCCAGAATCTGACTCATAATTTGGATACTGTTTCCAAATTAAATTAGAAAAAACCCAAATTTAATCTTGGGGAAAATATATATTGGTTTTTTACTTTATAAATTCTCAAACACACAATTAACAGGTATATTTTTCTACATAAAATGTGAATAAATTCTTTGGATTACTTATTGCATTAGAATGAAATTCAAACCCATCTTCTTCTATTCTACAAAGTATTTACATGACTTTGAAAACTACATGTTAAGTGAAAGTAAAATGTAGGCTAATTAGTACATAGCATCTATACTAATAAAAGGGTAATATGCTAATTAGAGTGGACGTCTTCTGGACGTCCTTCCGATGTCCTTCTGGACAAAGCTGCAGCAGCTTCCTGAGGCTCAGGCAAGCCGCAGATGGTGGCTGCCACCGTGAGGGCCCGAGGCTCAGGCAGCCAGGGTAGTGGCAATGGCAGCAGCAGAGGCATGAGGGGGGCATCACCTTCCCCTGATTGGCTGGTTGCCTCCCACAGAGGACATCCCCCTGAGGGCTCCTGGACTGTGAGAGGGGGCAGGCCGGGCTGAGGGACCCCCTCCAGTGCACGAATTTTCATGCACCGGGCCTCTAGTCAACAACAAAAATAGAAAGTGGTGTGGGAATGAAATAGTCAAATTTAAGTCACAGTTGCTGAGCTACAGCATAGTTCAATGGACAAGTTTTAAAATTTTTTAAATTTAAGTTTTATTTAAAATTCCATAAACTGATGTACACCCACTGGTTATGTGGAAGAAGTAATTAAAACAATAACTTTATAGATCTTGGTACTTTATCTAAAAGAAAAATCGAATTGTTTAGCTCAAAGAGATTTTCAAAGCCATGCAAAATACTTTGCTAGTTATGACTTATTTGAAGTTATCAGAATTTCAAAGGCAAGTATCTGAGTTTAGAATTATTTAAACTCTATTATAAAGATTAATAACTAAAGAGTCTAAAGAATCAATTACCTTAAAAGAAAGCCAAAAATAATCTCATATATTTTCCAGTATTATTATATAATCATGATACTTCTCAACATTTGCAAGGATAAAAAGAAAATTTGTCAAAATGTTGGAATAATATCATGTTTCTAAAACTTTGTATTTTAATGAGTAATTAAATTAAGTAGTTTAATTAAATTAGTGAAACAAGGCGAATATATTAAGAGTTTTCTAAAAGTGATTTCAAAATAAGTGACTTGGTGTTATGTTCATATTACACTTAAGGTTCTCAAGCATGTTGAGTTTTCTTTATATGAAAAGTGTACGTCTGAAGATGAAATTTACATTATCAGGGTAATCTTGATTTATGTTGTTTTAATGATTTTCACCATGTGCTTAAACTGTTAACACCAAAAATAAAAGTAAACAATGGTCTAGATATAGGAACACCCTATATTTTAATTAAAATGTCATAGATTATTTTAACAATTGACCAGCACAAACTAACCATTTTTATCACATTGTGGTTTTATATTAGGAGCAAAGAGCTAGAAGGAATTTAGACAATAATGTGATCATAATTTATAATGTTAGAGTTGGAAGAGACTTAGAATTGATCTATTCTTACCTCTTTATGTGCATGAAGGAACCTACTGTTTTGGTCAAGATTCTAGTACTTTGAAAGCTCAACTTTCATCTTCATCCTTTATCCCCCTTACACTGTTTCCTGGTACAGGAGTCACTTCCATCTCACTTTTCCTGAATTATATCCTTTTGTAATAAACTGGTAATCTAGAGAGTAACCTGGTTTCCTGAGTGCTGCAAATTAACTAATGCCAAGGAGGAGTCTTGAGAACCTATGATTTACAACCAGTTGGTAAGAAGTACAAGAAACTACCCGGACTTACACCTGGCTCTGAAGCAGAGGTGAGGGGGGCTTAGGGTTGGGTGACAGTCTAGTAGAACTGAACCCTGAACCTGTGGAATCTTACGCTACCCTCAGGTAGACAGTGTCAGAATTAGGTTGAACTGAATTGAATAGGGCACTCAGTTGGTGCCTGGAGAATTGCTTGATAGTGGGAGCAAAACCTGCTCTATCTAAACTGGAATTCGGTGGGCAGGACAAAAAAAAAATGCACACACACAAATACACACATACATGTGCATGCATTGACATATACCCATAAGCACTTACTCCTGGGAAATAGTCCCCTTTAATTAAGCCTGGATCTCACCAATATTGAGAGTTTGTATCATATCTTACCGTTGTTGTTTTTCTCATCTTTAATTACTGGTTTCTGCTTCTGACCCTCTCTATGCCACAACCTCAAATTGTACAAATGTTAATAGTAACATAATAAAGGAATCCATTATAATTGTGTGGATTTAATCAAGATCATTTTGCAAGTGATCACATTTAAGGGATTTTAAATTAACCAGAGAGCATGCTCTTAAGAGATGTTTCTATAAACGCCTAAATGATTGCTAGTTAACTCAGAGTTTGTACAGAGGGGAAGAGGATATAGAAGTCCCTGTGATGAGAAAGGACATAAAGTGTTTTAAAAATAGGCCAAAAGCTCCTGTGGTTAAAGTGCAATGACTAACAATGATGATGACTTCTCATCAATCTAGAAGGGTGGCAGAGGTCAGACAGTGGAGAGGCCTGTAGACCATGTTTAAGATTTTGAACTTTTTCCTATTGAATGGTTTTAAGCATTGCAGTGATTACCAAATTTTTATTTTTTATTTTGAAAAGATTGCTCTGATGTAGTGGGCTGAAAAGCTGAAGTAGGACCAAAGTGGATGCAGTGATCAAAAGTACAAAGCAAAATGAGCTGGGTGGCTATTGCAATAATAAAGAAAAAGAGATAATAATGTTTTAAGAAAAGTGGTAGTAGTAGAAAAAACGAGAAATTGTAAAAAGTGAGTTACTTTGTGTATAAAAGAAGCATATTTTTTTTAGAATATAAAAGGGGAAGCATAAAAGGTGATGCTAAGGTTTTATTTACCAAGATAGAGAACTCAGGAAAGGGAGCAGGGATTTGAGGGAACATAAAAAGTTTCACTATGTGAGTTTGAAGTGTTATAAAAAACTTAAGAGGAGTTACTTAGTAAGCCATTGGATAGATGTTTACATCCAGACCTAATAAGGGAAGTCTGTACTGGAAATATAGGTTATGGGGTTCAGGCTAATTATTTTAATGTGCCCTAAACAGTTTACAAGCATTAAGGTCATTATCTCATGAATAATAATGATATGATAAGACATTTTCTTTTTACAAAAGAAGGCTTAAATAGTTTAAATTGATCTCCCTATATCACATATTACATTGTAGCAGACTCCAAAGATCATTATTTCAGTTACCTACTGCAAAACAAACAAACAACAAAACAAACAAACAAAACTACTCAAACTATTTAGTGACTTAAAGCAATTTTTGTTAGTACTATACTTCATTATTTTGTAGTCAAGCATTTGGACAGGACATATTGGAGATAACTTATCTTTTCCTACAGTTTTCTGGATATTGGCTGGGATGAATTAAATGACTGGGGGTTGGAGCAGCTGGGAGTTGGCTGAATATCTCTGGCTCTCTCCACATAGCCTTTCCACTTGGCTTTTCCAAAAGTCTAACCATGTCTTCTGTACAGAGGTATGCTTCAAAATAGACTCCTTACTGGCAGCTCAGAACTCCAAGAGGAAGAAAGAACCAACTGATAGTCCTCTCCAAACCTAGACCTGGCCATAGCATAGCCTCCTCCCACCAGATTTTATTGGTCAAAACAGTCAGTAACCAGACCAAATTCAAGGGAAGAGGAAAGAACCTTTACCCATCAATGGGAATAGAATGAATGGATTTGTGGCAATCTTTAACCCATCACACCTACAACAGAAACACTTCCTAGTTACTCTACACTACTATCAATTTCTATAAAGTACACCTGCTATTCATTACTGATGTTATATAAAATATCTCTTTCATGCACATGATTATGTAAATATAATATCCTTTATGTCAGTGGTTCTCAACCTTCCTAATGCCACGACCCTTTAATACAGTTCCTCATGTTGTGGTGACCCCCAACCATAAAATTATTTTCGTTGCTACTTCATAACTGTTAATTTTGCTACTGTTATGAATCGTAATGTAAATATCTGATATGCAGGATGTATTTTTATTGTTACAAATTGAACATAATTAAAGCATAGTGATTAATCACAAAAACAATATGTAATTATATATGTGTTTTCCGATGGTCTTAGGCCACCCCTGTGAAAGGGTCGTTTGATCCCCAAAGGGGTCGCGACCCACAGGTTGGGAACCGCTGTGATCAAGAAGGTTTGTTGAATGAAATGATTCTAATGTAGTAGGGGTTTTAGTTTTGTTAATAATAAAAACAAAAATGCCTTTGAATCAGTTTAGATACTTCATCATTTTGGATAGAGGGACTAAGGTATTTAGGATACCATCAAAGAATAGTACTTTTGAATTCTCCTAGCAAGTAGATGACAAGTATCTGTGAATTACTCAAGCTGAGGCTCACAAAGAAAGGTCTTTCATATACTGCTTGAAGCTTCTAACTTTGGACAGGTCCTCTTGCAAATATTCTCATTGACTGAATGTATTACAGTGGTGTGCATAGCTTTTCCTTCATGTAATTGATAGCATGTTGCCCACTGAATGTTAAGAAACTCAGCAATAAGATGACTTTGCCTTTGGCAAAGAGCAAATTCCATACAGAGAATAACACCATTCTAAGTTAACCACTTCCTCTGCTCTTGTGATTGACAGTGTTCTGATTCATGGGGATGAATAAGCCAAATAAAAAATATTCTCAACACTTGCAATCACCAACATTATGTGAAAAGAAGAAATGGCTTTGATTAGCAATCAGAAATATCAAATAATCAGGTATTGGGCTTTAATTTTCCTTTTACTCCTTGGAACTTTCAAGAATAACATTTTATATTGTTTAAGTTTTTTTTTGTAAATGATTATACAAGGAATAAATATTAATGTTGAATCAGTATGTAATACCACTCAGCCAGTTAAAAAAAAAATAATATAGTAGGTACGGAATTATAACAGATTCTTACAAAACTATAACATAAAGTTGCAAGTCATCCATAGACATACAACAACTTACTAAAAGAGAATAATAGTTTAGTTACTCTAATGTATTTAATGGTAACGTGCACGGTGAGGAAGTACTGCAAGTTAAAAAAACATGGTGGGCATTATAGTTGTGATCCTGGCTCTTCCAGTTTCTTGCCCTGTAATGTGGGCAAGTCACTCAGTATCTCTAGGTCTCATATATTGTCAGCTGTATATTAAATATACTGTCACTCATATTAAAGAGTTACTGTAAGAATAAACACAAAATATGAACTCCAATAGTATATTACAGTATCAATAGCTATCTATCTATCTATCTATCTATCTATCTATCTATCTATCTATCTATCTATATACTAGAGGCCCAGCACACGATTAAATAGTATGCGAGTAGGGTCCCCTAGGCATAACCTGCCATCAGGGACATGTCTGCCACCCCGCGAAGCCTTGCTCACTCCTCAGATGCTGCTGGCGCACCGCAATGCTCCAGAAGTCCCACCCGCCACTGCTGCCCCGGGACCCAGAAGTCCCACCCACCATGGGATCTATCAATGCACCTCCTGGTGAGACCAGTAGTTCGTCATGATGCCGTGATGGCGTCATGACAACAGGCCTTTTATGATATAGATATAACAGTCTAAGTGACAGTTAAGATTGAATGACTGGTCGCTATGATGCGCACTGACCACCAGACACTCAACGCAGGAGCTGCCCCCAGCCCGCAGGCCCCGATCACTGCTGGAGCCTGCAGGCCAACCTCCCAGTCCCTCCCCCACACTGGCAGGCCCCGATTGCCTGATTGGGGCCAGGCCCCTGGACTGGAACAGGGAACTGGGGGTGGTGGCAGACATAGCCACTTTCCCAGGGGGCCAAGGGCCGGCTCCCTTCTTGGGGCCAGTGGCCAAATTCTCTGGTCCCTCCCCCTGTCCCTCCCCCCAGCCAGCACTGCCTGCCCCCAGAGGTGGTTGGCCCCTCTCCCTGGCCAACAGGCCCCGATCTCTGGATTAGGGCCAGGCCCCGGGCTGGGATGGGGAACCAGAAGTAGGTGGCGGTGTGCGGGTGGTGAGGGAAGGAGGAGGTGGGGAGGCGGGGAGGGCTCTGATCGCAGGCCAGGCCTAGGGACCCCCCCCACCCATGCACCAATTTCTGCACTGACCTCTAGTTATTTTTATAATTACCAATTATTGTTCATCTCAAAGTAGCAGCTGAACCAGAAAGAAAATAGTTCTCAGTTAAATGTTTATTTTCAAGTATGAGAAAGAGAGAATAAGGGTATTAGTGATTACAAAATTAAAAAAAATAAAAGATGAGAATATCTGATAAAAAATCATTCCCAGGGAAAGGCCTTTGATATAAATATAAAATTATTTTCTAGGTATTTAAATTATTCATTACTGGTGTCACATAAAATATCTCTTTCATGCACATGATTATGTAAATGCAGTGATCCTTAATGCCCTATGCTTTACTCTCCATTCATTCCAACTCCCAATGTGCCATTTCTACAGAAAATGAAACATCCCAGGGATCTTGAGAGATCTTGTCTGTGTATTTCTTTTACTTTGCTCTGTAGAATAGCTAAATTGCTATTCCATAGTCATGTGTTATCCAAAAGACTGATATTTTTGTTGGCTCATTTATCAAATGTATACAGTTTGAAAATATTTGTATCATTTAAAATCCAAACTAGGATTTATTTTATAGCCCTGAAGTTCTCTTTCTCACAACAAGAATAAAAACATAAATTAACTTCATCTCAATTAAATTACTTTGGAATAAAATGTTAAAAGTTAGAGAGAACCTAATCATTTTTACAGAATAAGCTGTCCTAAGCGTCATCCTCCTCTGGGGACCACCAATTACATATTTCTTTACCTTAGTAAAAGCAGATCTTCCCATCCCCTTGTATTCTACATTTTTGTCTGGGAGTCTGCAGGGGTTAGTCTCACTTCCCATAATTGTCTCTCTTGAAATATCTTCTTGGCTGTGCTGTGATGTACTTACTGTCTTTTGCAGGCTCTGCCTCCACTGGACACACCCTTACGACAGTCACCTGCTGGAGAACCTACTTGGTGACAGGAGCTGCTCTGCCCGGTTGTGGCAGTTGGTAATATACCCAAAGGTTCAGGAAAAATACACAAATGTGTTACCCAGTTTTCTACACTCCCCATTTGTCTCCTAGACACCAAATTGACCCATGTTTTCAAGGCTTCTTTATTAAAAAGCTTCCTAACTTCTATCTTTTTCTTTGTCTTCCTATGCTATAGAAACTAAGATTATGAGATCTTAAATGTAAAATAGGTACTATTTTGTCCTCTCCATTGAAAATGTATTCGAGTTATGTAACAAAACTTTCTATTTATCTCTGGAAAACTGAATCCCTGGTAGCACTGCCAAACAGTTCATATGCATGTACAAGTATTATTAAATCTTGCTTGGAGCCACTGAAGACATGCCATCATCTAACCATGAAATACTTTTTTTTCCAAAAATATAGATCTTTAAAGCAAAAACCTTATTTATCTTTTTAATTAGAAATCAATAATTATTGTAAATCCTATGTATTTTTTGCTTCTGTCTTAAAAATTGAGTCAAATATAATTAACCCTGTGGCAAGTCTATGTAAGTGATATCTTTGGAAAAGAACATCTATCTATTAGCAGTTAAGATTAATATTGATGTTTTCTATATTAAATTATTAAAATTTGTTTTTAAATCAAGCAAATACACAAATTTGTATTTCCAAATTCAATATTGTTGCAAAATACTAAACTACAAGATGATTATCACTTTAATGGTTTATTGTCTAAGTGAAATGAGAAAAAGATTGAATACCTATAAAAATCAACTATCTACATACTTTACACATAATCTTACAGAAAAAAATTATTACTCTAAATAATTACATGCTTTTAGTTTATTTCTATAAAATGAAGCTTAGCAATCATTTTTATGAAAGCATGTATAAAACTAGAAAATAATAAAGGTAAAGATGAAACCAGAGTAATGCAATTATACCTATAGTTATGCCTTTAATTATAATCAAGCATCATTTAACAAGTAATAAACATTTAATTTCATGTCTTAAAGCAAAATCATATATTTTATTAGAATAATGCATTAGCTTTGTGTCTCCATGGAAAAATTTATGTTTCCCTAAAATAGATTGGTTATACACCTATGAGATAATTAATCCAACAAATTTTTTTAAGAATCCTTTTGTTCCAGATAATGGTATCCAGTTGAGTGTTAGAAATAAAATATGCTATGAGATTTCATATATGGGGTACTTTAATAAGACTTTGGATATTCTATAAATATTTCTACAAAAATCTATATATATAAAAGCCTAATATGCTAAGTGTCTTACCTATCGGCTGACCACTCGGTCAACCATTTGATCAGTTACTATGATGCGTACTGACCATCAGGGGTCAGACACTCTGGTAGGTTACCTTGCTGCTGGGGTCTGGCTGATCAGGACTGGGCAAGTTGGGCCAGACATGCCCTGGAGCTCTCCCACAGTCCTTCCCCAGTTGGTTGGCCCTGATTGGCCCCAATGGGGACTGGGCGAGATGGTCCCAATCAACCCCAATGGGGACTGGGTGAGATGGGCCGGACAAACCCTGGAGCCAACCTCCTGTGGTCCCTCCCTAGCGTCTAAAATATTTCTAATTACTTTCCTTTCAATGTGCATGAATGCATGCACCGGGCCTCTACTATTACATATAAAAGAAGATATATAGGATAAGTAGCAAATAGTCAAGCAAAAAGGAGTTTCAGGTAGAGAAAATAATGTATAATAGTGTTTTGGGAAAAGAAAAAGTGAAATTACTTAGTGGGAGTGAATCACATTGTATGAGACTAGGAATGGTTAGAGATAAAGCTTGACATTTAAAAATATAAAGAGCAAGAGAGGTTTCTGTTTTTAGTAATGATCACTTAGGCTACAATTGACAAACAAAATCTATTAAACCTGTAGAAAATGCAACCAAATTCAAGCAACAACAAAAACTGTTAGGTCCTGGAGAGTGATCAAAGGGAATGGCACTAGGTGAGGTTTGTTTTATTACAATTTCTAGTAAATGGCAGACTTTAGTCTCCACCAGGTGGGGAGCAAGACACTGATAGAAAACCTTAGTCATTCTGGCCAGAAAAACCAGAGAACCTTGAAACCACAGGTTTGCTCTGGGCATTGTAAGCACTGAAGGTGAGGGGCATTGCCAGAGAAAAAAGTTAGAGAGCAGAAACTCCAAATTATGTGTAGAAACTCTGCCATTATAGAAACACAGTTTGAAGTGTAAGCCCAACCAGATAAATTGCCACTAGAAAAAAAGAAAAGAAAAAAAATCAGCACTCTTGGAGAATATAACAGCATCTACAACATAACATTCAAAATATCCAGGATAAAATTTTTAAAATTAGTTGATATATGAAGAACAAAAGAAGTATGACCCGTATTCAGTAGAAAGGGAAATTAGTGGATCCTGATCATGAGATGGCCCAGATGCTGAAATGAACAGAAAAGAATAATAAAATAACTTTAGAAATGAACTCAATGATATTAAGAAAATATTCTTGTAAATGTCAAGAAAACCTATCTCAGCAGAGAAATGTCTGGAGTCATTCAGACAGTGACCATGTCCATATTCCCTGGCCAGCTATTTCTTTTATAACTTCACGTCATATCCCATTTAAACTTCATGTCAGCCTTTAGCACTTTCCACTTTCTGTACTGCTCTTTCATCTTCCTTGACCAATTTTCTTCTGATTGTCCTTTTTATTCCTTTGTAAAAATATCACCTCGATTTATATCAATGGGAGACAAGAAAGCACTTTAATGACAGCCTTTGGTGATGGCTTGTGAATTGAATAACGAATGCGCAGTGAACAAACACCAACAAACTTTGAGGAAGTGATGCAATTGCTCACTGATCATGACACAAGTCTATTATTTATGGAGTGATTTGTGGACTAAAGAGCAAGTAGCAAAATTTGTACTTCATATAATTACTCACAGTTAATATGTGGGGTAACAAATTTTAAGGGTGGTGTTGGGGATTTGGTATTACTTAACTAAACTACAGTAACTAAAATCCATGTATATAAGAACCATGTAAAGAAAGGACTGATTGAATATATTGACTAGAAGTTATAAGACATAGACTAGTTTTAGTGAATCTACCCTGGATTGGAGAAAAGACACAATATTTAACTGAGAAGAAAAAAAGTACTTAAAATAAGACTGTGAAGAATATCAATATTAAACATTATATTAAAAGATAAGTATAAAGGAGACTAAAAATAGAAGGCCAAAAATTATGCATGTATTACACAAAAATAAAAACACAAAGAGTGTTTCACAGGAGATACATGGCCAGAATTTACAAGTAAAGTGAAAATAATATGTAAAAGAAGGATGTGAATATTGATAGAATTAAAAAAAACAGTGAAGTCACTGGTTCCTTTTATGGTTAGAAAGTAAACTTATTTTGAGAATTGAGTGGGAGACAATAAAATGGATAAAGCACTGTAGCTCATGATTTCAAGATGATGACAGGCTTGTTTCTTCTTGATATTATTATTTTTTTTAATATATATTTTATTGGTTTTTCACAGAGAGGGAGGGAGAAGGATAGAGAGTTAGAAACTTCGATGAGAGGGAGAGAAACATCGATCAGCTGCCTCCTGCACACTCCCCACTGGGGATGTGCCCGCAACCAAGGTACATGCCCTTGACCGGAATCGAACCTGGGACCCTTCAATCTGCAGGCCGACGCTCTATCCACTCAGCCAAACTGGTTAGGGCTTGATATTAGTTTTTTACTTTATTTTTATTTGGGTGACATTGGTTAACAAAATTATACAGGTTTCAGGTATATAATTCTACAGTCCATTGCCTGTTTGAATTCATATAACTGAAAGGAGAAAAACTAAATTAAAAAAAGAAAAGAAAGATGCAATTTTTAGAATTCATATTACCCTATGGAAAACTTTCAGTGCTGAAAATATAAAACCATAAAAAGAGATATTATTTCAAGACTAAATTAAATGGATTAGAAATACCAGTTAGTAAGAATTATCCTTTTGTGAAGAAAAAACAGAAACGACACTATGGTAAGAATGTGACCAGGGTTCTCATTGTAGTTTAAATTCTGTAGTTTAGGTTTTGTTGGAGCCCAAGCTGTGGGGCAAAGACAGCCTGTCTCCTCATCATGGTTCTACCACTTACTAGAAGTGAAATATGGTACAGGTTACCTAATTTGTTTCATCTACAAAAAGGTTAACAATAGCACCTAAATTAATTAAGCTAATCCTATATAATAAAAGCCTAATATGCTAAATGTCCGACTATTCGACCATTCCACTAGTCACTATGATGCACTCTGACCAACAGGGAGTAGATACTCCAACCGGTAGGTTAGCTTGCTGCTGAGGTCTGGCCAATTGGGACTGGGCGAGATGGGCCAGACACACACTGGAGCCCTCCCACGGCCCCTCTCTGGCCCCGATCGTGCACCAGTGGGGTCCCTTGGCCAGGCCTACACCCTCTTGCAATCCAGTATCCCTTGGGGGATGTCGGAGAGCTGGTTTCGCCCTGAGCCTCGCAGGCCAGGCTGAGGGACCCCATCGGTACATGAATTTGTGCACTGGGCCTATAGAATATATATATATATATATATATATATATATATATATATATATATATATATTTTAAAATATTATATATAGTATAATATCTATGATATTATATTACATAATAGAGGCCTGGTGCACAAATTTGTGCACGGGTGGGGACTGGCCAGCCTACCCCAATGGGGGCCCATTGGACCAGGCCAGTGGGGTTAGGAGGGGTCCTGGGTGCTTGGCTGGCCAGCCTCGCCCCTAATCGGGGTGTTGGGGGCTGATTGGGGATCAGGGCAGGGGGGCTGATCAGGACCCAGATCAGGCTGGTTGGCTGCCGCAGTGTGCGTCATAGCCACTGGTCATTCTGATCGTTCTGGTTGTTCTGCCATTCCAGTCGCTGGGCTCTTACATATATAGATATATAACTGAGAAGAGTAGCTAGCATATAATAATTACTCAATAAGTGTTGAAAGTTATTATCAATCCAATGGAATATTGGTTCTCACAACTCATACGAGCTATGGAGAATGCAATAAGATAACGAAGATAATAAATTCTGTAAAAGTGTGTTTGTTTATAATTCATACAATGTATTATTAATAACTGAATTATTTCACAGAACTTTTAATATTAATAGCAATGAACTCTATTTCATGGATAAATTTTATTTTTATTTCGAGTGTGTGAAATGCTAATAGAGCTAGAACCGAAAACCTTGGGGCTAAAGAGAAATGCTATAATTTGTTTTTCCCTAAAATGAGCCACTTAATATGTATTTTAATTACGCACAAAAAAGAAATATAAATTCTCTACATAGATGTGTGATTTACGCTGTGACAACTTGTGCTATAGAGCACTTTTAGGATACCGCCTGGGTTATGTCCTTTCAAAATAGCTCAATTATTATGTCAAATTTTGACATGATTTTCTAGAATACTAAGCATGCATCCAAATAAGATTTGAAAGCGACTTACTTTTATGTAAAGGATTTTATATCTATATAATTTTCATAAAAGATAGTTATGCAAAGAATGCCTTTAAAGTAGAATGCATATATGAATGACTACATAATTTTATATGTGTGCCAAAAATCATAAGTCAGATTCCTTCCTGGTGAAGCCATTTCTCTAGTTGACAACTGTCAAAGCCATCTCAAAAACCCATGAATATTAAAGTACTGTTCACTGGCACATTTGGCATTTTGAAGTCAGGCAAATAGAACTCATGAAATATGAAAGGAATGCCCCATGTCCCTTTGTAGAAAATGTTGCCATTAAGATGATATATGAGGAAATTCACACCTTCATCTGCTGGGTGTGCTCAACTGTATTTTCAATCAACTGTATTACTTTGCTTTGATAGTGTTACCATTGGATGATACTCACTTTATGTCCTGGCTTTAGGAGCTCCCAAAGTTAAGGTTAAGCGGAAATTTTTTAACTATTTGCATGCATAATACATGTTTTAAACATATGTGCATTTTTTTAATAATTGTATTCTAACAGTTCATAGATTCTAAAATCTTTCTATTTTAGCTACTAGTATTAGGCCATAAATGTTCCTGGGCACAACATCCATTGCCAATTTTTATTCTTATATTGCTGGTTTGTGGGATTCAAATTTATTAGAAAATTGTGTCGTGTTACTTTCATATTCTAGCCTTAGAAAATTTGCCCTGCCTAAGTTTTTACATGCTTAATGATATCATAGATTGGTCTGTTAACTCTAAAATTATAAGTGTCTCTTTACATAAGGATTTTATTTTGGAATTATTTGGAAGAAAATAATCATTTTATTTAATTTTATTTTAAACTAGTAGCCCTGTGCACGAATCCATGCATCAATAGCTCTCTGCAGGGCCTGGCCGCTCTGTTCCCGCTGCCTAGAGGCTCTCCACGGCCTGACTGGGGGACTCTGGCGGGGCTGAGAGGACCAGGAGCTGCCCTCTTGTGGCTATGGGCGAAGCCATCCTTGTGATGGAGTGACAGTTAATTTGCATATTACCCTTTTATTACATAGGACGAGAGACCCATGCATGAAATTTGTGCAAGAGTAGGCCTTCCTTCCCCTAGCTGCTGGCATCGGCTTCCCTCTGGCACCTAGGACCCAGACTTCCCTCCGGCCACAGGCAGGCACCCAGGACCTGGGTTTCCCTCGCAGCCCCGGCTCTGTCTGGAAGGTCATCTGGTCTAATTAGCATATTATGCTTTTATTATTATAGTCTGTACTATTTTGAAACAAAAAGATAGAAAGTTCATGCTCATTCTGAAGAAATAACAGATATGAATTTACCATACACAAAATAAATGTCTTAAAATTATTTTTTGTTAAAATGGAAAATTAACATATGTATTAATATATATCACTATAAAATATTGATAGTCCATTAGTGCAGAAGTTTAGGAATTGCACATATTACAATGATACATAAATATATCTTACATCAAATTTCTTATAGAGATTAATTCTACAATTCTTTACATTTAGAAGCATGAAGTTTTAAAATTACTTTTCCTTTAACACATTGTTTGCGGGTAGTTTTTATCACACGCTAACAGGTGGCGCAGGCTATTTTTGCTAATATTTTGCGCAAATGGCAACGTTCAGTAAAATTACGATAACTTTAGTTTACGTATTTATACGTTACCTGCATTCTACCACTAGTCTATAAAAAATGTATTAATACGTGTCCCACGCTCTACTACACTGGTAGAACATATAAATACATAAAACGTATAAATACGTTTCCCGCATACAATGTGTTAATATAGAGCATGTTCATGACTCTTTTACAACTAAAGCTACCTAAGGCATTATGCACACAATTATAGAATCCACATCTTCTGTAGCTCTGAGTTTTTATCATGTTCTACAGGATCACTACTTTCCTTTTGCATAATTAATTATGCATAAATAAGGTATGATTTTATGAATGTGATATTTTCTTGGAATTTTACATACATGGTTTCCTAAAATAAAAGTGTCTTAGTACAGTTTTGCTTGCTTGTATATCCATGAATTTATAAATTCATTTTTGTAAGTCAAAATATAAGATGACTTTCAAAGAAATGTACATATGAATTCAAGGAGTCTAACTTTCAAAATAAAATCAAGTTCAATATGCAACCAAAGTGCATTACTGAATATCCTCATTCACATGTTGAGATTTTCTGCTTTTATTAATTTCCAAACGGTACATGTACATGTACACACACACATACACATAGAAAATCTCTCTTAAGGTAAAACAGGTACCCAGATTTGCTCCTGAGTTACGGTGTATTTGCTCCTATGACCTTTACAAATCTTACCTAATAATAGACAAACATGTAAATTGACCACCCCTCTGCTACACTCACCAGCCAATCAGGAGAGTATGCAAATTAACCCAACAAAGGTGGCCGTTAATTTGCATACATAGGCGCGAAGCTGCGGAGCAAAGACGGAAGTCTCTGGGCTGGAGCAGCGAAGACGGAAGGCTCCAGGCTGGAGCAGTGAAGATGGAAGGCTCTGGGCCAGAGCAGCAAAGATGGAAGGCTCCGGGCCAGAGCGAAGGCCTGGGTCCCAGGTGCTGGAGGAAAACCGGTGCCGGCAGCCAGGGGAAGGGAAGGCCTATCGCCCGAATCTCTTTGTGCAACTGGCCTCTAGTACATCCTATCTAATAAAAGAGAAAAATGGTAATTGGCATACGACGATACCCTTTTCATTGGCTAATCAGGGCTATATGCAAATTAACTGCCAACTAAGATTGGCAGTTAACTGCCAACAAGATGGCGGCTAATTTGCATATGTAGGCACAATGCAGGGAGGCGAAAGGGAAAGCAGGAAGAAGCCCCCTGCCACTGACAGTGATCAGAAACCCAGGGGGGAGCTAAGAGCTGGGGGGCAGGGCAAAGGCGGCCCTGGGGCCGCCTTTGCCCTGCCCCCCAGCCATGATCGGAGAATCAGGCACCTTTGTCGCCCTGGCCAGTGGTAGCAGGAAGTAGGGGTGGAGCCAGTGATGGGAGCTGGGCACGGTTGAAGCTGGCAGTCCCAGGAGCTAGGGGTCCCTTGCCTGGGCCTAAAGCGAAGCCCACGATCGCGGGGCCGCTGCAGCTGCGGGTCCCCGCTGCCTGGGCCGGACGCCTAGGCCAGAGGTGTTAGGCCTGGGCAGGGGCAGAGCCTGCAACCACGGGGAGCTGGGGGTCCCCTGCCCAGGCGTGACACCTCTGCCGGAGGCCTCAGGCCTGGTCAAGGGGCCGATCCGGTGATTGGTGATTGGAGGGTGATGAGGGTCAACTCCTCTGGCCGAGGCATCAGGCCTGGGCGGGGGGCGGAGCCGGGGATTGGGGGATATGATGGTCCCCTTGCCCAGGCCTGAAGCCTGGGTCAGGCTTGGGTGGGGGTGGAGCAAGCAATCAGAGGGAGATGGGGGTCCCCTGCCCAGGCATGATTCCTGGGCCAGAGGCCTCAGGCCTGGGCGGGGGCCAGAGCCAGTGATCGGGGGAAGATGGGAGTCCCCTGTCCAAGCCTGACACCTCTGGCGGAGGCGTCAGGCCTGGGCAAGGGGCTGATCAGGCGATCGGAGGGTGATGGGGGTCTACGCCTCTGGCCGAGGCATCAGGCCTGGGCAAGGGGCAGAGCCAGCAATCGGAGGGGTCTGGGGGTCCCCTGCCCAGGCCTGACGCCTGGGCCAGAGGCATCAGGCCTGGGCTGGGGGAAGAACCAGTGATGGGGGGAAATGAGGGTCCCCTGCCCAGGCCTGACGCCTCTGTCAGAGGTGTCAGGCCTAGGCAAGGGGCCGATCCTGCATTGGAGGGTGATGGGGGTCAACGCCTGAGGGCTCCCAGTATGTGAGAGGGGGCAGACTGGGCTGAGGGACACTCCCCCCCCACACACGCACACACCCAGTGCACGAATTTCGTGCACCGGGCCCCTAGTATATATATAAAGGAAATCATGGATTTGGTTGATTTTTCCAGGAGTCTTAAAGCCCAAATTGTAAATCAGGTAGAAGGGTACTCAGAGCCATGACCTCCCCGATACAGAGGAGGTTAGTTGATGAGGAAGTCAGGAATGTGGAATTATGTGACATATTGTATAAATGTACTATATTACATATGTAAGAAAACTGGATGGTTTAGAACAGCGGTTTTTAAGTCGTGGGCCGCGACCTTTTTGGTGGTCGAACGACCCTTTCACAGGAGTCGCCTAAGACCATCCTGCATATCAGATACTTACATTACAATTCATAACAATAGCAGCATTACAGTTACGAAGTAGCAACGGAAATAATTTCATGGTTGGGTCACAACATGAGGAACTGTATTTAAAGAGCCAGAAGGTTGAGAACCACTGGTTTAGAAGAAATTTCCTAAAAGAACTATGCTGTGAAACATCTTCCTTGGTCCCTGAAAAGTTATTGGCAACATTGCTTTGAGCAGCAGAATTAAGATCATGCTGAAAAAATAATTTTGCATTATCCAACTGATAATCTAGTATATTTACAGTTATTCATAGAGTTGGCAGTCTTAAACTGGTAGTAACAAGATCAGGAAGTTCTTAGGATAATGGCAGACAGAGAATAATTCAGGAGTTTCCATATAGCTCATTAGTCTCCCCTGGGAGATTTGCCCTTGGCCTATCCAAAGAGTCAGCACACATTTTCTGTAAAGGGCCAGATAATATAGTCTCTGTTATAGCTACTCAACTCTGCCTTGTAGCAGGAGAACAGTCACAGAAAGCACATAAATATGTGGCTGTATTACAGTAAAACTTTATTATGGGAAATTTACATTTCATATAATATTCTCAAGTCATTTAATATAAATCCTATAAATGTTTTCAACTATTTAGAAATGTATAAGTCATTCTTTGTTCATAGACCATAAACAAAAAGATGACAGGCAATAATTTGCCAATCCCTGGGCTGAGAACAAGTCTTCCTGGGAAGTAATAGCTCCTTTGATCCTCCTCATTCTGGTAGCAGGTGACTTGGTTTGATTTGGGAACCCAGACATTTTATTTACTTGGTTAAAGAATAAATGAGTAATGGAAACTCTGAATTATAACCTCTCCTCAGATATTTATGTGGACTATGCCTGATATCCAGCAGTCCCCTCCAAACTAGGGGTGTGGAATTTTAAGTATTTATGTTTATAGATGGTCTTGATGTCATTATGGAACACAAACATTCTGATAAATATACATTTAAGGTAATTTATATTGAACATTACTGTTAAAAACTGATATATATTATATGTAATGCATTTATATATACACATTTACCAGACAATTGTGATTTTTGATATATAACTGTGATAAAGTTGTTTGGAATGACTTTAGTTTTAAAAGAAATAAAATGAGCTATTAGCAGATGAGAACTGCTTAACAAATGAACAAACAAGACAAACAAATAATAAAACTTATAGACACAGATAACAGTATCTGTAGTTACCAGAGAGTTGGGAAGGAGGTAGTAAAGGGTAAAGGGAGTCAAATATATGGTAACAGAAGATTTGAGCTTGGGTGGTAAACCCAGAATGCAATATACAGATGATGAGTCATAGAATTGTACATTGAAGCCTATGTAATTTTATTAACGAATGTTAATAAAATTTCATCAAAAATTAAAAAAATAATTCAAAAAAATAATAGTAATTCTACAGATTATAATATTATTCAAAAAAAAATGATCAAAGCAACTCTTATACTAGTTAGAGAGAAGTGTACTTGCAATACTCAGGTAGCTAATTTACCGAAGGTCCAAGAGTTAGCATTTAGTAGTAGGAAAGCATATGGGGTTGTTCACAATTTTGACATATTATAATTTTTAAGTATTTTTCTAATTCTTTGGTTTCCTCAATCACATTTTGAAAAAATTAGAGAAAAATTCAAGCTCTGAGTAAAATGGTGTAATTAAATGGTGATTCCCAATGTTACTAAGGAGTAACATTGCCTTAGACACTCCTGTGGAAAAGTGGGTGCTTTCGCAGCCCAGAAAGATGGGATATACTGAGACCTTACATGTTTAGTCCTGTTTTGGCATCAACAACCTCTAATTCCATGTTCAGATAAAACAAGTCTTCAAGATATTATAACCAGTATGAACATCCACCTGTGGTACGTTATATAAACATTTTTATTCCTCTGAAAAGACTTAAAATTAAGACTTCAACTTGCTTGAACAGAATCTCATTTCTTTGAAATACAGTAGGAACAGTGTTTCAGGGAAAAAAGATACATTTTCACACTGAGGCAACTTGGCTGCCCACCGAATGGTAGAGATAACTTGATATATGCAAAATATTATAGGAAGGCAGACATTCTTATAAATATTTTGGGGTTTTTGAATACTTGCCTGCCACTCCATAAAGATAACCTTGACTGCCTGGACAGCGTGGTTCAGTGGTGGAGTGTTGACCTATGAAGCAGGAGGTCATGGTTCCATTCCCAGTCAGGGCACATTCCCTGGGGTTTCGGACTGGATCCTCAGTGGGGGATGTGCAGGAGGCAGCCAGTCGATGATTCTCTCTCATCATTGATGTTTCTATCTCTCTCTCTCTCCCCTCCCTTCCTCTCTAAAATCAATAAAAAATATATGTTTTAAAAAGATAACCTTGACTAACTCGTGTTGCCACAAAGCAGGGACAAAGGCCTTCATAGATTTTAAGACGTGCATTCTTAAAATGCTATATGTATGGTATACTTTTCCTCTGCACTATGAACAATAAACTTTTTTAGGAACGTATTTGCATGTTTAAACTAAAACCGTTCCAATTTGTGCTCAATTTAGAGTTTGTTTTTAATTCCTCCCCATAAGCATTTTTAAAGGTGCTGGAAGTTTGTTCAGAGACCATATTGGTCTTCAGTGTAAAGAAAGAGTAAACATGTTTCATATCATTTTTTGTTTGGCATTTCTCAGATTTCCAGGAACAGAGAACTACATGTGAATCCCTCCCATCAGATGAGATTCCTCAATTTGTCACGTTGATACCTGGCTGGGACCATATATGAACCGGAGCTACAGAGATAAATCAGGCGTCTACCTGGTGATCTGGACATAAAGCTCTTGCCTTCACAGGCCTGGCAACAGTATCGGGAAAATAGACCTGAGACTGCACAAATAGGTCCTCCCAGGAAAACATTGCTTTAACAAAGTGATCCTCTGTTTGCTGTCAACAGGATATTTTCAGACAATGTACACTAGTATGTAAACTTTATTCCCAGGTAGTATAAAAATAAAACACATTAAAATGCATATGTATATGAATGTACATATATATATATATTTTTTCTTCTCCATATATTTAACGTCCTTACAATATTCCTTTAATGTCATGCCTCATGATTCCACGCCAAGGTTAACACCTTAAGAGAACATCAGATTCTTTTTTAAAAAATATATTTTATTGATTTTTCACAGAGATGAAGGGAGAGGGATAGAGAGTTAGAAATAGCGATGAGAAAGAAACATCTATCAGCTGCCTCCTGCACACCTCCCACTGGGGATGTGCCCGCAACCAAGGTACATGCCCTCGACTGGAATCGAACCTGGGATCCCTCAGTCCACAGGCCGACACTCCATCCACTGAGCCAAACGGGCTAAGGTGAGAACATCAGATTCTTAAGTGAGCCAATGACCTGGCTCATCTCCGCTTTATTTGAAAACATACACTAGAAAAAACATTCTGCAATTTCTTATAATTTTTAATGTGTGCCTTTATTGAAGGTTAAGAAATTGAGTTGCCTGGCCTCTCTTTAATCTCATCTAAATTTAAATCTCACAATGTCCTCACTACTTCTGTTTGCCTCTGAAACTTGCTGTTGGCCTGGATGATAGTCCCAAGTCAGTATCCTGTTCTCAAAGAAAGGATTTAATTAATAGAGGCCAATATTTGTTTCTTTGCCTTGCTGACTTTCTCCTAAGAATTTTAAATGCCTTCCTGAGACCTTCGTAAACACCTACACAAGATAGACGTATTCATTTATTTACGATCATTCTGTCGTGATTCTGCATAAATCAAGGTTCCATAGCCCAATAAAAAGGTAATATATTGAACCAATATTTAGCTGTCGGGTTATTAAATTCTTATTGCTCAACTAGTATATTGATTTCAAGCTGACAGGAAATAAAAACACAAACTTTTAAACTTCATTTTTAAAATAGGTTTTAATAAAACCCCCATGTGCTGGTTGGGTCTCAATCACTTCCACGTTTTTTATGATAAAATAGTGTATAATATATATTTTCACCTTCCTCTCTTTTAAGATTTGCCTTTGAAAAGGCAACAATAGCTCCAGGCAGTCATCTACCATGATTAATGACAGAGGCAGTGGCCTTTGTGTTAAATTGGTGTCCTGTTACTAAAGTTTTCAAGGTCACTATTTCCTTCCGAAAGGTTCAAAGTAAGTTAAATATTCATAGAACATGACCTGATTTTATGAGAGGTGCCATGTTTGTTGTTTTATGACAACCCGTTTTAATGAAATGCGAAGGAATTTTCTTTCTAAGTATTTGTAAGTATTTGACTATTCAACTGGGAATGCTATTGAAAAGCTTTTTATATGACCAAGGAAAATAAAACCATTTTTATGAGCTGCTTGTTATAGAAGCATTATTTTCTTTACTAACATTATCTGCAAAAGTCAGAAGTCTTTTAACCTATCTAAATGATGGTCTATTGGTATCAGATGTGCTAATAAAAATCAAGCCGTGAAACATTGAGGGTCACTTTAATTGAATGCTTTAGTTGCCAATTTAATGGATTACATTTATTGGAAAGAGACATCTCGAATGGAAAATATTTTGTTCTTAGACTTTATGTACTTATTAGCAATCTGATTTATACCAAGGGATGGGCTGCGGTTGGGGGAACTCTACCAAAGTTAAAATTTGTTAGTTTAGACAGAAAAATGAGAGAAAGAAAGAAGGAAGAAAGGAAGGAAGGAAGGAAGGGAGGAAGGAAGAAAGAAAAATTAAGGAAAGAACATAACTAACATCTCTATGCTTTTCATTATATCAATGCTCATGTTTTTCCTCTATTTATTTATTTATTTATTTATTTGATACTATAGCCTACATGTAATATACTTCCAAGTATACCCAACTTTGTAATTATTATTTCAAACAACAAAAGCTCACTGTACAATCTTGTAAAATGCTATCCCAAATACTATAATAGAAAAGTAATTGATACTAATCATCCTGCCTTTGACTAAAATTCCCTAATGCAAATAGTATTTTATTTAAAACTAGAGGACCGGCACACAACATTCATGCTCTTGGAGGGTCCCTCAGCCCGGCCTGTGCCCTCTTGCATTCCAGGAGCCGAGCTCTCGGGGAATATCCAACTGCTGTGGAGGCAGGAGAGGCTCCAGCCACTGCTGCTGCAGCTCTCCAGCCAGCAGCCATGAGCCTGGCTCAGGGCTTCTGGCTGAGCAGCACTCCCCCTGTGGGAGTACACTGACCACCAGGGGGCAGCTCCTGTGTTGAGTGTCTGCTCCATGGTGGTCAGTGCATGGCATAGCAATGAGTCGTTCTGCAGTTCAGTCAATTTGCATATTATGCTTTTATTATATAGGTGTATATAAGCCAAATAGTTTTGTCATATATTGCAATTTGAAAGGTGTTTTATCTAGCTGGTTTGGCTCAGTGAATAGAGGGTCAGAGTGCGGATTGAAGGGTCCTGGGTTTGATTCTGAACAAGGTCACAAGCCTGGGTTGCAGACTCAATCCCCAGTAGAGGGGATGCAGGAGGTTGCTGATCAATGATTCTCTCTTGTCATTGATGTTTCTATTTCTCTCTCCCTCTACCTTCCCCTCTGAAATCAATAAAAGTATATTAAAAAAAACAGAAACAAAAACGAAAGGTGCCCTGGCTGGTTTTGCTCAGTGGATACAGTGTCGCCTGTGGACTGAAGAGTCCCAGGTTCGATTCTGGTCAGGAGCACATGCCTGGTTGTGGGCTCGGTCCCAGTTGGAGGCATGCAGGAGGCAGCCATTCAATGGTTCTCTCTCATCATTGATGTTTCTGTCTCTCTCTCCCTCTCCCTCCTTTCTGAAATCAATCAATATATATATATATGTGTGTATATATATATGTATATATATATATATACACACACACACACACACACATATGGTGTTTTATCTATGCATATGATTCCTCTTTAATTGACAATATTTCTTTTAATAGGCAAAATCTGTCAGTTTCTCAATCATGTAATATTCCTCCACCTCTGTCAAACTATTACAAGTCCATAAGAATCACTAAAATATAATTGAAAAATTTACTAGTTAAATTAATCCTAGAGACAAGGTTTTTAAAATACTAATGATTTCTTCAATCCAAAGGAAATATATGTGTGTACTGAACAATATGAGCATAAGAAAATGAATAAGTTATGGCCCTTGCCTTCAGGAAAATACATTTGGTGTGTATATATGTCAACAATGATAGGATAAGAAAATATCCTTTCATGTTACACTAAATTACAACAAAGTTTAATGGAAACACAGAGGAAGAATAGAAAAAAAATCATTGTCTAATGAAATAAAGAATTCATGTATACATTGACATTTACAATTGGCACAAGAATCTAAGCAGAATCAAATATGGTATTTAGAACAGTGAAAAAATAATAAGCATATTAGGAGCTGAGATTAATTCAGTAGTTCAATTATAATTTTAATAAGTAGATTATGCTAGTAAAAGGCTAAGAGTTTTTAGAAAAACACATGCCTTGAAATGTTCACCATATTTCTAAGGGCTTTGCTCTTTATAATTTAATCCAGTCACTAAGGGCTGTAAACATATTTGCATTAAAATATGAAATTCCATGGGTTTACATGTTTTGTCAAAGGAGATAGGGCAGGTATATATAACTTGCAAAAATGTAAAAAGAATGGCCAACACTATATTTTAAAAATATACCTGACACATATGAGATTCAACAGAATCTATATGAAGCACACGTATGAGTATGATTTTAAATGACCAAAGTACATTGATTGTTGTGGAGGAATTTTAAAACCTTGTAAGCTAGGCTGCAGTAAAGAAAAGAGAAATTTACTAAATGAGTGAATGAGCTATCTAAGCAAAATTAAAATAAAACAAGAATTAAAAAGGAAAAATATTAATTTATATTGATTTAGTTATTATTTTTTATATATCAGTAAAAATTAGAAAATTTGCTTTGATTTTTTTTAGTAATTTTTGTTTGGCTTACAAAAAAGGATATTCAACATGTGAAAAATGCTTACTTGATAATTGCATAGCAATTATGGAGAAAGTAACTATGAGTTTAGGTAAAAAGAGTTTTGAGTTATTTGTAGTAGAAGCATAATGGACTGGAACCCGAATTCTTTGTCCGCCAGTGTTGAAGAATGAATCCAGGGACAGAGAGTAGTATAGCAAAGGTGGAGATTTATTGAAGAACAAGTACAGACTCCCACGTGGGGAGGGAGAAAATGGTCCCACTGAGTTCTTTTTCCCTATGACTTATAAAGGCTGCAGATCCTGGTGCCTTGATATCCCCTCTGATTGGGCACTATTCCCTTAGACTGGTTACTATAGTAACTCCTGAACTCAGAGGTCAAACACCACATGGGACATGTGATGCCTTCCTCCCTCATTGTTCTTTTCTTTCTGGCTTTCTTCCTTTATTTTGTAAATATAGACCTTTTTGGCTACTTCCAGCTCCCCTGTCTTATGTAAATGCAACTGTTGCTGCTCCATGCACCTGGCTTCCTTGTGTTATGGAGATGCATCTGTTGCTGTTTCTTTGTCTTATGGAACTGTAACTGCACCTGGATTCCTTCTGTTATGGAGATGTACCTTCTCCCAATCTGTAGCCCTGTGTTTTTCCATGGACCCCAATTCTAAAAATTCCCTAAGCCTGCCTATATCCCCCTAAAATTCCTGTTTCAATAACATTCAACAATTATCAACCCAAAATATATGTACATATATAGTCAATAAAGTGCATTAGAAGGCATGAATAATGGTAAAGCCATTTTCTCTCCCTTTATTTTTTCATATTTACTACATCCATTTATGCCAATGAAGGAAGTTAGATGAAAGGTAAACTACTGATTGCTTATTACATGCCAGTTAAACTTTACATATATAATTTGTTTAAACTATAAAATACTTGTAGCAAATCCATGAGATTCATCCTAAGTGATTTTTTTAAAATCTTATTTTTTGTGCTTTCATTTTATCAGTTGCTTCAGGTAGAGCAGCTAGATATGATCCTTATTTCATGAAGCTCACATTCTTGCAGGGGAAATAGACATTGTATAGGTAATGAATTATATTTCAAGTATGTTATTGGATCAGAGAGTCCTAACCTAGAGCTGGGGTCACTAATCCTGAAAGAAGTATTATTCACGCTGAAACATGAAATAAAAGAGAGAATAAGTTTGGCAAAGGGGCATAAAAAGAAAAAGAGGCAAGGAAAATTTGACTAGAGAGGAAAGAGATAAAAAAAAAATTGCATGCCTCAAATATGGAGAAGATATCAAAATATGCCCATGGTGCCTGGAGCATAGCATTGAGGTAAAGAATGGCTGAGACTGAGGCTAAAGAGGTTGGGTGATTGAAATAATGGGGATATCATCTCTACTATGTCAAGGGTTAAGGACATTGATAAGATTTTAGAGATCATTTAAAAAGAAGTTGACTCTAGCCTGGCTGGTGTTGCTCAGTGGTTGAGTGTTGATCTATGAAGCATGAGGTCACAGATCCATTCCAGGTCATGGCACATGCCTGGGTTGTAGGCTCCATCCCCAGTAGGGGGCATGAAGGAAGCAACCAATCAAGGATTCTCTCTCATCATTGATGTTTCTATCTCTCCCTCTCCCTTACTCTCTCTTAAATCAATTTTAAAAAAAGAAACAATTAAAAAGTTAACTCCAGGTATAGTGCACAAATCAAATAGATGATAGGAGATAAAGTCAGTGGTTATAAAATAATCTGTAAAAAAAAAAAAGAGATTAGATTGTGATAGGGTGTTGGTAGTAGAATTAGAGTAAATTGAGTGGTTGTATCTCTTAAGTAAATTTAATTATTTTCTTGATTAGAAGTAGGAAATAAAAAAGGAGTAAAGTATGATACTTAAGTTTTGGGTTTGATAAACATTGCTTATTAACAATATATACTGAGATGTGAAAGACTGGGAAAGAACTCAATTTTGGGCTTTGGTGAGAGGAGGGAGATAATGAGTTCATTTTATATTTATTGAATTAGTTGTGACAGTGAAAATTTATCATAGAGTTTTCACAGTCAATTATGTACAGGAGTCTGATGCTCAAGAGAGAGAATGATGCAGGAAATAAAAATTTAGAGTTGTCAAAATATAGATGGTTATTGAAGCCAATAAGTTAGATAAAATCTTCTAAAGAAAATGTGTAGACAAATAGAGAGAACTAACCGTACAGCCCTTGTTTTGGAACATCTACTTTGGATATAGGAGTAGAGGAGGAAGAATAGATGAACAGAAAATGACAGAGTTAAATAAGGAAATATGATTTCATAGAAACAAATAGAAGAAAAAAATCCTTTAGGAGGGAGTGAATACTACTATCAAATGCTATCAGGAAATTAAGCAAATTAAAAACTGAAATGCCCATTATAACTAGAAACCTTAAGGACAGTGGAATGAACAATTTCAGTAGAACTTTGGAAGCAGAAAAAAATAAAGTTTTAAGAGCCAGTAGCAGGTATGGAAGTGTGGTGTAAATTTGGCAGTAAAGGAGAAAAGAGATATATCAAGTCTAGGAAATGTTTTTGTTTGTTTTCTGACTGATTGGTTGGCAAGTTGCTTATTTGGTTGTTTTTTAAGATAGAAGAGAATTGACCGTGTTTAATTGTTTCTTGGGGCTTTATTGTTGTAAGTGATCTAGAGAAATTATCCTTAACTATGATAATGGTCACCTCTTCAATTGCACCAGAAGAGGAGGATAGTGGCAACAAATGAAGATTTGAGTGTAGGATGTTGCATTTGGTAGTTGGAGTTTGAATGACTTTCTGTGTAAATACATTTTATACTCTGCAAGTTAAGAAGTTATCTACAATCAGTGAGTGAACCTAGAGGGAGCCAATGGTTTGACAGGTTCAGGTTAGAGTTAGAATAGAATTATGGAAAATGAGTAAATGAAGTGCTCATTGGGTTGTTTGTGCATTAGTAAACCTAATTAAGGTTTCTAGTTATGAACTTATAGGGGTGTCAGGTTCTGATTTATCTTGCAGTACTCAGCAGTCTGTGACAAGGCATGGGGGGAGGGGACAGACTCCTAGATTCACTCCAGAAGTTTTTGTTGTTGTTTTACCAAACAGAGCTTCACAAAGACTGTCAGATGAGGCACTGCAGGATACTGGCAAGATATCAGATGATATGATTAACCATGTAATCAAAGGTGAATAGGGAAAATGGTGAGCCATAGTAGTGACCATTATTCCAAGAAGACAAAAAATTGAGGGACTGGAGGTACTTAATCAGATAAATGAGTGGTTGGAGTCAGAAAGTGGACTGGCTACATTTGTGGTTTCTAGTGATACAGGTCCTCCAAGTGCTTGACTGGTGTGCTAGGTAGTAATAGTCGCTGGAAATGGGGGTGTCAATGCAAGATGTTGAAAAGGCCAATGTAGAGAAAAGCACTATCCATTAGCTAAAATTGTCAAATACTATTGAAAGGAGTTTTTAGGGGTAAAATAGGAGTTTTAAGGGGTAAAATAGGCAGGGTTAGGAAATTTTAGAAATTAGGGGGTCCATGGAAAAAGCACAGGGCTACAGAGGTGTAGAAGGTATAATTCCATAGAATAAGGGAGCTGGGAGCTGCAAAAGGTAGACATTTCCATAGAATAAGGGAGATGGAAACAGAGGAAGGTATACATTTACAGAATAAAGGGAAGGAATACCCCCATTCAGAGAGGGAAGAAGAAAGCTCCAAGGGGAATGGGGAAACAATAAGGGAGAAGAAGAGGAGAGCCTGTGAGGTTTAAGCCCTGGAGTTGCTATAGTGACCAATCAGAGAGGGATATCAAGGCAAGAACTGCTGCCTTTATAAACCATAGAGAAATAGGACTCAGTGGGACTCCTTCCCCCTCCCCACATGGGAGTCTGTGCTTGTTTCTCAATAAATGTCCACCTTTTACTATACCACCTTTCGTCTGTTTCATTCTTTGACTCTACCGGACAAGAATCCGGGAACAATCCTGTCCAGAGGAACACCGTGCCTTCCAATCCAGTTTCCCCAATTCACTATGGCAGTGGCTTGTGGGTTTGCTCTGGGTGGTCTGATGCACAATCTGATCTACAGGACTCAGTGATATTCTTGGAGTGAGTGGCTAGTTTTCTGAAAATGTGAAGAGGTGCTGAGTTGAGGTAAGATAAAAATAAGCACTTGAATTAAAACAAATACAAAAGTGGATGCAGAAATAAATCAAACCAGTCATTAGAGAGCTAATTTGGAAGAAGACCTGGAGACCATACACTGGATTAGTGTTCTCTTTACACATAGTGAAACTTCTACAGCTCTTGAATTTTAAAGATGTGGTAGAAAGAGATTATTAATCAGTCATAAGAGCTACTGCACATTAATGTGCAAACATATATAGATAATTAAAACCATGAAGTAAATTAATATTCAGTAAATTTACTTGTGTTTCAGTTTACATTTTCAATAGTTTGGGTTCCATTAGAAAATTTAACCGTTTTATTTGTAATTTGTGTGTGTGTGTGTATGCACTGTGTGAAAAAAATAGAATGCACTCACCAACATACAGTATAACATGCTTCTTTTTCATAGAAACAGTTGAAAATTGGTCACAAAATGTAATTATTCTGTTTTGTAAAGCTTCATTTTATGGCTACATAGGAAAGTTTAATTTTAAAAGGTCTAGACACAGTAGAAAAAAATTTAGTTTAGGTATAAGGAAATGGCAGGAGCCCAAAGTTCTAGCATTTGAAAAGAAGCTCATATAAAGATCACAGAGTTACAATTTAACCTTATTTTACTAAAAATCTGCTATTTCTTCTGAGCTTCCTGGAAAGGAGGGGCGTGGTATTTAATTTAAGGACAGACAAGGGGAGATATCCTAACATGATAAAAGGAAGGCCAATGCTTTTGCTAGATGGGCTGTGTGTTCATTAAAACTACTTAATAGTCTTCATTTAAATGCTTAGAATAGAGGTTTTATAAGGTTAATGTTTCACTGAAAATTTAATAGAATAATTAGCTAAATTCTAAACTAGGCTAACTAAAATGATGATCTTGTTTAAACAGAATAACTGAGGGCATTGGATGATTTTTAATTAGATTGTTAATTGATTCTCCTCTTTTACTTTTTATGAATGATTGATTAGAGTACATTCAATTGCAAAGGATGTTAATTCCTATTATAACTTGGTTCCATATACTGAAGTTCATTTTCTTTCTACTCTATTTTCCTGTTTACCTTCCTCACTGCTGATAGTTTTTATAGGACTACATTACTCAGCTTTGTTGGTCTAGATTAAAAGTTGTTTCATCTAAAACTAAATATGTTTCTCCATATGTCAGTTATAGTTTATGATCTTGCTGCACCCCACATTGCTTTTCATAGATAATTTGACAAATTTTACAAACACATGCAATGTTTTTGATGATTCTTGCTATCAGAGAAAAATATAGTCTTCATGAATATTATGGCAATAGTGTAATGCAAATAATGATAGCTAATATCAATGAGCTAATTACATGTTCTCGGGCCTTCTCTATGGGGTGCTCTTATCTTCAGCCAAACAGACACAAAATATGATTGTGCTTAAGGAATTAAAAATAACCATGGCAGCAATTTATTTATCTCCCATCACTGCAAAATGAAAGGTTTTTCTTTAATAAAGTTTTTGCACATAGATGGCTTTACCAGAAAAATGAATTTTATGCCTTTAAATACTGACTTTAAAGTTTATAACTGGTTTTATGGATACATGAATAACGTGTTTCATCTACTTTCCTGCCCTTTAACCAGGGGATGCTGAACAAATTTAAAGTTTTCTTGATGTCTGAAGGTCAAAACATGAATACAAATTATGTTAACCTCCTTTAATTAAATGACCTCAGAGGCCAGAAAGTCTTGGGTTGTTTAGGCTGTGATGAACTTGGCTATAATGCTAAGGGACTTATGGAAAGCTACACCATAGTTAACTGGAGTCAGATTTCTTTCCCCACAGGCTTTAGTTTTTAAATTCAATTGTTGCAGAAAGTTATTTTTTTCTTTATTGATTAAGGTATTACATATGTGTCCTTATCCCCTATTGCCCCGCCCCCTGCCTCCCCCCCCATCCCCCACCCTCATGCCCTCGCCACCCTGGTGTCTGTGTCCATTGTTTATGCTTATATGCATGTACACAAGTCCTTTGGTTGATCTCTTCCCCTCCCCTCCACCTCCCCTGCCTTCAAGTTTTGATTGTGAATGTCACTAAAGCCTAAAGCACATTAGAAGAGCAGGCATTTGCACGTAGGGAAAACACTCCCTATCCTTCCTAAAGGAGTAGAGGCTTACAAAGCCCAGGCCCGAGCAGCAATGGTAAGCAGTACTCAGAGAAGTTTTGCATCCCAGCAGAGCATCTTTTACAGAAGCTCTCAAACTTCTTGGATTAAAGAAACAGGAAGAGATAACAGCATGACTAGGAGACAAGCCGATGTTAAATTCAGATTGTTGCCGAAAGTTTCTGGGTCTTTAAACAATTGCAGCCAGAGGGACTGAATTCTCTCTGCACTTAAAATACAAGATCTGATAATAGAAAGGTAATAGGATTTGTGAAAGCAAATCAGTGTATTTCGAGCACGTGGGTCCTGTGGCAGATAGTGCCACGATCATGAAAAAAGGTACCCCAGATCATTGCTGGCCCTTCAACAGTCATTCAAGTGAAAGCTTTGAGTAATTCTCTAGTGAAGAGGGATTTAAATAAAACACTAGAGATATAATTTCTGTTTTTTTTTATTTCTTATTACTCATCCTACCTCTTTACATTTCCTAGGAGAGTACAGATTTTATTGATTTCACTATATTGTGGTGTCTCGGGTCAGAATATGTTCCCTGTTTGAGAATTTTAAAAATACTGTCAGATATAGATGTGCATGCATTTCATAATATACTCGAGGCCCGGTGCATGAAATTCGTGCACTGAGGGAGGGGGCCCTGAGGCTGGCCTGCACCCTCTCACAGTCCAGGACCCTTCGCTCCTTACCACCTGCCTGCTCATTGCTCCTTACGGCTTAGCTCGCTGCTACTTAGAGCTGCCATGGAGGCATAATGACCAGTTGTTCTGGTCGTTCTGCATAACGGCCACTTAGGCTTTTATTAAATAGACTAGAGGCCTGGTGCACGAATTTGTGCAGGGCTGGGGTCCCGCTGGCCCAACCCTGATCAGGCCCCATTGGGGTAGGCTGGCCTGGGGAAGGGAGAGTTGAAATGAGGTAAGGAGTATGAGGGAGAGAGAGAGAGAGAGAGAGAGAGAGAGAGAGAGAGAGAGAGAGAGAAAGAAATTGATTTGAGGGAGAAACATGATTGGTTGCCTCCTGCACCTCCTGCACGTGCCCTGACTGGGATCAAAGATTGAACCTGCATGCCCTAGCCGGTTTGGCTCAGTGGATAGAGTGTGGGCCTGCAGACTGAAGGGTCCCAGGTTTGATTCTGGCCAAGGGCACATGCCCTGGTTGCGACTCGATCCCTCGTAGGGGACGTGCAGGGGGCAGCCATCAATGATTCTCTCATCATTGATGTTTCTATCTCTCCCTCTCCCTTCCTCTCTGAAATCAGTAAAAATATATGAAAAAAAAAAGATTGAACCTTCAACTTAGGTATGTGTCCTGAACCCACCACATTTCAGTGCACAGGAAGCTGCTCCCACCACCCCCACGGAGCCACACTGGCCAGGTGAGAGTGATTTCTTAGGTGCACAGGAGGATGCCAACCAACTCAGCCACACCAGCCAGGGCTGTTTGAGTAATTTCTTATTGGACATAAGAACTTCTTTTAATATCTCCCCAAATGGTTGGTAATTCTTCATTACTCCTAAGTTTTAACTAGACATTTTTACTGTAATCTCCTGTTAGGAAATTCAATTAGAGCATCTTTTAGAGATTAATCTGAACATATCTGCTCCTCTGCTATATTTAATTTTCCCACTCATGCTCTATGTCTGCTGAATTACCTTAAAAATGTTTCCAACATTGTTTTGCTTCAATAAAACTAGAAATTAGTATAAATGAGCGGACCAAGTAATTCAATAGAAAGTGCTTCATCCAGTGGAACAAAGGTAGGTGATGTAGTTGGCAAAATTTGAGAGGATCCAGGAAGGTAGAAATAAAGCTGTATAAAGTTCCTCAAGAAATAGCAATGCCAGCAACTAATAGATTTTTAGAATTCCCATCATTTTAATGATATTTAATAATACCATTTTTATCCTGCTAGCTCTGGAAAATGTTCCACAAGATATAACAATTAATTAAAACTGGATTCTTACTTTCTGATCATTAGCATTAATTATACTCAAAGGCCTGAAATTGACCAAAGATAGTCTAATAAATTCAATGCTGGAGTCATTACCATTAGAAGTGCTAATTTACATTGTTTTGGTTATATTTTTCTTTCTGTGAAAGTATATATGGCACCAGTTAGTAGGCACCTTAGACCTTCTCTTGGTTAGAAATATACAACTCGAACAATATGATAGAAATTGTACAAATCCCTTAACTCCAGAACTGGGAAGAGAGCTGAAGGCTCCATGACTGATGATATTAACTGAGGACATATATAACCACTTCAGAACTGAATTAATCTTTCAAAGGGTGGGGGGCATGAAATAGAAGCAATCAACCATAAACTCTTAAAGAATTATCTGACATAGAAAATTGGATTAAAGATTGAGTGAGTATTATTTTGATGACACCAGTAGCTTTTGAATATATGAAGGCTTAAGAAATAAAACTGCCCTTGACTAAAACCGAGAGAATATTAAAAATGTATGAATATAACCAGAAGAAAATATAATTAAGAGCAGATATGAGAGATGGCATTATGACTTACAGCAATCATGAAATGAACAAAAATTATACAATAAAATGTATGAAAGAATCAAAATTATCATTCTATTATAAATGTACTTTAAAGTTTATTTAAAATAATTGTGTGCTGTTCTTTTTTTCCTCTTTAGAAAATCCTACATACCTAGATACAGAATGCCCTGAAGAAATGTGTGTGTGTGTAATGATTCAATTATGTTAATAATTTCAAATATTTTTCAGTAAAGAGAGTTTTCAAACAGCTAAGAAAAGTGCAAAGTTTTGTGTATTCTTTATTCAAACAATGATATATTAGTCCAAATAACAAGGTGAAAGTTGCTAAGAGTCACCAGAAAACCAAAAGCTGTGGCTGGAAAAGGCAATAAGGAAACCTTTAAAGATGCTTATGAGAAATAGCCCTCTCATCACCTTGCCTTCTTCTTGCCTTGTTCTATTCCTTTTGTTGTCCCAGAAAACAACAACTGATGGAGATACAGATTTTGAGGCATCTTTTATTATGTTACCTCTAGACCAGCGGTTCTCAACCTGTGGGTCACGACCCCTTTGGGGGTTGAATGACCCTTTCACAGGGGTCGCCTAAGACCATCAGAAAACACATATATAATTACATATTGTTTTTGTGATTAATCACTATGCTTAAATTATGTTCAATTTGTAACAATGAAATTGGGGGTCACCACAACACCAGGAACTGTATTAAAGGGTTGCGGCATTAGGAAGGTTGAGAACCACTGCTCTAGACTAACAAGACTCTCGGTTTTCTTCCTCACTGCCTAGTTTATACTACAAGTTTATAAGTAGGAATCTATTATTTTTGCGACCAGATTTCCCAATGAAGAGCTACTTACTCATATCATGTGCTCTGCAGGAGGGCAATCTTCCAGCTTAGATGGGAGGTTAATCCAAGCATGGCATTTTCTCAGGGATTATTTTAGGTATATGCACGTGATTCAATTGGGATCAGAGACCTTTTCTGAGACATTGGGAGAATAATTCTTTTTCTAACTGGATTTGAACAAAAGAAATAATAGTTTTGACTGAGACTCTAGGGAAAAATAGATTAGTGAAATACAGGATAGGACAAAAGTAGGTTTATAGTTGTGAGTACATGGAACAGTTTATTCTTGTATTATTATATACTAGAGGCCCGATGCACAAAAATTCATTCAAGAGTAGGCCTTCCTTCCCCTGGCTGCCAGCACCATCTTTCCTCCAGTACCCGGGACCCAGGCTGGCTTCCCTCTGGCCCTGGCTTCATCAGGAAGGATATCCAGAATGATGTCCAGTCTAATTAGCATATTACCCTTTTATTATTATAGATTAACTAGAGGCCTGGTGCACAAATTCGTGCACCAGTGAGGTCCCTCAGCCTGGCCTGCGGGATTGGTCCTAACTGGCTCTCTGACATCCCTGAGGGGTCCCAGATTGCAAGAGGACTCAGGCCAGGCTGAGGGACCCCACCAGTGCATGATTAGGGCCGGGGAGGGATGCAGGAGATTGCCAGCTGGGTAGGAACTCTGGGAAGATCTAGGGCGTGTCCGGCCTGTCTCTCTCAGTCCCGATCGACCAGACCCCAGCAGCAAGCTAACCTACCTGTTGGAGCATCTGCCTCCTGGTAATCAGTGCACATCATAGCAAGCAGTTGAGTGGCCTTAGCATATCATTAGCATATTACACTTTGATTGGTTGAACAGAGGACCGGATGACTGGACACCTAGCATATTAGGCTTTTATTATATAGGATTATTGTATTATTTTTCCTTCCTCTCCTGCCTTCATTCCCTACTCCCTCACATTGCTTTTTGAAAATAATATCCTAAGTCAAGTACTGATAACAAATCTTTATATTAATTTCCTCTCTTAGGAGAATCCAAACTAAGAACCATAAATAACAGGATGTAAAACTAGAGTCCTGACTGGTTTGGTTCAGTGGATGGAGCGTCGGCCTGCTGACTGGGGGTTCCTGGGTTCGATTCCGGTCAGGGGCATGTACCTTGGTTGCGGGTGCATCCCCAGTGGGGGGTGTGCGGGAGGCGGCTGATTGTTTCTCTCTCATCAATGTTCCTGACTCTCTATCTCTCTCCCTTCCTCTCTGTAAAAAAAAAAAAAATCAATAAAATATACTTTTAAAAAAACAACAGAAAAAACTAGAGACAAGGCTGGCATTCAAAAACTCAGGCCTGTCTCACTCACTTGCTGATTAAGATTCCAATCTTAGTCAATATAACATCTGGTTCCTTTTTGTGAATTTATTAATACAGTATATTAATATACATTATCCACTTTTCATAGTGAGGATTTAATGTATTAATTATCAGTAGTTTAAATATACTTTACAACCATATTGACATAATGGATGGAAATCTCTGTGAGGAGCTGTGTGACCTGAAACCATGGGCATAAGTATATCCCAGATTTACTCAAAAGTATATGATTTGTTCACATATAATAAGTACCCCAGAGAGTCAAAATGTATGATATTGTATGGGCTAAGAGCATTTAAACTTCACAGGAATGAATTGTGAAGTCCAGATCAGAGGATAAGATAGGGAAACACATTACTTACCTATGAGGTCACATCAGAAGCAGTGATTGCTGAACCCAGCCAGCAGAAAGGTGACAGAACAGAGAGTGGAGGGAAAATGAACATTCTATACATAAAAGAAAGCCTTGGGGATCTACCTGCAGGGATTTTCTAAATTTGGTGAAAGCAAAAATGTATGGGGGATGTTTAGTGAAAACTCTGAGAATATAACAGAACTTGTTTTTGTAGTTGGAATGTGGGTTTCAGACGGAGAAATAGAAAATTAAGATGGAAGGAGAGAGGTAGGTGGTCTGGTGACATAGGAGAAAATGAAGACTGGAAATGTCTGGATATTAGGACTTGACCAAGCCAACACAAGGGCACAAGAACTATAGTACTACAAGTTCCTTGAGAATAATACAAACTTGTGAATACAATCAAGAAAAACCATAAAAAACAACAGACAAACAAAAAACATGCCAACCTTACAACTCTCTCTAAGTTTCTTCTTATTTTGAGATAGAACTCCTTCTATTTGATATTCAATAAATCTTAAGTAGATTATCATTTGGGTGATAGTTGGAGGAGGTGGAAAAATACTAGTAGTTGAAGGTCTAGTCAGCCATGATTCTCTCAGCTGAGGGAGCAGGGCAAGAAGCGTCTATATGGGAACCAGAAGTCACAGTGATTGGGTGGGTAGAAGAGGAGCACATTTTTTTTTTTTTTTAATGCCAGACCTAGGACAAGGCTTATGCTGAGTTTGTTCCTTTGTAGAATCAATGGGCACTAAAGATTCTGACCAAGAACAACTCATTTTCCTTACTGCTAGACCTAATTAGCCATAATTGTTAGAGTAGGTTATCTTTTTATATATAATTAAGAGTACAAAAAAAATTGTTTTCCCATTCTATGGCTCTGCAAGGAATATTTCGAACTCTAAAGTTCAGGTTAAGTCACTGAATACTGTTATTTCTTCCTGGTTGCTGTTTTCTGTTCTTTTCCCCAAGGACATAAACATTCATCGCTCTATACATTCACGCTTTGTAGATCCTGATGCTACCATAACTGCAAGACCATCACAAGTAAATAATTGCCCAAAAAGAAGGTTTTTTTTCCTCATTACATTCCATAAACAAATAAGCAGATTGTTTATATTATGATGAAAATACAAATATACTACATATTAAGAATTTCAATGTTAAGGTATATTACCAATTGGAGACCTTTGAGGGTATATTCACATGCAAAATTAAGAGCTATAATATTTGCTTCAAACTACATAAAAAATTTACCAAAATTATAAACATTCATAGCACAATTAAAAAGGACCTCATTAGTATTGTAAACAATTTTCTGTTTTCTGAGAATCTGTCATGTTTTTTCAGACATGTAAGAACCTGTAAAGTAAAAATAAAAATAAAATATATGTTGTCAGAAATAGGAGTCAGTGTTTCTTGATTTATACTAGCAGCAGAGGGATGAATGTTTTTAGATATTTTCAAGGCACTGGAAATGCAATTAAACTCTCATTACTCTCAGTTAAAATGCAACACTATACCCAATGAATAAACACTCCATGGACAGGGAGCTGATATTTAACCAACTTATTTTCATGTGGTTTAAAGACATTATAGTCCCTGGACCATAATTTAACATGGACAGCAAAACAAATATTAGCTATCCAATATCAGTCTTTTCAACTTCCCCAGAAATAGCAAGCATTTGCAGAGAACTGTGCAAAATATTCTTCATTTAATTCTTGTGCTCAAATATAGACTGTGAGTTACATTTCCCTTTCCCAGGCACTTATAGGGGTCATTATGGTGGTATCTCCCAAATCTATTCCACCTCTTCACCATTACGTTTTTACTTTGGGGAAATCATCATGGTTGGATTTCAGAGCTAATCTCCAATGAGTCCCTCATTTCTTTGCCCAGTAAATAATGCAGGTATCTAGTTAAATTTATTGATGGGCATGAGGATTGCTTCAGGAATGGCAATATGACCTTAATAAGACAAATACAATCCCAGACATTTCCTAAGGATTTCTGAGACAAATTTCCTCATTTTTAAGAGCAAACTTTGGGGAAGCACACTTGCTTTTTCCTCTGAACATTATATCACTTGAAAGTATAAGGCTGCAGCTAAGCTGTTTTAAGAGGCAGCCCTAGGACAAAGGCTGCATGTAACAGGGCGGGTATGAAAGAATCCCTGAGAACCAGAGCCAGGGCCATTGGATTTAGCCAACCCCAAATCTCCCTAAAAACTGCTTTCCAACTTTGTGAACCTGGGGCATGTTTTGCTTTAAAAAGTTTGAAAGATTTTTTGTATGTTTGTTACAGTATTTGTTTTTCTAACTCGTGGTTCAGGCAGATACACGTGTTTTGATTGGATGCTTCAGCATTACCTCCAAATTCATTATAAAATAATATTTCAATAATAATAACTTAAAATAGAGATATATAATTATTTTACTACCAGACTGCTAGGAGCCAAATTGAGTCCACCTGCCAAAGTAATAGGTTGAATTACTAACACTCAGTACCTCAGAATGTGGCTGCATTTTGAGATAGGACTTTTAAAGGGGTAATTTAATTGAAATGAGACCCTGTGGGCCCTAATCCAATCCAAATGATGTTCTTATAAGAGGAGATTAGGACACACAGAGACTAACAGGGACACTTGTGCACAGAGGGAGAGTCATGTAAAGAGGCAGCAAGTGGACATCTGCAATCCAGTGAGAAAGATTTCAGAGAAATCCAACTTTGCCAGCATCTTGATTTTGCAAGCCTCCACAATTATGTGAATCAATTCCTTAAAATAACTCTCTCTTTCTAAATAAAGGTATCTACCCACCATCTACCTATCTACCATCTATCTATCTATCTATCTATCTATCTATCTATCTATCTATCTATCTACTATCTATCTATCTATCTGCACATACATACACACATATCCTGTTGGTTACATCAACTAAATCACACTTATTTCTAAATGTGTCTAAGCAAAAACTGATGTTACAACCATATGACCAGTCACACTGAAGCCTAACTTTTTCAAGATTCATTTTGTTTTCTTTTCTATTCATTAATAGATAGAATGGGCAAGATGTCCATTTAATCTCTCTCATCTCTCTCATGAGATTGAAAGGATGTGGGAAAAGAACCCATGTCACACTATGATGTGGCCAGCCTTTTTACTTCTCCTCACGAAAACACCCCTAAAGGAATATTCACAAAATGCAAGTCTCATATAAATTAACGAGAACCACTGATTTCGCTTCATAGTCCTATGTGAATTAATGTCACTATGGAAACATTTTTCTAACTTTCTCTCACTAATGTCCCAGCCCTCTGATGATGCATAAGAGCCTAGGAAAATAACCCTAATATCTCTATCTCTCTCTCTCTCTCTCTCTCTCTCTCTCTCTCTCTCTCTCTCTCTCTCTCTCTCTCAATAACTTTGCTTTTGTTGCCCTTTCCCATCCTAGCCTTGGACAGCCAAAGAACTGAAATTACTTAGAGCCACAAGGCATGATGCTTGTTATGCTTCTGTCTACCCAGAGACATGTTTCCAAATCAAATTGTAGTTCTATAAACTGCACTAACAACCATTACAGAGCAATGTAACCAGATGTTCATTAAACACAATACTACCATTACAATGAAGAATACAATAATAATAATAAAACACTGTTAATAATACTAACAGTAGCACTAATACCTCTTTCTAAAATTATTATTTTAATATAATTTTAGTAATTTCAAAGATGAAGGAGAGAGACAGAAACATCAATGATAAGAATTATCGATCAGCTGCCTCCTGCATGCCCCCTACAGAGTCCACAATCCCCACATGTGTCCTGACTGGAAATCAAACTGTGAGCTCTTGGTTCATAGGTCAACTCTCAACCACAGAGCAACATCAGCTAGGTAATAATCTCTCTTAACATTCTTTTCTTATACACACATTGCCTTGCTTTTAATTATAGTTTCAGCACATCTATAATGAACATATCGCACATATTAATAAAAGTAAGCAGTAGTTGAGTGAAAGAACTAACATAACTTAGGTCCTAAATATGTTGGGAATCTGGCTTATAGAATAATGGCCCATGAAAGATCACACTGATACAAAGTAAAGCAGAGCAAGGGCAAACAAAATTATTATTGCTCAGGTTCAAAACTCCAAGAATAGATCTACTCTTTTTGAAGTGCACATCAGATAATAATGCATGTATTCAGAAATTGCTTCCACTTTACAGAATTTTCCATATGCCAAATAAAGCATAACATTAAATGATAAATACCTTTATAGTTCCTAATAAAGGTTTGTATTACTATAGCAGAGAAGCACCCACTAAATGTTAAAAGTACTGATTCAAGTATATGGGCTGTTAATTTTCTGTTTATGTAAGCCAGCGGGGCAGTATGACAGCAGGAATGAGCTTGCAGGAGGCCATTTAAAGGACCCATATGAAATGAATCTTAATAGAAAATGAAAATTTCATACCCCAATTGCAGGTAATATGCCTTTATTGGTTGTATTAGTTTTTTTTTTCCCCTGTAAGAAAAACATATGGTCATAAGTGCTATAGTATCAATCTTTCTAACATTATTAAAAATGCCTTAGAAAATAGAACATGTAGGCCATGATACATAACTTTTCTAAACTGGTATCCTACTACTTTAAATGAGTTTATTAGCTTCCATTTTTCTATCTCCACTATTTTTCTCACTGTATAACTAATAGAGTGTTATATAATATTGAAGCATCCTATATAATAAAGAGGTGATATGCTAATTGAGCATCACACCTTCACAAGATGGTGGCACCCATAGCCACAAGATGGTGGTGCCCAGTCCTCTTAGCCCCGCTGGGGGGTGCCTGCTGCCGGAGCCCCCCGGTACCCTCAGCCCCGCCAGCAGAGAATTTTCATGCGGCCATTACCTTTTTAAAAAATCCTTACCCAAGGATATGTTTATTTCTTTTAGATCATGTGTTCTCGGGGAGCAGGCTTAAGCCAGCAGGTGGGCATCCCCGACGGGTCCCAGACTGTGAGAGGGCACAGGCTGGGCTGAGGGACCACCCCCCATATGCATGAATTTTCATACACTGGGCCTCTAGTTTTAAACAAATAACAAATTGAAACCCCTTTATAATTGTACCTGCCAAAGGAAACTACTCTAAAATGTATATGTTCCTGTATTTCTCCATCCATATGCTAATAGATTCTTTCTGAAAATGAGACTGCCATACTCTTTATCCAGATATTGGTATATATTGTTTTTCTATGTCAGAACATTTAAAGCCACATCCAGATGGTCATTCGGCTGTTTGGTCTAATTAGCATATTAGCTCTTTATTATATAGGATACTAACTTGGAAAAAAATACTTTCTTAGTCTTTTAATTTTTTTAATCTGTGTTTTCTGGAGAGTGGAACTATTTTTATGCCATTTTAGCCATTTAATTTTTAATTCAATGATTGTTTAGGTTGCCAACTTTTTGTATGAATTAGGTTGTTATTTTGAAAACATTTTTTCCAACTATGTTTTCAATTTCATTGCTGGTGTTATTTTCCTCCATTGCAATTTTGTTCACTCTGTCTAATTCTAATTCCAATTTATTGGCTTCCACCTATATATTTTGTCTTTTCCTGCATTTCTGAATTCTTCAGTTGTGAATTCATCATTTTCATTACTAATTTAGATATTTATGTCTCCCTTTCCTCCATTTTCGTTAAAATAGCAATAAAATAAAACAGTAATAAGCTTTATGAAATATGCTTATGGACTGCCCAGTATATTCAGATGCAGCCTTAGTCTAGCCAGTGAATGGATAGGACCCTCACTGCTCAGAGATAAATAACCACTTAAATATTTATCTGGCCAAGGGGTTTTGAATGGATTTGACATGATTTGTGTAATTTCTGGGTTGGCTCATTTATTTGCCAATTAATTCCATTCATAGCTCTCTGTCCCAGCACCTCGAAATATTTGAGTGGCCACTCCATCAGCCTGGGTGTGGAGTGAAACTCCTGACCTGTTGCAGTTGTGTGTTACCTGGGGATCCTAGCCTCTTCTGATTGACACAAGTGATTCTAATCATCATACATTTTTAATCTATTGAGATAAATACAGGGGCAGTGCAATTTCCATCTTCTGTTCAAATTAATAGGAAAGTTCCATGGAATAGCAACATAAAGGAACAAAGAAATCATTTATCTTTCTTTCTTGATCTTGCCACCTCATTAGCAACCTCCAACCTTGGTCAATTCCAAAATTTCATGAAGCTTAAATTGTACAATTTTTTAATATATTGTAACAGTGTTTCAGTTTATTTAATACTGTGTTTTTTAGTGTTCTTTCCCCCTATTGTTTTTTCCCTATTGTTTTCTATATAATTATATATTATATTAAATTATTTATATGTAATACATACATATATAATTGTATAAAGTAATGTACATAATTATATATAAATAGTATATACATTAAGTAGGTATATATACACATATGTGCATACATTATTTATTTATCTCCCCAAGTTTTCTATCCTCTCTTCACTTCTCTATTTGCCTTCATATATTTTGTAAGAGTCCATTCACTTTTCTCTTGTAATATTAGCTATAACCCCTATGTGGATAATATTCATATATACATTTCTAATCTAAATATCCTTTCCTATTTTCCAAACCTCTACCTTAAATTCATTGTTCTACGAACCCTAAATGAATTCTTAATAAACCATCTAACTAGATAATGTAAAAGCTGCATGGATAAAATTAATCTATTATCATCAAATTACTTCTGTGATTCTTAGGTACCCATTGAGAATAGGTTACATTTCACAATACTTAGTGATTCCTTAGCATTACACAGCTCTATGTACTTAATCCATGCATTCTATTGCAAGACATTTTTTTTTTAAAGTTCTCCATACAGTTGAACTAAAATGTGTGCTCCCAGTGTTACCAACATATTCCAATTCTACCTCCTGACCCACAGAATTGGTAAATCACTTTATTACATGACAAATCTTTAGATATTGGGAGGATTTTTGCTTTCCATTTTCTGACACCATCCACAGTTATTCTCTTTACATATGCACCCACTTTGACTCTCATCATCCCATAGATGTTTGCCCATTTCATGGTTTGAGTCCTGCAATATACAATTAATTACTAGTATGCATCCTCAAATGACAAGTCATCTGTGTTTGGGGCTGTTGGTGGAGAAAAATAAAACATTATTATTCTTTTAAGGTGAATTTAGAGGGAATGTAGAATATAAAGAAACACTATATGGATCAGAACAATATAAAACAGCAAAGTGACTGTATGTAATTAGTTTAGGCTTGGCAGGGTAATGACATGTCAGGAAGTAGATGAAAATTAAAAGAAATGAGTGCCTGAAGGCATTGGATAGGACTGTTAGTCACCCATCAATTTTAAAGACTCTCCTGAAAACAGAGATATTCACCAACATAGTCTATCAGAAAAGTTCATTTAAATTTACATAAATGAATTTCAACTAATACTCTTTGAAACTTTAGGCTACTAAATGATACCCTTTTAGTTTCTAAAAAAATAAGTGGATTTCCTAAAATATATATATATATGATGCAAACTCCCTTCAGTAACTTACTTTCAGCAAGATTTTGTTTGGGGAAAAAAAACAGTTGTCTTTTCAAAAATCTTTATAGTACCTTACAAGAAGCGCAAGTCTGCATGACGTACTTAATCAGAATTCTACTTCTCCCTTTAACAATTGTCAATTGTACCAGCCCTAAAAAAAGAATAAGAGTTTCTTCTAAACGGGGCATTGCTTTCAAATATACTTACTGTTATATATTCTGCATTGATCCCCTAATATGTTTAGTGAGTTGGGACTTAAAAGGAAAGTGACTTTCATTTATATAAGGATATGTTTCATGGATAACATGAGGATAATTAACTGAATAGCCTATGTAATTTGGGACTGAACAAATCTTAATCTATGCCTAGTCAAAAAATCTACTCAGGATTAGGGAACACAATTTAGAATGAATAATAATTTTTAAAAGCCAACATTGTGGATCAGGTTCTTTTGTTAGCAAGTTGAATTGAGGCCTTTTAGGATTATTTCAGGAACATGCATGCAGATTGAAATAGCATCAATTTAACTGGCAGCCAATGCACTGCTTTCCATTAGATAGATATCCAAGTCATGAATTGTAATGAGAATTAAATTTGCTTTCAGAGCCAGTAATATCTGATCTAAAAAGCTATAATGGGAAATGTATAATACTTGCCTACCAAAGAAAAATACTTTGTCATAATTGTTGATTTTTCACACTTCTTCAGCTACTGAAGAGTTTGCCTTGGATGAATTGATATTAAATGTTTCCCCCCCCCCTTTTAAATATATTTAATCATTTGTATTTTATTTATAATTTTAAATTGCTTTTTAAAATTAAATTTATTGGGGTCACAATGGTTAATACAATTATTTAAGTTTCACCCTGGCCAGTGTGGCTCAGTCAGTAGAGTATTGCCCTGTACACTGAATGGTTGCCAGTTCAATTTCCAGTCAGAGCTCATACCTAGGTTGTGGGTTTGATCTCTGGCCCCAGTCAGGATGCTTGTGGAAGGCAACCAATCAGTGTTTCTTTCTCACATGTCTGTTTCTCTCTCTTTATATATAAATCAGTGAACCTGTTCTAGGGTGAGGATTTAAACAAAATTATATGTTTCAACTATACATATGCAGATGATGTATCATAGAATTGTATACTTGCCTGTTTATTTTTATGAATAGAATTTCCCTTGCCAATTACATAGTTATTTATTGATACAGGATTGTACTACTATTTTATTGGTTTTCAATTCCTAACACCCTCAAATATTCACTAAAGTATAAGTTATAGTGGAAAGTTGCTCAAATGTGAGTATTAATGAAAAAAAAACAAAAACACAGAGATCAAATCCAAATTTTGGTCCAGAAGTAGATACAAATAACTTCAAATACTAATTTCAACTCTATTCCTAGGTCTCCACCTGAGCTTTTAAATGATGACCCACTCACTATTTACTTATTTAATTTCTTTTTTCCACCAACACTCTACTCTCTCACTTAGGAAAGTCTTACAAAGAAGCTTAATATTTTTAGGTTGTGTCATGTTTCCTGTTTCTGAGATTTCTTTTGACCATTTTGTATACTTACTCTTTGTTGATGACATTTAAAACCACTCTGAAAAAAATCATAAAAGAAAAAAATCATGATAAGAATTTGATTGGCACTGCATTGGGATTTGGGAATATTTTGAGAAATAATTTAAAGAACAAATTTTGGAAAATTGACATTTTTGGTTCAACATCTTCCCATTCATACTTTCCACTTTTGGGGGTATTCTTTAATTTTTTTTAGTAATCCACACAGTTCTTGCATATCTTTTCTTAAATGTCTATGGATATCTAATGTTTATGTTACTTTGTCATGAAATAATCTTTCTACTACATACCTAAATTCTTTTTTTGTTGCTCTTTTGGAAGTTTTTTCATGTTTGCATATGGTCCTTATACATAGCAACATTGCTGAAGTATCTTATTTTTATGAGTACAAAGGATATCTTTTAGGTTTTCTACACAGATAATCATAGGGTTGGCAGATAAAAATAGTGCTGCTTCCATTCCAGTTTATACATCTTTTTTGCATTCTTGTATTGCATAGAATAAGACGTCCAGTGCATGTTGAACAGAAGCTGCTTAATTGGTGTCTTTTTGACATTTGCTATCATATTTGCCTTAAAATTTTCTCTTTTAACTTTGACCCCTATAAACTGTATTCCTTGATTTTTTGTGTATATGATAATTGCATTCCACCTTCTTACCTATAATTTTTGTACCAATGCTTATAATTTAAATAAGTTCTTAATTAAAAAAAATATATATATACCCATATATACTAGGTGCCTGGTGCACGAAAATTTGTGCACCAGGTGGGGGGCGGGGAGGGTCCCTCAGCCTGGCCTGTGCCCTCTTGCAGTCCAGGACCCCTCGGGGGAATGTTCACCTGCCAGCTTAGGCTCCTCTCCAGGGAATCAGGCTTAAACTGGCAGTCAGACATCCCTCTGGCAGCCCAGGAGCCCTCACCAGAAATAGCTATATTTATTGGGACATCCTTAGTGCTGCCGAAGAGGTGGGAGAGGCTCCCGCCACCACCGCTACACTCACAGCCGTCAGTCTGGCTTGTGGCTGAGCGGAACTCCCCCTGTGGGAGCGCAATGGTGGTCATTGCATGTCATAGCGACCAGTCATTCTGCCATTGGGTCAATTTGCATATTTCCCTTTTATTATATAGGATATTGATTTCTGAGAGGAAGAGAGAAGGAGAGAAAGATAGAAACATCAATGATGAGAATCATTGATCAGCTACCTCCTGTATGCCCCATACTGGGGATCCATCTGACAACCCAGGAATGTGCCCTGACTGGGAATCAAACCTCAACCTCCTGGTTCAAAGGTCAATGATCAATCACTGAGCCATACTGGCCAGGCAATTTTCTTTACTTTTAACTGTACTTGTATAATACAGGATTCTAGGTTGAATTAAACATGAGACAATTAGGGTAGCTTTCTCTTTTTCTACATTTTCTAATGAGACATTAGAGTGATGGCAAAGTGGGAAAATAATAGATTAAGAGTGCATCTCTGAAACCCACTAGTATTTGAGTTCTAATACTGGTTCTTCTTATTATCTATATGACTGCATAGATTAGTTAATTTTTCTTGAGTTCTGTTTCTTCATCTATAAAATGAGGAAAATAAAAATTTCAACTGTAATGGGTACTGCAATGATTCCGTGAGTTAATATATGTACTTACAAGAGTGTCCAGTACATGGTATACGCTAAAGAAATTTTAGCTAATTTTTAAATAAAAGTTGGCCAATAAACCACATGAAGACCATAAACAAAGGGCAACTAAGTATGTAGTCAGGGTAAGACATTTAAATGCTATGTGGACATGTTATAAAATATAGAAAAGTTACATTATATTAGAGGAGAATAAAAAATAAGTGATAGAAAGTACCCTCTAAAGATAACAATGAAATATAGCCATTTCTGGTGACCTTGTTTTAAGGAGACAGATGCCAGAAACAACTCATTCGTGGAGTATGGTTATGTGAGGGACACATTTATAAATTAATCCATATCTTGGAAGAATGGACAGTCCGTGAAGGTATGTATTTTTATTTAATTTTAAGATGGGTGATACTTGATCATAAATGATACTGATAAAGAACTTTTAGACTGAAAATGGAAAATATAGGATTGAGCATGGGTAAGGCAAGGACTCTGAAAGGTGATTGGGCATGTGATCCAGAGGGAAAAAAGGAGGAATTCATAAACAGCAGGAAAGAAGAACAAATTGAGGAATATTAGAGAGGTCTGCAGATTTAGTGGCAGACATTTAATTTATATTCTACTGATGGCTCCTTCTTTATAATTGTCAAGTATCAGATAAGATAAATGATCAAGAGTGAGGGGAAGATAGGAACCTAGAGGCTTCATAAAATTGAGGTAAATGGGATACATATTTTTTAAGCACCAACTTTATTTATGTTTTTTCTTTAAAAATTCATCTAAAATCACTCAGGCCCACTGAAAACTTGGGACTTGCAACATCTATTTATTAAGCAAGTTTTGAAAACAGAAGTTCACGCTAACTTGTGACACCAGACATGTGAGGAGACAAATAAAATGCCAAATTAAAATGACAAATCATTTGTTGCTTTCAGTTCTATATCCACATGAGTGGACTTATAGGGTTCTTAAGTTTCTCTGTCAGATTGAAAATGAACAAAGACAAACAAACAAATAAAAACACAGACACAGACAACAGTATAGTAGTTACCAAAGAGAAGGGGTTAGGAGGGGTAGTAAAGGGTAATGTAACATCACACATATCTTGAATAAACCATTTCTGAGTCATTTAAAACTGATGCATTTTCAATTCAGGAAATTAATCTTTCTGATGTTACCTTGTCTGAATGCAGATTAACCCATGATTCATTTATCTAGGTCAGCCGTGGGCAAACTACGGCCCGTGGGTCGGATCCGGCCCGTTTGAAATGAATAAAACTAAAAAAAAAAAAGACCGTGCCCTTTTATGTAATGATGTTTACTTTGAATTTATATTAGTTCACACAAACACTCCATCCATGCTTTTGTTCCGGCCCTCCGGTCCAGTTTAAGAACCCACTGTGGCCCTCGCGTCAAAAAGTTTGCCCACCCCTGATAGGTGAACCACAGAATTGTACCATATGCTTTCATTGTAAACATATGCAAAAATATCTAGTTCTCTTATCCTTGGTGTTAAGTAATAATTACAGCTATTGTGTTTGCTATAATAATTTGATTGCCAGAGATAAATCTTCGCAACTATTTTAATTTGTTTCACATTACATATTATGACCTTTGGTTTATAGCTGATGTAAATATTTTCAGTATTACAAATCAGATAAAACGTAACAGATTAAAAAATTCCTGTTATTTTTTATACCTTTGCTTAAAACAAAGAAGTCATTTCTGAATGTTATATGGTGAGTCTGTCAATTAATATGTAACAAAAGAGAAGTCTCAGCATATTCATAATCTTTTCATTACTGTAAATATTTCTGATTTCAGGAGTTGAATGCTTATTGAATGACTTACCCAAACTTTGAAAGAAAAATGTTGAAGCCTATCTCAGTTATTGTTGATCTACTGGAGGCTGGGTGCGGGAATATGGGCGGGGGCCCTTGAATGAGCTCATGTGGAAGAGGCACTGGATCTTCCAGAAGAGTTACTGTTTATTTTTTGAATGATTGATCTTTCTACACTTAAATTCTACCTCAAGCATTTATTAGTCAAAATAAGAGCAGAAGAAAAAAACATGCAAATTTAAAATGGTTGAATAGACAAATATGTTCATCATGATGATAATAAAAGTTTAAATATGAGGGCATGTATAGTTTTTAAAAATCTAATAAGGAGATTAAAAATAGCATATAAAACAATTAGAAAGGAGTCTTTTTCACTTTTAAAAAGACTGAATATAGGATTGCATTGTTTCTTTGTAATTTATTTGTATTTTCTGTAAGGTAGATGATGAGGATGATGATTTTATATATTGTAATTTCACAGTGATACAAGTAGATATAGATTTACTTGCACTGTATTTATCTTATTTGGAGACTTTTGTACACTTCAACCTAAAGACTCCACAGTGACTTCAATTTAAAAACAATTCAGACCCATTATCAATTTTGGATTGTTTTATTTTTCCATTTCATCTTTAACCTTATTCTTTTTATTTGTTTTTAATTTATTTTTATTGTTGGAAGTAATAGAGATGTATCCCTTTTCCCTCATTAACCCCTTCTAGCCTGCACCTTCTACACTCCAGGGCTATACCATCCTATTGTCTGTGTCCAGTAAATCAAAGAACATATATATTCTTTGCCAGTGTGGATAGTGCCTCTGGGGTGGGAGGCTGCAGGTGCACCAGGAGGATTGGGAAGCTGCAAATGACAGCAGGAGGAGTAGGAGGCTACACCATGGACCCAGAGCAGAATGAGCTACAACCTAAAACAGGGACAAGCAGAGCCTTGAGGCCAGGTTCTGGGACAAGCCTCCCTCTGAAGAATAACGAGATAAACTATGTTCCTGCACCCAGTAAATCAAAGAATATATATATATATTCTTTGGTTAATCTTATTCTTGATGTCATTTTCAATATGTTAAATTTTCTCATGGATATCAACTTCTCTTTCATATACATCTCTATAGGCTGCTTTCTTAATGCTATCTTAACCACAACTATCCTTAAGCTGTGCTCTCTCTAGTATGTATTCTACCACTTAAATTTTCTTTGCCTGTTTACCAATTAAATGAATTTTTAATTTTTTTTAGTAATTTTTGTGTGTTTTTCCCCTATACCAGTAACTATATCTGGTTCATAATGCTCATTTATTTTTTCATGGCTAGTATTATTTTATCCATGTTCAGAAAATAAACACTCTAATTTATATTTATTATTTTTAAATTTTTGCTTAAATTAATAAACTGACTAATTACCTACTTGCCTCATCTGTTTTGGAATTTTGTTTTGCAGACTCTCTTGAGAAGGCATTTTCCTGTCCTTATTCCTCTCTCTCTCCCTTTCCTTTACTCTGTCCCTCTCTCTTTAACACTTCCTATCTAGATGTTCTATAGTTTCTTCCAATGAACGGTATCTTTTCCTCATGTGTAAAATTAGAATTTACCACTATACTGACAGATTGAGGATTCTATCAAATAGTGATTTCAGGAACATAGTTTATCTTGTTATTCTTCAGAGGGAGGCTTGTCCCAGAACCTGGCCTCCAGGCTCTGCTTGTCCCTGTTTTAGGTTGTAGGCTCATTCTGCTCTGGGTCCATGGTGTAGCCTCCTACTCCTCCTGCTGTCATTTGCAGCTTCCCAATCCTCCTGGTGCACCTGCAGCCTCCCACCCCAGAGGCACTATCCACACTGGCAAGGTGGTGGCCTTTTCAAACTCCTTTAGGGTCAGGGAAACTGCTTCTGGCTTTATTTTCTAGTTGTAACCATGACTTTGAGTCTCCAGATAGATAGGGTTTAGTTCTAGATCCTGTTATTCTTGAATACTGAGTCATTGGTACCTGAAACTCTTTTCCCCAGGACCCAGTAGCCCCCCAGCTTCAACATCCAAGTACATGCTTAGAAAAGAGATAGTGAGAGAGAGGAGGGAGGGAGGGAGGGTGAGAGAGAGAGAGAGAAAGAAAGAGAGAGAGAGAGAGAGAGAGAGAGAGAGAGAGAGAGAGAGAGAGAGAAGAAAAACATTAATTGGTTGCTTTCCATAAGTGCCTTGACCAGTGATGGAACCCACAACCCAGGCATGTGCCCTGACTGGAAATCCAACCAGCAACCCTTCAGTGCACAGTACAAGGTGCAACTAACTGAGCCACTTAGACTGGGTGTGTAATAATTTTCCAGTGTTCCATATTAATTAAGTTTAAATGCATATTTTTCTATAAAAATAATCAAATTTCATTAGGTTTTCTAACTGGAGGTCACAGATTTGTGAGCATAATAGAGATTACAAACCTATATTCAAACATGAAACAATAGACAAAGCTGAATTTATTCCAGAACATCAAAAGTAGTTTAACATCAGAAAATTTACCAATCTACAACAGATGCAATGAATATGACTCATGATAAAATTGCAACTTTTTACCTGTTATACACTGAGTGTGCAGCTCTCAAAATATAACTGTATTTGGAGATAGTGTCTTTAAAGAGGCAATTGATTTCAAATTAGGTCATTTAGGTGGGCCCTAATGCAGTATGATTGGTGTCTTTATAAGAAAAGGAAATGATTTCACATACTCATGTACACACACACACACACACACACACACACACACACACACACACAAGACCATGTGAAGACACAGGAAGAAGAGAGCCATCTACAAGCCATGGAGAGAGTCCTACTGACACCTTGCTCTTGGACTTCTAAACTCCAGAACTGTGAGAAAACATTTCCATTGTTTAAGCAATCCAGTCTGTAGCATTTCATTATGGCAGCCTGACCCTTAATATATTCCCCTCTCTTATTTTATATTTGTACATTTATGGTAATAATTCTATGAAAAATTGGGCACATAATTAACTTTTCTGTTCATTCTTGAGTAATAAATTGTCCAACAAATACCTTAAGTCACAACATAGTCTAGATTTCTGGATTAAATAATAAATCCAACATAACTATCAACCTGCTTCCACTGCCATTTGAAGTAAAACTTCCCCTCCCTCATCTGAATGCCCAGAGCTATGATTGTCAGCTATCTTAATTAGGGAAAGAAAATTCCACTGCCTTCTGCTCTCTCTCCATCTCACCTATTTCCTTAGTTCCTAGCTGTGATTTCCAATATTATGGGAAGAGTGGTAAGATGGCAGAGTACTTCTGACTTGGTTGGTTAGATTTCAGGCTCTTTGGGGCTGGGAGATGGTTAAAAGTGATGTTTCTCTCATAAGTATTTTTCTTGTGTTCTTTAGAGATTTTTGTTCCTGGGAACCTTTCACCTATAACAACTTTCAAGTTGTGGAAGAAACATTCCATTTCCCAAGCCCTTGATTCGTGTGTGGTCCACATCACACAGATTCATGCTGTTGAAGTCTGTCCTAAACAACTGATACCTATTTCATAGAGAATACCTACACGCCGCATGCCTCCCAAAAATCCGGAGAGCGCAGGCAGACTGACCCCAGTATAGTCACTGTATCCCGCTAACAAAACCACGTGCAGTGTAGTAAGTGTGAGAAGTGCTGCATGTTAAATACTCTTCTTGTGAACATCACATCATCGATGCTTGTTAGCATATTAAAATGGTTAAGTAGGCCCATCGTACAGCGATGCATTTAATTTCTGAACACCTACACTAAATGTATCTTGTACTGGGACATCATATGCTTATCCTTGATTAATGCTTTATAGAAGTAGCATTCTATGATGTAGCACAGATAGTCAATGGTTCCTGAATATCCATGTATTCTTCCACGTATAAGCCCTCTTGCAATTAAGAAGGGCTAGTTTAGTCACTAGTTAGGTGACTAGTTTTGGGAAAATGGATATGAACAGATGTGATGTGGGTCACCTCTGGGCCAAATCATTTACTATTGAATGCACAAACCTTCCTTACCTCCTCTTAGGAAAAGCAGAGCAATGAGTAATAATGGTGGAGGAACAAGAAACACCCTGGATCTTTGAGTCATTGCTTGGAAATGATTTTGAATGAATGAGAAATTCATTTTATTTGCAAAAAAACCTGATGATTTGATTGCAGCAAAATCTGGCCTCATCTGATCAATACAAAATTTAGGAAAATAAACTGGTTTGTAAAATTTGACTTCCCTGAATATGCTCTGGTCTCTGTTTTTACATCTCCTGTGGACAGTCCATAAATTAGAATTACATAATGTTACTAATTTTCTATTAAGTCCATTTTATAGGTGGTAAAATTTTACTTCTTGTCTGTCTACATTTCAACTCACTGCTGTACATTGTAAACTGACAGCTCATTAAATTCCTCCAGTCTCCAAAGAACTTAAAATTTTGAAATTTGAATTATTTTCCAAAAATACCCGAGGCATCATAATTATAGTTGCTAATACTTATTTTCTATTGTTGAATTTTTCATATTTCAAAATTGAACAGTGACAAATATATTACCTAAAATAGAGTGAATCCTCTTTAAAAGGGTATCTCTTTTGCCCTAGCCGATTTGGCTCAGTGGATAGAGTGTTGGCCTGCAGACGGAAGGGTCCCTGGTTCGATTCCAGTCAAGAGTATATGCAGGCTTGATCCCCAGTAGGGGGTGTGCTGTAGGTAGCTGACCAATGGTTCTCTCTCATCATTGACATTTCTATCTCTCTCTCCCTCTCCCTTCTTCTTTGAAAAAAAGATAGATAGATAGATGATAGATAGATAGATAGATAGATAGATAGATAGATAGATAGATGATAGATAGATGATAGATAGATAGATAGATAGATAGATAGATAGATAGATAGATAGATAGATATGGTATTGCTTTCATTCACTGACACTTTCAAATGCTTTCCTCCTCCTTTGCAGGTCAGGCCCTTGCTTTTTTTGTCCTCCCAGAATGCCCTTCTTTTTCTTTAATATCTTTCAAGTTCTAATTCAATGAAAACCTGGCCGCAGTTCAGCTCAGTCTCTTTAACACATTTTCAGGATAAAATTCAGCATATTTTCTTGTGTATTTCTTATATGATTAATTTTAATAGTTTCATTTCTGTATGTCTTCTTTTCCCTAAAGGAATGGGCACCATTCCTTTTACTTTTCTTTTTAAGGCCATTCATTCAGTAATAGACTTGGAGATGAGTATATAGTAGCCTCATAATAATTGTCTATTATTATAAGTATAGTATAATATAATTGTTAAAAGGACAGATTCTATAGTCAGATGCTTTGAGAGTTACTCCTACCCCCACCATCTAACAGTGGTGTGACTCCTAGAAAATTATTTACTGAGCCTCACAGTCCCCTCAAAAATGCTGATATCTATAATAAAGTCTTATTGAAAAGCATAAATGGAATTGGAATAATATATGCACATTACTTAGTACAGAGCTAAGTGGTTGTTATCAAAGTTACAGGCAGAATCAGTGGTTTTGACTGGCATTTCACACTTAGTATTCCATTTCTATAGACATAAACAATCTAATTGGTCACTAAGAAAATGTCAATGATAATACTAGACTCCTGTGATATTATAAAGCCTACAAAAATGTACACAGCAGCCTTGCAATCAGAAACTATTAGTGCAATTTTTAAAGTGTCATTAAGGAAGCCTTATGGAGGAAGTCACCATTAAAACCATAATATTTTGTAGAATTGTGTTCCTAATAAAATTCATGAACTAATGACTATATAAGTATTATATAATTTCCCTTTGCTCAAAATATTACAAAATTCAAAATATTATTTATCTCTAGCACACTTAATAAAATTTGTATTAGATTACTTAAATGTATATTTAAACAATTATTTCCTATAATTGGGTATTAATGCATGCTTTTAGTTTTATGAGTAACATTTAAAGACCTGTTTATAATTTGGTGTCTTAAAGATTTTTTTCAAAGTAAGAATAAAATTCAAAAATAACCAGTATGTGTCCAATATGAGGGAAATTATTCTTCATATGGATCTCATTTATAAACAACTTTGCCATTACCTATATTTTTCACATTTGTGCCTTTGCCACAGTGAATTAAGGGCAATAAGGCACGGGGCCAGTTGTGGTAATGTGGTAATTAAAGCTTGAACAGATGTCAGCATTAATAAGTGACTCAAATGAGGTGTATGTAATCAATGGTAGCCTTCCGCTGCTGTGGCAGGCCTGGTTTCATTAGTAATGGTATCTGGAATTGGTTCAATTCCTAGTAAGAAGCAAACAAAAAAGTTTAAATAAAAAGACTGAAAAATTTGTAAACTACTAGCATGTTTGCAAGGCAAAACATCATAGGAATTGAAGACTTTAAGGATGCAGGGCATAATTAAACAAAAAAAATGCAATTACCAAAAAAATGTCTAATTTTAAGAATGCTGTTTTAAAATCGAAAACAGAATTTGCTTATCAATATATCATCACTCAGGATAAGACTCATGGAGTCTCATTCCAGGTCAGTACATGGGTTAATATTTGTAAAACAGTTAAAGTAGGACCTGATACATCATAGGCACTATATACATGTTACATATAATAGCAATAATACTAATTTCTATTCATAAGATATAATTTATACCATAAACAAAATATATTAATTTTTTTGTATTTATAACAACTCATTAGAGCAAAAGCACTGAAAACTTTTACCACTTTCCCCCTAGAGCAGTGATGGCGAACCTATGACACGCGTGTCACCTCTGACACGCGAACTCATTTTTTGGTTGATTTTTCTTTGTTAAATGGCATTTAAATATATAAAATAAATATCAAAAATATAAGTCTTTGTTTTACTATGGTTGCAAAGATCAAAAAATTTCTATATGTGACACGGCACCAGAGTTAAGTTAGGGTTTTTCAAAATGCTGGCACGCCGAGCTCAAAAGGTTCGCCATCACTGCCCTAGGTGCTGTTATGGTTTGAACTATGTCCCCTCCCTTAAAAGACAAACTGAGGTTTCCAACCCTGGTACTTGTGAATGTAACCTTATTTGAAAATAAGGTCTTTGGAGATCTAAATAGGTGAAGATAAGGTCATTCCGGGTTACAGTGGGAACTGATCTAATATGACTGCTGTCCTTATAAGAAAAAAGAACATTTGGACACAGGCACAGAGGCGATGACCATGTGAAGATGGAGGCACGAACCAAGGAACCCCTGGGCCTCCCAGAAGCTGGAAGTGACAAAGAAAGGAGCCTCCCCTAGAGGTTTGGCCCTGCCAGCATTTTTTATTTTAGATTTCTAGCTTCCAAAACTGTGAGAGATTAAAGTTCTATCATTTAAAACCTTTTAGTTTGTAGTACTTTGTTACGGCAGCCCTAGGCAAATAATAAACATCTCGTTCCTCTTTCCTCCAATTGAAAGACATGTCAGAAAACATTTAAGACTTAAAAGATCCCTAGCCAGTTTTGCTCAGTGGATAGAGCTTCAGCCAGTGGACTGAAGGGTCCCAGGTTCGATCCCATCAAGTACATGCGCCTTGGTTGTAGGCTAGATCCCATCCCCAAGGCGCATGCTAGAGGTAACCAAGCCATGTGTCTCTCTCACATCAATGTTTCCTCCTCTCTCTTTCTCTCCCCCTCCCTTCCATTCCCTCTAAAAATCAATGGGAAAATATTCTCAGATGAGGATTAATAACAACAACAATAGCAAGATAAGCTTAGCAACACTAAAGATTATACCCCTCACACATACTACTTCCTTTCTCCTGCTGAAAATGTAAAATGGGCTAGACTCATTAAAAGTGTCTAGTTGGAGGTGGGGGAGAAAAGAGACTGAATTATAAACAACATTTGGTGAAAACAGAGTACTCTTTAATATTTGTATAAATAGTCTCTTATTATTTTTAAATAATAGCATTATAGTCCATTAATTTATAGTATGTTTCATTATTCCAGTAATTCAACCCTTTTAAGAGCAAGGTTTAATAATGCCATTTTTCTATTTTGAAATCAGAGAAATTCTATCCTCCAAGGAGCTTTTGTAGAATATTACTTCAACAAAATAGAATTAATTTTCCCTGTATGAAAAAAAGTGAGGATCCAGAATTAAATGAATTTGAGCATTTCTAGACCAGTTTACAGTAATGTCCAGCCAAGCATGCCTAATTTATAGAAAATAATTTTTCAGTTATGAGAAATTAATTGTATGAACTCATACTGCAAGAAATTAATTGTATGAACTCAATTCCACATATAGCCAAATCCAAACCACTGAACTATTTGTCCTCTACTGTGTTGCTTTTTAACATCTCAAGTTTGAAATATTTTAATATAATAAAATATTATGTTTATATAACTCATACCATTGTAATTAATTAGTTTTTTAAAATGTATCTTTAGCATGTAAAGTATTACGAATGTCCCCTTTTCTCCCCGTCATTGACTCCCTCCATCCTGCTCCTTAGGCCTCATCCCCAATAAAGGCAGAACCCCAGGCCCATGTTCATTTGCTCTCTCTTTTTACACAGCTCCTTGCTCTGTGGCCCCAGGTGTGCTGTGTAAATTCCAGGTCTTCTAATTACTAAACCTACATGTTTTCAGTGTCCTGATGACTATTGCTGAAGGGTATCTTGCAATCATGAGAACCACAAGCGCTGGCTCCAGCCACAACATTGGTTATTGATAGGCTGAGACCAGCACAAAAATAAATGTCATTTCCATTTCTCCCAAATAGACATGGTACATGTTAGAGACTTTTGCACATGATCCAGCACAGTTTACACTCCTGAGATAGCAGAGGCCTAATTAAGTAATTCTTTTGCTACTAGAAAATAAGAGCCCAAGACAACCCCATCCCATCCATGCAGGAGCTTATTTCAATTCATTGGCCCTCAGTTTAGTCCTTCGCAAAGGGCCCTTAAATAATTTTTTTAAAAATCGAGGTAAAAATTTGATTTCAAATTTCTTGAATTTAATTTTAACCAGTTGAATTAACTCTAAAATTCAAACAGATGTTAACTTTAACAAGTAGTTGATCTTTTGATCATTAGCTGACAGACTTTAAAACAACAACTGTTATTTTGTAAACTGTTGCTCTGTATTAAACCCTTTTTATCTTCCCCAACCTGAGGATTATACTTCAATAAGTAAAATCTTATTGTACATTTTGTAAACATTTCTACAATTCTTGCTGGTTCCAAAATGATATGCCATTTTTTTAGTTTTTTAAAAATTAATACCTTTTTATAAGCATATTATAATTGATTATGAAATATGCAAAAGCTTGGCTAGCTCATACAAAACATATAAAGTCTTGGACACATCCAATTCCCTTGGATCAAAACTGAAAAAGCACACACTGTTAGCTTGTTTTGAGTTAAAAATAGAATAAAAATTTTATTTTGAGGACTGATATAAAATTCATGAAATAACATTCAGCACAATTGGTAGAATCTTGTGAATGACTGTGATTGCTTTTTTGTATTTAATGTTTATTCATTCAGTTATGTATTTTTCCAGCCAAGTAATTATTGTGCTTGTTGTGTGTTAGACACTGTGCAATGCTGTAGATATTTGCAGCTGAAAAGAGACAGACCCTATCCTTAGGAAGGTCACAGGCTGTTGAGAAAGCATGAAACCCAAAAATGATTACAGTAAAGTATTTTACCTGCCATAAAAAAATTCATGAAATTTATATAGAAGACAATATGCTCATAGCACCAACATTTCTAGTATATATTTTCAGTGAACATTTAAGTATATTCCAGAGATCCATCACAAATAGTCCTTTAAATCTCTGTTCTGCCATCACTAAAGTATAAAGTGTTTATATCTGATATTTGATTAAGGAGAGTTTTCACAAAATACTTGATGCAGCTTCAAATAGCAGTATCCTGATAGACAAGGTCAATTATAAATATACACTAGGAACAACTCAAGTTTAGATTTTCTCTCTTTTTTTTTTATAGGATCTTCAAATCTCCTGGCCATTGCAAAAGTTGATATGGTGATTTGGGACTATTCTATGGGAATAGGAAATATGTTTGGTAAACTCCATCCCTCAATCTATATCCAAATCTAAATTGAATAAGCAATTTTCATTGATTCTTTTAAGGTGGTTGGGGATTTTTATTATATATATTCCATGTTTGTCTCCATTTAATTTTGTAAGTTTGAAGCTTATTCCAAGTAATATTAATATTTGCATGGGAAAGACAATGGTAGTCCCTAATAGGCTCAATTTTTTAATAGCATTTCTTAGAATAAATGGCTATTTTTGTAATAAGATGTTTTCAAAAAGCAATACAAAATAAAAAGTAAAGACACAGAACAAGTATTTCAATGGAGAATTACTACAGCAACTGTACAATTAAATTGGTAAAACACTTCCCATGGCATTATGAAGTAACTTCAACTAGTTACTTAATTAGCACAGAATATATCTAATGGTCTAAAATGGTAATATAATCTTTGCCATGACCTTCGTAGAATCAAATCAAGTTCATTTGCTATTATATCCTAGTATTTAACATAGTGACCAGCAGTGACAGGCTATAAGCTATGCACTCTGAAAGTACAGTTACAGGGACAACTGCTCAAAACAGAGTCTTATAGAATAATTAAGAAAGTGGTATTTAACCTCAAACTGGATGTTTATGTAGAAAACTGGAAGGGTCAAGGAGGAGGAAGATAGCGTGAAGACCATTTCAGGCATAAGTAAAGCGATAGTTCCTTTGAAGGTGGAACATCATAACTAAAAGACCTCTGACAGAGCCCAGAGTTCAGAATTCAGTGATTGAGAGAGGACATTGGCAAGATAAGAATCTGGAAAAAACAACAACGACAAAGCAGTTTCTGATCATAGGAAGCCTTTTAAACCATGATGAGAATTGTGAACTTCAACTTAAGAACAATGGGTGCTATAGTAGTTAAATAGTGTCCCCCAAAATGCATGTCCACCTGGAACTCCAGAACATGACCTTACTTGGAAATATGGTATTTGAAGACATAATTAAGGTAAAGAATAAAATGAGAGCATATTGGATTAGGGCGGACCCTAAATCTAATGAAAGTGTCCTTATAAGTGACATAAGAAAACAAAGAAACATAGAGAAGAAGGTGCTGTGAAGAGAGAGGCAGAGACTGGAGTGATCTATAATAATAAAGGCGTAACATGATAATTAGACCAGATGTTCTTCTGCACAACCTTCTGTACAAAGCTGGGGCTGCGAGGGCCGAGCCTCTGGCACTAATTTCATGCATTGGGCCTCTAGTGTATCCATAAGCCAAGGAATGCCGAGGATTGTTAGCAGCCTCCAGAAACTAGGAAAATAGAAAAGGGCGCTTCCTTCCTCCAGAAGGAACTGGCCCTGCCAAATCCTCAAATTTGGTTTGTTGGTGTCCAGAACTAGGAGAAAACTAACCACTGCTGTTTTAAGCCATCAAGTCTATAATAATCTGTTATGACAGCCAGAGAAAATTAATACAGATACCCTGGAACTATTTTCAGCAGGGGAATTATGTTATTTAAAAAAGGTTTATATGGTTAGAATGCTGAGAGTGGAAAGTGGATGGGAACACGGTTGGTAGAAGAAACTGCTATATTAACTAGTAATAAAGATGAGAATCAGAAGTAGTAAGAAAACAGAGCAGTGTATTCCCCTGGGAGGTAACCAGAAATCTGTGGAAACACTCTGGTTGTCATAGTGACTAGGGGATGCTTAAGTCCTTTACTGCCTAGGGCTCAGGATACTTCTGTCCTATCATTTGTTGAAATGCTCTATACAACTATGAGTTGTCTCATCTGTAATCCCAATATTACCTACAATGAGAAACAGTGAAAAAAAAGAGCAATGAATCAAACATTGCATACTTTTTTTGAGTAATTAAAGGTATCATGCTTTTATGTTATCCTTTTGCTACTCTTACTAGGATAAAAAAAAATCTGAATTTCAGATGCCATAAGAAAGAGTATCATGCTAGAAAAGAACACTTTTCACATTAAATGTTATTTTTGTTTTTACATTATAAAAAATTGCAATGAAAATATAGACACACAAGTAGAGTCAAATCATAACAAATTAGTGTCTAACAAAAAAGGATTTACATAGGAAATGGACAGAATAATAATTAGACAACAACCATTTCAAATAAGTATGGCTTTTTTCAACATATTTTCTCTAGGATGACATTTCAAGTAGAAGAAATCTATCTGAGAAAAAGATACTTAAGGGAAACACTACCATCAGACTCACAGAGCTGTTACTCTGGATGTTAAGAGCCAATGACTTAAAGACTCAGCTGGGAATGTATGATAGATAAGCCGAAAGATTAAGGAGTCTTTTTAATGGAAGGGCATGATTCATAATTTACTGCAAAGCCCAAACAAGAAACAAGTACACCTGTTGACATTCAACAAGCATTCAATATACCCAAGAGCACACTTGTTTATAATCCAGTAGCATTTTATCAAGCTGAAAACACATTTTACAAGTATGGGATCAGTTATCTAAAGGTTTCTAGTGCTTGAAAGAGTAATAAGAAAATATAAGTGGGTACAATGGTTGTTTCTCATTGTCATTCTTTTTTTTTCAAATCCTACTAGCAAATTATTGCTATAACATTTATTTTCATAGAGCTATTTGGTATATCTTAGGATAGGCTATAATTTTGAGGTTTCTTAAAAATTTCAAGAAGAATTTCAATTTTTCAAGATATTTTTTTTTGAGTGGAAGCTTACAGTAGTCCTGACCAAAAGGGACACATTGAAAACATTGTTACTTGGCTCTATACATATCAATTCTACCTATCTGTTTTGCTGAGTAAACCACTGATACCATTCATGAAAGTAAAAATTATGCGAATAAAATTTTCCTTCTTTGTCTCTGAATTTATTTCTGCATGATATTCACTTAATTTATTTTAGACAAATACAATTGTATTTCCTTTTAGATAGGGAAGATAAATTCATTAAATAATCAGACAGCTTTTTCTAGATGTAATTCAAATGGAAGTATCACTTTGACCCTTCTTTTGAGTAGAGGGTCTTTTTAATTGAGCCTGGATTTTTAAATATATTTATTACTTCTTAATCACTACTTTGTTATGAAGATGCTGCCTAGTAACATTCTATATTTACTTTGGACACTAATGATAAAAATGCAAGGTTTGTTTCTCCACTCCATCCAGCTTAATCAGAATCAACAAATATTATCGAGCAGCTATAATCGGAAGTGCCTGATATCATTATAGCAACAACAAAAAAGGAAGCAGCAGGTCTTTTTTTCCCCAGGAAGATTACATTCTACACGAAATAATAACTATTGCAGGTTGGGCTTCGCAGGAAGCAGACTCTGACACAGAGATTTTTGTGCAGGAAGTTTATTAACAAGAAAAAGGAAAAAAGCAAGACTATGCTGCAGTCACAAGAACCCATCACCCAAACAAATGGGGCGGGGCGGAAGCTGGGATGGCCTTTAGAACGGTCCCAATTTTGAACTGGGCCTCAGTATTCCTTCAATAGTCGGTCCTTCGACAGGGGCTACCTCTGGGAAGGAGGCATGATCTTGGACATGAAAGCCTTGCATGTCCAGGGGCAATGGCCAGAACAGAAATGAGCTGAGGGCTGTCTGCCGACACCACATCCAGAGGCTCTGAGAATGAGTCACACACTCCTGAAAGGGAATCTGGACAGTGCTACCTGGCCCCACCACCACAGTGGTCAAACTTCACCCAAGAATGTTCTTAAAAGATAATGAGAGCGATGAGAGAAAAGATAATATGGTCATATATAGGAAATAAGAGATGAGAGGTCATGGTGATGGGAAAATGAGATATGTTCAGGGGACGAGAAATAAAATGGTAAGGCAGGTCGGTGTCACATGAAACAGTTTTAATTTCTTGGTCAAAGTCTATATTGAATTGGACACAAAGGGAAATTGGAATCATGTAACAGAAGGCTATAAATTCCTTTTGAGAATGTGAACTTAATTGAAAAACACTGGAGAGTTTTGATAGATATATGATAAAATGGGTGATGTGCTCTATAATATGAATCTGATAGAAGTATACAGAATTAACTGCATGGAATGGAAGGGTGGTAATGTTAATGACTGTAAGGGTCTCAAATTTTACTCGACTTGCAAATTTACAAATTAGTCTATTACAGTTTCTCAGACACTGGCAGAAAGCATGAAGCACCTGAGTCAGAGAAAATAAAATCTTAATTGTTCACAACAATAAGACGAGTCAGAATTATTATTTATGCCTTTTTCCTGAACCTTAAACTCACTGGGCAATGAGAAAAGTGACACTAGAACATGCAGGGAATTACACGTAAAGAGAGGAAACCCAAGTTTAGGAAATCTGACTCTCTCCTAATAGGCATAATCCCACCTTCCCTTGCCTTGGAGGGAGACATTTTCTTTATTATAGTGAAGCAAGACACCCAAGGTATCTCTATCTTCTGCTATTTGCTATAGAACATCTTTGTGAAGATTGTCTAGAACAGGGGTCCTCAAACTTTTTAAACAGGGGGCCAGTTCACTGTCCCTCAGACCATTGGAGGGCCGGACTATAGTTTTAAAAAAAACTATGAACAAATTCCCACGCAGACTGCACATATCTTATTTTGAAGTAAAAAACAAAATGGGAACAAATACAATATTTGTATTTGCATGTGGCCCACGAGCCGTAGTTTGAGGACCCCTGGTCTAGAAGCAGGGTATTCAGTGCCTCTGCTCTGAAGAGGTGCAGAAACACCAGAAATCCATGGAGAGTTTCCTCCCAACAGAAAGATACTGTTGAATTTCCTTCCTACATAGGAATATGCCGAATGAGCAATTTTATATCCTTCTGTCAATATGGATTATTGAGTATCGTTGATGCCAAAGTTGGCTCAATTGGATGGGAATAGATCCTGTTCAAGTAAGAAATGGTTGACAGTAATTTACGGTTAGGTTGGCACTGCTCCTTAGGATCAACTGAGGGGTATCTCTAATTTTTACGTTATACACACACACACACACACACACACACACACACACACTCACAATTAGCTTAACAATGACTTTATACAATAAAATGAACTGTGTGTATACATAAACAATTTATTCCATTTACATTCCCCCCCCCAACCTGTTTTCCTTTTGGGACCAAGCAAATTGCACTATTTAAATCACTTATATAAGATATTCTTTATACTCTGAAAATGTAAATGAGAAAGTTCAGACCTTTTAAATAATCTCAGTGTATATATAGAGCCTATGTAAATTATCACTTATTGGGAAAAGAAGTAAAAAGTTCTAGTACCTGAATCTACTTACTCCTAGCTACAATACTTACTACGGTGTTGGGCATATTGGACACTATAGCATGATATTATGCGAGGTCTAGTCTCTTTGATATCTATTATCTTTCCCAAACTTAATTCACTGAAAGTTATTCACATCCTCAACTGTCTCTCACAACTTTGTTTCCCTTAATAATTTCTCATAAAAATGGAAGAGACAAAAGCCACTAGATTAACGCTGACAGTATCATGTATCTGTAGCCTACGTGCTCTCATTGCTCACATACTACAACAGCACATGCCACCTTTTTCTGAGATGATCTATTATTCACCTTCCGAAGTGAGGTTCTAAAAAGCCTGCTGTTATACACATTGTCTTTTTCCATTTTACAATGTGAAAAAGCAGTCATCTGTGAGTTTTCAAATTTTAGTATATGTTTTATTTGTTTTCAAACAGAAGTAGTTCTCTTAAATTTTCTCATTGGAAAGCAATTCTCCTCCACATATTCCCCCGTGTAATAAAAAAAAAAGTAAAAGCTCGTTCTAATTTTGTTTCTCTGGTGTTTAAAGGCAGTGTTGTAATGAGTAAACAAATTCAAAAATAGAGGATACAGATGACAAGGCTATGACAACTGAAGAAAGACACCTACATAAAATCTGGTACTGCAGAACTACTTCATATACAAAATAATAAGCCCCCATGTTATTTAGTTTAGCCTATCATAAAGAAGGTAAGAAATATAAGAGGATGAGGGAGGAGAGAGCCAAACTCCTGTATTTGCTTTCTGTTCTTTTGAAACTAGCGCTAAAAAAAAAAAAAAAAGTTAAAACAGCCCTGGCTGTGTGGCTCAGCTGGTTGGTGTGTCACCCCATACACCAAATGGTTGAGGGTTCGATTTCTGATCAGGGCATATACCTAGGTTGCAGGCTCGATCCCTACTTGGGGTAGATACAAGAGGCAATTGATTGATGTTTCTCTCTCACATTGATGTTACATTTTTCTTTAAATGGATAAATATTTAAAGAAACATGATAAAAGGAGACAACCCCAGTTCTCATAAAAATATTACTTCTGAGAAGTTATGCCTTGTAAAGTGGTATAACTTGAATGGAAAACAAAACAACACAACAAATTGTAGAATTATTTTATAGAACTCCTATTTTAAAATAGCAGCTCTAGTTGCTGGTAAGTGTCTAAGATGATGAGATTTTTTAATCATTTTTTATTTTACAATTACAGTTGATATACGATATATTAGTTTTATATGTACAACCCAGTGATTAGACATATAACATACTAAGTGATCATCCAGATAAATCTAGTACCCATCTGATACCATACATAGTTATTAGAATATTGACTATATTCCCTATGCTGTACTTTACATCCTCATGAGTATTCTGTAACAACCAATTTGATGATGAAATCTTTTAAATTTAATGGCTCAGACTTAGTATCTTACCTTTGGGAACATTGCCTAAGTATTAATTCACTAAAACGTTTGTATTCACATAAGGTAATGATTTCTAACTGCGTTATAATTCTGTCAGATGTTATACCCTGTGTAATTGGTTATACTTAATATGCCATTAATTATAAAGTTTGATCTTGAAATTATTCTTCAATCCAAATATAACAGTTTCTACCTATTAAGTTAAAAACAATATCACATATATCCTGAATATTATATATTTCTTAGGCTAAGGCATATTTTATGATAATCATTCTTCCAAAATTATTTTAGAAGCTGTGGATGAAAGAAGAAATTACAAGTTTCCCTAATGAAAGAACAAAAAGGCTTTGTTATAAAATACTTCTTGGTATTTTCTTTAATTAGCATATTATCTAGTTATTAAAATGTTGAAGATAATGAATTTTCTTTCAAAAACTGAATATATATAGCCCTGACTGGTTTGGCTCAGTGGATAGAGCGTTGGCCTGCGGACTGAAAGGTCCCAGGTTTCATTCCGGTCAAGGGCGCATCCTTGGTTGCGGGCGCATCCCCAATAGGGAATGTTCAGGAGGCAGCTGATCGATGTTTCTCTCTCATCGATGTTTCTAACTCTCTATCTCTCTCCCTTCCTCCCTGTAAAAAATCAATAAAATATATTTTAAAAAACCTGAATATATAACCACAATATATCTTTGGATCAAAGAAATATGAACAATGGACTATAGAATCACTGTGAAAAACTGAAATCAATGTATCAAATTTTCACCCTTGTTCTTAGAATTTATGCTTCCACCTAAAGATAGTAGATTATCTGCACTATGATAGATGGTAGTTGAAATGGGAGTAATGCAGGATATAGCACTAGCATGCATAAAAAATATTTCTATTTAGCCATTGGCAGTGAACAATGACCTTTGAAACTATACAAAATTGATCCAATAATATTTTATAACTGACATTACTTTCAGTGTTTTGTTGTAGCTATAGCCCCATGTATGTCCTTATTTTTAACATAAATTTTTGATACAGGTTACAAAAACCAAGAAAAAAATTCTGAGGTATAAAAATTTATCCTCAATGTATGTTCTGCCTAGTCTAAAAATATTAGCTTGGTTTTCAGATGATATACCCCATGACTTTAATACAAATAAAGTCCTCCTCACCCAAATTTATTTAAAGGCTGTATCTTTCATCGTGGGATTATCAGCATTATATCATTTTTGTTCTCATAATCATCGTTTTGATATACATGGATATTGCACAAAGGATTATATTGCCAAATCAGACTCAAGAGAATGAGTGATGTTAGCCGGTTTCAGGCTTCGCTAATTATTTTAAGGATCCTTGTAATCTCTAGGACAGGTGAATTTGGGAGAGGTCCAACATTATTTCCACATTTTCATTCTTGCAAAATTAGGACATGCTCTGGCCCAAATTAATATGTGGTGTCTCTTAGAGATGTATGAATCAAATTACTTACACCGAAAGTGATTTTTCTACCATAAAACAGAAACGTTTTATACCAAGATAGTTTCATTTGTTTACATGATCTTTTTTTGTCAATAGACTCCTGGTTTGGTTACCATAAACCATCTAACACAACTATTAGTAAGCTCATCCAGCTAAAAACATACCATAGGTAAGAACTCCCACTAGGAAATCCATTGTTTTTTTGCCAAATATGTGAGTTTGGTTACAAAGGTATTTGAACAGGACAATACCTTCTTCCTAAGGATTGCAGAACTGTTGTCTAACCAACCAACTTCCCATAGGTCAGAAAGGTCACTTAACCTCAGCTGATGACGGAAAAGACTAACGCAGACAGAGGTTAAAATAAAGTTGCATGATCTCACTTATTTTTAGAATCTAAAATAATAAAAATAGAGAGTACAATGGTGGTTAGCGGGGGCTGAGGGGAGTGGGAAACAGGGAGAAGTTGGTCAATGGGTAGAAAGATCCCGATGCCTTTTAATATAAATAAAGTCTGGAGATCTAATGTACAACAATATGACAATAGTTGACAATATTGAGTGTATACTTGAAATTTCCTAAGGGAGATCTTAAATGTTTTCACCAAGCAAAGAAAAAAGAAAAGAATTGGTAATGATGTGAAGTGATTACTACTATATGTCAATTAGCTTGTTTGTGGTATTTCACAATGTATATCTATATTGAATCAGCAAGTTGTACATTATGAATAAATACAATTTTTAATTGTCAACTATACCTCAGTTAAATTGTTGGGAAAGATAAATTTATGAGTTACAAGTTGTAATTCATTTTAGTAGAAATGCAGAGGTATTTTGATAATCAGACAATAATTTTCTGGTTAGACTTGCAGAAATTAGAAAAGTAAACAAATATTCCTCCACATATTTACTCAAAATGATTCTTTCTTATTTCTACTACATCTTCTTTTCATAGTTGTCACCATGCAAAGTTGGCTGTGCATACATTTTAGTTACTAAAACACAGGGCATGGTTTTTAACAGAGTGAGTAATGTTTTCCTGGGTTTGAAAGATTTCCAGACTGGAATACAGAAGTTTTTTTTATACTAGAGGCCTGGTGCATGAAATTCATGCACAGGGCAGGGGATCCCCTCAGCCCAGCCTGCACCCTCTCACAATCCAGGACCCCTCAGGGGATGTCCGACTAAACCGGCAGTTGGACATCCCTCTCGCAATCTGGGATCACTGGCTCCTACCTGCTCACCTGCCTGACTGCCTGATCATCCCTAACCATTCTGCATGCCTGCCTCATTGCCTCCTAACCACTCTGCCTGCCTGCCTGATTGTCCCTAACCACTTGCCAGCCTGCCTCATCACTGCTAATCACTTGCCTGCCTGCCTCATCACCACTAACCACTCACTTGCCTGACTGATCACTTCTAACCACTCTGCCTGTCTGCATGATTGCCCCTAACTGCTCACCTACCTGCCTGATTGCCCCTAACCGCCTCTACCTTGGCCCCCACTGCTGTGGCTTCATCTGGAAGGACATCAGGAATGACGTACGGAATGTCGTTTGGCTGTCCGGTCTAATTAGCATATTATGCTTTTATTATTTTCCTATCTAATAATAGAGAAACATGGTAATTAGCTGTACCTCCGCTACCCTTCCCATTGGCTAATCAGGGCGATATGCAAATTAACTGCCAACCAAGATGGTGGCCAGCAGCCAGGCAGCTTGAAGTGAACAGGAGGCTTACTTGCCTCAGTGACAGAGGACTCCAACGTTCTCTGCCTGCCACTGCCGGCCTCAAGAGCTTGCAGTTTAAGAAACATTGTTACAAATATAGAAGCTAAACAAAACCCCAGAAACCTGCTTTCAGCTAGCCGGGCTTCAGCCAGCAGGACTGCAACATTGTTTCAATTATAGAACAAACACAGATCCCTGCTTTCAGCCAGCCGGGATCTCAGAGCTGGAGTTGAAACAGTGTTTCAATTATAGAACCCAAACAAACCAGATACCTGCTTTCAGCAGCCAAGGCCTCAGAGCTGGAGCCAAGCCTCAAAGCTAAAGCTGGCCCAGAATAAAAAATAAAAAGAAAACAAAGGACAGGTTGGGAGCTTCAGTCACTGGCCAGCCTGAAAACAGCCCTGAGCCCCTCACCCAGACTGGCCAGGCACCCCAGTGGGGACCCTCACCCTGAAGGGGGTGTGACCAGCTGCAAACAGCCATCATCCCCTCACCCAGGTTGGCCAAGCACCCAAGTGGGGAACCCCACCCTGACCAAGGACACTCTTCAGGGCAAACCAGCCGGCCCCCACCCGTGAACCAGGCCTCTATCCTATATAGTGAAAGGGTAATATGCCACCCAGCACCGGAATCAGTGGAGCTGCGAGGCCTCCTGGATCCTGGAGCAGCGTGACAGGGGGCAGCGACCAAACCCCCTAATCACCCTGCGGCTCTGTGTGTAACAGGGGGCGGGGCCACAACCTCCCTATCTGCCCTGCTCTGTTCGTGACAGGGGAAGGCGCCCCAACCCCCTGATCAGCCCTGCTCTGTGCCTGATAGGGGGGAGCTCCCCAACCCCTGATCGCACTGCGGCTCTTTGTTTGACAGGGTGCGGCGCCCCAACCCCCCCACCCACGGGTCCTGCTCTGTGTATGACGGGGTAGAGCCATAACCTCCCCATTGGCCCTGCCCTGAGTGTGAGAGTGGCGGCGCTCCAACCCCCTGATCGGCCCTGCTCTGTGGGTGATAGAGGGTGGCACCCCAACCCCCTGATCCACCCTGCTCTGTGTGTGACAGGGGGCGGTGCCCCAACTCCCCTATCAGCCCTACTCTGTGAGTGACAGGGGGGAGCTCCTCAACCCCCTGATCGGCCCTGCTTTGTGTGTGATGGCAAGAGCTCCCCAACCCCCTGATCGGTCCTGCTTTGTGCATGAGAGGGGGCAGCGCCCCAACCCCCTGATTGGCCCTGCTCTGTACGTGACAGGGGGTGGCGCCACAACCTCCCTATTGACCCTGCCTTGAGTGTGACAGGGGGCGGCGCCCCAACCCCCCAATCGGCCCTACCCTGAGCGTGACTGAGGGTGGCATCGCAACCTCCTAATCTGCCCTGCTCTGTGCATGACAGGGGGCAGCGCCCCAACTCCCCAGTCGGCCCTGCTCTGAGCCCGACCAGGGGCTGCACCTAGGGATTGGGCCTGCCCTCTGCCACCCAGGAGCAGGCCTAAGCCAGCAGGTCATTATCTCTCAAGGGGTCCCAGACTGCGAGAGGGCACAGGCCGAGCTGAGGGACCCCCCTCCCCCTGAGTGCACAAATTTTTGTGCACCGGGCCTCTAATTGAAGTTATAAGCAGATAGAGAGACAGGTAGATAACTCTTTTGACCAACATGGCTTATCAAAAACCCACATTGTAAAAGCAATAGTGTATTCCACTATTCATTCATTTGTTACTTCAAGTAATGTTTATTGGTTTCCTATATATCTGTCACTACAATAGGACCTAGGGTTACAAAGATAAAAGTGTGGGTCTTATCCAGTGCATAAAGTCCTTATGTCCTTTGAGAAGTCTTTCCTGAGAAAACATGAAAGATGAGCAGGAGTTATGATGCACATTAACACAGTGTGAGATAGAGCATTTCAGGTAGTGAGAACATCATGTACAAAGTCCTTGAGTCAAGAGGCAATAAGATGCTTGCCACGTTCAAAGACCTAAGAAGAGCCAGGATGATAAAAGCAGAAAGAGTACCGAAAAGAGAGGTCAGAGGTAAAGCTTGAGAATAGGTTAAATTTTACAACTTAGAGGGTCTTAAAGTCATAATGACAGTTTTAGATTTTCTCCTAATGTCAATGTGAAAATATTAGATGGCTTTAAGTGTGAGATCTCAACTGAAATAACTGATGGTGTTGTATGTGAGTGGCTTGCAGGGTATCAAGGAGGGTTACTTCAATAGAGCACGCAGAAGACTGTAACTGCTTTACAAAGATGGGAAAAATTCAACATTTATTTGGACAATATAACTGAAATTGGATTAGACGGTTGACTGGTTATGAAGGATGTGAGAGAAGATGTCAGAGATGATGTATAAGATAGTTTTTAATTTCAAGCAATAGAAACCTACTGTAGCTAATTTAAGCAGAAAATAGAATATGAAATTTTAATGAGAAACCAACAGAATCAGTGAGATCTGAGAAACATGGCTCAAGCATTGCAGTTAGAAACAGCATCCCAAACCAGAACTATTTTCTACAGAATGATCAGCAGTGGGCTCTGGATGTAGCCACAGCAGCACAAGCGCAGCTGCTCATGAAAATATTTGTTGCTCCGACATCTCTACCTGCCACCTATACTGCCTATGTTTCTGTGCTGAGCTCCTTATTAAAAACTCAGTGTGGGGTCAAGCCTGAGTTAATATGCCTACAATTTAGCTGCAAGGGAGACTAGAGAAGGTAATGCCTAGTTTTGTTCAATTCTCAGAAAGATGGAGCTTGTTTTTTTTTTTTTTTTTTTACCCAAAGAGGAACACTTTCCAAATGTTGGAAAAAGTTAAAAGGCTGAAAATCATCCACTGCCACCAAAAAAAAAAAAAAATGCTTTCCAAAATTACTATGTTCATCTGGATCAAAATAGCAATGTGTGTTGTGTACTTGTGCTAAACAATGGTATAATTAACTATTATGGTAAAATTTCTAAAAATTGGAGACAAAAGGAAAATCTTTAACAAGAAAAAAGATATGCACCATTACTGGTGCAGCAATAAGACTGAGAGTTGATATGTCATAAATATGATGGACATCAAAGGCTATGGAATGGCATCTAAAGTTGAAAGAAAACAACTACCAACTCAGCTTCTATACCATAAAGAACCTTCAAACTCTGAAAGACATTAAGATGTTATAAATGCCAATAATTTTAACAGAAACTTCAGTTCTTTATTAGTCCTATAATGTACATATAATCATTAATTTATACAATTGATTTTTTTCCTTTTTAAGCATGTTCACCAACTTATTTGTTTACTATTTTTCCTCATGATTGAGACCTTCATTTTCCTACTTCCATAAATATTTTTTTATAAATATTAACAACGAAGGTCTCTTGTTTCTCTGAGGTATTTTTTGTTGAATTTGTATTTCAAAGATATTTTGACAATTACAGAATCCTAAATTGACAGTTATTAATAAAGTTATGATGAAAATATTCCAAAATCTTTTGGCATTTTATCTTTAATATTATGAAATCATCTCTCAATGTAATTATTGCTTCTTTGAAAATAGTATTTTCTCTCCATTTGTTGTTCAGGTCTTTGTTATTCTGCTCTATCAGTCTGATAGTTCTACCAAATTTAATTTAATTTTTCCAACTTGCAATTATTCTGAATTGATAGATGTTTGTTTTTCCATCACTTATGTCTTTTTTCTTTATTGATTTCAGAGAGGAGGGGAGAGGGAGAGAGAAATAGAAACACCAATGATGACAAAGAATCATTGATCAGCTGCCTCCTGCACACCCCATACTGGGGATCAAGCCCACAACCCTGGCATAGCCCTAACTGGGAATCAAACCACGATCTGCTGGTTCATAGTTGGAAGCTCAACCACTGAGCCATGCTGGCTGGACCATCACTTTTCTCTTAATATTGCCTCTCCCCGATGCTCCTTTCTGTTTTATTTCTTCTTACACCTTGTTTTCTCTCCTTACTTCCTAGCCGCTCTTTCATAAAGAGGTATTCCATCTCTACACACTTCTTACAGGTAATTTCTTCAGATTTCTACTTCACTTGACTCAATATCTCTTTAGACATTCATATCAGCTACTTAACCCATTCATTTTGTTTTTCATTCATTATTATTTGTTTTGTTGCCATTTTTATAGAGCCTTTTTACTTACTCTTGCTTTTGACACCATCTTTTATTCCATAGGTGTATTAGCCTCCTTATTTTCTAATTTATATCTGAGAATTGCAATATCTGGGACTTTTTCAGTCTCAACCTAACTTCCATCAGCCACCCTTACTCTCCTTCCCTGCACTGTGCTTTTCATTCTTTTGAACTTTATGATTTTTCCATTGTTAATTATAAACAAAAACCTTATCTGTTGGAAATCTCCAAGGCCTGCAATTTAGTTGCTTTGCTTCTGAGGGAATTTGTTTTTACTTCTTCCCCTGGCCTGGTAACTAGCACTAAGAATATCAATCTCTCAATTGAGCATTTCTGGGCCACTCGAGCAAGAACCAAAGTTAGAACAGGCATTATTCCTTGTTATCTCTACCTAAGATTTATTGTTTTCTTAATTTACCTTAAAAGTCAATTGATGACATAGCCCTTTGGCAGTAGGGCTCTTCTACCATTGTAGACATAGCCCAGCCACTGTGCATGGTCCCCTGCTTACCCAAGGTCATCAGAGTGAAAGTCAAATTCATCAGGAATTAGCTGACGACTCCACTTCTGCCTGCGCTCACTGGGTCTCTTTTCTGGATACTTGTTCTCATGTTATTTTCAGACTTGGGACATTTTTTAAAAATATTGTCGTGCCAGCTAAGACATATACTACTAACACAAAATTTAGTATTTTTATTTATTTCAAAATAAATGGTTTTCTAGTCTGCCTTATGTTGGAAAAACTACTTTTCACCTTATTCTGAAATTGAATTTCTTCTCGTAAATGGCACATGTGAAATGCAAATAAATCATTTGCTGGAGATCATTTGCTAAAGTAAATTGTATTCAGATACTGCATATTTTTAGAAAATGTTTTAACATTTTATATCACTAGTTCAAAAATAATCAAAAGGAAACAATCACTCATGGAAAAGACAAAACTTAGAATTTTGAAGGTGAGAGAGAAAGTGTTATATTATTAGCTTAATATCATACTAGCTTAAATAACAAATTAATAAGAGCAAATTGTTATCACTTAATGTTATTTAAATATTTTATAGATTTGTGTGGCAATTATATATATTTACTAGTATGCATTTATTTACAATATTATTAATTAAAGAAGACAGTTCTTTATACAGAGTATTAAAACATACACAACTCATATTCAAAAACTCAAATAATTTAATGAAAGCCCAAGTTTATATAAAAGTTTCACCACTGACAAATTTAACCCAGTTTTTTTTTTTTGTTTTTTTTTTACTCATACAGTATGAATTTACAACCAGGCCTATAGCCACTGGCATATCTAAATTACTTTATATAGTACTGATTACAGGTTAGAATTGAAGTTCCCCATATTTTCAGAGTTAATAAAACCTCATCGAGTCCCTTCACTTCTATGACAAGTACTAGAGGCTGATACCCCAAAGTGGTTTTCCTCTCTTGACTTTGACAGCTTCAAGAGAAATAGACAGACTATGCCATTCATTGGCTCACACACACCCAGAAACTGCATTTTCTTTCGTTTTTTAAAATATATTTTTATTTATTTCAGAGAGGAAAGCAGAGCAAGAGATAGAAACATCAATGATGAGAGAAAATCATGGGTTGACTGCCTTCTGTACACCCCTGACTGGGGATGGGGCCTGCAACCCAGGAGTGTGCCTTCACGGGGAATCAGTTCATAGTTTGGTGCTCAACTACTGAGAAACACCAGCCAGGCTTTTAAAGATGATTCTCTTTCTAAATCCTTCACAAATGAAACAGGGAACAAAATGTCATGCCTTCCTTGCTGTTGTGTACACATTACATGATATTGCTTTGTTCCCCCCATGTCTCATTGTTATACACATGAAGTCTAGAACTTTGATAAAATGGGTAGAAAATGGTGCCATGTATAAACATATAATATTACATAAAAATTTCCCAAGAGTCAGTTAATAGAAGCATCTAATGTGTTGACAAACTTACAGAGTTGAATGTACAAAATCAGAATTAATCAGTTCAACTGAAATTGGTTACCAGCAACATTTTTAAGACAGTCTCTATTCGTATGCCCTTCAGTCAGTAGTGTGAAGCATCTGTACTCTGAGAGGAGCTAGCACATGACACATATTAGGCTGATAGTAAAGGGGAGCTGATCTAGTCATACAACATCTGTTTGCTCCATCCCTACTCCCTGGATTGTAACAGAACTGAACCTAGGTCATGTGGATCAGAGGAGGTTTATTCTGAATCTTCTATTAATTGTTCCGCTTCCCATGACAATTTTAGGATCTCTGTAATAGGACTAAGGGATAAGACAGTGACTTAAGCAGTCATCTTCCTATATTCAGTTCACTCTTTGTGTACTGGTGTTTGGGTAGTCTATGGCTCTCAGCAGTCTAACGTGAATAACTCAAGTCCTTTACCAATATATCTGAAAGGAAAGAGAGTGAGGTATTTGATATGAGGAAGGCAGTGAGGTGATTGATATGAGGAAGGAGTAGTTGCCTCTTCTCTGACCTACACATATTACTAAGTTAACCCTAACCATGCTCAGTGCAAATGTTTCCTTACTTACAATCTATAATTCATATATTCTGCTCCAGAGGAAGTGTCTCAACTCTGTCAGGTACAAGCAGATGGTATATGACTTTTTTCTTCAAAAAGAGTATTAGCATCACCATGTTAAAAAAAAAAAGGAGGATAGCAGGCAGTGGATGACATTAAGTGGAAATAAAGAAAGGAGCATATTTTTGGATGTACATGAAAATAGAGAAAATGGATAAGAATTTAAAGGAGGAGGTTGGTTACACATGCATATGTCTTAAATAGTCACTAAAATCGCCAATTCCAAAGAAGAGAAGGTGGGACAATAGACAGTTACTCTCTGTAAGTGCACTTTTTCCATATCCTAACATCTAATCCATTCTCCATATACTAGCAAGAGCAATTTTTAAAACACAAATGAGACCTTTCATTCTCTTGCTTTGAAGGAACTTTCATTTGTGCCCCTGTACTTAGTGAAACATGCTGACTCCTGACTAGGTCCTCCTTCTTTTCAGGAGTTTCCCCTGCCTGAAACTCCATGGTCATCCTAGAACAGTGTTTGGCAAACTCATTAGTCAACAGAGCCAAATATCAACAGTACAATGATTGAAATTTCTTTTGAGAGCCAAATTTCTTAAACTTAAACTATATAGGTAGGTACATTGTTATAAACTTAATTAGGGTACTCCTAAGGCTTAGGAAGAGCCACACTCAAGGGGCCAAAGAGCCGCATGTGGCTCGCGAGCCACAGTTTGCCAACCACAGTCCTAGACCATCTCTCCACAGCCCCTCTTCTGTCCCTCAAACATGCTAAGTTCTCTGACTACACTAAATCTTGCCCCTGCCATGAAAGTCGTTCTCATGACTCTTGCCCAGCTGCCCCATCCAACTCCCAACATTGAAAAGGTCTTGTGACTATACTATCCAAGTAGGTTATCTTCTCAGTCCATTTATTCCCCGTGTCACCTGCATTACAATCTGAAAAGCTATTCTCCTCTCATTTGCTACCAGGTTTCTGCCTATCCCATGAGAATATGAGCTCTGTCAGGTCTCCGAAATGTCTGCTGTATAACACATATTCTTAGAGCTAAGGATAGAAAGTTTTCTATTTCATCTTTCTGCTGGGAAAGATGAAATAGAAAACTTTATCAATAGAGCTTAAAAGAAAAAATAATGCAGGAATTATAAAAGCAATAGCTAGACAACCATTTTTTTATACTTTTTGTTTAATTATTGTACAATTTAACTTTTGTTTTATTTCTCAAATTTTTCTTACAAAGGAAATGAAATATCTCTTGTGACTTGTGACATTTTAATTAATTTATTTATATTTCATTGATATTAGAGAGAGTGGAAGGAGAAAGAGAGAGAGACATCAATTTGTTGTTTCACTTATTAATGCATTCATTGGTTGCTTCTTATATGTCTTGACCTGAGATTGATCCCATGAACTTGGCATATTAGAGCGATGCTCTAACCAACTGAGCTACTTGGCCAAGGCTCAAGACATTTTGATTTTATAAATATACATGGTTTGGTATAATGGAAGTTCTGATCTCTATGAATCAAATAGTATATATTAGGTCTGCTTTGACATTCTCTGAAATTCTATTTGAACTACACTATTTTATATTGACATTTCTATACTTGTTAATTATATATATACTAGAGGCCCGATGCACAAAATTCGTGCATTCAGGGGGAAGGTCCCTCAGTCTAGCCTGCACCCTCTCATAGTCTGGGAGCCCTTGGGGGATATCCGACTGAAGGCTTAGGCTCCCTAAGGGAGCGGGCCTAAGCCTTCAGTCAGACATCCTTAGTGCTGCCACAGAGGTGGGATAGGCTCCCGCCACCGCCGCTGTGCTCTCCAGCCATGAGCCAGGCTTCCAGCTGAGCGGCGCTCCCCCTGTGGGAGCACACTGACTACCAGGGGAAGCTCCCGCATTGAATAGGATAGGGCCGAAACAAGCTCTCCAACATCCCCTGAGGGGTCCCAGATTGCAAGAGAGTGCAGGCCAGACCAAGGGACTCTACCTGTGCAAGATCGGGACTGGGGAGGGACCGCGGAAGGGCTCTAGGGCATGTCCGGCCCATCTCGTTCAGTCCCGATAGGCCGAACCCCAGCAGAAAGCTAACCTACTGGTCAGAACATCTGCCTCCTCGTGATCAGGGCATATCATTGCAAGTGGTTGAGGGGTCTTAGCATATAATTAACATATTACGCTTTGATTGGTTGACCGGACACTCAGCGTATTAGGCTTTTATTACATATACTAGAGGCCTGTTGCATGAAGAGATTCGTGCAATAGGCCTTCCTTTCCCCTGGCTGCTGGAACCAGTTTGCCTCTGGCACCCGGGGCCCAGGCCTTTGCTCTGGCCGACTTCTGGCCGGAGCCAGCCCCGGGGCTGTGAGGCCTCGCTGCTCCGCCAGCCCCAGGGCCATGAAGCCTTGGTGCTCCGCCGGCCCCGGAAATGTCAGGCCTCGCTGCTCCGCCAGCCCCGGAGAAGTGAGACCTCGCTCCACCACTTTGAGCCTACGTATGCAAATTAACCGCCATCTTTGTTGGCAGTTAATTTGCATATCATGCTGATTAGCCAATGGGAGGCATAGCAAAGGTATGGTCAATTAGCATGTTTATCTATTAGATTGCAGAGAGGAAGGGAGATGGAAAGAGAGATAGAAACATCAATGGTGAAAGAGAATAATTTATCTGCTGCCTCCTGCATGCCCTCTACTGAGGATCGAGCCTACAACCTATGTATATGCCCTGACTGGGGAATCAAACCATGACCTCTTGGTTTATAGGTTGACACTCAACCATTGAGCCACACTGGCGGGCATTAATTCTAATTTATAAGTTGTCTAGATATAATACTTGAATGTGGATTATTTCCTTGTTTTCATTGTGCTTTTCATTCTGTTTGTAGAGTATGTTTATATACTATGATATCTTCCCCAAAATTTAGAAAAAGTATCATTTTATATATGTCATGCTATTATTTTAAGTTCTTTAAGGACAGAGAAAGTCTCAAGAGAGAAGTAAAGTGTCTGTCTGTTATATGTACCAATAAAATACTCACATCAATATCTATATACTTTATAGAGACTACATGGAAATGAATACATGGACCAGTAGACACTGATTTTCAACTTTGATTTTATTTTCACCTTGGGAGTTATATCAAGTTTGTATATTTCACAGTACTTTCAGTACACTGCTGTTCTTCTTTTCAGTTTCATCTAGCAACTATTAATCTTCTTCTTTTATATGTTAAATCCTTAGAGAAAAAAATATGAATTCTAAGCAGATAATATTACCCCCACAAGTATCTCTATTTGATATATGGATGCTGAGTACACACTCAAGAGTCATCTTTAATGCAAATTCTTAGCCAATAATATTACTAGCATCTGCTTCCATGATGCTTTTTGATATAAATTTTAGAATCTAAATACCAACACATTAAGTGTCTGGAGAGTTGGTTGTAAAGGGGAAATTTTATATTCTTTAAACATTCTGTTCAAATAAACATTTATGTCAGCTACTTGGTGAAATTTAACAGTCTGAATAAGAGAGTTCATTCCTGCCATTTCCTCAAGAGGCATTTCCCCAGGTGTTACTTTTGATTTAGTAAACATTGTCCTACCACTAATATTTTCTAGCCCTTCTTGTATTTCTGATTGAAATAAAACTTTGGATAGGCTGTAGTGAAGAAAATAAAAGAAATAAAAAACTCTAAGAGACTAGATGGCCAGGAACTTAATAGACATAACAATTATCAAGTAGTTTCAACAAAAGACAAATTATTAGGCACAAGTGAGATTACAGTTTTCTGAATATCCTTGTATAATGTAACGTTAAATTCCATTGGAGGGTTAAAATTTATTGATCATGACTTACATCTTAGTGAAGAGATGAATTAAGGATAGTTAGAAAGCTATATGATGATATATTTCCTTCTCACACTCCCCACAAAAAATAAACTTAAATGTAAGTCTTCTAGCTGTCTAAAAATGATTAAGAATGCATTTATGATTTAAATTGAATCAATCAATGTATTTAATAACATCTTAAGGTCATGCACTTTTGACCAAGCTGCAGGATTAACGAATAATATAAATTTTACTCTGAATATACCATTAAAAATCACCTTGTCTAACACTCTCATTTTATTGTGAAGGATACTGAGACTCATACCAAGTGTATTTCTGAAGATCAACTAAGAAAACCTTAAATTAATATCACTTAAGACTTTTAGATTTTGAGACTCTGACATAGAGCTCTTTCTCTTCATATATTTTAGCAAAGTATCCTAAGTATAGGAATATTTTTAAGTAAATTTATTCTAATTCTAATATATTTCTTCTGAATGTTTTCTCTAAAAATTTAGAAAACTAAAATTAGCAATGAGGTACAATTACAAATTCTAAATATCTATGGATATCTTCCATATTTTAAATTAAACATTATGCATCCTTGAAGTGATGTTTTCTGTTTGAATACAATAAAATATTTTTCATAATTAAAAAAGCACTTATTTTTATTTATAATTTGATTGCCAGTATCATTGCCTATAAATTACACATAGATTCAAAAAAGAATTTCCAATTTACTAGTGAGTCCTATTATAATTCATTTTAGGTTATAATATATGATTATGTAATTTATAGAGAAATAATATTCAAATATGGAATTGGAGTCGAAAGGTGACATAGTAACAGATCTACATAAAGAAAAGAAAATTGTACCACTATTGAAATTTAGTGATAATAAAAACAACGTGTTGTAGAAACATTTTTCTGATAAACAGCTATAAAGTTGCCATAAAAAAAGCCTTATCTGTAGAAAGAAAATCTATAGAAATTCTAAGGGAAAATAAAAATATATCCTTGAAATTCAAATAAATATTGAGTGATTCTCTTCTGTGTTTTAGCACTTGGATTATTTTTCAGAGAAAGCAGAAATTAAAGATTGAGAGCAAGAAGATCAGGGAATTCAGATGAAATCAAAAAGAGAGTCATTACAGAGGATTTCTGAAAGGTCTCTTTATAATTACATTGCTTTGGAGAAAAGAAATTGAGAGTTCATTGATCTAATATATCTTCATTTAGATTGCACACTGTAAGTGAATGAAACAGACATAGACATCTATTTATTAGAAAGTGCTAAGTAATAGAAGACTATTTTAATTTCTAGTGTTGTTAAATTTTGCTGTATTAACATTATAGAAGAGTTTCATTGAGTAAAAAATAAGACTTCACTTCTGACTTGGTAATCTCAGAAGTAAATAAACTCATGTGAAGTCAGCCCCTATTTCTGTATAACAGTCCTAACGGTTTGCCTAAGCCTCATGCTTATAGATGAGATCCAATTCCTGATGGATAATACATTCTGTTTTAGTGTTGTACTTGAGAATAATCCTATATAATAAAAGGCTAAATGCAAATTGTCCCTACGGACTGGAGTTCAACAGATCAGGAGTTAGACGTGTGCTGACCACCGGGGGTGGTGCAGAACATGGCAGGCATTGGCGACGGGGCAGGTGCCGGAAGCCGGTCCATCCTTGCTGCTGGACACAGTCGCTGCAGGGAAGAAACATCTGCACAGCATATGTTTCAAGGGACCTGGAGTATATGGCATACTGTTCTTAATATGTTTGCTCCCCTTCTTAGCGCTATGTGTTTTAACCAAGGTCACCTCTCTGAGAAAGGTTGTTTCCCCAGGTGGGGATTTTTTTCTGGAGTTAGGGATTAATAGGACTAAGGAAGGGAATAAAGCAGTAAAACCCCTTAACTAAGTGCCAGGTGGGTAGTTAATCACCTTGACTATGAACAATCATGCTTAAACTACATAATCTTTACTTAGGATAATCTCCTTCAGTTAACTCCTTGTAGCTTAACAGAAGAGTAGAGTAGTGACCTTGGAATGGAGATAACAAAAGCCCTAACCTTTGGAATAGAATGGATAGGATTAAAATCAAATGGTATAAATACAGATGTAACAGGAGAATAAAAAAAGAGAACCTGGCCAGGCTGCTGATAAACTGAACTCTGTCCCCATGTCATTCCTTCTTCACCGACTCCATCCCCACATTTGGGGACCCCTGGACCTGCAGGGGCTGGACCCCGACAGGCAGGTGGCTCAGGGAATGGAGAGGCCCAGCAGGCAGCTGCCAGGGACCCTACCCGTGCATGATTTTCTTGTACTGGGCCTCTAGTGTAACTATATTTTTCCAGCATAAGAATCTACATTAAAGGACATTGTAGAACATAGCAACTCTTTAATGAAGATAATACCATTGTTTCCTATTTATTTATTTTGTCCCTTGTCTGTGTGTTTCATTGCTGCTGTTTTGCCTCCTAGTTCTGAAGGAGAGCACCTGATAATAAAACAAATATCTTACCTCTTTGAGAGCAAGTGTATAAGAAATAAAGTGATGGACAACTTAAAATAATACATCTTTTTTGGGGGTATGCATACCTTTTACAAGTCTCTGCTTTCACAACACATTTAGTGGGGAGTTTTGTTTTGTTTTGTATTGTTTTAATCCTCATCTGAGCATATACTTTTCATTGACTTTAGAGAGAGGGAGAGAAGAGAGAGAGAGAATCATCAATGTGAGAGAGAAGCATCGATGGGTGGCCTCCTGTCTGCATCCTGACCAGGGATCAAACGTGCAACCCAGATATATGCCCTGACTGGGAATCGAGCCTGCCACTTTTAGGTGTACAGGATGACACTCCAAACAACTGAGCCAACTGGCCAGGACAGTATTTCTCCAGTTATATATGGATATTGGTTTTGAAGACTAAACCATCCCATGGATTGAGCATCAGACCTATGACTTACTCTGTCCTAAGAATCCTGAAATAAGTCAAGGTGAAATGTCTGGAGCATTCTTCCTAAATATCCACTACAAAGGACACTTGTGGCCACTAATCCATTCATAATTGAGCATAAGAGTATATATCCTGCCTGGGATATAGGTCCTGTGATGGCCGCATGCAGAAAACTTCCTCAGGATCTCAAATAGCTTCAACACTGGCTTCTAGAAACAGTATATTACCCACCTCTAGAGATAAATATATTTTAGGTGAAAACAAACAAAGAATCCTATCCTTGTTCTACCAACTAATTTAGATGAGCAGACTTAGGAGTAAAATACTTCAGATGCACTGTTGTTGTTGTTTTTTTTCCAAACAAGGAATTCTGGCCTACAGTTTCTATTTGTTATCATTATTGCACCAGAATTAAGCACAGTAATAATAATTTTAAAAATATCAAAAAGGTTTTTTGAGGACCAAGACAGAGTAGAAATTATTAGGTTGGTGACAAAAATGAAAGAATTACACAATATGATGACATGGCATACAGATGCCATACAAGTTTCTGACAGCAAGCTTCCTATTATGTATACACTAGGGGCCCGGTGCACGAAATTCGTGCACTGGGTGTGTGTGGGGGGGAGTGTCCCTCAGCCCAGCCTGCCCCCTCTCACATACTGGGAGCCCTCAGGTGTTGACCCCCATCACCCTCCAATCGCAGGATCGGCCCCTTGCCCAGGCCTGATGCCTCTGGCTGAGGCGTCCGGCCCGGGCAGCGGAGACCTGCAGCTGCAGTGGCCCCACAATCGTGGGCTTCGCTTTAGGCCCAGGCAAGGGACCCCTAGCTCCCGGGACTGCCAGCTTCGACCGTGCCCAGCTCCCATCGCTGGCTCCACCCCTACTTCCTGCTATCACTGGCCAGGGCGGCAAAGGCACCTGATTCTCCGATCATGGCTGGGGGGCAGGGCAAAGGCGGCCCCAGGGCCGCCTTTGCCCTGCCCCTCAACTCTTAGCTCCCCGCTGGGTTTCTGATCACTGTCAGTGGCAGGGGGCTTCTTCCTGCTTTCCCTTTCACCTCCCTGCATTGTGCCTACATATGCAAATTAACCGCCATCTTGTCAGTTAACTGCCAATCTTAGTTGTCAGTTAACTGCCAATCTTAGTTGACTGTTAATTTGCATATAGCCCTGATTAGCCAATGAAAAGGGTAGCTCGTACGCCAATTACCATTTTTCTCTTTTATTAGTGTTGATTGTACATCCTACTCTGGTTATCTCTCTTTACAGTTCTACAAGTTATTTAAATTTTCTACTCTATTGCTATATGTGTGATAAAATTGCTATAGCATAAGTCAATAAATAAAATGACACTAAAGGGTTCAAATCCCTGAATAGCTTTAGCATGAGAGTTAATAACTATGGAAGATTAGAATATAGGCCTTATATATTGGATAATGTGTATTTTTCAATATATGTTAATTTTATTTTTCTAACTCTGTTCCATACATCTCTTCTTCCTAAATTTTCCCTGATTAACTGCCTCCTTTCTTCTGAATGTTTACTAAATAGTAACAGTGACAAAAGTTTCACACGATTTTCTTATGAACTCACAAATAAAATAGCCATGTATATCTCTTTGCTTGGAATGGTCTACAGTGAAAAAATATCTGCCAGGTTGAAGTAAGAATGTCAGTGAATTCATTTGAGAGAGTAGGGAGGGAGGCTGTTGAATCAAGTTTTATTTTCAAAGGTAGAAAAACTTGTCAATCTACAATAGAAGTAGCCCTGCCATCTGAAAGATCAATGGAATATAGAACTTCCTCTAAACTGCCATGGAGACTCAAACTGGGGTGACTGTATAGTTTGCATTTACCCAAAAGTAACAATACAAAGCCTTCTTGTCTTTAAAGTGGTCCCCATTGTCAATGACCCAAAATAATATTTCCCCCCATATATCTGGCATCTTATAGAAAATTAAAACTCAGTAGACATAAAGGGGGAAAACACATCATATTTCAAGGAAAGAATGTCTGGAGAGAATTGGCTTTATTGCAAGGTTAATGTTTTCCTAGTATCACATATGCTAAATTTCAAAGACAGAATGAAGATTAAATAGTACTTTTGAGGAAACAATATGCAACACCTGTTTGGCCAAGAGTTCTATAGTGAACTCTTTCAACAAAGAGCCATACTTCATTCATAATGCAGATAGATTACTGGTCATGACAGTTGCACATGACTACCTCTGGCAATTCTGGCCAAATCCACACTGGTTTCCTGATTATATGCAAATGTATTTATTATTAATTATCTTATTATAAAATATGAAATATGGATTGCAATTTATCCTGAATTACTGTAGATTAAGACTCCTGATAGTGACTCCATATGTTTTGGCATTACTTTATTTTTTATTGTTGACAGTATTACAGATGTCCCAAAATTTCTCCCTTTTTGCCCCAGTCTTTAATTTTCCTTGTTAATTTTTGCCATCTTCAATTGCTATGAACTTTCTTTCAGTTATTTTTAAAAACCTGTTATATTCCATAGGATGATATTCTAATTGGTTATACATTTTCTTATAACACATACATAGATTCTGTTCTTTTATGCGGTTGTGCTATGGTTATTAGACTCTTTTCCTCTTATTCTGATATGTTCTGTGTAATCCTGTCAGACGGTTCTTTTATTTTACCTTTATAGACCTTCTAGGCCTTATTAATAGCAATATTGCTTCACCTCTGGAAATTAAATTTATATGGTCAACATAATTGCCTACTATTTTCCTGATTCAAGTATTTATTTCTCATTCATTCAACAACCACAATATCTACCATGATGTAATGTGAGGCTCCTAAGATGAGTCAGATGTGGACGTTGTTCCTAATGCCATATTCCTATTTCCATCCCACTCTGCATCTACCCTCACTTGGACTATCAGTAGTTTTAGGAATTACTTTCATGTTCTTTCTTTCCTTCTGCCTTTCCCAAGGACACTGCTTGATGTTTTCTCTACGTTTATTCACAGTTAATAATGACACATGTTTACCAAACACAATGTATGTGATCAGTAATTATGCTTTTCACACAATTTCTTTATCTAGTTTAATAATAAATATAAGATAAATTAAATCTGCCCTATTTTATAGATAGAAAAACAATAATTTAGACATATAAAGTGACTTCTCTGAAGTCAAACAAGAGAGTAAAAAAGCAAATCCAGGACTCATATATGTGATTGAACAAGTCTAAAATTCACAGCTTCCTTACTGGCTGTCTACTGAAAACTTATTAGATGTCCCCATATTCATCTTGTTACTAGTAAATATGTCATTCACACCTATTTATTGTTTCATGCATTTTAATTTGCATCCTGTTTAGATGTACAAAGTCTTACTACTTATCTGTACCCAGCACAATCTAGCTTAGATCTTAATAAATAATATTTCCATTAAATATTTATATTTCCATGAATTAAACAGTTTTCTTTTTAAAGTAAAATATAGTAATTCTAAATCTATACAGTATGCAGTCCCATTTCCTTCTTTTATCTCAATAATTCAGTGGTGTGCTAATTAAACACAGTTTTATGATTCTGGATCTTAGAAACAGGAAATCTGTATATAAGAATTGATGAGTTTGAAAATAGAATCTGTCAGTGTTTTACATGATTCACTCAGTATTCTAACTAAAAAGATATTTAGGTAAATGAAATAATGAATTCACTCGTTTTGCTAGTATATTATAGCAATGAGTAATAAAAGTAAATGTGGTCTCCTCTGATAGACAAGAATAGCAGCTATTTTCTAATGGATCAATTTCTTTATTACAGAAAAAAAGCTATTAGTAAGTCATCTAAAAACAATACATTTATTTGGACTTAGCAAAATAATCAGTGCACGAATCAATAGTTATTGACAATATAATGCCAAATTACCATTTATTATATACATTTAATTATGAGTGAACTTTATAGAACCAAGCAAGCCAAATAGCCACCACAACTGGAATAATAGGGTTGAGCTCAATTCTTAATCCTTTTTGTTACAAATATCTGTTCCCTGCATAAAGGGAAAAAAATAAGAACTAGTTTTTGTTTGAGGTTGAGTTCACAAATTATCAAATTTTTGTTGAATCTGGTGATTTGGTATATATTTATTGTTAATTATATGGGGATCCAACTGGGAAATTGAAGTCAGTGTCAAATTAAGGTACCCCTCCCGATACTACTGTGAAATAGAGCCTTCTATGGGAATACCTTATTTATCTTTATAAATCAGTCAACTTTCTTTAGGAACATAAAGATGTAAAACCTTGATTTAAAATTTTATCAGTCCAGCTGGTGTGGCTCAGTGTGGATCCATGAACCAAAAGGTCGCCCATTAGATTTCTGGTCAGAGCATATGCCCAGGTTGCAGGCTCAATCCCTGGTAGGGGGTGTGCAGGAGGCAGCCGATCAATGTTTCTCTCTAATCCATGTTTTTATCTCTCTCTCTCTCTCTCTCTCTCTCTCTCTCTCTCTCTCTCTCTCTCTCAAATAAATAAAAACATATATTTCAAAATGTTATCAATTCCCATTTTGGTATCTAATCTGCAGCCTACATATCCATAAACCATGGATGTTCAAAGGTATATGATTTTAATTTCTGCTTCCACTTTCATTACAAAGAATGACAGCCCCAGCTTTCCCACAAAGAAAACTCCTCAGCTCCTTTCAGTCTAATCAGCCTTAAAAATATTTGTGCGATTCATTGTATTGCCACTTCCCAGTTATTGAATCTAAGCACTAGTCTTAAGAGAAAGAGCATACCTTATATTCAGCTTAGTCACAAATTCAGTTCTCACTTTTGAAATTAAGTTATAATGTAATGTGCAGGTTGTATTTATTCAGCATTGCTTCCAATTCACACCTACACAGAGGATTTCTTCTGTGAATTCCAAAGCAATATCCTTACAGTAGTATCCTGGATAAAAATCTGAGCTGGTCCTTCCTAGCCTTCTCATCCAAAAAGTAGGATATAGTAATCTCATGGGCAGTAGGGAATTGCCCAGTAATGCTTGGCAAGGAAATGCCAAGCGGATGTGAAGGGTAATATTAAAGTGGGTAGAAAAGCTGGATCAAGTGTCAGCACTCCAAAGTTATGAGGCAGAGACTACAGAAAGTTTGAATTCAACAGCTGCTGCCAGAGGTGTGGCACAAGAGGAACCTGCGACATTGCACACCCACGTTGTCATGGACTGGTGACCAAGGAATGACTATGCAGGCTTTGGAGAATTTCTAAAGCACTGACCTTCACTAGTTATTAAAATAAATGTTCAAGCCTCAAAAACACACACATGAGCAACACACACACACAAAAGCCTCTTTCAAAGTCTTTGCTGCATTTTGAGTTTTCCGTGGTAAAAAAGTGACTCAATTTTTTAAAACATGGAACAGTGAGAAAAATACAAGTATCCGAAGAAAAAAAACACCTGCCAGAGTTATCTATGAATATATATCTATTTTAGATTCAGACATATTGTTGTTTAATAATTATTGAGTGTTTTATCATTAAAGCACTAGATCCAATGAATCTCAGAGGGAAGGAAGTGATGGGTGGGTGGGATGGAAGTGATCAACCAAAGAACTTGTATGCATGTACGCATAACCCATGGACAGACAATAGGGCGGTGAAGGCCTGGGGCAGAGTCTGGGGGGCAGACTAGAATGGATCAATCAGGGGAAAAGGAGGACATATTTAATACTTTTAACAATAAAGATTAAAAATAAAAAATAAAAATATTTTCCTATATTTAGTCATGAAAAAATCACTAAAAGAAAACACTAAAATTGGGACCCTTCCTCCTTGTCATTGGACAGAAACAAAACCCCATTTACTGTTCTTTTCATGTGCACATGCATCCATTCTTTATTTAGCCAAATTTTCCCAGAAAACTTTCTGATCAAAAGTTAGGACCCTGCTTCACCTGAGAGGTAATTCTCTAGTTCTCATTTTTGACTTGATGGTGGCTGACAAAAGTGATGGATGAGACTAAGAGAACCAAGATTTTGATTTTCTATAAAACTCCAATTTGCACAATAAGGGCCCTAGATACATAAAAGAAGGAGTAATTCTGGTGTACACATACACCAACCAAACTTCTGTGATTGCATATTCTAGAAGTCAATAGTTCATGAAGTCCTGAGGTCCTGATTTATACCTAGGCAAATATTTATTAACTAGGTAAATATTTTAAGAAATGAGACGCTGTGTCATACAGAATTATTAAACTGGGAAAAATAGGTGAGCAACAAATTTTTGGGATTTAACTCTAAAATGTTATGGAAAATAGCAATAGTGATTCATATAAAAAATTCAATGTCATAGTGTGCTTAGTTTTTTTTATCAGTGCATTGCTTTCCCTAAAGTCGAATTCTTACCCCAGAAATCAACTTAAATTTTAATAATTTAGCAAATGCTCTTTGAGGTAAGTTTTCTCCAGGGCCCCTCTTAAGTGTGACTCTGAAGTATAATGGAGAAGAGGAAATTCTTCCTACCCAGTTGTCCCAAATAGCTTCTATTTCTTATATATTTAAGGCCTGTCACCTATGTAGAGGTGTGGGGGGTTCCCATATAGGTGCTGCTCCTAAGTGGGACATGCACAGGTGGTCTGGACCATCCGCTTGAGGCTTGTGCCAATACCTTCTGGTTAGACACTTTCACAGAGACAGCACCGAGAGCTGAGCCAAGCCGGAGAAATTACACACAAACAGGTTAGATGCAAGCACACAGCGGGTTTATTTACCAGTTCCTGATGGGTCTCAGATGCTGGGAAGGATGGACCCGGCGATGCTCCCTGACACACACAAAGCGGTAGACGGCGCCATTGACTGCTGCTGGCTCTTTCGTCGATCGACAGTTAATTGGGCAGAGTTTCGTGCTGGGAACTGAGATGTGAGCACACACAGGTCCTCACGCTCTGGTGACAGGAGACCTATGCGCTGCTGGGTCGATCAGACGGTCTGGTTATATACCCCTCTGTAGACGTGGTCTTCGTTGGTGTGTGTGTTATCAGCGGCTGCCATATGTGATCCACCCGGGGTCTGTTAATCTCTGGGTGTGTACAGGCTTTGGGCGTTCCCATCAGATAGGTTGGTTACCACTACTAATGGGGTTACAAGGGTGCATTCCTGGGTCTCACACAGTATTCCTATATCTAACATTAGGTGCTATAATAATTACTATAACAGTCCACACAGGGTTACATGCTTTAAGTCTTACATTCTAAGGTCCTAACATTAAGTACCATAATGATTACTATAACACCAGTAATACCTGAAGTAGTATTTTTCCTCCACAGCTAACAAGTGAGTGCTCTTGATCTCTGATAGTCTTATCAGCTACTTGTGTTGTGAAGTGTGATAGTGCAGGGTCAAGTGCAATGGTTCGTCTAGCACTGCTAGAGATGTGGTGTTACCTGCAATAGGGTGCTTCCACAATTGTATTTATTATTTTCCTTAACAGTGTTAGCAAATTAGAAGCTTGATGTTTATTTTAATCATCATTGGAATATGCTTTCTTCTCAAGGGCAAAAGTGAAGAAACACAAATTCACTTAAAACTGCTTCTGTAGATGAATCCATTAAATGCCTGCCTTGCCATGATATATTTTGGTTTTGTATGGCTATCAGTGTTAAATATTTTCTGTCATTTTCTACATAATTGTTCTGGCTTTCCAACAAGTTCAGGTCATAATAGCCCTTTTATGCAAAGGATGGTATTGTTAACTTACAGGCATAAATGAATATTTCATATAGTGATTTATTACTATACCCGAGAATAATTTCTTGAGACTAATTGATTTGTATTAAAAACAGTGTCGATTTTTTTTTCTTTGGGCATAAAAGGAAATGATCCACATCTTACGAAAATGTTATTTGCCTAAAAAAAATGTCAAGTTCACACAAGTTTTGCATTTTTTAATTATAATGACCTGAGAGGAAAAACAAATCCACTGTTGAAGCAGAAAAAATTACAAAATTTAGCATCTAGGACAAACTACAATTAAGTCAGTGAACCAATGCTTTCCATTTTGAACAGCTGTTCTACACCTTTTCCAAGGACTGAACAGGTTTTTGTACCCAATTGATCTATTTATATTGTACTTGAATTGTCTTCAAACTTCTATTAAATGACAGCTTTTGATCGAAAAGGGACATTTGATTATGCCAAGGCCAAGAGACACATTCAAAAAGCATACTCCTTACTAATATAGGAAACAGGAATTGGAACCTAGAGGTCATAAGCAATGTTTTCTGACTTTTCTATACGAAATGCTAGACTTCAGAACAGAGAACCCGATAAATCAATCTAAGCCACTACGCTCAATTAATATTCAACAAAGGAGGCAGGAACATACAATGGAGTCAAGATAGTCACTTCAATAAATGTTGTTGGGAAAATTGGACAGATACATGCAAAATAATGGAACTAGACCACCAACTTACACCATGCACAAAAATAAACTCAAAATGGATAAAGAACTTAAATGTAAGACGGGAAACCATAACAATTTTAGAAGAACCTATAGGCAGCAAAATAGCAGACATTTGTCATAGCAATCTCTTTACCAATACAGCTCCTAGGGCAATGGAAACTAAGGAGAAAATAAACAAATGGGACTACATCAAAAAAAACAACAACAACAAAAAAACTTCTGCACAGCAAAAGATACCAGCAACAAAACAACAAGAAAGCCCACTGCATGGGAGAACATATTTGCCAATGTTATCTCCAATAAGGGTTTAATCTACAAAATTTATAGGGAACTCATACAACTTAGCAAAATGAAGATAAACAATCCAATAAAAAAATGAGCGAAGGACCTAAATAGACACTTTTTGAAAGAGGACATACAGAAATAAGGTCAAGAGACATGACAACATGCTCAAAGTCACTAATCATGCTAGAGATGCAAATCAAAACAATGAGGTACCATCTCACACCTATCTGAATGGCTATCATCAACAAATCAACAGATGACAAGTACTAGAGAGGATGTGGAGAAAAAGGAACCCTCTTGCACTGCTGGTGGGAATGCAGACTGGTGCAGCCACTGTGCAAAAGAGTATGGCGTTTCCTTAAAAAATTAAAAATGGAACTCCCATTTGAGCCAGTGATCCCACTTCTAGGAATATATCCCAGAAAAACAGAAACGCCACTCAGAAAGGATATATGCACCCCTATGTTCATAGCAGCACAATTTACAATAACTAAGATTTGGAAGCAGCCTAAGTGCCCATCAGCAGATGAGTAGATTAAAAAACTGTGGTACATCTACACAATGGAATACTATGCTGCGGTAAAAAAAGAGAAGGAATTCTTACCATTTGCAACAGCATGGATTGACATGGAGAGCATTAGGCTAAGCGAAATACAAAAATAGAACCAGAGTCATAGAACCATCGACCAGACTGTCCAACCTATGAGAGAAGGCTAGGAGTGAGGGGAGTAAAAGATCAACAAAAGGACTTGTATGCATGCATATGAGCATAACCAATGAATACAGACAGTGGGGGGAGGGCACTGAGGGCATGTGCTGAGGGTGGGGACTGCTGGGGAGAGGTCAATGGGGAAAAAGGAGACTTATGCAATAAAGAATTTAAAAAAATGCTAGATTATCTACAGATGGAACAGTTCCTGGGCATTAGGTGTGGCAAAGCCTTTTTAATATTAATATTATCCCTTTCATTTACTCTGTGAGATAAAGCCCATGTCTGGCATGGACATTATCATTTTTTACTCCTGAGTAGGTATTGGTAAAAAAAAAATAAAATCCTCACTTTCACTTACCAAAATAATAAAGCAGCCACACACTGTTAACAATTTTGCCTACACACCTGCCAAGGAATTTTTGACCTAGTAAACCACAAATCTTATGGAGGCACACTTATTCAGGATTCTACTGTTTCTCTCCAAAATAGTGATGCATAAAAAAGAATATCATCAAAAAGAAAGAAGTAGTGTATTTCATCATTCACCCATGTAAGTGTAGTTTTATTATCTCATTTGAAATAACACTGAAGATTCTATTTATCAGTCACTAACAGTCGGTTTGCATTAACCCTCTGGAATTCTCTGCCATTCCTCGTCTTTACCATTCCCAACACCGACCCAGAAGGTTTAGTTAGATAATACAACACCTAGGACTGTGCTTAAAAATATCTAGTCTTCCTTTGTTTGGCCTCACTATGATTTTGACAATAAAAGTCAGGGTTACAAATGTAACCTGGAACCTCTTCTTCAGCACTTTCCACAACACTGTTCAAACAACATATTGCATTTGTTATTGGCATCTTACAGCCTGAAGAAAAAAGACATGGAGCTTCTGCCCCATGCAAGGAAGAATATGACAGAAATTGCTGTTTAGTACTTGGGGACCAGAGGCAGCTGCAGGGCTTAACAGGGTTTGCCAGGTTGGGGGAGCATAGCAATACTATGGACATGTTTAGGGAAGAAATCTTAGGTAGAGAAATCAAAATATAAGTCAAATTTCAACATGACAGTTTTGCACAGTTCCCACCAGGAAGATTGAAAGGGTAATTGGTTATTATGAACTAGAGGCCCAATGCACGAAATTTGTGCATGGGTAGGGTCCCTAGGCCTGGCCAGCGATCAGGACTGATCGAGCCCTTCCGGCTGCCGGCTGGGGTCTCCCTTCCCTGGCTGCCAGCTGCTGGTCAGGGCCTTCCTTCATCTTGCACCTCCCCTGGTGGTCAGCGCACATCATAGCAAACAATCAAACTCCTGGTCTCCCAGTTGAACTCCCATGGGGACAACTGCATATTAGGCTTTTATATAGAGAGATAGAAAAAAAAAGAAAAAAGAAATTGGTGTGGAATGTAACGAACAAAATAAACTGATGAACAAAATAGATCCAGACATAGAAGCATGGAACAGACACAAATTTCAGAGGGAAAGTGGGGCTAGGAAGGACAAGGGTAGGGAGTGATAAACCTAGGAGCTTATATGCATATATGCATATTCCATGGACACAGACAATAGTGTGGTGAAGGCCTGGGAGGGACAGGTGTGGGGTGGAGGGGGTTAATGGAGGAAAAAAAACCCAAAAACATAACAAAGGGGACATCTGTAATACTTTCAACAATAAAGATAAATTTTAAAATTTCATCAATCACACCATCAAAACTCAGAGGGAAGGTAGGGGAGGGTGGGGGTAAGGGGGAGAGATCAACCAAAGAACTTGTATACATGCATATAAGCCTAACCAATGAACACAGACTCCAAGGGGGGTGAGGGCATGAGTGGGGGGAGCAATGGGGGGATAAGGACACACATGTAATACCTTAATCAATAAAGAAAAAAACCTGAAAAAATAAATGATACTCTCAAGAGAAAAAAAAATTAAAAAAATTAGAAATGAAGAAATATAGTTGAAAAAATAAAGAAATTTGCTATTATGAATAGGAAAAAGAAAAAAAATGGTTATTATGAATAGGCAAAGGAAAGTAAAAAAAATAACATAACTTGATCTCATAGTCTTTTCCTTTAAGTGCTCATAAATGAACTCTTTTTGTGGGTGAAAATCTAAAAGAAGGGACTTTTTGCTCATAGTCCCCTCTTAGTTTCACCAAAAAAAGATAATGTATCATTAGTCTCAAGTCTTCTGGGAATGGTGCATTCACTGTTCTAGTTCATTTTAAAATTCCTTTCTAGTTATCCTCTAAAATTTTATATAAATATTTAAGCATTTCAATGGTCAGAGCGATGCCTAAGGTATTATAAAGATTTTATTATTACTTGTTAAATCAGTCAATAATAATAAATTTGATTATAACTATTTTCCATTTCCATCCACCTTGTCTCACCAACAGGCACTAAAGGAGTCCAGTGACATGTCCTACTCTGTTTATCCCAATGGATCTCCGTCTTCAGAGGATATAGAAAAAACTGAAGAGATTGTTAAAATATAGATTCTTGTAAACCAATGAAGACTTAGAGAATATTAATCTAAACTATAGCAAAGGACTGCATAGTTTTAAAAGCTCCCTGGTTAATAAAAAGGAAAAAATGATAATCCTATATAATGAAAGGCTAATATGCAAATAGACCAAATAGTGGAACCGAACAACCGGTTGCTATGATGTGTGCTGACCACAGGAGGCGCATGCGGAAGAGGGTGGGCATCAGCAGCAGGGGGCAGAGTGCAAAACATGGCAGGTGTCGGCCACAGTGGGATGCTGGAGTAGGTGAGTGGGGGCGCCAGACCAAGGCACCAGTCGCTGTCATTGGGGCGAGCTTCTGGCGGTTACTGGGTTACTGAAAATTCTTTGTTCCCATGTGCTGCAGTCCTGCTGGGCACTTGCACTTGCTGCCAGTGCCAGCCCCGCTCGCATTTGCTGCTGGTTCCGGCCCCACTCACACCACAGCTGGTGCTAGAGCTGCTGCTCTCATCCCCTGCTGGTGCCCAGAGCCAGTCCTGATCACTCGGCACTGTCAGCGGGTGTGAGCAGGGCCTCTCCAACTGCCCCTGCTCCTGAGGGGCGATGGGGGCAGCAACTGCAGCTCGCACCCGCTGATGGCACCGGCCCCCTTGCACCCACTGCTGGAGCCAGCCCTAATTGCTCCGCGCCATCAGCGGGTGTGAGAGGGGCTGGCGCCATCAGTGCGTACGAGAAGTAGTGGGAGCAGGGCTGCCGGCAGACAGAGGACCAGAGGCTGTGGCAGGAGGGACTCGGCGGGGGCGCCAAGACCCACCCCTGTGTCCAATGCAGCCTCGAGGCCCACAGTTCCTTTCAAGGTGCACAAATTCGTGCACTGGGCCCCTAGTTAAAAGATAAAAGCTCCCTGGTGATTAAAAATGTAAAAACCTCTTCTTTAAAGAGATTAAAAATATATTAAATAAATAATCTTTAAAGTGTTTAAAAATTGCATGACTGAAAGATTAACTGAATCTTTCAAATGTAATTGGCTATCTAATCTTGAGTAACTGTCAATAAAAACTGTCTCTAAAATCATAAGTTCTGTGTCAAGAAACATAATGAAGAGATAACATTGCAAATTTGATGTTTATACATCCTGTGGCTAGAAAAAATTATCTGAAAAATACACAAGGTAATGTTTGCATTTTATCTTCAATTATAATCATTTGTTAAATATCATAGTTGAAAAGGCTAATATGCAATGCAAATTTGTCTCATTTTGTAAGATCTTGTGCAACATAAAATAGTCTAAATTAACCCCTAATACACTCAGTGTCTAGAGCAGTGTCTAATGATTTATAAAGATTTTATTATTACTTGTTGAATCAGTCAATAATAATAAATTTGATTATAACTATTTTTCCATTTATAAACTCTTCAGTAATTTTAATCTTTATTTTAATAGGACATAAAATAAACATTTCATTTATATTCCTCTTATGAATTCTAATCATTAAAATGTTTCACTAAATCAGATTATTTTAGGGATCAGAAACTAAAAATTGTGACAGTATCCAGATCATTTCTATCAAGTTAAAATTACACTTATTAAAACACAGAAATATTTTATTTATCCATAAATTTAAGTTATTACATTAAGAGATGGGACTATTTTAAAATCAAACAAATGGATATCTTTCATAATAGAATGGGATGAATATTAAATTGGCTGAATGATCTAAGAATTTTTTTCATTACATATATCATGCAATTTTCCATCTTTGTCACTCATATTAATCTCTCATAAGCATATGCTTAATGATTAAATACAGCATATACATTACACATGGGGAATCTTGCTAAAATGCAGTTTCTAATTCTGATGTCTACAAGGGAATCTGAGATTTTAAATTTCTAGCAAATTCACAGTTGATGTTGATGCTGCTGGTCTGGTGACCACATTTCGAGTAGCAAGGATTTAATACACTTGGAAAACATTCTGAATATGGACCATGGAAATCTGGATACAAAGGATGGATCGCTGGTGATCTAACTCTATGAGCTGATGCAGTTTATTCAGCCACTCTGGATGTCTGTGTTCTAAGCTGTAAAACAAGGGCTTCGGTGTATGCCACCAAATCTCTTGCCGTTCTCAACTTAGATGGGCATAGCACTTCATCACATTCCATCACTTGCTTATTTCCCCTTCTTCGTTTTTAAAATAATATATACAAAGGGAATATGCCTATGAAACTGTGCCAAGAACTCTGGAAGGACTTTCTCTCTATCAAGTCCTTTGCCCATTCCTTGAAGCGCTATGCAGAGACTCCTGCTGTCTGGACAATACACCTTAGCCACCAGCTGCTTCCAACCTGGCTTCAAATGGCTTTAGTCTCAGAGAGGGGCTCAGCAGGCCTGTGGCTTTCAGCTTCCCTCTGCAGCTGTTCACCGATGATAATGAACAGAGTCAATAATCTCTCTCTCTACATTTTTTTTTACAATACCCGGTTTCCACCAAGCACAATTCACTTTTTGGTTGTTGGTGTGGAAAAGAGGAATGTGCCATGCTGTATACTGCAACTTCATTTACAGAGCTTTCAATTGGTGTAGTAACCTTGACAAGCAGTAGTGACGTGAAAGAACATAAATACCATCAAAAGTACTATATCAGTATTTATATGATAGGAAAGTAGGTATAGTTTTCACACATGCAGCCACCCTTTTCCTAAATATTACTTAGTCACCCAGGCAATAGTATCTTTAATTGTATTGAAGTATCCTCCATAAACTATCACTATGTTGTGTCCTGCAACAAGCTTATTAAAAGGAAAACAAGGCTCTATAATATATTATTATGAGCAATCAACTTATGAAAATAATTCTCACGAGATGAAACAAGATACCCTGTAACCAATGCATTCAATTATATTCTGTCAGCTATCGTTTTCCATTTATTAATAAAGCTGATGCATTTTAGAATAAGAATGTAAATAGACTTTTCTAAAATAGAGCTTTTTGTACAAAAATTTCATTAGCTAACAACATACAACTGTGAATAGTTCAGTTTTATTCACTATGTACTATTTCAGGTTCATTCACTAAGGGCACACTTATTCTTAATACTTATTTCTATAATGCACTGAACAGATGGCAGCTACAATATGTTGTACACGGCAGGGAAGGTAATCAGGAATGGGTAAAGCACAATTATTCCCCTCAGCCTTCCCCTTTCCACATTTTATTATGTCCAGTTGAGATTCAAATTTGAGTAACTTCAAAAAAAAACACACACACCAAAATATCTGACATTTTTACATAGAAAATAATGATGAATGTAACCTTTAATCCTACTACTAATCTACTGGTATACAATTGAAATTGTAATCAGTAAAAGTTGGGTACTTTAAAATAGTTTTGAAGTCAGCATTACATTACCAGTAAATAGGACTGAGATTATCATAGGAGGTATCTATAACTTCACCTATAAATCCAATTATTAGTAAAGTCATAGTAGGGCTGTCAACCAGAATGTTTTAGAATACCTTCTTACATGAAGGCAATCAAGGATATTCAATAACACTCTGCTGGGCTAGACCCACATTAAGAATTAAAGCTAGCTGGGTGTCCAGTCACTGTTAAATGGCAAGATGTAGTTGAATAACCACCTACAGTCAGGACTAAGAAATTCTCTGTGAGCGCAATCTACTAGCCATTCAGACAAACTGGCATTGCTCAGGGATCACGGGGGGGGGGGGGGGGGGGGGGGAATAAGAGCAAGCAGACCATTGGGATGTGCCCTTCTCAAGAGTCTTTTTCACTAAAGACACCAGCAGAAACATTGCCGCAAGAAATGTTGACAAGCACCGAGGGGGAAAAAAACCGCCCTGGACCAAATCAAAGGCTGGCACCAGGCAAAGTTTCACATCTAATTTTGTGTTAACTACATGTTTCTCTTTTTTGGTGTAAAAAGTATCTAATTTACATACACTATTATGTCAAAGAGGCACATAAAATTATAAGTGAAAAGAACCAAAATCAGGGAAGGTTGTGCTGCAGATTTTACAAGAGAAGACAGATTTATTAACATTTCAAATTGGTTAACATTTCAATATTTTTCATATTTTATGAAGTACTTTTATGTATTTATTTCATTGGGAGACCAATACAAATATATATATTATTTGTAGATAAGAAAAATGAGGCTAAAATCTCATGACCATAACTTACTCAGATTATCTGCTTCCACATATTATACTGCCTCTGAATATAATGATATAAGAGGACAGATAGTTGCCTGCAATTTAGTACAAATAACAGCAGGAAGAAGACCAAATGCTATAATGAGACATGAGAGAAACAGTCTCTGCCGTAGGCTTGCATTTAGGGACTTCAAAAATATGTGTGTGGGGAAAAGTGGGAAGTGTCAGCAAAACCAGCAATGTATTTTCCCATGCAAAGAAGCTAGTGGAGAAGGCTTAGTTTACATTTAGAGATAGTAGTAGAAGACCGAATTTGGAAACTACAGTGAGAAACAACAGGTTGTTTATTAGAAATTTTTATCAATCAAACATTCCACCTCCCTCTGGGATAATAAAGTGCTTTCAGTAAAGATTCTTGGCTAGTATGATTTTGCTGGTGATTCAATTCGATGAGTGATATTAGACACACAAAGCCATTAGGTAATGTGAGTAATCACTTACAAAGTAAAGGACATTTTCTGGCAGGCTGCCGGTACTTTGTTAAATGCATGTCAGTTCTTTCATTTATACTTTTGTAAGTGGTTGTATTATCTTTTTATACAGAGTAAACAGAGTCATCATGGAAGAGATTTGGGATGTGAGTTACATTTGTAAAGATTGATAGGAATTGAATAATTGCAAGGGAAGTAGAATGGCAAAAGCCATTCCGATGAGACAAAAAAAGATTTGAGTGAAGGCACAGAGGTTAAAATGTGGAAGGTAAGTTTCTGGAACAGTAAATAAAATGGGTTGAATATAGAGAAGAAATGAGATCTGGGGAACAAATGGGAACAAGGATGGTCAGGCAGTGATGGCTCCCAATAAGAGGGTTTTAATGATCTGCAAGGGAAGCATAATACAAGAGAGAAATTATTTGTCTGGATACATTGGATTATTTGGTGCAGCTGAAATAGGCAGAAATAAAAGTCATTATCTATGGAATTGAGACTAGTGAAAATAGAGAATCAGAGTTATTATGCCCCATAAGATAACTTTCATATAAAATACACAGAAGAAATCTTAATTCTTCAACTATTTTCTAACATTTTAAGTATAAAATAAGATGGAAAATTATGTATTCTGTGATAGTGATTTTTATGAAGACTATGAACTATAGAGCACATTAATGATGTATTTCCCTAGATGTAATTTTTCATGTTACTGCTCTTTTATAAATTAAATATAAAGGTAGAAAGTTAAAGGAATATGAAAAAGCTAGTTGTCATACATAAGGGCATACATATGCATTCACTTTTTCTTCATAGCCTTCCTGTCTTAACATTTTCCAGCTGTTTCCTAATTTTATTTCCTAGATTGAAAGCTAGTAATCATTGTTAAGACCTCTCTTTCTGTGTCCTTACCTGTGGGTTCTGTAACCAGAACACAGGGATTCCACTGCATGTAAGTGACTTCATTGTTACTTGTTAAATGACCAGGGGTAAATTTTTAAACTCCATGACCTTAATGCTTCCATCTCTTAAAAGGAAAAAATAATAATTGTGTCTAGCCCTGGACAGTGTGGTGAATGGTGTCCCATGCACCAAGAGGTCACAGGTTCAATTCCAAGCCAGGGCACATGCCTGGATTGCAGGCTCAATCCCCAGTAGGGAAGCATGCAGGGAGACAGCTGATCCATGTTTCGATCTCTCTATCCATCTTCCTTCCTCTCTCTCTAAAATCAATAAAAACATTTTTTTAAAGATTAGATTAGGTTAAGGATCTTGAGTGGAGGAGCTGATCCTGGATTTTTCAGATTGGCTTTGCTATCACATGTATCCTTATGAGTGATAGACATAGGGAGTTTTGGAACACAGTGACACACTGAGGAGAGACACAGAGAAGAAGAATTATTGTAAACTTGGAGGTAGAAATTGGAGTGATGTGACCTCATATCAAGCAAAACCTGGAGCTACCGGAAGGTGAAAGAGCAAGGAGTGGAGTCACCAGTAGAGCCTTCAGAGGGAGTACAGCCCTGCTAATACCTTGATTTCAGACTTCTGGGCTCCAGAATTGGAAGAAAGTACATTTTGTTTGTTTTAAGCCATCCATTGTGTGGCAATTTGTTACAGCAGCCATATGAAACTAATACAGTGAGCCCACCCACCAAAGCTGAGTCCTTAGAGACTAGCATCGCTCTATGTCAGGGGTGCGCAAACTTTTTGACTCGAGGGCCACAATGGGTTCTTAAACTGGACCGGAGGGCCGGAACAAAAGCATGGATGGAGTGTTTGTGTGAACTAATATAAATTCAAAGTAAACATCATTACATAAAAGGGTACGGTCTTTTTTTTTTTTTTTTTTTTAGTTTTATTCATTTCAAACAGGCCGGATCCGCCCCGCGGGCTGTAGTTTGCCCACGGCTGCTCTATGTCTATGTTCCACTAAGAATTTCCATTTGGGATTTTTTCAAGATCCAAGTCTCACTTGAAGTCGATACTTTTCACATAACAGACATGGTATCACACTCTGGTGTTACAAACTTTAATACTACTCAATTATGCCTTTCCAGAGCTCAAGAGTGAAAAGGGGAGAGAGTGCACACATAAATGATTATAATACAACTAGAGGCCCGGTGCATGAATTCGTGCATGGGTAGGGTCTGGCCAGCCTGCCCCGATGGGGGCCAATCGGGGCCTGGCTGGTGGAGGTGAAGGGACGTGGGAAGTTGGCCAGCCAGCCTCACCCATGATAGGGTTAGGGGGGCTGAGCAGGGGTGGAGCTGGCCAGGGGGAGGGGCTGCAGGAAGCTGGCCAGCCAGCCTTGCCCCTGATCAGGCCGTTTGGTCGGCCGCAGTGGGCATCATAGCGACTGGTCATTCTGGTTGTTCCGGTTGTTCTGGAGTTCCAGTTGCTGGCTTCTTATATATATAGATAGATGTGATGTGGGACCAAAAGTTTCTACATGATCTGTATTGATCTAAACCCTTTACTTAGGGCACCCAGGTCTCTGCTCTTCCCTGAATGTACCCATCCTGCTCCCACCTCAGATATGCGCATTTGCCATGTAGCTTAGTCCCCTGTATTCTGAAGGGTTTGGACAAATGTCACCATCTCAGCTAATCCTTCATTGATCACCCTGTGTGAGTCCATTCTTGTCCCACCCTGGCCCTTTGAACATTTTCATTCCTCTTCCCTGCTGTATTTTTTATAACACTCATCATCACCTCACAAACTGTGTGTGTGTGTGTGTGTGTGTGTGTCTATATCTACATATCTACATATCGATATATCGATATATCTATAATTTAACCCATTTCTGTTTATTTCATGTATTTTCCAGAGGCAAATAAAGGTAAGGTACCATTTCTATTTTGTCTACTGTTACATCCATAGTACCAGAGTACCTACAATAATTTCTGGCACAAATATGTTAAAAATATGAGTTATTTTCAACTAATACTTTTGTTGTGTTAAAAAAATTATCCTAGTTAAATGAACTCTTTCAAGTATTGAGTGGATTCACATCACCTCATTGCAATGTCCTGTTTCTGAGATAGGATACACTCGGTGAGCAGTGCTTAAAATGAATTTGAGTCAACTAATTCTTAAACCATCATTATTTGTGAAACTTGATTGTAAGCAAAAGTAGCTTAAAGAAAGTAAAAGGAGACATAATATTTCCCTGCTGGCTTAAGGCAGAAAGGTTGCAAATAGCTAGTGAGTTATAACTTCTAGTCAGCCTTATAAAATGTCAGGGACATCAGAAACAGCTCAGTGGTTATGATATCAAGGTGAAACCAAGCCTTTTCTTATAGTGTGCAACACTGTAACAAGACTATTTTACTGATATGGTGCCATAGTACACTCTTCAGAACTGCAAGTCAACTAGCTAGTAGCCAAGAACAATAATTACTACAAAACACTGCCCATGAACAGGGGGAAAAGCAACCTGCTTCCAAAGACTATTTTCATCACCAACATTTTAAACTTGGTGTTTCTCCATAGCCACATGTTAATTGACCGATATTCCCTCTACTTGCCTTCCAATCTTCTCTCTATATAGATACTTTTTATATTTGTGTAATTTCTTTATGCTCTTAATGCTATTAGGTCTTAAAGATTTTTAAACAATATTTAGAACTTAAGTGATAAAATAACTTAAGTTCTGAATAAGTAAATAAGCATGATTATGTGTTCTGAGAAGAAAATTATTTTTAAAATCGATATGGTTTTCATAAGTCTTCTCTAGTATCATATCTCATGCTAACTGTAATAAAAGCTATAAAACTTAATAGCACTTAAAAAGGTGTCTATCAGCAGCTAATTAAAATGCATTTTAATTGAGGAAACTAAATCATAAAATCATAAATAGTCATGATCAAAGAACTAAGCTCTGTGTAATGGAATCTCATAGGCCTGGTCTGTGCACAGTGGAGGGGCTGTTAGTCCATTAGCCCCCCTCCCCTCGCCTCCACTCTCTACCTCCAACTTATTCTGGAATAATCCAAGAAAGAGGCTTAAGAATCACAATTAAAATTAATAATTACACATATAACACAACTAATGCGTTATTCTAAAAGGAGCAATGTGGAAAAAATAGACTTAAGAAGGAATGTGTCATTATTTCATGAATCCTTTATCCAATAGACTTAGTGATAAACAATTTATTAGCTCTTGTTTCTGCAACCGGCATTTTTAAAAAGAGAAATAGATTGTTCTGAAGTACTCATAGCAATGATTCACACTCTGGAGTTTATTATACAAGATAAATTTTTTTGCCAAACATACAGAAAAGGATTATAGAGAATTAAGAGCAATAGAGGGTTTTAATGATGGAGTACTGTAGAACAATAACTTATCAAAAAGTTAGCTGTAATTAAATTTAAAGTGCATATTGTTTATGTTTATTTTTATTATTACTAGAGGCCCGGTGCACAAAAATTTGTGCACTGGAGGTGGGGGTGGTGTCCCTCAGCCCCACTTGTGCCCTCTCACAGTCTGGGACCCCTTGGGAGATAACCACCTGCTGGCTTAGGCCTGCTCCTCGGGTCGCGCACACGGCAAGGCCGATCAGGGGATTGGGGCACTGCCCCTGGTTGCGCACAGGGCAGGGCCGATTAGGGGGTTGGGGTTCCGCCCCGGATCAACATAGTTTTAACAACGTTCATGGGGAAAACTACAAAGAGTAACAAACTTGTTTGCTGGAGGATAAATGTACTAAATTCAGCAAATTCTTCTAAAATATCTCGTCATTATTTTTTTAATGTAACTACTATTTATTTATTTTTTATTTATTGAACTAATCATTAAGAGTTATTGGCCCAGCCCCAGGAGAGGGAACAAGTAAATAAATATGCCACAGTGTAAATAAATATGCCACATCTAATTTTCACATAATACACACACACACATACACACACAACACACACACTGTGAAACTATTAAGTCACTGTCAGGTAAATGACATGGAGACTAAATTTTATAGCATTAAAAATAGCCCTGACTGGTGTTTGATTTGACTGAGTGTTGTCTCATGCATTGAAAGGTCACCAGTTTTATTCGTCAGGTCAGGGCACATGCCCAGGTTTCAAGTTTGATCCCTGGTTGGGGTGTGTACGGAGGGAGGAGGCAGCAAATTGATGTTTCTCTGTCACATTGATGTTTCTTTCTCTCTTTCCCTCTCCCTTCCTTTCTTTCTAAAATAAAAAACCAAACAAACATATTTTAAATAAATTAAACCATTAAAATCCTTTATAAAACTATATAATTATGCAGAATTTTAATCTAGCTTTCTTTTTGAAGGAAAGCAAGCACAAGCCTCCTCCCAACTCCCCGCCTTTTTCTCCCATGTGTTTTCTAAATAAATAACCTTGAAACTTCAGGGAGCCTTGTATTTCAAGAGAGTACCAGCAGAGTTTTTTAGTTTTTGATTTTTTAAAATGTTTTTATTGATTTTTAGAGGGAGAGGAAAGAAGGAGAGAGAGAGATAAGCATCAGTGAGAGACAAACATCAGTTGGTTGCCTCCTGCATGCCTCCTACTGGGGACTGAACCCACACCCAGGCATGTGCCCTGACCTGAATTGAACCAAGAACGTTTTGGTGCATGGACAAAGCCCAACAAACTGAGACACACCAGCTGGGCTAGAGTTTTGGAGGATGGCTTTCACCCATGTTCTGTTCATGTAATCTAGATGAGACCGAAGCCCTCTCTCCAGGTATGTACTTTGTAACCTTCCATCCAAGTGGTTCTCAAAGTATGGTTATCACATCCCGACTTCTGCATCATCTGAGAGATTATATGAAATGTAAATTGTTGGGCCTCAGTCTACCTGTGCATTGAATCCCAGTTAGGCTCCAAGTTGTTGTCTTTTAACAAGACTGATGGGTGGTGCTGATGCATGCTAAAGGCCTGCAAATGCCAGGATAAAGTGATGTTTTAGAAATGGTCATGTGTCACAGGATGATCAAGAGTCAATCCTGAAACTTCTGATGGAAGTGGTGACAAAAAGGCACTTTATTCTCAGGTGGCTAAGATACACAAGCTGGAATGGCTAAGTCTGGAGCTGCTGAGTGACCATCTTGTTTTCACTTAAGAAGTGCTTGGGATTAAAACCAAACAAAGGAAATCAGAGCTGAAGGGAGCTGAAGGAGCTGGAGTTTGATAATAATTTTTAGAATCTTACCTCAGTGTGTGAAGAATTATCATAGTTCCTTTACAATATTAAGCCTTTTTTTTTCTTAAGTAAATTTGAGTTGAATTCCTGTCAGTCACTACAAAACACATCACAGAAATACAAAGTTGTAGTCAAAGAAATGCAAAGTTGTTTTCATTTTTATGCTATTCAATGTAAATATTTTTTCCCCAATTCGGGGCCCATGAAGTTGGAAATTAGAAAAACAAGGCTCATGTCTGAGAATTTTTATGTCATCAATACACAAAACCAATATAGGCAAACTCTTCTGAAAGGACTATTAGATCCAGAGCATGTGGCCTCCACTATGACTTGACGAAGGTTAAACATATGGGACAAAATAACGTATCATCAAGGAAAAAAAAGATATTGACGCCTATTGCTGCATAAGAAAAAGTGCCACAGAAGCAAATATTGACAGGAAGTAGGCAAGCACTCTCTGAGGAGAGGAACATTGGGATAAAGCATCAGTAGTGCTATCAGGTAGCAGGTATGTCTCTATTATGAATATGGGTGAAGCTGACTGAATATAATGTTATTAATATATTAAAAGCATGTAATAAACTTCACTTGGTTTGACTGTTTCTGCACATAAGAAGACTTCTATTTATAATTAGGCTGCCCAGAAGTAGAATTTATAAACATACTATTTAACATAGAAATAAGAAAGAAAAACTTTCAGGATTCCTGGACTCGGTTAATATTCAAACGCAGAAAACATAAGTCTGTTCCTGGTAGAAAGCTAATTATTGAAGCAAATGATTAGTAATATTTTAGGAGAGAAAAAAAAAGAAAGAAGTAGTAGCTTTCTCCTAATATCTAAACCTAACTTTGGTATATTTGTATTATTCGACCCAGATGAAATATTAACACTCCCCAAGCCAATAAATGACCCTTGGCAAATAAGGAATTCATCTAATTCACATAGTTTTATTGATATAATTGTCCCATTAAAAGGCCTTAATTATTTCTGAATTAAGGCCTTATTATGGAGCCTTAATTATATCTGAAAGTTCCATTATAATCCTTGGCAAATTAGCAGACAGTTTAAGTCAGTTGGGAGCTACCTGCAAAGTTTTTCTTTAATTGTTTTTGGTTAGTTTCTAGAACTACAGAAGTAGGAGGGTGGGAGAGGTATGCAGTTATGTCTAGAATAAAAGAGCAACATATATGTCCATAATTATGGTATGCATAGAATTGGCAATTATGTTATTTACATACTCTCTTTTAGGAATTTTCTTCTGAGGTGAGAACTGTGATAAACACAATCTTGAGGATCACAAAAACGTAAAGACCCTAAGACCCTACTGAGATTTTCTGGGTAGAAAGGCCATTTATCTAATTTCTCTGATCTCCCACATTAATCATCTATCTCCCGCATCAATACTGGTTCTGATATCCCTAAACTCTTCCTGGTGGGTGGTGTAGGGAGAAGACTTTCTTCCATTCTTTCACACAATGTTTGTCCTAAGGTTCTTTGGGAAACCTGACAGGTTGGGATATAGAAGGAATATTGAGAGTCTCTGGGTCAGTACAAGGGTACCATTACACCAGAAAAGTGAGAAACTGAACTGTGAATCCAGAGCAGATTGAAAAGAAAATTAAAACTGTTTCCCTTAAAGTAATGTTCAAGTAAAAGTTTTAGAAATAAAAATATCTTCAAAATACAAATGTGCAAGTGTTGAACAGGTTAACTTTCTTACAACTTTGACTTGGTTTTAAATTCTGGGTCTAAAATATTAAAGGGGGGGCAGTAGTACAAAACATAGCAAAGATCTAATAAGGTAAAAGTTAGAGTACATGTCAAACTCACATCTTAAAACTCCTATATTCTTGATACTTTCATCATTCAAGGAGAATGATTGATTCCAGTGCATTTCAGATGAAAGAACATATAAGCCTTTGAAGTTAATATTCTGCACAAATAGCATTTTCAAAGATGATGCTAAGAGAGTTTCTTTCATGTCATGAGAAGCATTGTTATTATAATAGAAAAATATGACAGCTTCTGTATAAAGTTGAGAAATAAAAAATGTAAATATGTATAATGTTTCATTTCAATATTACTATTGATAATTTCTCGCAAATATTTAGACCCCTACACTAATTCATTTGCTAATCTATAACCAACAAAAAGTCCTTTTTCAAAAAATGCAATTATCTCTAATGTAAAATACAAATGAAAAAATTCTTAAGAGATTGCTTTTTAATGCATATGTATGTATCCAGATTATTTTTAAATTTAAAACCTATTCTAAAGAGAAGAAAATATTCATTTTCTTTATAATTCTATTTTCTCCTGAAAAATTACATGAAAACTCAGAAGTGCAAGTACCTTGGGAAACCTCAGAAACTGGGATTCTTAGCACTCATTTTCAGTAATCTACTGTAACAGATCCTTTCTCATCTGTGGAATTTCAATGACAAAAAAAAAATTATCTTGTTACTTTTTGTGACACTAACCTAAGAAAAGATGAAATGCAATATGTAAATTCTTTTGTTTTGAAAACACTTTAGTCACTTTCACACAATCTTGTGGCACAGGTGCGGAAACAGTCAAATAATACATTCAGGGAAGGAAAGTGTAATGAAAAATGTCCTTTGCTATAAACTATTGCTAGCCCTTGGGTATTAGACAAATCATCTAGTTTTCACTGAAGTGCTTATTTAAAAATTGAGGTGAAAGATAAAAAGCATTCTGTTTAGAATCACAGTCCCTTTCTTTAGTATCCTCAGTGCCATGTAGTCAGAGAAAAGCCAGGCCATTCTGAGGCCCATTCTATGCCTATGCACCGGTAGATTCCTGCTCAGTCATCTAAAGAAGGCACACATCGATGAGGGTCGCCTAAAGAGGTGGACTATAAACAATTATGCATACATGTATTCATTTATGTGCTTGATAAGCCACGCCTAGTTGTAAAATCTAACCAATGCCAGGCATGAGTAAAGCTAGAGCCTCTTGTCTTCCAATGCTCAAATATTACGTAAAATGGTGCTGTACCATGAAATAATTACAGTAATGAGTAAGAAGGTGTGTGAGCATAAATTTATTGGAAAATCCATTTCATTTCAAAGTGATTACATTATACAATATATTAAATTATAAAGTTTTTAAATTTTTTTATTTTTTAAAATCTGTATTGATATCCTGTCAATGTTACTTTTTGCAGCAAAAGAACATATCCTATCTAGTAAAGAGGGAACATGCTAACTGACCCTCACACCATCGCAAAGATGGTGGCGCCCACAGCCAATAAGGAGGTAATATGCTAATTGACTGCCCCACCCTCAAATATGGCGGCACCCACAGCCAAAAAGGAGAGAATATGCTGTCTGCCCCACCCTCAAAGATGGCAGCACCCACAGCCAATAAGGAGGGAATATGCTAATTGGCTGCCACACCCCTCAAAGATGGTGGTGCCCACAGCCAACCACAAGATGGCTGACAGGGGAGGGCAGTTGGGGGCGACCAGGTCTGCAGGGGAGGGCAGTTGGGGGGTCCAGGCCTGCAGGGGAGGGCAGTTGGGGGGTCCAGGCCTGCAGGGGAGGGCAGTTGGGGGCGATTGGGCCAGCGGCAGTCAGACTTCCCCGAGGGGTCCCAGATTGGAGAAGGTGCAGGCTGGGCTGTGGGACACCACCCCTCCCCACCCCCAGTGCACAAAATTTGTGCACCGGGACTCTAGTGCATACGTAAATGTCCAGATAAATTGATATATATGCATATAAACAGATAGTCATTGTATAAAAGTATTAAATGAAGCAAAATAATCTGCAAGAGTGCCCAGATTTAATATTACACATTTCAAATAAAAGATACTATCATATCCTGTAAAAATAGTCTAAAGCAAGCATGTTAAACTCAAAGGCTAACACAGGCCAAATAAATGAGGCAGGTGGCCTGTGGGCCATGAGTTTGACATGCTTGGTCTAAAGTCTTCGGTGAAAATCTTGAGTGATTCTCTAAAAGCACAATTCCACTTTTCTAGCAGTTTATGTATTGTTTTATTTTGTTCATGAATATGAAAGTTTCCTTTTTTATTATCAAATAATATTTCATTATCTTCAGTTTACATTGTGAATGCTACTAAATAGTTTTCCCTTTTTTATTGCTAATTGTTATTTGACACTGGCTATTCTTCTCCATAGGTGGAATATAGCTGTTTTTATTTTCCCCCAAGAGGCAGATATTTCACATAAATTATCAGAAAATCTCAAAAGGAGATTATTTTGTACAATTATCCCAAACTAACCACACTCGGTGCTTTTTAAATATCTTTCTGTATTTACTTATTTCACACGTGTACTACCACTTCAATCTTCTGGTCTATGGTGTTTTGATGATTAGGCTCATGTTTGGTTTATTTTGTTATTTTTTTATTATTTGATTTTCATTTTATATACCTTTAAGTACATTATAAGAATACCAAGGAAAATAAACATGGCTTCAGTTCTTTTAATCACTTAAGAACATTAATTAATATATATTTTTACATTTCAATTTCAAACTGTTAAAAAAGTTGAAGCATTTAATCAGCAATATAATTTCTGAATATTGTGTTGAAAAGAAATTGCTGATGAAGAGGACATGTCCCAACATTAGTTTTGTTTTTTTTTAATAAGCTCAAACCATACTTTTTCAAATATAATCTGCAGTATTTAATTAGTGAAATCATATAAACTGGAAATGTATAATTTTCATTACCACGCACCATCTCTGAAAAGACACTGCTTCAGTGATAGTAAAGTTTGTGAAAAGTAAAGTTCATCTATGTCTTTTGATGTGGTTTAAATCTTTCCCCCATTCTTTTTATATTGTTAATTTTTACTCTTTATTTTCATTTTTAAGAACCAATATAGAATTATATAACAAATGGTTTGCTTTAGACATTTCTAGAAAAAATCAGTCATGTGAATCAAATGTGTTCAATGTGGCCTTTGTTATTAATTATATAACCATTAATTAGTTAGAAGTATGTAAATACATTTGTAAAACAGGGAGATCCTAGTTGTGAGAGGCAATGGTTTAAAATATTTTTGCATTATAGACCATTGTCAGATCTAAAAGACACTAACTAAACTATGAAAATAATTACAATACGTATTTAAGAGAGACTGTCTATACTATCCAAGTCAGGCCCTGTAATTAGTGCTTCTTTCTGTTATATTGGGATGGATGCTCTGGAAAGTTCCTCTTCCCTTTCTCTGTTTTGTCCATCTGAGCAGTCTCAGTTCCATTTAAGAAAATACATTGGGTTCTTCGACAGTTAACTTTAATCTACCTCTGAACTTTACCTTGTGTCTGTGAATGGTTTCTTATCATAAGAATAAGAAAAATGTGCATGGGACATGAATGTAAGTCAAATATCACCTTTTGCCTTACTAAAGACTCTGCAACCTTTCAGATAGAAAAATGATGGGAAAAATCACATTTCTACTGCAAGAAAAATAACAAAGATGAATTTGACAAATGCTGTTTTACTTTTAGTCCCAGAAGAGACATAATTCAGAACACCTCTAGGACCTTAGTCTGTTAATACAAAACATTTGTTTTAGCATCCTAGAAAGAAAATAGTTTTTTCTTCTCCTATTAATAAAACAAGACATGATGAATTTTATTTTTTCATACTTTTATGAAAAAGACATGCATAAGTCTAATATTTTTATGATTAAGCAGAAGGATTCAAAGTGGAATTAATACTCCCATCAACAAAGGGATTGATTAACCAAGAACCTATTCTTTGATGACTAATTAAATTAAAATGATACATTAATCTTCTTAACTATAAGTAATTTAAAATATCAAAGCATAAAACTTTTTTGAAATGTATGGGTTTTTATATCAATCATCAAAGTAATCTCTACAAAACAAGTAAAATATCCTAATAAAAAGGCTTCAAAAATCAAGTTTTGTTTTATAAAAAGAACTCCTTCATATTCTCTATGAAAAATAAAATTTAGTTTTGAGGAAACTCCATACTGTCTTCCAAAGTGGCTGCACCAGTCTGCATTCCCACCAGCAGTGCACAAGTGTTCCTTTTTCTCCACATCCTCTCCAGCACTTGTCGTTTGTTGATTTGTTGATGATAGCCAGTCTGACAGGTGTGAGATGGTACCTCATTGTTGTTTTGATTTGCATCTCTCGGATGATTAGTGACTTTGAGCATGTTTTCATATGTCTCTTGGCTTTCTGAATGTCCTTTTTTGAAAGGTGTCTATTTAGGTCCTTTGCCCATTTTTTGATTGGATTGTTTATCTTCCTTTTGTTAAGTTGTATGAGTTCCCTATAAATTTTGGAGATTAGGCCCTTATCAGATATGTCATTGGCAAATATGTTTTCCCACAGAGTGGGTTTTCTCGTTGTTTTGTTGATGGTTTCTTTTGCTGTGCAGAAGCTTTTTATTTTGATGTAGTCCCATTTGTTCATTTTCTCTTTCGTTTCAAGTGCCCTAGGAGCTGTATCAGTGAAGAAATTGCTTCGGCATATGTCTGAGATTTTGTTGCCTTTGGATTCTTCTAGAATTTTTATGGTTTCCTGTTGTACATTTAAGTCCTTTATCCATTTTGAGTTTATTTTTGTGTATGGTGTAAGTTGGTGGTCTAGTTTCATTTTCTTGCATGGAACTCCCATTTGACCCTGTGATCCCACTTCTAGGAATATATCCCAAGAAACCAGAAACACCAATCAGAAAGGATATATGCACCCCTATGTTCATAGCAGCACAATTCACCATAGCTAAGATCTGGAAACAGCCTAAGTGCCCATCAGTAGATGAATGGATTAGAAAACTGTGGTACATCTACACGATGGAATACTATGCTGCTCTAAAAAGGAAGGAACTCTTACCATTTGCAACGTCATGGATGGAACTGGAGAGCATTATGCTAAGTGAAATAAGCCAGTCAATGAAGGAAAAATACCACATGATCTCACTCATTCATGGATAATAGAGACCATTATAAACTTTTGAACAATAATAGATACAGAGGCAGAGCTGCCTCAAACAGATTGTCAAACTGCAGCAGGGAAGGCCAGGGAGGGTGGGTGCAGGAGGTAGGGGGGTAAGAGATCAACCAAAGGACTTATATGCATGCATATAAGCATAACCAATGGACATAAGACACCGGGGGATAGGGGAGGCTAGGGGACTGTCTAGGGCGGGGGGGAAAAATGGTCACATATGTAATACCCTTTGTAATACTTTAAGCAATAAAAAAAAATAAATTAAAAAAAAGAAAAAAGAAAAATAAAATTTAAATTAAATTTAAATTACTCATCATTATATACCATGATGAAATTGCATATACATAGATCTTAATACTGATAATAGTAAAGTCTATTTCAGATACCTCCCAACTCTTTCTTTATCCCTTTTTGCCCAAGATATCCCTGGATGTCAAAATAATTTTCCAGACTGGAAACAGCACATATATAGCCAACTCTACACTCAGAACTTACTTCTTTTTTCCATTTCTCATTGAAATTTTCCTTCTGGGGTCTCATTTCTTCAGGATAAGAACTGAAGGAAATCTTACTTCCTGACGCCTGGTAAGACTGCAGATGACTTGATATGTTATTTACTTCTCATGATCAATGGTGTTTCATCAAAATGGCATTGGTCACTAAATGATACAATTATAATAACTATGATGATTTAATTGAAGCACTAGGAACTCAAACTGCACCTGTATTATCTGCATTAGTGGACTATGTTATGAACTATTTGTTAAGGAACATGTATGACTCAAGAACTCAACGAATGACTAAATGAAAATTTTGAATGACTAAAATTGTGTATAGCATTTGCATAAAAGTGAATCATTGAATAATTCTAGTACTAACACTGTCTTTTAAAAAGTAACATAGTATAGAAATATTATGAATGCCAAACTGGTGATTAAAGAAAAAACAATGCAATCTTTCTAATAAAACATGGTGTTATCTAAATGTTATTTCAAATGGCTATAATTAATTAAGGGATCAACTAGAAGTATGGGTTGTTGTTAACCATACATATGTATAAATATAACCTCGATGTTTAAATAATTTTTATTGTTTGCAAGCACCAGCCTTATTAGTTCAATCAAAATATAAAAATAATGAATATATTCATTTTTATTTATATACATGTGGAGTTTTTTGTAGTTGTTATTTGTTTTAGAATGTAAATTCTAGTCATTTGAAATTTGGATTTTACCATTTGAATTTGCAAGGTGCTTCATGCTAATCATGTGTTCATGTGATCACTGAATAAATACTTTTGATGATCAAAAAGTGGACATTCCAGATAGATAAAATTTCAAATATTTTTTTTTAAATATTTTTATGGATTTCAGAAAGGAAGTGAGAGGGAGAGAGAGAAAGAGATAGAAGCATCAATGATGAGAGAAAATCATTGATCGGCTGCCTCCTGCATGCCCCATACTGGGGACTGAGCCTCAATCTAGGCATGTGCCCCTACCAGGAATGGAACCCTGACCTCCTGACTCATAGGTGGACGCTCAACCATTGAGCCACACTGGCCAGGCTAATTTCAAATTTTAAAACCCATAAATTCACAATAAGAGAACAAAGTTAATATATTTGTATCTTATGTAGTTATGATTTTTGTTTTGTCTATTCTTTATTGTCATCATATTTTTTCTTTCAACTTCCTTGTCTGCATTTTAATTTACCACTTACAAATCCTAGTTAGAAAATACACTGAAAAATCTGTGCAAATTAATTAACAGTGAGCACAAAAGAATATAAAAAAAGGAAGAAGATAAAAATCATAAGGAAAGGGAAATAGAAAAAGGAAGAGCAATGGTTTAACAAAATAATTGGTATCTTTATTTTTATAAATGACTATAAAGCTTTATGCTAGTCAATTAGTTCTAGGGAGAAATGTTATTTTAAAAAGAACAGAATTATCCTATATAATAAAAGGCTTATATGCAAATTAGACCAGGAGTTCCACTGGGAGTTCCAAGGGGAGTTCAACCATGGGGCGGGGCTGGCCTGCCAACTGCACACGGCCCCTCCCACCAGCTGGTCCAGCCCTGATCCACCCCGATTGGGTGGGCCAGCTGGGCCCCACCTGTGCATGAATTCTTGCACTGAGCCTCAGTTCAGTGATGGTGAACCTATGACATGCATGTCAGAGGTGACACGTGAACTCATTTTTTTGGTTGATTTTTCTTTGTTAAATGGAATTTAAGTATATAAAATAAATATCAAAAATAAAAATCTTTGTTTTACTATGGTTGCAAAGATCAAAAAATTTCTATATATGACATGGCACCAGAGTTAAGTTAGGGTTTTTCAAAATGCTGACACGCCAAGCTCAAAAGATTTGCCATCACTGCTCTAGTTGATATATAATAAAGTTTCTAGAAGATGTTTTTTATGTATTCATATTTCTTGGTTTTATATTGATATGTTAAGAATTCATCATAATTATTGTCAATATTCCACAAATCAAAGCCATTGCCAATATTTCAAAATCATTAAGAAATAGACAAAACAGTCAAACTCTTTGTCTTTGATGTTTTAGCTACCCTTTTAATCTGCAGCAAACAATAGTCTGCTTCAAAACATAATACAAACATTATAATGTAGTTTATAACACAATCAATATTCATCAAAGATTTAACACATTGAAAAGATTTTAATATTTTACATATTATAAATTCATACATGTTAAGAGGCTATTTCTAATTAATTGCTTTCCTGCTCTTTTCCATTCCAAATTTTATAATTCAAACCTTCAAGTTAAATATATGTAAAATAATATTGGTAAGCTTTCTATTCATGGGTTAGGGGTAGCCACCAGACCCTGAGTGATGGATTACTCTGACACAATGTTTGCTGTGAAAGAGAGGCTAAGGGACAGCCTGGCCAAAGGGACCAGGCAGCCTCTATTGCCTGCTTCGTTAGGCTTTTGTTGTAGCTTTATCTTTTAGATGTAATCAGTAGGGTAAATAATCTTGGGAGGACACATGTGTTTGCATTGTCCTCAAGGCAAGTGCACACAAAGATTAGGCATAAGGATTCCAGTAAACACCTGGGGGTCTGCACATGCACAGACTTGTCTGGAAAGTTCAAGGAATAATTAGGGGTGCTGCCTTGGACACTCCCCTAAGTCTCCCCTGTGTCGGAATTCTGATAAACAGGACAGATGGCCTTCCACACACTTCCCTTTTCTCAGAATGTCCTCCTTACAAACTTTCCAACCAAGTCTCGTGTGCTTCCCAACATTTCTCTGTCATCAGTTACATTAGGCATTTGGAATGTGAAAAATGCTTTAACAACAATTTACTTACTATGTTTGCGACATCATGTGCAAGAGCTTATAGCAAGTAACTCACTATGTTTACTTTTTATATTGGATGAAGTCATGAAAATAGAAAGTGATTTTTCACAGATCATATTTCAAGTTGAAGGCCAGCATAAAATTATAGAATATTTTATCACAAGATCCAGTTTATGATTTTTTATCCTTTTAAAATTGAGTCATCTATCATTTAAACAAGATGTAGTAGTTTCAAAGTATAATTTTTATCCTTTTTAAACTTTTTCAAAATGTGATTATAGTCATTTTAAAATAATTCTAGACCTTTGGCAAAATTGTGATTCTTAGTCTTCACCTCTCACTCTCCAGGAGACAAGGATATCTAAGGTTTTAACTATTTCTACTTTGGTCAGAATAATAAGAGCTCTTTTTGATTGTATTAGGCTTCCGTTCACCTTTGATTGTATGGACAGCTATAATGATTGTAACGAAGAATGAAATAATATAGTTCACTTTCCTGAATTCCCTCTTCCCCATAATAGGAAAATATATAATTCAAAACAAAAATGGTTAATATATATATATATATATATATATATATATATATATATATATATATATTGATCATAAGGTGCCAGAGGCAATTATTTTAAAACTATCTTATATATCATATGTTAGGTGTCCTTTCCCCTTTGTGTTCCTCCAAAATAACCTAATTTGAAGAAGAAGAGAAAATGGCGGCTAAATAAGCAGCAGTGTCATGCACCTCCCCCTAGGGCCAGGCCAGAAGAGCAACTAAATGGGAGAACATCCACCCAAAATTAACAAATTAGACATAGCTGAGGACACAATTTCAATAAGGAAGGGCAGCGGATGCACAGAGAACACAGCTTGCCAGCCATAACCTGCATAGAATCACCACTGTGCCCCAGCAGTAAGTGGTGCAGTACCTCCTGGCAGTCTCCCAGACGTCTGCAGGGAGCGTGCACCACCAGAGTGAGCTCCCTCACCAGGCCTGCTTACTAGTCCATTGGGACTCAGTGTTATAGGATCCCAGACCGCTCATTGAGTGCAAGCCAGGGAGAACTCTGTACACCACCCTGCCCCCGACCACAGAACTGTGCTGCTAGCCTGACCCGAAGCCACCCAACGCCCGCTCAACCCCCAGCACTGGGACCTGCTTCCAGGGCAACCCGGAGCAACCCAGAGCATGCCACTGGGGTGCTCTGATTGTGTAACCCATAGCAACCCACGCCCGCTCCACCCTAGCTCCCGGGAAGTCCTTCCGGGGCCATACAGAGCAACCCAATGGACACCTCACTCTGGGTGACAGGAGAGTATGGACTGAGTGACCCAGGGCAACTTATCCACATTCCACACTGAGGATGGGTGAACTGGAGCAACCTAGCATGCATCTTACTGAGGGATACAAGAAAGTGGGGACTGTGAAACCCAGAGCAACATACAGCCACTTCTCCCCGGGCCCTGGGACAGCCTTGCAGGAGCCACCCGGAGCAACCCAGCACATGCCTCACTCCAGGCTATAGGAAAGCACTCTTGGGGCGACCTGGAGCAAGCCTGTGTGCCCAGCCAGGGACCACAGGATCACGCTGCAAGTGAGCTGCCAGAGGGACCTAGGGTGCCACCCCGCCAAGGGTGCTGGGGCTGCACAGAAAATTGCATGCCAGAGGTCTCTGGGTCCTCACAGGGAATTGCACATCAAAGGAACTGTGCATACGCTCCCAACATCCCAAGCATCTGAAGCAGACAACTGATGGACCAGATCCGTGGAAGAAGGGGATAAAACTCAGAACAGAAACAATAAAGGCTTGAGACTCAAGGCAGACCCAGCCTATAGGCTAATGATTTCTGTACCATTGACCTGATAGGGTCTTCAACCTCTTAAAACCCAAGCAGGGTGCCCAGGGTCAGAAAGAGACAGGAAAACGGGGAGACAAACAAACAACCCCCATTCAAAAGAAAAGGAGGGACCCCCCCCCACACACACACACAAAGGAACAAAATGAAACAGAGGCATGCAGTAAGTCGGAAAAAAATAATTCAGAGTAAGGGTCATACAGTTCATAAACTAGATGGATGAGAAAATCAGCAACTTATGTACAAATCAAGAGGAAATAAAAAATGATATAGCTACAATAAAAAAAAAAAAGACATGATGGAAGGTTTCAATAGTCCACCAGAAGAAGTGGAGGACTGCACTGGTGAGTTACAAAAGAGTGCAGAAAAACACACTGAATCTGAAGAGCAATTGAAAAAAATTAGGAAGTAGGAGAAGAGCCTAAGGGATCTTTGGGATGACATAAAATGAAGTTAAATATGTATAATAGGGATGCCAGAAGGAAAAGAAGAGGAGCAAGCTTTAGAAAAATTATTTTAAGGAATAATGACAAAAAACTTCCCTGATTTGGGGAAGAAAAAGGTCACACAACACAGAGAGTCCCAAAAAAGATGAACACAAAAAGACCCACACCAGGATATGTCATAATTACAATGGCAAATATTAACGACAAAGAGAGTATCTTAACGGTTGCAAGAGAAAGACAGAGAGTTACCCACAAAGGGTCTCCCATTAGATTATCAAATGGTTTCTCATCAGAAGCACAGCAGGCCGGAAGGGAATGGAATGAAGTATACAAAGTGATGCGAAGCAAGCGACTAAATCCAAGAATACTCTACCCAGCAAGGCTATCATTGAAATTAAAGGTGAAATCAGGAGCTTTGCAGACAAAAAAAGGCTAAGGGAGTTTATCACTAACAAGCCAACAATGCAAGACATGCTAAAGGGACTATTGTAACAAGAAGGAATAAAAAGGGGAAAAAGAACACAGGCATAAAGAACAGAAATGGCTACAAACAAGTACCTATTCTATCTAATAAAGAGAGAATATGCTAATTGACACATCTGAAGCAGACATCTGATGGACCAGATCCGTGGAAGAAGGGGATAAAACTCAGAGCAGATCGCCTAAACCAGCAGTCGGACAACCCCCAAGGGGTCCCTGATTGGAGAGTGTGCAGGCTAGGCTGAGGGACAACACCCCTGGGCACAAATTTTGTGCACTGGGCCTCTAGTCAATAATAAAATTAAATGTAAATGAACTAAATCCTCTAACCAAAAGAAATAGTGGCTGAATGGATAAGAAAACATGACCCATATATATGCTGTCTACCAGAAATCCACCTCAGAACAAGGGACTCACACAGACTGAAAGTGAAGGGATGGAAAAAATACCTTTTAGGCAAATGGAAATGGAAAAAAAAGCTGGGGTAGCAATACTTATATCTGAAAAAATAGACCTCAAAGTGAAGACCATAGCAAGAGATAAGGAAGGCCACTTAATCATAGTAAAGGGATCAATACAATAAGAAGATATAACTCTGGTACACATATATGAACCCAATGGAGGAACACCCAAATAAATAAAAAAACTTCTGGAAGATAGCAAGGGAGAGATCAACAGCAATACAATCATAGTAGAGGACTTTAATACCCCATTGACATCACTGAATAAATCCTTTAAACAGAAAATCAGCAAAGAAATACCAATCCTAAATGACACACTAGATCAGATGGACTTAATCAACATTTTCAGAACTTTTCACTCCAAAGCTTCAGAATATACATTCTTCTCAAGTGCACATGGGCCATTTTCAAAGATAGACCACATATTGGGACACAGGCAAAGTTTCTCAAATTCAAGAAGACTGAAATCATATCAAGCATCTTCTCAAATCAGAGTGGCATACTATTAGAAATAAACTACAATAAAAATAATCAAAAAAATCCAAACACTTGCAGGTAAATAGCATATCATTAAACAACTAGCAGACTGGTGCACGAATTCATGCATACTGAAAGGGAATTAATTAGAAAAAATATTTTAATATCGCTATTTGCCCTTTCTCTATAATAGAAGTGTCAGAGATTAAAGAAAATTAGTAAAATGTATATGAAAATAATATATAAATTTATTAATAAATAAACAATATTAACATGATATAAGAACAACAAAAACATGATATAAAAACAACATTGATACAATGACTAATAAATTGATTAAACATATTCTAATATCTCCCTGTATACTACATTAGGAGTAAAAACATTTTCAGTGTGCTTGACTAATTGCCCTTGTGATGAAGTATTTACAACTTTAACTTTAATGTCACACACTCTTTGAACTCGAGAGAAAGCAACATATAACTGACCATGTCCGAAAATGGGTTCAGGTAAGAATATTACTACTCTGTCTAGAGTTTGTCCTTGTGATTTATTAATTGTCATTGCAAATGCTGGCATCATGGGAAACTGTCTTCGAATTAATTTAAATGGGAGGCCAGTGTCAGACAGGGACAAATCAATTCTTAGAATCAGAACAACCTCTCCTTCCACAGATCCTGTTAATACTTCAGCTTTGATAATAAATCTAGAACCATTACAAAGACCCCATTTACTGTTAATATTTCTCAGTAGCATGATGATTGCACCTACTTTCAATTTTAATTTATGACATGGCATTCCTGAAGGAGTAATACTATTAAGAAATTCGATGGGAAAATTTTCCTTTTCGACATCATCTGTTGAATCGATGGAATCATCACTCAAAATGAAAATCTCCATCAAGTATATCCAAAATTTCTTCATTTAATTTATGAATGTGCTCATTTTTAGGACAAAGAATTGCATGTTTAGATATTTTTAATATTATCTATAGATATACTAGTTCCAAAGGTAGCTTCAATAATAGATCCATTACAAATCATTTCACTGGGGGTTTCAATAATATTCATTCCTAAATAAAAACTGCTATCAAGTTTGCCATCTCCAAGTTTTACTAACCATTAACTAGAAACAGAATCCTCTGATCTCATATTTGTTTTAAGAGACAATTTTCTGAAACATCCCCAAACACTACAGTACTTTAAACTCATTTGTACTATGGCTGAACACATAGCATGTGGCACAACACTGAGACATCGTCAAAAATCCCCTCCAAGAAGGAGAACTTTCCCACCATAATTTCTCTTAGTAATCTATCTATGGCATTTATAACATGATTGGATGCCATTGTGCATTCATCAATAATGAGAAGTTGGGCCTTTTTAATGGTTTTAGCAACCTCATTCTTTATATTGAGTCTAGAAATTTAAGTTTCATTTAATGGAATTGGTAATTTATATTGAGAATAAAAGGTTCTTCCACCGAGAAGTAAATTTGCAGCAATCCCAAAATACACTGTGGGTAAAACAGTACCACAATGACCTCTAATATAATGTATTAAAACTTTATAAAGATATATTTTTCCACTACTGCCTGGACCATCCAAGAAAAAGCATTTGGGGTGTGCAGTTTGATCTTTGATGGCAGAAGTTATAGTCTGAAAGGCTGCCAACTGTTCATCATTCAGAGAATTTATGAAAACCTCTGCCAGTTGTCACTCGTACGATAGTCTGGAAGACTGAAATGTGAACATTTCATTCCATGCAACGTGAATACTTCTTGAATTTCATTAAGGGCATGCATGTCACACTTCACACAGGCACCTTCTCTTTAATGTAATTTTAAAAAAAATCTTCAATAAAATGATATTTATTCTCATTGCATAAATTGTCTGCATCAGAAGCACACTCAAACACAGTTCAGGGTGCGGGTGAACAGGAATCTGGGCTGTCAGGGTGTGGACAGCAAGCTGACCAACAGCCGGTCCTGCGAGGAATGGGGCTTCCACCTCCCTGCCATCAGGGTCTGGAGTGCAGGTATCCAACTCCCTCCTCCCTCCCGTCAGGGTCCAGGGTGTGGGTGAATGGGATTGGCTGATTCCGAGAGAAATAGGGCTCTTGCCTCCCTGTTGTCAGGGTTTGGAATGTGGGTATCCGGCTCCCTCCTCCCTCCTGTCAGGATCCAGCGTGCGGGTGAACAGGATTTGGGGCTGTCAGGGTGACGACAGCAAGGTCTGGGTCAGTGCTCATCATAGCTACTGGGTGGTTGTCTGGCTGGTAGTCATTCTGGTTGTTATGCTGTAACAGTCACTGGGCTTTTATTATATAGGATGATTGAGTTACCAAAGATATCAAAGAGGAAATAAAAAACATCCTGTAAACAAATGACAATGAAAACACAACAATTCAATATCTATGGGACACAGTGAAAGCAGTCCTGAGAGGAAAGTTCATAGCATTATAGAGCTACCTCAAAAAACAAGAAATACTGGTAATAAATTATCTAACTCTACAACTTAAAGAATGAGAAAGAGAGCAACAAGAAAAGCCCAGAGTGAGCAGAAAGAAGGAAATAATAAAGATCATAGAAGAAATAAAGGACATAGAGAAAAAAAAAAAAAAACAACAATACAAAAGATCAATAAAACCAAGAGCTGGTTCTTTGAAAGGATAAACAATATTGTTGAACCTCTAGCCAGGCTACTGAGAAACAAAGAGAGAGGACCCAAACAAATAAAATCAGAAATGAAAGAGGCAGAATAACAACAGGACTCACAAAAATACAAAGAATTGTAAAAACATACAATAAACAACTCTATTCCAACAAACTGGTCAAAACTAGAAGAAATGGAAGTATTCCTAGAACAATATGACATTCCAAAACTCAACCAGGAAGAATAAAAAAATCTGAACAGGCCAATAACAATGGAGGAAATTGAAGCTGTAATAAAAAAAAACTTCCAGCAAACAAAAGCCCTGTGCCAGATGGCTCCATAGAGGACTTTTTACCAATCATTCAAAGAAGAACTAAAACCTATCTTCCTCAAACTATTCCAAAAAATTCAAGAGGAAGGAACACTTCCAAGCTCTTTCAATGAAGCCAGAATTACCCTAATTCCAATACCAGATAAAGACACTACAAAAAAGGGAATTACAGGCCAATATCTCTAATGAACATAGATGCTAAAATCCTCAAGAGAATCCTAGCAAATCGGGTCCAGCATTACATTAGAAAGATCATATAAAATGACCAAGTGAGATTTATTCCAGGGATGCAAGGATGGTACAATATCCACAAATCAATAAACATGATACATCACATAAACAAATAGAGAGACACAAATCCCATAATCATATAAATCGATGCAGAAAAAGCATTTGACAAAATCCAACACCCTTTCTAGATAAAAACTCTCAACAAACTGGGAATAGAGGGATCATACCTCAACATAATAAAAGCCATACATGACAAACCCACAGCCAACATCATACTCAATGGGCAAAAACTAAAACCATTTTCCCTAAGACTAGGAACAAGACAGAAATGCCTACTCTCACCACTCCTGTTTGAAATAGCACTGGAAGTTCTAGCCAAAGTGATCAGACAAGAAGAAGAAATAAAAGGCATCTAATTTGGAAAAGAAAAAGTAAAACTGTCATTGTTTACAGATGATATGATATTGTACATAGAAAACCCTAGAGACTCCATCAAAAACCTACTAGACTCAATAAATGAATTCGGCAATGTAGCAGGATACAAAATTAAGACCCAGAAATCTATGGCTTTTTTATACACCAATAATGCACTCATAGAAAGAGAAACTAAAAAGATAATCCCATTTACCATCGCACCAAAAAATTAAGATACCTAGGAATAAATTGAACTAAGGAGGTAAAAGACCTGAACTCAGAAAACGACAAGACATTAAAAAAAGACATAGAGGAAGACATAAACAAATGGAAGAATATATCATTCTCATGGATTGGTAGAATCAACACCGTTAAAATGTCCATACTACCTAAAGCAATCTATAGATGTAATGTACTCCCCATTAAAATACTGACAGCATATTTCACAGACCTAGAACAACCTCTCCATAAATTCATATGGAATGAAAAAAAGACCCCAAATAGCAGCAGCAATTTTGAGAAAAAGAACAAAGTTGGAAGGATCAGAATACCAGATATCAAGCTATATTACAAAGCCACTGTTCTCAAAACTTCCTGGTACTGGCACAAGAACAGACATATAGACCAATGAAACAGAACAGAGAACCCAGAAATCAACTCAAGTCATTATGCTAAATTAATATTTGACAAAGAAGGCAAGAACATACAATGGAGTAAAGACAGTCTCTTCAATAAATGGTGTTGGGAAAATTGGACAGATACATTCCAAAAAAATGGAACTAGACCATCAACTTACACCATATACAAAAATAAAGTCAAAACGGATAAAGGCCTTAAATCTAAAATGGGAAACCATAAAAATCTTGGAAGAATCCATAGGCAGCAAAATATCAAACATATGTTGTAGCAATATCTTTACTGATACAGCTCTTTGGGCAATGGAAATTAAGGAGAAAATAAACAAAAGGGACTACATCAAAATAAAAAGCTTCTGAAGAGCAAAAGAAACCATCAACAAAATAACAAGAAATCCCACTGCATGGGAGAACATATTTTCCAATGTTATATCAGATAGTGGCCTAATCTCCAATATTTATAAGGAACTCATACATCTTAACAAAAGTAAGATAAACAATCCAATAAAAAAAATGGGCAAAGGATCTAAATAGACACTTTTCGAAAATGGACACAGAAGGCCAAGAGACATATGAAAACATGCTCAAAATCACTAATCATCTGAGAGATGCAAATCAAAACGACAATGAGATACCATCCCACACCTGTCAGAATGGCTATCATCAACAAATCAACAAAAGGCAAGTGCTGGCCAGGATGTAGAGAAAATGAACTCTTGTGTACTGCTGGTGGGAATGCAGACTGGTGCAACCACTGTGGAAAAGAGTATGGAGTTTCCTCAAAAAATTAAAAATGGAACTCCCATTTGGTCTAGTAATCCCACTTCTAGGACTATATCCCAAGAAATCAGAAACACCAATCTGAAAGGCCTATGCAACCTTATGTTCATAGCAGCACAATTCACAATAGCTAAGATTTGGAAACAGCTTAAGTGCCCGTCAGCATAGGAGTGGATTGAAAAACAGTGGTACATCTACACAATGGAACACTACCCTTCTATAAAAAAGAAAGAACTCTTACCATTCCCAACAGCATGGATGGATATGGAGAGCATTAAGCTAAGCAAAATAAGCCACTTGGGGAAAGATAAATATCACATGATCTCACTCATTTGTGGAATATACTGAATTACATAAACTGATGAACAAAAATAGATCCAGAAACAGATAAGCACTGAACAGACCATCAAACTTCAGAGGGAAGGCAGGAGGGGGGAGGGAGTAAGAGATCAACCAATGAACTTGTATGCATGCATAAGTGCCCATCAGCAGATGAGTGGATTAAAAAACTTTGGCACATCTATGCAATGGAATACTATGCTGCAGTAAAAACGAAGGAACTCCTATTATTTGCAACAGCTGGATGGAGCTGGAGAGCATTATGCTAAGTGAAATAAGTCAGTCAGAGAAAGATAAATATTACATGATCTCACTCATTTGTGGACTATAATGCACAACATAAACCAATGAACAAAAACAGATCTAGAGACAGAGAAGCACAGATCAGATGTTCAAACCTCAGAGAGAAGGTAGGGGAGGGTGGGGGTAAGGGGTAGAGATCAACCAAAGGACTTGTATGCATGCATACAAGTATAAGTGATGGATGCAGACAACAGGGGGTGAGGGCAAGGGCAAGACTGGGGGGATGAGGGGACAATGGGTGGATAAAGACACATTTATAATACCTTAATCAATAAAAAAAATTTTTAAATAAAATCTTCACTGTAAAACTTTATTTTAAATAAAATAAAATGTAAAAAAATAATTAAAATAAAATAACCAAATTCCTGAACACTTCTATATTAGTCATATTATCCATGCCTTTCCTGCTGCAGCACTTCTGAATAATCTACACTAATAAAAGACAAAGATGCTAATTGACCGCACCTTCGCTATGCCCAAGCCACGCACACCAGCCAATCAGAGCTATTATATGCAAATTAACCCAACCAAGATGACGGCCACAGCCACGGAGGTGGAGCAAGCAGGAGGCTTGGTTGCCCCCGCGATGGAGGAAGCCAAGCTTCCTGCCTGCCCAGGCAGCTGTGGCCTCTGCAAAAGGCAACAAAGTTTCAATTATAGAAGTAAAATAAATCCCAGATACCTGCTTCCAGCCAGCCTCCACTGGGAGCCTGGGTGGCTGGGGGCTGTGGCCAGCCTGCAACAGCCATCAGCCCCTCACCCAGGATGGCCATACCCTCATGGTGTGAGGGTTCCTGCTGGTGGCTTAGCCAGCCTGCAAACAGCCATCAGCCCCTCACCCAGACTGGCCAGGTACCCCAGCAGGGACCCCCACACTGAAGGGGCTGTGGCCAGCCTGCAAACAGCCATCAGCCCCTCACCCCCCTCACCCAAGCTGGCCAGGCACTCCAGGGGTGACCCCCCCCCCAAACGGGGCTGTAGCCAGCCTGAAAACAGCCATCAGCCCCTCACCCAGGTTGGCCAGGCACCCCAGCAGGGACCCTCACCCTGAAGGGGCTGTGGCCAGCCTGAAAACAGCCCTCAGTCCCTCACCCAGGCTGGCCACGCACCCCAGCGGGACCCCCACCCTGATCCAGGACACCCTTCAGGGCAAACCAGCTGGCCCCCACCGGTGCACCAGGCCTCTATACTATATAATAAACGGGTAATATGCAAATTGACCCTAACAGCAGAGCGACTGGGAATCACTGGTCACTATGACACACACTGACCATGCTCAATGCAAGAGCTGCACCCTGGTGGTCACTGCACTCCCACAGGGGGAGCTCTGCTCATCCACAAGCCAGGCTGACGAGTTCCAGTACAGCGGTGGTGGTGGGAGCCTCTCCAACCTCCTCAGCAGTGCTAAGGATGTCCGACTGCAGCTAGGCCTGCTCCCCGCTGGCAAGTGGCCATCCCCCAAGGGCTCCTGGGCTGCCAGAAAGATGTCTGACTGCCAGCTTAGGCCCAATCCCCCGGGGAGCGGGCCTAAGTCAGCAGGTGGTCATTCCCCGAGGGGTCCCATATTGCGAGAGGGCACAGGCCGGGCTGAGGGACCCTCCTGAGTGCACAAATTTTTGTGCACTGGGCCTCTAGTCTATAACAATAAAAGCATAATATGCAAATCAACCGAACAGCCAAACAGCGGAACAACCATCCAGAAGACCTTCCGGACGAAGCTGGGGCTGTGAGGACCAAGGCAGCCATGGCTGTGAGGGCCTACTCTTTTGCGAATTTTGCGCATTGGGCCTCTAGTAGTCCTATAATGGAGTATATGCTGGAACTAAAAGCTTATATCCTATAGTTTCCTCTTGGCCCTTCAATGACCAACCTGCCTACTTCTATTCCTTGTAACATCTTAGCTCAGTTGCTATAACTGCAGCTGCCAGCTTGTCTGTTTCATTTCACTCTCACCACACATCATCTGTTTTGATTCTTGAGTCCCTTCAAAACACTCTAGTTATTTATCCTTGCTTTCAGATTCAACCTCCTCGATGAAATTACTGCATGTCCTCACCAGTCATCAAATCATCAATGTTGATTCTTGTCTCCTTCATATAATGAAGCCACTCTTCAAGGTGATGAAATCCAGCATTCATCATTCTTCTTGACTTTTACTGCACTCCCAAATTTATAGACACCTGAATTTGTAACACTCTCCACTTATTATCTGTGGTAATATGCCCTCCCATATGCCTCTATTTTTTGTCTCCTGAATAAGAAAGGGCTCTGGTCTGGCTGGTGTTGCTCAGTGGTTGAGCATCGACCTGTGGACCATGAGGTCATGGTTCAATTCCCTGCCAGGGTATATGCCTGGGTTGTGGGCTCGGTCCCCATTGGGGGGTATATAGGAGGAAGCCAATCAATGATTATGTCTCATCATTGATCTTCTTCTTCTTCTTCTTCTTCTTCTTCTTCTTCTTCTTCTTCTTCTTCTTTCTCTTTCTCTCTCTCTCTCTCTCTCTCTCTCTCTCTCTCTCTCTCTCTCTCTCCCCCCCCCTTCCTTTATCTCTGAAATAAATAAAAATATATCTTAAAAAAAAGAAAGTGTTCACACACACACACACACACACACACACACACACACACATTCCTTATCATTCTCTGTATTTTTTACCTCACATTGCTCAGTCTTCTTTAGCTTCTTAGACCATGGAAACTAGATCTCCAGCCAAGACCTCTCTGTTTTGATTTATATATTTCCTGCTGTCTGTATAACCCTGCCCCTGAAGTTCACTCCATGTCTTCAAACTTAAAATTGAACTGATCATTTCTCTTTTACCTGTCTAATTATTCTATAGCAAGACAATCTTAGAGAGCAATAATGATAAATTTGTCAGCATGTTTCAGTTGTGCTCTATTCTATATTCAAAATCCAGCCAGGCACTTGGATCTCTCCCCGCCCCCGCCCCCGCCCCGCCCCAAGAGTAATAATTTTGTTAAAGACTATAAAACTTTGTGTTGGACAATATTAACTTTCTTCTTCCCAAACATAATTTCCATATTGTTACCTCAAATCTCTCTTCTCTGTTAGTTTTCAGATATCTTAAATATCTCCGATGTATACCAGTTTAGAATTGCAAAATAAATTCTAATTTAAGGAGGACCGTCTCCACCATCATTGATTAGGTTTGGAGCTCCAGAGATCTGAAGTAGTCCGTTTATTCTGTGGTCTCCCACTCTAGCATCTGAAAAATTCAATAAGAGATGTATGTGATCTGGTCCTCAGCTACCCACTGCTCTCCTCTATTCTCCAGGAATAACAGCTCTGATTATATTGGAGGGGTCATGGGAAAGAAAGAAAGAAAAATATTTCTGTAATTAACTTCAGTTTGTATCATCTCTCTGCTGGTTTCATGGATACTCTGGCCAGCTTCTCAGGGTACAGATGTTCTTTTGAGGAGGAAATCCAATTAATGGCCCTGGAGGAGTATACGTGCATTCTTCCGAAGGCCTTGGTCAAGGCCAACAATTCCCAGCTCCATGACACACCGGTACTCCAACCCTTTTTCTTAGCTTTTGCCCCCTGTTCCTGCATCTGGCAGTTTCCTGTCCACAGAATTTCATTGCCTATCTCTTCTTCCCAGCTTTCCTAAATATAGTCTACAAGGTGTTGGATATGTTGGTTTAAGCAGGATGAATACTAGCACTTGTTAGTAGGCCCAGTACGATCACTAGTTCCCCAATTTTTGTTGTTGTTGTTATTCTCTTGGCCCAAATTTAAGCCATAATTGCCAACCTATTGTTATAGCACCCTCAAACAATAATGTCTCAGAATTCCTCTATCTTTCCTTTGTTTTGTTTTGATCTTTATAGCCTATTCCAGACATTTTGTTCTCAGAAATCCTGTTCCATTATTTCACGTTCCTTGTTATTAAATGTAATCCTATTTTATTATCTCTCTAATCAAGTTCATACTTTTGAAAACATATTCAAATCTTTTAATCATTAGTCCTTTTAAAAATCATATAATATATGAAATTCATATGAGATCATCTCACCATGTGATAGTCTCCCTATATTTTGAAACTCCTAGACTTTTTGTAATTTCCAGTCTCAAATGATTATTTGCTTGTATAACCAAAGGGTGTATTTACCTTTTTTTTTTTTAACATATCAGTTATTTAATCGGATTCTTATAAGAAGTTCAAAACACAAGTTTGTGAGGCTAAAGTCCATTGGTGAGAGCGAAGGTAGCCCTGGAGCTGAGGAACAGCTTTGATTTTTGGCAGAATTTGTGAGTCCACAACTTTCTGGTCAACCTTGAGCTGTTCTGTAATCTCGTATTTCTCTTTCTCTGTGTTGAACTTCTCACCTTCCTGGTGTCTGGGCTTGCACAGCTTCTTCTTGAAATAAACATCAGTGAGATGTTTGGGGATTTTCACACCACTGGTATCAATTTTGGTGGAGGTGGTGATGACAAATTTCTGGTATGTTCTACAAAGAGGCACTCGATTGAGGGACAGAAGTCCAGTCACAAGTAGCAAGCCACTGCTCGGCTGCTTCAGGAAAACCACCCTCTTGCCTCTGTGGCGCCCAGTGAGGATGATCAGAATGGTCCCAGGAGTGATGCTGGCCCGCAGTCTCCTCACATGCTCACTGAAGGGTTTCTTGCCTGGCTCAGCAGCTTTCCAGGCACATCTTCAGTAAGATAATATCTAGGCATTTTGTGAGTTTAACCACTCAGGTACCACCATTCTTGTCGCCACCAACTGGTTTTGTGACAGTAGCAAGAACTTTCTTCTTCTTTTTCTTTTCAATCCTGGATTTAGCTGCCAAATACTTCCTCTTGTACATGGCCTTTTGCGAATACATAGCCGATTGGGAATATCTGCCAATTCCTTGGATGAGGACTGGGTTTTGGCTGCAGTGGGGCTTCCCCTTCTTAGGCGCCTTAACCCTGCCGCTAGCATCGGCCTTCTTCTTGGCTGCAGGTTTCTTCTCCTTAGTATCAGGCTTCTTCTCCTTAGTATCCGGCTTCTCAGTTTTCTTTTCACCTGCCATCTTGCAAGATGGGAAAAAGAACTCTAATAATAACCTAATTATTTTCATACATATGTCCTATATCTCAAAAAAGAGAATATGTGTTAAATGTTTTAGAATAGCACCTAGCATGAGACTTGAGGAATAGTTTTCAATAAGTGAAAGTTTTAGCAGGTATTCCGTATGCGTGAAGAAACTTCTGAGCATGGACAGTGCACTTCAAACTAAACTCAAATGATAAACTGCATTCCTTTTTTATTATAGAATCCTATTACATAAGTATTTGGTTGGAGGAATGAAAATATTCAATTCATTCAATAATGTTATGGTGACACTATATTCCATAACCTACATTTAGCCCAATAAGGTTATAGAAATACCTTATACATTCAGAGAACTAGTCCAAGAATTAAGTGGTCCTTCTGGTCTACTTAAGCATCCATGGGACAAGAGCAGGCATTGCCTTATCAAATAATGAAAACATAAGAAGGAATAGGGATGTGGAAGAAAATAGTTTTTGTAAAGAGAGAGAAGAGAAATTCTTGAAGCAATTCTATGGAAAATAAATTCACTCAAAATAATTATCTTAATGAAGATGGTGCAATAAATGAAACGAATTTAGCATAAATTGTTCATATTTTCATAATGGGTTTTTTGAGTTTTGGAATATGACGATGTCTAAATATTAGCAGATGTTATCTGAATAATAGAGTTCTCAAATTTAAATTCCTCACATTCCGTGTTTCCTCTTTACTCTGTGTGTATGTAATGCACAAATATGCGACTTAATTACATGAATAGAGCCCGATGTGCTAATTTCTAACTGGTGAATTAAAAAAAATGTGTCTCAGCTATGTTTACTCAAAATGGAATTTGTAATATAAATTTTGTTATCTATTTTCATAACAGCAGTACTAGACTATGATACATCAAATAAAGGATTTTCCTGCTGCTATGAAAATGGCAAGAGCCCTGACATCTCCACTTTTATTAGTTTTCTAATTTTATTTCCAGACCCATAGCTTCTTTGATAGAAAGTAGGGTTTTTGGTTCACTGATACAAGAAAAACTCCATAAATACACAGAGCCATAATGTAACCAAAAGATTTAAAAGTTGAGTAAGGACAGAAACATGTTTTAAAAATGCTTCCGGTTGTAGGAGTAACTAAAGTTGGCAACTCTTACTAGTATCTAATGCTGTGGGTAATAAAAAGAGTCACTTTTCACTGATAATTACCTTTGAATCCAGTTTCAAGAGATGTGTAATCTACTGAAACATCATTCATTTCTTAAATGATTAAACATGTGTTCATCATGAAATGAAAATATATTTATTTCAAATATTTAAATACCAGTAATAAAAAATATACAATTTCCTTTCGTAAAATATCAGAAATTAAAATAATATAAATTCCTTAAATATAGTCACTGTATTTATACTGTTTGACTTAAAAAAAAGTATATTGAGACTTAATTGCCTGCCCTCTTTGTACTACGACAGGTTCCTAAACATAAAACAGTTATTCAGGAACACTTTACTAATAATACTGCTGTCAGTTATTTATATATATATACACATATGCACAGCTGATACAAAGTTCAAACTGGTACTATTTTGACTGTTGTGCAGAACAGATTCTGAAGGAATGCATTTATTTCAGAGCTAAGTACATGATGCCAATTCATTGTTAGTAATATTTTAAGGTCAAACATATCTTTATTTGAAAACCTTTAAAATTATTATGGTAAATGCAGAAATAGTTCAACAAAATGAGATCATATTGAAAAAACAAAAACCAACAAAACAGCTCCATAACTGAACTCTACATGGCTAGGAATAGCATGAGTACCATTCTTTCCAGTTGCTCCAATAAATTACTTTTATCAGTGAAGAAAAAAAATTCTGCACCCATTTAATCACTTTCTCTCTTAATAGCCATATTTATTTTATAATTTCCTTTTATTTTTTATAGATATATCTATATATAAAACAGTCTAAGCAACCAAAAGACGGAATGACCGAACAACCAGATGACTGGTTGCTATGATGTGCAGGAGCTGCCCCCTGGTGGTCAGTGTGCTCCCACAGAGGGAGCGCAGGTCAGCTGACCAATGGGCGCCAGATGCAGGGCTCAAGGCTGGTGAGCGCTGATGCGATGGTGTGAGCCTCTCCTGATCGGAACTGACTGGGCATGAGCCTGCAGCAGGCACAGTGGGGCCCAGATGAGCAGAAGAGCCCGGCAGGAGTGGCAGGTAGCACTGGACTGCCAGTTTTGGCCCAATCCCCACAGGCCATGCCGAGGGACCCCACTGGTGCACGAATCTGTGCACTGGGCTCTAGTTATAATATAATTTACATACACTAATATTTCCTCTTTTAAGTGAACAGTTTTGGTAACTGTATATTATATAACTACCATCATAATTAAGATATTGAACATTTCTAGCAGCCCAAAAATTTCCTTGTGTATCTTGCACTCAATTTCCTCTCTAAATACCCAGCTCCAGACAACCATCGACTTGATTTCTATACTTATACGTTTGCCTTTTCTAAAAAGTCATATAATTGGGATAACAGAGCATTTAATCTTTCTTCTTCTCACTTTACATAGGATAATGCTTTTGAGAAATCTGCAAGTTGTCCATGTACCAAACTTTGTTCCTTTTTATTGCTGATTAATATTCAATAATATAAATATAACCAAAACATCTTATCATTCAATGGTTGACGACTATTTGTGTCTCTAGTTGTCAGTTACTCTGAATAATGGTCCTAGGGACATTCACAACATCTTTCTGTAGATATATGTTTTCATTTATCTTGGGTGAATACCTTGAGTGGGATTGCTGGATCATATAGCAAGTGTATGTTTAAGTACTAAACAATTTTTCAATGTGGCTGTCTCACTTTGTATTCCTATCAGCAACATGAGAATACCATTTTCTCCACATTGTCACCAGAACTTAGTATAGTCTTTGTATTTCAGCAATTCTAGTGGATATGTTACTATAATTTAAAATGCATTTCAGTTAGCATAATGCTCTCCAGTTCCATCCATGCCATTGCAAATGGTAAGGATTCCTTCTTTTTTACAGCAGCATAGTATTCCATTGTGTAGATGTACCAGTTTTCTAATCCACTCATCTGCTGATGGGCATTTAGGCTGTTTCCAAATCTTAGCTATTGTAAATTGTGCTGCTGTGAACATAGGGTGCATATATCCTTCTGAATGGTATTTCTGTTTTCTTGGGATATATTCCTAGAAGTGGTACTACTGGGTCAAATGGCAGTTCCATTTTTAATTTTTTGAGGAAACACCATACTGTTTTCCACAGTGGCTGAGCATTATGCTAAATGAAATAAGCCAGTCAGTGAAAGAAAAATACCATATGATCTCACTCATTAATGGATAATAAAGACCATTATAAACTGATGAACAAAAATAGATACAGAGGCAGAAAAACATCGAACAGACTGTCAAACTACAATGGGAAGGCTGGGAAGGTAAGAGATCAACCAAAGGACCTTGTATATATGCATATAAGCATAACTAATGGATTCAAGACACTGGGGGGTGGGGAGGGGAGGAGGGCATGTGTCCGGGGGTAGGGGAGGCCGGAGGAAGGTCAATGGGGGAAAAAAGCTGACATTTGTACTATTATTTATAATACTTTAAACAATAAAATAAAATTTATAAAAACAAAATGCATTTCACTGATGAATAGTGATGATCAGCTTTTCAGATGTTTATTTGCTTTTCTATATCATTTTGTGAAGTATCTGTTCAAAACTTTCCAGTTTCTTAATTGGGTTGTCTGTCTTCTTATTGTTGAGTTTTAAGTCTTATTTATATATTTGAAATAAGTCTTTTGTCATATATTTTTTAATGTGTTTTCCTAGTCTGTGGCTTGCATTTTTACTTCTTAAACTGTGAATTATCAAAGAAAAATAGATTTTAACTGGTAAAATCCTTTTATTAATTGCTTTTATGTTGTGTGTCTATGTTTTGTTCAAAGAAATCGTGCCTAACCCAACGTCACAAAGATTCTTCCACTGTTGTGTTCTTGAAATTTTATAGTTATAGTTTTTTATTCTACAATGTATTTCAAGTTAATTTTTATATATAAATAAGATAAAGGTAAGGTTCCTTATTTTTCATATGGATATCAGTTTTCTAATCACCATTTGTTGAAAAAACTACCCATATTGAGTAAAGTTGGCACCTTTGATGCGAGTTAATTAACCTTAAAGTCTTTTAAACGTTTTTATATTGCTCTCTTGCTCTCCATTTCTTCTCCCTACTCATATTATTGTTTTCTATCTAGTCATATGATCTCTATGGGATAGTTATTGTACTCCCATATCTTGTATCATTGGCCATTACTTTATATACCTTGTTTTACTGTTGAAATTTCTAAGATAAAAATCAGTCTTTTGCAGATTCACCCTAAATAAGCTCACAAACCCCTTGGAACTTCGTCACCCCGTGGTCTGACAGTGTGCCGCTTTGAATTCACTTGAATTAGGTTTTATTAAATTGTTTAATTCAGTGTGTGCACTTCAATTTATTTTTGGTAATCCAGTGCCAAGTTTGTCCCTTGAATCAAAGAGCTTTGGTTTCTTCATATTTAAAAGAGGGATTTGTGTGTGAGGATATCTAGTTATTCATTTTAATTTGAAACTATACCATAAATGTGAATAAATCATTTTCTCTGCCTATCAAAATCATGATTACTGAAAGGGATACTTTTCCATTGTTCTAGATATTCAAAATTTAAAGTGTATTCCTGTTAGAAATGTTTACCAGCTCCCTATCCCCTCATTCACACAGGGAGAATGAACACCTTGACTAAGACCCCTGTCTAACTCTACACGGCTGTTTGTCAATTTCTCTAGCGTGACACTAAATCAAGAGGCAGCACATGGGAAAGTAAATCACAGTCTAATTTAGTTGTCACTTTGTTGTGACACGTGGTTAAAAATGCTTTTTAATTGTGACTATAAATTATACATGAACAATTCTTAGTGACAGTCTTAATATACATCAGACTGTTTCACCCAAGGGGGAATATTGAGCATCATCAACATGAAGTAAGTGTATATCTGAATCATTTAAAATAGCTATTTGGGAAAATATAATGACGATATGTGTCTTGGTTTAGTTTCAACCCCAAACTCTTTCGGTAGAAAGAGGGGGAGAGGGCATTGAAGAGAAGAAGGGCAAGGGCGGGAGGGAAGGAGTGTGGAACACATGGATAAAGATAGCAGACAGTGTCCCCTTCAGCAGAAATCCCTATCCTTCATGGATGTGGATAAATTATTGAAGCGGTGAGCATGCTCTCCATACTTCAGGTAGTTCTCAGAGGTCTTCCAAATAATCCATCATGTTTAGCAGTAATATTAAAGCAAAGTCTAAATCACTGGCTAGTTCAAAAAGAGAGCATGCAGCATTGCCTATAAAATCTAAGATAATGAGGAAAAAACAGGGATGGCCTGGATGACCAAGAAAGACAAGAAATCACAAGCTAGGTTGGATTGTCTAACAAGGAATAGTGTAACTGAGATGAGCAGCATATACTAAGAGAAACATACTGATTGGCTCGCCAAGCACTTACCATCACATTTATTGAGCATCTGCTGTGTCAGGAAATCACTTTTATCACTTTTTGCTGTCAGCTGGCAACAGAGGATAAAATAAATAGGCCTTAGGTAGGGGAAAGGCTTCAGGAACAGGAGTAGCTGGCTAGAAGCACATGGAGAAGTGGAACCAAAATGTGGATTTTATACTAATGATGATAAATGTAGTTATTTAGCAGCAAAAAGACATCATAGAAAGATGTGAGGAGCAGAAAAGAGAAAAAGCCTGGCTCTGGCCAGGTGGCTCAGCTTGTTGGAGCTTCCTCCCTTACAACAAAAAGATTAGGGGATCAATTATAAGATTAGGGGTTCAATTATCTGTCAAGGAACATAACTATATTGTGAGTTTCATCCAGGGTTGGGGAGCACAAGGGAAGCAACAAATTGATGTTTCTCTCTCTCTCTCTCCCTCTCTCGCTCTCTCTCTCTCTCTCTCTCTCTCTCTCTCTCTCTCTCTCTCTCTCTCTCTCTCTCCTCCCCTGCCCTTCTTTCTCTCTTTCTTAAATCAATCAACATATCCATATCCTCAGGTGAGGATTTCAAAAATAACCACCTTTAATAAATCATATTAGTAGTGTTAAAATAAAACAACAGATCCCAAATAAAGTCTCTTAAGTTCCACGTTACCAAACTAAGACAACTATAATTTTGGGTCCCCCATGAATATAACCTTAAAGCAGTCCATCAGAAATGATTCGATCAGTTAGAGTGTGCGCCCCAGGACCTAAAATTCAAGGGTCAATTCCCAGTCAAGGGCACATACCTTGGTTGCAGGTTTGGCCCTGGTATGCTGGTCCCAGCTGCGAGCTTGCAGAAGGCAACCGTTGGATATGTCTCTTTCACATCAATGTTTCTCTTGCTCTCACTCCCTCTCCTCCTTCCCTTCCACTCTCTCTCTCTGAAGATCAATGGAAAAATATATATATCCTCAAGAGAGGATTAAAAAAAAAAGAAAAGAAAAAGAAAAGAAATGATCTGATCAACACTAGTTAGTAATCTGCCCAACATACAGTAATAATCAACCCACTTCTTTTTTTACCAAGTATAACTTCCTTGCTCCTGCTCCATTCTGCCCATAAAAGTCTTTAATGTGTTACAGATCCTTGGAGCTCCTTTCTATTTGTTATATAGGATGCTGTCTAATTTAAATTAATTTTTACACAAATAAACTTTAAAAATGGTTATCATGCCTCGTTTGTCTTTTAGTAGTGGTGCTTTGACAACTTCTGTGATGGCAAATCCTAATCTTTCTTTAGAATCTTACATTACCTAAATCTACATTACCTATATATTTTTTTGATATTAAGTTCTTATGACAAGATATGTTATATTCATAATAATAAAAATTAGTATTAAAAGTGCAAAATAGAACTACTAAAGCCAAAGAATAATTATAATGCCTATTATCATAAAATAACTGGAAGGGCTTCTTTAACATTTAATTTAACATTGGCATTAGATTACCATATGGCAGGTTTTTCCATGGTGATCTTCATTCATCAATCATTATCTCATATATTCTTAGGAGAGAGTGAGCATGTAACTTGATTTCTTTTAAAACAGACAGAAAAATGGAACTAAAGAACATGAATGTCATTTGCCTAAAGCATTAGAAACTAAATTCTAAACCAATCACTGTTAACACTGATAATGTTAATGACATGACAAGTATTATTTTTTTAGAATTTAAAAAAGAAAGAAAATAACATTTTTATTTTCTACTAGAGCTGATATCATTAAAGAGGAGAGAATTAATACAATTAAACACAGGGTTTTTGTGAACATCATATAACTTTGCAGGCCAAAAAAATATTATAGATAGATAGAGAGATGACAGATAGATGATAGATAGATAGATAGATAGATAGATAGATAGATAGATAGATGATAGGTAAGGGCTATAAGTTTATATCTAGACTATTGATACTGACAGCCTCTAAATAGGCACATGGAGTTGCAATTGAACAAGGTGACAATGAACACAGCGGTATTAACTCTTGCTTTAGGGTAGTTCTGCCTTTCTGTAATTTTTAAAAATAACCATTATACATTACTTTTTAAATTAATTTTAAATGAATCAAAGTCTTCCTCCTTAACTTTCCACTAGCATGAAAAGGTGGGAGTATATGCTAACTGTCAAAGTACTGGAAAGTACTTAGTTCATTTATACTTCTACATTGCCAAAAGTGATAGAATATTTGCAAAACATACCCTATGTGAGCAACAGAAAATGACTTGACTTTTATATCACACATGTTCATTACAACTGCTCGGCGACAAACTTTCATGATGACAACTTACTCAAAATCATATTGGCAACACAAGAGGGAATCCCCCCATCTTGTTGATATATCAACATGGCAGTGATACTAGAAGCAAGTTTGTCTTTTTTTTTCCATTGTGACTCATTTTTCTCTCACCACTTTAGACAACCAAATTAGTGACAGCAGAACTAAAATCATTATAAGGCAATATCAGAACAATGTGATTGAATCCAGAAATAGCAATTTAGTGATCTAATCTTTCATAAACCAAATTTCATTCAATCGGATGATTTTGTTGAAGATTCAGTTTAGATTGATTTAATATATATCATTATCTGCAGGACAGTCCATATACTCCCAGGTTCTTCACTACTCTTTTGAATTTGTATAGTTACCATAAATACATAATTTCCTGGAAAATAATGGCATAAATCCAAATAAAGAAAATGGGTTATTCTATAGCTTTGTCAATAAAAGACTAAAGCCATGCTTGTAACCACTTGTCTTTCAGGCCAGATAACTTATTACTTCATGATCTCAAAACTGTTCCTGACTTCAAACTATTTTACTGAACAGAGAACTTTTCATTAGTTCTTAGCTATAAAAAATTTATACTACCTTTGATGTAAATCAAAGTCCATTCCTTTTTTTTTTTGAGCCATGTTTCTTAGGTTTCTTTTTAATTGAGTAGCCCACTGACATCTAGTAAAATTTAACACCTGCTAAATTCTAAAGACTCAATTAACTTTGGACCTCTTTTTTTTTAATCACATGAAGTATTGAAGCTTTGAAGCATGGATCAAGTAGAAATGTCTTTCTTTTATGCTTCAGACTGAACAGCTTATTTCTTGGCAAATAACTGTCTAATAATCACAGAATTTGCCTGGTCTAAAGAATAAATAAAGCACTAGCATATTTTAGCTCAAATAAACTCCTGGCCAGAGGAATAAAAAATATAGAGAGTAATTTTCATATACATGCATGGACTTCTTTTGTAGATATTAGTATTCAGCTTGTATGGAGAAGTTTTGTTTGGTTGGTTTTTGGTGACTATTTGTGCCGGGAGCCGGTCCATCCTTGCTGTTTCAAGGGACCTGGCATATATGGCATACGGTTCTTAATATGTTTGCTCACCTTCTTGGCGCTGTGTTTTAACCAAGGTCACCTCTCCGAGAAAGGTTGAATCCCCAGGTAGGGATTTTCCCCTGAAGTTAGGGAGGGAATAAAACCCCTCAACTAAGTGCCAGGCGGGTAATTAATCCCTTTAACTATGAACAATCATGCTTAAACTACATAATCTTTTCTCCCTGGAATGGAGATAAGAAACGCCCTAACCTTTGTAATAGAGATTGATAGGATTGAATCAACTGGTATAAATACAGTTGTAACAAGACAGAAACAGTCAGAACTCAGAAGACAGAACTTAGAACACAGGGCTTGGAAGACAGGACCAAGAGAGACAGAGCCTAGGCACAGAACCTACACAGAACGTTCTCTAGAGACAGAAGAACTTCGCTGGAGAGAGCGTGCCGGAGGATCCTGGACAGGGACTGGCCTCGGAGCCTGGAGGCGGAGCCTGGCGAGAGAGCATGGCAGGGGATCCTGGACTGAACCTGACTGCGGAGACTGGCAGGAGAGCCTGACTAGAATCTGGAGACTGAACCTGACTGGAGAACCTGAGCAGAACCTCTCTGGAGATTGAGACCAGAACTTGGCTGGAGATCCTGGCTAGGCTGCTGATCAACTGAACGCTGTCTCCGTGTCCTTCCTTCTTCGCCGACTCCGTCCACACCTTTGGGAACCCCTGGACCCGCTGGGGTTGGACCCCGGCATATTTGGAATCCATGTTTTCCTTTTTCAAATTAAGGGCTGGATTTTTTTTTTTAGGACACTGCATAAATCCTCTTCACTTGGCTTTATTTAGATTTGGGTGAGACTTCACTGGTTTTGATGGGACTTGATTGGATTGTGACAATTCAAACTTCCTATCCATCTGTCCCACCCTAGTCCTCATTTATAGATTCAAGGAGGGGATGATCAACCAACCAATTTTTGAAAGTTGAGATGTTTATTAAGTTTTCAAGAAAGATCTGAGCTGAGGAGTCTCTTTATTCCTCTGAATTAGGTTGTATATGAATATAAGTATGAAAACTCCCTTTTGACAATAACTGGTTGCCATGCAACTATGTAGAGAAATGAAGGGATACCCAGATCTTAGCATATGAATCAATGAATGAATACCCACCTAAAGCTATCACTGTCACTAGACCTTAAAGTTATGCAAGTCAATAATTCCCGTGTCCCACTATATTTTCTTATACTTTTTTTTACTTTTAAGTTTACTTTGAGTATAAGCGGAGATTATTAAAGAAGCAGTATACTATAATAATATGAGCAATACTGATAAATTCTCACTGAGGGTGAGGTTAATATGCAAAGGCTATAATCATAAGAAAGTCTTTGAAACATAGTCACAAAACATTATATTGATAAAAACAATCTGCAATAGATATTTATTTGACAAATACATTTGTATTAATATGGAAAGTAGGCTAGTTAATGAAAATAAATCTCAATTCTCAATCCTATAGAGAATCTTTATTAGTAAATCAATAACCCTAGAAATACATGTCATTCACCAATCCACTACCCGTCTGTGTATAGTCATGATCTCATTTGTGATTGAGTAAAAAATAGTCATGTGTAACTATGTTTTCATTGTTTGAAAGGGAGTAAAATCTCTAGTGTGAGGAAGAACAAGTAACTTTAGATAAAAGCATCATTATATATTATTCTCCTTTCAAATGTCCTCTGTTCATAAGAAGAAATTATTCACAATTAAGGATATTCCAGCATCACTAGAAGACAGCCTCTAGCCAAATGGTATTTGAAGCAACATCACCAAAAATACACTCAGAACAATATCATGGCAATGTAATAATTTGAGCATCTTAAATTTTAGAGATATATTACATTTGTAGCATATGGTGATATAAGCACTGTGAGGCTAGGCTACTTGGCAGATCATCTTTCTGCAGCTTTGGGGGTTTAGAAAAACTAGAGCAGAAGTTGTTTTGGTGAAGAGATCCAAGTTGTCAATAAATGTGATTAAATAAGTTAGTCCATCACAAGGATTATCAGGAAATAGCCATGGCTAAAAATGAGAAAGGCTACAGTATTAGAGTTGTGTGGACCATCCTAAGAGAAACCTAGAAGAATGCAGATGCATTAATATCACTGACAGTCATCCATAGCTCCTGCCCCAATAATTCATTTATCCCTCTGTCCCCATTTTTTATCTCCTTCCCCAATAAATGATCAAACTCTATTCCAAGCTTTTCATGGGAGTCACAGCAACATATAATCCAACAACTTCATACTTTTTACAGAGTTCTCCCTTTTCAGTCTGGCCATCTCTTTGTAGCCAATAAGAGGTTTCTAATCCACTTGTCAAATTATTGGTATTCACCCCCCAAATTTGTAATGATTTCCATTGCCTATAGCATCAACCTAAATTTTTTGTCCTTCGTGATCTTATGTCAACCTACTTGTCCAGTTCCTTCTACACCAAACCTCATGGATTTTATTTTTCAATTATGCTAAACTAGCTCCCTCACACACCATGCTCACACACCTCTATGCTTTTTTGTTTGCCTGAATTACTATGATGTTTCCACCACCCTCCATCCTCTCCCTTTAACTGAAAAGTCCACCTGGAAAAATTTTATTCATATCTCAACTTTCAAATAAGTGATATTCATATGTCTCTTACAAAAAATACCCCAATCATTCTTGATAAGCCAGTTTTAAGTGTTCCTTCTTCTGTGTTCTGATTTCATTTGTGCATTCCTCCGTTTTCTACTGATTGTTTTCTTGTTTCTTTCTCCATTAAATTATATAAAGTATATGGAAAGGAGAGACTCAGTCATCTGAGTATTCTGAGGTTTTAAAACTATGCCTAAATACAGTAGATGCCAAATGACTATTTTTCTTATTTCTTTGACTTAATGGAACCTGGATATTCTTTGAGGAAATCACATCTCTGTGACTTTCCTGTCACCTACAATGCACCTGGAAGGATCATGGCATCTGAATTCTCCTTGATTTCAGCTAGGACATTCCATATCATTCTATTACTGTAGCCTCTCTTCTTTTAGTCAATGGTATTTCCTAACAATCCTTGTGATGGAATACTTTATTTCATCATATTTATTGGCAACTTGGGTCTCTTCACCAAAATAACTTCTGATCTAGTTCTTCTAAACCCCAAGAGCTGCATAAAAATGATCTGCCAAGTGCCCTAGCCTTCAGGGCCCATATAACCCCATGTTATAAATGTAATATATTTCCAAACTGTAAAAATGCTTAAATTATCTATGCTTGGCCATATGAAATATAAATCTTTAAATAATAACTTTTAAAAATGTATGATGACACTAAAAGAAAAGAAAGAAATACAAAACCCTTATTGGTTTATAAACTTAAACGCATTGTTTTTTATATAATCAATCCAGGTTTGAGAAAAATCACACATTTTCCCAATTCTTTATCTATAATTAGTTTTACATGAAGCCAAATAGAAAGGGTAAATTAACTAGTTGGTCATTTTATAGCAGGCTTAACTAAACTGACTGGCTACTTTGATGTGATAGTAACACAGATAAAAAAGTATAATTTATGATGACCAGGTGTTTTTAGAAAATGCATTTTGAATTTGTGTTTTTAAGTGTTTTTATGCACTATAAGCTCAATTATTCAATTTCTTATCTGCTTTTATTTCTTAAATGTTTTGTACTTTCTTATCTGCTTTTATTTCTTAAATGTTTTGTACTTTCTACCTGAAATAAATGAAGCAGGCTGGCAAGTGAGAGGGCAACATAAATAGTAGGCACGCCAGTGAGCTGATAAAAGACATGTTCTCTCAAAGGCATTAAAATGTAATTTTAAAGTTTTTATTTAAGTACATGACAGCTTAAACTAAACAAATCTAGGGTTGAACTAACGCAGCTAGACTGACAAGTGGTATTCTAGGACTGACCAAAATGAATGCTTTGCAAAATGACCAAAAGCATTACCAATTTACTCTTAGGGCTAATGCCATAGTCCATTCATTGAAGCTCCTTCTACAACCCTCAGACTACCTGAAACAATTTTATTTCCCATTAGCATATTAGTCCTGATTTGATTTTTAGTCCTAGTTTTATTAAAAGTGAGTGAGGTTAGACTAAGTATACTGAAAATCACAATCAAAATGGGAGTACACAAGGACATGAGAAAGGAAAAAAACTATGGTCAAAATTTCATATTCATAGAATTTTAATATATCAAAAGAACATTACGTTTATTTATTTATTGAGGCTTAGCAAGAATACCCAAGAAAAAATTTAACATATTTCTAATAAAAGAGACAAAGTCTAAGGAGGGAAAAAACCAACAGATGGTATCAGTGGAGTAAGAGGGTAAAACAAAGGAGATTAGGGAAAGTAATTCTCAAAAGTCAGATTTATATTGTTAGGGATTTGTTTTCCAGAGAAAGAAAGCAATTACAGAAATCATTTGCATTTATTAGTTTTTGCTCCACATATGGAACTAGTGAATGTGATTTTATGTAATACTAAACACACAAAAATTGTCCTTAATTTCAGTCCCTTTGAAGCTACTCCTAGGATGGAACCAGGAAGCTTTTTGCTTCACAAAAGCAGAAATTGGGGAAAAAATGGATACCTTTGGCAACATTAAGCTACCTTTCTTTACCTCTTTAGCAAGCGAGAAGCCTGGAAAAACAGGCAATATTCATGTGGAAATGTATTTTCTAAAACCTAATCATCCATTGAATATATGTACAGTTCAACCTACTAGCTAACAGAGCATTAAAACATGGTTTGGATCTTCCTCCTAGATACATAGATAGCTTGCCTTGGATGGGTGTCCAAGGGAAAGAAGAAAGATGATGGGAAAGAGGCAGAGTTAGATGCCAACTCCCCACCAAAGAACTGGGGTTTGCGGGAGAGGGCGTTAGAGAGACTGGAGGAGTCATGACTATTGATTTCTCTCAAACTCACTTTGCAATGTGTATGTGTGTGTGAGAGAGTGTGTATTTAGCTTAGTGATACTTTTAACCTACATTTAGAAGTAATCCCTACATTTCATTTTTATTGTTAATACATTCACCTATTTTGAATATTTGTGCTCATTTGGCACTACCAAAGCCTCATGCCACCATTTTCACACTCCCATGTTTCAAGAGAAACATGTTCACTCTTGCATCTTTGCTTTCATTCATCTTTCTACACCATTATGTTTTCTTATTGTCACCTATTGTAATTAAATGGTCATTACTGCACAACTTTCAGTTTAGTGTTTTAGTATTTTAACCAGTTTTGCTCTGATCAATATAATCCCCATTGATCTCCCTTTCTTTTGAATTTATAGGGTTTTGTGTATAAACTATACATGTTTGTAAGGACCAACTGCCTTATGTTATTTGTAATTGCTGCTTGTTAACTACCTTCCTAAATCAATAGTAAACTCTTCAAATATAGAAGTTATAGCTTACCTTTGGGCTATTAACCCAATTACACTAAGGAAAGGTATGCAATCAGTAAAATTTTATGGATATAATTTATTAAATTCCCTGAAGTAACAAATGTTTATCACTATTAAAATGAGAAATAGATAACTCTTATCAATATAACAACACTGTATTACTATTTTAAAAACATTTAGAGATTATTCAAAACATAATTTTTCATTTTAAATTGTCTGTATTAGAACTCCAGAATAAAAAACAATATTCCTTACATTTATAACTATTGTCTAGGTCAATTGTTCAGAGATGGAGTAAATGGGATTAAAATATTGAATTATGTCTCCTTATAGACTAATTCCTCTGCAGAGAATTATACCATGTCAAAGATGGTTGGCCTACAAGATAGAAGGCAATAGTCAGGAGAGAAACTGCTAAAGAATGTAGATTGCTGCCCAGCCAGCATGGATCGGTGGTTGAGTGTTGACCTATGAACCAGGAGGTCATGATTCAATTCCCAGTCAGGTCACATGCCCAGGTTGCAGGCTCAATCCCCAGTGTGAGGCATGCAGGAGACAGCAATCAGTGATTCTCTCTCATCTTTGATGTTTTTATCCCTCTCTCACCCGCTCCCTTCTCTCTGAAAATAATAAAAATATTTTTTTTTTTTTACAAAAAATGTAGATTGTTTACAACTGTCAACAATCATAAAGATCTTTGAAAGTCCTTACATGATAGGACTATACATAGACAGAACTATTTTGGCTTGTTCGTACTATTTCCTTGAAATAGAAAATGAAATTAAGAACAAGAGCTTTAATTTTCAGCTTAGTACAGGGCACTTTTGACAAACTGGTCTGCATGGACTTAAAATTACACTGCAAAAATGGTGTTAAATTGGACAAATGCACTTGGTACTATTGTGAGTTTTTCATTTTTAGGTAACAAATAGCTAGTATTTTCTCCTTGGGAGGAAAAGAAGCGTTCTCTCTCTTTTTTAGTAGTTATTTTTTATGCTAACCCTGCATTGTTCTTTATCTGGGTTCTGTAAATAACCTGTTCTGTAGGGACTGACCTTTCATTTATTTTCTGCTCTGCCCTTTCCAATCCTACTTTCATCTGAATCTCTTCCCACTCTATATTTTGTCATCTTCCTTGTCTTGTGATTTTGTGCCTGCTTCAGCAAAATTCTGAATTTGAACACACAATGTTCTCACTGTTCCAATTAATCCGTTCACCTACCCTTTAGGTGACCTATTCTCAGGTTTCCTGTGTTAATTAACATCCCTTCCTCTCAACTGCTTTTTGACATGTAATGTTACAGTGGGAACAGTATAAGGAGTAACACACATCCGATTCACAAGATGTAAAGACAGGTGTGTGATCGTCCGGCTCAGGCCTCATGCCTGGCAGTTTCAGAGTTCAACAACAAACAAAACTCTACCGTCTAGCTCACATTACTGGCAATCCTCCGAGATCTACTTAGAGATGGCATCTGATTATTTGTACAAAGTAACCCTGCTGTAGTACAGTCATTAACAGGGTATAACTAAGAGGGGAGAGAGCAGGCTGAACAATACAGCTTCACAGTCAGAAACACACAATCCAAAGATCTGAAGAAATCAAGGGAAATATTAATGAGAAGCATTCGGCTCTGGTCTAAAGGGAGCGGCCGAGCCTTTCTAGTTTATGATGTCTGTCCTAGATGCATCACAACTTGAGGGTGGTTTTGGAAGGTGTTACTGGTTCCTTTCTACAACAGGAAGTTTCTAACAAATGGACCACTGTATGGATAGAGCTCAATAGGTTTTGTTAATCATTACTATGAGGTAAATACAAAATAAGGGTGCTTTAATTTCATCAGGATAAAATAACCCTTCCCATTAACAAAGTATTTGACAAAATATTTGTCTGAAAATAAGATGTTCTTCCATGCGAAGCTGAGATTTCAGATAAAAGTTTATTATTGTCTCCTGAGCTGCCAAAGCTTGTGGACTTAGTTTCCATGATGCATTGTTATTAACTGAAATAGTTGAAACTGTTTTTAAAATTCCTGAGAAACTCTGAGATTGAATTCTACTTTCATCTGAATGAAAGATTACTTAGGAGAGATTACTTGCCCATATTACATCATCAACTTGTAGGTTCTATGGTAACAGGAAGCACAGTTTATTAAATGTGGATATTAGGGTATTATTAATTGATTATTGCAAAAAAACAATATTTTGCTTGATTAATTGATGAATTTTCCAATTATGTTCTAATGTGCTATAATAATTAGTTCATATTCCATCTCTAACATATTTTAATGGACATATTCATAACATCATTATGTTCAAGGCTATTTTTATACTGATTAGAGTTGTTATGCCATCAATAACTTTATTTTTTAGGGGTAGCTATATATGACATCCAGACAACCTACACAAAGATGTAGAAAATGCAGTTGTGAGAATCAGAACCTGGTTTGATATCCCACGGCTACTTCTGAAAAGCTCTGCAATGTGGCACACCTATTTTTGTAACTTCAGGTTTTCATAATAAAATTAAGATAATACCTATTTCAAAGCATCATTTTGGTAACTAAATTGAGATATAAATACAAATTACTGGCTTTTTGCATGTGTATAATAATTTTCAATAAGTATTAGATTTGTTCATCATTTCCTCCCTTGAAATTCTCTTCACGAGCCATTAACTATGTCTTTATGTTTGAATCAACACTCCAATGGCATCAACAATTACCAAAGCAAGCAGAGACATAAACTAGAAAACATTTTTGTTTCTATATTGATAAAAGTATCCTGCAATATATAAAAATCAAATATGTTATATGTAACATATCATACTATATATTTGAATGAGTTATTTTATGTCACTGTTATTTAAAAAGACAGGACTATTTACTAGTAAGATAATGATTTTCACTCTCAAAGAACTCCAAGTTCTGAAATTTGAAAATAGAAGGCAGAAAAAGTGATAGAAAATATAAAGAGACAGAGTAGAAACTGTAGACTGCCTTTGAAGTTCCATTATTGTTAGCATCTTTGTGTAAGTTTAAAAAAATAGCAAAACTGTTAAAAACAGAAGTAGGTCAATACAATGAAGCCCTATTATACAATGCTAGGTGATCCCCTATCCCAGTTTTCTCAAGACATTCCAGGTTTATGTTTGTTGCCCCACTTGATCATAAGTAGTAACCGCTGTCACTCTCAAGAGCGTCGAGGTTTGAATGATGGTTCCTTATTGATGAATAGGATAGCTTGAAATCATAGCATAGTAGCAAAGATACATGTGACTGATAAATACAGGGTATCCAGAAAAGCTGCATGCACAATTTAACAACTGAAAGTTCAATTTTGAAAATGAAATGTATTTTAATAAGCACGACCTTTATAATTATTATTTTTTTAATATATTTTATTGATTTTTTACAGAGAGGAAGGGAGAGAAATAGAGAGTTAGAAAAATCGATGAGAGAGAAACATTGATTAGCTGCCTCCTGCACATCTCCCACCGGGGATGTGCCCGCAACCCAGGTACATGCCCTTGACCGGAATCGAACCCGGGACCTTTCAGTCCGCAGGCCGACGCTCTATCCACTGAGCCAAACCGGTTTCGGCACGACCTTTATAATTATTAAAAGTGTGTAGATACATTTTTGGAACACCCCATATTTACCCTATGTTATAATTGTTAGTTCTATTACAAACAGCAATCAAGGATTATAAATAGTTCTTCTATAGGCCACTGCTTCACATATAAAGTAGTTTAATGTTATGGGTATCATAAGAATGCAAAAAGAGAGAGGCAATTAATTTGAGCATTTATTTCATTTAGAAACTAAGATGTCTCATTTTGCCTGTTTATCTTGTCTTACAATGTCTAATTTGCAGTAATTTTATTAGTGCATTTCCCACATCAAAAAGTAGTATGCAAAATTAGCTGGGTATTTCATTATTATTTTGTTCTCATTTAAAATTAGTTCTTCCTGATTCATGATCCTTTGCTTTTTATGAAAAAAAGAACAAAAGAGGTAAAGCAGTTCTGTTTGTAGTAAAGCATCATCATCAATACCATAATACCTAAAAGGCAGCCAAACTTAGTTAAGAGTTAGTGGGTTTTCCCAATTATTTTACTTAAACCATACACTACATAATTTCCAGAGTTTCTGGTCTTACTCTATGAAAGAAGGCAAAAAGCAAAGCAAAGCAAAACAAAATATGTTTGAACTCCGCCACAATTCTGAGACTGGACAGTGTATCAGTGACGGGTCTGCCTGCTACCCATGGTCACTGTCTATGAATGTCTGTCACAAACTGACTCATGTCTGACATACTCTAAACCTCACTTAACATCATGTGGGAGTTGATAGATGGTGTAAAATGAAATATGTTCTGCTGTCCCAGGTCAATATTCTGCAGCAGCCCATTTCTCCCAATGACATTTGTGACAGCCCAGCTTCTCTGTTTAGAAGGAAAACTAAAAAGACCATTTTTATCTGTATGTTGATTATCAAAGAAAGATGGAATTTGTGGTCACCCTTAAAGGAGCTCTGTGAGAATCTTGTGTCTGCAAGGAGCCCAAGGAGCCCTGGGAGAAACAGTGAGGGACACTGGAATGCATGAAAAGTAACCTCTATGAACACTGGCGCTGAAGCTCTGAAAGTGGAGAAACAGCGGTTGCTCCCTTTTGAGGTGGCAACTAAATTGTAAGCAAATAAAGAATCTGAGCCTAATGAGGGCAATGGGGTGGCTCAGTGGGATTTGGGGAACCAGAGGCAGCAGAGCCAGCAGAAAAAGATAATCAAATGGGACACAAGACTATAGTACTGAGAAGACTAATATGAAATTAAAGAGACTGAGGGCTATTTTGGATGATTATCCTAAATTTGGTTAAAACTTGGAATCCAATCAAATTGTAATCATCATGCAAGCTCTTTGTTGCCTCCGAAGGCCTTGGGGCCTGAGGAAATATGTGATTCACAAAAGTGATCCTCTGCTTGCTGAACACAAATGTGTTTATCGATACCAGATGTTAACAAGGACAGATCTTATTTACAGCTCAGAAAATGCATGCTGTTTTGTATTAAATTAAACAATTTTAACTAAAACACCTCCTGGGTGGACTCTGTGAGGCTGATTATTTTTTCAGTAATAAATTGTGCTCTGCCCATGGTTTCAAGTTGGGCTTTCACTGACAATATGACTCTTTTGAGGTTTGATTGCTGTTTCTATATTTTGCTAACGTTATTTGTTGACATAAAGCTACTTCAACTACTGAAATTAACCAAAAATGTTACCAATGTAGAAATCTGAAATACTGCCAAAACAAATTATTAAATTATCAGGTTATTTCAGACTAAGGTAGATGAGACTTATTCAGCTTTTATTTCAATTTATAGTATTTATTTTATTATTATAAGAGATTTATATAATTATGTATCTTATTTTGCCTCCATGCAGCTCCAGGACAGCTCTAGAAATAACCCATATTATCTTACATTCACTAAGAATTCTTACAAAATTGGTTTTGAGACATTTTTCTTTTACATAAAATGGAGTTAATCAAAATATCAAAATCTGTTTCATAGTGCATGCATTAACAAATCCCAATGCCATGTCTACTAGTGTTTACTTAGTATTTCTCAACTGTACAATAGATAATATACTACCTACCACATGAGGCCATTGGAAAGCATGCATGCAATAAGTCAAACAAAGCATTTAACAAAGCTGATCATACTAAGTAGTCAATGGCCACCACTATTAGTGCTGGCAGTTAAGCAGTAGCATCAGACAAAAATACATGGAACTTTGTATATCACACTGCCAAAAAAAAAGAACATCAAAATATTGTAAATGCTACTAAACAGGAGCAAAGGAAAATTTCCTTTTATAGGTTTCATAATTATTTTGGAAGGCAGATTCACACAGAAATGCTTGTAAAACTTGTGAAGTTCTGTGGATGATATAGATCAATGACACGGGATCTTAGTGAGTGGCTGGGAAGAGCTTCACAGAGTTAGCACTTTACTTTGGTCTGAAAACCTAGTAAGACCATACTGATAGAAGAGAGGTGAAAATCCATTCCAAGTAAAGAGAAGCTTAAATGCACTGAGTTTCAAAAGTATTTGAGAAATGGAAAACACACTGGTCTGGTGTGAATGTAGTGATTTTAATCAAAAAAGAAAATTGACGTCAAATTGTGCAAGGTTACAAATGTCAGTGAAACTATTTTATTTACTTCTAATTCCAGCACTGGCAGAATGACTGTTCTTAGCCTGGCCTTCCCACAGTAAATGACTATAATTTCATGAGTCTGACATTGAAGCATTGAACAAGAAACAATTTCTCTATGTGATCTTTGAGGGAAGAACAACTGAGGAGATGCACTCTACCTTGATCCTGGGTTCTTATCTGGGGCCACTTTCCAGAAAATGGGACACTGATCTCTGCTCATTTTTGCAGAGCTGAGGGGGTTAAGATTGGAATTTGAATCTACACAAATGAATGGAATTTGAGGGACAGGATATTGCACAAGAGAAGGGTTGTCCATAAGTCTTCACGGGGGCTCCATGAAAGGAGATATGAACTGAATAAGTGCAGAGTGATACTGTGAGAAGCCTACTACAATACTATGGCTACGAGCTGAAAGCTCAATGGAGGAGGGACCAGAGGTTGTCCCAATAAAAGACAATGGATTTCTAGCTCAGCAGACTGGAGAGACCCTACTGGGTCACTTCAGACACTCGCTTGAAATGTCAGAAAGGCTCACATCCTAGAGCAAAACCAATATAGACCCATCCTAATGAAGACAAGACAAAGAATCAGAGAATCAACGATATCCACCCATAATTTACCTGATTGGCAGAAGAAAATCCAACCTTCTGTTAAGGAAGACAGTATAATAAACACTTGCTATGTGTCATTCCCAATGTTTAGTGCACATTAAAATATATTAAACATGTAAAGAAGCAGTAAAAGGGCTAAGAAATTTTAAAGTAAAAAGAGCCTTTCTTCTGGTAGTCATTTTCCCCCTTAGTATAAAGATTATTTCAAACTGAGCAAGCCTGAAGGAACGATGATTAAAGCAGGGTGGCAAAGCAATGACAATATACACTGAGCGGCCAGATTATTATGACCACCTGACGTTTTTAGGCAAATTAGCTATAATTTCGCACTGAAGTTGCTAGAGGGCCAGACCATTATAAATAGTGAAGCAGGTTGTTTACCACGACAGTAGAAGTGATTTTTTTCTGAAGATATGGGTGCATGCTTTCATGCTATTTCCGCCAAATTCTCACTCTGCCATCTGCATGATGCAACTGGAAACGTGATTCACTGGACCACATGACTTTTTTCCAATGCTCGACTGTCCAATCCTTGTGTTCCTGTGAGAATTGGAGACGTTTTATCTTGGTAACTGCAGACAGCAAAGGTGTTTGAACAGGCCTTCAGCTTCCATATCCCATATGATGCAGTGTATGGCTAATTTTCCTACAAAGGTCAGGGGGTCATACTAATCTGGCCACTCACGTTCAAATATATCCCACGTTCAAAGGCTGTTAAATCGCCTTGTTTACCCATATCTTCAGGGAAAAAAAATCACTTCTGTCATGGTAAACAACCTGCTTCCCTATTTATAATGGTCTGGCCCTCTAGCAACTTCAGCGCAAAATTATAGCTAATTTGCCTACAAATGTCAGGTGGTCATAATAATCTGGCCACTCAGTGTATATTGCAGTGCTTGATTCCAGTTCCTTTCCTTTTACAGGATATTTCCCCATAGACTACAAACGCCTAATTTTCTCAAGTGTTTGGTGGATGGAATTGGGGAAATCACAAGACTATAAAAATCACATCGGACTTTGTTCCAATACCAGCTCTAATACTTATCAGCCATGTGGTATGGGGAAGTTAAGCTGTCTGATTCTCATCTTCCTCATCAGTAAATGAATTTAATATTGTTTTTGTTGAAAAAAAAAGTTGTAATGTTTAAATAGGGCTTGACACACTCTATGTGCCCAATATGTGGTGAAATTGTTACTGTGGATTATTTAATCCAATAATAGTTTTACCAAATGGGCAGGAAAGAGCTGACCAGGAGGCCTGAGTTGCTTAAATCTTACTTAACTCAAGAAATGGCTCTCTTCAGCCCCTTGGGTATAACCTTGGAGTCCTTGGAATATTACACCTCATACGAGTATCTTTTTTGGTATGCCTGAGACCAGGGGCCGTGCTGTACCAATATCACTAGATAAATGTATCACAATGATGTGATTTCTGGTGGATGCCTGTATTGGAAGGGGGCTGGGATAAGAGAGAGTAAGAGAGGGGTAGCCATGGGGCTGGAGTCTGAGTAGTGGAGGTCAGTCATGCAGTCACCGCAGGATTAGGTGACAGACCCCTAATTCTGGTCACCAAGACTCAGGTATGTGATGATACTTCACTTGTGCTGTCACACACCATTGCTGGGAGAAGAAAGTGAGTCCTTGTGCAAATTGACTGGGAGGGGACACCTGGAGACTTATACTCCTTTCTTCCTAGACTTCACCCCATGTGCCTGATCCCTTTGCTCACTTTAATCTGTAACCTTTTGTTGCAATAAACTGAGTGCAACAGCTTTTTCTGAGTCCCATGTATCCTTCTGGTGAGTGGATCAAGCCTAAGGGTAGTCTTGGAGAGTTCACAAAATAACCTGTTTCTGTACCTCCAAGAGGGGCCACAAGAAACATTACTCAAGAGAGCTCATGCTAGTCATGAAAGAATATTGTTCTTAGGAATTCTGAGGGCCTAGCTATGTGTTACGAGAAGTACATGAGCACTTTGTAATTTTTTAAATGTTGTTTTTATTTAGAATATAATGCAAATAATAAAAGCATATTATAGATACCTGGATAACCACTGTATAATCAAACACTGCTCCAGGGTATTAGTCCCTGTGTTTGCCTTTATGCTACCATCAATTGTATGAAATATCAATATCTACATGGAAAAATGCTTAAATCTTACAGCTAGCATAGTTCACATTATAAATGAAGATGTCACTTCTGCAAATTTTAATTTTATTCTTAACTGTTTTTTAATGTGAATATTATTAATATGTTATGTAGTATAAGATTTATACAGTCCTTTGATTTCATAGTTGTATAAAAGGAGTATAAAGAGTTTACACTGAGTTCAATGTTTGGATACATGTGAACAATACTATGATATTATTAGTTTCAGTCAATATTTGGAATCTGTAAGAATTTCTCTTATGCTTCCAAAGAGAGATGCATATTCCTGAGTTTAAAAAACCAGAGATGGAAAATACGTTTGAATTTGAGAATTGTGATGAAAATAGTATAAGAAAAAGATTTCTTTTTAAGTAACTGTATGGGTATATTTTGAAGCATCAAATTGTTGTGCATAAAACTGTTTTTAAGTTGGCAAAAGCCCTTGAGCATTCTAAAACTCTATAGATCTCAAATGTGTACATGAATACATACTTCATTGAACTGCTGCTTAGAATTAATCAGAATATTTATATAATAAGAAATAAATCAGTCAGAGAAAGACAAGTATCACATGATCTCACTTATATGTGGAATCTAATGAACAAAATAAACTGACAATAGACAATAGTGAGGTGAAGGTGGGAGTAGAGAGGAGGGGCTCAATGAGGAAAAAGCGGGACATCTGTAATAGGTTCAACAATAAAGATAAATTTAAAAAAGAATGATCATGGTGCTTTCACTCTAATAAACACCTAATAATTTTTATTCCCTTATTTCCACTTCTTCTTGAGAAAACCTAGGATTTTTGGAATTTTCTAATTCAAAAATAAGTTCAACTGTCAATAGAAAACCCATTTAAAACTTCTTCATTAGCTCTTTCTAAATTTAACATTATATAATAACAAATGGTTTATAACACAATAATATCTTTAGTTATTTCAGTGAACATAATTGTGTATACTTTAAAATGGCTATAAAAGTTAGTCTAATTCATACTTTTACAGATTTTTAATGCACAATTTCAAAGAAATACATTTATTTTTTAATATTTTACGTATATTGCTTTCTCATGCCTAGAACTGAACACTAAAAACAAAACAAACACAAAATATCCCAGTATTTCTAGTAGCTGAAAAAGGACATAGAGATGTCATACATATGATTATATTACCCACTTCTTTCCATTTAATTCATTGATCTAAGTATTCATACCTTTCAGTGATAGCTATTGAAGAATTTCAGGTATTAGCCTGAGCTCTGAACCAGATGAGACATAGGTGCAGTTCACTAATTTCTGTTATGATTTGGTATACATGGAGTTTCCCATACCTCCACCTCCTTCTATGTATTAGAAGTTTTCCCTGCTTCACCTCAAATTAAATGTGCTAACTACATAGTACCTCATTTGCGATTTACTGTAACCTTAGATTACCAAATGAACAAACTGCCTTATCATCAACCTCCAAAATAACAGGCTCACCAAATCTTGCCTGTCTACTTCTCTACACCTTACAAAAAAGACAATTTTCTCTTTCTCCCTACAATCACATCATCAATCATTTTTTCCCCATTTTGATATTTATGTTCCAGGACTCCCAGTGGATTAAGCCAACACTAGCTTTCCCTGTGTCAAACCTGAACATCACTGAAATGGTTCTCTGCCTTTTGCTGAATCTCATCAGCCCACTCCTTATAGCTCTCCTGGGATTCAGGGCCAAGATTCTCTCTGGTAAGTGGACCCCCACCACATCCCGACCGCTTGCTCTTCCCTGCATTCTTATAAACAAACTTCCTACTATTTTGCTGTATAAAAATCCCTTTTAATCCTTCATTCTACAGTAAATATTTTTTTAGGTAATATCCCACACTGGAATGTGCCTCAACACATTCTTTTTGAATAAATACTGAGAAACCCAGGAGAGACTAGAATTGAAAAAAAAAAAAGATAATTATCAGTGTCCACTTTAAAATAGCATTTGGTAATGTATCTTTGCTTATTAGAGTCCAGATACTTAGTTTTTCCACTTTCTTATATACATGACAATATTACATGCATATGTGATTGTATACTAACATTCAACCAGAAGCTTTAGAATATGTGCTATGTGTCCACTTATTTATTTTCATGTATGCCTTTATTAACTCATCACCAATGGTCTATATATGTATGCATATGCAGTATACCTACTAGAAGGTTATCAATACAATATAAGAAAAACAATAGACCAATCCATCAAAAGAAGAGAACAGAAATTCCAGAAATATACCCACACAAATACAGTCCACTGATCTCTGACAAAGGAACTAGGGCAATCCAATAGAGAAAGGATAAGGGTAGTCTTTAAAACAAATCCTACTTGAACAAAAGGACATCCCATGCTCACCCCTTCCCCTCAAAAAAATGAATCTAGACACACACCTTACCCCTTTCACAAATATTAACTTAAAATGGATTATAGATCTAAGATGCAAAGTAATAACATTCCTATAACTGACAGAGAATCTAGGTGACTGGGTTTGCTGATGGCTTTTTAGATCTAACACCATGAGATATATGAAAGGAAAAAAATCATGTCACACGTCATTAAAATTTAAAACTTCTGCTCTATTGAAGACACTAAAGGAAATGTAAAAAATAAAAAAGATAGAAAAGCCATACACTGGGAGAAAATATCTGCAAAACACATGTCTGATAAGGGGCTAGTATCCAAAATATTTAAAGAATATAGAAAATTCAAAAATAAGCTAATAACTCAATTTTTTTTTTAAAAAAAAGGCAAAAGAGGTGGACATCTCACCAAAAACATTAACAGATGGCAAATTTACATGAAAAGATGTTCAACATCATATGTCATCAGAGAATTGCTAATTAAAACAATAAAATACCATTTAGCTAATACTGAAATAATTATGTATGGTGCCCAATGGATACTGGAATTATGGGGGAAATCACTTTGTAAATTATATAATTATCTAACTACTATGCTGTATACTTGAAACTAATATAAAATAAAATTGAATATCGACTATAATTGAAAAATAAAATTTAAAAAATAAAACAAAAAACAATGAGCTACACCATGCAACAATTGGAATGGCTAAAATTCAAACCATTGGTGACAATAAATGCTGGTAAAACTTATTTATTGCTGATGGGAATGCAAAAATGTACACATGCTATTCAGGTGGCACAGCAGTTGAAAAAATTGATTTTGTTACTCTCTCTACACAATGTCTCTTTGCTAAAAGTTTGCCGGGGACCAATTCCAGCGTGTCATAATTTCAAGAGTTTCATCAAAAGGTTGATGAGACTTGGGGACTCAACAGGGTTGAGTCACACATGTAGTCACCTGCATCTAGGAATGGCTAAAGGCATTTCCCCAAACCTGAATAGGATACATTAAACTGATTGCTGCTGCCAGACAGCTAAAAGGCATCTTAATCTACATGTTATTGCCTCCTACTGGCCAAACACCTGAACAGCCGTAGGCTAATTCCCCCATTCTGACAATGAACTCTGTACCAAACCCTGACCCTTTGAAGTGTATATCTCTGCCTTGTCTCAGGACAAACTGTGTTAATAAAAAACATGGGGTCCTGGGGACAGAGAGAACCTAAGACAAGATCTTGGATCTTAGTTAGCTCCTTTAGCTAAGCTCCTCTGACCTCCAATGCCTTTCAAAATTATATTTCGTCTCTGGACTCTTATTAGTCTCTGGATTCCTATGTCATCTATGCACAGCCCCTTCTCCAGATTCCTGAACCCTTCCTGATGCTGGAACAAGAACCCCGACAAAGTTTATTCAAAATATATATGAAGAAAGCTGATATTTGAGATAGACCTATGATAAATGCTATTAAAAAATAATTGAAAAATAAGATAGTTTTGGGGTGATTAGAACAAGACAAAAGGCCCCAAGTGGAATCCCTTATGCTAAGCCCCACATCACCAAGCTGAGGCTTAATTATGGTTTCAGCTCTTCCAGCAAAGGAATCTTAAAACAGTCAGTCAGGAGTTGCCTAATCAGCACTAGTGACTGAGGGAATCTGCCTGGTAGACCCCAGCCGTCCCTAAAGGGAAGTAACCTTGCAATAATCAACCTAATTTTGTTTTCTGTCTACCATAATGTTCTTGTTCCTGCCCCCTTCTGCCTGTAAAAGTCTTTTGTTTAGTACAGCTCTTTGGCCCTCTTCTCTATCTGCAAGCTTGGATGCTGCTTGATTCGAATTGATTTTAGCTCAGATGAACTCTTAAAAGTTTTAATATGCCTCAGTTTATCTTTTAAGAGGGAATACAGACAAACTTTAACAAAACATGAAGCACACAGTCTTAGTCCCAAGGGTCAGAGAAATGCAAGTGTGGCAGGAGTCTGGAAGCTTTCCTTCTATCCTTTGATAAAGAATAAGGAACAAAGAAAAGAAAATAGAAAATGAATAAGGGATATGGAAGTAAGTACAGAGTCGGCTTGGCCTTTGGGGATTGGATGCCTGGTCAGTGGCATCATTTGGAGGGACCTGAAAGTTATCCAGCTATAGGTTTGCTGACCTGGCATCCCAGGCAGGAGCGGCTCCATCTTGGGCCTAGAAATTTATTTCATCGTTAATTTGAATAACAAATGGTATTTTTATACCTTCCTGTGCATCCCATAGTTCTCCGATTTCCTACATCTGAATATTTAGTTTCAACTTTATGTAATCCACCCTTGACCACAATAACTATCACGGTTCCCAGCCAAGTAAATAAATAAAAAATAATTGCGTGCATAATTTTCTTTGCTTCTATCTTTAGTATATGGTTTAAGGCAGTTTTAAGTTGAAAGTGGAATGACATACAAATGGAAAACATTTACCCTCTCTGTGAAAGAACAAACCCCATTTTCTTCCCATGGCATCCATTCCTGAATAGCTGCCACTTATATGCAAAAGAGGGGGCATGGACTGTTTTGGATGAGAGACAAGTATCCATCAATAGAAAGCAAATAAAATGAGAGCAGTGCAAGTGCTGCAAAGAGTGGCCACTGAAAGAGAAATTGGCATATTTCATCCAAGAAACCTAACTCGTAACTTGAACTTGGATTCTGTGTGCATTTCATTCCAATAATTTCAATATCCTTTAGATATTTTCTAATATATTTCTATCCCATATTTTGAAATGTTCTTTACTTTTTGTGTCTCATTACTGGGAGACAATCTCACACCCTGATTTTGCTTTTCAGTGTGAATTTATTTTTAAAGCAAAAGAAAAACTGTCGAGTGAAACCCTCTGTTTATGTTTTTTTCCTCTAGTATACTTTCAAATGAGTCAAAGGAAATACAGTCAAGAGCGAATGCTTCAATTGTTTAATTTTAAGGGGTTGATATTTTAAGCTATTTATAAATATTTATTCATACAAAGAATAAAACAGTGCATTTGATAAATTTTATTTTAAAAAATCAAATTGTAATAGTCTTTATGATACTTAAAAAGATGAATAAAACTCAGTCAACCTTGCTTTATTAAGGCTTTAGTTCACATATATTATTCATTTTAAAAAGCAAGTGCATCAATAGTCCCAAAACATGAGTAATTTTTTTCCTTGTGTTAATTCTGAAAAAACCTGTCCAAAGTGAAGAATAGGAAGCAGCTCCTAATACAAATGAAGTAATTCAGCTTACCCACACTAAACTTGAGAGAGAGCTCTCTGAAAATGTTATTGCTCTCTTTGCCCTGCAGTCTAAGTTAAAAGAGATTGGTTGGCTCCAAAAATAAACATAATATATACCCATCTCTCTGGCATTGTCAAAAGCAATATGGGGAGGCTGATGAGGGTTCTTCTACAGAGTTTTAATGAACCTCCTTTTTTCTTGATTCAGGTCTAGTATCATTTATTTTTAAAGCAATTGGTCACCTCCTTCCACTAGGTTAATGGTCTTCTGACTGATTCTACTGAAATACAGAACAGTAATGGACAACAATTCCAAGTTGGAAGCCAGTGATGAGCTAAGTTTGTTGTACCAAGTTAAAAACATGAGATAGAAAAGTGAAGTAGAGTATGAACTTAGTTCTATAATTTAAAGTACTTATTACCTGAGGATCAAAGAGAGTGAATAAATAAAAATGCCCTTACTCTTACATTACAGTTTGTTCCCATCTAGTACCTCCATTGTCAGGCAGACCTTTTGAATTACACACTTCCAGAATGCGTTAAAGCCTTTCTTAAAAACCTAATTCTGTCCACAAACACAGATATGTGAGATTAAAGTTCTGTGATAAACTAGTAAGCACTCACCTAGACTGCATTCTTTGAGAATAATGTCCCCTAGCCATCAAGGTGGCTAAGAAACTTAGAACTAACCCATGGATAGTTTCTGAAATGGTCTCAGGCACTCAGTAGTACTGATAAACGTAATTATTAGTTTTACTTTCTGGATATAAATTTACCTAATTATTTCTAATTACATTTATAGATGTAAAGTTATGTTTTGGTGACATTTCATGATATTTGTAATTCCCTCAAGAATATCACCCCAATAAGTTCAATAATAAAAAAGAAGCACAATATTCCATCAACGTCAACCTGAGTACGGATGAAGATAGTGGTGTTCAGTGTGAGAAGCTGTACAGGGCCCAACAGGCACACATCCCCCATTAGTATGTAACTTGTTATTTAAGAATGAAAAAAATAAAAAATAAAACAGAATTGCTTGCATAATTTTCTTTGCTTCTACTTTAAATGTATATGGCTTACAGCAGGTTTAAGATGAAAGTGGAATGCTACACAAATGGAAAACATTTACCGCTCTGTGAAAAGACAAGGAATCATTCCCCAGTATCTGTGTTCTCAGGCTCTCTGTAAATAACTCACAATACTCCCCATTATAACCTATTTCTTTTTCTCTCACAGACACTTTGCTCTAGCAAATGTTGCCACATCTTTTGGTACTATTCTCACTGCATCAACCCATAATTTGATTTTACTTAAAAAATAAAACAAAATCATCTTAACTTTAAATCACAAATAGAAATGGCACTGCATTCCCAAAACAGTTTTGTTGGGGAGTGTATTTAATTAATTAATGCTATATATGAGCATCTCAATTTATCCACATAATCAATGTGCATTACATCAATTCATTAAATTAAATTTACATTCTAGTGGGAATTTACTGGGTTTTTTTATAATACTATTTTATGTGAGTGTAACAGCAATTGTCTCCCCATAACATCATTAGAATTGAAAGAAATCTTTTAAAAATGTGAGATACATTTTTACTGCCATAATTTGTTCCTAGAGATCTGATAATGGAGTACTGATAAAGTAAATTCACAAACAAAAACGTTGGTTCTTGAAGTATAGGAATGTCTTTACTGACTCTTATATGGGTACATCTGAGTTAATTTTTGAAAACAAATGATGGATTGGTTCTGAGTCATCCACACTCAGCCTTGAAACCATTGAGTATGACTGTCCACACTCAGTCTTCTAAACCAACATGAATGGCTGGAGCTATAAAACTGCCTAAGAAAATCTAGCTTACTGAAAAGCACCTACCACTGCTTGGGAAAAGTAACATGCTTTGAAGCAACTCCCTCAATCACTTCACCAAAAATGTTTGAAATTATATCTTAACATCCTTATTTTAGATCAGTATTGAACTTCTATGTACCAAGAATAATGCCATGAGCCAGGGAAATGAAAAGCACAGCCCTAACTTCAATAAACTTTCAGTCAATTAACAGACGATTTAATGTTTATGTAATAGTTGCCATGATGAGAGCTCAGTGGAGGGAGATCGGATTAAGAAAGATGACCTGCTGAGGATGTGGCCTGAGGTAGCCCTTAAAGAATAAGAAAAGTTAAGAAGGAACAAATAAAACACTAAATGCATACATATACAGGATGTTCCAAAAAATGAATACATACTTTAACAGCTGATAGCTCAATTTTGAAAATGAAACATATTTGAATAAACACTGCCTTTATAATTATTCAAAGTGTGTGTATACATTTTGGGACACTCTATATATACGTTATATATTTTTGAAGGCAATGATTTATCTTATAAATTATGTTATTTACATTATTAGCCCAATATAAGTTCAATAATTATTAGAATTATTAACTAATTACTGCTTCAACACAGGAAGAGTTGCATTAATCCAAAGAATAAATCAACACAGATACTAACAGAAACTAAGGAAAGCAAGAAACACAGTCAATTCTTGCCATTTGAGAAAGTTACGTTCTATGAAGATGTTGTGAGTGCTGGCTGAATGAGCAATACTGGTCTGCTGCTCCTAGGGGCAGAAGTGTTAAGTGGTTTGCCTGAGGCCACTTCACTAACAGGCACTAGAATTAGGGTTCAAACCTAAACACCTGGCCCCAGCAGGACTTTTTGCCCTTCACTGCCTCCTATTTGCCTCTCTCATTTAGTCATCTCTGTACAAGTGAAATAAGAAAACAGAGCATCTCCTGTGCCACTTCAGCTGGGAACGTGTGAATGAGGTAACTCAAAGTCTTATCCACTTTGCACATCTGAAAATTACCGTGAAAACCTGCAAGTATTGATTTTGGGGTTAAAAATAAATGTTAGTGAGCAGGTGAAATCTCGAATAAGGAATAGACAAATATTGAGGATCAACTGCAATATCAAAGGTCAAGCTACACTGAAATAATGGGAAGTATCAGGAATAACCACAGAATAAATAATAATTTAAAAAATTTCAGAATGTCATATTAATCATAAAACAAATGGGAAATATACTGTGAAGAGTATTAAACAGTGAACTGGAAAGTAAAGAAAGAAAACGAAAAGAATACTGAAACCTTACCTACAAACAATGACAGTGTCTGTTTCTGTAGAAATATTAGGCAAAGAATACTACTACTATCGGGCAGCAATGATACCAAGTGTGCCCACAATTTATTGGGGAGGAATTATACAATGGGATACAATGCCTGCATTAATTAGGTTATTATGGGACATTGTCTCAAATAAAGCTCAAATACTAGCTGTTTAAGGGATACAAGCGTTTTGTTTGCTTTTTTCTCATTAACATAACAGTTCAAGGCAGGTATTCTACTTGATGTAGTACACATTTCTTTTCTATGATAATTGAGAAACTTGGGCCCTTGAGACTTGTGGGACTACCATCCCTCAGGACCTTCTGTTTCTCTCTATCCCCCTGGCTGAAGAGAAAAAGAGGTTTTAGAGAGCACATCTACTTCCTAAAATCTTTGGCCAGGAATAAATAACATGTGGCTTATGCTCACACTCCGCTAGTAAGAACCAGGTCATTAATTCAAGGGAGTTGAAAAATGAATTTGCAAATCAGGGTGGCCACTGCCCAATATCAGTATGATAATATGAAAAAGGAAGTGTTCATTTTGAATTTAGCATTGACATTAAACTAGATATAAAAATGTTGTTTAACATAAGTCCATCGTTAAATCTCCTTAACAACATTTTAATTTTTTCTTCTGGTCCAGAATTCTCACCCAGGATCGTTGATAGACTCATATTCCTTCAGTCGCCTTTAATCTAGAAATGTTTAGTGTGCCTCTGCCATTTTTTTCTTACAAAACAGGTCTTCAAGCTGCAAATTACCCAACCAAACAGGATCATTTTAAATGGAAAAATGAAAACAATTAAGACACATCGGTTTCCTAGAGAATTGAAAGTTTATCAAAGTAACTCCATTTAGTTTACTAGTTATTCTTATGCAAATGAACTCATTAATCCATGAACCAGTTAGTGACTGAATAAGTATGTTGGTAAGTAATTTCAACACCTGGATAATGAAAGTCACCAAGTATCATTCATAGAATGGAGAACAGAAGATTAATGTCTAAGCTTGGAGACAAGAAAACTCGCAGATATGCAGTTTATGCTATTTCATGCTGATGATTTGTCATTGAGCAAAGAAAGGCAGGAGACTCCAGAGATCTCAATCAGCTGAAAACATGCAAGTCCAAAGAAAATCCTTGTCACAGCAACCACTTCCAACTAAATCGCTTCTTATCTTTACAAAGCAACCCTCCGGGGGCCATTCATTGATATGTTTCCTATCACCAGGAGGACAATTCTCAGTGTTATATCCCTTCTTGGGGAATCATTTTTCCTAAACACCAATCAGTACTTCCTCAAGTCTTATGTTGTTACCGCCCCACATCCAGCCCTTACAGTCCAAAGTGCTCTGGATGGTATCTACTGCTCCATTCCTATAATCCAGCCTATCAAAGAACTGCCTCAAGAAATAGCCTATTTAATCTAAAGCTCCTCCAAACTTCATAACTAAAAACAAAATCTACCATACAAACTAACAGTTATTTATTTACTTTTAAATTTTATTTTAAGTTTTTAGAAAGAGAGAGAGAGAGTTAGAGAGAGAGAGGAAGAGAGAGAGAAACATCAATTTGCTGTTTGAGTTATTTATGCATTCATTGGTTGATTTTTGTATGTGCCTTGACCCAGGATCAAACCTGCAACCTTGGCATATCAGGAAGATGCTCTCACTAACTGAGCTGCATGGCTGACCAGGGCAGAAAATTAAATTTTAAAAATCATATGTGTACCTATTATATAAGTGAACATTTTTACAGATCTCATATTCCATGAACTTAGGGGTTCCAATAATTTCTAAAGTGAATGGCAATAATTTTATTTGTGTATTAGTGAATGGTGGCCACATGAAGACTATCAATATAAAAGGAAATTGTAAATTCAAAATAATGTGAAGAATTCTACTGTCTATGCAGAAACTTGGCAGGTATCAAAATATCCAAGGTTTTCCAAGAGGATAATACTGGTACCAGTGTTAGTGAACACAAGTGGCAATGAAGGAAACCTAGTTAATCTAGGAAAGACATACATCTCAGATATAAATGACAAAAGATCACAAAGTTAACCAAAAATGAAGATGAAGGTAAAGTGGACATTTGTTTTTAAACAAGAGTAATTTTTATCTTTATCCTCCGAGTCAAGGACTGACTCCAAACATTTCAACAGGTAAAGGAGTTAGAGATGCTCCACCCCCAGAAATTAAGAGGTAACATTAACAAACAATAACATTAACGAACATAAAGTTGACCCATTCTTTGAACACCTGAAATTGCATCGTCTCACTGCAAATAGCATCATGGTTATATAAGTGCATCTGTACAAACACAAAGCTTTTTTAAAATTATACATATTTTAAAGTTAGCATTTTTTCAATATTAAATTCTAGAAGACATTCAGAGAAAGATTTTTCCCACTTCATCGGAGGGACAATTTCTACATCAATATTGACTAACTGCTGATTAGTGATTAAAACAACTAATAGAATATCAACACTCATTCAACTGTTGATTTTCAAAGGATAAAAAAAGATTCTGATAACCATCAGGCATCTTTCTTCGCAATATTTTCTGTGAATTAAAAAAAAATCTAGACATTTGTTTGCTTCTTTACTTAGTAAATTATCACATACAATATCTGCACCCTCTGCCATCAAAATATATTGGACACACCTAAGAGCTCTTCAATCTAAAAGCTTTCTCCACACTTCTTAGCAGGATCTAGTGCAGTGATGGAGAACCTTTTGAGCTCAGCGTGTCAATATTTTGAAAAACCCTAACTTAACTTTGGTGCCGTGTCACATATAGAAATTTTTTTGATATTTGCAACCATAGTAAAACAAAGACTTATATTTTTGATATTTATTTTACATATTTAAATGCCATTTAACAAAGAAAAATCAACCAAAAAAATGAGTTCACGTGTCACCTCTGACACGCGTGTCATAGGTTCGCCATCACTGACTAGTGCAAAAGTCAGCAGCACAAACCACAAGATGTCTCTGTCTGCAGATCATGGCCTTTCGTTGGAAGATGTGAGGCAGGAGATGTGGGAAGCTTTTCACTAAGGATGAATGGCGAGAGTCTCAAGACAGAATGCATAATGCCACATGTGTCAGATTCCATGGTTCCTTTAGTACACTCATTCTTGCATGTGTGATTGTGAGATACACAGCCCCTGGGTATGGAGCCTGGGTTTGAATGTTTCTTGGTTATACTTCCTTTCAATCCCTTACCATTAACCATTACTATAAAGTCACTCAATCATAGTGAAAAATAAAATTACATATTGCCTATAATAAGGTCAAGATTCTAAAGTCATTTCCCTCTTAATAAAATTTGTTTGTAACTCTTAGAGAATACGTTATAAACCAGCCAGCCAGTTACTTTGTGTGCCATGTGGTTAAACAGGAGAGTAAAAGCTTACTGCCATCAAATAAATATCCCTGGCTGGCACTACTTCAGTAATTTACCTAGCCTAAGGTCATTCTAAAGCAGTTTAAATGCATCATTAATCCACAGTCCTCTGAAATACTAAAATGCTTAAATAAATTACAATGGAGTAGGAGTAGGATGAGCCTGAAGAGAGGAAAAAACTGTCAAGATATGATACATTTAAATGATGCCAAAAAAAGTCTCTAAGACTCATGAATAAATTATTGCTAAAAGGAAGGGCATAATAAAGAGCCTAAAGGACATGATATATCCAGCTTTATTTGGTCCAGAAAGATTAAGGAAATGAATCTTGGATTTCATCTTTTTGCTTGTGCACTTTCATTCATTTAGTATTAATCTTGGTAGTTCAGAATTTTTGTGTTCATTTTTATTACATCCTTTTTCTTATTCCAATCCTTGTTATTCTTTGATTGCTCTCCTTTTATTACTAGTGTTATGTAGTAAACATCAATTATGCCTGTGTGTGTATGTGTGTGACACATTTATGTGTGTGTTTTGAAAGTGGGAAGCATAAGCAGGGTTACCATGATCAAAGTTTACATACATGTAGAATTAAGAAAGAGAAAGTAAACTGAAGATATAAATGTGTGAAATATAATTTTGGTCACCAAGGACTTTATTTTTACTTAAACAGACACCCACAAAATATCTTATGATGTCTTGCCTTCCAGATAAATTCCTGACCCATCCATAAGGCAGTTAAAAAATCAGAAATTGTAGAATCATATGCAAATTGACGAACAAGCATACAAAATGCATTAAGGCATGAACTCTGAGGAGGCAGATTTTAACAGGACTGGGAACATGCAGTACTGAATGAGTACTCGCTCATTCCCTAAATGGTGATGTCAACACTGCAGCCTTGCTCCTTTGTTGCATGTGCCACCCACATGCCCGAGTCTGTGAGCCTTCCTCTGAACTATGTTGTCTGAGTTAATACATAATTTTTTTCTTTTATTTCTTATGTTTGAGTCACTTAAATTGGTAGGTCGTAGCCTGGGCTTCTACAGACCAGAAAACTTTAATATAGAGCAGGGAACCTGTGCCTGAGAAAAAAGAGGCTGGCTTTGGGTGGCAGAGGGTGGATCCTGGAGTATTGATGCAGCTCCGCCTGGCACAGCAGTGCAGAGAGTTGACTGGTGGTTGCCAGGAGTTAGGGAAAGAGGAGAAAAGAGTTGTTATTCAATAGGTATCAAACTTCAGTTTTGCAAGATGATATGTTGTACAACAATATCAATAATATTGTGCCGGTAGTTAACAATATTCTGTTATGCAGTTAAAAGTTTAAGATAGATCTCACAATAATGATAATAATAACAACAATAATAAAGCAACAGTGCCTGTGCTGTCTTTACTCCTGTTACTAATAACATATTCCTTACTACTGACCACCAAACTCTGGGGTTCTCTATAAAGACCTAGGGATCGCCCTAGCCAGTTTGGCTCAATGGATAGAGTGTTGGTCTGTGGACCAAAGGGCCCCAGGTTCAATTCCAGTCAAGGGAATGTGCCTTGGTTGCAGGTTCCTCCTCAGGCCCGAAGCCTGGCTGGGGCTCATGCCGGAGGCAACCAATCGATCTTTCTCTCACATCGATGTTTCTCTCTGACTTTCCCTCTCTCTTCCACTGTCACTAAAAATCAATGGAAAAAATACCCTCGGGAGAGGATTAAAAAAGACGAAGAAGAAAGAATTAGGGATCAAGGATATGTGACCATTCTATGTTCATTTCATGTTTATCCTTTATATTGACAATCTTCCAACCTGGACCACCACTTTGTTGCCTAAGCTAACTTCTTTATACCTTATGAAGTAGGGAAAATGTACACAAAAGAAACCCAAATCTATTATACATAAGAGCATATATTCATGTGA